>NC_135268.1:49398071-50773488 GCF_051311805.1 Agelaius phoeniceus
CTGTGTTGTGCCTTCATGATGATGAAAAAGCGTCCCTGCATTTAATGTTTATCTTTGCACAAGAGCAGTTTCACTGAATTGGCTGTCCTGCTATGAGGCACTGAGATATTCCCTGTGTGGTATAGAAAAGTTCTGGTGGCACTCCTGGGCAAAATGTTTAAATCTTGTCACGGGGATCAGTCACAGTTGTCTTTTGGATGTTATGATGCCTGTGAAAAGGCAGTAAATGAACTTTTGATTTTACTTACTAGTAAAACTCACTGAGAAAGCCAGAGGGGTAATGAAGGCTTTAGCAGAGATCTCAGATCACCCTTAGAGAGAGGAGATTGGCTAAAACTGAAGCCCTTTTTACCACAGATGGGTCCAGTTCACGAGTAATATGTTGATTCTGAAAAAACTGTGAAAGCCTCATGGTATTTTAAGGGGAAAAAAAAATCTGTAAAATTCTTATTCCCCTTCTCAGTGAGTAATCTTGCTCTGCCTGCATATTGTGCTTATGGGACATCAACCTCACTTTAGCTGAGTGAGGAGAGCCATGGGGGATGTAAGACAGAAGACCTGCAAACTGTTCTACCTTGTGCTTTCTCAGTTCCTTTTCTTAGTCAAGAAAAGAGGTTCAAAAGGGTAGGTGTATGGCATGTGCAAATGACAATTTTTCTACTGACAACAGGGCGTGGGTCCCACTGACAGGATCAAGAGGGATGAGACTGCTCACAGTAATAACGCTTCTCTTTTGTAATTTTTTGTAGTAGCTACTTTTCCATACATCACTGCAGGCCTACCTGAGATTCAAAATATTTTTCAGGTTGGAAGTAATTCTTTTGTGTATTTCTGGCTTCATACAATGTCTTTATCATCAGGATTTGAGCATTGCTGAATTCAAAAGGAAAGATTTCCTTTTGAAGTTTCCTTGTCCAGGCATTGCAGATAGGAAATGTCTTCCTGCCAAACACTGGAAAAGTGATTTTCAGTTGATCCTGCTAAGGAGACAGACTGGCTCTTGGGGGTGGCATTAGGATTCTGATTTCATTTAGACACGAGAATGTTGAAGGCTGTTAAAAGCAATGACCAGTGCTGCCTCCACAGAGGATGTATTACTTTTGCCAATTTGATATTTAAAAACAAAATGCAAAACTGTTACCGTGGGTGGGAAATGAGGATGACTCATCATTTTACTACAGATATCTATTTCCCTTTGAATTGTTTTTCTTCCTTAGGAAGATGGTTTGTAGGAGTCTTTTGGCTTGTGAAATATTCAGAAAAAAGGTGATGGTCTCTTTAAAGTCATGTTAGTCCATCTGCCCAATGATAGCCTAAGAGCAGTAGAATTGAAAGCACTTGCCCTGTAGTTCAGATGTTCCAAGAAGTATAAATATAGAAATTTGCATATTCATAGGCCCAGTATTAATATATAATCTATGTTTACACTTCAGTCACTGAAAAAACTCTTAATGGTTTGTGCATCTTCACAGTACCTTTTGTATTTCCCACTGTTGGCCACTACAAACACTTGGACTCTGTCTGAACATGAAGAGTTGTGTTATGATACCTTTGATTACAGCTTAAATTGCTATAGAATATACTTAAGAATCTGGTAATCTCATAGTTATTCCTATATTTAAAAAGTTGAATATTTTTACTTAATTTGCTTAAGCATAGTACTGCTATAATTTATATTTCCCTACATTAAAATTTTATAAACAATTGCAATTTATGGTCTGAAAACTAAATTTACAGAAATATCTTTGAAAAATAACACTTGTTGATTTATGATATGTCTCAGTATTTGTTATATTGAGGGTCCAGTATTCAAATGCACCCTTAATCCAAATCTCTCTCTGGCATCCATAGTTCACATAGTATTTCAGTTACTCTGACTTCGCTCCTTACTAATACATCCTTGTTTTTTATTCAATGTTTAAAAAAATGCTGATATTTTTAACTACCTAGGTGAATATTTATACTACGCATTTAATTTGATAGAGTTTTGGCACCAATGGACAATGTTGCAAAATTATGCATCACTGTTCCTTTTAAAGTTATTTATTAATGCCCTTGTGGATAACTTACTGTAAGAAATATGGAATATAAGATAAATGTTGTAATTCTCTGTGCTACTTCTAAGGTTTATATATAAAGTACATGATACTGAAGCAAATTTATTCTTACATTTCAGTTTTCTTTCAAAAAACATCCTCAGTTGGGGTATTATTATTATTATTATTAATGTCATTATTATTATTATGCTCATATTTACAGTTCTGCTTAGTTCTTTGGTACTTTTCCAATAGTCTTGGAATGTATTCATCCATTATTAAATTCAATTACCTGGAAACACCAAGGTATCCTCACAGTCTTTCTACATGATTAAGCCATGACTTCTTCAGCCTCTCTTAAAATGCCATAATCTTTTGTGTGTAATACCAAAACTAAAGCATTTTCAGGTATTAAATTGAGTTTTACTTGCTTCTGAATTTTGAAAAAATCTGTCTGCTGGGTTATAATGAAACACTGATAACATGATTTTTATATTTGACAACATTATTACATGATCATGACTGAACCAGAAGACTTCAGAGTTGATAAAAAGATGATGCTCTTGGCTAAGCCCCATGTACAGCTACAATGGGCATTATAGAAATTATAATGGCAGCGGCAATGACATATACATATATACATATATACATATATACATATATATATGTAAATTGGAAATCAAGGTATGAGAACTTATACATCAGTTTCTGACTGTCATTTTAACAAGATTACTTCTGCCAATAAAATTTATATTCTAAATGTGACCAAAAAAGTCATTAAAAACCCACTTAAGATTTGTACATTTGGAAAGTAGGAGTGGTTCAGAGCTTAAAATAACTATAGGGTTTTGTGGATTAATTTTTAATTTTACTTCTTTTTCCTGAAGAAGAAAGGGAGAAGAGATAGGCAATGATATCACTAAAGGTAAATATGAAAGTACTATCTATGTGAATTGTATATTTTCATACATATCTGTGGGTAGGAGCAAATTTCCTCATTTTCAGTTGCACTTGCAGAGTAGGTGGATTCTGCTCTCCATTTTCAGAACTCTCTGGTATCATGGTAAAAGATCAAGCCAGAGTTTTGCAATTTAGTATACTCTTAATTTTTGGATGCCTTATTTTCTGATGTGCAGTTTAAGTAATGAAAGAAAATAAATCTGCTTTTCAGAAATTTAGCCCTTTTTAAAAATTATCCCTTGAGCATTCAGCTTCAAGTACTTGAAAAAAAGTAACTAGTCATCACTGAGTGTTTTACATAAATTAGATTGCTATAGAATAGTGCTGAAAGTTAAATTATGGTTCAAGGCTAGAATTTTGTAGCCTTTAGGGGAATTTTCTTTTTTTTTATATAATTTTCTTGACATGTAGGAAGATATGAAAGCAAGGAGACAGATTTCATCCTATGGTGGCTTGCTTTTCCTTTGTTTTCAGCAGCATAGCTCATGCAGGATGGTATATCAGCTGCTAAAAGCTGATGTTATGGAAGTGCAAATGAGACTTTGAGACTGGTAACAAGAACATCAGTAACAGGCTCAGAAGGGAGGTGCTTGTGGCCCTCATTATCAGAAGGGGCTTGGAGGCGCAAGGCTTTGGAAACAGAAATTCTGAAGTAAGGTTATGAGAAAGAGTTGGATTATAAGGACCTCTAGAGAAAAAATCTCAGAAACTTTTTGCCAGAAGACTAACAATGGTTTGAAGGATAGGTTTTATAGTTCATAGCTCTCCTGTGAATGTTAACATCTATTGAATTTTCATATAAATGTTGCACTAGTCCTTGTGCATTGAAAGGAAATGTGTTTGCACCCTGGTGCATGGTTCATACAGATGTTACTGCGATGTAATCTGTAATCTTCTAAATGTAAAACTCTGAAAGCCATAGTCTTAAAAAATAAATTTGTACCCCACCATTGAATAACGTGTTCTGTGCAAAATGAATAAATTAGATGTTTGTGCTCTGATGTCTCTTAAATTGATAAGAATCAAGAGAGTTTCAACACTGAATTTTGTAAAGCAGTTGTAATGCATTGTTTATACTGTATCTGCTGTGAAGTTGATTAGTTACACTGTGAAAAAATAAATAGTGCCTGGCTACTTACTTTCTTATGCTATTTATTTTCTATATGCTGTGCATTCTTTTCTCTTCAATACAATGATGACAATGGTCATTCTGGTGAAAATAATTTTACACACTGCTCTGATATACAGCAATCCTTTATTTGCTTTTAATTTTTCCCTTCTCCTCCCTCCTTTCCCGTCCTATTTCCTTCCTTTGATAATAATGTAGGAACAACAGCAGTCATGCCACAGAAATAAAGCTCTGGAACTAAAACTCCACTTTTATCAGTCGTTTTGTCTGGGACCAGTTTTATAGCTAATAAGTACATCCTGCTTGTAACTGCCAAGAAGAGTGGTCATTCTTTCCCATGCAGCTCTTTCACTTTGGCCAGAACTGGTGCTTGGCTAATACCACTCTCTTTCCCATTCCAGAATCCCTCATGGCCATGATACATGTCTCCCTATTCCTTGTTCTTTCATTTTAGGAAAAGTTGCAATGCTCTGTTAGATATGCTTCAGGTCAAGGAGCAGGGCTCATGCTGAAGCGAATATCCAGGAGAAAATGACTCCTCATTATTTTCCTCAAATACATTCTGTTCTCTGGCCTGACTGTCCCACCAGCCTGTGAGTGTCATCTTCCTCATGTATGCAGTCCGAGGAAATATTTTTAATGTATTCTAAACTGAATGTGAAAAGGTGATCAAAGACATAAAAACCCTGGGAAACGAGTCAAAGATGTTTAAAGTCTCTGGTAGTTCTGGAAAATGCCACAGATATCTGCAGTCTCTTACATATCCTTTTCAGATTAAATTTAAGGATCCCTACATTTCCTTTAGCATTTAATGTTCTTTTTTCCCTGGTAACTACCTCCAGTATCATGGCTTGACAGCTTACTTAAATTATTAATACCTTTTTCTTTAAGAGTGTTGACGTCTTGTCCATTGTACATACAGTGCTATTTCATAACAACAAACCTCAGCGTTCAAAATGTTTTGGATGGACTTTTTAGGCCAAAAGAATCAAACCTCTAGCTTCCACAATACTGTTGATGAATGAAGGAATTAGGCAAAGCCTTTATGTACAGACTTCAAGTAAAAATCTGTCCTGTGTATTTTTAAGGTAAACATTTTTCAGTATTATTGTCAATGGGGTGGATTTCAGATATACATGCCTGTAAGGAGCTAAAATTACTTCAGTTCTCATGGAAAAGCCAAAGTTTATTATTTTCTACCAAACTGAGACCACTATGACTTGAGGTGACACAAGCCTTGCTGACTGAAATTACTAAATCTCAGAGCAGAGCCAGAACAAGAAAGTTAATTTTAAGAGTTCCCAACTACTTCATCTTATTAATATTTAAAATAACCTTTTAGTTTCTAAGAATTAGTAAACAAATGTCATTATAAATAAATATTTCTTAGTAATACCCAATTTTATTATTTGCTAAGAGTATCTGCAATTGAAATTAAAGAGTTCTTCTAAAGTGTGTATTAGGAACTCAAAGTGTATAAATGAAACTTGTGGATATTAAAAAATTCTTGTCAAAAGAAATGACTGCTATTTTTCAAAGTAGTAGGTAAAGCTGTCTCTGCGTTCCCTCTCATGCCCTAAGGTCCGGCACAGTGGTTTTTTGTGAGGGAATAACGTGGTCCACAAGCCCTGAGGCTGCCAACAGAGCTTTTCTTGGTGAGGGTGACATCTGTGGTGCTCTCACTTCTCTTTTGGGAAGGGGACTGTGAGCACAGAAGTCACTCCACACAGGCCAGTGAGCAGGCAGCACGGTAACAGTTTTCAGACCCTACTAGCTGGCAACTGAACATTTTCATGATCTCTGCCATTTCCTCATGGATTGTGTCAGGTCAGGAGCTACTCTTCTCTTTTCTCATGTGTTCCATCCCACCAGCAAAACTTCAGGATTCTTCATCCCTTCTCCTTGTTTCGAGCTTTGGCTACCATCTTCTCATAACTTTCCTCAGCAAATCTGGTTCTCAGTTCTTTTCCTTACATTATAAATCACTGGTGTTTCCTAAACTTCCACTGTACTGTCCATCCTTTTTTCATTTTCTGCACCTTTGTTTTCTCATTTTCTGTTATTGCTGGGTTAATTCACACTTTCACAGCGAGAATTGCAGAGGGTGAGAGATGATCACTGTGGAAGTAATGCTGGCATAAGAAATGAGACATTTCCTCACACATCACCAGCATCAGGCAATGCAGTATATCAGCATCCTGCTGAGTGAAGAACACCTCAGAGATTTTTGTCTGGCATAAGTCATCAGATAAAAAATAGAAAATAAGCAGTAGATCTTTCTTAACACTCTCCTAAGGATGGCATAAGACAAAAAGGACCAAAAATCCTTGAGAATTATTTTTGTTTAGGTTGTTGATTACACAGTCCTGCTGTTGAGGTCAGTGGGCTCTGAGCAGCAGAGTCTCCAAAGGTGCTTGGGATCCTGAATGCTGGGGATTCCTTATGACATGTTTGGAGAGATAACCTGGCAGAAGTTCAGATAATTTTCTAAGCTTCCTGCCAGCAGTACCTAAAGAAAAGGGGGCACCAACATCTCAGCAGTGACCTTATTTCCCTTCTCCTAACTGTTATTTTTCATAGAGACCCCTACTAGAAGACCTGGGGGCTCACAGCATGAATCAATGGTTAGATATGAGCCTTAAGACTTGGAATTCAAAGTTGTCCTTTTCCTATACTGACACTGAATCTGCAAGACTCAAATATTTCCTCTTTTATTTGAGAGAAATAATTTTGTATGTCTCAGTTTATATCTATAGGATGTCAATAATGCTACTCATAAAGCTGTTAAAATTAACATTGACTTAATGAATGCAAAGCACTCCGTTTTTTTGTAAAGAACTTGTCAGAAAACTAGAAAAAATTATATTTGTGAACTTAAATTCTGAGAAAGAAACATATGCATCCCCTTAGTCAGAAGTATACTGATCAAGCAGATGGGTGATATTTCTGTGCCTGGAACTTTCCTAAGGTAAATAAATCAGTAATTAATGAGGACAAATTCTCAGAATTTAGCAATCAGGGTTCCCCTCAGGAAGTAATAAGGAACAGAGCTATCTGGCTAATAAATTCTGAATCTGAAAACTCTTTGGGAAGAGGTGTGAAACTAAGAACTCTGATATCTTTCTGTTATTAATGATAATACACAGGAGCATTTTTATCCTGCTTATCTGTTTCCTGTTTTGGGTCTGTTGCTGATAACAAAGCCTGCTATCTTAATAATGGGCTTATGTGTGGTTTGTCCTATAGGCAGTGTCGGAAGACTCTAAGACCTTCATAGTTGCAGTAAATTAAGCAAGTACATCTAGGTTTGAATGAGTGGGAAAAAAAAATCTGTCAGCCAATAAATAAAGTTAATAGCAAAGTTTAGTTGCCGTAGTGAGATTTCTGATCTGATTTTATTGAAAAGTTGACAGGATCAGAGTCTCAGTGTAAGGCAGCATTGCTCCTCTGCAATCAATAGAACTGATTTACAGCTGCAGCTGCAGGACCAAAATTATTTTATAACTAAGATCTGTATGTTCTGATGTGACTGAGAGGTATAACCAGTGTTTTGCATCAAAGTATTTGGTCTGGAATTACAGCCTTCTCAGCACATAGTAAGGTCACAGTGAGATCACATGGTCATCATTCAGACTGTCAAGGAGCATCCAGCACTGTTCCCATCAGAAGCTGCTACTTATTCCATGCAGTCAGTTGCACTGAGTACATAGATTTGTGGCTTAACAACAGAGCCATCTCTGCTGAGAAATGAGTTTCATTCCCTATATTTGGAATTTCTACAGCAACATGCAAAAGGGCTTTGAAATATAATTTACTAAAATATTTTCACCATGTAGCATTTGTGGGGCTAGAGATTTTTTGCTGCCTTCTGATAGCCCAGAGTGCTTTAAAATTCTAACATAATTATTTAACTAAATGGGAAAATCCTGTTAGAGACAACCTTCACATTTCCCAGCAGCAACAATGAAGATAAATGTGAGTGTGTTATCACCACAGCATTCCAAAAAACACATTAAGGGAAGTGATACATCAAAGCTGACGTCTCCTACAGACTGCCAGGGATTAGTGGTCAATAACTGGGCAGCAGGGCCAGAAGAGTGCAGGCAGCCATGGCTGGTGCCCTTGCTGTCAGAAGCAGTGCCCTGTAACAAAGGCAGCAGTTAGAAACTTGCAAAAACTTGGAAGTTGTGCAGATGTTAAAAGTTGTGTTTCTGGACCATTGCCATGTATGGCTATGGGTCCCACCTCAAGCCCATGTGCTGCCATGTCCCTGAGAGGAGGAGCCCTGTGAGGGGAAGGTAACCCTGGGCACCCTCAGAGGCTTCCCCTGCCCAACTCTCCTGGGCAAATCACTGTCCTCTACTGCATATACCTGGGTGATCCTTCAGCCCTTTGGGTGAAGCAATCAAATCTTCTTGGAGCCCTGTGCATGTGTGTGTGCGTGTGTTTTGGGTCATTGTTCTTGTCCATGTGGTAACAACATTCCTGATGGGAACACCTAACTTCTGACCTGTTAAATTACATTGCAGTGCCTCTGTTGGTGACCCCCTCTGTGTTTGTTAGTTTTGGGAGTTGGCTTTAGTTGTACACTTGACTTTTTTCTCTCTGTGAGGTTGTTTTTATGTGCTTTAGCGACAACTCTGCAGCCTTTATGTCCAAAGCATTTCAGAATGCTCCTCTCCAGGAGCAAACCTCTTAATGGCTTTGTGTTAAACAAAGATGTTTAGGATGGCAGTAAATAGGATGCCAGTACCATCCTATTGCTACCTTCAGAAACAGGGCAGGAGCCACTTTATGAGAACTTGATGAAGATCATTGGTGTAATTTCCACTTTTTGCAACATCCCAGTGCTTAAAAGGGGCTTAATAAAAAGAGGAGCAGTTTCTTGTGTGGACAAATAGTGACAGGATAAGGGGCAATGGTTTTTAACTGGAAGAGAGCAGATTTATATTGGATGTTAGGATGAAATTCTTTACTCAGAGGGTGGTGAGGTACTGTGGGATCTCAGCACATCGTTCCCGATGTCCAGAGATGCCAGGAGAACCCTTGGGGGTCTCGAAAACCCTGGAATGTTGCCAAGAGTGTTTGGTGGCTTGATTTTGATCCATCCACAGAAGTAACAAGAGTCTGAGGACAAGAGAATCACTTTAGAGTACAAGGTGTAAAAGAGACACATTTAGAGGGTGAGATATAGACTTTAAGGTTTTTGGTACAGGGGGGTTATGGAGACAAGATGGAGGGATCAGGGCGTGTCTTGTCCTTCTTCTTTCTTCTTCTTGTCCTCCATCTCCTGTGATGATGTTGGCACTTAGAGATTGGTTTATGGTGAAGGTGCACTTGCTAACATGGGCGAAAAGCATTGGGAAATAAAGGTAAATATTGTATACGTAGGTTTTAGTATAAAAAGACATGACCGCCCCGTGGGTGGTCAGAGAGTGCCTGTGACTGCTTGCAGATCAGACCTCTGTTGGGCAGACAGAAAAATTTTGTAGATAAGAAATAATAAACAACCTGAAGACCGAAAGCTGAAGAGTCCAGACTCGTCCTTTGCATCGCGCCCACCAAAGAACCACCCTACCCGTGTCGGGGCAGAGACAGACAGCCGGACCTGACAAGGTACTGTAATAGGCTGCTTAGAGAGGTTGTGGATGCCCCATGGAAGGGTTCAAAATGAGACTGGATGGGGCCCTGAGCAGCCTGGTCTAGTTAAAGTAGGCCCTGCCTATGGCAGAAAGCTGAAACCTCTCTGATGGCTGAAAGGGATCTTTAAGGTGCCTTCCAGCCCTAACTGTCCTGTGATTCTAGGATTTAATTGTAGAGCAGAGAACACACAACAGAAATATCCTTAGCTTACTCCTGCAGATTAGAAGATAGGTTTTCTAATGCTGAATGCATATTTACCCAATGACTCTGTACTAGAGATATGTTTATTCTCTTACAAGCACTGTTTAGAGAATATTTTATACCATTGTGTTGAACTAGCACAGATTCTTTATTCATGATACAGTTTACTTTTTCTAAACAACTATTGATGTTAACAACTACTTACTACTAAACAACTAGAAGTCACAAAATAATTAATGACTTCAAAATAGATGCAAATTATTGACAGTTCACTATTGTAGTATAACCTACATGTCTAAAATGCACCATTTAAGGGATTAGGGGTGCCTGCTACAATTCAATTTCTGATACGTAGTGAAAATTTAGCAAAGGTTTGTGACGTTTTCACATTATTTTTAATAGATTTTTCCCTCCATTGGTTTCTATTTTGATTTTGTAAATATTTTTTCTTACCTTCTGTCCATTATTCCTGCAGGGTCTAGTATCTGATGATACCATTGCTTCCCATCCCTCACTTGCATTAGAGATTTTCATGATTTTGTTCTTTCTTGTCTCCTCCTCCTCTCCCTAATACAACTTTTCCCTTTGGGAAACTCAAGTGCAGCAGCTGAACTAGTACTCAAAAACTCTATCAACCTATATGGTGATGCTTGCATTGCTTTTTGAGCTACCAGCCAGGTAGATAAACAGCTCAGCATTTTGGGCACACAAATAAAGTTCAAAGATAGATAAACAGGCAGGACTGGACCAATAAATTACAGCCTACCACTAAAATCAAATTTAAATCTCAGAATTCTTGTTTTATAACAAAAAAGGCACCTGCACAATCTCATTTGATCCTTGCTTCTCAGAGCATGACAATGAGGGACAAAATGGATGAGTTCAACGTAAAATTTGGAGTGGTTAGAGGAACAGATGTGAGTTCCTCAGGACCTATTAGCATTATTAGAAGTGCAGTGCCATGCTCTGCTAAGATGTGCTTTCCTGAGAGTTGTGATCCTTGCTAAAGCTATGCTTATACTTCTTTCCCAGAGCTGGGTGGAGTTGCATCCTGGCTCAGTTCTGTGATCAGAGAGAGAAGGAAGGCTGGGACAGGATCCAAATAAACTCTTCGCTTGTCTGGTGATTTCTGTGGGCTGAGGCCCAGGTGGACAATTCACCTGGTCCCAGAGGTCCAGACCAAGGCTGGTGGTGTTGCAGGCAAATCTGCCCCATATTGCATACACAGCCCCAGTGATAACTGCCCTGCCTACTGTCAGTCTCTGCTTAATGCAGCAGAGAAAGAAGCAGCTTTAAAAAACCAACAGGCAGACTTCCCATTGGAGAAACAATCTCCATTCTCCTGTGAGAAGGGCAGTAGTGCTGTCTACTTAGAGACTAATGGCTCACTGTCAGGAAGAAGAGTATTATCTTTCTTCCCCCACACCAACCACACAGTCCATATCACCTTTTTTTTCAGTGCTAGTTGCTGCAATACTTCAGAATGAAACCAGAAATGAGTATTTGAGAGAATATCTATATTCTTCTTTCTTGGTGAAAAATTTGTACAGTTAATTTGGCAGTGCTATCAGAGAACAGAAAATCATGTATTTTACCTTTCTCCAGGGCAAGTTGTGTTTTTATTTAGGAGTTTGCCTCAGTTTTACCAGCATTGCTGTTTCTTCTCTTAGTGTTTTATCTTGCTTGTCACCATTTCACTTTCAGACTGCTGCTCTTGAAATACCAAACAGACAGGTTCACAACTACACATCTTAAATGGATTACAGCAGAAGAGTAAATGAAAATTTCTGTATTCAAGGCCTTTCCCACCCTTAGGGCCTCTGGACCTCATAGAGAAAGCAGAAATCTTGCACCAAGCAGAGATTAACCTTTATTTGCTTTGTATTTCTAAACTTTTTTTGTGTTCTCAATTAAAAATATTCCCTTTGAAGGCTTTCCCTCATGAAACGGATTATTGCTTGCCTGAGAAATAATAATTAGCTGATAATTTAGTCTGAAAATAAAAAAACCCCACTAGTTCATAATTCATAATACAGTGAGGAAATTATAGTTGCCTGTGAGGTAATCCAAAACTGCTTTCTAATAGCCATTATTCCCTCAGGAAAAAGCTGTACAAAGGCTAGGTTTTACCTGGAGACACCTTCATTGGGAGATGGAAGGTGAGGGCTCCTCCTTGCTCCTTTTTTCTACCCAGACAAAGCTTCCCAAGAATAATCTCTTCACAGTTTCCTTCTACAGGGTAATTTCCTAGAAAGAGGAAGCAACGGAAGGCAGGAAGATTGAGATCCAAGCCCTGAAGGAGGTAAACAAAACTTTAAATGTCAGAGGAAGACACTATACCTTTCAGTGCACCCTCAGACGATGTATCACCCAGAGTGATGGTGAATAAAGTTAAATCCAGTTGGCAGTGGGTCACCTATGGTGTTTCCCAGGGCTCTACAAAGGGATCTGGACAGGCTGGATTGATGGGCCAAAGCCAATGGTATGAGGTTCAAGAAGGCCAGGTGCCAGGTCCTGCACTTGGTTTACAACCCCAAGAGGCACTACAGGCTGTGGGAAGAGTAGTTGGAAAGCTGCCCAGTTGTGAAGGACCTGGGGGTGCTGGTGACAGGGGCTGAACATGAGCCAGCTGGGCTCAGGTGGCCAAGCAGGCCAATGGCACCCTGGCCTGTGTCAGCAACAGTGTGGCCAGCAGGAGCAGGGCAGGGGTTCTGCATTCAGCACTGCTGAGGCCACACCTCAAAGCCTGTGTCCAGTTCTGGGCCTGTCAGTACAAAAAACACATTGTAGTGCTGGATCATGTCCAGAGAAGGGCAACAAGGGTGGTGAAGGGATTGGAGCACAGGTGTTGTGACAAGGGCTGAGGGAAGTAGGGGTATTTAGCCTGGAGAAGGGAGGATCAGGGGGAACCTTATCACTTTCTACAGCTCCCTGAAAGGAGATTGTAGCCAACCTGGAGGGCAGGCAGTTCTTCCACATAACAAGTAAGAGGACAGGGAGAAATTGTCGCAGGTTGCACCATGGGAGGTTTAGATTAGATATTAGGAAAAACTTCTTGATAGAGATGTTTGTCAAGCATTGAAACAGTCTGCCCACGGAAGAGCTTGAGTCACCATTCCTGAAAAGTATTTAAAAGATGTGTAGAAGTGACACTTGAGGACAGGGTTTAATGGTGAATGTAGTGGGTTGATCTTGGCTGGATGAAATGCCTTGTGCCTCTGTGGGGAAGTAAGCTCACCCAAAATTAACAGGGTTTTTTTGAGCTGCACTTCTAGACATTGATTTAGCCTAAGCCCGGTGCAAGAACATCTGTAGAACTAATTAGAAAGAGCAATCCATTCTGTATTAAACTACAGCTGAATTAAACTATCAGCTGGGTTAATTCTTGTTCCCTGTTGCTACAAAGTCTATGGCTTGAACAGAAGATAAGAAATAATGGAGTCAGGAAGAACTATTTTTGACATTATAGAGTTTACTTTGAACTTAAATTGAATTGCAGTCTCTTTGTAGGTGCTAGATGATTTTTTAAAAATTCTGTGGTTCACAAACAGAAAAATAAAAGTATGGAAATAGAAAATAATTATTAAGGAAGACTTCCTTTACAATTGAAACTGTGTTGTTTAGATAATCTTGTGTACAGTCCTGCTGAAGATGACCAAGCTTGTTTACCTTGAGTCTTGGTCATATTATAGATTGTTTCAACCTTTGGAAGTGTAGAGAAGTTAATTAAACAGAGACCTGAAGGGAAAGAATCTCAACTGCTGTTGAGGCTTCTCTTTGGCAAGATAGTATATGAAATTCTATTGAAAATGCCTTTACAATTAAATTTTTAATTCCAACAGTAGATGACCTGTTTGTAGTTTACAGCTGCTTGGGACTGCCTCTACATAGTAGACAGGACAACTAAGTCATACTTTTACTGAATTAGCCTCTGGCCAGCAAAAGATATTTCTAAACCAGAGTGCCATCCAGAGGGAATTTGGTATGAGTTCTAGCTTTGCTTTGGGCTGTGCTAGAATAACAATCTTGTTCTTTCTGAGTTAGAAAGAAGAACATGCTGTACATCTAGAAACAGGAACTTAAGAGAATTGCTACAATATCATTATGGGGGCATAGGACTTTAGCAGATTGTACCCATATTTCTGTTGGGAGTTTTTAATGAGACTGAAGCTGGAAACAAAAAAAAACCACAGAAATTTAGGCATTGGGACATTTACACAAGTGAATCAAGCTGTGAGGATATAGGTTTGGAAAACAATGGCTCTTGTCATTGCAGCAAGGCCAGCCTTTGTTATTGATCTGCAGAGCAGCCTTCCTGACGTGCTATTTTTGTTACTTGTAAAGTGGAAATTCTAGCAAGCCCCTTTGAAATGTTTTTCTTTTGTTGTGCTGAACTATCTGGTTATTCTTAGATGACAGGTAAAATGACCCCCTCTGTTTCCAGTGCTTCTGGAAAAAGTGATTGTGTCTGTAGTGGGTTAGCTTTGGCCAGCAGCTAAATTTCCACCCAGCTGCTTTTCAGACTGTGTTCCTCAGCCACTGGAGTAGAGAGAAAATAGGAAGGAGAGGGGTGAGAAAACTCCTGGGCCAAGATCCCTTGCCAGTTACCATCACAAACAAAACCAACTAGACCTGGGGAAAAATAACTTATTGCAAATTAAAATAGATATCAAATTACTGATTTGGGTGGGAGGAAATGAAACAACAAACATTAAACTAATAATACCTGTCCTTCCCCCTTTTCCAGGCCTCCCACCACTCCATTTTTCCTCTGCTCTGGCTTTGTCTCTTCAAGGCCTGCAGTTCTTTAGGAGTATCTTCTTCACCATGGAGCACCTTCTCCTTCTCTTCTGGTCTTGGTGTTCCCGCTGGTGTGTTTCACTCCTATCTACATTTCTCCACTGCCTATGTGCTGATTTCTGCCTTTTTAAAAATATGTTTTCACAGAAATGGCACCAGCTTGTCTTGCTCAGCTGTGTCCTGTGGAGGGTCCATTGAACCCTCATCTCTTCCCAGTGGGGAATCTATCACCAATTCCTAGCTAGGCCTGAAAATTACTTTGAGAAGTAAACTTTGTGAAGGTATTTTGAAACATTTTATTTTGTATTGTGAAACAGTCATGACTGTACTAAGAAGACCATTGTCTCCCTTGAAGTCCTCCAGGACCCAAGAATAGCTGTAGAAACCATACATTCTTCATCATAGGAGGTTAAAAATCAGTAATTTATTTTAATGAATCAGAGTTATAGTCTGAAAATATAGTTTTTAATCACAATACAGAATATTTTCACTGAATCTCAGTGATTTAAAGCATTTATTTAAATCAGTGATGAATTACAAGTTCTGCAAGTATAACTCAGAGTTTAGAGGTAAATTCTGACAGTCAGTAAGTTGCAATCTTGTTGCCAATTTATAAATTCTTTTCATACTATTAGATAATTCTAACTGCTTGAACAATGTTAAAAACACCCATTATCATATTAATGGTTGTTTTTAACATTGTTCAAGCAGTTAGAATCTACTGCTACCAAAACTTTGCAATGAAGTCTGGTAACTAACTAAATTTTCCTTTGGCAAGAAGAATATAATTTATTCCACTTAAATAGTTTTTCAGACTACATTGTTTTGATTTCTCCCTGTAGATGCACGGTACTTATTCTGTTTTATCCAAGAATAACATCTTTCATGAGACTGAATATTTACTGTTTGAAGTTCTAGCCCCCTTGATAATATTTGCTAGTATTATTGAAACATAAATGCAAAAGTGCTGCTGTTCAGAGTACACCAGCAGGGAAAGGCCAGACTGTTGATCAGCCTGATGCAGAGACATGCTGACAGCAGAATATTTATTTACCATTTCTAATTCTGAGTCTGCCCCAAAAAGTGTCATTTGTTTCTAGCAGTGATTCCAGCTGGCATTTGCATTGCATTGCATTATATTAAGCAGTGTTATGGTTTGGAGAAATACTAAGCTTTGTAGGTACAGCACACAATTTAAAACAGCAGCTCCAAATGAAAGACACAGCTAAGAAAAGGCCCTTGAGGTTTAGCACAGTTGTTGGAGGAAAGCTGAATGGAATTTAGTCTAGAAAGATTGGAAGACACCATTTCAGCAAGATAAGTGGTCTCATCAAGTCAACTAGAGCCCAGAGCCACTTTCTGAGGTGCTCAAGTTGATAAATCTGCCTTAGAGTTTTTTACATGCATGCAAAAGGGTTATTTCTTGAAATCCCTGCTAGTGCAATTGTAAAAATGGTCTCAAATGAACCAGCACCGTTTTTTTTTTTTGTAGTTTGCTATACCTTCTTTCAGCCATAAATCAGACCAAACCCAAAAATACTACCCACTGAACTCCCAGCTGACCTCTAACCAGACTTCCATATTCTGCTTTGCATTAGTCTCAACAATCTAGTAGCAGGTGAAAATCTCTTTCTCCTTCAATGCCTTGCTCCTTTCTTTCTATGGAAGCTTGCCATCTTCCAGCTCGCTTTATATGGAGCAGGCCTGTTTTTATTATTTGCCCCCATGTTTACCCTTGGAAAGGTTTTTAAGAAGCTCTAGCATGAGTTGTAGGAACCTCAAAGGAGTTATCTGCACCATGTAATGTTACTCAATGGTAGAAATGTGCTTAGATGCTCAGAAATGTGTAAGTTTAGTGATTTTTAATAGAAAAAAAGAGATCCAACTCAGCTAAATGGACAGAAGTTAATATTCAGCAACAATTTAGGCATAGGCTAAATCTGCTCCTTCAGAGCTTTATATTTAGGGTTATGTCAGATAAGCAAGAGCTACACATACACATATTGAAACTCATGTGACAAACTGAGTTTGAACATGGAATAGGCTTTCCACCTCTTGTACATCTTCAGCTGATGACCCTGCTGCAGAGATGGGTGAGCTGAAGGCAGTGTGTTTTGCCTTTCTAGATACTACTGTCACCATCTCTGATCATTAGTAGATCTTTGTCAGCCTCATTCTGAAGATGACCTGACCAAAATAAGTCAGAATGGTGTTTCTACAGGTGAACTTCAGAGCAGAAGGTTTGAATGTGGAATAGAGGTTCCTTCCTCTCAAGTTTCTCCTTTTCCTTCCCCAAACACATTTTTTTTTCTGTCTCCATCTCCATTTGCATTCTGCTGACTAGCAGACTGAGTTTCTTTAACAAAAATGCTTTACTCTTCTGATTGAAAAGGTGGTAAAAAGAGCTATCTTTCACTGGCACAAGTTTGCCAGTTCTTGGCAAGGCTTACAGGATCAGGGACCAGACACTACAAAGGATTAAAATTCCTAAAGTAGGATTCATGCAGGCATTTAGTGATGAAATCCAAAATTGTGACCTCAAATTATATCTCCTTAATCTTGAAGCTGTCTGAAATCACTAAGACTTAATTTCTGTCAGTACAAAATCTATTCTTAGACTGATGATATATGTGTACAGCTCCACAAATTTCGTTCCCAGATACATTTTCAAAACACAGAATGTCAGAGGACCACAGTATTTCAGCACAGCAGAAAGGTACTTTTTCTGGTTTTCACCTCTGGTTCTATTGCTCTGACCTGAATATGAAATGCCATCAGATAATACTGCCTAATTCTATTTAGGAAAGGAGCATCAGGGGAGATTTGATGATACTGGAGAGTCCTAAAACTATATTTCCATTTCAGAAGGTGTAATTTATGTTGATTTGAGAGTCCTAGAGATTAAAGGTAACAAGAATAGAGCAAGGACTCTAAAAAATAGTGATGAAAGTGTTCTCTTCAGCCATTTTAAGTGCTGTGGGCTAGGTCAGCATATTGGGCTTGAAACCTAGTCTGTTCTTAACTCTTTTTACATTTCAGTTATCTTTGCCAGTCCCACACTGCCCACAACTTGACTGTGGACTTGGGACTGCAAAGCTTGTTTCAAAAGCTTGAAAGTTCTTCTGCAATAACTTTAATTTTGGAATACAGTTACCTGAAATTTGTTGGCATGGTGAAGTTCAGTCAGACTATTTAGAAGAGAGTGTTTCTGACTGATATAAAATGCAGCTGTATTTAGCTCCCCTCAGCTGTGAATTCCCTTTGCCTATCACAAGTTTAGGAGGGTGAAACTACTCTCTGTCTCTGATTACGCAGAAACATCTTTGCTGCAACTGAGCTGCAAAGACCAATTGGTTCCACAGAGATTCATTTGTAAGTGCCTATGTACCAGCATACAGATAAAGACAACTGATAGAAAAAAAGACAAGAGATGCTATTTAAATGAATATTTCTGTGTACTTGCTTATTCTCAATTATTAAAAATAATAATTAGAAGGTTGTTACTGCTTGGAATGACAATGGCATTGTTATTTAGTATTCCCAGTGGTCTTTCCTTTCATGTCAATTAGGTACCATGGAAAAAATGGAGAAGAAGAATGTTTAACAATGTGATACAAGTAAAAAAAATAATACATTCTTAGACATTGTTAGCTCAAACTAAAGCCTGACTGAAAAAGTAAAAGCTGTATTTATTTGGAAAATGACAGTAGATAATAATGAATTCTCATTAAAGAAAAGACTGCAGTTAAAACTTGGACCTTGGTTTCAAATTTTCTGGCAAATTATTTTGAGCCAGTTCACAGTTAATGGTAAAGTGCTAAGAAAAACTTCTAAAACACCCTGTTAATTTAAAAAATGGAAAAGCAGTGAAGAAAACTTTTAAATCTTGTATTAAAGTTCAGATTAAAGGAAAATGATTATTGCATGTTCTGGGGGGTGGGGGGACTGTGTTTACTTTTGGTGGGGCTTGTTTTGTTTGTTCTCTCTTTACTAGACCAATGTTTCCTGCAAAGAAACTCAAGCTTTGTGGAAATTTTGTCATGTGTGAAAGCATTTTTTCACCAATAGAATCAGTATTCCAGCCTTCTAGTAAAATGATCACCACTTTGACCATTGATGGTGTTAAATTCAGTATAGAGTAAATATCATCACTGAATCTGGTGATGGAGGACCAGACTGATCAAAACTGATTGGAGATTTAGCCAGCTGACTCCATCCTGTAGTGAATAATGGGATTTTTCATTCTTTCCTGTGACTATCAACACTTCTACTTGAAATGTCTTCATCAGATAAGTATGAAACTTTTACACTATATCTTCACTATATCTTTGAATTCTTAGTGAGTGCTTTTATACTGGTACTTATTTAGAACTTCTCCTCTGTAGTTTGTATGTCTAACAAGGCAACATGGCATGTGAAGGAAAGAAAGAATAAGAAGTCCTGTACAATTGTGGATGCTTCATTGGTGGCTGTAGAATAAAGAAATAAAACAGTAAGAAGAATTTGTGACTTTTACTACCTACTATTTGGTATAAAAATATGTGTTCTAAATTTACTTTAAAACAGGAGCAGAGCCTTTCATTTTAAAAAGGCAAATATTTTGTCTGCAAAACAGACAAAAGCTCCTAAGTTTCTAAATTCAGTACCTTAATTTCTTTGCTCCATGACATTTGCAAAGAGCAAGTGGTAGACTTGGTAATAAGCTCTAATAATTCATCATGGTTGAAATCACATTATTTAACACCTCAGCACTGAGAAATCTAGTAAAAAAAAGGAAAAGAAAACCTTTCAGTGCTGCTCAGAATGAGCAAAATTCATTTGGTATGTGGCAAGTATTATGCTATGGTACTTACACTTTGAAATTGAATCAGCTCTTACTCTCCCACAGAATCTTGAAATTCAGATGCTTAGAAAGATGGTCAGGAGAAACAGAGTAGCACAGATTTGTGCCTGTCATTCCATCCTACACTTGTCCCACAGGTAGTGGTTACTGGGCAGCTGAGTTAGCAGTAGAATAAAATCACAATTTTCAGAAAGAGTTCTGGGTCGGATGCCTTTAAAGCTCTAGTCACATTATTGAAAGAACAGTGAAACTGAAAGCTCTCCTTAGATGCTATTAACAGCATTTTTTAAACTAAATTTTAATCATTGGTGTCATTTCAGTTCACTATTGACCATGAACTTACTGATGTGTTGCTTGAAGAAAGTGCTGTGTCTTGGGGCAGAGGGGTAGAAGGTATATTGTTTAGGTTCTTTGTAAGAAGAACAGTGGCCAGGTTCTGTAGTCTCGGTGTGTAGCCACCCAGATGTGAAGTCAGTGTTGGTTTTCTTTGTTCCTTTTCAGAATTTATAGACAGCTATCATTTGAGATGGGCAGATTGTGCATGCTGGGTGGCATATCTTATCCTGCATCACGTGTAACTCCGGGCTCTAGTCTTGCCAGCAAAATGGCCTAGAGCACGTAAAAAGCCAACTCATGGATTAATGACAGCTGGCTAAATCTGAACCCAGATGAATTTAGATTTGTTTTGAATTCATGCCCTAGTTTTGTTTTCTACTTGGATTCTTCATCAATACTAAGCTTTCCCCTGTGGATACTAGAGTTAGGAGTAATGTTCAGGTCCTCTCATTCTTATGAGGAAAGCAATCCTCAACTGTTTATACAGGAAACTGCTGCTGGTTGGACTGCAACAATAAGCTGTGTCTGAAGTCCTGTGTGCTTTCAAAATTCTAGTTCAAAGCACTGGAATGAATATTCTCAGAAACAAAAGACTTAGACTATTTTTTCACAATACTTCCTCTATTTTTCATCTATTGACAGAACATTTTCTCAGGCATAAAGGTCAGTATCAAATCTAGGCTGCTTAAGGTGGAGGGAGTCTTTTCAGAAGAGATGGAATAGAAAGGAAATGGCTATAACTTTATGATGCCAACTGTCCTCTACTTTGCCTTGGCAGCTCCAGTTCATTAAAACAATGTTTTCATTGTGATCTATTTGAGTCAATAAGTCTTGGTACCAGTAAAACACAGTATTCATCTATTCCCCTCAGCAGTACTGCAACGCTTATTTATGACCAACCAGACTGCTCTGCAGAAGGTACATTCATGCCAATTACATGCTGCCCATTGCATGAAATGCCTAATTGAAGTTTCCAGTACTAATATTAGTCTGATGGAAGTCAACTTGCTAGCAGACACTTAGTCAGAGGCATGCCAAGACCTATGTAAGTCCCAGGAGATGTCTGAAACATTTTTCTCTGACTCAGTTTGCATTAAGCCACTCTGTAAGCCACAAATTCAAAGAGAAAAGGTAGGTCTAAAATCATTCATACGTAGAAAAACAAATTTTAAAGTACTTTTAGGTAGCACAGCATAATCTCTTGCTATCTTGAGTTTTGTTGCTAGTTCTCCTAGGTTTCTCTGTAATTTAAGAATTTCATGTTTATTGTTAATATTTTGACTTGGCTGATAGAAAAACAATTGACAATTTGCATTGAGTTACATTATAATTATGATAAATATAAGAATAAACATGTTTGGTCTCATCCCTATGAAAAGGACAGGAGTGGCACTGTGCAAGTGAAACTCGCTCTCTGTTGCTATGCACTCTAGAAGTGGACAGCATTTGTGAAGGTGACCTACTCCAGATACATATCATTAAGGTGGCAATAGGTGAACATTTAGAAAATTTTTTATTTTTCTGGATTTTATAAGGGATAAAGAGCTATTTTCTTTAAAGTTCTTATTCTTTTAGACTTAAATATTAAAATTTTTAATATAGCTTATATAGCTAGATATGTACTTCGTCCTGATAAGGCCAGATGAACATCAATTGAAATAATTTGCCTTTGTTAAGTGAGCATATCCCATTGATTATACAGCAATAATTATGTGGTACAAGGAGGGACAATTAAACTGTAGATTTAAACTATTTTATTATATTGAACTATATTATGTGGTTTGTGGAAAGAACATGACACATTTAGTGTAGTAATAACAATTTTCCAACTCACAAGTCATTTAAACGGAGATAGATCTAATAATAGTCAGCAAAAGTGGCTTTCCTAAAGCTCATACTCCATTTCAGTTTCACTGCCTGGAGCTTATGAGGGATGGCATTTCAACATCCTTTTTCATGGCCTTTTCAGGAATGAAGCTGCATCTCATTAAGATAACTAGAATATGCTGCAAGGAGTAGATTATGGTCATTTCTAGGATGCTGCAGGTATGGAGAGGTTCTCATGTTTTCTATGCTTCTTACTGAGAAGCTGAAAAGAGGGAAGCTGGCTTTTCTTTACATTTCATTACCATCCTGACAAAAAAGCACACTTGTCTGCATATTGTGCAAAGATTATGGACAACTTTTTATGTTTTCATTAATACCTTATAAATACAGGAAAAAACCCAAAGAATAAACACAAAGACAGCTGAAGGAGCTAGAAAACAATGAAAACCACGTTGGGAGCCAGGGGTTCATTGCCCTTTATGGTGAGGTCTTGAAAAGAAGTTCTCCTAGGTTATTTGCATGACATTGTTTGGATCACAAAGTAAGGAAATAACTGGAGTGATGTTTCATGGTCCATGTTTTCAGCCAGAACAGGGTTAATTTTTTGCAACAGATGTGAAGGGGCATGGCCAGGATCCTGATGTTATTGGACACAACCTCTCATCATTGCTAGGGTGGGGGAAAGCGACTCTCACTGCAGGGGAGGAGGTCATTCCTTCAGGTGGAGAAAACATGGGGAGAGAGCCCCCACCATGTTTACCCCTGATTTACCCCTCCCTGATTTACCCCTTTAAGTTGAAAAAGGGAGATGAAACACTACAGCACAAGAGAATAAGTTTGTACCTAACAGCAGAAGATTTCAACTGAGCTTGCAAAAATGGGTATTTGTTGGTTTTGGGGGGCTTTTTGTATAATTTGTTTCTTTGTCTTACACATTTTGTTATTAATATTTTTGCTGTTACTATTAATTTTCTTATCTCATTGCTGTTTCCAATAACTTGTTCTTATCTGAAGCCATGATCTTTGCCTTTTGTGCTTCCAGCTGGAGGGGGAAGGGGAAGTGAGTGGAGGTTTATAGTGTGAGTACTAAATTGGAGAATACCACTAAAAAACCATGATATCCAGTCATTGAAAATCTGTAGAAATCAGAAGTTTGAAATAAACAGAATTGAACTTCCAGGGAATGGCCATCAGTTTCATTAAAGTTACAACTGTGTTTAGACCTACCGGACTTGTGAGCAGTGTGGTAATTGTTTTCAGTATGTTAATTTTAAAAGGGAAAGAGAAGAACCAGGATTCATTTTTTTATGTAGCACAAAAATGGGCCATGGAGGAATTGTTTCCAGCTGCTTGAGACTTTTAAAGGAGGGGAACTTTTCCAACAATAAATTGGACTTCTTTTTATCTTTCTATAGGGAGAAACCAAGAATTTCTGAAGTCTTGCTCTTTGGTACCTGCAGAGACAACAAACTCTGTTGTTCAGGTTATTGTAGCAAGGACATAGATTGTCATTATGTACAAAATATAAACCACTTTTTTATCCTTATCGTCTCCTTTCACAACTCTATGGATATATCTAAGCATTATGCATTCACAAGATGTCTTTGGATGTTGTCTTGAAAAGAAAAGAAATCATAGATAAATCAAAACTTTTTATAAAAGCAAACGCAAATTTTTCTTCCTAGTACTTTGGAAATGTTCTTCTCTTGTTGAAAGACACAAGGCTAGTGAATACAAAATGACCTTTCTTTTATGAACCTCTGTATGGGGGATTTGAAACCTAAGATAAAAATGTTTCATTCAGATTCTTCATGTTAGAGCTAATCTTCACAGAGATATAGTTTACTTTTTACTTCTGAGGTAAAAGCTGTATAGTCCCTTGGAAAAAAAAAAATAAAAAAATACCGTATTCACTTAACAGCATCCACTTTTCCCACTCTAGAAATGCAGATTTTTCTCAAACAATATTTTTCTCACAAGCAATCATGGTAGGAGTTACTCTAGGTAAAAACATATGCATTCTTTATTAATTATGAAGGGGAAGCAAATGATAATATTACTTACCTGCTTTGCTAGAAAATGGCTGTCCCTAGAAAGCTAAATCACCCAATCTGATTGCAATAATTAATTTCATCATGATAGATGCAGCACTTGAATTTCATTAGACTATGCATTTTGTATTGTCTAGAACACTATAAAAATTAAATATGCAGAGAATTTGATTTTTTTAAATAAATGTGTCTATGAACATATTTATATCAATAAGCCATACAGGAAAGAAAATGATAAAATTGTTTTCCCTCATGAGTTGAAACCAAATGCATTAGTTTTTTTCCCTTTAAGATTTTTTTTCTATTTTATTTTTGTTGTGTGCACCCTGCTGAAGGTTGATATACCTTATTTCTCCCTTCAAGCTGAAAAAGTGATATGAAACACTACAGTGGAAGAGAATAGGTTTGTACCTAAGAACAGATGATTGGAATTGAGCTTGAAAAGATTTTCAAAGCTTCCTTGCCTAAATTTGTAATTAATAAAAAAAACAAATGGTTTCAAAACCAAGAAAGCCAAGATTCCATTGCAGTGATATTTTTGTCTACAGATTTTTACATGCTACCGTAGTAGCAGAAATATTTTTCCTTGGCTTAAATAGCAGCTGTAGTTCTTCATATCAGGCAGAACAGGTGCCAGTTCAGTTCAAGGAAATTTTGGGGTTAAAAGACCTTACTGGAGATAAAATAATGGATACAGGGGAAAAGATAGGCTGTGTAAGGCTATGTCTCCATTAACAAGTAGTTTAGGTTAACAGAAGTGGTCTGAGAAGCATTTGTCCCTGAGGACCTATCAGATATATCCTAATCATCTTGGAGGTGATATAAAGTAGATCTTGTCTCACATGCTCCTGAACTCTATTTTCCAGTTTGGTTTTATACAAAAGAAGAGCATTGAAACCACTTTCGTGCCTCTCCACAGTGCTCACCAAGGTGCAGTAGGTGGTAGTAAGCACAAAGTTCAATTCCAAAGTGCTGTCCTCAAATTCTCTAAAATGCTAATACAGATGCATATTGTTTCATCTTTTAGTTTGTGCTGACTAGACCTTGTTAATGATGCTCTATAAAACTGGGACATGTGGGTGTTAATTTACCAGAAAAAAAATCTGCTAATCCTTTCATAACTTTATGAGAAGGCAAAAAAAAAAAACCACCTAAAATTAAAGGTTCATTTTTCTCTTTAAAAGGTTAATTTATTGTGCAACTTCCAAAGATAAAAAAAAGTGCTTTGAAATTGATCCTTATATTTTGAAGATTTAATGAAATTATCACTGCCAATCAAAGACAATCTATAGTCTGTCGCTCCAGTAAACCCACTATTTGTGAACCTGTGTTTCCTATTGAACTCATACTTTAAGTGTTGAAATAGAGAACTGTGCTATTTCTGAATGACACCAGACTTACAGCATAACCCACACTATTTCTGCACCTGAGATCCTATTGAATGTGAACAGAACTGATGGTGCTGAATTTTTCCAATCAGAAATTAAACCTAGCTGCACCCAGCCCCCCTGATCTCTGAGGACTAGCTGGGAAGTAAGATGGTTTATTTTCTGCCAAATTTCTGTACCCTAAACAAAACAGTATGCTGAATCATCTGGACTCTCAGGATGTCATTAACTTGTTAGAGGTCTTCTACAGACAAGACACACATGTTTTAAAGGCTGTTTTTTTCTCCTTTCTCCTCCTACTAGAAAGACCCCAAAAGCTTGTGTCTTGAATTTTTTACTTCACTTTAGGCAAAGTAGCATGCCTTCTAAAGCCACTGGCAAATGCCAAAAGTTGATTTTTAGATGTGGGATTATGACTAAAATAGTTCTGAAAATGAAAGGCTTCTGATTTCTTGGAAAAAGCTACATCTTTCCAAGTTTAATACAAACCTTGGGCTCAGCATGCTTGAGTCAGTGCCAGTCCCATTCACTATGGTGCCTCCAGAGGCCTTGTCTATACCCAGAAAGATCAGCTGGCAATTAAAAGGAAGCAAAAAACCCAAAAGCACACATTTCATACCCAGAGTACGAAAAATGTTCTACATAACTTTGGTTGAAAACTGTTTCAAACTTCATTTTTTCACAGAGGCTGTCTTGGCAAGTAGACTCAGTAAAACGTATGTTAAAGAATTTTCAAGCACAAAACAAAAGGTATATGGTGTTTTATCTACAAAAGTGATACGTTTTTCTTGTTGAAAACTTAGCAAAACATTCTCAACAAATAACAGAATTAAAGCTTCATTAATATTTATATGTATTCTTGGTGCAATGTTACCATTTAATTGGCAACATTAGTATACACTTTTTCTATTGTTTTCAATGACTGTATGAGAAACAAGACTACTGAGTATACTAAAAATAAAGCATAATGTTGCTTTGATAAACTAGTTGTTTCTTCAAAAGAAAGCTAAATTTGGTATATTTCCAGTTTACATTAAATTAAATTCCAGCAAGTTAGATAAGCTAGCCGATATTCTTTGGGTGATGCGGAAATTGTAAGGTTACCATAACTTTGGAGTATGGCTGATATCAATAGGGACTGGAACATCTCTCCCTTGAGGAGAGGGTGAGAGAGCTGGGACTGTTTAGCCACAATAGAGTGGTTGGAACTGGAATATATTTAGAGTACCTTCCAGCTCTAGACTGCCTGAGAATCTCTGGTTCTATGATTCTATGATGCGTAAGAGCTGGAACTAGCTGAGGACAAAGCCAACATGCAAGGTTTGTTTGCTGGCCCTGTGTCACCAATTGTGACACAGTAGAACTTGCTACATGCTCCAGCAGAGCCTGCTGCCCGTGGCTTACGAGCAGGTCCCTGGAATGCCGGCATGGACACGCAGCACTCTCTGGAGGGGTTTGCTTTGCTGTTACGACATCAGGGCACTTAGGATCATGAACAATTGCCTTCCTTCTCTGGTTGCCTCATTGCCTGGAATAATCATCCTTTGTGGCCTGATTGCTTTGTTCTGCATTGTGCTTTTCGACACCACACCTGCTCGTGGGCAAACGAGGACTGTTAAGTTCAGGGAACCAGAAAAGATTGAATGTGGTATCTGTAATGCAATTGCCAAACCAAATGCACCTCAAGAAGATGTTGAATTTGATTCAGATGATTTACTATTCAAGGTGGAGAAGGAGATCAGTCCTGATTCCAATGTAGTGAGTAGCAAGATTTTTATTATTACTATTATTATTACTATTTTATCTTTGCCATCATAATGATTAGTTTTCTTTTATTTGGTTGTTGCTGTTCCATGCTCAGTTTAAAGTGGAATTTAACTCTATTTTTAATTCATCTTGATATGTAAGAAAAACAAGGGGATCCCTTTACAGAAAGTAGTGGAAATTAATAATATTAATATAAATTATTTGTAAAAACTATGAGCTGATATTGAGAAGTACTTAAAGATATCATATATTGTTTATAGATTAAGCCTTTGCAAATAGTTCATTAGCTTTGAATTCAAAATTAGTATTTGTACATCTCTGATTATGAAGGCAGGCCTGACAAGTCAGTTTGTCTGTTTAAAGGAAATATAGTTATAGCAGATGAAAACAGTCAGTGCTAGTCTCTTGTATTTCTATATGTATATGCATGCACGTACAAATTTATATATGTGTATTTATATTTTAGAACATGGATTTTTTATATATAGAATTTAATATATTTTTAATGCTTGAGGAGACATGTTCATCTGATCCTTCTAAGCATCCTTCCATAAATTTACCATATTTTTCATCCTTTTATTCTAGTTGTTCTCTGTTTGTTACTAGTTTATGGCTGGGAAAAAAAAGTATGCTGATGTTTTTATTGTCAATATTTTATCCAAATTTGTATTGTCAACAGTATGAATAAAAAAAATATATATACTATTTATGTTTATGGAAAAGTCTACAGCTTTTTCAATGCAAATTGTTTTGGACTTCATCCATCTGGCACCATAGGTTGTATCATCTGTTGATCTGATCCCTTCTTGCTCAGAATTCCATATAATGGAAAGAACTCAAATCTGTACATATTTACATATACATACATATGCACAGACATATATATATATATGCATATATATAATAGTAGATAGATAGATAGATAGATAGATAGATAGATAGATAGATATACTATGCATATATAATATATATGTATAGTATATATACATATATATACGATATATATATATATAGTAGGTGCTGGGGTCCAGCAGTGCTGGTCAATTTTCAAACATCACTGTTTTAGTGATGTTAGGGTACAGGACACAGGAGCAGGCAATTCCCAAAGGTTGGAAGTCAAGCAGACGAGGCAGAAGGCATTACTTATGGCACAGAAGCCACTGTTTCATACTGGTTTCAGAGATGGTTGCATTCTGCCATGTGCATAATGAAGCTGTCTTAATGGTCTAACAGTGTGTAAACTTTGAATAGCTATCATTTGTAGGTAATGGTGTTTTCTATAATGATGCACTGTAAAAGATAATGATGAAGTTAAATCTTTTCACTTGTAGAACCATTTGCGGTAATGTAAGTCCTTTAGACAAGCAATAGAAATACTGGTTTTGGTCCATTTGAAACTGCTGAGTACGTTATGAGAATGAATAGGAGAAAATTAATCAGCAACAGTAGATGGTAACTTTGCAACACATCTGACTTTTCTGTGTTTATATTGCACAGAACTCTGTAGATAAAAGAAGGGGAAAATAGCCTGGCATAATGGAAGTGGGAGTAGTGTGTTTACTGGTACACCCTGCCTAAATATTTTCCTGGAACTGCAGAGCCTGCAAGAGCTCCTTCTGGTCTTTATGGGTTTTTTGTATGTGTGAAACCAGATATGATAGAAATCCAGTTGTGGATTGGCTTTTTAGATGCTAGCACAGTATTAATTAAAGAAGGTAGAATATCTTTGAGCCAGTGATCAATCTGACATATTTTAGCTAAAAATAATTGAGGTAGGGAATATAACTGCTGCTACCAGTACTTACCAGGCATTTCCCCACCCTTATAGAAATGAATGCTATTATTTCCTTTTCATTAGAACTGTAAATATGATTATGTTTTGAGAATCAGTATTGAATTTCAGTAATGCTCTTCTTCTGGGCCATTACTATCAGAATACTGAAATGAACTTCTTTTTTATTAAGACCTTAGATTTAATTAACTTAAGTTCATGTTTTTTTCATTTATAAAGTGCCTGGAGATCTTTCCAAAAGAGCAGTTTGTGCCTGGCAGCAAGGTATGGCAAGTACAACTGATGACTGATGGAAGACAGAAGTTCAGATGAGAAAAGTTATGTTTTGACTTTCCACTACTTGCAGAACACTTTATGGATCTCTCTGGAGATAATTTCTGGCACTTCCCAGAAGAGAGGTGATGTGAGACTTACCACCACCAGTAAGAACAGAAAGTCCAAGTAGGCAGCAAAAGCTAAGCCAAGAAGGCAGCAAAAGTGAAGTTAAAAAGAGAGAACCTACCCTATTTTCAGTTTGGCAACTTGCCCTTCTACAACCTTTAGTGCAAAGAACCTTTTCTCCTTTGTCACCTCAGAACTGAGCTTTGCGGGTGTGTTTCTCACTGCTTCATTAAAGATTCACTGTGTTTAACACTCATACTAGATGTTTGGGCTTATTTATAGCTTTTTATATTTAAATGTGATACACTCACATTGTTGGTATAATTGAATACCAAATTCATTATTTTAACTACAGTACAGAGGAAACTATGGGGAAGTAAATTATTTTATTTTACTTTTCCTTATAAGAACTAGAAATACTGATGAAAAAAAAAGGATTTTCTCTTAGTGTTCAGAAATGAAAGTCTCCTTCTATTAATTGATGCCTGCACAAAAATTCTAATCTTGACAAATTAGAAGGTTGGGAATTCATCAGCATGTGAAGTTTAACAAGGGCAAGTGCCAGATCCTGCACCTAGCATGGGGCAACCCGGGATGTGCATGAAGACTGGGGAATGAGGTGCTGGAAAGCAGCACTGCAGGAAGGGACCTGAGGGTCCAGGCTGATGGCAAGCTGAACATCAGTCAGCAGTGCCCTGGCAGCCAGGAGGGCCACCCATGTCCTGGGGGGCATCAGGCACAGCATCACCAGCCAGGCAAAGGAGAGGATTGCCCTGCTCTGCTCTGCTCTGCTCTGCACTGGGGTGGCTTCTCCTGCAGTGCTGGGGGCAGTTTTGGGCACCATAATATAAAATAGTCAAAATGTTATTAGGGAGCATCCATAGGAGAGCAACAAAGGTAGTGAAGAGTCTGGAGAGGAAGCCATATGAGGAGTGGCTGAGGCCATTTGGATTTTTCAGTCTGGAAAAGAGGAGACTGAGAATTAACTTTACAACTTTCTCATTAGGGGAGGCAAAAGCACTGATTTCTCCTGTCTGGTGACCAGGATCCCTCAGGATCTGAGGGAACAACACAAGCTGAGTCAGGGGTCATTTAAGTTGGATATGAAGAAAAAGGTTCTTCACCCAAAGGGTGAAGTTCTCTCAGTTGAGCTCTGGAACAGACTCCCCACCAAGCCTGCCAGACTTGAGAAGCATTTGGACAATGTTCTTAGGTATATGTGTGACCCTTGGGGTTGTCCTTTGCAGGGCCAGGATTTGAATTGTGATGATTCTTTCGAGTTCCTTCCAACTCAGGATATTCTATTATTCATGTAAGATACACATATGTTAGCTCTAGGTTTTTCCCACTGTAGCAGCATTACATTTTTTTGGTGACAGATGGAGGTCCACGGAGTGCATGGATGCTGTTTGCTGTGGAGTGGCACTATCTTCTATTACCAGGACCCATAAAATTTTTACAAAACTACATTTTAATGTATCTTAAAAAAGTGGTTTTTTTCTTTGAGTTTTTTTAAGTATCACTGAAGGATTTTCACATAGCTTAAAAGGTTCTTGTATGAGCTTTCAGATTCCAACTTTTGCAAAAGGAAAAATCCATGCCAGGAATATGAAAGAATTCTTGATTAAAAATCTCATTTTAAAAATAAAGGTCTTCTCAGATGTCTGGGAAAGATATTATTACAGTTCTCTTTTTTTCAATAATCCCTGGGGAAATGCTTGTCCAGATTGATTGTTAGGTTATTTAAGTTCCTGAGCTATTAAAATAGTGTAGAATATATACTGCTCTGCGATTATATTCACATTTGTTTCCCTTTAAATTTAAATCTTTTTCAAATATTAAGTACTAATACTGAATTACTGAATGAATTAACAGTGAAATAATGAATTACTTTGTTCCTCCAGAAACATTTTGAAACTCAGTGAAGATCATGTATGCAAAAGTTTAAAAAAGTATTTAAAAATCATTAAAATCAGTACACACCATTTTTAAAAATTATTCACTTCAGTCTGAGAGAGAAGTTAAATGAGGAATTTCACATTGCATTCTTTCATTTTTATATTTGATCCAAGCTATCAAGCCTTCTTAGACCTGTGGTGACTACCTTGTCAACACTTTACCACCTCTCTTTTCTGTAGCTGGAGAAATACTGCTTTGAATGTCTTCCCCCCAGTACCCCAGCCTACTCAGTTTCAGTCATTCACTTCTCTTCCAGCAACCTTTAGATTCCTGACAGGTGTCTTGGTATATCATTATCTTTAAATTCCTCCTTTTGCATTTCTTTCGTTTACAATTCTTACTTTTTGCCAGAAACTGCCAAGGAAAATAAAGTGTCCAATCATAGAATCATAAAATTGCTAGGTTTGGTAAAGACCTCTAAAATAATTTAGTCCAACCATTGACCTCATGCTGCCAGGTCCTCCACTAAACCATATTCCTAAGCACCACATTATTATTGTCATGACAGTTTTGCACCTGGTATGCTGCAAAAGCTCTTTTTTTTTTTTTTGGTGGTTGGTTGATGGTTTGTTTGTTTTTGTTTGTGGTGTTTTGACTTTTTTTCCCTAAGATATCTTTACTTAGGTATGCCAAAGTTTTGAAACTTTCTGAGCTGCACACAGACTTCAGTACAACACTTGTCTCAGAAGTATACAATATAGTAGGTATAACACCTTAAATCTTTTTATGTGAAAAAATGAATCCCATGCTGACTCCATAATTGCTTTTATAAACTTAAAAGTATTTTTGGGGGGAGGTGGGTGTAAATGTGAAGAGATGAGAGGTGGTTGTCAGTTCTAGCAATGAATAATCAAAAACTCTTTCCCTCTGAAAGATAAGGAAGAGGTGATACAGTCTCCTCCAGTGAGTGTCTGACATACTAACCTGATTTGCTCGTGACTAACACTGCAGCAATAGAAAATTAATCACTGGTGGCTGAATGTCTTGCTCATTCATCAGGATGTGATATGCAGAGACAGCCATTTTGGACTGTTTGCTGCCTAGGAATAGTAATATCTTAGAAAAAATAGTAATTTTTACCCCAATTCTAGTATAGTTACCGAATATTAAAAAAAAAAAAGATAATTGTTGGTTAACCACATTTGGAAATGGCCCCAGGGAAAATGTAAGCTAGTCTTTAAGGACTCTTCCTTCAAGAACAAAGATTGCAATATTTTTAAAGCAACCTATTTTGCTCTGGTAATGTGTCAATGTTTCCCTCAGAGACTTGATGCCTCACTTTGCTTTCCTTCTCATTCATCCAATAAATGTAGAGATGAACATATAATGATGTATATATTATACAAATATATAAATAAATAATTACATATGTGATTAAAAAAGCCTTTTATAAGGATCTGAAAATACCTTGATGTGGGTAATTTTAATAATTTTATGGAAGTTATGCCTCCTTCCTCTCTGATTATGAGTGATAATTTTTGTTTGTTACAATAGATTAAAATATTGAAGAGGTTGATCTAATGAAAATGAAAGAATAATTGAATTCTAGATGGGATCTGATGTGTTAAATATCAGAAAACTAATTCTTAATGTTGAAGACCAACACTAGTAATAGAAAGAGCAAGTACTGAATAAAAAATTAACCTGTGATAAGAGAGCAAAACTGGGTCTATTGCTTTACCAGCTTCTCAGAACTGGCACATCCAAATTTAACCTCATTTACTATATCTGATCCACAGAAAAATATTCTTAATCATATTTGTGTTTAATTAGAATCAAATAGTTTCAGAGAGGTTTTCAGTTTTGCAAGTTTGCAGAACACAGGACTTTTCCTCCTATCACAGGATATCAAACCTTAGCTCTGACTTGGCTTATACACAATGCAAAAACTGCCCTCTTTCCCCTTTGTCCCTTACTTGCTGTCCTCAAGCTTGATAGCTGAAACTTTGCCAGGATGCTAGCAATCTGTGCAGCTCTAAAAGGAACAGCAAGATTATTTACAGCCTAAATGGCAAGTTTCACCAGGACAAAGCCACTATTAGGGCTGTTAGAACTCAAAAGCTTTGGTTTCCCTACAAGGTGTGTATCTCATTATTTTACAGAGGACTTTCTTCTTATCTTTCTCTGATTAATATTTTGTCTAATTCTCAAGGAATTTAAAAATTAAGAGAAGAACTTTTAAAATTTTTTTGTTATTGTTTTAATCTTTAATAACGTTACTATTTTCAGTTGAGTTTTTTTAGTGTACTTTCTTACAGCAAAACAGAAACAATTTAGATAAATTTTTTACTTTGACCTTTATAATTTATTTTTCAGGCTCAAAGGTGCCACAGAAAGGTACTTGTTATGTTGACTCCCTTGAAGGCAAGGAGACCCTGCAGAGAATATCCTGTGCAGTCTAAGAGCTGGATTTAGTGATCCCTGTGGGTCCCTTCCAACTCAGCACATTTGACCATTCTGTGATTAACCCCTGGTACAGTGCATTATCTCTCCTATTAGACAGCTGAAGGACGACTCAGTAAATTTAACTAGCAGCAATTTCACAGTCATGATATGGATTTGGGCAGTTAAAGCATTTGAGTAGGGTCACTTCATAAACTTTTTCTCATCACGCATCTGCATTTTTGCTCATTTCATTAAATATCATGTAATTTTACTCTTTCATGGAAAAATAGTTTCATCTGAATTCACCCAAATTATTTTGTTAATATGTTTCCTGTCAAATGAGTTGAAAAAAATGTAGAATCTCCTTGTATAATCTCTGGAATTTGTAAATCTCAAATGGATATTAAAGATATTAAAGAACTTCGGTAATGCAGGAACACTACTGATTTTACTGCTATCACTTTTTCTTTGTCCTAGTAATTTTTATTCCATTTCTCTGTATCCTTCCCTAAGTCCCAGAAAGTAAGATGGTAGAAGGTGCAGCCTTCAGGAAACACGTCTCTGAAACAGTCAACCACTCAGCTTCTCTCCCACTATAGCTCTTCTGGAATAAATGAGGTGGGTTTATGTCTTCTTAGGTCTGTTACCTCACTTTATTTTAAGGTGATTTGATAGATCTACTACTATTCTACCTGGGACAGGTAGGATGTTGGTGATCCTGAAGGAACCTGGAACCCTCCAGGACTTCCTGGGTATCACAAGGGCAGGACTGGACATCAGCATACAAGGAAATAATATCACATAGAAATTTTATTGTTATGGTGCTCCTAACAGAGATTGTCAGTTAAAATGTTTCTGTTATTAGTTATCCCAAAACAAAAATTTGGGGTGTAGAAAACCTGACATTTTGAATAGGATATTGTTCCCAAGTTTTGGTATCAGACTCACTTATGTGCTGAGAGCACTGGCAACGCTTAAAGAAAATATTAATTCCAATAATTTTTTTCATTCTGGAGAGCAGTATTTGGAGTTGTAACATATAATTTAATTTTGTAACTTGACTATCAAACTCTGAGGTCTGAATTTTTTGTTTGTGATAACTAAGGTTAATTGCACATTAATTCAGCTTTCACAGTTATTCACACCTTGGGTAAAGATCAAATCATGTTGTTCTTACAAAACCTGTAATAAAACAACTTTCTAGTTTTTCAATTTTAACAAAACCTATAAGAGATTGCGATATAAATTGCAATAGAATATACAGAATAAATAGAATAAAACTTTCCTACTGCTTCTTGAATTTGTTGAATGGAATTATCCTTTGTTTGAAAAAAAAAAATGGGATGCAAAACACATCACAGCTCTCCCCACGGATATGCTTTTGGCCAGTGCCTTTTCTTTTTCAGTCATATGTCAGAGTCTGCCTCAGGGTTTGAGTAACAATGACTTATAGGAGTTTGCAAGGTGAAAAGAAGATTCTTTCACTTATTAAACTTAATGGGAACTTTTTTGTCAGAGTTAAAGAAGTTTTTATAAACATCTTTCCTTCTGTAAAGTTTTAATTGTTTCTGTCCACAACACAAACCTGGCTGAAAAACATAATTATGGGTAAGGTACCACTGTGTAGTTTTATGATTCTGTACAATGGTATTTTTAAATGATAGTTCAAACTAATACTGGAGTTATTTTTATTCAAATTTCTTTCTTTGGTGTGTCACACTATTATAAGTAACATTAATATTCAAACATAATGCATTATATTTAAGTCTACTACAGGGATAAAGAACTCATTATAACGACTGAGTTCTTAAAAAGGGTTGCCACTTGTCCTGCTCTGTGCTGCTTTGAGTGCATTTTCAAGTACATGGCTGTACAGTGACCCACATATCCTTGCATGGGTTCACTGGGATTCCAGTCAGGAAAAATTATATTTACATTGCAGTTGGGGAAATTGAGCTAAAAAGCACTGTGACACAATGAATATGGCACAGCAGAATTTAATTTTGAATGTGTGCCTAAACTTTGTTACATTTCCATTAAAAAACAAACAAAAGGGCAATAACCCCCCAAAACCACCAGGAACTGTCCTCCCAAATAGGACAGAGTGTGGACACTGTCAGCCACCATGGGAAACAACTGAAAGCAGACATTTTAATAGGATACTGGAAGAGCTGTGCTCAAAACTAAAAGCAGTTTTGGGCTGCAGTTTCATCTGGCTTGATTTTGAACATATTTTTTGAGAGAAAGGAAACATTTTTTTAAGCTTGGCAGCTGTCGTGGAGCTCACATGTGGGTGCTGACTGATCTGAGGAAGATGAAAATTCGTAGACATGGTACATCATTAGGAATGACAGTGAGTCAGTGTGTAAGCTCTGGTTTCTGGCCACTTAACATTTGAGGCAGAATTCTTATTCTTATTCTTTCTCCCAGAAAACATAATTTATCATCCCTTTTTTTTCAATTTTTTTGCATAAAATAAGTAGAAGCAAAATGTACATTGTTAGGAACAAGCCAGTTCAGAACTTAGAATTTTTCAACTCATAGAACTGAGTGATAAAAGCAAGTTAAATTAAGCAGAAAATGCTGCTGATAGTTTGGGCCATGTAGACTTGATAAAATTAATAAAGTTGAAATAATCTGAAAGCCTTTAGATTCTGAGCAGGAGTTTTATTTGCCCCATGAAAAGCCATCCCCATTTCCCTTAAATGTTAATTAACCTTACCCGATCCCTTTTGGTTGCAGCTTAGTTACACCACTAACATTAACTTGTGAACATCTGGAACAATTATTCCTTCTTTTTGGCTGATCAGTGGGTAGCACAAACTGAAGGGAGGTGTTACTAAGGACACCAAGCAGTATTGATTATATACTCTACATATGATTCCAGAAGCATGTGGGAGGACTTCATTGCCATAGTCTTCTACTGCAATAAGCAAACAGAATTTAGATTTCATTGTTGGCAAGGGAATTAGCTGGAAATGTAGAACCCACTAGGCTGTAAGAAGGCTATTAGTAATCTAAAGTGAAATCTTGGTATTAATTTAATTAAAATATTTTATCCTACTCTTCTAATCTAAGGTGCTCCTTTATCTTAGATAATGTGCATTGTTCTGAATATCTCCCTCTCCCACACTCTTCCCTTTACAAAAAGACAATGATAAAGATAGGAAAAGTTCAGAGAGGGATAAAAAACAATTCAGAGGATGATCAAATATATGGAATACTTTTCTACGAGGAATAGGTTGGAAATGTAGGACCCCTTTCTTAGAAAAGAAATAGTGTAAGAAACTACATAGTGACCTGTAAAAACATACAAATCATGGCAAAGATGCAGCTCAAAATTTCTTCTGGTAAAAGACCAAGGAGCCAGATGAAACTGTTGAGAGTCGTATGCAAAAGTAACTAAAAGAAGTGATTCTGTCCATGAGAGGTAGGTGAGCTACAGAGCTCCATGACATGACATGAGGTAACTGTTAAATGGGGGCAAAAAGACATTGGGCAAATCAATGAAATCCAAAAAGACTATAAAATTCAAGCATATATATTTTCAGAGTAAGTACCTGAGCTGAAAATACTGGAGCCTGTGAGAGAGTTCTGGGAAAGCATTGCTGCCCACTTGGTTGGTCCTAGTATTTTCCCCTGACCTCTGCTCTTGACCACCATGTTGGATAAGAAATAGTAAGCAGAGGGAGTTTGCTTGGATGCAGCAAGTCATTCCCACTTCAAAATATCATTCCTTTTGCAAAAAGTCTTTTTGGGACTAGAAAACCATAAAAAAGCCCTACAATCATAGAGTATCCTGAGTTGAAAGGTCCCAAAAGGATCATCAAAGTCCAACTCCTAGTCCTGCACAGGGCATTGACAAAAATCACACCATGTGCCTGAAAGCATTGTCCAAACACTTGCACTGAGCCAGCCTTGGTGCTTTAACCACTTCCCTGGGGAGCCAGTTCCATTTCCCAACACCCTATGGGGCAAGAACCTTCTCCTAATATCCAGTTTAAACCTCCCCTGACACGAATTCGGGTCAATCCTTCTGGTCCTGTCACTCGTCACTACAGAGAGAGATCAGTGTCTGCTCCTCCTGTCCCCCTCATGAGGATATTGTAGGCAGCAATGAGATCTCACCTCAGCCTCCTCTTCTACAGGATGAGCAGGCCAAGCGACCTCAGCTTCCCCTCAAGGCTTTCACCACCTTTGTTGTCCTCCTTAGGATGCTCCCTAATAGTTGAATACCTTTCTGATATTGTGGTGACCATAACTGCATACAATATTCAAGGGGAGGCTGCCCCAGTGCAGAGCAGAGCAGGACAATCCCCTCCCCAGGACAGGGTTGGCCCTCCTGGCTGCCAGGGCACTGCTGATTCCTGTTCATCTTGCCATTGACCAGGGCACTCAGGTGCCTTCTTGAGACTTGGAAAAACAAAGCTCTGGGAACACTGCCTCAGTATTCCTATAAGGTTGCCAGGTTACAATGTGCTTCATTATCTCCCCACAGAGACACTTGCACTTGTGCAAGAGAGAGAAAAATTGGTCATCAGACTTGAAATGCTAATCCAACAGCTTTCCAAAGTACAATTGAGGAGCAATTATTATTAATTTAATACTTCAGGTAAATTAAAGGACTGTGAACTGAGTCAGTATCACAATTTTTTGTGCTTTATTAGTAATGAGGAGCATGTTTAAATCAATGTAAAAGGCTTAAATATGGCATTGTTTTCTGAGACATCTCAACTTAGGACATCACTGGAAAAAGAATTGTTGAGAGAAGTTGTCCACTCATTATTATTGAAGAATCAAAACCTCCATTTCATATATCCACCTGATACCTTCTTCCCCACCTCTACCATGTGCTGTCTTTGAGACTTTAAAGGACAAATTTTCTTTTCAGAATGTTCTCTGACTCAGAGAGTGCCTGCTAGGTCACACAACCACCCTGAGTAACATGCTGAAAGAAGTGTGGTGTTTTTTTTCCCTTTGAAAGCTTCACAGCATTCCAGAACATAGAGTATGATTCATTCTTCATTTTGCAAATTTTAATTAGACAGGCCCTTGCTATCTTATGATGAGTTCTACTCTTCCTGCTACAATTCATCCTTGGTGATGCCTTGCATTCATGGAAATCTCATTATAAGCCTTCTATGTTTCACATCTGGTTAACTGCCATGATGTAAGCCCCAGCTAGGCACCAGAGCTGCTCCCCACACCCTCCTTCCCTGGTGGGATGGGGAGTAGAATCAGAAAGAACATACAAACTATAGGTTAAGAACAGTTATAATTGAGATAAAATTAAAAAAAAATAACAGCAACAATTATAATAAAAAGGGAGATAACACACCCAAAAAAAAGAGATAAATAAAGTCCAAGAGAGACAAGACATACACATACAATCAACCAGCACCTGGAGACTGATGCCAGGTCCATCCCCAAGCACTGATCAATCAGTAGCTCCTGGCCATTCTTCACAGTTTTTATACTAAACATGACATTCTCTGGCATGGAATATCTCTTTGGCCAGTTTGGGTTATCTGTCCTGTCCATGTTCCCTCCCAGCTTCTTGTCCACCTGCTCACTGGCAGAACATGGAAAAGTCCTGGACTTAGAGTAAGCACTCCTTAGCAACAACAAAGCATAAGTGTGTCATTGTTAATCTCATACTAAATCCAAAACATAGCCCTGTACCAGCCACTAGAACAAAAACTTCATTTCAGGTGAAACCAGGACATTAACTCAAAGCAACAAGAAAAGAATTCATCTTTGGATGTGAGTCTAAATTCTGAAAATTTGGGCACATTTAGAAGCAATGTAATTTCAAATGAAAGCATGCAGATCAACATCTCACTGCAACAAAAGAATCTCTTCTTGTAGATGTGGAGTTGATTACAGAAATGAAGATTTTGGCATTAAGAAGAAGCTATTCATTTCAGGCTGACTACAATAAATTGGTTCAGAATGAGCATTTATTACTTCTGGGAATAGGAAGCACTTTGTATTTATACAAGGCCTGAATGAATGCTTCTCCCTTCCTGAAGAGACAACACCAAAAGAAAAAAATAAGTTAAAGCAAGAAACTCACTGTTCTCTCTCTTTTTTTTTTTTTTCCAAGGATTCATGACTGATTACAAGTAATACCTTGTTTCAGATTCTCCAGATTCTCTTGCAGCCTAGAATGCCTTCCAGGATGAAGCAAGTATATGCAAGAAGGCAGGGGGCATCATGTGCCAATCATTCTGGCTGACACAGCAACTTTATGGCAACTTCTCCCAGTGCATCTTCCATTATAAGTATCTGAAAAGGCAGAGGAAAGGTATCCAAGCACTGTGAAAATGAGAACACTGGGGACATCTGTGATTCCAGTTCACTGTGAGATTTGTGTGCATTTCTACTCCCAAGTAACTGCCTAACTAACCTGATGTAAATTAATTTTTCACTCATTAAAATGCTGGTGTAATATTGAAAGGATGACAATTCAGAGACCATATCTATCTTGTTTTCACTCAACTATCTCCTGATTAGTACTTTTGTACTCTTGCTCCTTTCGTGATTAACAAATGTATGTTTTTATTTTAGGGTATTATCTCCTGGGGAAAGAAAGAGACGTTATTATTAGGAGACATTTCAAAGCAAAGTGGAAAAAAAAAGTTCTGATAATCTAGAAAAAAAAAGAAAATATACCTGGCATACCTTGCTACATACAGAAACAGGATTGCACTAGGTACTTTTGAGTACCTTCAAATTGCAAATAATACTGAAAATTTTACCTAGGAAACCCAGTGTGCATATATACATAAAGGTATCCTTCTGTAGCAGCTGCTGGAATGGGTGGAAAGTATATTAGCTTTACATTCCAATGATATTATTTATTGGAATTTTCAGTACTGCTTGTGGATCAGTTGTATGTAAAATATTTAGATCTGTTATTTTAGGGTGTTAAATTTTTAATACAATGTATCAGTTGCCAAAGATTTTATGCTATTTCAGTGGTGATTGAACATTACTTGAGATAATAATCTCTAATTTTGAGGCTGACTTGAAGTAAATATTTCTGTAATGGTTCGTTTTATATGGACTATTAAAGAGGAGAAAGCACAGGTTTTTTGTGGTTTTTTAAATAGAAACATTGTTGCAATCTTAACTAACATAGCTTTAATAATGTTGCCATGGTAATTCTTAAAGATTGCATTTGCTTTTATCTTGCACATTCTAATTCAGAAGTCAGTGGGGATGTCTCTAAGCTTCTGAAGTTTTTTAAAGATCAGACCTGGATCTATAAGTTCGAATTAAAGCACCTGTCAATAACAACTCTAATGGGTCACCTTATTTTCTTCTGCTTTCTCTTTCCTTCATCCCTTTAGAGAATTCATGAAAAGTTTCACACTGTACTAGCCTTGTAAGGCTAGTACACTTAAAGTTATCATCTAACAAATCTGTCATGTATAAATTAGCTTGAATAGCAGCTATATAATTTAAAGAAAATTCTCTATTTAGATCAGAAGTCTTATATATAATGAATTAGAATTGCATTCATTTTCCTTAGCATGGAAAGCAATATTAAAAGAGTGTTAAAAATAGACTAGTGAAATTTATTTATTTTGCTAATCCATCTGATTATACATATAATTTCTTGTTAATGAATATTGTTAAAGTTAAATAGTAATTCAAATAAGATATAATGATCTTTAATCTAAGATATTAACCTGTTTGTGCAGGTTTGTGTTTCCCTGCACAAACTTTGAAATGTTCTGATAAAATTCATCAAGAATTCTTCACACTTTTGGAGAATTAAAAATCCAAAATCACATCTACAGCTGGCAGTACTGACCCCTGAGATACAACAGGAATCTCAGGCCTCCAGGTGGACACTCTGTGGCTGAACACAACCCTCTGGGACCTGCCATTCAGCTGTTTCTCAGTCCACTGAGCTGTCCACTCATTCAGCCTGCACTTCCTGAGTTTGCTTATGAGTGTGTTGTGGGAAACAGCATCAAAAGTGGTGTTGAAATCAAGGTTAACATTGTCCTCATCTACCAGGCAGCCATTCCAGGAGATTGCATAGGTCAATCTCCTTGCTGAATCCATTTTTACTACTCCAGTTAACTTTCTTTTCCTCTGCATGGTCAGTAACATCCAGAATGAGCAGCTGTTCCACCCCTTCACCAGGGATTGAGGTGAGGCTCACTGTCCTGTAGTTTCTAGGATCCTCCTTTCTGCCCTTTTGAAGACTGAAGTGACATTGGCTTTCCTACAGCTCTCAGGCACCTTTGCAGCTTTACATGACCTTTCAAACATGATGGAGAGTGGCTTATTAATAGCACCCATGCATGTGTTCCATCAGGGCCCATGGATTTGCCACTATCAAATTTGCCTAATTGATCTCTAGCCCTATCCTACTCTACAAAGGGAAACTCTTCCTTCCTCCAGAGGTTCCTGGCTTCATAGAGCAGGGATTCTTGAGGTCCAGACTTAGTGGTAAAGGCTCAGACTAGGAAGGCATTCAGTAAGCACCTTCTCTGTGTCCATTGCCACCAGGACACCAACTTCATTCAGCAGTGGGCTGACATTTTCTCTAGTATTCCCTTTCTTACCAATACAATTGAATAAATCCTTCTGGTTGTCCTTGACATCCCTTGCCAGCTTTCATTCCAAATGGATCTTAGCCTTCTTTGTCCCATCCCTGCATACTCTGACAACATTCCTATATTTCTTCAAAGTGGCCTGTCCCTTTTTCCACATTCCGTATGCCTTCTTCTGTTGGAGTTTTGCCAGAGTCTTCTTGCTCATCTATGCAGGACTCCTGACCCCTGAGTTCTTACTTACAGAAATACACAGATATTGAGCTTGGAGGAAGTGAAACCTGAATATTAATTAGCTCTCTTCCAGAGCCCTAACCTGAGGAATTTCTCCAAGTAGGACCATCAAGAAAATAAAGTTATCTCTCCTGAAGTCTGGGGTTGTAATCCTACTTACTGCCTTCGTGCATGCAGGATCCTGAACACCATCATCAAATGTCATTGGGATCAAGACTGCCTTCAACCTTCACATCCAAAATCGGTCCTTATTTGTTAGTACAAGGTCATATTAAGTTCAGATGACTAGTAAAAATGTATTACAAAATGCAGGATTGCCTAGTGTAAATACTTGTCATGAACTACACGTGTCTTTTGGTGATTACTGCCTCTGTGGCTAGCACTAGAGAACAACAGGAACCATCAAGGTTTTCTTAAAAAAATAAGCTCTTCTAATTGAGATTTTCTGGCTTTAAGTATTTCTACCAATTGATTTTGAGTAACTTTTTCTACACTGGCCAAGGTTGAGACTATATGCCTGAGTATAAGAAAGTGGTGGGTCTTGGAAGCTAAAAATATGAGTATAAATTTCAGAGGTAGCCAGGTGACTTACAGTTTGTGTTCACAGACAGTTAATCAACAGAAAATGAGGGAAATAATTTATAGCACCACTTTTTATCTGGGCAGGTCAGAAAAGCACATGTAGATTGGACTCACAAAGGTTAGCTTTAGCCTAGAAAGGTTAATTTCCCCAGGCTTCTCTAAACTCAGAGGAAGGAGATATCCTAATCTAGAGTGGGACTCAGCATGGGACCCCTCATCAAAAAATAACGTTTTCCAGTCTTGGAGTTGGAATGAAGAAATTACTGAGGTGTAATCATGATGCACTAATTGGGCCATGAACAAAAGTATTTACAAATCTATGATTTATTTTCATCCCAAAAGGCTAATTCTTACTTAAAACTATCTCTTGAAATTCAAGTTGACATATTTTTCACTGATTATGCAGGAGATTTTGTATGTTGTTTTCATTGAGAAACTCTGACAGGCAATACCCAAATTTCTCCTTTACTATTGGGATTACTTGTAAGATATAGATGCTCCAGTTTCCACTCTTCACTTCTTCTAGGAAGAATGTACTGTTCCTATTATACCAAGTTCAATTATTACTTTGTCACTGTAAGAGACTGAAATGTTAATGGTCAATGACTCGATCAGCCATTTGCAAAAGCAGCAGATGCTTTGCTGAGGATGAGCACAGTAACAGCCCAGGTGCAGAGGGTGTGAGCTCTACAGATTAACCATGGCAAAACAACATTTGTTTAGCAGAAGCTAGGTTTTGAGGTAGGTAAGGGGAAAGGCTCATAAGAAGCAGATCCTGCAGAGTGTGATAATGCTTTTCACCATGCCAGTGTCCCTTACTCAAGTGGCTCAGCAGTAAAACTCTTCTCCCTACCTCACACTGTCAGCTGGGGAAGGTATTGGAACATTATTCATCCCTTCTGATGAGGCATAACTGGTTCAGCTACACTGACATGAGAGGCAGCTGTAGTTATCACATTTTACATCTCTCATACACCATCAAAGATCCCCAAAGCATGCTCAAACTAAATTCTGGGGGCTATCCATGGTCCACACAGCTACAGTGTTGCAAAAGAGAGTGTAAAAATTCTCCCCCAGGGGAGGTACCTGTGTGTTTTCACATAGCCTGAGCATAAATAATTTTATCTGTGTTTCACAGGCTTTCCCCATGGCCAATGGATCAAGACTGCAACCACCAATTTTGACCAACAGACATGGAAATTGCAATAATCAAGTCTTGTCACTATCCCCTGAGTGGTGATATCTTTCCACTTTTATCCTTTTCTATTTTTTTTTCCTGTTTTGTTTTCCTTATACATTTTCTTAAGTAGGCTTTTATATTATTATATTACTATAAATAATAATAACTATAATGGCTACATACCCCCTTTCCATTGCAACCAAATTGTTCTAAAATTAACCCTACATGTATACATATTTATAAACACTGATCATTTACTGTTGTTTCACTCTAATCTGCTCCAAGGGAAAAAAAGATTTACAAGAGCCTGAGTCACTCTGGCCTTCAGGTGCACTTCTGTAATAGTCAGAAATAAAGAGATAGAAAGAAACATAGATATAATCCTGTAAAAAGAAGATGCAGTTACCCATCACATCTGTAAAAGCAGAAACCTTGCTGCTTGGAAACACAGAGATGAATAAATGATTGGGGATACTTACATTGCCAGCAGCTGAATTTATTGTGAACTTTGTCAGCGTAAATGTCGTTCATGTCTCAAATGGCACTGTCAATTAAATCAATTATAAAATATGCAGCAATGGTTAAAATGCCTAATTTTCAACATTTTGTATTAAGTATATTGTTAAAAATCAATGTTTCCATCCCATGAAGTCCTTTAGAAGGACAGGTGCCTTCTATCATTAGTGCTGCAATGAAAGTTTCTTTTTTCTTCCTTTGAAAGTGGCTATCCATCCAGTTCTCCAGTGAACAATCACTAGCTTGATCGGCACAAAAAATATTTTTGAAACCTTAATGTATTCTGCCCTTTCTGACAGCATAAATGGTAGCAGCTACAATAAGAGATAACAAGAAAAAATATGGTAGCAAAACCACTACTCACAATTCCCTTCTCAAATGAAACTTATCTCAGGAAACAAGCCCAGAACGTCTGATATCCCAAGTAAACCCAAGCTGGGTGACAATTATTAATTTGACAAACCATAAAGAAATAACTGAAACACATCTTTATTATCTGCCATCTGTATGAAAAAGTTACAGCTATGTGATTAGAAGTTGTAACAACAGATACCTGTGGACATTTGACATTAAAAGACACTTAACAAACAGCTTATTAAAGATGCTTTGCTAAGATGGATAAAGGCAAAGGCATTAATAATTAAAGCAACTGTTGTCCTTAATTATCCTCCAACTGCTTGTGTGCTAGATGTCCTGAGGGACAAGAATCTAAAGTTAGGTCATGTCAGATAGGCATATTACTCAGAAGAATACATTTAAAATTCATTGTTCCCTACCTTTGTACAAACTAAAGGATATTCCAGTTTGGGCTAATTCTAGAAGACAGATATGTAGGGACACCTTTTGCTTTTGTTGCACCAATGTAACATACAGGTCAGAAAGAAATGGGCTTCTCCCATCACTGTCAAGTCATATGGTGACTTCTACATTTAAAACAGTGGTAAACTCCCTAAGCAGAATAACTTCCCTCAAACTGTCATTATTTTCAAAGTGGATCTGATCTTCTTGTCAAGCACAAGAGCATTACAGATTGATGACATTTGAAATACAAATGGGAGAAAGGTTTGTGTCTGTTCTTGGGAAAAATTAACCCCTCATCACCCTCCCCCAAAGAACTAGTGAATGCCCTCCAAGTGTGCTCTGCTAATCTCCCCAATTTGAGATGCACAGGGACTTAGAATACCTAAATCTAGAAGAATAAGGAGATTGTTATGCAGCTGATCTCCAGCTATCCCTTTCCTGTGCCCATTAACTGGTTTGGCTACTGTTTAACTTCCAGAAAGCCAGTCTTAATGGGAAACAATCAAGACAGAAATAGGAAATCTATCACTTCCTCTGATAATTGTTTTTCCACTCATTAATCAGTATTAAAACTCTGTGTGTTTGCATATTGGATTCGTCTGGTTTTGGCTTCCAGACATTGGGTTTTGCCTTTCTTTCTCTTATAACTCACCAAGTGCCTTAACAGAGATTTTCTCTGTAGGACATTGAGAAGCCACTCACATTAACTGTTATTAAATTTCTTTTCCATAAACTGTAGTGAATGAATTCTTTCTATCTCCCTCAGGATGACATTTTCTTTAGCCTTTGACTACTTTTCTGCACCCATTGTGATTTCCTATGAATGTTGTTGTGCAGCACAAACCCCTATTGCTACTCATTATGCTTGTGTTGATCTTTTCATAACTCAAGGAGAAGTGAAAATCACTTTGCTGTTGTTCCTTTGTAATCCCAGTTATATTTCTTCTTTCAAAACCATTTAAAGATGTGTTTAAAGCATATTTTTTCACATTTTTTCAGTACATATTCAGCTTTTCATATTTTCTATGTGTAGTTTTGTCAGTAGCTGAAAAAACTGCATTCAGTGTAATTGAACCTTGTTTATCACTGCAGGAATATTGGCCTGTCCTTTGTGCTTTGTCCCTACCACTGTTTATGATGTGACCACCCTTTGTGTTACCTGCACAGTTTATATGTAATAACTGTTCTGTTAATTCACTGAGTGTACTTCAAAGGCAATAGAATACCTTTGTGTTGTGCTCTTCTGTCTCACTTTTAATTAATATTTCTCCACTGCTGTCAGGTACATGTTTCCTAATCATCTATGTGCTCTCACAATGCTGCACAGCACTAACATTTTAGTTGAAACACTGAACAATTAGGTTCAAATTTAAACAAGGTGAAGCATTCACAATAGACAAAATAATTTGTTTAGAAGGGTTTGTGTTTTCAAGACTTCTGTTTTTCCTCTTTCCCCAGTGGCATAACTCTCTGAGCCACCCCTTTCTTCCTCTGTCCCTTCCTGTATCTCTTTTGGCTGATCCTGGCAGCAAAAACTCACATAGGTACCAGGTTAATGATGGTAAGAGCCATTCCACCTCTATCAGACAGAAGTGCTTATCCATTCTGTTAGTCTGATTTTTTTTGACATCTAATGACGTAAAGAAAATAGTTCCTCCTTTCCTTTAGTAAGCTTGTACTAATCATGCTTGCTTTCCTGTAAAGCCAGATGAAAGAAGGTGGGCCCTCTGCTTTTCTTTGTCTCTGTCCCTAGGCAGTCCCCAACAGACTTCTGTCCTCTTCATGAGCTTCAAAGGCTTCATCTCTTTCACATTAAAATATTTTCTCTAGCTTCTCAATTTTCTCCTTCCACAACACTCTCATTATCTTCCTTCTTTCAGCATCTCCCATTACACCTTTTTCTGTTCCCTTAGATTTCTCAGTAGGCTAGACATAAATGCTTCCCTCAGCAGGATTTGGGGTAGATGTTCCTCCCCGTGTCCATACATTTACTGCTCCAAACAATGAGTCCTTCTTGATTTCTCATTTAGGAAAGTAAAAAACTAAAAGCCCTACAATGAGTAATGCCCTACTCCCATCAACCTCTACCAATAAATCACAATTTCCTTTTGGTGAGATTGAGGAGATGGGAGAAATTTGTGACTACTGCATTCAGCAGGTAGTTATTACCAGCTCAAAGTCACTTCAATGCTTTTTCTTACCCATCTGAGATTAATTAGTTTATTATAGTGATCTAGGAAGGTTTTAGCAGAAGAATGTATTTTTCTTATCTGCAAACTGCTGAAGAAGATGACTTCTAATATGTCTCCTTTGTTCTCACTCCTTCTTTCTTCACTGGTAATACCTTCAGCTAATTCTTTTCTTCTTTTACCTCAGGAAGGCTAGACAGGGAAAAAATGGAGGGAACAGACTGTTTAGTAACTCCAGATCAGAAAATGCAAGAACACATAAAAAGTTTTGTGTGTTTGCACACATTTGGCCCCATTTCCTTCTGAAATTTTCTTTTACTTGGGGCAGTCAGTGACTTCTTAAATTGTCCACAAAATTTGATTTGGATCTTGGTTAAACTGAGCTAAACGAGAATTGCATTTCATAGTATTAAATTAGGGGAAACTTTGGATGAATGACATTACAATTAGACTTTTATACTGTACAACTTTTGACTTTCTGGTAAACTGGTTAGAAGAACTTCCTCTGAATTTCTGTAATCCTGGGAAAATCTGCAGTTGCTATTGAAATGTAATTATTTTAGGAAATTTTACTCTGTGTGTTTGATGTGATATGACTGTTCTGACAACATTCTATTTTGTGTGGGTTCTTTGTGACCTTACCCCAGGATACCATGAACCTACGTAACTTTAATTGAATTAACAAACATATCATTCAAAATACTGTTGTGGAAATAAAGTTTCTTTTTTCTCTTGAATTATTTTTCAGTCTACAAGGTTAGAGGATCCTTTTCTGGAGTAAATAAATATTCCTAGTGCCAGGCAGGACTAACATCAGTAATTTTGGTATTTGGATGTGTAATGCATTTGAACAGATTTCCAGTTGCCTATATTTGAGTCACTTGGGCCCATGTGCAAAAATTAAATTAAAGCCAAATACTGTGTTCTACAGACAAGCATGATTAAAGGCAATACATAGACTCAAAGATATTAGTCTTAATATGAAACCCAGATTTAATTTCTGTGCTTTTGTTCAAACTTACAATCTTGACATCTCAGATGTGCCACCAAAACTTAGATGTGCCTTTCAATACCTTTTTCCTCAACAGGTTTTATTTTGGTATCTGAGAATATTTCTGTTCACTCACAGATCTACTCCATTGTGACATCAATGGTATTTTCATCTCTCAATTCCAAGGCCAGTAGTATTTCTTTAAGTGACATGTTTTTTTCCTGCTGGAGAAAAGCCAAGAAGAGAGTTTGCAATGTAGTTTTTCTTCTGAATCACACTTTAGATAAATGCCTAGAATATTATTAAATTTTCTGTGAAGAATAGATTTTCCTTCCAATGTTGAATTCAGTTGTTATGAACTCATTTATGATTAGATTTAATATGTCTAGCACTAAAAAAGTAAAAACTCATACAATATGAAAGAAAATAATCTTAATCTGAAGCTTTGCTTTAAGAAAATCAATGTCTAGAAAACTCTCTACCCCTTTTTTAAAAAAGAAACATTCTGATACTACATTTGAGGTAATATTCGGAATAATATGCTCCAGAAAATTTAAGACATTAAAGAAAACCAGGTTAAAAATCAGTATTATTCCACAAATGTAAAATTCTTCAACTATGCACCATCAGTGTAATAAAACTTGCAGTGTGTAATTCTTAAAACAAGTCCATATTCAGCCTTTGGTCTGGAGTCAAGATTGAAAATATCTTGTAAAGTTGATTAAAATATATATATATATATATTTTATTTTATTTATTTTTGTCAAAGACTGTGGCTGAATTTGATTAAAGTATTTGTTTTTCCTCATATTGAGCATATAAGTTTGGTATCTCAAACCTTGTATACCTCAAAGAAATCTTTTCTGATTTTTTCCACTTTGTGACAATTAATTTCAGGTGATATATTTATGACCACAATATGTATCTTCATCTCTGAGCTGCAATTGGTCATTTTATCAAAGCATTCTTGTCCCAAACTTCATACTCAACAAGATCAGCTTATCAGAGTAATGATATTACTGCATTAAAGCTACTTGCTTTCAGAACCTGAAAGTCTCCATCCTTCATAGTTATCTTTAATTTTAAAAAAATTAGGAAATTCTACTTGGACTCACTTGATAGTCAAAGTAATTTCTTATAACAGGAAAAACTTTTAATGTTCTTTAATTACAAAGTGCTAGCCATACAGCCTGCCCATTCTGTTCCAGCAGAACCTAAATATTTTCTGTAATTTTGAAAATTTTTTGATGACTGAAATTGTTGTGTAACAGAAGATCCAGTTTTCAAGAGCAAATTTTAACTTATGTTCAATGTACTTTGCTGTCTTAAGCAGATCATTACTTGGACAATTAGCTTGAAGCAAAGTAATTTTCCTTTGGCATTGATTTGTGGATAGAACAACCTGCTCCCTCATTTGCAACCAATGACATTCTGCCAAATTTCAAGCCATTTATTTTTAACACACCTTCTCCTAATACAATTACTATGTTGCTACTTTTAAAGTAATCAACCAGTCAGAATGAGTAATATTATTACTTATTCAGCTTAAATAAAATGTGCTGGAAATATTGTCATATTTATGTACTAGGACAACAGCAATTATGGGAATTGTTTTCTCAATAATTTTTGGTTTCTTCCACTGATAGGGTAAGTGCAGTTTAAAAATATACACCTAAAATAATAGTACTTCCAAATGTAAAGAGAAAATAAATCTAATCCTCTGTCCTGTGCCTAAGAAGAGCTGAGTTAACATTAACACACAAGCTTTGACTTTCCTGAGCTCTGCAACAGTCCACTGAGGTATAGGAGACAAAGCTTGAGATCCATGCAACAGGCCTCGTTTCTGGAGAAAGTCTCACTAAAATTACCATTTTCCCATTAAAAATGTCAGATTCAATAAACAGCTTTACCGGTATCACAGCTGAATAGAGACAATGACAGTTCTAGGGCTGTGATTCATAAGCTCTATGGAATCCTCCTTAATTTAAACTATAAAGAGTGATACTTCAGATAAGGCTGTATAGTTACTTGCCATGTACAAATGCTGCTCAGGGGGAATACTAAAGATGAATACACCAAGGGCACTTTTTGCTGGCTAAGGCCTTTCCCTCAGATGAGTGGAGGCCAAGCTCAATCTCTTCAAATTCTATTTAGTTGTCCATACAGGAGGCTGTTTCAAAGGGAAAAAATCTTCACATTCTAGTATATTCATTAGTATTTCCATATCCCTAACTTAGCTGCAAAGAAATTTTTGTAAAGTTTTGTACTAAGAAAAATCTTCCAACTAAGCCCACTGGTGGTTTCTGCCAGAGAATGATGTGTTCATAAAGTAACTCTTCTCTTAATAAGGAGGAGGAGGGAAGAGATTTCTCCATAATCACTATTGCCATCAATACTTTTATTTTTTAATTAAAAACTGTATTGTGGCTCATCAGTTACTAGTGTTATTTGACCTTATGTTTGACACAGAAAGTGGTCCAATGATCATCATACTTTATTTGCTACATCGGGAATTGCTCTGGACAAGACCATGAGTCCCAGTAGCAGTATATTTTGTGAATTCATTTTAGTTGTGCAATATAGAATATTCTCCAGTGCTATCTGCTCAGACTTTTGGCATCAGGGCAGAACCAGGGCCATTTTTTTTAAAAGGCTCAATAACATAATGAGATTCATGGACAGTGTTGCCATATGTCCTGCAGAAGCTAGACTATGATTCACTGCAATACCTACAAAAATGTCAAAGCAATTTTCTGGAGCTAACTTACTTTTCCCAGAAGACTAAGAACCTGTTCTATTAGGTTCTTTACATCACTTCACAAATCTGAAAATTTTCCAGTGATGCATTTTTCTCTATGACTGACATCTGTCAGCATTTCTTCCTTATGTCTCTTCTCTGGGAGAGAGGGAAAAGTGTGGTCAGTGGACTGTTTCTGGGAGGCTGACTTTTTTTACTGTTAGTCTAAAGTATCTGTATTCTGTTTCATGTTTCTACATTATTGGAGGCAAGAACAAAATTATAGTTGTATGTAAGATTAAAAAGTGGTGGTATGTTTTTGTTTGATATAGATTTTCTACAGTGTTAGAAAGTATTCTGAGGAAGGAGTCTCCATATATATATAGGTGTACTGTACTGTTTCAATTTATCTGACAATCCATGACTATTGGTTATCTCATATCTTTAAACAATCTTGGATTTGTAAGTCATCCTTTAGATGTCATGGGCTCAGATCATTGAATATTCTGATTTGTGTTTTTTATTTTGTTGATGGATGGATTTGTTTAATGTAATTATGTCAATTGTATGGCAAGCATGAAATTTTAGGAGAAAAAAGGGCAAAGAATTCACCCAAATTTTATGCTCTCATTTAAACACTAGTATTGATTCCTGAAGCAGATTTAGCACTTTCCCTAATTGTGCTGTGCAAATTAGTGTAAGCCAAATTAGTGCAGTGTTGATAACTTTCATGGGGAACAAAAAAACCCCAAAACAACCCAAAAATATCCAAATGAACAAAGAAAAGAAAATCACAAATAGAAGTTTAGTTTGGTCTTACTTCTAATCTTGCAAGTCCTGCCATCTTTAGGTTATATATGAATTGCCTTAAGTGATGTTCAGTAATTAAACTGAGATCCAAGACAGGAATGGGAAATGTAATGTTCAAGTAAAGATTAAAAAAAAAAGAGAAAGATCACTGTTCTTGTAATTTCATTTTATTGACTCCTGCTTTCATTTGCCCTGTAAACCTAAAGCAAAACTTATGGACAAATCTAAACTTTAAAATATTAAAGTCTGTGAGTTTCTGCTCTTTACTTCAATTGACATCATATATGGGAATTTTAAAAAGTGCTTTAACACACTGATTGACTGTAGATGTCAAAATGAACTTTGTTGTCACGTGATTTATAGAGGAATGTTTCAGACAGTACAATTAACCAAATTTTCTTAGGATTTATGTCCAAGCCCTCTATGTCCTCACAAAGGCAAACTTTCTCTAGGATCAATCATTCAAGGTAACATAACTGTGAATGTCTCTGCAAGTCCAAGATTTTCGAAATGGTCTCAGTGAAACCAGGGAATTAACTTTCTCAAAAAATATGTTGCTGTGCTAAATCATATGCTAGATGATTTATCTCCAAGACACTACCCAGAGTAGTCAAAAAGAAATAACCAAATCTAAATGGATCCGAAACACCAGAAACTTGAGCCTACTTTATAAGGCCACCATATATTAATGGAACTCTGAAGAAATCCAAGGAAACCAAATTCTAAATCTCTTTGGAATCACTCCATTAATTAAAATAGATTCCAACTTCAATACCTAAGTCTCCTTTCTTCCTAATGGTAGATTGATCAGGAAATTATGAAGGGTCTCTCAGATTAAAATCATTACAACTGTAGTTAGTTGTAAAGTCTTTGCTTCAGCTCTTGTTTTCATACAGTATTATTTTTGTCTTTTTCTTGGTTAGCTTTTATCTTTGTTTTGTGCAAAGCAGTTTTGCAGAACCAGAATTAGGTTAAATCCCATTAATGACGATGTATCTAGAGCAGTTAACCAGTTGGAATGAGTTCAGTGTTGGAACACTGTATTTTACAATTGCTAAGAGCTGGCATGCAAGAAATTACTCTCTGTGGAACTGAGATTCTCTTGGCAGCTTGCCCAGGTACTCCAGCACCTCACTGCAGAAAGAAAACATCTCAGCTTTACATGGATGTTTCCTGTACATTGTGGGCATGAGCACACTGCCCACAATGGCGCTGTATGCAAATATATTATTTCTGATGTTTTTAAAAGACGTTTCTAGGGCTAGCTAAAGCTCTCACACTCCCAGGAGAGAAATGCTTTTCTCTTATCCAGTTATCTTGAAATCACTCTTAATTCAAACTGCTTTCAAGGTAATATGCATCACAAAAATGTTAAGATTGCAATAACTGAATAGATAGACTTGCTACAAACATTTATAAAAGTCAGAGGTGGAGGAATGAAAATTCTCACTCCTTTATCCATGGGACTTCACAAAGTAATTTCTTCTTCCATTTCATTAAGTTTTCTTTTCTTCTGCAGGCCTTAGATCTCTGATTGTGTCCAGTAAGAAATTTCTTGAAGTAGGGCTACCCAAAATTAAAAAAAACCAAAAAAACAAAAAAAACCCCAACTTTGTGTTTGCACAACAAGATCTTTTTCTTGACATCCATTCAGGTAAGTTTAATCTTTCTCCATGAAACTTTTTAATTTCTATTTCATTCGCTAGGAAGTTTTGTCATTCCTCCCAATTAGTGTCAGTTCTTATCGTAATAGGCTTCAGTATTTTTCTAAATCCAGATATCATTTCCTGTGTGTGACTGATGAATGAGCAACCTTTTGTCTCAGAAGGGATCAATACCCTTCTTTGATAACTCTAGATGTATCTTTCAGTGTGAAGTGTCTTTTCTGCTGAATCTTTTATTTTATAGTGATCTGTACTTTAATGAAAATACATGACACAGAAATCTAAATGGGAAAATGGATGTAGCTCATTAATCAATTTTAATTAAAAAACAGGCAATATGGTAGGTAGCCTGTTCAGAATGGCTTGAGGTGATTAATCTGGAAAATTTTCTTTTAAAGCTACTATAAAAGGCCTTTAATCTCTTTGCCATTCCCTCTTTCCACTTACATTCACTAGTACTGGGCTTGTGAAAAGGGTCTCTGGAATTCTACAGAAAAAACCCTAAATAAGAGATTCCTGGAGATCTGGAGGAATGGGCTATTTTGGGGGAAAGGAACCTTAGGTAAGGCCTCTCCCTGTGAGCAAAGACTTTTTCTAAGGGTTCTGTCCTCTTTTGTACTTCTTTGTGAGGAGATTCTGCATTGAGTTTTGAGTTTGAACACCTAGATCATAATGGAAGTAGCACTGAAATCACATTATAACTTCAATTGATCCAGGCTGGAGAATAATTTTCCTTATCCTTGTCCTCATCTGTAGAAACAGATGCAAAGTCATAGAAACCCACTCACAAGTTACTATTTGGGAATGTATGCACTGTTGTTGACCAACAACATTTCATTTTAAAGAAGTCAGCAAAGAGAGCCTCCATTTGCTCACCACTGAGGGAATTTAAGGATCTAGTATTCACATATTCACCAGGATAAGGCTCTCACACACTGTAACTGGATACTTACAGTTCAAATGTGAATATAGGAATATATTTGACAAAGTGTTTGATGTCTTAACTGGTATTTTGAATTTTCTCTTTTCCTCATTTCCCATGCATGACAGATTTTAAACCCTGATTTTATATATTGTTGATTAGATTCTGGGTTTTTTTGTGAAAAATTTCCTCACTAACTTAAAAAGTTGCCATAGTTAAATTGCTTTTTGTTCAGAATTCTCAAATGAGGCCAGATGCTTGAAAAATAAGCCTCCTACAAAGGATGTAGTTTAATTAAGAGAGTCAGATATGAGAACACTGGGGTGATGAAGCCCACTGGTTAAACTGGTGCATCCATTAGCCTACTGGATTTCCAGAAGTCATTTGTCCTGAAGAAATTTGTGTCCTGATCACAGATGATTTTGGAAAGGGATACTTGGATTCCAGTTTGCTGTTTTATATGGTAAGAACATATATTCTGGTTTTAAAATACATTGAAAGCTACTGGTCGATACTATGGGTAAAAAATCAGTTTGACTTTTCTTGACACTTGGAGAAGATAGTTTTTAAAATAGTTTAGCAATTAAAAAGAAATAGTGCAATTTAAATATATTTTAAATCAATACCAATATGCACCCCTGCATTTGATTTTTCTATAAAATTATATCAATAATTATTTCAGGTTTTGTTGTTTTTATTTTCTTAGGCAGGGGGAAACGGCTTGAGATTTTTGCAATTTTTACAGAGCCAAGCCCTCTGCTTCAGTTTCCTTAGTGCATAATTTCTCCTTGGGAAAAAAATGATCAGTTTTCTTTAATCAATTTAGCTGAATTTTATTCCTTTGCCTAGCCTACCTTGGTATGTGTACTATCTCAGTACATATGTCTTAAATATTTTTCTGTTTGCTATTCTCTTACTTGGTATTAAATACTGAATATTTTATTCTACTCTTTTCTACTTTAATCTGTGAACAGACAGCAAGCTGGAATGATTTAAAGTGGACTATAACTTGTGCTGGGAAAGCAGCCTAAGGAAAGGGAAGCTGCATTTAGTGAAAATTCTCTGTGTCTTACTGATGGAGGCACATCTTATTGAGGCTATCTGGCTCTGATCATTCAAGTGACTGAAACACTAAGCAGCATTTTAGTAACTTGGTTTCTGGAAAATCAGGTTATTAAGGCTCTGGCATTTGTTCTCTTGCCAGGTGTGAGGGGTTAATTTTGTCTGGATGCCAGGTGTCCACCAAGCTACTCTATCACTTTCCCTTCTTCTGTGGACAGGGGAGAGAAAATGAGATAGAAGACAACTCGTAGGTCAAGAAAGGCAGTTTACTAGAGCAAAAATTGAAAGTTGTACATGCACATTCAAGGAGGAAAAAGTAGAATTTATTCTCTACTTCCCCTCCACAAGCAATGCCCAGCCACCTCACAGGAGGCAGGACTTCAGCTATGACAAACTCTGCCCAGCCCCAGTCATGGAGGAGGCTGGCCAGCTGCTCACCCTTATGCTCAGTCATCAGCCCTAGCATGGCTGAGATCCTTCTGGCAGGGCAGGGTCTCCATCACTTCTGATTGAAAGTGGTGTTCCCAGATTCCAAAACCTTTTACCTTTCAGCTTGGGAAGGAAGAGATTTTTCTCACTCTGATAATGCAATATTACATTATACTTTTGTCTGATTTAATTTCTTGCATAATGATGTTTTATAAAAAATCCATATTTGTTTAAGCATTTAAATAATTTAACATATTTCTAAATTCACATCATTATTTTTGTACTCTGTCAACAATTGTTTAGTGAATAAACTTGTAAATACTGTCATGTAATTGATGCCTGCATATACTTTTCATTTTGAAACTCTTCCATGTCTTGATTTGTCAGTAGAGGGCTTATTCCCTATGCAGCCATGAAATGCGTGTAGCCAAGGTTATTCTTTCCACTTGAAAATACCAAGCTTTGATACAGTTGCTGGAGTAGGAGATTTCTTAATTTTCTTCATGACTGCTCTTTATGTCACACATCATAACCATAATATGTTTATCTAAGGGCTAATTGGTTTTCACTTTCTCAGCAGCAATGTATGCATTCAACACATAGACCATTTTCTACATAAATTGCTTTAGCAATATTGTATATTGCTGAGTTACACCAGTATACACCCAAATTCTACATGCCTAGACAAATTGAAACTCTGAGGAAGACAAATATGTACTTTGTCTAGACATTCTTTACACTTGAAAACTGAAATTGGTAACTCTGCTAAATTTCATTTGCATCTCTGTGTATTTGTTGTATATTGGACAGCATATGCATTCACACACAGAGATCTGCAAACTGAGAGACACAGTTCTTACCCCTATTAACATAAAGTTTTAAAGCAGAGGAATCCCAAATACGAGGACAAAGGATTTTTCTGAATTTTTAGATGGAAACTGAAGACAAGTTTCCACAAACACACCAGCTACCAGCTTCCTTAGGATGCATCCTTGGAGCTGTACAGGACATGGCAGGAACAGACAAGAGAAGTGGTCCTTACACTGTAGTGAGGAATTGAAGTCAGAACAGAAGAATCAAGAAGGGACAGAAAAAGGAGCATTGTGTATTCTGAGTTTTCTAGCAGATTTTGAATTCTCTTGGGTGTAAAGACAGGAAATTACAGTTTGAACTTCCTCAACTGATTCGGGAATTGCCAGGAAAAGAGCTACTGAAGGTGACAAAAGTCATTGTAGATTGAAAACTTCATCAGAGGTAGCATCAAGTATGTAGTACAAGAGGGCAATTGTATCCAAAACAAGAAAACCTTGATTTAAAAAAAAGGGAAAAAGAAGAAAAAAAACTCTGAAAGATCAGAAAAGAAAGAATTTGTGCTGGTGGTGAAACTTTCTTTTCTACTGCTGAACTGTATGCTTGTGAAGATGTACTGTCTTCCCCTTCAAGGAATGCACCTTCAAAAAATGCTGCACAAGTTCAAATGAGTATTTTTCTAAACTGCTGAAAGAAAAAGGCAACATGTCCAGCAGCAATGGTATGTTCATAACAGTGCTCATAAGGTTATAAAAGCACTTTATTTTCATACAATTCCTACCATGAAGCTGTTTTCCTGAGGGAAGGAACTTAAGCTGGATGATATAGCCTTCTTGGCAGACCCTCATAAGACAAAGACTGACCCGGGGTTACTGTGGAATCTCTGAAACTTTGTGTTGAGGGTGTTACCCAAAGATGTGTGTGTATACTGCTAAAAGGATAACACATATGTCTCAAGATTTATATGGAGTTGTATTGTACCGTTTCTCAATAACAAAATGAAATATATGGCTAATATACTAACAGCCAAAGAAGAATAAAATAAATTTGCACGGAAAGGTAGGTAGCAGAATGTGAATTGTCTCCATGGCACTAAAGATTTAGGCTCAAAAGTCTGATTAACAGTCATATTTTATGGATTTAGTTATGGATTTAATGTTTAATTATAGATTTAATTTCTAGCAAATATTTTTGCTTCTTGCTGTGGCTTTGTTTTCTGCCAGGTGGTTGCTTTCTTAATACGTTTGAAGAGTGAAAATACCAACGTAAGATGTTTAGATAGAAATAAACAGTTCTATTAAAGGAAAAAAAAAAAGAAAAAACAAAAAAAATCTCTACTATACAAAAAAAGGGAACAGATATACAGGAAAAAAAAGATGAAAAATAAATTTTAAAACTAAAAAAAAAAAAGATTTGCTAATAGAAATAAAGTCATTAAAGTGAATATAATCTGGTTTAATAAAATGAAATAATCTGCAAAAATGATAATTTAAGCCTTTGTCTTGAATTCTGTTCAGCTATAATTGCCAGAGTAAAAAATACAAAACAAACAAACAAAAAAATGGAAGTATTAGCATGAGTCAAGGTTCTTACACACATTATTCTGTTTCTGGAGTGTTTGTGAATATCAATCTGTTATTCCATATTTAAATAGTTCTGTCTTTTTAGTGCTCTATTACTTTTCATTATCATTTAATTTTGTTATCTCTTTTGAACTGAATTATTTTTCCTCCAATGATCAGTAAAAATATATCTGCATTATTCATGGATTTTATTATTTTTTAAAAACTTCCCTGTGTTTAACTCTTGTTTACACACAAAAACACTAAAGGTTTTGTCTGGGCTACAGAAATAAACTTTATATCCTAATTTTATAAAGTTGTGGTCTTACCAATGTTAATCATATTTGTTAAACAATTGCAAAATCTTGTAAATCTCCAAATTATTTTTTCAAGATTTCTTCAGCTTCCAATCATTTTCCTGTTATTTTCACACCAGAAAATGTGCTTTTCATTAAAAGCTGTGTTTACTTGGGGAGAGAAAAAAGTGACTTTATCAAGTAACTTCCTGTTACTTGGAAAATGTGGAAGAAAAACGTCTTTGAAAGACTATTCTGGAAATTTAGCTTTCTTACTAATAAAGGTGGTTTTTTTGCTGTCATCACTGTTGCCGTGGTCATGCCATATGAAATACTCCTTTGCTCCTGGATATACAAAGTTGTAAGTTCACGAGATGGCAAATTCATTTTTATAACTATGTCTGGTAATCCAGGTCTTTGCTGGAGGCTGTTAGCTCTGTGGGGATAGAGTCTGTTGTCAAATTGTGTCTTTTCCCAAGTGCTACCATGAAACTGCTCCATGCCACTGTAGAGTGTCCCATCCTGTCTTCGTTGAGCTCTTCAGGAAGGTCTCTTCCCTCACCTCAATCACCCAAGGAGTGAAAATCTCCCCTTTTACTCCCAGGGAGCTTAGAAGCATTATATGATTCTGGTTCCTGTCTAGTGTACAAAACTACTGGAAAGTAGCATTCATGTGCCCATTACCAGATAAAAATCTTGTTGAAGGAATTATTTGAACTGTAAAGCAAGAGGAGCTGCACAGAAGCCACGTGCTGAGCATCAAGGTTCTTATCACAGTAGTTTTTGTCATCTCTTTTCCTTTACAAGAATTTAAATATATTGATAGCACCACATGCAAATAACTTATGTTGATTGTTCCTTGCTGAAGTTTCTGGAATGGGTAAAATTTCCAGGAGTCTTGGTTTTACAATTTGTAAGTTGTCATGTGGAGTTTTCTTCAGAATGTAAGAAACAGAGGATGGTAAAAATGGAAATACTTGCTAAAAAGTAGTCCTACTTTAAATTAATGCCTCAAGGACCAGAGGAGCTCTTAAAAATAGTGAAGATTGGCTATTGTTGTTTTTCCTCTGTTTGGCTTAACTAGCATTCTGTTATATTTAATGTTTTTCCCAGCTGTAAGATGAGGTAACTCCTCCTCATGTCAATGTTATCCATAGCACCTCAGGTTACATCTCAATGATTCCTCCTGACAGCATGCATCAATTCTTTGGTGATGTAAACCTTCTCTCAAAATGTTAGATCTTTCCTGTGGATCTTTCCTGGTGCACTATGCTGCTCATGCTCTGTGTGTTAAATAACCTGTCACCTTTTGGTGCTGATTGTTCACAGCTGTATTCCTTAATTACAGCCTATGCTGCTATAGTTTCAAAGCTGAAAACAACAGAGAATAAATTCTCTCATAGAAATTTTGGCCAGCTAGTGGCCAAATGTGTAGCTAAATTAAATTTCTCCAGCAAAAGCAAATAGGTAAACAAATAATCTAACAAAAGCTATCAAATGTAATAATGATGTTAGAATGGGAACTTAATTAGCTTCTATGTTATAACCATGATGCCAGACTGGATTGCACTGGTTATTCATTTATAAATCTTTCAACTATAGTATAGAAAAGCAAATAATACCACCCTCAGTTCCTGTGACCCAGAAGAAGAATCCAGACCAGAAGAATCCAAGAGTGTGAGTGTATTTTCAACACAGATCTTCATGGAGAGGAGCTTCAGTTTTCACTGCAGTTCTTGAATTTATATAGGATACTGGCATGGAATCCAGTGGAAGAAAGAAAAGTCATTGTTCCCTAATGACTCCCTGTACAAAAGGTTTTGTATCCCCACTCTTTCTATTTGCAGAATAGCATAATACTAGCCCATAATGCACTTTACAGTTGCTGTTAAAAGTGTTTAGTACTTAGAACAAGAAGTACCTTCTTGCACATTTTGGTGTTGAGCATGATGCCCTGTCAGAGATCTGCTACAAGTCTTTGTTTGGTTATTAGGCAGATTGTTGGTTTGCCTTTCCAATCTACTCTTGAAGCTCACTAGATATTTTCTGCAAACTAAATGCACCTTTAAATAATTTGAAGCATGAGACTACTGTCTGTTCTCACAGCATGACTTGCTAGGAAATGGTAAAAAAAAGACTGACAATATGTTCCTTTTACAAAAAGGGCTCATTCAGATAATCCCAGTTTCCCTGGGAGAGCTAGACCTGCATAATTCACAATAATTTACAGGAGCAGTGTCTAGGAAAATGCTACGGGATGGATTCTTTGCAGGAGTTTTATTCAGCACCCGTAAGTTACAGTTTGCCTTTGTAGTATACTGCCTCCTGGCTTATAAAAGCACATCCCTGCTTTCTCCCAACAGAGATCTTATGTTTCTCTATAAAGTTTCTCTGTCTGGGTCCTGTTGAATTTCACCACTCCTTCTGTTGCCCTGTCCAATCTCTACCTCATATTCCTTCCCTTTCCATCAAGACAAAAAGGAGATATTTTTCCATCTCTAATGAGCCCTGAGCAGAGTGATTATTGATCGTAACTGCAGTGTCAGTTTGTTTGTTTTGTAGAGATGTTCTGACAGATGTTTAGATTATTTGTCAGAAAAAAGAGTATTCATTTGCATGTAGATGTGTGACAATTTCGGCTGTAACAGCTTCAAGGTGTTCATGAGAATTTGTAAGTTTTGCATCTGTTCCTCAAATCCTTCCTAAACTCAGAAGGCTTCCATACAAATGTTTGCCACTTCAAAGCTAAGCTCATGCTTAGATGTATTTCCTGTTCAGGTCCTTAGTTAAGATACAGCAAAAGAGTCTAATAAATAAATGGAACCAGGATGGGGAGTTTTAATCATTTATTGATTGTATGAAGAGAGCTATTTTTCATTGCAATTCTGTGTGCATAAAGCTTTTCTTTAGCAGAGAATGATACTCCTGACAGAGAAATCATTCATTGTTAACTAAACAGTATTTGCAAACTCTTTAAAATTTACTTGTTGGGGAATCCTTTTCCATTAAGTATTTCTTAATATGTCTGACTTTTCAACAGTCATTATTCTGGTTTTGTTTTTTACCTTTAAAAAAAAGCATGAAAACATATTGTACTTTGACTTCCAACAAATAATGTTATCTAAATATAATTATAAATTATTGATATTACAATGTGACCATTTTTATTATTTATTTGAAGATTGAATATAATTTAAACATAGTAGTATATTTTGTACAATGTCATTATCCACATTAAGTTTTGATATTTAATATGAAAATAAAATCTCAGTTGTTCTCTATAGGCACCTCTGAAATGAACAGTTTGCTTCACGTTACCAAGGAAACAGATTTTTGCAAAGATATAAGGCCACTTTGATGTCATTGTAAACCACTAAAGTGGAAATCTTTAGTATTTGTCAGCCTCTTGAGAGTAAGCAGTTTGCTCTAATCAAAATGAATATAAAATTATTCTGAGCATGTAGAAATGCAGTATTCTTGAAGCAAGCATGCTCACTAGTAACCACCCATCTTTTTTTCAACAATGATTCAGGACCAAAAGAAATCTGATTACTCTTTATTGAAAGATACATAGGCACGTAACCCTGCATATTCCTGAGCAGTTTTGTTCCTGAAATTTAAATTGGCACAAGTATAACAAGTTGAAAATATATTATTCAATTCAGCTGCATATTGTGAGTTGCTCAAGGGGATAAAACATGTTTATTTTTGAAACTCACTAACAATAAAATGATTGGAACATGGTGGGGGGGAACCCCCAGTGAATAATTCCTGCTGTTCAGGGCTACACAGTGAATTCAGAGAACAAGCCAAATCCCTTTGTGTGAAATGGCCCCACAGGCATTTTGCTTAGGGGATGAAATTACTGACTAAGTCACAAAAACAGTAGAAAAGATCTACAGGGGAAAAAATAAGTCTCATTTGAAATATAAAACCCCATCTCTGTAAATATGGAAGGTCAATTTCTGCTTATCTGTCATTCAGAAGTAAAATACAATGATAATAAACCCCAGACAAAGACAGATAGCTGTTTAATGCTTTTCAAAATTATTCTCTGGCTACAGGAGCTAGAAAGAAGTACCTATACAAATAAGTTAAATCAAAATTTTGTCACTGGAAATATATCAATAGAAATTAAGGAAAATGTGAAAAATTACCATTACACTTTGACACTTCATTGAGACAGAATCTTTTCACTTGACTATGCTGCTCTCAATGGAAACAACTGGATTCATGATAAGGGGCGGGGGAAAGAGAACAACAAAGTTGGAAAGTACTTTTGGGGAATGGGTGAGGGAAAAGGAACGTAAGAGGAAGAATATGGAAACAAATTGCAAAGGAGAGAGTGGAAACAATGAGGCTGTGAATGACATCAGCTACAGAAATTGGGGAGACAGGGCATGCATCCACAGAGGAGATACAAATAAACCAAGCAGTGTAGCAGTGAAGTCAAGTAAAGATACTAGCAAGAAGTGGTGGGAGTGGAGAGCCCTCGCTCACCAGTGGCTGATTGTACGTGGTTGGTTTTTTGCTGTCATGTGCTCTCTTCACTTTCCAACCTCCTTGTTTATTTGTTGGGCATTATGTAAGAACAGGACACTAAACCACTTATCACTTTGTTAAGTACATTCTGCTAAATAAACACCAGATTACTTATGTTTGTTTAGCGGACTGTAGGCCTTTGGTTGGGTTATGCATTTCATTTCTTCAGCACCATCAGGAATGGGGTCATTGTGGCATTATTATCATAGTTTGACGTTACAGATTGATAATGTCAACCCCAATACTGCTTAAATTCCTTAAATTTCTATGAAAACACTATTAAAAAAATTTACTACTTCCTTTACACATACTCTGAAACCACAACAATGTTACTGTTATGCCCTCATGGTAAGGACAAATCCTTGTGTATATATATATATGTGTATATATATTTATATATGTATAATTCTTTTATATTTTTTCAATTATTATAGCCTCCTGAAAAGTCAAAAAAAAAAACTTTTTAATTTCTGGTTAATTTCTCTTTGTCAGCTGGAACAGCTATCATTTTCTAAAGGTATAATATAAACAACAAAGCCATGAACCTACAAAACAGATCTATAAATTTAATATTATCCATATACAATTGCACCTGTATGCAGTTTTTCTATGAGACAGAGGGGAAAAAATTACTGCCCCTCTGTTTGGCACTGACAAAATAGCATTATAAATACCATGTGTCCGATAAGTCCAGTCAAGAGGTATGAACACCTATGCTAATATATATAGAAAAATCTCTGTTTTGTTAACCAATAAAAATAAGTGCTCCAAGGATATATATTTATTCTTTATATAAAAACTGGGAGTGAGAGATAAATGGCAAAGAAGGAGAATAAATATTCTCTAGGTCAATGCCGACATAAAAATAGGAAGGAACTGTTGATTTAAAAAGATCTTAAGCTGTAAATCAGAAGGATGTTCCAATTACGAAAGAAAAAAAATTCCAAGCTAGCTTTCCTACAATCATAGTGGGAGAAAATATTTTATGATTTTTACAGTTTATCCTTGGTATTTTTCTTATCTGGATAGTGTACAACTGAAAGAAATGCTCTTTGATCTGTGAAATCACTTTCAGCTTTTTATTCCCCTTTAATATAAGAATCTGATTGGAAGGTGTGCCAGAAAATCGATGGGTGATCAATACCAGTCGTGTAAGAAATGCGAGCTTTATAAATGCACACACACAAAGGCTGCAATATCTGCTCCCTGTGCTGCTGCCTAAGCATCAGATACACATAAACTGAGTGGGATACATAGAAATATAAATTCAGTCTTGTAAAGTCACATGAACACCATGAGATTAATATATACTGAATATTAAATACATAAATGTTGGCTGGGGTTTCCCCAGTTTTAGCTGTTTAAAAATTAGGTATCCAGACTAAGTCATGGCTCTCTTTGAGCTCTATGCAGTCAGCCCTGGCAGCATATACATCCTACCTGCCTTATACACCTATTTTATAGTGAGGTTAATTATTTTCTCTTTATCATAACCGCTGCCTTAGTTGGCTGGCTTAAATTAAGTTTGTAATTTTAATTACCGTCATAAATCTGCGATTTCCCTTTGAAAACTGTAAAAGAAGAATTTAATGACAATAGTTTATTTTTAGTAATGGTTACTCTACTAGGTGTTCAGATAATATGCACAGTGGGGCACAGTGAATGAGATGAAAGACAATGTCTGTAGAGAATTAGAGATTCCAGCTGTACAGGATAATGAGGGGACTGACCTACCATTCCACTCTACCTGGTGCAGACAGCAGGTTGGCAACATAGAGGGATCAGCTGAAAACTTCCTGCTAATAAAGATGCAGGCCAGCCTAAATCCCTAAATAACTTCCCCCAGGTCAGCAGGCAGTTGGCCACCTACACCTTTGATGAGTGGAGTTTCTTGTGCCATGAAGTGTGCCACATGCATATGTGCTAAGGAACAGCTGCTGGAAGAACTTTCCCCAGTTGGAATGACAACGCAGATCTAAAGTTCATGCTTCCAGCTAATGCTGGGGGAAGGAGGGCACAGTGCAAGGAGCAATTCTTGCAGCTCTGCCTCTATTCTGATAATAAAACCACTGCCAGCCAGAGATGATACCTGTGCACAAAACTACGACACAAGCTATTTCATACTGATATGGTATAAAGGCCCTTTTCCTCTTGGCTAATACAAACAGTCAGTGTATTCTATGGGGGAATACTGGTAATAATAAAGGGAAAACAGCTCTTGACAGGGCTTGTTTGCAGAAGAATTCCAGTCATATATGTGCCAATCACCAACCAGTTCTTTTTGTTAAATATATATTGCAAACAGCATTCAGCTTGCAGCTTGCACAGAGGTTAAGTCCTAGCTCTACCACACCATCCAATGCCATGAAATTCCAGAATTCAAAAGTATTTCTTAACCACCAACACTAAAGTCTGTGAATTTTAAATACAGAAAACAATGACAATGCCAAGGTTCCTGCAGATTTAATGACTCTGTTATTCTCTATCTATTGCTTTTAATGTTATTGGAGTATGAAATACTTTTAACAGATAAGTTGTTCCACAAGACAGACTTTCCTAGCTGGGAAAAAAACAAAGCAAAGAATCTCAGTAATGTACCAGCAGGGCATCATGCCAGCATTTTTGATTTTTTCAGGGAAAAAACAAAAAGAAGAAAGAGAAAAATGTAAGGGGAGAATGGCAAAATTATGCTGGAAGTAGGAAGTAATATGCATTATATTAACCAAGCAAACTTTGTGCTGAAAGATTAATGTACAGAATGTCATGCAGAATAAATCACATGACATTAAGAAATGGAATAGCTGAAAGAGCATAAGTTTTAATAAAGATTAGTAGTACCAGGAAATTTGAATAAAGTAATAATAAAAATGCAGTGCCTTTTGCATGAAGATTTTTGTGCCAACAAGAATTTCTGATACAAACCTCATCATAGGAAAACCTCTTCATATCAATATCACATAAAAGAGAGAATTTCATGTGACTAGCGACAAACTTGAAACTACTGGTACAATGAGGACCAGAAAAGGAAAAATGTAACCATAGAAATCCAGTGACACACAGTGTGAACAGAGAAGTATAAATGATATAGAAATGGAGACAAACTAACCAGGAATAAAGATTAGCTAAAAAGACACAGCAGGTTCTTAAGACAGTTATATGGTTTCATCTTCTTCTATTGAAGGAGCAGAAAGCAATAAGAATGAATAAAAACAACAAAACAAGAAGATTTTCTTAAGAGATAAGCTTTGTAAATTAATAATTTTATGGAGCAACGTTCTGGAGAAACAAATTACTGTATCTGAGGATTAAGGATATCCCTTCCAATCACACATTTGTATTTTAACAAAGTTGGAAAATATATTGTATGTCAAAGATGACTGCATCTTTATTCAGCAATATGTGCACTGCACCTGCAGAATGTTGTGAATATTTTAAGGTACCTGAGAATGAATCAAAGACAATTTACATGCCTAATTATCCAAAATGAGATAATAGAAACCTTGGGAACAAATTGCAACAATTATTTTTGAAACTATTCCTAGGACATGGTCTATTTCTGCTGTAGTATATGAAGCAAGAGATTCCTATAACAAAAAACCCAGATCTGCCTGGCCAGAAGCCTTCTCATTTCAGATGAATTCTCATCAACATCTGCAGGTAAGCTTAGATATGTAAGGATGCTCAGGATGTAATAAACAATAGAGAAATGAGGAACTGAGCCTATGGAACAGCAGCTGATTTTAGCTGCCTCCATGGTGTTTCAACTTCATAAAAAAATCCTCAATCTTCTTGAAAGATTAGATATTTCAGTAACAAAGGTCAGGCTTTTATTAAAATCACATATAATTCACAGTCCAGTTGAATTGTAAAAACTACAACCTACCTTGAAAAATTAGTAACTGAGCTATTGAGGATGCTTGGATAATTCAGGGAAAGTTCACCAAGTAATAAAAATAGAGACACCTCTAAGTCAAGTTTGGTAAAGATGGGGCTCTTTCAGTATAAGTTATTTTACAAAGGTCAGCATTTGACAAGGATTTGAAGTAAAAGACTAAAATCTTAATAGCCATATAACATAACCCACTGTGGTAGAAGGTACATATTCCAAATTTTCAGAAGTGCAGTCCATTACTTAGCCTATAGAGAGATCACTGATTTGAGCACAGAAAGATACTAACCTATTAGAGAATGTCCAAAGGAGAGCAACAAAAATGGTGAAGGGCCTTGAGGGGAAATAGTATGAGGAACAGCTGAGGTCACTTGGTCTGTCCAGCCTGGAGAAGAGGAGGCTGAGGGGAGACCTCACTGCAGTTACACCTTCCTCATGAGGGGGAGAGGAGGGGCAGGCACTGATCTCTTCTCCGTGGTGACCGGTGATGGCACCCGAGATAATGGTTTCACTTTGTGTCAGGGGAAGTTTGGGTTGGATATTAGATAAATGTCTTGCCCAAGAGGGTGTTGGGAAATGGAACAGGCTCCCCAGGGAAGTGGTCAAAGCACCAAGCCCGTCTGAGTGCAAGAAGTGTTTGGACAATGCTCTCAGGCACATGGTGTGATTCTTGGAGATGGTTCTGTACAGGGCCAAGAGTTGGACTTGAAGATCCTTGTGGGTCCCTTCTAACTCAGCTTATTCTGTGATCTCAAGGTTTGGCAATTCAACAACTATACCAGGGCCCTGAGGGCACTAAAGGTGATGGCTCTCATTAGCCTGCCCAGAGGTCTCCCCACACCCTGCTAGTGGCCATATCATGTCCAGCCCCAGGCCTGACCTTCCTCTTAGAATAGCTGAATACCATCCTCTTTTTGGTCCTACTTCCTTTTGCTCCTGGTTGGGCTCCCTGTTTGTATGCTGGACCAGTATATTGCCACATCTAGGACTATAGAGAGAGCCTTTCACTCACAGTCAGCTCTGCTGGTCTCAGCACAGCCTGACCTCAGGTCCCAGATCCCAGCCTGGAGGAAGCAGCTGGCTCTTGTTACTCCCTGTACTGTAGCACACCAGTACACCTGAATTAAAATAAGAATACCCCAACAAAACAAGAATAAAAAACAAAAAAAAAGCAAACAAACCAAAAAAAACCACAACAAAACCAGAAAAACTCCAAAGAAATCAAAGTCATTGGAGTTAATGCTGCAAAGTTGTACATCTTCAACACTTGCTTGTCTCAAAGAATCACAAAATCACAGGATCATCAGGGCTGGAAGAGACCTTCAAGTTCATCTAGTCCAACCATTAATCTAGTACCACCACAACCACCCATAAACCAGATCCCCAAGTTGGAATGCTTGGTGGGACAATCTTGGCTAAAGTTCATACCAGATTGAAACTGCTGAGTTACAATTTTAAGGTTCTGCAAGAAATGTTAATGACAATTTGTCTTTAGAACTGTAATTTTTTTTAGTTTTTTGCTTGTACCTCCAATTTATCATTGGCTTCTATGAGTGTTAAACCAGTGCCATTCCCAGTGCCATAGTGAAAAGTTATTTCATATTTAAAACGTTCCTGTGAACTGCAAAAATGGAAAAATCTATAAATTTTCTGTTCCTTCTATAACTCTCACGAGCCTGCTAGTGAAGGGTATATGAGTTGAGTACCTGTGCATGAGGTTGAGTCCAAACATTTAAAAGTCTGAAGATTTTACAGAATGCAGTGCCTTTAATAACAGCACTGGAAAGGTCTCAGTCATTCATCAGAGAGTTTTGGCTTTGGAAACTGAGGCATTGTTTAAAAAAAGACACAGTGAGAAATACTGGGCAAGTGATAGCAAGATATAACAGCAGAATTACCTTTGTGAAATTAGTGTCAACAGCTGTCTCAGTAAATCATGCTCATGCCCCATTTTGAAGTGCGTGGGGACAAACTGGTTGAACTCTGTGGTATAAATATCATGGTGGGAAGTCAGGGGAAAATTCACTCTCAGCAATGGAGGAACATACTCTTTATATCTCTTCCGTCTTTTCCTCATCACATTCCAGCCTTGGTTCCTAGCTTGTTCTTAACTCTTCTCAGAGGTAATTTTGCACCTACAGAATGACTGGGTGCTAATAAGGACTAGTAATAAAGTCTCTGATAGACAGAGTCACCTCTCATCTTTGGCCTCTTGATTTGTTTCTAAGTTGGGTGTTCTGAGCTGACCCATCCTGCTGGTCAGATTACTGTGTTAGGTCATTGTTGATGTGAATGGTAGCCAACTAAAAATTAATAGGGGCATCAGGAGGACTTCCCCATAAGTGAATACTGACTTTGTTGTTGTTTGTTTGTTTGGGTTTTTAGTTATTATTATTATCGTTGTTGTTGTTGTTTTTCCTGACACACTCAGGACATCTGGCATTGTGCTTTAAATTACTGCAGTGCGTGAAAGTGCAAATAACTGAAATACAGATTCATCAGCAAAGCCACAGTAGAAGGTGAATTAAACTAAAGATTTTGTGCAAGTGCATTTTCTGAGCATTTTTCCTGGTAGGCAGTGAGGTGGCAGTTTGTTTTCACTAATCTTATTACTCCTCAATTCTCATGTTTCTAGCAAGAAGACAAGTGAATTGTAGCTGATTTATAGATCTTTAGAGAGGACTGAAGGTGCAACCTTTAATTTCTTTTCAGGTTCAGACATTGTCTTACAGCTTTGAAATGGTTACTGCTACTGCCTAAAAGATTTTAAACAAATATGCTGACTTCCTAGATAAGTCCACTGCTGTTTTGAAGCACATTGTTTCCATGTCAAACTGTTATCTGTTATTAGAGTAATAGGAGGAAATAGAAAAAAAATAACTGCAAATTTTGGAAGCTGTCAAGTTCATGCCATCATTAATTTTAATTTATTTACTTTTATTCCGGAAGCATCTCTGTAAACAGTAGGAAGGAAAAGTCAGAAAAATTTCAGGTCCTATCAAAAAAAAAGAGAAGCTAATTGAACAGGAGGAAGGAGATGAAAACAGCAATTTAAATGCCAGTACAAGTGACAAGCTTGTTAACCTGCTCAGTCCATGACAAATAAGAACAATTGAGATGGGTGTTGCAGTGGACGTGGAAGAAACTCAATCAAGTTTTAAGCAAAATACAGAGAATAAATCTTTACATCTGCAAGTAATACTGGAGAGCTCTTCTGTGCTCTGTCTACCAATGTGACTGCAATACACATGTGCACCCTTGGATGAAATACTTCAGACAGCAGTGTTTAATGGTAGTCTAATCCAGCTTTCTGGAGATGTCTTGCTTGGCTTTTTTTCAGTTCTGGGTTTAAATAGCTGTACTCCTTACAATGTTCAAGCTAGCTGATTGAAAAGTAATTTCAGGTAGGACTACTGAACTGTTGTAACAGAAAAATATTTATTAAAGGATTCCTATTAGAAGCGTTCCTTTTAAAGGAAGGAAGTTCCCTTTTAAACTTTAGAAGTGTCAGACAAATATCAACTATTGCTTATAAACAAAGTAGTATACAAGTGGGAGGAAGAATACCTTCCTCTATCTCATCAGTAGAAGTGCACCTTAGAAGTGCACCTTTTTTACTGTCTTTTCAAAAAGTTATAAGTGAGCTGAAAAAGCATTTCTAAAGTGTCTGTGACATGTCTCTGTGAATGGTAAGGCAAAAATTATAAGAACTATTTAACATTTAATATAAAGGTTAAGCACTAAAAAAAGGTAAAATGTGCCTGTATTATAGCTCAATAGTAATGTGTTAAGGGAGACTGCTGAAATTGGTTTTCCATTACAAAGAAAAAAATTTCAGACCTAGTACTGCCCCCAAAACATTTGCCTCAATATGAGCCTTTCCACTAATTTCAATGGGAATTGGACTTATCCTTCTGCTCTCTAGACCAAGCAATGAAACCAGTCAGTCTTTAAAATCATGATTTATTCTAAAAGCAGCCTGCAGAATGTCACCAATGAAGCATTCCTTTGTGCTCAGAATAGTGTGTCTTTTCTAAATATACAGAATTTGCAGTCAGAATCAGCACTGGACTCATGCTTGTGTTAATGCTTCTCACTTCTAAAGATGTCAGCTTTTAATTGGCCAGAGTATGCCACTGAAATTGGCAGCCAGACTCCCTGGTTGGAAGTTAGGATAGCATCTGTCTTTTCAACTTGCTTTGGCAAAGAAAGTGTGCACAATTTTTTGTTATTCCAAAAGCCCTTGAAGCATGAAGAACACGAAGTTCCAGTGAACTGGAACTTCTACCTTCTACTGATGTTGTGAATAGTTGATTTATTTTCTTTTCTTATCTTTTTTCCCCTCTATCATTCCCTGATCCTTTTTTCCTGTCTTTGGCAGTTTTGGTGAAGCTTTTCTCACAGAATCACAGAACAAGCTGATTTGGAAGGGACCCTCAAGAAATGCTGAATCCAACTCTTAGTACTACACAGCACTGTCCCTAGGAGTCACACCATGTGCCTGAGGGTATTGTCTAAACACCTCTTGAACTCTGTCAGTATTGGTGCTTTGACCATTTCCCTGGGAATCCAGCACCCAACTACCTTCTAGGGGAAGAATATTTTTTGAATATCCAACCCAAACCTCCCCTGACACAAATACAGGCCATTCCCTTGAGTCCTGCCACTGGTCACTACAGAGAGGGATTGGTGCTGGCCCCTCCTTTTCATCTCATGAGAAAGTTGCAACTGCAATGAGGTCTCTCCTCAGTCTCCTCTTCTACAGCATGAACAGACCAAGTGACCTCAGCTGTTCCTCATGTGGCTTCCCTTCAGGTTCTTCACTGTCTTTGCTGCCCTCCTTGGAATGCTCTCTAATAGTTTAATGCCTTTCTTATACCGTGGCTCCAAAAACTGCCCTGAGGACTTGAGGTGAGGCTGCCCCACTGCATAGCAGAGTGGGACAATCCTCTCCCTTGCCTGGACAGCAGTCCTGTGCCAGATGATCCTCAGTTGGCCTCTCAGTTGGCCCTCCTGGCTGCCAGGACACTGCTGACTCACATTCACCTTTCCATTGACCAGGACTCCCAGGTCCCCTTCCCCAGCACTGCTCTCCAACCTCTCATTCCCCAGTCTGTCTGTAGATCCAGTGCTGCCCCACGCCAGGTGCAGAGCCCAGCACCTTCCCTTGTTGAACTTCGTATGGTAGGTGACTCTTAATTTGTCAGTCCTCTAAATTGATGAGGTCTCTCTGCAGGTACTTTCTTCCTTCAAAGGGAACCTACAGGACTCCCAATTTTCTGTCATCTTTGCTTTTGATCTAGTATCCCTTCCAGTCCATGTTGTTTATGAAGACCTTGAAGATCATAGGGTTTGCTGAACCCCACTAGTGACTGGTCTTCATCCTTACATTATTTAAATCTTAAAATTAAGATTTTAATAAAGTTGAAATGCCACAAATGATGCTGGCATGCATGTATGACATATTGAAATTACCATTCAAGCAAGCTGTTTGTATATTTGTGTGTGCGTGATGCTTTAAAACCACAGTGTTAGTTGACTTATAAGATTTAGAGCTAAATAGACATAGTGAAATGAAAAATGGTACATAATCAGAAAGCAGAATGCACATGGCTCTTCAGCAAAGAACAGACTAATTTTGGTGAGTTTTTATAACACAGGATAAACAGAAGGATTGAAGAGAGCAGAGGAGAAGAAGGTAAGATGGTCAGATGTGCAATAAACCTAAAGAAACGCAATTGTAAGGGAGCATGGAAAAGAGCAACTAGTTGCACTGAGGTAAAGGTAATGCCACCCAAACTGCTGGAACTCCTGATCACTTCCAAAAGACATTTTGGGATGTGTTTTAGCTGCTTATCATCCTTCCAGCTTCAACACTGGGCTGGTCTCAACATTGACTGCCTGCACTGCCAAGGAGCGGTGGCCTCTCTAAAACATAGGGATCAAGAACAAATCCCTGAGCAAACAAGGATGGCCAGAAAAGCCCTTCACCTTTCTTCCAGCATAATTTGGATGTTATCCAGACCTTCTGAAGGTAATTTTATATACACTGGTTTTCACTAAAGGTCTGAAGGTGGGAACAAACACCATGTACTTCCAGCTGAGTCTGAGATGGGGTATTTCAGGTGCAGCAATACCTTTGAAATGTAGACCTCCAGAAGCAACCAAGGACAATGTTCTTTATGGTATAATGTTATTACATGTGACATGTCTTTGACAGACCTCTTTTATGTGCTTTTAGCCTATGGCAACATGTTATGGAGAGAAGAATTCACTGACATATCCAGGAAAAGAAATCCAATGCATAAAATATTGAAATGACAAGGTTGACAAGGTTATTTTGTAGCTTTTGCCACATTATGATAATAACTAACAAACTAGTATGCTGCATCTGAAACTTAGGATAAGTGATGCCTTTTTCTCATATTCTATTTAGTACATTTGGATATTTGCTTTAGAATATTTCTCTTCTTCTCCCAGTAGAGTAAAATCAAGCATTTTGTAGTTTGTTCACTAAATACCCCTCTCTGCAATGTGGTATTTTTTGTCCTCTGTTAGTGTTGGTATGTTTTTTTGTTTGGTTTAGCTCTTAGATTGCTTATTTGTTTATGTTACCGTCCTGCCTTCTAAATCCAGGAGGGGAAAGTACCACAGCAGCACACTCCAGGACTTTTTCTCTAGCAAGAAAGGTTCTTTAGTTTTGTGTGTACCTACATCCTTCTCCTCCTATGGGCCCATTGCAGTCACTACTGTGCTTTCTCTCTCTTCCCACTTCAGAGACCTCAGTCAGTCTTTCCTAAACAATACTTGACTAAAAATGGAGGCATACATGATCAGATCCTTCCCTAACAAGGTTTAATAAGTGAAGAGGGTTTGTGACCCATTGAAGATGTCGACTGTTGTTGTGATTAGATCTTTGGTTTTTTATTCTTGATAAGAACTTCCTTTTTTCCCCCTTTCTTTCCATTTGCTTGTTTGTTTGTTTTCGATAGACTATGTAAAACCTTAAAATGGATCTGCCTACATAAAACCACTATGAATGGATATTATTCACTGAATTCTATGGGCCATTTAAATAAGCTTGCTTAAAATATTGCTAAAAATTTAAAGTAAGAAAGTTATTAGGGAAAAAAAAATTCAGTCTCTGAAATACACAGAACCACAGGCTCCAAAGGTCTATTTTTTTTTTTTTTTTAACAGTATGAAAAACCTCTTCCATGCAACACAATATGGAACTAGCTAACTCATATTAAGCTTCTGAAGCACTAACACATATGCCCATATCTGTCTTGTGCCTGTAACATTTTGTAAACAACTGTCTTTGATGTTTTCTGTTGCTTCTTTGATCTTGTAAAAGCCACCACAGAGATATGAATATGTTCAACAAAATCTAAGAATATTTCTTTTCTAGTCATGGAAGTAACATTGTATCATTTGAAATTTGTTTTCCCACTAATGATGAATCATTTCAAGTGATGCATTCTCGTTAAGGGAATCAAATTCACTTATGACAGATTTTGCAGTTCAGAGGTAAGATCAATAATTTCTCAAGTCATCATGAAACAGCTGTACAATGAAACTGCACACACAAAGAAAACAAACTAGAGGGATATTTTAAATAAAACTATAAAAATTCTTGATCATTGTCAGAAAAATCTATATCTGTTTCAGAACAATCTGCATTTATTTTCTCTGAAAAATACACAGACAACACAGTGTATCTGCACTACAATGTCTGATAGCTTAAAACAGTTCATGCTCGCTTTTTGTTCTCACATATGGTACGTCTTAAATTGTTTTTCAGTCAAAAAAGGAATTTTCTTTATATGAGATGGTTTTCTGCTCTAAATGTCTTAGGTTTTTATTTTCCAAACATGCACTACTGGTATAAATGGTAACACTAGTAAAGACATCTGGAAATTCACCTTTCTGTTATGCATTATGTAGAGAATACTATGAAGGTAGAAGGAAGCATGCTGGCTGTTCAGCCTAACTGGAAATTATGCAGGCTGTATGACCTCCTTCAGAAACCTTGGAGTGAGCCTGCAATCTCTGCAGGAGTTCATCTTTCCCACAGCCTGCTGAGGAGCTGGTAGGAGGCAACCAGAGAGGGGAAGTGAGGTTGGAGCACTAAGCAGAAGGCTTTGGGAAGCCATCAGGATATTGCTCTTCCTGGACTTGTGGAAACACCAGGGCCTCTCTAGCACGAATTGTAACTGGAATTCATGGGGTGTTTGTTTCCTTCTGACTGCGCATGGACTATTAACACTGTGTGTCTGTGTAGCAGACTGTTATTTAAGGGTGAAAGCTAGAGAAATTTCAAAGACTAGATAAAATGCAAGAAAGACAAAGACAGTTTAGGTATATCTCAGCATAGTCTCCAAATGGAAGCCTAATTTTTGATCTATATTTCTTAATCTAATTTTCATTAATTCTTTCTATTTAGAAGCTAGATTTATATTTAAATACTCCACCACTTTTCAACAAACAGTAGCACATTTTCAGCCCTATCAAGCAGGAAAGTTTGATTCAATCCTTCTTAGAATAAATTCTTGGAATGCATATGAATTGTTTGTTGCAAATTGAACAACTATGCTTCTTCATATTAAGATTATGCTTGAGGCACCTTACCTAATTTTATTGCAATTGCCCAGCACTGAACAATGTTTTACAAGGAAAAAAAAGAAAAGAATGGTTAGTGATAAAAATCTTCCACGTTTTTTTTCAAAAAATGTGATGTGTTTGAACATTCCCCTTTGAGAGTCCTCCAGATTATTTGTCTAGTTTGAATGGTTTCTGCAATACAGCACTGGAAGCATTGGTGATTTTATGTGAAGTAATTATTAAAACAGAGTTCTTTGTGACTCTTCTTCTATGTAGCAATAATTTGAAGTAAACAATGGAGACATGAGTACAGCAATAGTTTGAAGTACAATGGAGACAGAAGGTTGTGAGAAATTAAGACCATAATAAAGATAATGATTTAAAAATTAAAGTCTTGTGTCAACAAGCTTTTTAAATGTAGTATTATATCTCAGAAATTTCCAGCAGAGTTTGGAAAATGTCTATTTTTTGTCAGTCTATTTATTTTAAAAATGAGAAACAACTCAAATTTTAACTGGAATTTGAGCAGAATATGGCAGTGTTGGTCTGATGCTTTTAACTTTGGTTTAAGTGCTCCTGATTTGAGGAATGGAAATAGATGACAGTGGTGGACAGGATTTTGATTAAGACACTGAAGCTTTCAAGCTCACAAGAATACAGTTATTCCTGAAGGATTGGGTAGGATTCAAATAGTATGAGCACCATAAATTCCCTCCTAAGGTCTGGTGAGCATCTTCAGACTTGGACAAAAAAAATACCACAATTTAGATTATTATTCATGGGAGATTTCATAAGATATAGGTTAGCAGTAGTGTTTCAATCCTCCTTCTGGATGCAGAACTAGCTCCTTCTGATATGGTGGCTTCCAGTAACAAGATATTCCTAATGTTGCCTTTAGATGAGGTGTTGTCAGGTTTAGGTAACTGCATGAGGGGGAAGAGTTACATTGAATAGAGATCAAATATGATGGTGGGGTCAACTTCTAAAAATTTATGTGGAGGATAAGATGGACCAACAGAATGAGGTAGAGACATGGGTGATGGCAGCCAAGAGAGTTTAAAGCAGACATCAATAATGTAATACTGATTGTTCAGCTGTAAATATTTTGTTCCCATATACTGAATTGCAATGTGGGGGAAACTGTCTGTAATGAAGAAATTTCTCTAGTGAATAATCTCTAGATTATACTAAACGGTGTGTTTATGCAATGAGGCTGCAAACAGCCTCTGGGAGCTCTTACTAACCTTCGTACACATTCATGCTCTCCTGAGGATGTCATCACCTTGGGCTGCTATCCAGCAGTTTGTGTGAGAATAACTTTGTGCTCTATTGAAGCAAGGGACACTACAGAAACAGCAGAAATGTCTGGCAAAACTGTTCTGGAACATCCAAAGGGTGAAAGCTGTGAAAATTTGACATGTTTGCTAAATAGGTCTCCTCTTGTCTGAGTCAGAAAATCTGCCAACTGCCACAGCATATATGGCACAGACACTTCAAAGATATTAATACTGTTAATTTCTCACTAAGCATGGGGATACTTGCAATTTGCCCAAACAAAAATGATGGAAGGAAAATGTTTAACCTTCATCTATGGTTTAGCAGCAGCCTTGGGTATCTGCTTTGATTTGGCAATGATCTAGCTCAATGCTTCCTAAGTTGGTAGTATCTAAGCCTTACATACAAGCTTTTTATTATCTTGTGGCAATATTTCTTCACACTAAAAAAAGGAGGTTTAGAAATGCATAAGAATGTCTGGAAAAGCCTGGGTAACTTTCATAGTAACTATGACAGATTTAAGAGCATTTAAAATAGCAAGTAGATTTTAAATTCAGTAAAGTTATAACTTAGGAAAGTTAACTTAACAAAGGATATATAGTTTGTGTTAATGTTATAATTTTGCAGTATATTTGTTAGTATTACATATAAGTAGGGAAAATATTAAGCATGTTATGGTATTTTGAATGAAACAATGTGAGATGAAGCTACATGGAGATCACATAACTTGTGAAATGTAAAAACTTATTATTTCTCAAATTGAGTCACCTGAAATTCTTGCATGTAAACAAGGAAGTGCCTATAAGGAGCAATTATACAAAAATCCCCAAGACCCTCTCCAGGGACTCAACATGCTGAGGTGCATTCCTAAAGTGCCTGTACCCTAATACATGCAGTATGGGGAATAAACACACTGAGTTGAAGACCTGTGTGCGGTTTCAGGGCTACGGATTTTTTGGGATCACAAAGATGTTGTGGGATGACTCCCATGACCGGAGTGTTGCAATTCAATAAACTCCAATAATGAAATGGCTCAACTGGTAAATTAGGGGTGAGCAATGGATATTGATTACCTAGACTTCAGTAAGGCCTTTGAAACTGTTGCTCACAGACAAGCTGGTAAAGAATTGGCTGGATAAGGAGAGAGTGAGGTGATTGAAAATTACCTGAATATCTAGTCCAGAGAGTGGTGGCACAAAGACCAGCAGGAGGCCAGGTAGTGGTGTATCCAGGGGTCAGTGTTGGGTTCAATCCTGTTTAACACCTTCATCATGGGCCTGCTGATGACACAGAGCTGGAATTAAAGGATGATAAGCCAGAGGGTCATGCTGCCATCCAGCCCTTACAGCCCTTACAGGCTGGGAGAAATGGGCTGAAAGGAACCTCTGGTGCTTCAACCAGAAATGTGAAGTCCTGCAGCCGATAGGAAACAATGCCAGGCACCATAAATTCTGGAGGTCACACAGCTGGGAATCAGCTTCACAGAAAATATACTGGGGGTCCTGGTGACAGCAGGCTTCACATCATCCAGCAATGTACCCTTACCAGAAAAAAGGTGGAAGATATCTTGGGCTGCATTAAAAAAAAGGGTTGTCAGCAGGTTGAGAGTGGTGATCCTTCCTTCCCCTCTACTGAGCGCTGGTGAGGCCTCACCCAGAGTTCTGTGTTCAATTCTTGGCTCCCCAGTACAAGAGAGACATGGACAGACTGGAAAGAATCCAACAAAAGGCAAAAAAAGTGATGAAAATGCTGGATCATCCTTCTTATGAGGAAAGAATGAGAGAGCTGGAACAGTTTAGACTGGAGAAGAGAAGCCTCAGAGGGGAACTTGGTATTATACATAGATAACCTGATAGGAACATGCAAAGAGGACAAAGCTAAGCTCTTTTCAGTGCTGCCCAGTGGCAGGACAACAAGCAATGGTCACAAATTACCAATACACAGGATGTTCCTATTGAACATCAGGAAGCACTTTTTTACTCTGAGTGTAACTGAGCACATGCACAGACTGTCCAGCAGATTGTGAAGTCTCTACCCTTGGAGAGCTCCAAAAGCCACCTGAACGTGGTCAATCATACCGAGGTGGTCCTGCTTGAGCAAGGGATTTTGAGCAGGTGGACTCCTCAGATCTCCTAACTTCAGCCAGCCTGTGATTCTGGGGCAATACTGTGTCATCACAATTCCTGTGATAGTGTGCAGGTTTTATGAGAGTAGAATATCTGAAAATAAAATGGGATCATTCATATAGATTATAATGAACCAGTGATTGAGATGATTATAAATAGCATACTGGGAAGTTAAAGTAGCTTCTCTGTAAACGAGGTCTCTGAGGGATTTTGATATTGCCAAGACGGATTTGTTGTGTGCATCATAAATACTCAAGTTCTAGTTTGTAAGAAACTAATAGATTTTTGTAATAAAAACTGTTTAACATATGGCTTGTTCTTTAGATCATGAAGGATACAGTATTTTGTCTACTACTTTATTTTTTATTGTTTGGTGTGACAAAACCTGTTACAAAATATACTCAGTTGCTATATTTTTTGATCCAGCAGGAACTAAAAGAAAAAAATTAGTCCTTCAGACTCACTGTAGGTAGTTAAACCTCTATTTATCATAGGCATTCACTCAAACACTGCAGTTTTTTGTATTATAATGGTCCTCTCTTTATAAATGCTTTGATATGTAGAGAAATTCTTAACTACTGGCATCTGAGCTACTATCTGCCGACATGCTCAAACTCTGTAGGGTTTCTTATTTGTGCTGAGACCACTTTATATCTCTCTGACAGCATGAAGTGGGCACATCACATTTGTATTCATTTTCAGGCTTACTTATCACTGCCAAGTTGTTGAAAAGTTGCCTTAGTTTTGATCCACACTCAAAAGTCCTGTCAGGCATAAAAAATACTAAATGGGAATCGGGCACAGTGCAGATACCACCCTTTAATATTGGGCTGAATTTTTAGATAAAAAAAGTATTGCAAGTTGAAGTGGATTTCCTTGTGAACTACCTTAATTAAGGGACGAGGCATGTATATTGTGGTGGCAAGTTTGGGTGAATGCTGTGCTATATAGTTTTGAGGGCTTTGTTTTACATTTGAAGCTTTGTTGTCTGTGAAATTCCTAAAATTCCTGAGACAAAATTGGTGAACATTGAACTATGCAAGTGGGGTAGGCTTCTAACCCTGCATATTTTATCTAGAAAGATATGGCTATATTAGTTTGCCCTTTTATAAATATTTTTTATACTTGCTATTAGAAGAAAATTTCCCTGGGGATATTATCTTCTTTAAAAAAATGAGTTACAATATATTGCACAGAACAGTAGGGCTCAGGCTTGTGAATAAACCATATAAATATACATGGCTCAAACAGCCGAAACGGGGAAGAGTGTCTGAATTCTTGAAGACAAGTAGGTATGATGTAAAACATATTTTATACTCCCTAAGTTGGAATAGGATTCACATTTCAAGTCATGAAAAGAAGGCTTGCTTAGAAAATATTGCAGAACTATGAACTTTCACAGCAATTAAAAGTTGCACATTAGTAAACAAATTTGGAGGTAAGGAATCTAATTTTCATAAGAATTTTATGCATTATAAGATAAGGAATAGGAGATAAAAAAGAAGAATATTATATTTTTCAATAAGTTTTCAAACCAACTTGGATGCTTGTCTCAGTAACAAAATGAAAATGCTCTAAAAAGGAAAAAAAAAACCCAAAACAACTATATGGTTTTGTCCTAGATCTTCCCAGACCTATTAATTTCACTGCTATAGGTGCCCATATTCCTATTCCTAATGAGATGTTAACTTGTGCAAACATTCTGGTATTGCTAGACTTTTTCATCTGCTTTTTAGTATCTGTTCAGCTATATAAAATTTTTGCTTCAAAGCAAATACACTTTATGCTCTCTCCATAACATTCTTCAGCGTGTAGAAGAAATACATGTGAATGATTGATTATTTGAGGATCAAATATATGTCCCATTGTACGATTTCTAACCAGTTTTTAAGAGATTGAGTGCTTTTTGATGTTTGTGTTACTTAGAGCTCTGGGCAACACTCGTCACTGTTGTTCATAAGATGGATGGTTGTAACTGCTATTATGTCTACTGTGTGCAGTTCCAGAGAGCCACTAATATAAATGTTGTATGCTTTATTGCTTCATGGAAAAATGAGCCTCTTAATGCAGCATGGCTCTGGTTATTCTTCATTACCTGAAATACTGTGGAAGAGCTTGTATGTCTAATGAGAATTATAGATTCAGCGCAGAGTGTACAAAATATAATTATCACTGTTTCCAGACTTAAAAGGGTCTTATTCATCATGTGCAAAAAATATTCAAGGAACATTAAGAAACTTTGTTCCTACTTATTACACTGACTGCATAGAAAAATGCATAATTAATGAAGGAAACCTAAATTTCTCATTTCCATAGGTCTTTTTTGAACCATTTGTTTGACAGTGAATGAACACGAAGCTCAGTGTGACAGAATCTTGTATCTATACAAAACTATTGTCTATTTTCCTCCTGTTTCTTTCTATAGCCATATACAATGGATGATGACAGATACACCTTTGTCTTCCATTTTGCAGTGATGTGATAAATGAAGACTGTAGATCAGAATCTAAATATCTTCCAAACATATAGAGACTGCAGAACACTAGGAAAAATTGTATAATATTTTGTCTACTGTTTAAGTGGAGAGGTTGGTGTTTAAACCTGGCTTTTCCTCCATAAAAATTAATTCATTCAGAAATATGACTGTCTATATTTATGTATATGCCTTACGACAGGAGCACTTTTCAAATGAGAATAAGTAACAGTTACTTACCATGTTCTAGAGTTCTAGTTAGCATTATGGCCCTATCACAGACTTTTTAGGAAAAATCAAAAGTACTTACAAATCTTTATATATTTTTATAGTATAATGGTACAAGCAGAAAATGGAAAAAAACCTCATAGATATTATGAGAATATTTTGTCAAATATGATTTTGTTTTAGTTACGTGCCATTCTTGGATTGAATGTGACACAAATTTCCACATATTGAATCATGGGCAGTAGATTTTCAGAAATACTAAAACAAAAAGACCTTAAAATGTTTAGATGGGTTTTATAGTTCAGCTTTAATGTTGCCTTTTTTCACTTAAGTTAAACTCAGTCTTTAAAAGATATTCTCTTAATTTGTTGGAGCTAATCTGTGAAATTAAAAGCTGTGTAACCACTACATAATGCCAAAACATGTGACTGTGTTGTTAGTACCCAGAGAAGTTTACTGAGATTAATGTCCAACTTTACTTTGCTACAGCAAAACTGTCAGAAGCAGGAGGAACTTTACTACATGATGCTAAGTGTCTCAAGTTTCTCATTGGTTTAGAGACAATTTTCCTCTGATTTGTATGAAAGACCTAGGCAAACAGAATAAAAATGTCTTTATATGCAGGGACTCAGGTAAACGAGAGACAAGATTTTCTGCCCATTAGCTAAAGGAACCCAACACCTGGGACAGGAAAAGACCAGATGCCGGCCTAAAAATTATTAGTATAGAAATTGACAGAGTAATTAATATAATAATAATAGCAACAACAACAATAAAAAAGCTTAGATCTTATAACATATGTTAATTTTTATATTTACACTGGAGATAAGACTCAGGTCTATCATTCGTCTTTTACTATGAAGAGTGAAATACCCACAGTGATTTTATTGCCATGCTTCCTCCTGTCTCCTGCCACATGATCAGTGAATTATTCCATGGAATGATAAATAGTTTATTGGCAAGGTTATTGTGAGACCTACTCAGAATATTCTTTAACATGGTAATTGATTTGCTGTCCATGTAGACAAGTTCTAAATACCTCCAATGTCATGCATCGGCTGCCTCACTGCAGTGACAAAAGTTAGGTGACACATAGGACATTCTAATAATTAATAAGAGCAGTATGATTTTAAGGAACTGAAAACAAATAAATATAACTGTACTGGATTAAGGAATTTATGTGTGAATACGCTCTGAAGCTCTTCTCTCCCCAGACACGACACGCAGTGCACAGTACAGATTTATGAAAAAGCTTGTGATCCATTACAGTCTGTCAGTAACATCAATAATATGTTTACAGACCTTTTGTCCTTCAAAACATTAAGGTCAAAATTTCATGGATGATATAAAAGGCAACTATTTTCAATATATTGTTTTTTATAATGACGTTAGCTAGAATTAAGCTATTTTTTAAGACCGGAAAGATGTTCTTTGGCCAAAATAATATTGAATTTGGTGGAGCTAAGAATACTCTGCATTAACCTCATTGAAGCCAGTAAATCTACTTCTATGTATATCAGGTAAGAGACAGAACTACTGCAACAGAAGAGATTAACATGGATGGTTGCATTATTTTTAAATGGATGTAGGGTTTATACCCAAACTAATAGAGGAGTGCTAAATCACTGAAACAAGGTAGCATTTCTTTCTAGTTTGAATAATGAATCATACAAGCATGTGTAGCTGTCTAGGTTTTCAAAATCAACAGCAGAAGAGTAACCAGGGGTGTAATGGGGGAGGGAGAGGGAGTGACAAAACAAAACAAAACCTTAGAGGTTTTTTATTCAGATCTATTCATTTATCCCTAATTACCACAGAACCCTGTTCACTGATGTTGCTGATACTTGCATCACAAAGCACTATAGAAGACATTTATATAACAGCCTAATAAATGAGAATTTCAGAGTGAAATTGGCTCTTTTCCCTCCTGTAAGCAGAAAAAAAATGCAAATGCAGATGATAAATCTATAGAATGAAGTCACTTTACAGATGTGTTAAATCAAATTAAGAGCACTTTTATAATATTGAGCAAATGGCAGCTGTACAAAATTACTCATTTGTAAGCCTCATCTATTGCAGTTAATTTTGCTGACTTCAAGTACTTAATTTACATTTGTTAAACTAGCTAAATAATGTAGGAGGCGTTACGAATGGTGTGTTTGTTCATTGCAGAATTTATCATGTAGCTTAGGATACAAGTGTTTTGGCTACTTTGTCATTTCCTTCCTTTCTTGACAGCTTTAATCAATGAAATTGAATTGCTGAAAGGTATTTTAAAGACTTATTTTAGAGCAGGAATCTACTTTTTAAATGAAAATCAGATTGTGGTAAAAATATCTCAACAAAGAACACAAAGCTTAGTAGAAAGTTCAAGGCTATCTTAACTCTTTTGCTTTCTGATACCTCAGAAATGGTGCCAGCTTCTTGACTGTATCTGTTTCTTTGGAGCATGCTCAATAGAATGAAAGAGTTTCACAACACCAGTACTATTTGTATGGCTGATGTTGAAACTAGGAGGACTCATAATCTTTCAGGTTCTTTATTTATAATGATGCAAGAATATATTCATAATTTAGGATGATACATGTCATCCTAATTTATGACTTGGCAGGGAGCTAACCATATTGGTAGCAGGTAAGCAGGTAAGCTTCTCCTCCACTAGATTAAAATTAAAATTAAAACTAATTTTGGTGCCAGAGTCTGCTGGGAATACTCAGGTGCTAACATTTTTATTGACCTTAGTGAAAAAGGAAATGGTTTTTCTGATGTGCTACTAGACCTGGTTTTCAGGATTAGTTGGAGTGTATAAATTGAAGAAAACTGCATTAAAAAAAAAAAAAAAAGAAAACCAAAAATGCTCTTAATATATAAACACAAAGTCCTGTCACAGATTTTTCTCTGCAAGAAGTTTTCCAGCAAAAATACAGCGATTTAGTCATTGCTTGGCAGAGGGGAAAATAAAGGCATCCACTGAAGACAGGACAAATCACCTTGTTGTATTTGGGTAATGGCATGGGATAGTTACTATTTTTTTGAGGTCACTTTTGTAATTTTACTACCAGAACGTTTTATATAAGAACACCAAAATACCCAGAGGTAGTTTATGAAGTTTGTAGGTCTCAGTGTTTCTGTTTCCAAAGTTATTTTTCAGTCTTTCCCTAACTCCTAATATTTTATTTTCTTAGTGAGTGCCACCAAGCACTTAGCTACTGTGTGACCATGCTCCTGTCACAGCTTCAAAATTAGTCATAAAAGGTGACTTCAGAAACCATTATGATGTGCGAGGTTAGTGTTATTTTTGCTATTTTTTAGCAAATTTCTTGTTTCAGATTTCATCAGCCATCTTAATTTCTTCAACAAAATGGCTGTCAGGCATTGGAACAGGCTGACCAGTGAAGTGGTGGAGTCTCCTACCCTGGAGTTACGTAAAAGATGTAGAGATGTGGCCCTTAGAGACATGGTTTAGTTGTGGGTTTACTTATGCCAGCTTATGGTTGGACTTGATGATCTTAAAGGTCTTTTCCAACCAGAATTATTCTATAATATTTATCCCACAGTTTGGCTCAGAGGGACCTTCTGCAATTCTGCAGTTATTTCTTGCCTCAGATACAACTTTCATATTGCTATTATAACAGTAATGTAGCTACATATGTATTTTAACATTAATAAATTTTGTGTCACCATCAAACTTTAGGCTTACTGCTTACCTCTCCAAATCATTTTTGGATGCTTTGAACAACACAGGACTCAGCAGGCACTCATCTGCATCTCCACTGCTGGCTTCTTTTTTAAAGATGTATTCCACCCACTGAAACTGACTGTATGCTTCCACTCTCTTAGAATACTTTTATTTGTACTAGGACTTTTTTATGCCACTGCTGATTACTTTTTCTCAAGACCCCTCCTTCCTCAGAGCAGATTGCCCACACACTTGCTGAGCACTTCAGTGAAGGGCAATAAGTTGGTAGAACAGCAATTTCCTTTGAAGAACTTTTACTGGCTTAGCAAGGAAACTTGTAATAATTCTGTAATTCACTAATTCTGTACTTTTTATTGAAAAAAGTACAGAATTAGTGAATTACAGAATTCAATTTTTTATTGGCAATAGACAAAGTGTCATGAATGTGAGTTTACTAATAATCAACATGAAAGCCTACTGTATGATGTTAATCTTAGTGGCTCTCAGTATAGTCACTGACAAAACATTAGAAATGTACAGGAGTTTAGAGGAACACCAGCAAGTTACAGACTGACAATGCAAGCTGACATGTCATCAGTCACTCTGATTTAAATACTATAGCAAGAAAGCACCACAGACAAGAAATTTCAAAAATATGTGCAACTGAAACTTTTTGTTTTTTGTTTTATGACAGGCTTAACCACAACCAACTGACTCAGACAAGTACTTCTGTAAAACTGGTGAAATACTGGTAGAAAGAACTGTGGATTGAGATGGCAAAAATTCTGCTCTTTTTATCCTGCGGAAGAAACCTGAAACTTACATTTATATTGCAATATTATGTGATTTTTTTATCTAATCTACTTGCTTAGTGCATGGCTACATGATGAACTTTAAATTGTTTGTGGTTTGCTCTCATGAGCGCTTTGTATCTCTGGGATTAATTTTGAGTTTCTTTCTTGGTCTCTAACTATCTGTAGAGGATTCAACAAGCAATTTACATGCATGTCAGTAAAGTGGAGTTCTTATGGGTAAGAATATCCGAGACATTTATTGAGTCAATATTGGGTGAAGGAATGAGAAAATATAAGATTTGATTAATATTTGCATTTCCCTCTCAATTATTGTTTGTGAGTCCTACTTATCAAATTGTAGTATTCCTTGCTAGGACTAATATTCTGAATTCTGGTAAATCATTTATAGTACAGTAAGTTTCTCATGGATCCTGACTGGACATTTTAAGGGCATCCTGAATATAAGTACAAAATAACATTACTGCTTATGTTGAAAAACCTATACCTGAAGTTATACTAGGCCATTTGAAATCTCTCAATCAGTGTTTCTCTCAACTTTAGAATGTTTATGTTACTGACATGAATGAATTTTCATCAAAATATTAAGCACAAGGGAACACAAATTTGAAGAAAAGTCTGTTGTCTTCAAGAAATCTGTAGTATGTGGTGATTTTTTCCAAAGCTTAGTCAAGTGCTTATTTTGACTTTGATTTCACAACAAGTATCTCAGTGTCTTTGAACAACTCTGATGCTGCCACAAGTAGTTTTAATAGATGAGGGAAAAGGTAATTGGGGGTTTCATAACACATTTTCAGCTGTCAGTTTAAAGAACAGTACAGAACACCAATTCCACTAAAAGCCAACTTAAAGTGCCATTCAAAATTCTGAGTTTTCTTTCAGGGGTGCTGCTGGAGTTCACTACCCACAAAAAAAAGGAATGGTGCAGCCAGGCATACACATGTACAACAAAGCCAAAGAAAGAAAGAAAGAAAGGAGAACAAAAGAAAGAGAAAGATGATGTAGTATTTCCAAGAAATGTGGATGCCATATTTTTACAAATATGTATCTACATGCTATATTTGATTAGTTTATTTTGAAAAACATCTCTCTGGAATTTTTGTGATATAAAAAGGGTGTAGCACTGCTGGTTTCAGATAGCAATAATAAAAAAAAGAGGAAAGATAAGATCTCAGCAAAGAGAGAAAGAAATCTTTTCAATATTTGTGTTAAACAACAATGAAAAAAGTAAGCTAAAATATAAAACATGGTTAAATCTCCACAGAATATACAGATATACTGTAATCAAAATTCTGATCTGTGCCAAAACAATTTTCTTAGAAGAAATGGCAGTTAATAGTGTGACTTTTATTTGAAATTTAGTATAATTATATCTGAGTGTTTTTACATAAAAAATTCCCTTTTTGCCTTTTAATTAGAAAATGTGTATTTATAGTCATACCTTCCTTCATGAAAAGATTAAGCTACTTGTGACTTTGCATTGCTGCTACGTTTTCACCAGGAGCTGTCAACACACATAAGCTGACACATTGATTATATCACCATGATTAGTAACAGTAAACCCTGGTTTGTGATGAGGAGTTCCTCATCTTACTCCTACAGGTACAACCAAATGAAGGGACTGCTGCAGTAGTGCAGAGCTTCACACCTGTCAGCCAGGCTCTGCCTGATCATGGTCTCCTACACTGTTGCATCAGGCCAAGAAAAAAAAAACAGGTCATAGAATCAAATATATACCGTAAATCTAAAATTTAAGGCCTGTAAAAACCTTTGAAGATGTTTGCAGTAATAAGTCATATCAATAACAACCAACCAAAGAGCAGAAAAAATAAGTTTTAGCCCCAGGGAGGGCAAATGGTGAAGCAAGAAGTCGGTAGGGTAGTTCAAACACATAAATGGAGAGTTTTAAAATTAGGGAATCACAGAATGGTTTGGGTTGGAAGGGATCTTAAAGATCATCAGGTTCCAAGCTCCCTGCCACTAGACCAGGTTGCTCAAAGCAACCCCATCCAATCTGGCCTTAAACACTTCTAGTGATTGAGCATCCATAACTTCTTTGGGCAACATGTGCCCACCACCCTCTGAATAAAGAATTTCTTCCTAATATCTAAACTAATCCTGTCCTCTTTCAGATTTAAACCATTACTCCTTCTCCTGTCACTACCTGCCTGTATAAAATGCCCCTTTCCCTTCTTTTTATAAGACCCATTAAGGTATTAGAAGGCCTCAATGAGGTCTCTCTCAAGCCTTCTCTTGTCCAGGCTGAACAGCTCCATCTCTCTCAGTCTGCCCTCACAGGAGAGGTGTCCCACCCCTCCCATTATCTACATGGGTTCCTCTGCACCTGCTCTAACAGGTTCTTATCTTTCTTGTGCTGAGGACAGCAGACCTGGACACACTACTTCAGGTGCAATCTCACAAGGGGAAATGACAGGTGGGATCTGTGTCACTGGGAGGTTGATGCGTTTCTTGCTCCTGTGCTAATGTGAAGTTGAAAAGTCCATTCTGGAGAGATGATAAAATTCTTCCTCATAAAAAGACGAAGAGAGATAGCCCTGAATAGAAAGGAAGTAAAATTCAAAGATTTCAAGGAGAAGGGTAGAAGAGTAGACTTCTGGGGGAGGGATACTGTTCTGTGAGGTGGGATCTGGGCCCACTGTGCACATCAGCTCAGACACTGCATTGACATCTGCATAAGGCAACGTGAGGAGATCTCTCAGCCATTTAAAGTAGAAGACCATGGGGTCTGAAGGAGTGTGACTCATCTCTAGTAACATTGACAAGAACATTATTGTGTATTGACCAATGGCCAGGCTGTAGAAGGCTTTTTAAAGAGGAGATGTAAATGATAAAAAAAGTTAGCAATACAGGTTTAGTAAAGAAAAATCACGTAATCTTCTTCTAGTCAAGACTGTTAGAGAAAGATTATTTTGAGTATTTTCAACATTGACAGAAAGAAGTTTCTCAGCCAGGCAGGAAGCCTTCAGACTTGTCAAGAAATATAGCCATACATTTCCTGAGATATGTCTAAGTTAGACACTTGATAGAAAACATGGTCCAAAATTGTTCATAAGAACATCATTTTAGACCACTAAAAATTCAAGAGTATCTAATTTGATCTATTTATTTAGTCATTATCTTGGATTTGATGTTCACTACTGGTTTGTGCTGATTCTTACTTGACTTGTTAGCACATGAATGAAAGTTGCTTTATTGTTATCTCATAAATGTGATTTTTGTTTTGTTAAAAGAATTAAGAGGCAGTTTTGCATACATGTAAAATACTATTTATGAGGTAGAAAGTTATTGCAGAGTAAATGGAACTGGAAGGGTGAGAGGGAGAGGCAGGGTTTGGAGTTCTAATTCTGATTAAATTCAAGTTAACAAAAAATACCAGCTGACTTCAGTGCGACAAAAATCTACCCTTTCAAAAAGGATGCAGACATGTAATTATGAATATTGAAGCTTTGTTTTATTCTTTGAAAATGGGATTGGAAAAAAAAAGTCTAGAAAACATTTTCATTTCAAACAACAATCTTTTTAGTCCTCTTTTTAATACAGTTTTGTGTTACTAAAATGAGCTGCTACTGGCAACTTGGGAAATTAGTGTGTGTACTGGTATAAGTAGCTTTTAAGATACTTTTTTAACTGCTATCTTTAAAGATCTTAGCTATCATTCTTACAAGGTAAGCCTTTGTAATGCTTAATAAGTGAGCAGGAGTCAGTCACTGTGAGTAGTCGAGAGATCTATCATTCTCCCTGGAGGCAGTTCCTGACTCTAAACAGCAAATCTTGTGGTCTAAAATATAAAATGTAAGAATTTAGCAGAATGAATTTAATGCACTGTATCTATCTGCTGGTTCTTAAGAGAGAGATGAAGTAAAAAGAATGTAAATGTTTTCAGGCTGTCCATCAGCTCCATGGTTCTTGCAGTGTTTTTAGGGTCAATGCTTTTTGTTTTAAGAAGGAAGTTGACCTATTCTTAACATTTAGTAAGTGCCAGATATTCTCATTATTTCTGCCAAGTAAGCTGACACAGTGTATGAACTCTTATTGTGGTTTTCAGCCAGGAGTAGATTGGTAGCACTTAACTTTTTTGTAGGAATTAACCTTTCTTGATTTTGGTTCTGCACACTACAGGGAAAATATAAAAAGGAAAAACAGAGGGAACAGGGTGAGGAAAACAAAACCCAGGCCTCTGTGGGAGCTTTGAACAAAAATACACTTCTTCTGGTTATTGTAGTACATACAGAATGCAGATAATTGTTTTTGAGTTGCAGTTCTTTGTGAAAAAGCATATTTTTAATGTAATGTGTAATAGCATAGACACAAAAAAATCTCCTAAATGGTTTATTAAACATGTTCTCAGTTAAACATCTATATTTTTAAACAATTCTCCTCTATCAAAACCACATTGTTAATTTTCATTTTGGAACCATTCATTTTGGACCTAAAAGTGGATTAATTAACAAAAAGTATTATGAATTTGATATTTAAGTCACATAGCAACTATAAAAATAATAATTCAGAATATTGTTTCTATAGAGTCAGTTTTTTAGAGTTAGAAGCAAATATTTGAATAAATCCAAACTTTTGTATTGTTTTCTTGGGATTCAGTAAGAGCTTTCTTTGTTGTTTACTGCACTCCACATATTTAGTCATAAGTTAATTTTGAAAAGGTCTAAATTTAATTATGCTCTGAGATTTTTTGTGACTAAATTAAGTAAATTGAACTGTGTTCTACTGTAAAAAAATAGTTTAATTAATTGTGTTTGAATTGTATTTGATTTATATTATCTGTGTTGATTCTATGTTGTTAGATTTTTTATAGTTCAGAATCATGTATTATTAACCCTATTTCAATCACTGTGAAGACTATTGTTACTGAAATGAAGATGCTGACTTTGGTGTCAAAATTTTCATGTCTAGAAGCAGCAGTGCAAGCTTCAGTAAGATTTATAAACATAAATAGATTGCAAAAAAAAAAAGTAAGGCATCATTTAAATGAATAATTCTCCTCTATTCTGCACCTTGTAAGTGAAGCTGTGTAGGTTACAGTCAACAGAAGGTTTAACCTGATTATAACACAGCTTTTCTAGGACTGAGGTACAGCATCACTTTGTTTTCAAAGATTGAATTTCTCTGTCTCCACCAACACTATGAAGAGAAAAGAAGGGAAGAACAATTTTGAAGTATTTGTCCTTTCTCTCAGTGTGCAGGGGAGCTCTGTTTTGCCTAGTAGACCAACATATATGTTCAAGTCCGTACCGTAGTGTCTTCAATGTTTATTTCTTTTTGAAAGTTTAAGCCTTTTGACAAGATTTAGTGATGCTGAGCTCATTGTCCTAAATAAACATAGAAGAGCTAAAAACAAAAAAAGCTTGCTGCCAATTTTTTCCATTAGTGCAGGAGTTTTTGTATAATTTTTTCTATTATTTAAAGATAGTTACTATAGCAATTTCACATTATTTTGAAATAATATGAATTTAGAGTTCTAAGTTAGCTAAACAATTCTATAAATTCTGCCCTGTGCCTGTATTTTACATTTAGGTTAAGGCCTGTACAAGCAATGAGTGAAACTTGTTTTTTGGTGAAGGGTCTGGGGCACCACTTACTTTTGTTTTCTGTTTTGCAACAGTCCTGGCTTTTCACACAATTATAGGAAAAGATAGCAGCTTACCTGCTGAATGACAATGTGCCTACTGAACAAAGCAGAAAGATGTCCTCATGCTTGAAGTGTTCACTGTGGATCCCTTTTCAAATGGGTTTTATTGGGAGTCACTTTTCCTTGAAGACAGATAAATGCCATAGTTTATCCCTTTTTGTGGGATCACCTGGCCTTCTGGAATACAGAATGCATGCATACTTGAATAGTAAAATTTTCTAAGATTGTTTTATAAGATACTACCTCCTTTCCTCCAGGCTAAAAAACTCCAGCTGCCCCAGATGCTCCTTGTGAGTCTCATGGTCCAGACCCTTCACCAGTTTCGTTGCTCTTCTTTGTTCTGAAATTACTCAAACTATGAATGTAAACCAACTGAGACTGTACATGAGCCATGATGAGCTCTACACCAACCATTATATAGAAGAAAAAGACACATAGATCATGCTGTGTAGCTTTCTAAATGATAATTCAAAATTACACTGAGTAATCTGAAGTAATTCAAAGACTGAAAGTATCAGAAAAATTGGTTGGAAGCACTAAATGTTTTAAACACAGCTTAGAAAGGTTAGATTAGGAACTTGAATCTGCTAAAGAAAAAAAAAGCAAGTGAGTGCATGGAGAATATGTGAATCACAAATAGCAAGAAGGCAGGGTGATTAATAAGTCTGATAGCTCGAGAACCAGTGAGTTCAAAAACAAATTATTATGTATCAGGCTTAAAGCAGTAATAAGATGAAGCATTTTTCACCTGATGTGTCATTTAAATTTTTTGCCAGAGAATATTGTGAAGCTCAAAAATATGAACTCAAAAAGGGATTAAACAAACCCATAGGCAGGATCTATCAGGCATTAAACAGCTATGAAATATGATGCTTTGAATAAAGCCTCTAGCTCATGTCAAAAACTGAGGGAAAACATACCCCAGGAAAACATACCCAAGGAAAACTCTCTGCTTGCTGTTTCCCACTCATTCCTTATCAAGTGCCTAAAGATTTCTGGTTCATAATGAGACTATTTCTGTTAAAACTTTACATATAAGCAGTTGCTGAGTTAATGGTGTCTGCAGAGAAAAAGATAACTGAAGAGCCAAAAGTGGCATGATGAGGAATAGCAGTGGCAATAATTTTGCCAATTTGATCCCATTCTGCAGGAGGTGGAAGATGGAAAAGCTTTTATTCTGGGCTTGCTGTTTAGGGCCATCAGTGTACATGCTAGACTCTTCAGGCATAAAGTTACCACCTCTCAGGAATGAGGTTTTCTGACACTGACCAGGAGTGCATAGAGATACCACCTGAACGGATAACATGGATTTTAAGAAATCCTCTCTTGAAATAGTATTTATATATAGGGACATTATTTGCTTTACAAGGTTAGTACTGCTTACAAGACCTTACCACTTCCCAAGAACATTGCCTATTGAGGAGCATCTTCCAGTTGATATGAGTATCATATCCACCCATTTCATGGTTACCTCCATGAATTTTGCCAAGCCAATCTAGTTTTCTGTGTTGTTAGTGGGTTTCCTTCTGGCAGCTGTGAAGAATTATAATGCATAGTACCACTAAACTGGTTTTTTTTTCATGGAATGTAATACTTTTTGAGGTCATTTCAAAGAAAATACATAAGATTCTGGACAAATAATGAAAACCCAGTTGCGTATTGTATTTGTTACGCTTGCTATCCCCCTCAAGTCAATCATGATTAAGATACGAATTTGAGTTGAGCTCTGATTTCTTGAGGATCAAAGTATCACCTACTTGCAGCAAATCAATCATTTCAGTCTTATTTTTCTACATGGCAGACCTTCTGAATGACTGTTTCTATAATCATATTGAGAAAGCTCCTCTTCAAATCTGAGAATACAGCTACTGCATTTGAGGGTTTTTGCGATGTATGCATTTTTTGAATGCATACATGAGTCTCCTATGTGGTCTCTTGCTCTTATCTTTTTTTAATAGATCCTTCCTGATATATCTGAAGATTTAGACACTTGTGCATATACAATACTTGCAAAGGTATTTTTGCAAGTAATGGCATGAAGGTCCCAGGAATTTTAAAAGTTCAGAATTAAAGTTATTCCTAGAAGTCAAAAGTTGAGTTCTTCACAATAGCAGGCAATAAATACACAACAGAGGTTACAAAGTCTTTTGTGCCTTTAATAACAAGGTCTCTCACTCATTTGTGTTGTTCCACAGCCCACTACCCTGATTTCACTATAGGACTTTAAATTTCATAATTTGAAAAAAAAATAGTAGGAATTTATTTTACATGGAAATATGAAGTGAAACTCACTCTCTTCTGATTGAGCATGACTGTGTTAACTTTCTTTGCTCCTCAAAGTATCAGGTACAACTAGAATTCTGGGATTTTTCTTTTAGGAAAGTCAAGAAATATTCCAGTTATCATTTTGCCTTGCTTCAAGGAGACAAAGTTACAAAAGAAAACATTTTCATGCCACAGTCTCCATATAGCTGCTTTTCAACCTATTTAAACAAAGAAAATTTGTTTTAGATCTCAACCCTGTGAAAGCATACACATCCAACTTTGAACTTGTGAACAGTATCATTAAGTTCAGACAAAGCCATTCTCATGCATTCCTTTCTGACAGCCACTGTGATATTAATAAATGTTCCCATGTGTAGACTTACAAAGAAGACATCAAAGAACTTGCACAACACAGTATGAATAGGCACAGTATTTTTGGCAACCATGTAACCTGTATTCAATTCCAAAGCAGTAAAAATATAGATATGGATATGTTTGAAATTCTTGGCTTTGTATAGTGTCTGTAAATTCAAGTGTAGTGCCAAAATTAATTAATTTTCTGAAATCAAATTGTTTTCTTTCATTTAAACTAAGCAAAAATTGCAATTATCTCACTATCAATTGCACAGTTTTAAAGTACACCTGGAAATTGATTTCTTCAAGTTGACCTAGCAAATTAAAGAACTGCCTCTGTGATATCTACCCTTTTCCATCTATTTATAAAATATCATCTGAGTCTATGAAGTGTAGTTTGACAGGAAATCATATCATGATGGCTATCCTGGTGCTCCAAAAGCAAATAGAGCAAGCAGAAAGAAGTGTATTTGCTGTGTAAGTGCAGCTGGGGGTTTAGTTTTGCATTCCATTATCTCTGTAGCAGTTGTAGAAAATCATCAGTCTGTGATGCATAGTGATACAAAGCCACTGCATTTAAGGGACTAATTTTAATTCATACTGAAATCTGTTAATTGCTTTCAAAGTGGTGATCTGGTAATCAGTAGGGTGAAATCTGATATGGTTCATTGTAATTTCAAATCTCCTATATGGACCTGGACTGTTCCCCTCTAGAAAACGAAGTTTTAGTGTCAGCCAAATGAATCAGTTTGTACATATATTCATCAGAAATTATGTGCTATCATTTACCCATTTACATAAGATTTTTGGCATGCTGCTTGGATCTAAGGTAAATAAATGAGACTCAACACTGAAAATACACAACATCTCTCTTTTTTTTCTGGAATGTACTTACACACACATTTAATATTATTGTTAATGTTAATTGATATTTTTTTTTTTTGGTTTTTTTTTAAATCCTTATTGGAATAATAACTCTAAAAAAATGTTGAAATTAATGAAGTTTTCAGAATCAGAGCATTATAATGAAGGGGCAAAAGATAACTTCAGGGAGATTTTTCCCTGCATGTGCACTGTAGGATTCAGTAAACAATTTCCAATTCTGAAATTCCCATTATAGTGTTTTACACTTTGAGGAAATGCTAACTGCTAACCATAATGTATGAAATAAAGTAAGTCTGAAACAAACTCAGAAATTATAGGAAGCAAATATTTAATCAGAGTTTCTCATTAAGCTTAGGAGCTAGTATAAAAAAATATCTAGCATTTTGTCAGTTGAGCAAAAAGCTAATTAAGAATTAGCATTGTCTTTAAAGTTAGAATTTATTGCAGCTTCCATTACTTAAAGATTATATGTTCTCTTCCCACACTACATTCTGAATTGTACTTTGTTAAAATTAATTGAGTTCTGCTATTTTTAAACAATAATTTTTTGTATAGACTGATGTATAGAAGAGTTGGTATCTTGTTTCAGCACTATGTAAAAGATCACTGATTTCCAATTAATATTAATTCAGGGAGCTCCATTTAGAATTGTCAATGTTTAAACCTGTAAGACAACTCAGCCCCACAGAGCTGCTCTCTCAATCCCCCAGTGCAGAGAGGGGGAGAGATTAGCAAGGGTAAAGTGAGAAAACTTGTGGGTTGAAATATAGGCAGTTTGATAGGTAAAGCAAAAGCCACACACACAAGCAAAGAAATTTGTTTATTTCTTCCTATTGGTGGGCAGAGGTTTAACTGTTTCCAGGAAAGCAGAGCTTCTTCACATGTAATGGTTGTTTGGGAAGACAAAGGCCAAAACTCCCATTTTCTTCCCCTATATTTTATTGCTGAGCACAATGCTGTATTTTGTGGCATTTGGGTTCAGCTTTCCTGTTTGTGTCACCTGTGCACCCCTAGTCCATTTACAGTCAGGGAAACCTGATAAAACAAAAAGGCTTTGATGCTGTGTAAGTGCTGATCAGCAACAGAGAAAACTTCCCTGTGTTTTCACAACTGGTTTGCTCACAATTCCAAAACATATCCCAGACAAAAACCAGTACAGAATTCAGTGATTTGTGGTATATTCCTTTGCTGAAGGTACTGCAGTTCTCTGCAAGTGCTTGAAATTCAGTTATTGTATAATCATAATGCTTGGTGCTGAGGGACATGGTTTATTGGTGGATTTGGCAGTGCTTGTTTAGCACTTGGACGCAGAGATCTTTTCCTACCTAAAGGATTCTATAATTCTATGATTTTAGAATATTTTTGGTCTTTTTTTTACACAATCTCTATGACACCAATTAATGTACATCTGCATCTACACAATTTTCAGGCAGCCAACTAATTGGTTCTTAATCAACTATACTGGGAAGAACCTACAAGTAGCTGTGGATGGAAAATTGCATGCAGCACACTTTTTTTCCTAGAGCTGTGTGTGTATAGGCAGAAATATTTGAAAATCATCCTCAAATGCCAATAGAGAAGATGGTAAATAAATAAAGAGCTTACAACAGAAAACAGAAAAGAGAAGTAAATAGTTCTGGTTTTCCTTGATGAATGCTGGAAAAAATGCCAGCAAGTATTATCTAAAGTCGAGAGTGTTTAAAAATGACCATAGGTCTCCATGAAAGAGAGCAATAATTTTAATTTTAATAAGAGGAATTTGGAGGTTACTTTATCTGCTATGGGTTTTCCTTGTTTTACATGAAACATATTTAATTAGGATCACCTTAACCAAACCTTAACCAAACCACATATTTCTAAAATAAATGCAAAATATGTGCATATGGATAATTATGCACACAAATATGTATTTACATATGTAGCTACATCTGTCTGTAGTTACCTGAATAAGTTTGGCTTAATACTAGTACCTCTATGGGACTTGACTCATATTTTCGTGATGCTTGATATTCTTCTAACTTTGAATAGCTGATCTTTCTCTTTTGTTTGTTTGGTTGCTGTTGTTGTTGTTATTTTTTTTCCTTTAAAATACTTATTTAATATATAGAGAGCAGGAGACTGGCTCAAAATCACATTTTGATAATTTTACTGTTTCCATATCAAATTCTGAAGAAAACAGATGGATTCCCTGATAGCAAAAGATATTTAATTTTTCAAATTCGTTAATTTTCTCCACTAAACATGAAATTGCAAGAGGATTTTCATTTTGTTGTTTAGTTTATTTTTACAATAAGAAAGTCTAAGAGGACTATTTTGCTTTGTATCTGGTATTTGAAAACTGTAGGTCTCTGTACATGACTTATGATTAGCTGATGCCAAGCAACTCCATTCTGATCTCAATCTCCCATTCTCTGGTCTCACACACCAGGAGGGATGAACCCAGGATATTTAGGCCCTACTAGAGATATGTATGTAGGCATATTTTTTAACTTCAGTATGATGTATAAACTCTAAGTGTGTTAGGAGAAATTTCAGAAACCTTTTTGATTAGAAAATGTCATAAATATTCCTACATTAGCAGCACATCCACATAACTCAGCAGAATTAGAAGTGTATATGCCTGTATAAGATAAAATATGCATGCATATCCAGTGTAAGTCACACACACATATTATTATCAATAACCAAAATCTATTGGTTGTTGGACAATATGTGGAAATAGAAAACAGGACTTTATGGCTTGTAGTTTTTACTATATCAAGTGACAAAATCATAATTCCAGTTCTTGTGTTCTCCACTGTATGCTGGAGACTGTAACAAAAAGTAAAAATACATTTTTATAAAGATACTTACACAAACTTCACAATAGTACCTCACAGTCTCAGATGAATTTGTCTTCCAATATTATTGTGAAGCAGGGAAGTCAATTTATCTTCTTTTCACAGACAGGGACCTGAGGCACAGAGAGGCTAAAGCCCAGATTCAGACAATTTGGATGCCAGCTAAATCTCAAAGTCTTGTATTTCCAATTGGCTAGGTGCCTCTGGCGCAGTGTCCAAGGTCATATAGGATGTCTGTGGCAAAACTGACAACTGAATCTAATTTTTCTCATCCAAAGTAGGGCTCTGAATCACAGAACAATTGTATTTTAGGGATATCTTTATATCACCTAGAATCAAGGGGTAGCTTCCACCTGTCTTGCTTACGTCTGTTCCTCAGAATTACTTTCACATCTTGAAAGGTCCCAAATATGCAGGAATAGTTTATCTTAAGAGTTTTTAAGCCACAAAATTCAACCAAGATTCGGTGTCTGTGCAGTGAATTAATCTCAACTAACAGAATACAGTGACATTTACATTCCAATTACATGGAAAACCATGCCGTTTGCACTAAATTTGCATTTTCCAAATGCTCCCCTCTATAGCATGCACTTGATCAATCTGAAGGAACTAGTAAAAGAAAAATAAAACTCTCTAAGCAGGAAAAATCTAAATAATATTTGAAGGAAAAAAGTTCAAATAATATTCTTCTTCAAATAAAAAAAATCATGTCCGTATATAACTTGTACAGTTTAATTCCCACAACAGCAGATTTTTGGGAAAAAAGGAAAGAACTAAATCAAAATACCAGAGTTCAGGTTAAAATGTGTGAGTGAGAAAAATGACAATGGTTTTTGATTTTAATTAGAACAGACATGCTGATTAGCCCCCTGAAACCCATGCTGCTTATTCCTTAAAGTAAGACAAGTAAATTCAAGTAGAAACATTGACATTCATGTCAATGAAAAGAATGTAAAGTAAATAGCAGATAAGAAGCAGGGAATTTGAAGTCTTTAATGCATATATGCTGTGATTGCATAAAACCTACTTTCAAATTAATTTTTAAAAATTTCATTTAGGTTCATTTTCCTGGAGTTTCAGCCACACATGAAAGCATGTAGTTTCAAGTAACCATGCTTTGCCTAAACTCACTAACAGATGCATATAAGAGTGAACAGCAAGTGTTTGGTTGTGTGACTACGTGGCAATGATATTATTGGGAATTTCCATTACTGCAACTCAGAAGTGGATCCAAGTATTTAATTCAGATCGTGTGATACAGGTCTGACCCCAACAAAAACCATTAATACAGATGCTGGAGATGGGAAATGCTGTCTCTTGGAGCAGGTCTAGGAAAAATTGGTTTTGGGTTCCACTTCTCTCCATAGCAGTTTTCTACTCAATTGGCAGTCCCCTGTATTAGGCTCCTCAATATCTCTGCCTTCTGAAAAGCCTAGCTAATGCTCAGAACCTCAATATTTGATTCCAAGAGACAAGTACTTGAGCAAAGTGTTAGAGGACCCAGTGTGGAAGTTTATGAGCCCATTCTGTATTTAACTATGAACTCTCAGTTCTAGAAGACACCCTTATCAGAGATGGTGATCTCATATATGTAAATATATAAGTATATATATATATATATGTATATATGTGTATATACATGTATATATATGTATATATATGTATATATGTATACTGTTGCTAGATTTCACTGGTGGCTTTTCAAGCAGTTGTTCTTACTAGTCCCACTTATCAGAATTCATGGTGGCTAGGAACTTACTTTTAGCTCACTTTCTTTTCATCTGTAACGCAGTTATGGTTTAGGTTTTTAAAGATGTCACCAGCAAACTACTCCTGCCTTGAATCTCTTTCAAATAATCTCAATCTGTGTGATACTGGCTCCCTGTGGTTTATTCTCATGCAAGCAAACATATATTTCTCAAAAATATTATGCACTTCTAACAAATATACCATGTATTTTCTATCAAGAAGCAGAAGCACATTTTTGAACCATTCAACAACCCAGTTTTGTTTATCATTAACAACTTCAGCTCAGGCAATGTCTCTGGTGACATTGTAAGAAGCGACAACTTAGCAGTCAGGCAAGGCAGAGATCTACTGTCTAGCCAAGACAAATTTCACTTGCAGTTCACTGCCCCAAAATGAAGCAGACAGCACAGTAAAGCTTTTCTAACTCTGTTTGCTAGCTCAATCCTAATCCTCCAGGGTATCTACCATCCCACAGTCTTAGCTATAGTTCCCACAAATTCCTTTCGCTTAGCTGAACATGGGTGCCTCACCTCTGAAACTGGCTTACATAAAGAGAGGAGAACTGGGTTAGCACCTATTTGACTAACTTTAGAGCCTGTTCAGGTGTAAGTAATTGTCTTGACTTTGATTCATATTCAGAAATATAGTCAAAAAATTAAAATATTCCTGGGATATAGGCTTGTATAGGATGTTAGAATTCTTTGGTCTTTCTGCTTGCTTTGAAGTAGAAATATTTTTAATGGCTTGGCTCATTCAAAGGACAGAAAGCTGAACCATTTGATTTTTGTTTTGCATGCTCCCAAACTTAGAATTGTGTCTTACACTGTGCTTCTGATGACCCTTTTAGACAAAGTTGATTATTCTGTATATCCATGTGCATAAAGGAGCAAATGCCAGCTTATACACTGAAGCAGGGATGGCCTCTATGAGTATCAGCTTAAATTCAAAAGCCAAATATGAAGATGTAAATAAAGAGAACAGCTGGATGATATTTTATTGCATACAATTAATAACCACATATAATATGTGTTTTTATTTTTCTTTTTACCTTTGAATATTGGAAGAAGAGGCCTCTTCTTGCTGTTGCATCCTCTTGATCTTCACAGAGATTTCCTATTGTCAGCAATTAAAATTCCTTTTCCTATAGCTTTTTCAATAAAATATAGAGGAGCTGATTCTTTTATTCTCAAGAAAAAACTGGATTTACTTGATAGGTAGTTTTATATTTCATGTAAGAATTGTTAAAATGTAGGTTTATTAATTTTATTAGTAGTTTTAATATTTTAGAATATCATTTTCATATTATATCCCCTTCATGCATACATGGGAAAATCTGTTACGAGAGACCCAGCTCTCCATCCCATCTGTTCCCCTACAGCCTTGCTGACAAACTAATTCTTCTCACTACTTTTGAATGTCATATTTTTTCTTTTTTTAAAAAACAAATGTTTTGTCACCTTGCATAGAATTTCTGCCTAGAACTCAAAAGAATTTCCTCATCTCACTTTTTTTGAAACCTAGAAATTTCTGCCCCAAAACATTCATTTTAATTAAATGGTGGGTTGGATGAAATACAAATACTTTTGCCCAAAAGTCTCCCTAACTCCGTGTCTCACCCTAGTTACAGTTTAAATTCCTTAAACATGTGAATGGCATTAGAAAGTAGTTGGATCTTCAAGTTTTATAATTTCCATATGATACTGCTGATTTTCAAGAAATGTTATGTGAGTAAGAAACTGAAAAATGTTATGTGAGTAAGAAATTGAAAAACTCTCTAAGAGAAATTGTTCTGCATCATTTTAGGGCCTTTCGAAGATTATTTTCCAGTTTTTCATGGATTCATTTCTACAATATAATAGCTAATAGCTAATGAATATAATACAATATAATGTATAATATACAAATACTGATAAAATGGAACATGCTGGAATGGAACATATCTTATTCCTGATCAGTACCTGCTTCTTTTAATATCAGACCTGTGGGAGCAATGTCTTCATTATCATGACAGAGGCCTCACCACTGTTTTAGGAGGTTTGATGTGTCCCATCACTTAAAGTAAAATCAAAAATAACTCTGAGCTCGTTCTTTCTCCTCTCAAGAACTAGGTGATGGTGATGACTTTCCTTCAATTTTTTTTATGTCCCAACATGAGGATTCTATTCTGTGTAACTATAGAAGCTCTTATGTGTAGAGGACAATGATGATTAGTTGATAACAACAAAAATCCTGTTGATCTTGCTGCTTGTAAGTGAGGCTATAAATAATAAAATATGATGCAGTTCTTTAATTAATAATGATGAGTTTTTGACACAAGACCACAGCTCAAAATTTAATGTAGCACAATCCTGTGCAACTAGAAGTAGAGTATGACTAATAATCTAATGTGCATTTACTTTAATTAAAGGGTTCATCCAAAGAAAATTTCTACTAGTTATAAACAGTCACAACTTACATTCACAAGCAAAGCATTCTTTAAAACATGTTTTAAAGTTAGCAGACAATTAATATCTCATCTTTACTGCACTTGGACCAAATACAGCTGGAAATACCACTGCTGGTATTAAACAATTTACTGAGTAGCTGTTTCCTGAAGTGCCATACGTTTCACAAGTGTTGTAAAGGAACATCTTACTTTTCAAAACTTGCAGAAGAGCTGATCTTCTTCTCACTACTATATGTGGCATCATCTAAAGGCTCAAAAAAGTCAAAAGAAGAAATAATCATGTTATGGTAATACAAGCTAGTTCTTAGATCTCAAGAGAGAAAATTGGCTTCTATGCAGCTGTAGTCTACTGCAGCTGCCTGAGTTACCTTATGTAAAGTTGCTGTGCTGCTCCATCTGATGCATTTTGTATGTGATGCAGCCACAACTAATGGCATGATTATTCCAGTTCAGCAAGAGGGAAAATATCTTATGCCTTACAGCTCTTGCCATTTGAGGTGCCTGTTTATGGAGGATGGCAATGCATGGGAAGTGCTAGTTGCTATAATGATTGTCAGATGTATTCAGTGTTATCCCTTTATATTTTTTGAGTTATACTGCCCTCTTTCTTGCTGTGCTCTTTCCACTTGAACAGTTGAAATGCGAAGTGAATTACAAAGGCACCTCAGATAAGAAAATACCAACTTTATACAATTCGACCCCTGGCTGTTGCTCCTTTTCTAATTCAAGTATTACACTCTAGAGGCAGCAATATACACCTTTGGGAACCTGAAAGTTAAATGGTAGAGGCATAAATAAAACAAAATAAATTAATGTGACAGCATTATAAAGCTGAATATTTGGTGGATTAAGAGTTCCTTTCCTAGGTTTTAGAAAGATGGGCATCTTACAATGGAAATTTTATATCTTTGAAGAACTTTGATAATGGAGTCACACATCAATGAGACTGTATTAATGAACTATGCTTTAAACGTTAATAGGTGACAACTCAATTCAAAGGGAAAAAAATGAAAAACTGAAGTAATTCTTTCTATTTTTATTACTGTGTGCAATGACTGCTTATAATGTTGAAGAAATGAGCACTCAACTCCATTTTTAGCTATTAACCACATTTATTAAGAACCATTAACTTAGACTGATGGGATTTTATTTCAAGAACACGACAGTGCAGATAACTTGGTTTGTCTTATGCTTTTTTTAGCAGACTTTTTATAGGTTTTCTTTTTTCCACTCACCCTCATACCTATTGCATCCTTTTGGAAATTCATAGTGATGATGGTTTAAACTAATGTGAAAAAAAGTTTCAGAAGAATTCCTTTGACTGAGTCTAGAAAGAAAGTTGCAGCATTTTCAGTGACTTTCAAAGCTACTCGACACATAGGCAATATCAAAGAATGTCTTTATTGCTGTGGTGGGTTGACCTTGGCTAAGGGGACAAGCTCCCATCCAGATACTCAGTCTACTGAGGATGAGTACTCAGGATGGAGTAGAAATCATAATGAAAAAGCTCTTGGGTTGAGAAAAGGAAAGAGAGTCAAAATGAATTTAATTTATTACCAGTTAAAATATATTTGGCTAGCAAGAAAACAAGACAAAAAAAATACAACTCCAAAACCCAACAAAATTTAAAAAAACAATACCTTTCCACCTGTCTTTTCCCAGCCTCACCAAAGTAAGGAGGGATGCCACCAGAGCTGCTGCCTTGGACTTACGGTGGGCAGATGTTTAAGATATTGATTGACTGAGTCCTTTGAAATCAGCCCTGAAGGAAAACTGAGTCCAGGAAGGCTGGATGAACTTGAAGAAGGAATCTTATGGATACAGGAGAAGCCTGTCACACTGTGCTGTAACACAAGCTGGTGGGAAAAGAGACCAGCCTGGTTTAACAGAGAGCTTCAGCTGGAACCAAGGCGGGGGGTAAGAGTGTTTCACCTGGGAAGGAGTAAAGGCAGCTCAGGAAGACTACAGGTATTTTGCGAGGTTATGTAGGGAGAAAATTAGAAGGGCCAAAGCCAAACTGGAACTTAATTTGGCCACTGCATTCAAAGAAAATAAGAAAAGTTTCTATAATACATTGACAGCAAAAGCAGGACTAAGGAGAATCTCCACCCTTTGCTGGATGCAGAACGTAGCTTAGCATTGGGGAATATAACAAGGCTGAGGTGCCTTCTTTGTCTCAGACTTAAATGCCAAAACCAGTTGTCCTCAGGATCCCCAGTTCCCAGCAGTGCAAGTTGGGATGATGAGCTGAGTAATGTCCCCGTAGTCCAAGGGGAAATGATTAGTGACCTTTTATGCCAATTAGATGCCCACAAGTCTGTGGCTCCAGTTGGGATGCCCATGAGAGCAATGAGGGAGCTGATGAAAGAGCTCGCCAGCCCACTTCCAGTCATTTACCAGCAGTCCTGGTTAATTGGACAAGTCCCAGCAAGACATTTGAGAATAAACCTATAAGGCACTATTCCCTATAATATAGTAATGACAGCTATACACTTTTTCCCTTGCTGCCTGTAGCTGAATTGCTCTTGACCAGGCCCATTGAGGAAGAGGATGGCCAAGCTCCCCAGGCCTGAGCATACAGACCTATATGCCCATGATCAAATCTTTCAGTGATATGAATACAGTAAGCAACTTAGGTTGTTCATGAGCCTGTTTTAGATATCACTATCAGTTTCTTCAGTGGTTCTACTGTGATGGAACTCTTGGCCAGTATTTTTTGTCCCTGCATGTGAACAGCAACAGCAGAATAGAAACAGATCTTTTGTTACTAAGAATTGATCATCTGTTCTTAATTACTCAAATTTAGGGCCACTCCAATTTTGCTTAGCTCTTGGCCCCAGCCTGGGGGTTAAAAAACAAATGAGACAAGGAACAGGAGTGACCCAGGTGATCTAGGATAATGGCTGAAGCTCTTTTTCTCTTGGGTTTTGTAGAAGGAGAAACTAATCTCTTTAACTGGATGCTTCTTCCTCTGCTAAGGTGGTTGGTGTCTGAGGTATCCCCAGAGTGCCTCCATCTGCTTCTTTTAGGATGTGAATTCTTTTCCACTAAATTTAGTTCCCCAAATCTCAGTATATAATGTTCATTTCTCTGTATTTCTACCTACCTCTTACACAATATATCACATGTGTAATAAGTATTTCTGGAGTGTGAGACAAGGTCATAAAATGAGATGGATCATGATCTGGAGGTATTTCTCTCTTGCTTCATTAACTGTAGAAGATAAGATGATGAATCTATCTATCACTGAATGTACATCGAATTTACAGGAAATAATGTATGCCCCTATTACATTAAGTTCCACTTTGCCTAGTTCTCTCTGGAAATACCCTCACTCTGTCGAGGAGGTCAATTGTTGGAGAACTCACACAAAAAGACAGGGAAGTACATTCCAAACACTCCTCAGTAGGAGAGGAGAAAGAGATTGAATCCATAATTCACTTTTCCCAGGGAACACCATTAGGTAGCCTAGGTATCTGTGTACTCCATCAGCCTTATTGTTGCCTAGGAATGCAAGACTAAATGCTTCAGGGAAGCAACAAGAGGCGCTCTGAATTTTGCATATCGGCTATAGCACAGAATAGGGAGATTACATGCTGCTTTTGTTCCATAACAAAAATGGGAACAAAAGATAACTTTTAACAATTTAAGTAGTATAATGTACTATGGACAGACATGAAAGCCTTCTGGAATTACACTGTTGTTACAGCTGCTTGTGCCAAACTGTCTGCATGACATTTCTTGCCCATTGTGCATGATACAGAGAAGAGGCAGTGGACTAGGAGGTGAATTCACCTGGAACAACCATAATCTACCTGATAAGTTGCTTTTATGCCTTTAACTTAGCTGCAATAAATAGTTATTCCACCAAGACAATCAGGAATCCACTATGGAAAAATAAAATTATTACCACCCAGCACCACTGTGATTTTGTCAACATTTGACGAAGAACAGAGGATGCAAAAACAAAAGACTGCCAAGGAACTCCAGTCCATAGAAAGACACCACTGGACTAACAGGTGATTTTACTGAATGAAGGAGCTTTTGAGTAAGTCCTGGACTGTTCAATATCTTTAAGTGCTTAGATGCTTCTGAAGAGCTCAGTCTGAATGAGATAGACCATGTATTTATGTCCTACACAAAGCATCTAAAAAGAAAAAACCAAAACCATTAGGATAAGTATTTTTGAAATTTATTTTAGGTGTTTCTAAAAAAAAGTTATCATTAATAATTATGATCACGTAACTAATAAGAACTTTGCATCGGTAAAATTTTAGAATTACAAAGATACAACAAAATCTGAGCTTTTTCATTTTTAATAGAAATTTTTACATAGTCATAGAAGAAGTTTTTAGTCAAAGTTGTGGGGTTTTTTATTACTTTTACAATCAGCCATCTAATCTGTTGTTCTTATGAGGGCCAAAATTTTCTTGATTTTTCTATCTTAATTTTCAAATGCAATTAATTTCATTAATAAAATTTCTAAGAAAAAGTATTTTTTTTTATTTTTCAAGTTCCTATTGTCAATCAGTGAAAATTGATTTTAAATATCTGAAGAGCATATGGAAGCCCATACCTATAATATCCAGTTCTAGATCAGAACACATCTTCAAATGGATTTAAATGAATAGAAAAACATGCATCAAAATTGCTTTATGTCACACAGAATGCAGCTTGCATATATGGGCTTTCTTAAACCTGAGTTAAAATGCACTTTCTGTTACATATGGAAACATCCAAAGTTAGTAAAGAGATGTGTCCTGTACAAAGTATGTTATAAAATATCTTCCTGTTTTGGATATCAGTTTGTAAGATACTCCTGAAAATTTAGACTTATAAAGAATAAAAATTCATTTTCCCCTGTCCGCAGGCTATACAAAAGACTCATTATGAAATATTTTGCTATTGATGCTTTTATTGTCTTTGATTTTCTGACTGATCTATTGCAAATGTCTTGTGTCATTTTGTTCCTCCATCACATCATGTTAGGAGTCAGCATAACAGAACATGACTGATTCAATTGAAAACTTCAAAAAGATAATGTAAGTGAAAAATGTGGTTTAAGACACTATGGTTTTGTTTAGAAAACTATTCAGTCAGAGTGTCTTCATGCTGGCTCTTTTTTCCTCAATGCACATAACAACTCATGGTTGATGATATTAATTTTGCATGCATTGTTCATATTGTAGGCTTATGATTTTACTAAGTTAGAAAAGGAAAATCTGAAAATTTGAATTTCTGTACTAAAATCTGTAACACTTTTTCTGCTGTCATCTATGTAATATTTATTCTTTGATACAAAATGTCTTATGTATAGGCAAACAGGAAAGAAATAATATTTCAGCCACTATAACTATTACTATTAAGAAATGTTTGTATGATTCAGATATTGATCAAACATTCTGTCAATAACTGGTTTGAATTGGGAAAAGAATCCCACTGACATAAATATTTTTTCCCAATAACTTCATATAGATAGAATATCTTCTAAAACCATTGTACCAGAATTTTGTAGCTGAGGGATAAATCATTTAAAAGCTATCTATCAGAATTGCATAGACATTTGTGTCATTGCAGCAATTGCAAATACAGTGACAAAGTTAATTTTTTATGTACTTTGTGTACATGACCAGATTCTCATTGTTGAATCACTTGTCAGAAATAAAAATTTGTCCTTGGAGCAGAGGCAGAACTGATAACACCCAAAAGTCTCATTAGCTGCTGAAGATCAGTACTCAATGCCATTGATATTTGTAATTCTCAGTTCCCCTGCTTTTCAGCCTTGTGGCTGTCTAAAGACTGTAACTTTTTAAGGATATAACAATTTTATTTATGAGAACATTTAAGTCTATTCTTAAATCAAGTAGTCCTGACACCCCTAACATTTTAAACCTAATGCATTTGTTGTAACGTGTTTCAGTGCTGATGCAGACACACTGAGAACTGTTCTATGTTCAGTGAGGAATGTTCTATCCTGTCAGGTTGTACTTGCACCACCTGACAGGACACACTGATTTTCTATGGGTTGCTGTTATGTTTTCTGTGATTTTTACCTCACAGGCCACAAGCATTCTTCATGCCTAATTTATAGGCTAACATAAGCAGTTCCATGCCTCAGGATTCCCAATCCTCTCTGAGCATTTAGGCTCACATTTACAAAGTATTTAGGCTTTTTCATTTTGGGCATTGTAACTGTCTCCAGGAGGAGAGTTCATGAGTCTAAACTAGCTGCTTTCCTTTCCTAAGCAAAATGGGAAAATTCACCATCTAGAAATCTTCATTTCCTAGGACTGAAGAGTCTGTATGTGGCAATACCTAGGCCAGGAAAGAGTGCCCGACAGATTTTCTTTACCTCTTGCAACTATGAAAAGCTGATGCATGAATCTGAGATTTCAGTCCCAGCTGCCCTCTTGGGTAGAGATTCCTGTGGTGGGCTGAGCAGGGAGCTGAACATGCTGCTTCCCTTTGCAGTCACTCCAAATCAGAGGTGTGTTGAATTCCTTTCCCACAACGAGGGACTTCAAACCAAAATTCTTTACCTTCCAGGATAACATGTGGGGCCATTCTGGGGTTCTTCTTCCAAGTACTCAACTCTCAGTGGTTATGGCAATTTTCTGAGATGGAAAAAGTAGTGGATTTTTATTATGGGGAAGACAGGTCCATGTCTTCTTTATTCTCATCAGGATCTCAAGTCAGTATGAAGCAACTGTAAAAAGCAAACTATTTCCTGTCATGTCAGACAGTTATCTAAGCCTGGGATGTAGACATTTAGGATTGTTCAGCATCAATAAACAATCTATGTTTTTTCATACAATATAGATATTTAAATTGCACCAAAGTGAAATGATTTAAGTCTTTCCAGCTACAAAAAATTCAATACCAGTTTCAAACACTTCAATACAGTTACTAACACTTTTCTCCAGCATTAAGGAAAACTGGCAGTATTCAAATTTTCCCCCTTCCAAAACAAGCAAACTAAGTGAAAATGCCATACAGTGAATGGATCTCCTAGTGTCCTGGCCCACAATAACCTTCAAGCCACATCAAGAAATTATCTGGAAAAATACCTGACATAAAACAACTCTAAGCCTGGAACTGTGGCGTAAATTTAAGAGTACCATCAATCCCAGTCCAAATGTGCAGGTATGCTCTCAGGTGCCAGTGAATCTGGTCCCTGATTCATTTCTTGCTATGGGCATTGTCCTTGTAAATCTCAGATATTTTTTAGAGCCAGAAGAAAACAAGATAGAAGAGGAACAAAAAGTGACACCGGAGCAACATGAGAGTACAGAATAAATCAGAGCTCCTGAGTCACCAGCCGTGCCCTGAAATAAGTGGTAAACTTTTTCTGACTGGTTGTCCATGCCTGAGTGAAATTACCATGAATTACACAGAAACTTGAGGTTAATCACTGGGATTTTTGGCATATAACAACTTGGATTTAATAATACATAACATGACTACAAAGTTAAATCTTTTAAAATGTCAAACCTATTTTAGTTTGTGATGGAAGAAGTATTATATACTGGTTTTAAATTATGCCTTATTATCTGAGTGAAAAATCAGTGTGCTAAGAGACTAAAATAATAATGGTTATTTTTTCAGTGCCTTTAAATATGAAGCTGTCAAAAATTGGCACTACAAAAGAGTGTGAGCAAATTTAAATATTCCACTACTTTAGATAAATAGGAATGGAATAGAGAGCATGAAAGTAGGAATATATATATATATATGAAACTGCATTAATATAGAGATCATAGTGACATATTATTGATGCTAATGATTGATGTGATCAAATTTAAAAATTACTTCTAGCAGTTGAAAAAGACTGTATTAATAGCTTTCTATATTACTTGCAGTATGTGAAGTTGTGGGAAACAAGTTAATGCCCTGTAGTGAAACCTTGTCTATACAGCAAAGACATTCAGTAATTTCTCCATTTAAAGATTTACTTGGCATTGCAATAAATCTGGAAATGTGTTGTAGCATTGCAAAAAGGTGGTAGTAAAAACATTTTAAAACAATCTATTTCTTCTATGGGAGGGTATCCTAGCTGAAGAAGAAAAAAACAAAATGCAAATGGATGTTAAAAAGTAGTTTGGAATGAACAGAAGATGATTTACATTTGTTAAAGTACTTGGCTAAGGTGAAAAAAATAATGAAGGGATCAACTACTGTCAAGTATCTTGACCATTGTAAAGCCTGTGAAATCCAATGTTGATTTTTAACCTTGCACCATTTAAATCAATTTATTCTTCTATATGCTAACATGGGGCCTGACCTACCCACTGACTTCTGTAAGTTTCAGACACTTAAACGAATTCACACACTAAAATGAATTTACAAGTTTCCATTTGATTGATTCTGTGACATCTTTATGTTGGTTAAAGTATATTGGTGCTACTCAGTCTGTAATAGTGCAGCGAGAGCAGAGGATATAGAGAATGAATAAAGTTTTCTGAGCTCTGAAAAGGTGTTTTACTGCTAATCAAGCCATGCTTGATCTAATTCCTGTTATTTTTTTCTTCTATTAAAGGTCATACTGTAGTAAGAATAGATGGGGAACAGCATTTCACAGATATTTCTTAGGTCTGAGTCAATTAATTCGTAAAAGTATATGTCTGGGTTTACTTCAGCAGAAAACAGGTAGAAAATGTTCTATATTAATGAAACCGAGGAAAGATCCTCAGAAGGTAAAAATCTAACTAACTATATGTTTTCCTTGAGTTGCTTTGAATGTATTTGGCAGATGTAACAGACTTTGTCTTCAGAGACATTCGAAAAAATTCTTTCTTGGCAGCTTTTCATAACCAAGCCTCAAAAAAATAGATTTTCATATTAAATAAGTATCTATTTATTATTGTGGCATTCCAGTTTTTAAAAAAATCAATCAGTAAACACTTACATCTCTTTAGGTTACAGCACCTGAACCAATACCATATAAAGGAATTTTCTTAAATGCCTTTCCAGAGTACTGTCATTACAGATTCTAACAAAATTTCCGGACAACAAATTGAAAGTGTCACAGGGTTTTAATGGTGGTTAAACACTGGAACAAGTTGCCCAGAGAGGTGATGAAATTTCCATCCTTGGTAGAAATGGCCTTGAGCAACTTCATTTAATAACATCTGTTTTGAGCAAGGAGAAGGATTAGATGATCTCCGAAGGTTCTTTTCTGTTTAAATTATAGGTTATTTTATTGTTCTGGTGTAACCTTAGAGGTCTAGAATAGATGTGCAAAGTATGAGCTACAAGAAGTTTTACAGGACAATGGAAGGATATTGAGAGGAACCACATGATTTGAAAGTCAGAGAAAGTCTTAGGGAGACTGTGTGTCATGTTATGCTATTCAAGGCAGTCCAGAAAGCCAAATAATAATTTTTAAAAAGCCTTGTGGGCTGTGATTTAGTTAAACCTTAATTTAGTTTATATTATTCTTATTATGTGGATATTATTCTTCTAGAGCATTGATCTTTGAAGGAGTCTTTTTCTGTTTTAGTGTAAATGGTTGTTGTGGAATAGCAACACTGATGTATTTATTAGTCACAACTTGCACAAATAAAAATTTGTTGACATAGATTCCTGATCATAGTGCTGATATCAGTCTTATTGCTGTATGGCTTGTAATTTCTTTATGTCCTTAGTTACTAAATGCTAGTTAATTTAAATGTAAAAGAAAAAAAAAATCATTTTATGTGATGCTCAGAAAAAGAATTTCTTAAAATGAGAATTTAGGGTATGCTGTAGTAATTCACTGCAAGTTATCACTTGAAGAATATCAATATAAAGAATATTCAAGAACATAAGATTAGGTTTCATCATCTATTCATCATACTGCATTCAAACTTGCCTTTTCTATTCCTAGTATATTCTTTTATTTGGGAATAAGCACATTTTTCTGTTATTAATATGTCTTTTTTTTTGCATTTCTTCCTAACATGTTTTTTTAATTAAGTAACAGAATGGCTTACCATAAGTAAATGATGGATTAAACCCCATCCTCCCCCCTCCCCCCCATCTTTGTCCTTCTCTGACTTACAGATTTTTTAAAATTTAGTTGCTTTGGTGAATGGATGTCATACACTACACTGTTGCATTTACCATATTGCTAGTGGTATTTAATAATGAGATAACACTTTGTAAGAAATAGTTTAATGAACAGACTTTAAAATGTAAAAAATATTTACTTAAACTGAAAAAGGCTTCTTTGAGTTGGTTAATCTAAAGTTAGGTACCTGTGGTACCTGTTCAGTTGGTATTTTAGCTATTGACATCACAGGGAAGTGAACAATTCAGAGGAACCAATCTGCTGAAGTATGAGCACTGGTGAGATTCCTAAACAAAGTGCTTCTCCTAGTTTTTTTGTCCTGCTAATCATACAATCATAGAATGCCCTGAGTTGTAAGGAACCTTTCAGATCATTTGTTCCAATCCCTCTGCAATGGGCAGGGATGCCTTTTACCAGACCAGGTTGCTCAGAGCCACATCTAATCTGGCTCTGAACCCTTCTAGGGTTGGGGCATCCACAGCTTCTCTGGGCAACCTGTTCCAGTGCTTCACCACCCTCACAGTAAAAAATTTCTTCCTAATCTCTAATCTAAACCTATTCTCTCTCAGTTCCCCCTTCTCAAGCCATTCCCCCTTGTCCTTTCACTACATGCTCTTGTAAATGGTCTCACCCCATCTTTCCTGTAGGCTCATTTCAGGTACTTGAGTGCCACAATCAGGTCATTCCCAAAGCCTTCTCTTCTCCAGGATGAACAACCCCAATCCTCTCGGCCTTTCCTCATGGGGGAGGTGCTCTGTCCCTGTGATCATTCTGGTGGCTCCCTCTGGAATCACTCCAACCAATCAATGTCCCCCCAGTGCTGGGGACCCCGGAGCTGAAGGCAGTACTCAAGGTGGGGTCTCACCAGAGCAGTGTAGAGGAGCAGAATGAGTTCAATTATTGTGTTACTATATAACATCACTCACTAAGCTGTTCCTGATGGCTTGGAAAGTGATAATATTCTAAGCCTTAAAACCAAAGCCGAATAAATAGAATTACTTTTACTTCTTAAAAACAGCCAGTCTTTTCTTATGCTTTCAAGTTAATTGAAAAGACTGGTTAATCACAAAAAAGGAATTTTTGTCTTTCTGACTTTAACAGTTCAAAATTCTTAAAAAATTATTGAAGAAAGAAAAAACTTTTCTTGTTTCTCTTTGCCTTCAACATCTTTTCATAGACATAGAAGGAAGATGTCCCTGTTCCAAGTGCCAGATAGGCAAAAGGAACTAGGTCCAAATTCTTGACCAGAGCATGTATTCTATTGAAATTCCTAGAGGAATTGTAAGGAAAACTGAGCCTACAGACTTGTAGGAAAAAAGCTTTGTCCAGGGGGCAAGATCAGCTGTTCTGCACATTGGCTAAAGATTTCAGTGCAGTGTGTGGGTTCAGTAATTTCACAGAAATTTTTGAAATAAATAGATTCCTGGATCTGAGTGATGGCCCACTGGAATTACTGAACATATCACCACAGTTTCAAACAGCAGATTTTTAGGAACTTTCCTGGCAAGACAACCTTTAACCTTCATCAGTGCAGGCCTTATGAATTTCTATCACAGGTTTTCCATCTCTAATGAAGTTGAACACTTTCAATATTGGGAAGACTGACCTGTGAAACACTCTGAATTTTACAGTGTTTGGAGCATTACAGAATGGTTATTTTTGTATGAAGGAGGAGGATGTTGAGGTAATCATCTGTTCAGCTCTATTAAGCTTCTATTTCCATGCACCTTAGCTTACCAAAGACTTTGTTGCTAAAAATACAGCTAATGCCAATCACCATGGTTTCATGGAAAAGAGGTCTTTTCAGATAAAAGTGTTACCTTTTAAAAAAAAATGTTAGTTTCACCTAATAAAGACTGCTAGGATCATAGTGCACACTTCAATTGTTTATCGCATGGTATTTTGATTTGAGACCTTGCATTATAAGGAATGAACTATATATCAAACAGAAAAATTACTCTGAGACCTCATAAAGTAAACATTATCTAGTGGTACATATTTCTGGCAGAATTCCTTGGTTTGCTTCAGTTTAAAATCTGTATCAAGAGTCTTGTTGGGCCACAAAAATAAAAGAAAGGCTAGAGGACAAGCCTCACAAGTTAGAAAGGTCAATGTCTTAAAGACAAAACTCAATTTATTAACACTCTATTAACAATGTATTAAAGAAAAAACTGAGATATAACTTGACTAATAGTTATATATACCTACAGTCATATGAAAAAGCTGAGTGGTGCTTTCCAACCTTGAAGAAAACCAATAATAAGTTTCAGTAAATAAATACAGAAGTTACACAGATTCAGTGAATAAATACAGAAGTTAGATTTGGCATTGGAAGTAAATACTCTGGGGTAATTAAGGATTAGAACATCTACTATGAGAAAATCTGCAAGGCCACTTGCATAACTGGTGTGACAAGAAGCACAGTGGCACATTATGGCCTTGAAATCTGCACAGGTGCAGATTTTCTGATAAAACACAACATAAAAATTGGTGTTTTCAGAATATATTGCATGTGGGATATTTTTTATTGTATATAAATCTACAGTGAATTTCTTAATAGCCATATTTATTTGAGATCAAAGAGAGACAATAACATAATGTCCTAGGGTTGACTACACATACCAAATGTCCTATCTGTAATAATTACAAACATTTCTTAAACATTTTCCCTCCACTTCCTTTTAGGTACTCTGTACCAGTACTGCCAACATTTTGATGCTTCAGGTTATGTAATGTTTTCTGACTTGATTTCTGAGATTATGTTGCTTTGCTACATGATAGGATTTGTATTGCAGCCATTGTCTAAGATTGGGACACACCACAGAACTTCAATTCTTTCTTAAATAGTTAGTGAGAGGCCTGATGCAAGCCTCTCACTCTCACAGATATAGCCTTGCCTGCCGCTCCTAAAAGGGGCACTTTTAGGCCACTGCCTTTGAAGTATCAATTGAAGTGGCACAGTCACTCCATTATGCCTTATCTTTCTCAAGGGGGTTTGTTTCCCAGTTAAATCTCCTGGCAAGTATATCCATGTCTTAGATTGAGTAGCATGTGAGACACACCCTCAGACTTTCCTGAAACTCTCCCAGAACACATTATGGTGGAAAAGCTATTTTTCATTAGTGGCCTTTCCATTAACTAGCATTGATCCCAGAGGAGAATATATCATTTAAGAAGATCCTCTTCTGATCACACAGATACTTTTGTCTTTTTTCTGATCCTCTCCAGAATCAAGACACCTCTCCTGTGTATGCCGTTTGAACTCCTTGAATTATGACTGGCTTGGTTTTAATTTAATGGGTGTCATCTGACAGAATTTCTTTGGGTTTTCATTTGCTTTTGAAAACTTATCAGGTTTCTGTATATTCTACATTTGTATTCTACATTTATATTCCACATACCTACATAATGTACTCTACATTTAGAATACACAACAGAAAGCACATGGCATTTCCAAAACTGGTGGACACCCCTATGTAAGTTTCTCTGCTGTGCATACTGTGTGATGACATAGGGTGCATTGTAGCTCAGTGCATCCTCTACACTTTGAAGGATTTCTTGCCTTCTTTATTTGTCAAAAGCCGAAAGCAAACAGTACTGCAGAATAATATTCTTTTTTTTGTACCTGTTCTCCACTTACAAGGAAAGACAAAATAATTCCCTAAAAATTATCTCTAGAAAAAACAAACTAACAAACAAAAAACCCACAAAACCAGAAGAAACAGTACCTCCAAAGTTTATAAAATTGAAAATGAAAACACAGAGACACATTTGGATGCTCAGGAGAACGACAACTGTCAGTATAAATTTCATGTCAGAATTTTTAACTAGGGATTTTTTATGAAGATACTGCTCTGCACTTTGCTGATAATTTTGTACCTACTTACATTGCACAGTATATGCAAAAACACAGGGAGAAACTGCTGTTTCAGTACATATAATTAATGTGTATGAAAAGGATGTTTCTGCAAGCACAGTCTTTGAATGATTCCTTTGGAGGCTGCCAGAGAAGGAGCTGGAACTGGGAAGCTGTCTGTAAGGGCTCTGGGACTGGTATGTCAGATTCATGAGCTTTGTAGAAAAGACAGTATTGCAAAGAGATGTTGATTTGGATCTGAATTTATAGAGACAAAAAGCATTGAGATAGCCTGCTTTGTATAAAGAAGTGTTTTCACAGTGGCAGCATTGTTTTTTTGAAGATGCTAACTTGTGACAGTGGTCACAGGGGTTTTCAGGATGAGGGAAGAGATGTAGATCTGACTCCATATTTCAGAAGGCTTGATTTATTATTTTATGATATATATTACATTATAACTATACTAAAGAATAGAAGGAAAAGTTTCATCTCAGAAGGATAGCTAAGAATAGAAAGGAAAAGAATGATAACAAAGGCAGCTGGCTCGGACAGAGAGCGAGAGCCAGCTCTGCCGTGACTGGTCACTAAATCCAAACATCCACACAAGACCAATCATGGATCCACCTGTTGCATTCCACAGCAGCAGATAACCATTGTTTACATTTTGTTCCTGGAGCCTCTCAGCTTCTCAGGAAGAAAAAATCCTAAGAAAGGATTTTCATAAAAAGATGTCTGTGACAGTAACGTTTTCTTTGGGAATAAAAACATTAATTGCTAATGTATTTCCTGTTTCCTGAGTGTTTCCTAACTACTGGAAAAGCAATTTTCCTTCTCATATATTCTAAACCCACACCCTGCATTGACACATTGCAATGTGTTGTTGTTTTTACAAAAGTGCAGTATTTGCAAAGGTTGGCAGGAAGCGTTGCATTTGGGAGAGCAGAGCATCTCTCTGCTATATTGATCAGAAAACAACCTGCTCTTCTCCACATCCTCCCTGACCTGCTGCAAGTCTGACTGCCTTGTGCTGGGTTTTATGACTGGACCCTTGGAGGAGCCCCACAGGTCCCTGAGAAGGACTGAGTGCAGCCAGAACCAGGAGGGTAGAGGGAGAGAATGAACATCAGGCCCCAGAATGAACTTCACTGGCAATTCCGAGCTGTGCAATGCAGTTCCTGTACAAGGGATGTAGTGCCTTGAGTGTGTAACCATGAAACCACAGAAGAAGGTTCTGTGGTGAGCTGGAAACATCCATGAAAAACACATAAAATCTGTGATTTAATTATAAAACATTTTTCAAGACAAATTATTTTTCCTACAGAACTGTAAATGCTTTTTTATACAAATGAGAATAGAGTACTGTTGGACTACCATATGGAAATATTTTATTAACAGGAAGCATTTCAGTTTAATTCTCTCCTGGATGTAATATTGCAGTTCAACTCCATGTTTAGTACTCTCAGAGGGTTTGATTATGCAGGAGGACAGGCATTTTCTCATCCTGATTCTTTTTAATAGGAGTTAAGGGTACTTATAACTTTCTACTACCAAGTGATTTAGAAACACTCAAGATCTCCTAATATTGGTTTACTGTATATGGCATTCAGTCTTAGAGCCATAGAATTGAGTATTCTAAAATGCACTGACTCTCTTCCCAGTGTTTGCTAGATACTCCAGAAAGATAAGCACCATATAGAGAGAATATCTTTTTAGATAATAAATGTAATAACACAGAGAGAAATAAGTTCCCTTAAAAGATGTAGGTTGGAAATTAAAGGAAAGTCATTAAACCATAGAGGGCATGGTGCAATTAAGTAGGATCTGATGTAGTAAAAGAAGTAACACATTTTTAGATTAAACCTTCATCTTTATAAAGCCTATTATAATCTATAGGTACTTACAATGACTAGAATTGAAGTCAGTGACCCAGAAACCTCCTTGTCTGGGTTCTTTTCAGTCCCATTGAAAATTCTAAAATGTTCTCAAGACAAAAGTAGTCTTACTGTGTTTCAAGTGATGCTGCTTATGTCAATGAAGAACAATCAATTTTCATTACAAGAATATTTTGAATAATTGCATCTTTATTCTAATCTACATGCCATTTCTTTTTTGTTCTTTCTGGTTTATGCAGTCTATAAAAATTTGGTCATAATTGCTTGTGATGTTTCAGCTCATACTGAAAGGCATATGAAATGCTGAGGATCATAATTTACCTCTAGTTGTATGATAAGATTTTTTTCTAATTTTGTTGACTTAATATGGCATGTGGCATACAAACAATATCCATTTTACATATTTAAATCAGTTATTCAAAATACATTTTATTTTCACAAAATAAAATGAAAACAGTGATATTTTATAGCCTGGCAATCATAAATTAAGCATTTTGCTATGGATTTCTCTTATTAAATGATGAAAGTCTGATTAATTGCAGTACAAGCCAGATGACCTCCTTATGCTGACTAATTTGGTTTTAGGTGTATTAAAGCAACTGCTTCTTCTGGTTTTTACTGTTCTACTTTCTCCTTTTCATGTTTTGTTTCAGAAGGAATATGATAGTGAAGAGAATGCATAACATAAAAAAAAATCTGTAGCAAAAGAAGTCCCAAGTGTAGGATGGAGTTATAGAGCAAAATCAAAAATAGATGCCAGCAGTGTGAGAAAAGGGTCTTTATTTGTCTCCAGTAACATTCTGGCTGAAGTCTTCCCTTAGGCTGTGTAGGAGTCTTGAACCTTGATTTTCAGTGTACAGATGCATAGTCTTTATTAGGAGCTGTTCTCATTAGATCTGGGCTATTGTGTAAAATGGTCAAACAGTTATGGATTTGGAAAATGCCAGGCCTTATGACAAAGTGTGCAATTTTTTCTTTTAAAATGGACATGGCAGGGATTTGTTCTTGTGTCCACTACATGAATATTTTTAAACTACTGGCTGTTTTGCAGTGGAGTATTTTGTTTTACCCCACAAATGTTTAAAGAAAAAAAAATATTGCTGCATAGTTAGCATGTAATGAATATCAATTCTGGATATCTTGAAATATCAGCTGTAGAGGTCTAAATGTTTGAATGAAACAATATCTCCAAGGGAACTGCTCTGCAAAGTATGCACAATAATTTTTCTGAACTTTAGGCAATGTAATGTTGACTTTTATATACATAAAACACAATTTTAAAACACAGGCAGGTCTAAAACTCCATTTAATTGCTTGTCCATTACCATGGTTGAAAATTTCTGTTTAGAAAACTGACTGCAAAAGATCAAAGGTAAATAAGAATAATGAGAGGCATCAGGATACTTAACAATATTTTAGGTGTGAACACTTTCTCAGGCCATCTTCTTAAATTTCTCTTTGAAAAGCTGCACTGGCTGACAGGGAAATGACAGAAGAAATTACTAAAGGAAAAGAAAGACTGACTGTGTTACCTGAAAACTCTTATCTTTAAAAATAAAGTTTTTCATGATGGTTAAGAATGAAAACAAAATAATTGAATGTTCCAAGGAAATTGGAAAACTAGTAAAAGTAGGTATTATAAAAATACTGAAAACATAAAGAAAATAGCTTTGAAGATAACATTGCTAAAATAAATTACAAAATTAGAGGAATATGTGAAGCAAAATACAATCATCTCTAAAGCAGAAAGTAAAAATACTAACTGAATACGAATAATCTGAAATTTTAGGTATTTCAAATATAGAAAATTAATATTTGGATACTGAGGAATCCCTCTTTTTCATTGAAATTTTATTTTTTCTGGAAAAATTGTTGCAGGAAATTCTGCTATCATAAAGCATAGCAATGTCTGAGGTTGCCTTGAAACCACTATAGAAAGGAGGATATTTTGATGTGGGGAGACAAACATATAACTCTTTTATAGTATGGAAGCTTTTCTGAGGAAAGCATTTTACTTCCCAGCATTACTGAGTATGCTACTTTTGATTAAGACAGAAAAGAATCATTTTCAAATCCACAGTTTTTCCTGATAAAGGAGCTTATTTCCTTTGCTGCGGGCTTACAGGCACTGTAAATCATAAATTGCAGGATTTGGTGATCTTGCAAGGAGACATGGCTGCATGACTCAGCTCCTGCTTCTAGCTCTGGCTACATAGGAAAGAGGCCTGAAGCTCTCTTTGGATGACTAATATTCAGTAATCCTTCCAGCAGGATGCCACCACGAGTACCGACAGCCTAAAAGACTGAAACAGGACTTTATTGAGACATAACGTTGAAGTATTACAAAAACATATCTTTCCTTGATTGGCAGCTTGGTTTCTGATTCATGACAAGGAACTACTGAAACCAAAGATCTGCTGAAGGAATTTGTTGATTTTAACTCATAGAACTCCACATATCTGGCTTAATAAAGGGACTATGCTTTTTCTCCTTGTCTGGGATCATGACAGCTGCTAATTTTCTTTCAATCATGACAGCAAAGAGAAAACTCTAAAATTGTATCATTTCTTTTGGGAAAAGCTGTAGTTTTAATGCAGTTTTCCTCTGTTTATGATTCAGTGAAGACAATGCAAAATGTGTATGTGTATGAATTTTAAAGTGCTATTTAATAGAATAATGGAGAAATTAAATATTGAAATTTATATAAATTTATAAAATTTATATAAATATAACAAATTTATATAGTCATTTGGCTAACAGTAGTTTTGTTTAAAAATTGTGTCCTTTGATTCCTGAAACAGTGCTTACTTATATAATATATGAGTCAAAAGAAACATATTCTTGCTTTTGCATTACAATAAAACAGATAATAGAGGTTTGACCAAAATATTTATTATTGCTACGGCTTTTAATTGTGGCTTGATCAACTTTGGCCTCAGAACTGAACTGAAATACTTTTGATTTATCTCTAACTGCAGTGATAACCAATACACCCAAATGCAGCTGCACATTTTGATTTTTGTTTCTTCTCCGTATATTTAATGTCTTCTACTTTTTTAATTTAGAGAATCAGTTTGTTTTCCATCTGCCTTCTACCTCTCTCATCCACATATTGTTGAGCAGGATTAACTTAAAATGCATGAAGGAGTATGTTTTCCCAGAATTTTGACCCCATTTTGCAACTTACAATCATCTTTTGTGACCTGCGACCATCTTTTTTTTGGTCTTGTGTAACTACTCAGTGATTTAGTTGCATGCAGCTCTGTGTTAACAGTGACAACCTCCTTGTTCAGGATGGCATTTCTCCTCTAGGCTGTCAGGGATTTATGGGAAAGAAAATATAGGTCTCCTGCCCTTTGGCATGTGTGTTTCTTGTTTGCTGGCCCATGGAAAAATGTTCTGAAGTGATCCAACATGGCCAGAATAATTTCCTATTTGATTTAATTTGTCTGTGGCTTAGTTGACATCAGCTCTGTTACCAATTTGCTCTTCTGATTTTACAGAGAGAAATTCTTGCCCACATTCTTTACATTCTTGATGTAAATTCTTTACATTTCTCTCCCATGGTGTTCCTTTCAGAAGTTGAAGAAGTAATCAATTGTGTGTAAGAGCATAATCTACTGTAAGTAGCAGCAAATTTTTCTCTTCTCACCTAGACCATGAGTCAAATATTAAGTTCTTGCTCTTGTGTAATCTCCCCTCTGTCTGCCTCAGAGCAGGTACTGAATTACTTTCTGTTCAAACTTGACTCATCCTCATGTGCCCTCCATGGACCTGCTTCTATAGGCAGATGTGACAAATGCAGCACTTCAGGCTTCTGAGATTTCTGTCTGATCCCATATAAACAATTTAGCTAGCTGTCATACACAGCTTATCTTCAGTTTAGTTTGTGGGAAACCTTTTTTGACTGTCATGTTTGGAGACCTGGCAAAAACTAGAGCAAGAACTGTTCCTTCTAGTTGCACTCGTAAAACTGGTCAGTGCATTTCTGTATTTCCTGGAGCTTTCTGTCAAAGCTGTTCTTGGTGATGGATTCTGCCTCCTGTTCCACAGATCCTTCTGTGTTGTAGTAAAGTCATGCTCTACGCTCCTAACCCTAAATGACATTGCTAAGTAGTCTTGACTTCACCCCATACCACTGAATTCTCAACAGCATTTGATTTTTTTGCTCTGTATACTCAGCAATGGCTTCCTTGCAGTTTAAGGCTTTTTTCAGCCTGCTTGTGCCTTAAGGCAAGGCTAGGAGTGTTATTTCCAGGATATAGGCATTGACCTTTTCTTTGTGGATGCATTTCCTGCCTGCACATGTTAGAGTTCTATGGCAAATGCAAAGATCATCAGGCTTTATGCTAGTGCAGTGTGAAGCACTAATAGAGAGCACTGTCCAGTGTAATTCTGGCTCCACTGCAGTCTTGTCATACTGAAGGACCTGGCTCCTAACCTGTGATCTTTTTATTATCTAAAAAATTAAAGCTTTGTTCTGACTTTTCATTTCTGCATAATTCTTTCCCAACTATCAAAAATAATTTTTCCTCTGATGGAAAGCTGTGGTAGCTTGGGCTGATAAACTTAAACATTATTTCTGCTACATTAAAAATACCATAAAAAAAATCATGTCTGGTTGTTTGTTATCCTTATTCAGATTTGTTGGAATATTTCAAGGGTACGGCATGGGAATTCAAACATATGATGCATTCTAAAAGATGTGTCAGAGGCTGGCAAGAGGCAGGATGGTCCTTTGTACAGACATGCAAAACCAAAATCAATTATTTATTTCTTGACCAAATTGAGTAATATTTTCTTAAGAATTATAATGCTCCCAATACTTTGATGCTCTTGAGTTGGTAGCTTTTCAGAATCCTTCATATGATTTCTTACCACTACGGAAATACCAGCCTTATGTGATAGGTGCAACAGCCAGACAGCTGTAAATGCAATAATGGCATTTCAAGCAGGAATAAAGGAAGTCTGTTCTCAATCTCAATTTTTTTTGTAAAGGCCAATTTCTCGGAATAACACATTATGTATGTATTTCCAACTGTTTATACTTCCCAAGAAAGCAAGTATTTTTATTAACTTGACTGAACACACAATTATTTTCAAAAACTCCTTTGTTAAAATGTAATTTGTTTCATGAAAACTACTTCATATTTTCTGCATATCTATAAAAGATTGAATTAAAAACCTCATGAGGTCATTAATTTGTGGACCTATCAGATCAGCTCTCATCATGTAGGAGTCTGGTAGGTTTGATTTATATCATGGAAGTCTGAATCTGATGTTTTCACAATGTGAAAGAATGCTGACAAACTTAATTCCACTAGCCTATGTCATTCTTGTATTATGATAATTAGGCACCTCTGGAAAACAGAAGAGAAAAAGCACAGCTTTGTTCTTAATTCTGGTACCAAACTTTATGCTCCCTTTTGATAATCTGGTTTAAATACTTGCTTTAAGGCTTTTTATTCCAATTTTATTTGTTGTCTACTTATTCTCTGCTTCATTGCTGAGAGAAAGCCTCTAGCATTTTCTCTTGGTATATGCAGTATATAGTGGTGACAAAGTTGTTTCTAAAGTATTACAGGCTTATACTACAGGTGACATTTATTCAAGATGCCATCCCTTCTTTTTCTTTTTCCTTTAAGTTGCACCAGAAATGGTATGGACCCTTTGGGTTTTCAGTTTTCTGAGACAGGACATCACAACCTCTACACAAAATGTATTATTGCTTTTGTATAACATTTTGCACACACCAATCCACCTCCCCTTATTTCCAGAGGCGTCATATTAAAGTTTCTCTTAGCAAGATAAATAAACTTGGCTTTTCCCTCTCTTTTTTAATCCTTTCTAGCTCAAGTGCTTTGTTTAAGGGAAGGGAACAGATTCAAACTGCAGCTAGGATTAGAATGAGAATTGGTTTGCACCTCTTGTGACATGGACCTGCTGGCAGAAGAACTGATGCCTGTGTTCTCCAAAGAGTGCCGACAGAAGAAGATGGCCCTTGACTGCATCTATCTCTTCCTAAGATCAAAGGCATATGCATCTATTCAAAAAGTGTGAAAAATTTAAGCAAAGAAAAGGGCACTTGCTGCCCCAAAATTTCTGTGCACCCTGAGAACTATCTTAAGTTGTTCAGTCCCACATCTACCAGACTGTCACTTTTTCAAGAGGGCTTTGGTTAATTCTTTATAGCAAAATGACACCAAATATAGAAAAATATTGTGTTTTCCTTGTGAAACAATAACATATATTTAGCACAGCATCATTATCTATCTCCATCTTCTTTTTGAAAGAAGATAACAACCCTTCCCCCTGGCTCCTGGATGTCAGGATGGAATTAGCTCTCAGAAACCATCCATTCTTTCTCCTTGAAACCTGCCCAGGGAAATAGTAGTAGCTGGTATCAAGATGTATTTTCAGTGCTCCTTTGAGCAGTGTTTTTGTAGCTGGAGATGTAAGGTGTCTGTGTTGTGCGTGTACAGCAGCAGATATTTATTAAAAGTACTGTAGTGTTTTAAATACCTCACCTCCTTTCCAGGGCACCAGCACTGGTTGTCATGGAAACAGCTGAGAACTAGAAACTGGCAGTTGAAATTGCCTCATCTGCTAGTGACTGTGTCCATGTCTAGTCCTGCTTCCATGGAAACACAAGTCAGAGCAGCAAAAGCAAGGTAGTGGTTTCCAAAAGCTGCCTTAAAAATATCCCTGAGCTTAGTGTTATTTTGTTTGTGATCATCTCCTCACCAACTCTGCTTAAGCAGAGCTCTCAAAGTCTGCAATATTTACAAGTTTAACAGATGAAAGAAAAACAAGTCATAAAAAAATAAAGGCATCTGTTCTCTTTCATTTCCTTTATTGGCATAATAAATCTTGGGAGAGAGATGGGTTAACAAACCTTGGCCTGCATAGCTACATTAGCAACTGATTGTCAGAATTACCTTTGATTAATTAGGTGCTCTTTCTGATAATTATTGTTCATATTGGGCATGTTAGAAGCTGAAGCATGGTTTATCTGGTTTACTGGGCCTCTTTAATTCTCCATTATTACTGAGACATTACATCTCACAAAAAAAAAAAAATCAGGTAACATTTTTAGTTTTCAAAATAATTAGCTGCAAAAAAAAAGCCCAAGTAAGTTTCAATGGATTTCATACCCTTTTATTCCCTCTAAAAATTAGAATCTATCCTGTTTACAAGTTTCTAGGCTTTTCATCTGGCTCTAGTGCTTCTGCTTTGCAGTAGACTTGATATACTTAGAAGTCAAGAGGCTGATAATAGCTTTCTGAGAAAAGATGCTTGGTTTAGAAAAGGTTGAATGGGTTGCCACCTGTTTAGTTCAAATACCTGTTGGCCTGTGACCCTGTTGGCCTTCTTTCCTAGGTATAATGTTTTGTTTCAGACAGATGAGGGGCCATTTTTTCTCTTCTACTGTTCAAGCAAATCTTCTATTTGTTGTGATTCTCGATGTCTGGAGAAAGGGTGGCAACATTTTAGATTATACTTGAATGGAGTAACTTTTTAGCACTGCTCTGACGACATCAAAAACTTGTAGATATAAAATGCTCCAGAATTCAGGTGCTGCATTTGATTAATTATCTATTAATTCTGAGGAAATTTGTGTCACAGTTGTTCTTGCTGAAAAAAATAAAATAGCATTTATTAAAAAAAAAAAAATCCAGTTTAGATAGTGGAATACGTAGAATACGTAGCTGTGCATCAGAGCTTAAGATTTTTTAATAAGATCCACTATTTGCATGGTAGAAAACTCATCATATCCTGAAGCCTGTGTGTCAAATAGTAAACACAAAACCCAGATTGAAATGTTCAGGCATTTTATTCTAAGCCTTTCTGTGAAGAGTCAGTACCTACAACTTCTTAGAAGAATATGTTCTACCACTGATTCACCCTTTGGCTTAATACCCTGTCTCTGTATCGTGTAGGTCTCAGATGAACTCTTGAATGTTTTGAAGAAGAGAATACACACAACTCTCTGCCCATGGATTCCTCTGGGCCTTCCTGACCCAACACAGAGGAGAATAGCATAGCTCTGCTTTGGTTTTAGAACTGGTCAGGATGACCTCAAATATGTAGGCAATCAGATGGGTGTTAACTGTATGTTCACTATGTTCTGTGCTTCCCACCACTGATTAATTTCCTCCTTCATTTTTCTTTTTAGCTGATACATATTTTGCTATTATTGTGCAACTCTGAAAATGTATCTGTGGCCCCATAGGCTGTAAACAAACTCCATTTCATAAAAAAGACAATTTTTTTTTCTCTCCATTTGATATGCATCAGTTGTTTTATTTCATCTGGTCATTAAAATTACTGAGAGCTGCCATTTCTATCTCTATTCTTCTATTTTTTTTTCAGAAGACTTATATTGTATTTTTATTTTATTTATCGAATTCTTGAAAAAAAAGTAAAAAGTGGGTCTGTGCCCTAAACAGCTAAGTATCATTGAGAACACAAAATGTTTTTGTAGTTTAGAATTACTTTCCTAATATTAACACTATAATCTTTATAACATAGTAGGTCTTAATGACAAAGTATTAGGTTGGAAATGAGATCAGAAAACATTTGCTTTCTTTGGTGTGTATTTCCTTATATTGCCTCTTTTTCTTCAAGCTGTGATTTCTCAGAAACTCCTCACAAATTCATCATTTTATGAGATGCTTAAAGCTGGGGTTACAGAATCTCCAAATTACAGTCCTCTTCAAAAGTCCTGTTCTGTGCTCAGGCAAAAAATGATGCTGGACTATTGAAATGGTTCAGCCAGAAAGCTTTCAAATACAGTGATACTTGAGGTCGCTGTTTTCTTTCTTTGAGAAAGATATAGAATCAGGTCCTCTGACAGATGACTCATTTCTTGAAGCATCTGGGAAACAGATAAGAAAACTGTAGCTCAACATCTCTTCTAGCTTTTTTCAAGAATGAGTAAATCACCGTGTTTATCAATTTTATGAGAAACTTCCTGTCTCACAGAAGATCTTGGGATTGAGTATAAACACAATGATAGATGTGAAAGGATTTGAGAGAAAGGTGGTTTGGTTAACAATGCATGTACCATTTTAAATCTACCTTATGTTAGTCACCTTAGTCAAAGTACCTGTGTGCATATTAAAGATTGGTGACCAAATCAGTCTGTCTGCCTAACAGAGGCTTAGATTTTTGATAGATTCCCCATCATATAGGAGTTTTAAAAATACTGTCATAGTTAACCAAAATACTTTTAGATTTAAAGAAAGAAATTGGGAATACTATTTGTATAGGAAACTGATTATACACTTAGTTCCAATTTCATAAAAATATTAGTGTTTTTTCCCTTATGGATAAATACAGGGTCTCAGCTGTGTGATCTTTACATGTTTCATCTGTGTTTTTCATTTTATTGAAATGAAGATGCAACTTTCTTAAGCTAAGTACTGAGAAACTAATGGGCCTGATCGAATCCAGTTCAAGTGCTGAGAAACTAATGGGCCTGAATCTGCTACAATATTTCAATGCAATTGTTATTGGGCAAGTTGGCTGAAAACTTTTTTTGATATGATAAAGTATCATATCACTTTAAAATTTTCATTGTGAGAATGGAAATAAGTAATCAAGCCATCTGTATGTATTGGAAGCCTCTTCCTAAATCTCCCAGTAGAAATTTTGTTCTCTATTCAGACTTTGATATTGCTGATTTTTCAGGTTGCACATCTTTGCAGTTGAAGGTACTTCTCCCAAACCCAAAACATCACCAAAGGAATTTTTTGAGTTTTTTTACTTAATTATGTTGAAATTAATATAGACAAGCTGGATATTGCATTAATGGTATTAGCAATCAGAGTAGGATGCTATTAGGGAAGATTCTCAGTATGATTTATCCTGCTCCATGCCATCTGGAGGCATCTGAATGTGGCACTGGAATAATTAAGAAATATCAAGAACAAAATGGTTTTCAATAAATTTTAATGACAAAACTAATTAGGGGACCATTCCCATAACACATAACAGTCTTTGTGTGTTTCTAATGTGTCACAAGTGACAACTTTTCCAGGATAAATGGCATATTTTGCAAATTCATCTCTGAGCAGTATCTTTCTGGAATTTTATTTTTAATTCTAGAAAATGTGGGGGTCTTTTGTGATCAGTGTGTGAAATGCCTGACAGATTTGCTTTCAACACTAGCTCTTTCATATTTTTAAAATAAAAGTTCTCTTACACTGGAAGATGGAATGGTCTCAGTATTTCTTTAATAAATTTTGACATTTAGTAAATATAAGCTGAAAAAAAATCATAGAATCCTAGAATAGTTTTGATTGGAAGGGATGTTTAAAGGTCATCTACTCCAATCTCCCTACAATGAGCAGGAAATTCTTCAACTAGATCCAGTGTCTCGTTGCTGTTTAACTTGACCTTGAACACTTCCAGGGAAGGAAAATGTTCCACCACCTCTCTGGGCAACCTGATCCAACCTGAGTTGGTCTCACTACTCCCACTGTAAAAAACTTCTGTATCTTACCTAAATCAAACCTCTTTAGTTAAAAAACCCTTACACCTTGTATCACAACAGGTACTGCTAAAAATTCCCTCTCCAGTCTTTTATAGGCCCTGTTTAGCTACTGGAAAGCTACTCTAAGGTCTTGCAGATGTCTTCTCTTCCCCAGGCTGAACAGCCCCATCTTCCTCAGCCTGTCCTCATAGGAAGGGTGCTCTGAACCTCTGAGCATCTTCATGACCCTTCTCTGTATCAGTCCAACAGGTCTACATCTTTTCTTTCCTTTTCAAACTCATCTGCCTTTTTGCTGAGAACTATTTGATCCTTGCTAGCATGTATTCCTTTACATGCAGCCAATGATCCCTCTATTATGGGTTCTTCTAAAGCATTCCTGGTGCCAGGTAGTTGAAGAAAATGTTTCCAAGAATGCAGTATGGGTGCAGTATGATTTCACCAGTCAGCAGTAACTAGTAGGTAATAAATAACAAAGCTGATGTTTTCTTCAGGAGGAAATTATTATGCATAATAAAAGCTGAGCAGTTAACGATCATTAGCTGTAGACATACGTATAAGTCTTGATGCTGGTTTAAGTACTTAAATATTACTGGTGCCTGTTAGATAAAAATAATAATAGGTTTTGTATGTTTCCTTCTCCCTATGCTTATTCTATGCACAGAGAAACCTCTATTGTAATGATTAGTTTTGCCCAGTATTTTAAAATGTCATAGCTGAGCTAAGAATCATTTTGTTTTTCTTGGATGTGAGATCAAAGAGTATTTTGTATGGAAAAGCCTATCTGTACATCTGATAGCAATTCTTAGTGCAGAGCATTATGCCATCCATCTGACTGGAACAACCTTGATTCTCTACTCATAACAAAATAGCCTGAAGGATGGTTGTCTCAGAAACACTATGTGTGATCATTATGTCTTAGGGATTATTCAAGGCCTCTGCACTTGATGGAAATTTTGCAAGTTTCTGCAAGTAGCATAGCCAGGGCCTCACCAGACCAATTGTTGTACTGACTTTGTCTCAGCATAAGCAATGCCACTGGAAATGGCACCCTAATATAAGGCACAAGTGTCATGCTTAAGGCAGGTTATCAGGCACTTCATTTTTTATCCTGTTTGAGCTTCTTTGTATTAAAACATTGAAAGAACAAACCTAGGAGTACTTAAATCTATTGACACCTTGTGTATTTGTTTCAATACCAAAAACTAGTAATACTGAAACATTACTGTAAAGAAAAGCAGAGGTGACCAGATCTGATCCATTTAAGCAAGAAATTCAAACTCCTTTACTATTAGGCAATTGCTTCAAACATGTTTTTCCTCCAATGATTATCCTCCAGGCATACGTGCCCTGTACCTGTAAAACATATGTAACTTGAGTCTATTGAAGAACCCTGTGTTTAGATCATTTATACAACTAAATTAAAAAATGAATGCATGTGAGCAGATTATGCCATATGTGAAAAGCTATTTTATGCATTTGTTTATGACTTACTAATTATATATTATAGCCAATCTTATGCGGATTTTACAGAGAATACATGTGCTCCTTAATCTTAATGTGGCTTGAAATCTGACTGTGGCTGGAAAGCAGCACTTACTCATTTTTTTGACTCTAATAATGAACTGCTTAAGTTGACAGCTTTTGGCATTCTCTTACAATCTCAAAGAACTATTTAGAAATGTATCATTGATATGAAGTTTGATCATCTTAAAATTATTCAGTTGCCATCAAATTCAGTTTCTACTAATGTTCAGTGATAATTTGCATTTCAAGAAAGTATGACTGTAATTAATAATTTTGTGTTCATTTAATAATGATCAACCTTTAAAACAAGAAGATTTTTGAAATGTCATATTTTATTCTTGCATCTCAGATCTACCACCAAACATATTTCTCCTTGTAAGTCACAAGACAAGCACAGCATATATCTATGCAAAAAATACACTATCCCTGAAGAAAGCTGAAATTTAAAAAATGCTTGTCAAAAAGGACTTTTTTGCAATTTTTTCCCACAGAAACTGAAACTTTTGTTTGTTTGTTTCATATATCAGACAACTACGGCATAATAATTTTCAATGCTCTTCTGTAATCTCGTCAAATTTAATATTTGAAGTCTGTGAGACTTAAGTGCTCAACAGAGAAGTCCAATATAAAATACAAAAAACCCTTGCTGACCACCCACCATGATTTTTTCTTCAAATGCAATATCTCAGCTTTTATGAAATATGGATAATCTAGCACAGTTATGTAGTAAATTAAATTTTCAAAGTTAAGCTATTTTATACAGATAACTCCTCCAGAATACAATATAAGAAAGAACAGAAACTCTGTCCTTAAACTGAATATCAGAATAACAAGTCCTTAAATGGTGTGCAGTGCCCTCTGTTGTTACTGGCATCTGGGTAAAGGGAGTCCAAATTATATTCAGATGCTGGAAAGGACCATGACAGTGATATGAGAAATGGAGAAACTATTCTCCATTTACAAAGAAGAATAGTAAGATGTCTACATGAAGAAAACTAATGTTCTGTTGGATTTTTCAACCTGTAGAGGTTCCAGGGATAAGCCCATACAGAACAGCTGAACTCTTTCCTGCACATGCTCAAAAAAGTGTGAGTTCAATGAGGCTGCATCAAAGTGCAGAGATATTAGATATCACAGAGAATCACAGAGAATCACACAGAATCATAGAGAATCACACAGAATCACTGGGTTGGAAGAGACCTTCAAGATCATTGAGTCCACCCCATGCCCAAACACCTCAACTAAACCATGGCACCACATGGAGTGCCACATCCAGTCCTTGTTTAAACACATCCAGGGATGATGACTCCACCACGTCTCTTGGCAGGCAATTTCAGTACTTTATCACCCTTTCTGTAAAAATCTTTTTCCTAACATCCAACCTATATTTCCCTTGGAACAGCTTGAGACTGTGCCCTCTGGTTCTGTCAGCTGCTGCCTGGAGAAAGTGACCAACCCCCACCTGACTACAGCCACCTTTCAGGAAGTTGTAGAAAGTGATAAAGTCACTCACAGCATTTAAAATTTATTTTAAAATTTAATTTTTCTGTGAGGTTAGATGGGTGCCAGTAAGATCTAGGATCAGTTTACTTCCTCCATATTTGATTTTTGGGCATTATGAGACTATAGAAGCCTGAATGGGAAAATTGCTATTTTAATGATACCAATATTTTGTGAAACATTTTAAAAAAAACCCAAACTAAAAAAAAGGAAAACAAACCACAAAGGTAATAGTTTTACTGCATAATTTATAGATGTGCTTTAAAAGCACATTTTATTTTAAAAATTCATGTAAGTATCTAGTCTTCAGACATGTCTTTGTTGACAGAGCAAACATTAAGTTATTTCATTTAAAGGTAGAGATTGCCTCAGAGAAATACCAGATCAGATATATTGGTGAGAAAGTAGCCATGATTCAGTCTTTACAAACATGATGCTACTTATGCAGTATTTGATCTGGATAGGCTATGGTAAAATGAGAATGCATTTAAGCAGAAAATAAAAACTTTTTTAAAATTTATTTTGTTTTCTTTTAATGGAAAAGAAAGCAAATATCCTTTAATTTTACTGAGAAAGAAAAGAAACTAAGAAATTTGCATTGGTGGTCTTGAAAGAATTCTAGACGATATATACTACCATAAAAATGTTAATTTATCCCTCACAAAATACAAATGATTGCTGCTCCCTTTCATTCTTCAAATTATGAGCTCTTTACAGCAATGTTTACATATAGTTCATGAGAGGGATTATTGTCCCATTGCTAGTTTCCAAGGATTTATTTTGACTACTCAAAATTGTAACTATTTTATTTACCTTTGTGCCTTTGATTGGATAAATCTCAAAAACAGGAACTATTTTCTACACTGGAAAAATAACCTAGTTTTTTTACCTAATCAATACGTCCTTAATCAAATTTTCTATGAACATTCTTTCCAATCACCACAGAAGGGTGCCTTTTGTAGGCAAAAATAAGCTCATTTAAAATATCTATAGATGTCCTGCCAACCTACACCTGTTAAAACCTCCCCAAACCAGTTAATTCTGAACCTTTCAAATGCAGAACAGCTCATGCAACTTTGCAGAAGCAGATATCCTGTGAGTGGGATATACACTGTTCTTTTTTGTTTAAATAAGGCTTCTACTGATGAATGATCTATCCATCATTCATTATAGTGATCCTGGCTACTCCTTAGCTTTCTGCTAGTTTGTTTTTTGTTTGGTTTTTTTTCTTTTACTACTATTTTGTTTTCTTCATAGCAGCTTATATGGTGCTGTGTTTTTAGGTTTTTGATCAAGACAGTGCTGTAACCACTAATGTTCTAGCTTTTGCTGACCAGTCTTTGCACAGCACCAAGCACTTTGTTTCCCCTGTCCCAATGGAGATGGTGAGGGAAGTGACCAAGTGACTGTGTGGTGTTTATCTGCCCATCAGTGTTAACCTACAACACCAGTGTTTTCACCTGAAACATTTTCTCATTCTGGATGAACAACCTGCATTCCATTTCTGATGACAGTCTTGTCTAGAACAAGTGTTCTCAGATGTACGTAGGGTGTTGCTGATCAGGTCTTCTGGAGGCAAGTCAGATTCAGTGCACTTGGACTATACTGGAGTGGTACTGTGTGTGTGTGTGTGTGTGTGTGTGTGTGTGTGTGTGTACATCCACCTAAGCTTTCAACAAGAGCTGCCTTATAGGCATTGTTGTTTGCCAATGACAGGACAGCCTTCAAGTAAAATTCTGCCTAGAAAAGTAAACTTTAAAGGCACATATTCTCAACTGCCAGAGCACCCTCCTCCCTCTGCTTAAGCAGTAATGGCGGTTTCTTTTAGCGATTTTATTTTTTATAATGCTTATTCGTATTTTTCCTTCGAGAAAAGCAAGGCCACACTGGAGCTATGAGACAAAATATTCTCAGAGGATCTTTTAAACCAGGTTCTAACGGAAGTATGACTCATACAGTATCATCACCATCAGAGATTTCTACAATACATGTTTTCTGAGGAAGTGAAAAAAAAAATCAATAGGAGAGAGAATGGGAGGATGGCAATCTCATCCTACTAAACTAGACAAAATGAAACAAAAAATCTACTAAAAAATTGGAAAAGTTGGAAGAACCTGTGAGACCCATAAGGAAATCATTCCCACCTAAATAGTCTGGAGAGCATTTGGGAAAAATCTGTGGTAATTATCTAATTAAGTTCAAACAGAAAAGCATTCCATAACTTACTGTTGCATAACAAGAGTTTCTCTTGTAAAAGGTTTTGAGAAACATAATTCTGTAGCATATATTCCCAGAGATTCAGAGTTGCCTGGGAAACTAGCTGCCATGTGTGGTTCTTTTCTTTCCTGAGCAAATGTTGAGTCACATGGATTTTCCATGTGTCAGGTTTTGTTGCTGACTTCTTAAAAGCAGAATGTATCAGTTCAGCAGCACTGGATGCTATGGGCCTTTACAGTCAGCTTTGCATCTGTGGGACTTGCTCTCTTTCAATTTGTATTTGATGCTGCTCGCATAAATATTCAAAAATAAATCTTACATAAACAGGACTGCGGACTACAGAATTTTTCATTGGTGTTTTGATGATTGCTTTCTATTCTCAATTGATTTGTTTTGTTACCTGTGATAGCTCTACCAATACCTCATAAAAATCTGTGCAAGCACTGACTACTAAGAGGCTAGAAATCCACAAATTCAAGATGCTGCTTCTTGATATTGGCATGCAAAAATAATATATTTTCAGACTTTTCTTGGCCTATGGGCCCTTTGAGGGCTGAACACTGAATTTCATTTTGTGTATTAGCTATAAATGTTACTTCTTCACAGAAAAACCCAACTTAAAGTTTCTACACTTTTATTTTAATTGATTTGCAGACAAGTCAGGCAAGTACAGTGAAAATTTCACTTTTTTGACTGTTAAAGAATCATGGAATGGGTCTGTTTGAAGGGAGTATAGTGGGTCACCTGGTGCAAGCCCCCTCTCAGGGTCATCCTGGAACACATTGCACAGGGTTGTGTCCAGATGGTTCTTGAATCTCACCAGTGAGGGGGACTATGTGTCATCTCTGGGCAAGCTCTTTCTGTGCTCAGTCAGCTGCACAGTAAAGAAGTTCTTCCTCATATCCAGACAGAACTTCCTGTGCATCTGTTTCTGCCCATTGCCTCTTGTCTGATTGCTTGGCACCACTGAAAAGAGCCTGGATCCATTCTCTGAGACCCTCCCTTCAGATGTTTACAGGCATTGATGAGGTCCCCTCTCAGGCATCTCTTCTCAAGGCTGAAGAGGCCCAGTTCCCTCGGCCTTTCCATGTAAAAATGCTCCAGTCCCTCAACCTTATTTGTTGCCCTCCACTTGACTTGCTCTGGGAGTTCCATGTCTCCCTTGTTCTGAGGAGCCCAGAACCGGGCACAGCACTTCAGATGTGCCTCACAGGGCTGAGGGGCAGGATGACCTCCCTTGACTTGCTGACAGCACAGTTCCTAATGCTCCCCAGAATTCCATTGGCTTTCTTGGCCACAAGGACACTCTGCTGGCAGAGACAGCCTGCTGTCCACCAGGTCCTTCTCCACAGAGCTGCTCCCCAGCAGGTTGGCCCCCAGCCTGTGCTGGAGCCTGGGGTTATTCCTGCCCAGGTAGAGGAATAAGGACCCTGCACTTGCCCTTGTTACATTTCAGAAGGTTTTTCTCTGCCCATCTCTCCAGCCTGCCGAGGCCCTTCTGAAGGGCTGCACAGCACTCTGGGGTATTGGCTGCTCCTCCCAGCTTTGTGCCCTCAGTGAACCCACTGAGGAGGCCTCTGCCCCTTCATCCAAGTCATTGATGCAGAAGTTAAACAATGCCCAGTAAGGAACCTCAGGGGGCTCCAATAGTGACAGGCTTCCAACAAGACCCTGTGCCACCAAGTACTACCCTCTGGGACCTGCCATCCGGCCAGTTCTCAAATCACCTCTCTGTCCACTCATCCAGCCCACACTTCCTGACTTTGCCTATGATAGTGTTGTGAGAGACAGGGTTGAAAGCCTTGCCTATGATAGTGTTGTGAGAGACAGGGTTGAAAGCCTTCCTGAAGTTGAGGTAGACAATATCCACTGCCCTCCCCTTACCCATCCAGGTAGTTGTTTCACTGTAGAAAGCAATCACATTGGTCAAGCATGATTTACCTTTAGTGAACCCATGCTGACTATGCCTGATCACCTTCTTGTCATCCATGTGAATAGAGATGCATGAGGCACTCTATCACATTTCCAGGGGCTGAGGTGAGGGTGATGGGTCAGTAGTTCTCTGAGTCCTCCTTCTCGCCCCAATTGAAGACTGAGGTGACATTTGATTTCTTGCAGCTCTCAGGCACCTCTCCTGATTATCACAACCTTTCAAAGATGTCTGTGAGCAGCCTATCTGTGGTGTCTGACAGTTTTTCTCAGCACTTGTAGATGCATCTCGTCAGGGCCCCTTGGACTTTTGAATATCAAGCTTGCCTGTGTATTCTCTAACCCAATTCTCCTTGAGCAAGGGAAGCTTTTCTTCCCTTTGGTTCTGGATGGCCTGCCTGAGAACAAGAGAGCAGTAACTTGCCTACTGATTGCTGTTCACTAGCTCAACAGAAAGTTTTGTGTGTGTACCTCATGCCAGTACAATACCTTTCAACAAACACCAGGAACACCTTGCATGGTCACCTGAGCATCAAATGTGTGTCAGATTTTTTGTGTTGGAGCAGACATCTACACAGCAACAGCATATTGGTGAGGTATTGGTATTCTAAATTTGTTCTTGGAATCCAAGTGGGATGCTGCAAGGCATTTAATGATTTATGTCTATGCTTAGATATCTGAATCATCCTTTAGATAGTTGAGCTTGTAGACAAATTTTAATGGTATATAACTGGATATGCTATACTTAAAACTTAGAAATAAGTGAAAAAATAAGCAATATCTTTGCATACTAGTCGTCTCTTCCAAATCTTGGGTGCTAGGCTGTAAACAGAGATGAAATTTCAGAAATGGACTGTAACCTCTTGAAAAGAATGCATTCCAGGTAAAAGAGGTATTTCATAACAGCGGCATTAACATTCTAGTACAAATGTAGTGCACTATCAATGTTATTAATGTAGTGCACTCTATTTGGGAGCAATGAAATGAGTGGTAATGCTGAGTTTACCTTCTCACCTTGTGTTCTATCCCTGAAGTCTTAAGACATGTCAGCAACACACTTTGCTTTCTTACTCAGTTCAGGTTCTTAAATATATGTTGAAATATCTGGTTCACTTGCCTAAATATAATTTTCAAATGTATTGAAAATCTAGTTTAGGTTTTAAGATCTTTGTCATGATTTTAGAAATAGAACTTCACTCTTGGCTAGCTATTGTTAGGTTCAGACACCAAGAACAGCTTTCCTGTGGCTGTCACTTGGATGCCTGATACACATACATAGAGACACTTTTCAAGCCAGATGAACAAATTCTTGGCAGCCAGATGAATCTTTTGATTTTATTGTTTCTTTTAGGTGATGTGTGGTGTTTACATTACTCTAGGCAGTATATCTAACTTTGAATTCTCTAACCAAAATAATCATTAGCTAGAGTAGTGAAGAAAAGTAGTTGTTTAAGGTATTTTTTGTTTTGGCATTTTTGTTAGTTTTTTTAACTTAACAGGATTTACACTTTCTTATGAGTTCTTCAACATCTATTTTAGGCCAGAATGACTCATACTCTGGAGTTCCCATTTTCTCACCCGGAGAATCTGGGTGTCAGTTCAGAATAAACACTTCCAGATTGCTGCAGATAGGTGAGATGAGTTCAGCCTGTCATAATTGAATGCATGCAGCAAAATGGAGCCATGAAACTGTACAACAATGTGGTCTTACAAAGATGTCTGATGTTTCCTACCAAATGCTATTACAGTCAGGTGCATAAACCATATTTAAAGTATGTCAGTACTTGCTTTTGACTTGAGAAATAAAAGCCTGTGGTATTGTTGTGCTAATAGCTTCAGGCTGTGTCTTATCTTGCCCCCCTCTAAATTATCTCTTATGGCTCCATAATAGAAGCATCTGTCAATGCATACCTACAAATGGATGGCAGGTTAAGAACATATATGGCACTTTCCCCTAGCTTCTGCATATTTCCAGCTCAGAGGATTTTCTGAGTCTGAAGCTGTATGTTTCCCTACTAACATGTACTGACTGGATCTCAAATGTTTGAGATCATCAAAATATTTGTCCAGTATACTCTGAATCTATTTAAACCTTTTGCCTCCAAAATTCCACTGGTAATCCATTCCACAGGTCTGCTCCCTGCTCCCCCCACCTAGGGTGAAACATGTCTTGCTCATTCAGAGACCGAACTCTGTTGACTTCATGTGGTGGTTCTATTTTTTGTACAAGAAGAAATGGTGAGCAGTAAATCCCTACCTACAGTCTCTACATCAAGCATGATTTTTATCTTTTCCTTCAAAATAATTTTTTAGTCCTTCTAAGAAAATTGTTCCATATTATGGGTGTTTCTGTGAACATTTGCCAACTTTTCTGTGTCATTTCTAAGGAGATGAGAACCATGAACATTAACTGGGAGTGTGAACTGTGATTCTGTACACTGGCATAATGATGCTCTTTTTTAATTCTTTATTCATTTCCTCGTAAAGTCAAATATATGATTCATTTTCCCACTCCTAGTGAGCACCAAGCTGATATTTTCATCTCTCACAAACACAAAGGCTTACTCCAATGGCAACAGACAGCACAGAGCCTATAATTTTATATGTGAAACTAGGTTTTTTTTACCCTAAATACGAAAAGAATAAACTATTTTTCAAAATTTCATCTGCTATTTTACCAGTCAGTCTTTTTTTCAGAGCAGGCTGCATTTCTTCACAGTCAGCCCTCATACTTACTGCCTTCTGTAAAGTTCCTAGTAGTGAGAGATGCTTCTTCCCAAATTAAGGTGCAAATGAGACCACATGCCAAAGCAATAGTACAAATTTTATTTAACAGTACATGTGAGGTAGAGAGATAGAAAGAAATAAAAAGGGGGTCAGAGGGAGAGAGAGGTTGGTCAAGTAGAAGATAATCACCACCCTTGGGTCCAGCGATATCTCACTGGTCTTTCTTCACCCCAGGCTTCTTGGTAGTAGCAGTTCAAATTCCTGAGATTGTTCAAAACTTTTCACTATACATTCTTGTAAACAGAGGAATTAATGCTCATTGTGTTATTCTATTGGTTAAATGATTACCTCACTTCTATTGCTGATTAGTTCCATGCTCAGTCTTTCTCTTCTTTTGAGTCAGTGGATTCCTTGAGTAGGTGGGCTGTGATCTTCCCCCTGCCAGAATTACCATTTACTCAGTCTGAGATGATTTCAGTACAGTTGCTGTGTTGGCTTTCCTTGTCCATTATCAGTGATACATTTTTCTCCCCAGCTTTGTTTACCTCCCCCATGGTCTGAGGCAACACCAGGACAAGAGTACTGCCTTTATTTTACCTCAGGTTCCCTCTGTGGTGCCTTAATTTACAGTCCAAGCTCCAGGTATCCATGGAGGCCTATTCAGGGGAGGGCCTTTGGTGGCCTCAGATTTCGTCTGTCCCATAAGTTGGGGTGGTCTTTGATATGCATATATGATATGCATATGAGAAGTTGCTTCTTTATAGAGTTTGTCACAGCAGGAATTCTTTTCCAGATGCACTACCCAGGATGTGCTACCCAGATTTTCCTCCACCAGGCCTGGAGTCAGCACTAGCCTGTCACTCCATCCTGTGCTTATCTCATGAGAAAGTCCTTCTGTGGTACCAGTGTTTGAGACAGGAAATTGTGCTCTCTAAGTCCTCACCCCTTAACCTGTGAATTTCATTATTGTGTGCAAACATGGACATGTAACTTCTCACTACATTTTTCCAGGTAAAAGTTCCAGCCATTGTGGAAAACCACTTTCCTGTAAGTAACATTTAATTATTTGTTTTAACCTTTTTTTCCCCCAAATTTTAGCCATTTACTGATGCTGGGACCTGCCCTTTCTGTTTGTTTTCTCCACAAGCTTTGCAAAAGATCTTATGAAAAGCCGTTTAAAAATCCAAGCAGGACATGCCAAGTATATTATCCTTATCTACAAGGGTTTTGACCACTTAAAATATTTTTAAAGTTTTGTAAAAATGAACTTCCATTTGTGGAAATCACATGGCCTCTTCTCAGGTAGTTGCCATTTATTCAGGTCTCAGTCAGTGTTAACACTTTATTCATTTGCCTGCAGGCTTACAGATCTGCACCTCCCTAGGTTCCTCTGAAATGTTTATTTTCAAAGATTGTCACAATATTTTCCACTTTCAAATCTTCATATGCCAGGAGTAGATGAGATACATAGTAGATCTAAAGTTGTACTATTTCATCCTTGAGTACTATTGAGACTACTGGGTGAGTACCATCTAGCAATGGTCATTTCCTAGTTTTTTTCTATTTCTATTTACCATGATCACCCTCCACCTACAGCATTGTTTCAGTTGATCCTTCATTAATCAGGTTGATCCTTCATTAATCCCAAAATACAGCACTGGAATCTCCCCAGGTTTTCCTGCTCTGAACACTGATAGAAAAAACTATATATATCATCACTAATGAGCATAAGTCCAAAGACTGTCTCAGGGCCTTTTTCTTCTTGCTGATTTTGATGGTTTAGTTTAGATTACAGGTTACATTAGATTCTGTACTTAACCAAATGGAAAACCACTTCAAGTTGTCAATCATGGAAATTAGCTTTAATTTGAAAGCTGGTATCTGGCAGTTATTGATTGCTAAATTGCTAAGCACAATCCCTTCAATAAGAAAACAAAAATCCTCTTTGAAAGGAACCAGAACTTACCTTGTGAATTAGCAAATACTTGAAGAAGTATTGTTTTGATCACATGTTTTATAAGTGACTCACCTACCTGTAAAGAATTTTCTTTGATTTTCAATAGGACAGGCTACTCAGTCTTAAACATTCTGATGTCTTTGACGAGAGAGAGGAAAGTATTTTTTGTGTACCCAGGAAGAAAAAAAGGAAAAAAGTAAAGAAACGCAGTGAATTTTACTGACCATTAAAAGAAACCATGCTTGTCTCCTGAACTCAACACAAAGCGTTTTTCAGTACCACCCTTCTTCAACTGTGAATTGTATTTGGGAAAATACTACTGTCAATTCTCATTCAGAGCACACATCTTGTGTGTGCAAGATATAGTCCTCTGATGAATTATGAATCCATTTCTTTCCTTCAGGGTTTGTTTCTTGAATACTTTTTTCTTGTTTTAAATATTTATTGTAAATGGACTTGCAGAAAAGTGTAGAAATGTCACCTATAATCTACTTTTTGTATGCTGGGGAAGCCCTAGAATGCAAGTCATCATTCCTCTTGCATCCTTTCTGTTTGCCTTTGGAGTGCCTTAGAGATGACTGAGGAATTTTCTCAGACTTCCAATCATTTTGAGTCAACACAGTGTGCTCTTTTACATCCCTGTCATTTCAAACCATTGCTAAATAATGTACTGGCATAAGCTTTGGGTGTAGGGATGCTAGGACCAGTGCCAGAATTAGCTCTGGTCCATAATCAAATAATGTCTTATCAGCTACTCCACTTGGGAAGCTATAACTGTCACCTTCAAGTATTTTCTTTAAGAACTTCTCTGCTCTCTTTAAGTTCATCTTTTCCTCCTGCTGTGGTTTAAACCTTGTCAGCAGCTAAGCACCACACAACCACTCAGTCACTCCCTGCCCCAGAAGGTTGGGGGAAGAGAGTTGGAGAAAGCTCATGGACTGAGATAAAAAGATTAAAATTTGAAATTAAATAAAAAATAATATAGAAATAACACAACAGCAAATCTAACTTGTAATTTAAAGGTAAAGAAGATAGAGAAATAAAACCCAAGAAAGACAAGTGATGCAAATGAAAGGAATTGATCAACAACAACCTACAAATGCCCTTGGCAGTCTCTTGGCAGTGTAGCTCCCATCAATGCTTCCCCTGGTACTTTTTCTCAGGTTCTCTCTGAGCTTTATGTCATATAGTATGGAAAATTCCTCTGGTGAGCCAAAACCAGGACACCTCAAGAAGCAGAAGTGATGAAACTTGATGTTCTGGCCCCAGAAATATTTTGGGGAAAAGCATCAGATTTAAAAGAATAAACAACACTTGTCAATGTTCTGATTTAATTAACCATACTCTTAAGGCACTGCCTGTGTTTCAGCAGATGAGCTTGTCTGACAGTGTACAGTGGGCAAGCTGACATTTCTGAATCTCCAAGTCTTTAGGGTTGCTCTGAAGTTGGCATAGAACTAGTGCAGCCTTTCACTCAAGCAACTGCTACAGTTTTAGTAAGAGTTTTGTCCATGCCTCTCCGCACAGAGTATAGAAATGCTTCTGAATAAACTCTACTTCTGATCCATGTTCTGTATCTTAGATAAGGCACATTCAAGATGTCACATTTCTCTCAGAGAAGAGAGAAAAAAAATTGTTACCAAATTCACACCATTGTTTAATTTTTCTGCTGATGCACAGCAGAATGGTTTATTGTAGACTCAGTGCCTAAAGTCAAATTAATGGCTCATTTAAATGCCCCAATTCAGATAAACTTTTGGCTCTATCATCAATCAAGATGGAAGAAATGAGGAGCATCTGTGAATGCACATACCTCACACAACAGAAAGGGCTTTGCCTGATCACTCCAAGTGCCATATGGTGCATGCACGATTGATCAGGAATATGGAGAAATCTGGTATGGCCAGCAGGAATTACTGGTCGAAGAAAAACACAACCAGGATGGAGATTTGCCCCCTAATTTTTACTCTCACTTTTCCAAGTGAAACTGTACCTTGAGATCTACAATCTGCAGAATATATGGGCAGTTGAGTGTGCTGCTTGTCAGTTTCTTCGTGCGTGAGATTTATATCTCTGAATTACTAAATCAGCTACTCACCAGCTGATTTAACACTCTGAAGTTTTAACCTAGAGATATATATGAGATAATGACAATAACATTAATAAAAGTGTTTGAAAAACAGAAGTAGTCCTTCTGTTAAAAGAAAGAGAAGTACTGCAAACTGAAGAAAAATATTTTGTACCTTTAAAGACCTTTATTATATGAAGGTACTCATAAGCCAGCATGAATCATGGCATGGAACAATTGAATTTTGTAAAAGAAAAACAAATCAATTTAAGAAACAAGAAAAACATAAGCAAAATAATTATGGAAAACATATGGATTTTTTAATTTTACACGGCTGTGCACCATGCTGCATTCTATGTCTGCCAAGAGAACTCCCAAATGCTGTGAAGGAGACAAAAATAGTAATTTCACAGAATCACAGAATGTGCTGAGATGGAATGGATCCACAAGGATCATTGAGTCCAGCTCCCTGCCCTGCTCAGGATATCCCCAAGAGTCACACCATTTAAATTCAGCCTTTCAAAAAGGGTCTGAGAGATTCCCAATAAGGAAGCATACCATGATGTTCTGCTCACATTGCAGTAAAAATGATTTGAAGCTAAATAAAAGATGAATTCTTGCAAACTGGAAAGGTCAAGGATTTCAGATGAGAGATTTTAGAGGAACCAAAAGCTGAGGAAGGAAGCTCCAAGTACGAGCTCAACTGTCTAAAGGCACCAACAGCCCTGGTAACTAACTATATTGTGTTCTGTGATATAAATTTCACAATATCCACTGAGTAGTTATCTGAAAGAATGAAAATAATTATTCTGCAAAATGAAAGTTTGCATCCCTGGCAAAAGACTGGAGTGTTTTTGGAAGAGTTTGCGGACATTATTTAGATCCATTTTATAGCTTTCCCTTAGCATCTTAGCATTTTGTTAACTGGGTAAATGGAAGGAGGCAGACTATTTGTGGAAGAATTCTGCATGCCCCATGTTAAAATACTCCCACATAATTTACAAATAGAGGTCTGGTTTTTCAAACACTAACAGGATCTAACCTTTTTTCTTTTTCACAGACCCCCAAAGGATGCTTCCACATGGGCTCTCAAAGGAAATGTCATCAGTATTTGTCGTTTAGTTTATGCTCCAATGTGCCTGTCTGTGTTTCCTCAAAATAGTTTGTTTGTTGCAGTGGTGAAAAGAGGCTCCTAATGATGAGCTTGTGCTACTCCTGTATATATACAGTGTAGCTTGTGCTACTCTGAATAATCATCTTCAAAAGGGAATAGGGACTTTCAGTTCTTGCCTGATTCCCAAGTGATGTAGAGATTCCAGTCTGGAAACTGGCCATTGTGACTCCATTCACTTTCCTCACTCATATTGATTTCAGAAAAACAATTAAGGACTTTACTGGTACCTTCATCTATGCTACATATACTATACTATGTTTGGAACCCTATTTGTTATTCAGAAATGAAGTCACAGCTCACTAGCTCTCCCCAAGCACACATTCTTAGAAGAGACTAGCAAATCACATTTCCATGGCAACACAGTTTCCAGAAACTCTGCTGCAAACAAAGGTAAAATGTTTTGAACACAGTTCATGGTATTGAATAAGTGAATTCATTTTCTTTTGCAAGCTACATGTCTGCAGAACTTAACAATTTTTCCAATTCAAAGAGTGAGGACAGTTATTAGAAAGATGCTCAAGCTTGTCCTGTGGCTGGAGAAAGTAAACAGAGAGCTGAGGAGAATCACATCACCTTTCCTCACACTTGAGGATTTTACCTTGTTTCAGGGGTTCAAGGCCTAATCAGCACCACATGTATGAGCTCAGACAGGAACATATTTAATTCAGGAAGACAGAAGTTTAAATCAATAAAACCAGTGGCACTACACCAAGCAAGTTTGCCCTCAACTACCTTCCTGCAGCATTCATTTAAAAGTCTTCCGTATTTTACTCTAGCTCCCACATCTTCATCCTCCTTTTGGTTTCTGAGATCAAGTCTGATATTTTCTTTTCCTGACTTAGCAAATCCTCTCACTACTGAACTCTTAAATGAAATGTCAAGACTCTCAATCAGTGGCTTCAAAACGGTGTGTTCAGATATTTACTTCACTAATCTGTAACCCCTCCCAAGTCTTTGCCTGTCTATTTGAGTTCCAAGCTCAGCAGAGAAAATCCTTCTCCACAGCTGAAATCTACCTGATAGAGTGGGATCTCAATATTGCATCAGTACTCAGTCATGAGCACATTCACAATGTATCCTTTGCCTCTTCACAAATAGAAGGACTGACAATATTGTCAATTCTTCCACCCTGTCCACCTCTGGCTTCTCCTGCTTTTGAAGGTGGAAAATGGATGAGGCAAGGCAAACCTCACAGATACCAGAGACAGAGAAGAAAAAACCATGACCACAGCCTTCCCCAGCAGACTTAATTTAAAAAATGTGCCATTTAAGAATTTATCTAATCTCATTTTTGAACAATAGCAAACATTGATGACTCTACTACCTATCTTCGAAAGTTAGTTCAATGATTAATTAACCTCACTGCTAAGAACTCCATCTTAATTTCAAGATGGAAAATGACACACTTTATCTTCCAGACACAAATCTTGTTATGCCTTTTTTATTAGCAAGAATTATATATGTTTTGGTACTGCACATCTTTTCTATGTTTCTACAGGAAACCTCATGAACATTAAAACTGGAAAGTGTTTATCACAGTTGTTCGAGGTCTGTTGCAAAGTGAACAAATAGTAATCATCCTACACATAAATAATTCTTATATCAAATATTTCAATTTTTATGTATCCATCTCTTTTCCTTTTTTTTCCCTAATGAAAGAGAAGGCCAGAAATGTTCATTCTGATTTTTCATAGGATATTAAATTTCATGGCGATCCCCTTATGGATAACAAATGACTGTACTTACAGCAAGCTGTACCAGTCCTTATGTGACCTAACTGTGATTTGGCAGGGAACAGGAGTGACTAAGATGTCACTGTCTTAATTCCTGCAATGGTAAAGAGCTGCTTTGATCATTCTGACAGAGGAACTGTGTCCTATTCAATAGGTGAATATAGAGAAAAAAAGTTCAGCCTACTTAACAGGAAAATGTCCCAAGCCTGAATATGACAGCTCTTAAGCCCTCAAAGATGTGGACAAGACACATACCTGGCCTCACTGTTCTATGTACCATCACCAGCTATGGCTACATTATTTTTGATGTTCAACAGAAATAAAACCCCAAAGGAAGAGCAACATTTATGATCAAATGTTCCAAGGGAAAAAAATTCTACTTAATTATTGAAACTGACCAGCTGAGATCCTGAGAGATGAGGTTCACTTGCAGTGAGTACCTTGATCAGGAGTCTCAAGCTTCATTATTGCAGGCATGACAATACAAGTAATTGTCTTCTTCCCAGGACAAAGGAGGAAAAAACTGATCAGAAAATTTCCAAAACTCACAAATTTTGAGATTTGCTACTATCTCCATGTTTATCCAGCTCAAACCACATGCACAGGGGCACTACCGTTTCTTTTTGAAACTGGGTTAAAACAAATCTTTTTTCACGAATACCATACTTCACTTTAAAAGCAATCATTTCATGGTGGATAGCTCTTTCCCTATCCCCATAGTAACTGCCATCACTGTCAGGAAACTGCTCTTGTTTTTAAAACTGCACTTATTTAACTTCACTCTCTAGCCATTTTTTAAATTTAATGCATTTGTAAATAAGACTGAAAAGGCTTTTAGTAATGTGTCTCTAATGTTTAAGTGCCTTTCAAAGCACAGAGATCAAGCAATGTCCCAGCCTTCTCTTTTAAGGTTTTATTTATGTATTTACTTCTGCCTCCTGGCTCATTTGTTACTTTTCCTTGAGTTTTTTCTCTTGTATCTGTGTTTGAAACAGGCATACAAGTATATTTTACTAACTCTGTGTAAGGTGAGGATCTGCCTATTCTGTTATTCTCGTCTATACTGAATTATCACAGAAATATTTTTGCCATTACAGAATTTTTCTTCTGCTAGTCATAAACGTTGATATCAAGTTTTCTTCAGATCTTTACTTTCAAAGACAGAATTTGCCTCCTGCTGATATAATTTTTATCACTGAAAGTCTGAGCTATTACCTTGCCTCTGAATGTATGAAAACACTTTTTAGTGAATTGAGACCATTTAGCAAGGTAATTTTGATCATTTTATAATAATCTCTTGCCTTGGCCTTTATAAAAATCAGCCTTTGAAATATGCAAGATTAACAAGAAAAGGCTTAAATTACCACTTAATTCATCATATAAAATACAGTACACTTAAGATAGCAAATATCTTGGAGAAATCTAAGTACTATGTCAGCATGCACATCTTTATTCAAATATATAATCTCATTTAAATGAAGAAAACTATTGTATTGGACAGGGCCCTACTTCCATAAAACTTTCCTGGTTTTTTTGTTCCTTTTTGTCCACTGCTTTATTTGTACAACTTGAGTAATTATTTTTTCACTCTTGGATAACTCCTTTTTTGTGTCATTCTTTGTTTCCATTTTAGTCCTTCAGCCCTTTAGTATTTTTTTCAATGTTTGCCAAACAATAACACAATTCTTGGTGTTGCTAGTGCAGCTAGTTTATTTAATATCAGGATTTGGAAGAACTGTGAGCTCAGTGATCTGAAATATGTTTATTTTTTAACATACATTCCCTCACTTTCTCCTTTGCCAAAACTGGTAAATTCTATCTGCATCAGTTGGAGTAAATGTGTCTTCTCACATTCTTCTAAATGTGGACAACTATCTCTCAAACCTTTATACTTACTACACTTTTTGCAATTTATTTAATCACTATTTAGCTGTAGCTGTCTACCTGAGTTCAATATTCATGTTTTAGATTGCTTAGAGCCTTCACTCTATTCAATACTTAACATGTTGTCTCTTTTAGCTTCTCTTACTACTATTCTTATTATTTTATTATAATTATAATTGTTATGTTATTATTTTAATATAATCTTTGCTACTACTACATAAATACCTTAGTGTTTTAGAATTTTGCTTTTGGAGTCCATGAACAAGCCCTAGTGTTTCCTTGAACTTTTCTTCACTAAACTGATGCTTCCAATCAGTTATGTTTATTTTAAGCTTTAGAAAACCTTTTATTTTTCCTTTTTCCTTTTCCAAAGTCTTCTTGGAAAGTAATACAAGCTGAAGATTTAGCAACTTAGCAACTCTTGTTGTATATCTTAAAGTGAGATTCAGCACTGAAGGAGGGATTCAATCAAAACTACATTTAAGTCCAAGTTCTTGTGATAGTCAAATTACATATAAGCAAAATGTTTGGGAGAGCAAGGAGAGCTGTTCACCTAACACAGAGAAGAACTCAGCTGTTAAGATACCATTTTAGATATTTTACACTTTCCACTTTGGCTTCCCACGGCTAGTCCAGGATGCAATTATTTTTCTACAGATCATGCATCATATATCAAAATGCCATCCCTGTGCAAACTTTTGATGTATTATGGGCATTTCAAGTGCTACTGATGCTTAAGCAACTGAATCCTGTTCCCAAGTGGTTGCCCAGCTGGGGAGCTCCCTGCACTCCATGCAGTCAAGGCCTAGGGTTATCTAAAGGGTATATGAGACATTTCTATGGCACTGGCAGGTAGGACACAATTTCTGGGGGACATCTGCCCTTCTGGAGCCTCAGCTGAAGGGCAAGACTTCTCCAAATGTGGTGAAAAGCAGGTAGGCAAACAGCTAAATTAAGCCTTTGATGTCCAGTGACCACAGGGAACACAGAAAAGGATACCTACCCCAAAAGGGAGGCCTAAAAATAGACACCTCTGTTTGCACAACTCATTAGCAAACTGAATCTCACCATCAATGACACTATAAGTAGGTAAGTACTTTCTATATTAATGTATTGTGCTTAAAAATGCTAAGAAAGATTTATGTTGGCTGGATAAGATATTGTGCAGCATTTCTTCCTTATAAACCTTAATAAACCTTTTTTGTAATTCCTTTGTGATTCAAAGAAATTTGTAAGATAGTACTTTTCTCTGGTGAGAAATCACAGATACTTTAACTATGATTTTACTGTTGCACCTCATATTCATGAGTATCTCTCCTCCAGCAACTCCCAATTTTTACATCCTCTTTTTTTGTTTTCTTTCTTTGTGGAACTAGTCTTCCATTTCCCAGAAAACCTTAACAAACACGTCCAATGAAATGCCTAATTTTCACCTGTTTAATACTGCATTTTGCTAAAATTGAGTCTCTTACACTTATTAAACACAATCATCTTTAAGTGCTATCCTATCTGCCCTTATCCTTGAAAGGTATCAAAAATTAGGAACTGTTTCAATTGCCATAATGAATCTTTCAAATAATGTATCTACTGAAAAAGGAGATGCTTCCTCTCATACAGTGATGGTAATTAGGAAGTAGGAGTTTGCTTTGTGGATTTTGCTCTGTGAAATGAATAGACTTTAACAGTACACAGTCTTTTCTCCTGTTTCTTCAACAAGATTTTCTTTGATCAGTGGCATTTTCTGTGTTTGATTTTTGTTGTTGACTTTTTTCAGATGTCAGAGCCATTTCATTGTTGTCCTGATCTCAGCTGATATAGATTTTATTTTCTTATTAGTAACCAGAACAGGATAGTGTTATGGATTTAATAAGCAAATAATTATGATAACACTGATGTTTTAGTTTTTGCTAAATTGCGCTCAGTCTAAGTCAAGGATGTTTTAGTTTCCTATGGTGTGCCAGTGAGCAGGTGCAGAAGAAGCCATTGCTGCATGGCCAGGACAGCTGACCCAAACAGGCCAAAGAGATATTCCATAACACACAACATCACACTCAGTATATAATTTGGAGGAGATTGGCTGGAAGATGCCACTCACTTCCCAGGGAGAGGCTGGACATCAATTGCCAGGTAGTGAGCAATTGCGTTGTGTGTTTTCATTACTACTACAATTATTTACTACTACTATACTAGTAGTAGTAGTAGTAGTAGTAGTAGTAGTAGTAGTAGTAGTAGTAGTAGTAATAGTAGTAGATTTTACCTCATTTCAATTAATAAACTATTTTTATCACAGACCATTAAGTTTTACCATTTTTTTCAATTCTCTCCCCATCCCACTAGGAAGCAGTGAGTGAGTGGCTGTTTGGTCCTTAGTTTCCAGCTGTTGTGGTTTAACCCCAGTTGTTTTCATTATCCAAGATCAAAAATGAAAAAAAAATCTGGATGGGTCTAGCAGAGACTGGCTTCTTCTGTTTAATTCATGTAATATTTACATATTGGAAAAGTAAATACTGTAAAATTGCTTATATGAACTATGTGAGAACAGAGTTCTGATGTGCAAAGGTCCATAACTCACTGATGCCAATGCAGCTGTTTAAAACTGAATTAAGTGTATCCCTCCTTCACCATTTATTTTTCCCATATTCACTCAATAATTTGAAAGAAATTTTTTGTCCCCCTCTTTATGTCTCCCTTGAGCACGGAAAAGTTGGAAAAAACATTTGTATGGGATAGTTGTGGAAGTTTTTATTACAGAGCTGCATGTTTTGCAACATCAGCTGTAAACTAGTCTAGCAGGAAACAAATGTTCATGACAACACGAGAAAGGAAAAGCAGGATCTAGTACTCTAAAAAAGCCCTCCTTATGTGCAACATTTTGAGTTGAGGAAAGATAATCCTAAGGGCTGTTTTCTTCAAGTAACATCAAATATTTTTCCAGCATCCCTCTACAGTTTGGTTCTATTTTCATGCACAGTGTGTCTTAGCACAGAATGTCTTACTGAAATTTAAATGAAGAAGACATGCTTTCTTGTGGCCATAAATAAAACAGCAAAATGAACACACAGATAGCTAGACAGAGAGTTAGACAGATAGGTAAGTATGCAGAGAACACAGTTCTGCTCAGTGTCTGTGACTGATAACCATCTGAAACATTACAGGAATCCAGAGAACTCATTATTCTTCTGTGCAAGCCATTTGGATGGCAAGCCACACTAACTCACAAGGCCTCAGCTTTGGAATGGAGTCTGGAGGGCACAGGTTCCTCTTCAGCATAGCTTATATATGTCACTGTGTGAGAAAAAATATCTCTACTTACTTGTTAGAGACATGTTGTGCCTACTTAAATATTTCTTACATGTTTTTGGAATGGTCTCCTTGGAAACTGGAGTTTCAGTTTGTCTGCTTATCCCTTTTGTCCCGGCTAAGGTACAAGAAATCATTAGCAAGTTGAGATGCTTTAGCCCTGACAACCTCACATCATTAGTATGCTAACAAATGTGAAGTAGAAATATGTATATGATTTTCTGCTTGTTCTCCTATTTGTCCTGCTGGAGAAATGAGTTGGTGAAAGTAGCAATATCAACCTTTGAATTTGTTACCACTCAAATACAAGGCAAAAATTATGCACATAAAAATTGAAGAGGCTGGTCTTACAATTTAGATTACAAAAATACAGTAATGAGGAATTTTTCTAACTCTTACATCTCAGACTAATTATTAATTATTTGAAAATTTCAGGAATTTTTGCATTTCAGTAGATTATGATACATGCATGTTCATCAACACAATGCCATTCAATAAATAATATATTGTATATTAGGTAGGTTGTGATCAGAATAACAGAAGGGAGACCAAAAAAACAACTTTCATAATGCTCTAATTGTTAGCATCCATGGATGGATTAGAAGAGCAAAGCAGCAAACCAGCTTTGTATTTTTGCTGAGTTCCCTATCCATCACATTTTCCCAAAATGCCCTAAGATTTAGAGCAAATAGTTGCACAATAATAACAGAAAACATCATTTTCATTATGTCCAATTTAATTTTGAAAATAAGGAGATGAACACATACTATTGAATCCCATTTCTTGTCCTAAACTAGCCACCTATTCCCACTGGATTAACAATAAACACTCTCTGTAGTGCAGAAATTGGAGAGTGCTGAACTTAAAAGCCTTTGTGTAGAAGTGATATATTGCACTTAACACAGCTGACCTTCTGGGTCTTTACAAACCTTGCAGCATTTTATTTGTTACCATATTTATTGAAGGACAATATTTTTAACTTTTATTTCATACATCTTCCTCCATGGCAATTGAGTATAATTGCACTGGGCACCAGACTATAATGCTTTGTCCTGATTTCAGCTAAGATAGAGTTAAATTCTGCTGAGTAGCTGTTACAATGCTGTGGTTTTGGACTCAGGATAAGAATGGTTTTGATAACACACTGATGATTTGGGTTTTTGCTTAATCATATTTATTCTAAGTCAAAGACTTTTTCCTTCTCACATGCTCTGCCAGTGAACAGGTAAACAAAATAAACTGGGAGGGAGCAGAGCTGGGACAGCCAGAACTGACCAAAGGGATATTCTGCACCCCAGAATGTCATGTTAAGTGTATAAAATGGAGGGAGTTACCCATAATGGGAGCAGATCTGGGCTTGGAAGAAGGCTGTGTCATTGGTCAGTGGGTGGTGAGTAATTGTATTGTGCAACACTTGATTTTTTTCTGCTTATTAATTATTATTATAATTTACAGACATTCTTGTATTTTTTATTTTATTTTTGATTATTAAACTCTTTCTATCTCTACCTACAGGCTTTACTTGGATTCTCCTGGACATTCCATGCTGTTGTGGGGTGGAGAAGGAGGATTGACTGAGCAGCTGTGTAGTGTTTGATTTCCAGCTGAACTTAAACCATGACATTCTTTTAAACAGTGGGCATGAATATCACTAGAAACCCTTCCAAAATTAATCTGTGTTCCCATAGGTAGGTTTGAAAATGTATATGTTAATTCTTTAAATTGATATCTAATTATATTAAAGTTACATGTCTACTGTAACACCCACAAAAACATGTGGCAAAGGGTTCTAACCCATAGCAAGTCTAAAATTTTTCCTTTCTCTACCTCTCTTTTAACCTGGACATGAAAAATAAATTAAAATAACTAAAGTACATGAAAACAATTCTAAAGTTTGGTAAACTAATGCTGATTATGTTGTATGCAAAATATTAAAATTAGGAATAAATATTATGCTTTCCTCTACCACTGCTTGTTCATACACGCAAATAATTAATGCCTAATCTGCTTAATTTCTGGGAACATAAGACTGATATAGTCAGGATACCACACATCCAGGTACTTACATACTGGCTAGCTCCAGTGAGTTCACTGAAAATTGTGATTTAATTCTCAATTTCTTGTAGCCAAATAGTTTTGACTCACGATTTAAATTTTTTTAGTTTTGATGAAGAACACTGACAATGTTTCTGGGTGTTTTAAAAGAAACTGGAGGAAAAGAAACCAGAGGAAATGATGAAGAGCTTAGTTTTAAACTTCTTGGACAGAGAGGCAGTAGAATCATAGAATATCCTGGGTTGGAAGGGACCAACAAGGATCATTGAACTCCTGGCTGTATAGGACAGCCCCAAGAGTCACACCACACACCTAGAGCTGGTCCCCTGTGGTGAGCTGAAAGATAAAAGGTAATGCACTGGTAATTTGTTACTGATGGTGACTCAGGAAGAAGTGATCCCATTGTTCTGCATCCCAAAATAAACAATTATTTGGCAGAAAAAACCTATGCAGGTTTTTAGCATAAGATTTAGCATAAGATCCCAAAACATGTTTTGGAATTGAAGACGGAAGCAAGGTTTGTAGAAGCTGTGTTTCATGTGATGATTTTGGCTGGAATAGAGTTAACTTTCTCCGTGGTTCCTGATATGGAGCTGTATTTTGGGGATTTTTGATGGTGTTGTTGGTTTTTTTTAACTTTGTTTCGTTTTGGCTTTTTGTTTGTTTGGTTTTGTTTTGTTTGGTTTTGTTTTGTTTGTTTTGGTTTTGGTTTGGTTTGATTCGGTTTGGTTTTTTTTTAGGGTTTTTTTGTTTGTTTGTTTGTTTTTGTTTGTTTTGTTTTGTTTTGTTTTCTTTTTTCCTGCAACTAGTGCTAATAACACGGGGATGTTTTTAATTCCTTCTGAGAAGTGCTTACACAGAACAAAGACCTTCCCTGCTCCTCACCCTACACCATCAGCAAGGAGACTGAGGGTGCACAAGAAGCTGGGGGGGACACAGGCAAGGCAGCTGACCCCAGCTGGCCAAGGGATATTCCATACTTTATGGTCTTGTGCTCAGCATATAGAGCTGGCCAAAAAGGAAGGAATGGGAGGACACTCAAAGTAGTTGGTGTTTGTCTACCCAAGTCACTGTTAAATGTGATGGAGTTTGGCTTTTCCTAAAGCTGCCTGCCCAAGAGAAGTGGTGAATGAACTCCTTGCTTTGCCATGTTTGCATGCATGGCTTTTGCTTCCCCTATTAAAGTGTTTTTAACTCAACACACAAGTTTTCTCACTTTCACCCTTCTGATTCTCTCTGCCATCCCATCAGGGAATAGTGAGTGAGCAGCTGTGTGGTGCTTAGTTGTCAGCTGGGGTTAAACAAGAAGACTGGGCGATCTAGAGTAGATAAGTAGATAAAAGATAATAATATAGGCTGGTTACATTTACTTTTGTTGCTATTATTGTTATTATCCCATGGATTTGGAAAGTTTGTATTCAAAACATAAAATATACAGTTGTCAGCCAGTTATAAGAATGATGTGTCCAGTGTGCAGCTGAAAAATCAAAGGAAATAGAATAAAGTGACAATTGATCTGACAGAAGAAGTCTTGCACTGGAATTTATATTCTTGAGTTGTCTAAACACTAACAAGGAATTCCAGGGTAAGTCCACATGGCATGACATGGTCTGTCTGAGGCATGTTATTTGCAGGAATGAACAGCTCTTCTTCTGACTCAATGACATTGTGCTACCCTGGAATCAAACAGACAAAGATAATGACAGAAAACAATTTGATAGACCAACACGTATGCTGGATAAATACGGATGTCTACATGAAGACATAGCTCAGCCTTTGAATAGTACTGTGCAAGCTGTAGATTTTTACTAAATATAGTTCCAAAGGACTTGAAAAGAGACAGTGATAAATTATTTACTGTGCTTTCTTATCAAATACTTGAAAATAGACATCCATGTTCTGTTTTCAACTCATGTAGCAACAGTAACTACAGTGTTCCAAGCATTGCTTTTCAAATAATTCAGATCCCTTAACCACAACAGACTGCCCTCTTTTTCACTCTTCACACAACTTTCAAGACCATATATCAGCTCTATAACAAAACTGAATTTTTTCTCATATAAATAAAAATAGTTACTGTTTTTCACCTGATATTTTTCATATACAGTTCAATACTTCAAGTATCTGAATGTTTAAGAGCCATATATGAAAGTACAATGTTAACTGTTTAGTCCCTACTATTCTAAGGAATAGACTAAAAAATGAATCAGTTTAGTATTATACATCACCAGCAACACAAAAGTCGATTTTTCACAACTTAATAATCAAAATAATGGTATTTGGTGTTTTCCAAAAAAATCCCTATCTGCTTGAAAGCCAGTTACTACATGAGATGTCCAGATTTTTATATTTTTAGCTCTGAGATCAATAAGGGAAAATTCATAACATGAACTCTACAGAGTTAATTACAATAAGATCCATGACATCTCTGTCATTCCACCCTCCTGAATTATTTTTTAATCATCTGAATTCTAATACAGTCTCTAGAGATATAACTTGTGATGTTTTAATGCTGAGCTATGCAGAATTACATTTGGTACTTTCATTATTGCAATCCTTTTCTCTCAGAAAATATTACACCAAAAAAAAAAAAAAAAGGTAGCAGTGATAGGTACTAAGTTTCCTATAAAATTCTCTCTGTTTTTTGGAAAGTGACAAGTTTGAGGAGGGTGCAGTCATTATTTCAGGACAAACAGAGTAAGAGATGAAACTGAATTATGGTTCTGAAGCATGTTTCTGGTACTCATAACTTCAGATAGGCAATGTACATTTTTGCTTATCTGTTGCTTGGGAAGGGGCAGTTATACTGAAAACTAGTGGGCTGTGAGTTTATGCAGCAAGGCTCTGCAGCTCTACTGCAGCTGTAGCTATGTTAGCTCTTCAGTGTGGTCAGCTCAGGCTTTTGCAGTGAATCTGCCAAATGTTCCTACTTAAAACAAAGATGGTTGGTTGGTATTGTGGAGAGATCTCAAGGCAGTGGATTTCTTTAAGGTGAACCTAAACATGCATCAGGAATGTATCTTGAAGATTCTCTTGCTGCAGTCACTCTGCCTAAGGGACCAAACTAGGGCTAGTCTGAAATAAAACCCATTCAAAATTTGCATGAGGATATAATGGCTGCAGCATCAGCTCTTTGGTCTGTGCATTCCATCCACCTCGATGTAATTGTGCTGGTTTGCCCCCTCTCACTGCTCTGAAGGTCACTTGCTTTAACAGCTATCATGTCAACATTAACAGACATATGCCTGCTAGCTGTCTCCCACAACAGCCCAGAAACTTCTAAATCTCCATTAATTTCAAGGAATTAACCTTATCTGACCTCCTGCACCCCTCCAATTATTTTTCCGGGAAATAGCAACAAAAATATATCATTAAAAATTAAGAGAAAAAAATGATTTGAAGGACAGACAGTAGATATGTGGATAAAAGCAAGAAATGAATGGCTCTATCGAAGGTACTGAGTTTGCTTCTTCACTGGCTAGCATGTTGTGAAGTTACTTACAGCTATGCAAACAGGTATAAATTGTTACTAAATCCAAATTAGAATGTCTATATGCAATTTGAACTCACTTTGTAAATGACTCCACAAAATGGTCAACAATGGAAAATGAAATAGAGTATAGTTTGCCCTCCTGTCATCACACTATTACAGACATTCATTATTCTTGAAAATTTATGGCTCTTTTTCACAATTGTAAATCATTGAAATAGCAAATGAACAAAGAAAGAGGCTTTATATTCAAACAATCTGGAGAGCATAGGTAAAATCTCACTAAACTCAAAGAATTTGAATAAGAAAACCTCTATTATTGCTGGTGCTCCAAAAGAGTATTAGACCTGATTGCATTTTTTTTTTAATATTTTTATAATGCTTATCAGTATTTTTTACTTCTTTATCTATCTGGGCACATTTCTAATCTCCGTAAATGTGGTTACTTTTCAAATTTGCATAAGCATGTAATTTCACAGTTCAAGGTTCTAGGACAGCAAACAGGATGCACATGCATATTATTAGTATTTTAATCCTAAAATAAAACTTTTTTTAAAGAGAAATCACAGGCTTCTGAAGGGTTTTCATTTGCTTTTTAACAACAGATCTTGTACAATGCTGGAGAAACAGAGCTCAATCTCATTTTGCAAACCCTTCAAATGGATGTCAGAATTTTTTATTTTCAAAACAATTTCTGAAAAGCTTCTAGAAATCATTTATTATTTCCAGCCTGTAAGATAGATCTTAAATGCTAGGAACAGGAATTTGAAGTTATGATTCCTTCTTGAAGCTCTTCAGAGGAGTAGAAATACTGCCAGATTTCATTCTGCAAGTTAATCCCTGTCATTTTCAGGTAGGAGCTCTACATATCCTTAAGTGGTGCAGAATTTTCTTCTGAGTTTCATACTGAAATTCTTTACAAAACATGTTAAAAGAGTGAAGAAAACAAAACCCATAAAAAAACCAACATGGAAGATCATTTCCCCTGTTAATATCTAGAGTACTTGTTTGTCCGAATCAGCCAAAATATCTATTACCTTATATGTGGAAAACCATTCAGATGTGTCTTTCATTTTAAGAAAGGGAAAACATTTGAAGTATGTTTTATTTAGCTTCTGTTTGTTCAACAACAGTGTGGATATTGAACTAATTTTTTGCTCTGTTTTTGGAAGATCCTCATTTGCAAAAAAAAAATTAGTCTAAATTCCAAACAAATACCTAAGAGGTCCATTCTTGCTGGTCTCACACAAGAGAAAGGGCTCAGGGAGTCTGTAGACCTCTCTGGCTACTACTTAGAGCCCCCAGAGAAGAGACTGAAGGTATGGCTGTGCAGAAAGGTACAGTCAAAATTCCCAAAGAATGTGAAACAGGCATTTTGGTACATGCAATCTTAATTGCAAGGTGTTCTTACAAATATGGACTCTCAAAGGTATAGCTACCACATACTGGGTTTTCCCTCTGGAAGTAAGCAGGAGACAAAATTGGCCAATATTTTGCAATACCCAGCATATTCGGTTTGCATGGTGAGGTTTTTGGGAGCTACAGGGGTGGCTTCTGTCAGAACCTTCCAGAAGCTTCCCCCATGTCTGGCAGATCCAATGCCAGTCAGCTCCAGGGGGGACTCACCACTGGCCACAGCCAAGCCTACCAGTGATGGTGGTAGCATCTCTGGGGTAATGGATTTGAGAAGGAGGGAAAAACCCCCTCTGCAATAGCAACTGCAGCCAGGAGAGTGGAATCAGGCTGAGGGGAGCCACCCTGCAGACAGCAAGGTAAGTGTGGGAGGAGTGGAAAGAGGTGCTCTGAGTGCCAGAGCAGAGATTCCTCTGCAGCCATGGTGTGGGCTATGGTGAGGCAGCGGTGCCCCTGCAGCCCATGGAGGTCCATGAGGGAAGCAGAGCTCCACTTGCAGCCTGTGGAGGACTCCACAGTGGAGCAGGCAGATGTCTGTGGGAAACCTGCACTGGAGCAGACTCCTGGCAGAACCTGGGGGCTTTGTGGGTAGAGGAGCCCACACTTGTGACCCCATGGGGGACCAACACAGTAGCAGGTCATGAAGACCTGTGGGTCATGGGAAGGACTCACATTGGAGAAGTCCATGGAGAGCTGTGTTCCACAGGAAGGACCCCACGCTGGAGCAGAGGAAGAGTGTGAGGAAAATTTTGTACTTCATGCTCTTTAGTAAACTGATCTGAAAAGCACAGGCATAGGAGAGTGTTGAAGATCCAGCACCAACAATTATTAAAAAAAAAATCAAATTGTAACCTGGAAGGAAAGGCTGGTCCTGAACTTACTCTGGGGCCCTGTGTGCATAGGGTCTGCCATATCTCTCAAAATCTAGTAGAGAATTTATTATATAAGATGAGCATTTTCCCCTTGGCAGTGCATGCCTTTACATTCAGTGCTAATCACATGCTATATTCATCACTACATGCAGGCACCATCATGTGCTTATTTTGCTGGGGAGAGTAATTAAACGCAATGACATTTTGCTTGTGATTTGTTGTAGAGTTTTTTGCACGTTTTCTTTGCTGGCTTCTTCTATTAGTTGCTACTGTCTCCCAGTGAACATGTAATTTCCCCATAAGGGCAATATTAGACAAGTGAAATGATTTATAAGGACTGTTTGAATCTTTGTGTATAATCACAAACACAAATCAAGATAAATGTGGTGTATGAGAGTGAGAAAGTGTGTAATTCTCAGTAAAAGTTAGTGTTCAGACATTTCATGATAAACACAGCAGAACCACCAGAGGAAATTTTGCCCAACAATAATCTCCTGCTGCTGCTTATTTATCTCTTTTTTTCAATTGGTATTTCCTCCAGGCAAAAATGAGTCAGATGATGATGAAAACATTTGCCTTGGAATCTCCTCTTAAAGCCCACAGCCTAAATGTCAGAGCAGTTATAAAAACAAATCAAAGATTCATATCTCTAGCGATGCCTAGCATCTGTTGTTTTGTTACAACTCCTGCAATTAGAAGAAAATAATGTCCTGCCCTGGATTTTCCCAGTATGAATACAGTATTAAAATATCATAATTTATTGCAGATTGTTGATTACAATAGTTTTTCTGGTGCTAATTTATTACTTGATATATACATGTACATACACATGCATAAGGAAGTACAAATTATTATTGGCTATATTTATATTGTTATTATAGCTAGTACAATAGGCTAAGTGATATTTCAGACAGTCTTGTGTCTGTATTACACTAGATGAAATACAAGCATGTTCAAAACAGCGTATTTGTACATCTCTGGTATCTGTGGTATCAGTGGTCTTCTAAATAAAATTAAAGATAAATGGGTTTGCAGAATCCATGCCTTCATAAACTACTAGTGTGCCAGAAAAAGAGGATATGCACTCAAATATGCACATTTTGGGCATGCATATATAAAATTTTCATAAATAATTTTCTTTAAATACAGTTTGAAAAAAAATCTTTATGTCTCTCAGGCTGTGACTAATCATGTACTATTAATCTTACTATTAGTGGTATGATAAAGTTTTCTCAAAGTCTGTTAATAAATACAAAATTATTTGGAGATTTCACATTTTAATGATAATCCTATCACCTCCACTTCTGTTAATGTAAAGTGCTATTGAGTGGCTGTTTTAAATGACAGTTGAACAGTTCACTGGATGGCAGAACTCATAGGTCTGTGGAGAAAAATACTATATTTGAGAATGTTAATTGATGCAATAACTCCAATAATAGTTTTTTAAAAAATTGTAAGAGTAACATTCTGCTCTCATTTCCCCAGGTGTCAAACAAGATATGCTGACTTCAGTAAATGTGATTCACATTTACGTCAGTGGTAATCAAGATTGAATTGTCCCTTTATCTACCCAATTATCTGTCTATCTCCCTGTCTCTCAATCCTCCCCCTCTCTCTGTCTCTCACTGCTTAGGTAGACAGATACAAATGCACCAACTAAACATTTAAAGAAACCTTTGAAATTAATTTGTGAATATTGGAATACTATAAAATGTGAAGTGAAGGATAGTACTTTCTTAGGAAGGATTTTATCTGGCATTTCTACTTTTAAAAAGCAGAGAAATATTTTAGAAATATCATGGTTAACATGAGTGTCTGTACATCCTTCATGCTTTGGTATTCATATGCAAAGTGAAAAAAAGAAAACCTTTTTTATAGAGTTAGCAGACCTCTCTCTTATACAAGTGTGATGGTTTAGGAATGGTATTGATGCTCAGATGAAACAGAAAAAACATCATCTGTTCTCTCCTCTGCCTACCTCTGGTGACAGGGACAAATGCAGAGCTCCCAAGTTGAGATATGAACAATTTACTGGACACAGCAATGATGTACGAAAAGAAGCAGTAACAGCAACAATATAAATAGCAAAAATATGCAAAGAGAGGGTGATTTACATACAAAGAAATATACTGTCTGACCAGCTGGACCCAGAGCCAGTCAGAACCTGAAAGAGAGAACAAAATGGTCTCCTGGACCATCTGTGTGCCACCACCACCTTTTCTTCCCAAGCACAGACAATTTCCTTCATGGAAGTGAGTCCCTTACTTCTGCCTCCTGGCAGTGATGTGCATGATATAGACCAACAACATTTATGTGCCCCCGTGGCTCCAGGCTCTGCACCCTCGTGGCTACTGAAAATTAATGTCAGTTGACAACCAGACACAGATCTGCTAAACATCATGAAGGAAAATAGTGGATTAAATTAGAGTACTGTTACATTTTATTAGTGAGATTTTTAATCAAATTTCAGCCTCCATGGTTGTCACATTTAGAATTTTGAATCATGACATGGAGTAGTTTGCCAGAGCACAAACCATTGACACTTGCCATTTGGACAAGAGAAAAACCAAAAGCAGCCCTTTCAGGTCTACCATCCACAGAAACTTTCTGTAGCTACCTTATGGTAAGACAGAACTGCTGATAGACCTGTGGAGGGAATGAATATCAAGTCCTCAGTAGACCTGTGGAGGGAATGAATATCAAGTCCTCAGTGCCAGCCTTCCCATGTTTCTTCCCCTATGGCACAATGCTCTCTGTAAGTGTTGATTTAGCCAATGAATATAACCATCCTGCTGAGCATGAAAGTATGGATGGATAACTTATCAAAGCCTAGGGAATGGTGGATTTCCATGGAAGATATATGAGCTGTAAGCTCCCAGGGTCTGAGCAAACAGGACTACATGTTAGGTATCATCCAGTTCTTCCAGATTATTTAATGTCATGTTCAATATTTTTAACATATTCTCTTCCATTCACAGACCTGAAAAATAAATAGATGTGCCATGGGGTCTTCAAGAATGTCCCCTGTTTTTTATTGATCACACAGGGTAGATAGGTACTCTGCTACAGAAAGAGCACTTTTTTTAGTTTGTCCACATGTTACTGAAAGTTTGCTCAATGCCCTCTGGGGTTCTTTTTAAGAGAAGTGCCTGAGTTTAAGGATGTTTATCTATCTTTTTTTTTTCTAGTTTCTGTTCTTCTGGTCAGGTGAAATCTTCCAGGGAGAGAGGGACTATGCCCACAAGTTTTCTGCAGTGGGATACTTGTGGTGACAGTGAAGAAACAGGTTGGTGAGAGCCAGAGATAAACATGTGAGTCAGAAGTGGGGTTGTGTCCCATCACAACAACAAAAAAAGACTTTTCAACTATGCTGATCAGAAGCAAATATTGAGTCTTTGGGCAGAGGTTAGCCTTGAATTGCTGCCAAAGTCAGAAAACACAAGAGAGTGAGATAAAAATATGGAGACTGACTTGAGTGGTCTTTCCTTCATGCCCTGCGCAGTAACTAGAAAGACTGAATGGATTAGCACACCCTTGCCTAGGATCAGTTTCAAAGAAAAAAATAATAGCAAGTTATTGACTCAATTTCTAATAATTTCAAAGAAAACCATGCCCAAAAGTACACTATTCCCAAGGTCATAGGTCAGGTTTACTGGGAAGCTATGGACTTAGCTGATAGCTTGAAAACACTGTATTTGAAATGCATAATGAAAAAAACACAGCACATGAAATGCCTGGAGGAGATTGTGCTCATACACAGAACTGCTTGGCAGTGCATTTCATGTGGCCAAAAACTGATGCAATCATATTAAATGTCATTGCTATATGTCCCTATGTACATATATGGTGCCCTTAGGTATCTTCTTTGCCCATCTCTATTTGGCATTTGCTCTCAAAATTAAAAATGCTTGTAACAATGATATTTTTTAATTCCATCTCTTTACAAGATGGAAAGAACTGAAAACAACTTTAAAATCTTGCGTCTGAAGATGCTCCCTGGAGCAATATATTGTTAGCATGTATTGCAGATAACATTTTCACCACGGACAGCATAGGGAAATTAAGATGTTACAAGTGTATTAGGTGGATTAAAGGTTGGCTTCCAGTGGTAGAATGAAATGGCTTCTACTCTTTACAGAATCTTCAAACAATAAAGTACTCAGAGTCCAAGTGACACTCCAGAGTGAGTGGCATACATTGCATGTCATCTCCTTTACCACGTATTTTTGAACTAATTTATAAGCTGGAATAATTTACTGATATGTAATACTAAATAATTGAAAATATTTACAAAATAGTGTTTACAAAACTTTGTTTTCTACCCAAGTGCTTAGTTATGTAACAGAATAGAGAAGAGCAGAGTCTAGTTCTTTATACTAATCTTTCAAAATCCGTAATAATGAGAAATGCATAATTTATATAGTGTCAGTTGGGGATTTTTTATATGAAATATGTTAGATTCTTTTGCTTTTGGCTGAGAAAGAAAACAGAGAAGCTCTTGCCAGTTTGCCATTAAACTGAGATTAGATGTTTGCTCTGGGCAATGGTTAAAAACAAACCAAACAAAATACAAACTGGCCAGCTCTGGCCTGCCCCAGCAGTTTTTATATGAGCTTACTTTCTGCAAAGGGGTGGTGCAAGTAACCTGAAAATGACACTAAGAAGAAAAGAAGCTTCCAGAGAAACACTATGGAGCTGTTCAGAGGGCTAGGCATTTTTTTCCAGAGCTGTGTAGATCTTTTTTGGAAAGGGCCCATGTCATAGAATCATAGAATACCCTGAGTTGAAAGGGATCCAAAAGGATCATCAGAGTCCAACTCCTGAGGAAAGATACTGGTATTTCTAGTGTCACATGAAATAAAAATTAAAGATATACATCTAAGGAGGCATTAGTTGGGCTTGGCCATCAAAGGCTTGCATAGATCAAATGAAAAGCACCCAGATGCTCTCTGCTTGCTCCCAAGACATCTGCTCTGCTTCTCTTAATTGTGCTTGTTCCTTCCACCTGAGAAAGTGATTATCATTACTTAAATGTGTAGTTGTCTTACTGTTTCTATTCACAGTCAGTGCATGCCTGCCTTACATATTGATTATAGCTGTTTCTTCACAGAATCCCAAAGGTGGCTGCTGAGCTTCATGCTATTAATTGGTATAAATATCTGTCTCCCCAGCATACCTGACCCCTACTGTCAGCATCAATGTTGTGACCTTCGCAGACTGGATAGCAACAACTTACTTATGGAGGGAATCTTAAGACTTTTTGGATCAGAGTGCTGAGGGGTATCCATCCATCATATGGAAGGGGTTTTAGTGCCTGAATAAATCTAAGATGCTCCTGTTTGGACTTTTTTATTGCACAGTATAGGAAGATTTCCAGTAGTATCCAGAAATAATTTAAAATATTCTTCAAATACTTCTGGTAGTTCTTGAATGACTCCAGAGAGCCAGTGCAAAAGCAGCATACATTTGGCAAAAGTAGAAAGAAAATCAGCAAATATTGTTAAGACTTTTCTGCAGTTGCTGCAAAAGTCGTCTCCTAATAACCAAAGATGCATTTAGTTCCAGTACCAGTTTCACACATCCACAACCTTAAAAGCAAGTGAATAAACACAGGAAGAATTTCTTGACATTATTCATAAATTCATGTTACTTTTGATACTTAGAATAGATATTAGTGATTTGACCTTACATGAAATTTTCACTTACATTCTCTATATTAAATGAACAGAAGTTGTTAGCCCAACTACCAGTTTGTATTCTTGCTTAAAACCTTATCATGGATCTTGTATATGTTTGCAATGATTACATCAATCAGAAAAAAATATCTGGCTCCCATATTCCCCATTTGGTTGGGCAGTTACTGTATCTCAGCATTGCCGAAGACCCTGGAAACATTTTGAATTAGGGAAGGCTGATGGAGGCCAAAGTGCAAATTTTCCCACTGGCTACTGTTCTCAGGGCACATGGAACCTTGCATTTGCAGCAAATGAAGGAGAAATTAATAAAAATGAATAGCATTTTTCTGAACTTGTGACCCTCTTGTATAAGGGATTTCCCTGTGTGCTTTTGTATGTGTGTGTGTGATGCCAATAGCTCCTCAGTGCTGAATGACATTTGATTAATTATAGCAATTAGCCATCACTTTGTGTCAATCACTGGATACTAAGTTGCTATAACCTCAAAGTGTAGCAAATGTTAGTAGCCATCAAATTGTATATCTCATACTATTTAAGTTCTTTTTGGCCACTACCCAAAGTACACTGTGACTCTTCTGGCATCTGACATGTGAAAGCAGACCCAAACAGCAATTCAGAAATGACCCAGTTCAAGTCACCCTTTCTCAGATGTACAATACATTCAAGACTACACTGAGAATATATAATGGGGCCCATTTTCTTCAGGAAACAATTCAAGAAACTAAAAGAGCGCCAACATGAGCTGGAAGGTGATTTTTTTCGTGAAAAACTGGCCATAACATTGCCAGCTACATACTTGAAGGAATTGACTTTGGAAATTTGATATAATACACACTTTTTCAATGTCCTATGGAATTAAACAACTAAAATACATTAATTAGAGCAGTTGCAATACATGATGGTATACATTGGAATAAAAGAGCTACTGTTGTGTCTGGAAAATTAGAAGAGATCTGTTCAAATCCTTGCATTGTTTCTCCAGTGTGTATTTGCTTAGTTCCTGTTCATAGGGAGAAGTTCAGACACTAGTAAATAATTTACAACTTGCACCTCGTACCTCTTGAATAATCCTTAGGAAAAAAATCATCCAGGCCTATGCCTGATCTCATAGTTTGAACTGTAAGCAACAACATTGTTGGACTTTATCTTTACAACAGTGTGACATTATGTGGTTCATATTTGTGTTAACTCTGACAAATTTTCATTAAATATATTTACAGAGAATTTCCTTCATAAACATAAGGTGTATCATTTATTTTTGAAAAGGAGATTTTTTTATGTTTGGGTATTTTTTACTTATCTATTTAGTGACATTTTCCAGGAACATTTTCCTGGCATATTGAAATTTTCCAATATAATGAAAAATATATAAATAGAAAAATATGAAGCCAATTTCCTTATAGATAGTATGGATGTTTCCCCTTTTGTCTCTGGAGGTCACTCATAAAGGTTTACCTAAAAGTAGAAGTTTCCTTTAAGACTTATAGTAAACTCTGTTCAGAGGTGAAGCAAACAGAATGCTTCAAATTAATTTCAAGTTTTCTCAAGAGAGGGATTTGGAGAAAGGATATGTGTCAAGAGCAAAACCAAGCATATTTCAGGAATTTGCTGGAGTTCTTTTCATGCTCATAGTCCCATGGTTATACTAGCAAATGCAAGTTAAACACATCAATAAATATATAGATGAAAAAGCATTGAAATTTTAATGTTTACTCTTCCTTGTATGACAAAATGTTTTTTTCAAAATTTCTAGAATGTTTATTCCACTTGAACAGAGTGGTTTTTTTGTTTAAAGTAGTTTTTGGAAGCAGGGTACTCCAGAGAGAAGTGCTTTGCTCACTACAAACAAGACAAAGTAGGAAGATCAATTCCAATTCAGAACTGGAATAGGGGTCTTACCATACAAGATGCTGCTTTTTTTTTACTTGCAACTGCAAGAAGGTGGAACTGCTCAAATGAACTAAATATAGAAATATTATATTGGAAAAATCTACACATAGTCATAGGGGAAGGTGGTAAATGGTATCTGCACACAAGATACAGGAATAAGAAATAAAAGGTTTAGTTTTTATAAGGATGAAAAAGAATGCTCATTGAGGATCTGCAGTTTCTGTAGCATTGGTAATCCATCCTGTAAGATAAAAATGCAGGTACACAGATGCTGGTGTGCAGAATTCTGGGAGTAGCTATTGGCAAAATTGTTCTCTGTATGTCAATCTTGAATTTGGTTTAAACACTGACAGTCAGAGAGGCAGGGAGGCAACTGAAGAGCTAAAGGCATAATAAATTGTTCCTGGTTTCTGTTAGATAAAATTAAATCACTTTCACAAGGAAGGTTTCACTTGAGACTTTTGAGCATTGGTGCTTAGGAAAGTACAAGCTGTAGCCTTTGGAAAGAAAATCTGCACAAAGATCAAGTGCTTTTGATGCAAGGTGAAGAATTTTTAATGTGCTGAAATTCAATGCAGGAAACAGCCAAAGGCAAAAATGGCAGCCTGAAGCCCTGCGTTTAGTTCTGACTTTGACAGATGTCCCACGAAGTATTTTTATCCCAGCGTGAGATATTTATTGTGATTTCACCAAATTAACACAGAGCCCATAAATTTTACTTTCAAATGTTGCCATTTAGATGCAATTTTAGTTATGCTGGGCTTCAACTGTATGAACATGAGAGTATAAAGGTGTGAAAATAAAGGGCTCCTTGAAGGGCTGTCCATGGCAGATACTTTCCCTGTATGCTCCATACTTCCTGTACTGGTCAGCTGAGCTGACACATGCAGGAGAAGCTGTAATTCACTGCAGATGAAAGCTAGCAGCATAGTCTGGATGAATTAGCACTAAACAAAAGCAGTAAGAGCTCGTGATCTTAGCAGCTTACCTGAAGTCCCATAGAGATGTGTGAGTTCACACTACCAGTGCAAGCCTTCATTTTCCCATTCTCAGTCTCCCATTGCCCTTCTCTCTGCTCTTTGTTCACTATGGTAACAACACATCTCATATCTGCCGAAAAAGAAAAAGACCTGCCTATGGCTTCAATAACCACTTGGGGTAAAAAAGCTTGGGCTGGGCAAAGCACCAGAACATGGCAGGGCTTTGTGCCCTGACAGAGGCTGTCCCTGTGCTTGCTCTGTGGTCCCTGTGGGAAGAACAAGGCTCTGTGGCTGATCATGCATCCTGTGGGCAGCACACAGCTGGGAAATACCTTAGGTACCTTTGTCTTCCTAGCCAGCCAAGGGATTTGCTGCTTGGGGTCTCAAATGTCAAAATCTAACTTGGATGAGATTTCCTTTCCAGAACAATGCCTCAAAGGGTTGCAAAGCTATTCAGGCAGTGGAGAAGTTCCTACAGTTATTCTCTGGTCGTTTACTTATAAGTGCTGCCAGAGGAAACATGGAATGGAGGATTCTTTCAGCTTAGCTGATAAAATTAAGAATTTATATGAAAAAGTTGGTTAGGGACAGCAGAAAACCTTTGGATTTATTCAGTTTTTAGGATTTTGCTTTTCAAAATGGGGAAGGAGGGAAAGGGGAGACCATCTTCCTGGATCCTATCCATATTTTAAAAATTCTCTTAAACATGCTTCTAAGAGAAAAATATGTAGTAAGTGAAAGTATTTTATTAATAAAGATGTTAGAAAAAATAATTCAAAAATTTTCTACTCTTTTTGACTGTTGATTGTGACTAAATTCAGTTTCAACTAAGAATAATATTGTTCTTATGGATACCTGTTTTCCTAGATTTGCAAAATGATTAAATGGTGAACATTTTTTACTCAAGAGTATTGAGGCCAACATGTTTAAATACTTTCTAATGTAAATTTGAATTTAATAAAAAGTGATTTTATGTATATAGATGCTTATTTATGTTTATTTTATTGGTAAATTGGCTAGATTTATTCTGAAATATTTTCACAATTCATGTTTTCTCCATTACTCTCCACTTCTGATACATCTGCTTCCTGCCTTTATTGACTGAATTTGAAAAAGAAGATAACTGAAGTGTCAGAATTTCAGAATTTTAGTGAGCCAGAAATTCCAACTGAATTTCAGGCCTGTATTTTTGCATCCTTATTTTCTGTCTGAATTCTCTTCCTCAGAATTATTTTTCAATTTTATGTAGTGCATATTCAGGTGATTATGAAGCCCAGTGTCAAAAATTGCCCCTGTGCATGTACTTAAAAAAAATTAAAAAAAAATGGAATGTAGTAATGCCTGTGGGGAAGGGGTTGTAGTTAAAAGTTATAACTCTGGATGGTGTAGATTCTGAGTTTTACATTTTCACTGTTTTTTACAAAATATTGTTACTGCACAAGACATGGCATGAAGTCAAAGAAAACCTGTCAGGAGGAACTGAAAAGATCAAGTTTTCTCCAAGGTTGTGACATCAGGATACCCACGGTAAACTTTATCAGCCAGGCAAACCCTTAACTACCCATGCTTTGCTGGGACTGTTGGGACTGTTGTTACCCAAACTCCATGTTTCAGCTCAGCTGCAGAGACTTAATCAGTGCCAGTTTTCCACCTTTTCTTTTTTTTTTTTTTTTTTTTTGTATTTTTAAAGCAGAGAAGAAATGAAGCTTTCAACTCTTTTGTAACATGAGATTGGACCAAGAGATAGACATTCCTTCTGAGAATTAACAGAAGAAACAGGGCTAGCTAAAAAAAGAAGACTTTTTTTTTTTTTAAGATATTTTTCTTGAACTATTTTCTCATTACTTTTGACATAAGAAGCAATCACAAATGCATCTAATGGATGACTGTTGACATCCAGGTGTTGCATATTAGCATTTATCTGAATGACAAAATACCAGAGTGGACAACTGCTTCTGCAGTTTTCCCAAAAAATACTGCTGTCTACCAGAACCTTTCTGGAGGCTGGAGTTTTGTCTGGAAATAAATATACGTTTTTGTATGTGAAGTTAAGCAGAATATAAAGTCTGAAATCTTGGATAATACGTAGGTAAACTTTTGCATTTGCAAGTCAATTTTGGGGAGGAAAAGAAAATTGTCCTTATATTATTACAAAATTACCTAAACATTCTCAGTCACTCTTTCCTGAAAAGGCCTGAAAGACTTTTTAAGTTTTTGTGAGATGCTGCTGACATCAAGATGAATGATATTTCTGTATGGAAATACACAGTTGTGGTCAAAGAATCATCAAAATTATTCCTGGAGAAGTAAATAGCCAATGACAGCAATACAAATATCTGCTTTAACTCCAGAAAAAGACTTTCTCTTTTGTATCATAGTACATGAAAGGAAAGCTTCACAGGAGACAAGCATTTTCTGCTGCTAAAATGATCTTACTGCTAATCTTGTTTTAATGGTGAACATAATATTGCCTTTCCAAATATGATGGCAAGTAAGCTGGTCCCTCTAGTCTCTGTATTAAATTACTCCTCCATTCCACACCCAAACTGAGTCTCCATTCTGATCTTTCAGAGTAATTTCCTTGCAGTTACTCTGGGAAAACCAACATGTCATTCTTTAAAATCTGTCCTTTACGAGTGTTCTGCACTGCATAGTTGGCATGAGAGTCGTGATCTACCTCTGGCATTACCTGACTGACAGATATTGGATTTATCTGGCAGTAAACTGACATACAGCTGGTGTTGCCACCACTTTTCCTTCTTAGCTTCATATCTTTAGTGCAAGTTGCTACTTTTAAGCACTAAAAACAACACAAAGGATGGATATAAGTCATTTATACAAGCTAAATTTTCACCTCTTGAAATCTTCTCAACTCCTGAAATTATTTTAAATAGTTTTGTGGCACCATCCACTTTCCTACCAGAGTTTTACACTATTACATTCTATCTGTCTGTGTAGCTCAGGTCAGTAAACTGAAAAGCCTCCTGTTTGTGTTATGTAACTGTCTTCTTCTGGCAGCTGGCTCCAATGTGCACCTCTGTGAATGTTGCCATGGAGACTCCAATTTAGGAGCAAAGGGATTTGAGAGTTTCCATCCCAGCAATACGTGACAAAAGAAATACAGAAATTAAAGTGGTGCCTGCCCTTCAGATGGGAGTCAGGCAGGTCTGCTAGGCCAGGCTGGAAGTGGGGCTGGAGGGAGTAGTATGTTGCTTGCACAAGTGATTAATTAATGCATTACAGTCCTTGTTATTCCTCTCTATAATTTTCCTTTTCTACCCAGCTGTTTTATGAAACAGAATTAATATTAAATGATAGCTCTTTCTGACTAAATTACTGCAGTAGCATCCAATGTACACAGTTTCTACCTTTCCCCTGAAAGTGAGCCCAATATGTGCTCTGCCCTCCGGATGATGATTCACTAATGCACTGGTTTGTACATCTGACTTGATAGGTATTTGTCTCCTGGTGATGCCCAAAAATATTTGCTTATTTTTAGTTCTGTGATTTCATGTTGTTTCTAGCCCTTCTCTCACAGAAGACTTTGACAAAAGTTATTGACTACAAGGACACAAGAAAAAAAGGCAGTGAGAAATAACTTACTAGCATATTAACAGAGGAAGCCAGCACTACAGATTTTTTTTCTAGTTAGGTGTAAGCCAGTTCCCTAAGAGTAAATAACTTATACCAGAAATCATAATAACCTTTGCCTCAGCATTTCACAAGATTTATTTTATAGGCAAGACTTGTTTGACAATATTCTTTGTGGAATTTTTTAAACATTTATATGAAGAGGGGTATCTGTAAATCTTCTATGTTTTGGTTTTTTATTATTTTGTTTTGCAACTCAACATCCTGTGAGTCTTGTTCCATTTGGTAGAATGATTGACAGAGTTTTGGATTAACAGCTGCTGTTTTCTTGAACACTGTTATGAAAAAGATGAGACTGGAATTTAGTTTAAAAAAATGTAAGTAACAGAAAAGCTGGGGTTTCTCCACAGATAATATTTTGCTGGTGTTGACTTCAGTCCACATTTTTTATGTAGGTCTAACTTTGCTTTGACAAAGTCCTTTCTAAGAAAGAAAGGTGGCTTATTTTGCTGACAAAAACTCATGATGGTGCTACTCCATTACTTGTTTGATAAAAGTATGTGCAGGTGGTCAATCAGTTCTGTGTTGTACCTTAAGGTACAATGTTCTTTAAACCTTTAAATGTTCTTTAAACCTTTAATTGAGAATATAGTCAATATGAAAGACCACTGTACAGAGGGAGCTAGGAATTTAAAGCTTCCTAAGAACAGGATCGATTGAGGCTGCCACCACATGACCAAGAAACCTGTGCTCCTTTGGTGACAGGGTTACATCTGTCTCTCTTCGAGAAGTAGGGAGCAGGAATAGGCAGCAAGTGATCTTTAGTGACCTAGGACTACAGAAGGGTCATAATTCAAGACCCCCTTCATCTCAGATCTTAAAAAATACAAGCTTCTCTTTCACTTTAGAGATTCTTGGGGCTTCTCAATACTGCACTTGTGTCCCAAAGGGCCTCTCCTCCCTTTGTGGCTTCCTCCCTCTTTGTCATACTGAGGTACTCTACTCTTTGCCATAATGCCTTTTGGTCTTCCCACAACACTGCTCTGAAGTAGCAGCGGCCACCAGAGCACGTAAGTGACACAAAACCAAACCATGTCCATGCAAAGCACTGCTGTGTAACTGCATTTGAGGATGCAAGTGTTCCCATAAGATCAATGTTCAAAGTAAGAGAAAAAAGAGCAACCTACCGCAACAAGATTCAGCTTGCATCAGTCCTCTGCTTTAAATCAGCAAATACTCTTTTATTCCAGCAAAATTGTTTAGATGACGGTTCACATTCCCGAGGTAAATGGTAAATAGGTTTGCTTTGACACGAATGAAAGGCTCAAGGTATTCAGTATTCTGTGCACAGTCAGGAAGGATCTAGAAATGTGAAATATAAAGGAAAGTAAGGAAGCACTTCTGTGCTGCTTGGAACTTCTTGATCACCTTTATCACCAATACTTTAAAAATTTTTCTTCCATTGCTACCAGTTTAGCTTCATAGTTTGAGACTTGAAAAATACGAAGAAGTAACTCAGCAGTTCATTGACTACTAACTGTGGGAAAGTTCTAGACATTTTTTGGCCAACTCTGTATATGACTCTATTGCCATAACTTAATATGAAGGAAGTTTATAGGCACAATAAGGCTTGTCCAGAAATTTTAAGCTATAATAGTTGATAATGTACTGGTACATAATTTATATATTGCTAGTACTAATGTACTGGTACATAATTTATATATTGCTGAAGTATTCTGTGGATTCCTGAATTCTTTGTTACCTGAAAAGAATTAAGAAAATCTAAGTTTGTGTTAACTCTGAGTCTACCACACAGTTATTTTTCTAATAGCATGTTTTGCACCTTTTCAACTGCTTAAAAATGTGCTATTTAAGTACTGAACAAGTATAGTAGATTGGGTGATGATATCCATTCAAGACTTCAAGTAGATATTGAAGTTCTTCTGTATTTCATATTTCCTTTGTTCTGCCAGCTGGGGGGTATTCCTAATTTTTGTTCTCATTGAAGCTTAGAGAAGCCTAACATCAGTTATACTTGTACCCTGTCATCGCACCGTTAGCAGGTACCAGCAGACTTTGTTCCATGAGAAGAAAATCTTTCCTGCTGTCTCAACAGAACTGGCTCCTTGCATCTGTGCCACCAGATCGCGGCAGAAGAGAAACAAATGAGGCAAAGCATATGCCAGACCTGATGGATCTTGGCTTCTTGTCATCCCTCCTCAAACAGTGTAATATCAAGCCAATCTTTACCTTCTGTACCCTTCAGTGGCCTCAGCCTTGCACAGAATCTAGGAGACTTAAAAGCTCTTTTTATAAAACTTCATGTATATTTCCAACACTGTACATGTTTTTGAGAGAAAACAATGATTAAACATAGCACTAGTTGAGATAATGGCCAGAAAAGAGTTTACAGTAAAAACATAAGATCGTATATGCTTCACAACACAGGAAAGCACAAATTCCTTCTGCATATTCTAGGAATGTATGAGGCTGGCAAATCATAGTAATGGGAGTACACAGCTCTTGAATGAAATTGTTACATGTATTAAAACCAAAGACAGCAACCATATTTGCCGACCTTCCTCCTCACCACTCATATATTTAGTTCAGTCCCACTAAGCATTCATATTTAATTTGCTACTTTTTCCAAGAATATTTTCAAGCTTTCCACCACTAACTTAAAGACTATAAATGATCTTTGTGATCAAAAGAAGTAGAAAAGCAGATGAGAGGGGAAAATAACATTGGAGACAACTAAGACCAATGATATAACCTAAGACAACAGTGGTTTTGAGTATGAAGAAACATTTTTTTTTCTGAAAATGATATCAAAAATCAAATAATACGTTCATAATTGTAATAACAATCAGACATGGAGAAAAATGTTACCTGTGATTCAGAGCAACTGACTTTAAAACAGATTACAGGAATATGCAAATGAGTACATGCATTAGGCAATATAGTTTATTTAATCATGCTCAGACCACTTAAAAGTTAATAATAATTCTAGTTGTTTATAGGTAATCAGAGGAAAACCTCAGTAACACACATGAATTTGATAGGAAAAAAAAGTATGTATAATGCTTTAGAAATATTCATTTAAATCATATGCAGTTAAATGTTATAAATTGGATTACAGATGGTACAAGAATCCTTCAAAGACTGCTACAAATTTAAAGATGCAGAATTTATCCAGCACAGCTTTTGGACAATTCACTATTTTCATTAATGGATATAATGTTTTTATAATGCATCTTACTGTTTGGCTATAAACACTACATATATTTTTTATATCTATTACATGGCCAAGATCTATCAAAAGCATGCAATTCCTGATTGATGCAACTTGTAGGAAAACAACGCTTTTTCTCTTTAGATTTTAATATGAAAAGCAAGATGCTTTCAGAGGTTTGAGAAAGTAAACACAGAATGATGGAGGCCAATGAAAATATATGCTGACTAAGATTAGACTGTTTTGCAATTGTCATGAGATAAGATGCTGTTTCTGTAGTTTGGGTTTTTTCCCTGTTCTTTCTCTTTAATCTAAGTCTTTCTCAACCTGCAATTCGTTAACAGTATTCAAAAATTTCTACATAGATTTCTTGTTCAAGTCAACAGTAAAGGAAAAAAATTATAGAAAAACTTGTTTTATTAGATCTTTTCATAAATAGCAAATAACTTCTACTGTAATTAAGGAGAAACATATGAAAAAAATGCAGAAAGTAGTTTGGAATAAAGGTATTTAGCAGGAACTTGGTGAAAGAAAAGAAAAAGCAGTAACAGCAAAATAAGTACAGGGAATGCGAAGTGTTGGGAGGAAGCAAAAAAAAGACTGTATAAATGAGAACAAAATAGTTTGGGGAAACTGAAAAGGAAACAAAGGCATCAGGGGCATGTTTTCTGGCAGGATCCTTGAGTTCAAACATAGATGTAATAAAATCTACAATTATGATGTCCTAATTATAAGATAGATGGGATAAAATTTGTAATAATGATTAAAAGGAAAATTGATTTAATGAATACTTCAGTATGTTGAAAGAGTGAGAATTTACATTTTCATCTGGTAAAGATGAGGAATTCAATCACTGGGTGTGATTCATCAAAACCGAGATGTTTCCTGGGATGCATGAATATGTTTGGAGTTCTTCCACGCTGTCTTTGTCTTATGTGGTAAATTGAGATTTTGAAAACTAATAAATATGATGGTTTAGGACCAGACACCCTCTCTCCTCTGTTGAGAAAGACAAAAGGCAGGGATTATGGACTGAGATGAGAAAAATTTACTGGAAACAGCCATGAGATATGAAAATGAACAGCAACAGTACTAATAACAAAGGTATACAAAACCGGAGTGATTTACATGCAGAAATTGCTCACTGTTTAACCTGACTGGTGTGGCCCCAAGGCAATGAACAATGGTGCCTGGACCCTTCAGCCCATTATATTTACCTGCTGCTCACCATACTTGCTCCATGGGAAAGGAACACCTCCCACTTCTAGGAAGCAAGAGAGAGTCCCTTTTCCCCACCCCTGGCCATGATGAAAGATATGGAATAACACAACATCTTGGCCATACCCACACAGCTCCTGGCTCTGCCCCCTCATGCCTACTGTGAAAATTAACCTGGTCCTTGGCTGAAATCAGGACAATTATGTAATATTTATCTCAATAAATCTTAAAATTTTGTTTGGAATTGCAGAGAGCAGAAAGATGGGAAAAAGAAAGGATGGGAAAGAAGTGCTCACCACAATTCCTGGTAGAGTGAAAATTTTCTTCCCATCGCCAACACTTAAAGTGGGCTTATGGAGTTGGTTATAAATTGGTTATTATGGTAGCAATACCAACTGGATTAACTGAAAAGTTGATAAAGAATAAAAAATATTAATAAAGGGCATGAAAGGACAGAAACACTTATTACATCAACACCATTCTGTTTAGTGCATTTAGGTTACTGCTCCATGATATCTTAATTAAAAAAAAATCACATACAAGACCAGCAAAATTCAGGCAAATGGATTAATATGTGGTCAACTAATTTCTAAAAGTGGGGAAACACACTGAACTGAACTAGGAGCTAGCAGTGACAGAAGAACACAAATTGAGCAATGTTGATTTTAAAATGAATGTGACAAAAGATACAGCTCTGAATTCAGCATTGTTCAAAGAGATACTAAAATACAAAAACCATTTCCTGTATACATGTCCTTCAAAAAGCTGGTATTGAAAATAATGAAATGGTAAAAGGAAATGGTGCATGAAAAACTAATAAGAACACTTTCAGGGCTTAAGAAAGGTAGGTCTATGTGTTCTACCTAATTATAATACTAAAATTAAGACCATGATTTGATTTGATCATAGCACATACCTAGTTTTGCTGGATAAGGCATTCATCCTTCAGTGTTTAAAGAAAACAACAAAGATGGTTGGGATTTACTGAAACGTTGAAAATGGAATAGCATTATTTTCCTTATGGCTGAATATGAATAAGCATCAGAACATGTGAGATGGATTTTCTGTCTTTGACTGTCTTCAGCTCAGACTCTTAGCCCTTCTAAACACATCAGATTTTGCTCTCAGTGAAGGGAAAAACCCTGGAATTTGATAACCCATGCTATGAAATGCATTAGACTAGTTCTGATAAACATTTTTGGTCTTAGAATATGAATTTGAGAGCTTAGGAAACAAAGGAAAATGCAGAAATAATATCCCCATTTTTAATCAAAGCAGCATAACAGGGAACATGAGATTGCACTTTTAGGCCCAATGAGCCCTGCATCAAGCCTTGCAGTTAAAATACAACATACAGTGTAATCGATCCATTCCTGGGAAAGTCAGAAGTTTAATGGCAACCTTGTTGTAGACATTAAACTGGAGAACTGAAACAGAGTCCCGGCTTCAAGATTTCAGCACATGACAAATTGCCATCCGTGCCAGTATCAGACACAGGGTGATCATAGGCCCTGAGTAGGTTCAGGTCTCCATGGCCACCTTCAACAGGAGCAGGAGGAAAGCTGCAGCATGAGCAGCAGTTTGGATGATCATGGATCAAGGTACTAAGGGGTGCTAGAAAACATGCCTGAACTCAAAATAGTTGGGAGGCTCTGGTTCCCAATCAATTTCCGTACCATGGTGCAACCATAGCTTTGCTATCAAACTCCAGTACACCTGTCATCATCTTTTACTGTAACTTGGTCACCTGTTATTGGTATTAGTCTTCACAAGAAAAATATGGAAGCTGATGTGTCTCGGTACTTGAGGCAGCATTGAAATCTGTTGCTGTACTCCACAAACCCCACAGAAATAAATCCCTGGAGCCTGCATTGCAGAACACCTGGTGTGCATTCTGCACAGTATATATTTTAACAGTTTTAATTTGAAAGATTATTTTCAGTCCTGCTTTACATATTTCACTTGTGATCATAAACTTTCATCAGCATTTAGTAACAGGATGTCAAGGCAATATGGCATATGCTTTCTAATTGGTATCACAGTCTTGCATTGAAGTGGAATCTACTTTAGAGACATCTGCCTACTTAGTGTGTTATAAACAGAATATATCCTTTTTCCTTCTGCTTGAAGGATTACATAAGTACTTTTTGCTGGTATATTTAAAGGGCTTAAAATCAATCCTGTAGCTGGATGTTTTAAGAACACCAACACAGGAATAACTTCCCCCACTTAAACCAGACAATATTATTAAATCTTATTTATTGTTCTTCAGGTTGCATTCCAGATTGTTATGCACAAAAAGTGGAAAATGTTATTCAGCTTGTCTCCCTTTAAGTCTAGACTTTTGTTTTGCCTACTGTAGTAACATAATACAATGACCATTAACGGTGATTATTTAAAACAGGTTTACTTCTAAGATTTCTAAGAATCTGACACATATTTCTTACCCTTGCTACTCTGAGCTACCAAATCACAATTAAAATCAGGAGTTAAACTGAAAAGTGACATTCTACATGCAGGACCTTAAATTAACTGCCAGGTTATGTCAATACAGTCATAAATTGCTTGAGTCAAGGAGCAGACTGAAGCCTACTGAAGCAGTGATCTCTATCACCTCTCCATTCATCTGCACTGACAGCAATATGTCAGCCTGGACAGAGTGTTCTTTACATGATTCTCTCTTGCTTTATGTGACCTAAGATGCTTTAGGAAGGACCCTGCTTGGTGACTCATCTGGACAAGATGATATTACTACAAGACAAACAAATATTTTTGCTGGGAGGACAGGGTGGCTAGGAGAGGACAGTGGTTGTTCCCATCCACATCATGACCTGATGGTGCTATCAGCTCAGATGTTCTGCTGCATGATCCAAACCTGAACATAATTACAGCCTGGCACTGAGTATTCTGATCATGAGTCTCTGAGCTCAAGCTTAGTCACAAGCTGCAGATATCAAATAACTACCCTTATATCTTGTATGTACCCTTGGGAAACGTCTGTGCCCCTGGCATTTAAATAGAGGGCTTGATTTCCAGAGATGTCAATCATTAATTGATTTCAGTGATGCCCACTGAGGAACTGGTACTTAGAATTTTTAAAAATAAAGGCATTAGAATTCAAGTGGCTAAATATGAATTTAATAGTTTAACTACAGACAGAAAATGTTTGACTGTTTCTTCTTTCATTCTCCCTAATATTAAGGAAAGTAATTTTTTCTCATTATAAAATAATTTTAGCAACATATCATTAAGCAATTTGTACTCCCATTGTCAGGCATTTAAGTTATGCTTACAGTGCAGTACCATATAGAGAAAAGTGATAATCTCTAGAGAAAGTGTGCTGAGACCTGAAAATATTATGTACTCTATTATTCAGAAATTTTTTGTGAATTTTGTATCCTTCCTCTGATATGAAGCCTGCCTGTATTCATTATTACTACATAACACAAAGCATTACGCAGGTCACTGGAGGTGGAAGGATTTTCACAGGTCATTCATTAAAAGGATCAGATGTTTCATCATTAAGTTTTAACATCATTATGGTTCTCTGTATTTATATCCACAAATTCTTTTCTCCTATCATGCAAGTTCTTTCATGTGTTTTAACATCTTGACTCAATCAAGGTAAGCTTCTTGTTAAAAATGTGCATGTACAGTTGCAAGTTTATAATGTTGGCTAGTAATGTTGTAAAAAAGTCTTTAGCTTCTAAATCAAAGAATTTTTATATGGGGCCAAATCCTGATCTTCCCAGACATGTAGGTATTCCTCTTGCTCTACACTAAATTGATCTTATGTGTAAAAAAAAGCTGTTTCAAGATCATTCAGGGGACAGTAAGTTTTCTCTAAACATTTTAAACCTTCAATAATTTTCCTATTTTGCAATTACTTTGATTCTATTTCATTTTTAAGACATTTGACTAATGCTGTGGGTAGCATGAAACCATTGTTGGAGTTGTACATGAGTGCTTTTTTCAAAGAATATTGCAAACAACTACAATCATCACTGCCTATCTGGAAAGAGATCTTCATATCACAAACTGGAATTTATCTCTTTGAGAACATTCATTTTGCACTTACCTTGTTTCAAACACATTGAATTCTAAATGAAAATTTAAAAAAACCACTGGCAAGCTGGTGCTGAAGAAACAATGACACTTGAAAAACAAAAATATCCTTTCCATTTTACTTAAGATGTCATCACTTCTAGGGAAAACCTCACTGCCAAGGTAAATTTAGAACCAACCCTAAATATTTTCAGTTCCTCAATAAAAATATAAACACTGAACACTTAGAGCCTACTGTGCTGTCAAACAATCCAAGGCAAACTATGCAGTACTTTGTTGTTTCCTAAATGCTAGCCTGTAGGAGACAGAAGAACTACTTCAAATCTTCTTTGAAACTGTTAACCCCTCTGACAAATGGAATTTTAAAGAAGAGTCTTAAAAAGTGATTGTACTTTTTCCCTCAGAAAGTCAAATTTCACTCAACAGAAAAGAGAAAGCATAGAGAGATTATTATATCTTCTGTATAAATACAGTCAATAGCAGTAATCTTGTGATAACTGTGGTTCAACAGATAGAGATTAAGAAACAAGAAATCCTTATTTTCAGATCTGTCATATTTGAATGGATGAAAAGTCTCTAGCTAGACTAGCAGTTTAGAAAGGAAAAATTCCATTAGGAAACTGGAAAGGCTCCAATATGGTTTTGTGTGATGATATGGATGAGGCATATTGCAAACTGTTGCCCTTTAAATCTAGAGAAAGACGGGGAGAGGTAAAAGAGGTAGAATTCAGACATTTTCTTAAAAAATGCATATTTTCTTGTATTACTTTAAAAGGCAGAAGGAATTTGAGAGTTTAACACAGGCGTACCAAAGATTCTTGCCTATTTTCTGGCATACAGTGTTTCCATCTTTCTTAATCTACAAAAGTACATGATTACAGATTTTTATTCCAGACGCATATGACAGACTGACCTGCATAAATCTCTCATCTTAGTCTGAGTATTTAAAAATGGATATGATTGGAAAGGTCTACTGTGTCAATGGGAATTAGACTATTAATGGTATAAGAGGATGCATTTTATACAGCTCATTATGAATTTGAATATTTAAAAAATTAGAATGTTTTAAAATGCTTTCTACCCATAATTATAATGAATATTAAGTATGAATAAAAAGATGTTCATGCATAATACTTGCTCTTTATTAACCTCAGTCCCTGAGCATTTCAGTTTTAAAATTAAATTATTGTGTGTCTTTTTTTTCTAAAACTAATGTCATAGCACAAAGCCATTCTGATATAACCATTACTGAAATAAATACCAGTAGAATTATTAAACAAATACCTGTTTTAATAATGTCATTCAGCTTTTTGATAAATAAAACACAGTTGTAGATTGTGGATTTTCAGAATATGGAGTCCAAAAGTGAATCACGTGTTAGCTTTTCATGTGGTTTCAATGACGATTTTGGTGAATCATAAGACAATCAATGTCTTTAAACAGTGTCAGTGCTTTTCTCTCTGAGACATCTGTACAGTCCAAATTGAATTTTAATTTTTTAATCCTAAATGTGAAAGAAAATACAGGATAACTTTGTCTGGCTTGATACTCAGATTGTTTTCAGGAACATAAGAGCCTTAATGTGTTCTGCCAGTTATGAGTCACACCCTAGATTTTAACAAGAGTGACCCAGGAATTGTGCCAAAAAATACCTCTATTTTAGGACAGTTTGGTTCTCTGGAATATTCTTCCTACAGATGCTCTTTGCAATTGACCTATAGTAAGTCTGGCTTGTTCTGAAAGGCATTGGCTGCACAAAATAGCACACAAATCAAGTGTTCTAATACCACATAAACAAACGAGAGTAAAAAAACATAGCAAGGGATGGCTTCAACTTACCTCTTTCCTAATTTGTTGGAAAGTGCTGAGATTAAATGGATTAGCTGTATCTTAAAACATAAATGAGTATTAAGTGAGATCAAAATCTAACTGGTAAATGGGGTGGTCAGAGTAGAAGAGGCATCCTGGATTAAAGCAATGGGATACCTGTGAAATAGAAAGAATTGAAGCTGATGGAGAAGGCTGTGGAAAAGGAAATGGGAGGTAGCTCAGGGTCACAGACAGGAATGGTGTATGCAGAGCTTAGAAATGAAAGGATGTTTTGAAGCAGCTGCTCAGCATCGTGCCCAGGTAGTGAAGGACTGAAAGAGCCACGGCAGGGCCTGCATCCATGGCAGCTCAGTCTGAGGAGCTGAACATCCTCCAGAGGATGTATAGGCTCACAACCTTCAGAAAGAACAGTTGGTTTTGTTTTCCAGAATAAAACATGGACTTTAAAACATCTTTGGTGATTCGGTCGCAATCTCAACATGGGAAATAAAGAGAAAAAAAGAGGATGAATTCATTCTCTCTTTGATAAACTCTTCATGTATGTTACACTTATCAAAACTAAAATTTTATGTGATTGGTGAAAATTCCTAGTAATATGTCAACATAAACCAGTAATATTGTTCAAATATTGCAATATTTTTCAGAATTGAAATATGGCAAGTTCAATTACCATTGCAAAGAGGAAGATTAATAAAAAGAGGGCTATAAAAGAGGATCAGCAAGAGTTTTTGGGTAGCTTGCCAAGGCTTGCTTCCAGCATTCTAATATAAAAAAGTGGAAATGAGATGAATAGTGGGATGCAATTAAATTCCAGTCTTCATTTTCTCTTCAGCTTTTCTTTTCTCTCACTTGCTTACTAGCAAGCTGTACAGGATGCTTATGATTTAATATACACTGTATTTGACCCTGAGTGAAAATTTGTAAATCAAACCAGTTTTATTTGCTTTACTCTGTGAAATGTGGTAAAGTATATGTATGCTGTATGAAGTGCTAACTGAGGAATTTGTATTCTACTTGACAGTATACATTAAGCTAAACATTTGATTGGCTTTTATAAGATTCTTTTCAGCCTAAAAATAAAACTGAACTAGAAATTATATTCAATTATATACCAAACCAGCCAAAACAAACTCTTCAGAACTGTGACCCTTGGATGTGCTTATTAACAGGTATGATATTTATTCTATCTACAACCCTTAGAAATGAAATGTATTATTAGGAAGTGTGTTTCTAAAAATGCCTTGTCTCTACTCTCCTGTATCTATCTTTCCCCACACTTTATTTGAGAAGTGTGAATTTACAGCTATAGGTTTGTTTCTTTTCCCCATCCCAGTGCTACAGCTTCTGAGAGTTTTCTCATTTGTGTGTATCCCAGTTATGATATGTCCGCTCTGGCTCAGACCAAGAAACTATTAACAGCCCTGGAATCTCTAAGATCCATCTCTGTGCCTGTTCTTGGTCCCCAGAGTGGAAGAATGATACATTTAGGTCTCTTTTTGAGCCTCTCCCACCTGACAATACCAAATGTTTGGAAGAGGTGGAATGGCTTTGCTCTGGCCAGGAAACTAAAAGGAACTTCTGCACAGACCAAGGTCTCCCTTGCCCAGATAAATAGATTTCTCAATTATTAAAATAAACCTAGATGGAACTTTTTGTTGTAATTAGTTTTGCTTACAGGAGGAGCAAAATATCAGAATATTTTATTTCACAAGCCTTTAATAGTTTGCCATGAAAGTCACATGGAGTTGACAGGATCATCTCAACAGAACTGGTATAGTTAACTCAGCAGTTCCCAGAAGATATGCTGAAAAACTGTGGAGCTGAGAATTGTAGTTACCTACTCCCTTGGTATGCTTTCTAGCTTGGTGGCAGTTTGGAACCTGAAAGACTCAAATTTCTGGGAACTTCAGGACCTACATTTTAGAAACCAGGAAATCTGAGGTGCTTCTCCAGTGCCTTCTCTATGAAGACACACCTAAGCAGGCAGAAAACGTTTCTGAAAGAGAAATCAATTGTGATCTTCTGGCAACAGCCACCAGCTGGGTGAAGGAAGCAGAGAGCAAAAGCAGCTAGATAGCTCTTCAGGTTACAGTAAGTGAAACTCCAGAAGCCACTTTAACCTGATCCAACCTCACTTAGGCTGCTGGGAAGACCTCATGGAGTCTAACATCCTGAAAACTAAAACTTTATCTAAAGCTTTGTAGACTATGAAGTTACTACAACACAGAAAACCATTTATTTTACTTGCCCGTTTTATCATTTTCTGTACCTTGGTATGGCTTTATTCCATTCTAAGGTTTTCCCGTGCTGGTTTTTCATTATAATGAACCTCAGAAGTCTGAACTCAGTTCAGCTCATGGACCATTTTTTTTTTTATCTCATAGATGCAATAGAGTGAATCATGGCTGGTGACTTTTCACAAAACAAAATTTTTCATTTAGAGCAAAGATTTTCTTAGAAAACATATCCCAAACCAAGCTTACTATATATTATATGCTATCTATATGGGAATCAGAATCACTAAGGCATTTCTTTTCCTTTTCTATTCAACTGTCCACACATCCTATCCCTGACTTCATCCTCAAATATTTTTTTAGGGTTAGAAAGCAAATCACAGAAGTACATATTATTTCCCCCATGAGTAAGTTTGGTATTTAGAAAGACAGATTTATTTCCGTGTTGAGACCATCTCTTCAGAACATTTTTGGAAGTTTAAAGATTTGAAATGCAGTAGGAAAATCATATCAGTCAACTCAGTTGGTTAGCTTCCCTAAATACAAGAAAAATAACCACTTCCATGTTATTTTCAGAGTAGAAATTTAACTTATTAGTTCTACTGCTATTTCTTTATGCTGTATGTCTCTAATGCCTACATATTACTTGATCTCTTTTCATATCTCAAGTACTCTGAAGAGTATTGTCCCATACAGAAAATGTATTGAATACAGAACCCGTCTAACTTAAGTTACTGGGTACAGGACTCGATGAAATTTTATTCTGTTTATCTGGTTTTGAAAATGAAACTCTTGAATAAGCTGCTGTGATCTTGAACAGGATCTTGTAAAATTTTCATAAACTGGTTTCAAACTTCATTTTCTTTTTTTTTTAATGAAGAGGACATAATAAAAATTTCAGTTCTTACCCAATGTAGTACATCTAGACTAACATTTATCCTTGTTTTGGTTTTTGGCAGAAGGGAATTAAAAGACTGATAACTCCTTTGCCATTATAATCAACAAAATGGTGGGCAAACTGAATTAATCTTACTTTTTTTCTATACCAAATTCACCTGAAATATTTTGTTCAAGATCACCATATCAGATTCTTTCACATGTAGACTCCAGATATATTAGCTTCAGTAAATTTGTAGTCATTCAACTTGTTCTGACAAAATCTACCTGCAATTGACCTTTGTTGCATTTTATCCTTTCTCCTCTTATCACTACATCCTTCACTGAGCTTCCCTTCAGTATCTGTTGTAAAATCCTGAGTAATAGTAAGGTCAACTAATTGGGACTTTCACCTTTTTTTTCTTCATCTGTTCTACAGGCAGAAAAATACTGACAAGTTCTTTGAAAAATCCTTGCTATTAAACATTCTGCATCATATGCCATTGCTATTAAAACCTAATACTTCACAGGATTATGTTTTCTTAAAAATTTGCAAGTATTTCTGGACAAATAGCAATAAAAAAATTCCCTTGATTCTCATTGCTTGTCATTCCAATGATAAATTTCAGTATAACCAAAAAATGCTGATTGGAATGACTGTACAAAGTTTATTTAGTCAATATTCTTTCCCCAGTCAATATTCTTTCTTACATCAGTGCATGGATATGAAGGAAAATAGAATATTATTTTTTGCTTACTTTCAGTTTATTATATAAATGTCATTCCTAAGACTTCCAACAATGCAGATTCCATAGCCCTGTACAGTAATCTATTTGGATGCATCACCATCTCTGAAGGTGATACAGAAACCAGATATCATAATATTGGACATTTCTCTTAGTACCTTGTCTGATTATTATTTGCTTATTTTGAATCTTCCACCCATTTTATCACCTTTCATGTGTTCAGGAATTTATTTTCTGTCTCTTCACAGTTATCTTTTGCACTTTAAATGTGGTTTCTGTATCACCTTCAGAGCTCCTATTCTACAGCTAAGCAATGCCCACACTCTCTCCCATACATCATCTCTTTCAAAACACTCTTATGGTCTGTCCCATGCTTTTATTATTGGGCCATACCTTTTCTGCTCTGCAGTATCAGAACCTGGACAAAATTTACCCTAAAGGTTTATCAAAGCTAAGTAGGATGTATTTCCACATATATTGTATTAGTTATTTTTCTAATCAAAGGAAAAAGAGAGCTCTCACTTTTACCAGAAATGGGATGTCATTTTGTACTTATGATGGGACTGGAATCAATGACACTCAGTTTTTCTTCTTAGGAATAATGATTTATCCAGTTCTGCTGTCTCTGTTTACATAGTGATTAGTCTATTTAAATGTACAATTTCCCATTTGTCTTATTATAGACATAATCCATGGCTGTTATAAACCAATGAAACTCTACTGAGATTCCTGGTTTGTTTGAGGATCTGAATCTAAAAGTGAATCTATAAGAAATTAATGGGGTTTTTTTTATTTTCTAATTTTTACCTTAAGTGTGTTATATTTCTGGGAAGCCTTTTTGTTGATATATTGTAGAAGCTAGAACTGTTTCTTACTTTTGTAAAAAAATGGAATGTGGGCTAATGTCTTTCATGTGAATGTACAGTAGAAAATTGTTGTTATTATTATAACAAAATATATACCTAGGCAAAGTATTTCTCGTTTATTAATTTAAATATGGAAAACTATATATTTACAACTGAGGAACATTTAGAGGTATAGTATATTGGCTCAAAATGTGCATATTAAGAAATCTATTGCGCTCTTTGATATATTTCTATGCGAGTAAACTCATTAAATGTATTCCTTTTGTTGCTAAGTTCTGAGGCTTGCTTGCAGTTATCATTATTCTGATAACATATTCTATGTATAAATGTTGTCTCAAGAAACAGCACATTGTACTCAATGAAAAATCCATCCTGTCAGTCAAGGCAGATTTGTTAAACTCTACTAAAAGAAGATGGGAGAGAAAAGTCTTTATTTATCTTATGATTACTTTGCCTTAACTCTCTGCCCTAAATAAAAAATAAAATTCAGAAATAGGGAAATAACTGTGAGAATGAGTCACCAAATAAGTTACGGCATAATCACTGATGGAATAACTGAGACTGATAAAGGTAATAACATTTCTCTGTCTTCTTAAAAGAACCTGAAATTAAGTGGTAAATACTAAACTAAACCCAAAAGATAAATCCATGTTTAGAATTATAGCTACTGTTTCATACAGAAATTATAGTTTCTGCAGACAAGCATTACATATGGTTGAAAGAAATATTACAGAATGTTATACACAGGAATTCAGAAATAGCCAAATATCACTCAATACCACTGTCTCTGTTAGCAGCAGGGTGTACAAGTTTGGCCACACTGAAGTCAAAGGAATAACTTCTACTCCTAGTATCTATTCAAAATCCTTATGGGTGCTTTGACACCATGACTCAAATTATGGTTAATCAATCATTCACGCTTCCTTGCAGGCTTGTCATTCCTGTTAGCTGGGGATTCCTGATTTCCCTAAACACAAATTCAGAAAAAATACCAAATTAATGAATTAACTTTCCTACTTGTCCTGAGGCAGTTTAGCAAGCATCAAGGCAGAGTAAAGAGACATTGCTCAACAAACAGTAAACACTGCTTGTCCAATTTCTGGGATCCAAAGATCCTAGATACAGCTTCCTGGACACAGAATATTGTTTTCTGACAAACATCTCTACATGGCTGCTAATTGTCTACAGAACAAATGTTAATTATTTGTCATGTATGAAAATCTTATATTTTGCATCATGGATTCTTGGCTTGTTTACAACTGCCATGGGGAATGACTGACCATTTGCTCTTGGTCTGTGACTGTTGGGCTGTTGTCATCATTATCTTCTCAACATTAATACTTCCTAGAATAAGAACTCTGGAGTAGCTGAGAACTTCCCTGTAAATAATCATGTACACTTTTTAAGATCAGTTATGCATCTTTACAGCAGTCAGTTAATGATGCACACAAGTATCTGTCTATACCTGAAAACAGCTACTTGAGTTTGTAAATGCATTCTAATTTCCAATACAGATAAAAATTTCAATTTTTTCTCTGCAAATAATATATATGGACCACAATCTTACATTTCCAGCATTTTGTGGAGGCAAATTGCTCATCCAACAGGCACCATATTCTAGCAGTCCAAGTACCATGAAGTAAAGCAGTGTTGTGCCCTAATTATTGGGAATGCGATCAGCAAACCTGATACAAAAATAATCAATAAGTAAAAATGCTGCATAATTACCTTTTTGTTTGGTTATAAAGGTGCAGTTAATACCAAAGAGCTAAATAAATGTTAATTCAGTTTGCATAAGCCATGAAATTCACAGTTAATTTTACTCCCAAGATTTCTGAGGCTTTAAAATTTGGCTTTTCTCATTAAAAAAAATCCCTTAATTTTTTTTTCTGAAAACAGACTCTGCAATGTGGCCTCCTGGATGTAATGGTTCCTCATCTAGATTAAAACATCTGATAGAAAAGACTATTTTCATTCTTTTTGGTATACATCATAAATCCCAAAATGTCTAAAACTCATGATTTGTCTTCTGATCTATCTTTATTTGTTCGTTACTTGTGACAGGGTGGTCACAGGGGTTCTTGGATGAGGGAAGAGACAAGGATCTGACTTCATGTTTCAGAAGGCTTGATTTATTATTTTATGATATATATTACATTAAAACTATACTAAAAGAATAGAAGAAAAGGTTCTCATCAGAAGGATAGCTAAGAATAGAACAAAAAAGAATGATAACAAAGGTTTGTGGCTCGGCTCTCTGTCCGAGCCAGCTGGGCTGTGATTGGCCATTAATTACAAGCATCCAAGATGGGCCGATCACAGATCCACCTGTTGCATTCCACAGCAGCAGATAATCAATGTTTACATTTTGTTCCTGAGGCCTCTCATCTTAGGAGGAAAAATCCTAAGGAAAGGATTTTTCACAAAAGATGTCTGCAACAGTTACTGACACCCTAATCACAATTTAATTCATTTACCACCAAAATCAACACCTTTTAGATTCTCAGCATATGTATATATCTACATATGCTGTATTAATATATATATACATTAATGTATAATGTACATACATTATATGTACATATGTACTTAAAAGTAATACTGTAACTAGACCTAAGGAAGGACCTATGACAACTGTAATGAAGAAATTATGCATCTTGTACTGTAACACAATCCTTTCACAGGATTATATCTGTATTGCTGAGGGACTTCAAAATGATGGAAGTATAGAACTCTTTTCATCCAGAAAGCACTTGGTCTCAAATAAAAAAATTCTTATTGGTTTTTTAATAAGATGTTAATCCAGTTTAGCACAGATCCTGAGAATTTTCAGTTTGAATATAAACTTACCTAAACCATTCCCTATTTTTCAAACACTTTTTTCCATTCCTTCTTGTAATTTCCATGTACTCTGTAGAAAAAAAAAATTAAACCTAAACTGATCAGCTCTTGGGTTTCAATTCGAATTCATCTCTTCTGCAGTATTTCATGAAATGGATGGTTTTGCATTTGGTAATCAAATGCAGTTGTAAGTTTAGCTTGTAGAAGCAAAACAGTATTTCGCCTAACACACTGACAAAAATATCCTCTGCATACCATGGTCTACTACAGGCAGAAGTGACTAGAAATTGCAAAAATCTCTTCTTGGATCATTTTGGAAGCACATCACCCTTGCTCCAACTTTCCCAGCCCCAATTACTCATTTAGCTTCAATGAGTCTCCCTTAAAATCACACCCACTTACTGACACATAGTTATATTTCATTTCACAATATCTCTGATATGACTTTTGGAATACAGCTGTGTCAGAAGGTTTATGTCAGAGGCCAATTGTAAGAAATAATTATGCTGAAAAAAAGATAAATATATGTAAATTATAGCTGAAGAAGGTGCTTAGAGTCCTCTTTTCTGGATCTTCTATGATTCAGCTATGAGTGATTAACCCTCACAGCTGATCTCACAAAAATTTGTGCCCTGAAAAATTTAACGGGTTATTTATTTGCCTCCTCACATGTGTTTTCTCTTCTCCTTCTTCTTCATTGTCTTTTGCATTCCAACTTATAACATGTGGCAAGATACATAATAAATACCATTTCAAGTGAAATAAATCAAAGATTTTTGAGATTTAAGAGCATTTCATACAAAAATGCTGAAACCATAAGCATCATGGAGCAAGTGTGTGCATCACAGAGCATGTGTGCAAGGTACACAAGGAGGTGTTACATTGCTGAGGGAAATATGCAGCTCACTGATGCAACAGGGTAATATTAATTACATGTCACTGTTGAGCAGACTTTGACTTGTGATGGTAAGCACAGCCATTATTTAATAGATTGAGTGCTTCAGTACAACCTATGCTCCATTTAAACTTGATCTAAAGTCACAATAATGCTTTTTTTTGGTTCATGTGAATATTTTATGTTCATTAAATTAAAAGTTGTTTCATTGCTGTGTTAGCATGTTACATTATAACAGTGTCAGTGACATAAGAACCCAAGAAAGCATGAACAAATTCAGTATTTCAGACATCCCAAGTGAATATCCTTTCCCCACTAGGGTGCTTGTGTTGCTAATTCTCTGTTCTTTAACAAAGAAGAACAATAAATTTTGGATGGAACTCAGATATCAGAAATGTAATCCAAATTTTTCAAAACATTCTTGACAGCTTCAGATTCATGATAAAAGTGGGAGATTTTTTTATTTTTCCCTGTGCTGAACTTGTAGAATTATTTGGAATCCAGCTACAGGATCAGCCTCCAGCTTCCTGGTGAGAAGTCTCTGTAGGCTTGAGGCAGGCAGGGGCTCTGAGCCTCCCAGGCTGACAGGAAAGAAGCTTGTACTGCAGCATGGTCTAGAGATTAAGGAATAACTTTATCATGAATTTTTGCCCTTAGGACAATCAACTTTGATATGCAAATCCAAATTTAATTTGATAAGGTTTAGAAGTACTGCTTATTGCAAATGGTAGGTAGTGCAATAGATGCTAGTACTTCCCTGCTTGTTCCAAGAGAAGAAAGGGAAAATAATGAGATAATTTAACGAGAATAATTTTAATGAGAAAATAAATTTAAGGTAGCTATGATAGAAGATACATGCAAATATTGATCCCTGGGTCTCTGACAGAAGAAAATATCATGTAAATTCAACAAAGTCCTTATTTCATATCTAATGGGAGAAATTCTATTTGTGACTTCTAAAACCATCACTGGTTTCTTGTTGGATGCCCAGAGATGTAGATTATATAGCACTACAGAAAAGTAAAGAAATATTTAAATAATTGCCTCATTCCACACATCAGCTTCTGACATTCAGTATGCTTTTGCTTTCTTAAAATATGTAAGCTCAATAATTGTAAAAATCATTCCTTATTTTGTTATTATCCTGTAAAATCCAGAGCACACTTAAATTTGTAGTGTTATTTTACTGAAAGAAGATATTAAGCATTTGATATGCTTTAAATCATGAGGTTTCACCACACAGGGCAAGTCCTATCTGACCAACCTAAAGGCCTTCTATGATAGAGTGATTACATCAGTGGATGAACTTCATGGGGTTCAACAAGGCTAAGTGTAAGATCAGGGAAACACCAGGAATCAACACAGGCTGGGAGATGAACAGATCCAGAGCAGTCCTGCCAGGGAGGATTTGGTGATGCTGGTGGATGATAACTCCTTTGGTTAGGGTGAGAGGCTGGACATGCCCCAGTCATGGGCACTCCCAGCCCAGAGAGCCAAAGGTGTCCTGGGCTGCATCCAGAGCCCCGTGGGCAGCAGGGGAGGGAGGGGATTCTGTCCCTCTGTTCTGCTCTGGTGAGACCCCACCTGCAGGGCTGCAGCCAGCTCTGGGGTCCTCATTTCAGGAAAGACATGGATCTGTTTGGCCTAGTTCAGAAGAAGGCCATAAAGATGATCAGAGGGCTGGTGCATCTCTCCTGTGAGGAAAGGCTAAGAGTTGGGGTTGTGCTGTGGCTTAACCCCAGCCAAGCAGCCCCATGCTGGGCCTCTCCTCTGCTCTCCCCTGCCAGAGTGCCTGGGGAGAGAATCAGAAGGGTAAAAGCTAGAGAACTTGTGGGCTGTGGTACAGCCAATTTAACAGAGAAACCAAAAGCTGTGGACACAAACAAAGAATTAATTCACTCCTTCCTGTGGGCAGGGAGGTGTTCAGCTGTCTCCAGGAGAGCAGGAGCCCATGATGCAGAACAGTTACTTGGGAAGACAAATGACATCACTTGAAATGTCCCCCCTCCCTTCCTCTTTCTTCCCTCCACTTTATATACTGAGATGATGTCACATGGTCTGGGATATCCCTTTGGTCAGTTTTGGTCACCTGTCCTGGCTGTGTCTTCTCCCAGTCTCCCATGCAACCCAACTTCCTCACAAGAGCAGATGTATGAAAGCAGAAAAGGCCTTGGCTCTTCTTCATGGGTTTGGGTGGCATTTTGTAATTGGGCAGAAGAGTCTACATTGTGGGCTCTTTGGGATCAGTTATTGGGTTAAAAGGGAAAATAATCTATGTCCATTCTTAATTGGATAGTTTAGTCTTAAAAGACCTTGCAACAACAGATTGTTAGCCATTTTCTGCCTTCTGATGAAAAGCTGCCAAACTCACAGTGGTGAGACTGTTTTACTGTTAAGAAATAATAAACACTGGAGCCTGAGCATTAACTACCGTCTCAAGTGCCTTCAATCCAGACCCAGAGAAACCCACAACTGGTACCTGTACTGGGCTTTACTGTATGCCCAGATACCTGTAGTAGGTTATGGTTTCCTTCTTGTGTACACACTTACTAATGAAAAGAAAGATGTGAAGAAAGGATGATTTTTGCCCAGATATCACTCTGAGATAAAGTGGGGTGTGGGTAACACACTGAAGTGCACTTGGGACAAGAGAAACACTTATGGGTCCCCTGGTTTGGCATACTATCTATAGAAAGAGAGGAACAAGAATAGTTTAATGTGGGGGATATGATTAAGGACTATAAATGGATGTAATGAGGAGAGATATAAAATAGTCAGAACTTCTAAAAATGTCTTTTTTACTGGCTTGCAGGACAATTTCCAAAGGTCAATGGAGAAAATGTTAAATTACCTAACAGCTATCATTTGTACCTTGTGCCTTACAAGCATGAGGAAAAATTATTTTTCTTCCTAAAAATGGTACTCATTCTTTCAGTAAGAGTTGCATGATTCTGGGAATTTTTGCAAGAGTTATTCTCTATATTTTAAAACAATTCTGAAAGTAATTGGTCTTGTTTCTACATCTACACAAAATATAATCTTTAAGCTAAAATTAATTCTTGCTGATTGCCAATGTTTGATGATCTTCTATGCATAAATCTGATGCAAATACTCCAATATACATTTTTTTCTAAATCAGATCTATTTTTCAACCATTTGATTTATATGGTACACTAAGGGTACATAGTCTTTGGGACATTAAGAAGAAAAATTGAGCAGTATTCATGTTCATTTTAGGTTTGTTTTGAATACATGTGCATTTCCTCAAAAAGATTGATAGAAATAATAAGAGCTTGGAACTATGGTTCAACTCCAGTATTTATTTTCAGATCTGTAAAGAATATCTGAAAGCATAGATCAATTCTTTCAGAAGCATGTGAAAGTGTATTTTTCCATTTAGAATTAAAAAGAAATTTTGTATTTTTCAGGAAGAGGAAACAATAATCAGAAAGAAATTTTAAACCTAAGACATAAATAAAGTAAAAATCAAATTTTGGTGAAAAAAAAAATTCAAGATAAAATTGCTCAGAAAAATCACCAATTAAAAACTAATTAGAAGTGTTTCACCAGTGTTTCTGGGAAAGGAAAAGCAATCCCTGGCACAATAATTTCATTTAGGTGGAAAATACATCAAAGAGTTTTTGTTGAAAGGAAGAAAAGATAACTAGTTGAAAGAAAAGAGTCAAAAAGAAGTGATGTTCAGTAAAAATCTAGATTTTTCACAGTGATCTTTCTTTTAATAACCTCATTTTCAACAAAATTCACTTCTAACTGCTGTATGTGACTTTCCATCTATATTTATATTGTAGGTCAGACACCTCAAAGTGAGAGTACTTTCAGAGCCATATCCTGGACCCAGAGCAGTGGTGTACTTTTATCTCTACATAGACATAATCCAACCTGCCTGGAACCACAGCATGGAGTCCTGAGAACTGAAATGCAGCTGTGAGTTCAGTAAGGTGGACATAGATGAAGAAAATGAAAAAAATAATTTTAAAATGAAGCAAAAAGACTAAAAGAATAATTGACATAAAGAATATTAAATAAATGAAACCCCAAAAAAAGCAACAACAATAGAGAAATAGATCAACCTACAGAGTTCAACAGCTTGATATGCAACTGAAAAAAAAGAAAGATAATCTTTAACAAGTCCTAACAGTAGGTAGAATAATTGTCATATTTAATAAGGGTCTTCAGTAACCTAGCTAGTATAGACTAGAAATGTAGTAGCTGGGATATGCCTAATTACAAGGTTCTCATTCAGTTTAGTTATCTCATCAATTTTTTTTAATGAAAAATGATATATTTTACAAATATCTGCATAATTATTTAGTGGGTTTTTTTTAATCAGCCATATTTCTCTGTGGAATGGGAGGAAAGAAAGGTGAAAAAAGAAGGAAAGAGGGAAATATGACTCAAGAAACGTAAAGGCAGTTTTACTGGTTAAGAAAAGGTAAAACAACAATTTTCAATGGCAAAATATTTCAAGCATAGGGAAGGAATATTTGTGTCTAGAGTCAGAAAATAATTTAAGCTGGAAGAGAGAACTACAGAACCCTCTGTTCAAAATAGGAACAGCTCTACAGTACTTTGTACTTTTTCTTAGAAGAGACAAAATAGGAAAATAGGCTAGGTGATTCTAGAGAGGGAATGTCATTTGATCAAAAGCAAATTAAAGTAATGACAAAACTCTAAGGTGTTGGTGTGGAGACAAGATTAATAATTCCTGTTCATGGGGGTGAGCTGTTGCTACATGCTCAGTAGAAGAGCTTCAAAAAAAAAGAGGATCCCATTTTAACTTCTTGGGTAAAAAGCGAAACACACACTTTATCTTGCAACTCCAAATTTCCCATCAGTTCAGGTTTTCTAAAATTAAATTCAACTGCAGAAATTATATACTAATTTATTTAAATTATTAAATGGAAAACTGAAGTGAGTTTCCAGTAGTATTACATCAAAATTTATTGTCAGGGAATGTCGAGATAAGTACTTGTAAAAGCATAGGCAACCCACTTATTTGCCTTAAGATTTTTCTTTGCTTCTTTCACATCTTTCCATCTGTAGAAGATACTTAAACGCTTTTTATATTAGACACCTTTTTTATTATCAGATATTATTTTAAAATTTGTTTTCTGACTTCTTTTTGCAACTGCACAAAGTGGAAAAACATTTTTGCCATTGTATAGAATTTGATATAAATAAATCATGGCATAATCAAGGGGCTGTTCTGAGTGTAAACGTGACAGTCACCCAGGGAGCACATGATGACTCACGATCACTGAGGCTGCACAGATACACAGCTCACTAGCTTGTTTAAAGTTAATATAGTTTCCCTGCCATTTTCATCAGGCCTGGCTGACAACTCCAAAAATAGTCCTTGGGAAAGCATATACAAACCTAGAAGAGAAAAGGGATACCACTGAAAATGGCCAACATTACACATTTGTGATGCAGTAACCAGGATGTGATAAACCAGAACTGTCACGTAGGAGAAGTGCCATTTGGAGTGAGTGTTATCTGTGAGTCAGATACTCCATTGTCACTGGCAAAGCCTAAAGCTTTCCTTAACTCAGATGCACAAGCTTGTTAGCAGTGTATCGTGGGATAGCCACAAGGAATAGCTGGGATTCCTTAGCTTTATCTATGTCTCCAAAGCCTTTATGGGCCTTATGCTTTCCCTCTAAGACTGAACCACAAGAAAACCTGAGAAATAATAATTGTGATGTAGAAAGCACAGCTGTACACGAGTAGGCTGCCAGTCATGTTCTAGTATTAGGCTCCACTTTTTTTCTTATTTGTTTTTGTGGGGTTTTCTACAAATACCTTTGAAAAGAATCCACTAACACTGGAATTTTTTTCTTTATTCATTGCAAACATGAAAGTTTTCAATAGTTTTGTAGTGATAAACATAGTTCTTCTGAAATGCAAAACCTACTTAGAATGCCATTAGATTTAACTGTTCAGCTTGGATATTTTGGTAAGTGTAGAGAATGTTGAAATGGTTTATAAAGAAAAAAAATAGTACTGGAGTGCATCAGAGAATCTTGGCCAATTTTTGGTTATTAAATTACCTTGAAAGCTGTGATAAAGAAATAGCATCTTAACATGGGCTATTTACTACATGTTTAATGATAATTTAAAGAAAAATATAAGGAGTCATCTGTGAATTTTAAAATTTAACATTATTTATTATTAAAATGTATTATTATTTAATATTCTTTATGTCAAAAGATTGCTAAGAATTTAATGTAATCTAAAGGGTTGTATTGCACATTTGTCTGCTTTCACTAGAAGTCTTACACCTGAATTTATTTGTTAACACGTGGTATACCCCCAAAATTATGAACAATATTTTGTGAAGCAATTCCTAAACCACAAATGCACAAAAGTTCTAAGAATTCATGCTCAGGACAAGGTGTTATTTTCAGAAGGCAGGAAAACTGGTTATTTAAAATGAGCTCAGAAAATTGATCCAGAAGCAATTGAAACACAGGTCTCTAAGGGACTGTTCAACACTACTTATCAAAGCTGCCATGTGAACTTGTTTTCCTTCAAAAATGTTTTCTTTGACACCATATATAATAAATCAGCCTTATTTATTTGCTGAAAAAACTGAAGGAGATACAATAAAACCAAAATACAGCACAAGTTTGGCCAAATATTTATTAGAAGTAGAAAAAATGTGGTACATACTGTGGAGGTATGTTTTGAGATAGCCTGATTTGAGAAAATACTAAATACTATACCGCTTGTTTACCTTGATAGGTTTTGCAGTTCTTGGCTGCTGATCTGTGATACAATCAGATTTAATTAAGCACCAAGAATTGTATTAGCTAGATAATTGAGACATTTCTAGAATAAAAGTGCTTTTTATGTGAAAAAGAGATTATTAATAAAACAACATTATTACAACTCAGTGAAATTATACTGTTTCACATAAAGTTGAAGCATAACATGTCTTTCGTCTACACTTATTACATTTTTACACTCATTTACACTTGTAATGTGCAAGTGCAAAATGCTAAAATTAGGCAAAGTTTTATTTTAAACTCTTACCAAATTGATAAAATTGAAAGAAGACCAAGCAGAGTTGGGAGCTTACTGACAATTACATATTCTTGAATTTGAATCTAAATTGTGCTTCCACTATAAGCTGGTTGTGAGAAATTTTTGACACTGAACAACAGAAAAAAGATGAAAGCATCTAAGCAGGAAGACAAAGTATACTAATTTACCAAGGAAAAATATGGCCATTAAAACTATTATGGTATATGCTGTTTAACAACTACTAGAGTCAACTTTCTTCATAGATTTGCTTTCAGACTAATGATTCAGTAACTCAACAACAAGTCTTTCATACCAACATGATGGATAACAAAGCATATTTCATACCACTAAATCCATGCAAAAAGGCTTTAAATTATCCATTTGGGCAGCTCAACACAATTTTCAGCCTTTTGAGAGTGCTTCTTTTGCTGAACATAGACTTGCAACTTAATGAGAGTGATTTAGCCCTTCTGTTTCTGTCAGAATTCTCCATTTATTACAAAGCCATGAAGAAATCTGATACAATGTGTTTTAAATTTGGCATCACTCAATAATCAAAAAAAAAGACTCTGACTCTTCCTGGATGTGACAAGCTGATCTGTCCTCAGCTGTTGTCAAGAAGATTGCTAAATTTTATTCCATAAGCCCATCTGCTATCATCATTCTTTTGACAGAAATGTTAGCTAAAAATGTGGTGTCGGCTTTCTCATCATACTCTGCAGGCTTTTTATTTGAAAATTGTCATTAATTGCTTTGCTATCATTATAACTATGTGCTTTATTTTACTTTTTAGTGTGACAGCCAGGAGTCAGACAATTGTCACTGATGAGAGCACTTGCAGATGGAAATGAGACCTTTAAGAGAAAGTGAATTACTATCAGAAAGGGTGATGGTACAAATAGAAAGTTCCCTTCCAGAATAATAATGTACATATCATTATAAGCAGGATATATAGAATCAAAACAAAACCAAAAACTATGGCACATAGTAAAGCATGGGGAGATTTTAAGGACACATGATGAGTCAATTCCAAATGCAAAAAATAGTTTGGTACCAACACAAAAAGATATTTTTTTTTTTCTTCAGTAAGTAGTCATCTAGATTTCAGTAATGGAATGCATAAATGCTTGTCTTTAGCACAGAAACCAGAGTACCTAATTTGCAAGACAAGAAAATGAATGCTTTCTCTAAGCCATGTTGTAGGCTATCGACTCTTCTAGTATGTTCATTAAGATGGTTTCATTACAAAATTGTAGCTTAAGAGACACTGTGAGGCTCATGCAACTGCATTTCAAAGAACACAAGAACAGATTTCAGAGCAGGAACCTTGTTTTGAAACAAGAGTCAGTCAAACACAGGGGCATTGACTTTCACAGACACATACAATGATACCACAAAGTTTTTACCAATAGACTGTATCAATACCTATAGAAAAGTACAGTACAAATATATAAAAGGTTTAGTAGTACTCCACTGAAGGAATTAGTTTATTTTGCTCTGTTCTCTGGAGATATACTTCAGATTTACTCCTGTAAGGTATGTTATGTCCTTGACTCTTTGTAGATTAAAATTGCCCAATTCTAAAAATGTTTTCCTGATTTCTGTCCAACTAGTTGAAATTGTACCTCTTATTTTCCACAACCCTTTTGTGATGGTTTTGTTTCATATGAATAGAGTTAATTCTCTTCACAGTAGCTAGGATGGGGCTGTGTTCTGGTTTTGTGCTGGGAAGTATTGGTAACACAGGGATGTTTTCATTACTGCTGAGAAGCATTTACTCAGAGTCAAGGTCTGTTCTGCTTCTCACCCCATCCCAGCAGAGAGGAGGCTGGGAGCGTACATGGAGCTGGGAGAGGATGCAGACAGGACAGCTGATGTCAACTGACCTTGATGCCTTAAGTTTTAGCTTTCATATTTTCAGATTTTGTACTGCCTTAGTGTGTGACTCTGAACTTAGTACGAAGTGTTAGTAAGTTCTCTTCACAAAGAGAAAAGACAAAACAATCCTTTTCCAGCTTGAGAACGAAGGACAACTGTTACAGCCTCAGGCCCAAAAAGCGTAAACAATGGCAAATTGAACAAACCAGGAAGATGGGATTCCATAAGCTGAAGCTGTAATTGGACAATTAACCCCAATATGAAATTGGACCCAAACTTATAAAAGGGTGAAAATTCATGACCAGGAGTCCATTTTGTGACCATCTTGGGTCCATCTTAGGCAGAGCCCTGGGCAAGCTCTTGTACTGCCCAAAGTGTATCCTTTTAAGGCATTTTAATAAATACCTTCTTTAACTCTGTCTGGCCCCTGTTATTGGTCAACCTCTCAAGGCATCAACCTAAAGGATACCCCATAGGATATGGCATCATGCTCAGCAGATGCCATACAGATGGAAGAAGTCTCTGTCCACGGGGGCTGCTGCTGGGGGACTGGCTGGCCATTGTTCATTTAGTTGTGAGCAATTGTTTTTAAACAATTTGCCTTCCTTCCAGTTTGATTTCTGTCTCTTTTCTTTCCATTACAATTTATGACTATGTTTTATGTTTCAATTATTAAACTGTCTTTATCTCAATCCATGAGATCTCACTTTTACCTTTCTGATTCCTATTATGTGGAATAGGAATTATGTGGATCCAAAGTGTGGATATTGTGTAGAAGGAATCCTCTTGAAACTATCTCAAAGAAGTACTTACTAAAAAGTAAGTAGGAAAGCTGTGAAGAGCAGTTAGCATGGCAAAGGCCACAGGTCAATCTCCATGGAAGGAATGAACAGACTAGGGACAGAGAGACTACAAGAGGCACGTAACATGACACCCACAAAATGACGAGTCACATGGCAAGGGCAAAGAGAAAGTATTTATCAGATGCTCATTGAAGACATGAGTTAGAAGCACCCAAAGAAGCTAGCCTACATGCAGTTCAAAGAAAAGAGGAGATCCCTCACACAACAGGCAAGTAAACTGTGGATGTCCTTGTTGCAGAAGGTGGTGAACATTGTAGCTTTACATGGTTCAGTTGGAAACCAGACAAACTTGTGGAAGGCAAATCAGGTGAGGATGTTCAAAAGCAGCTTCTAGCTCAGGCAGAACCTCAGATGCACATTACTGAAGACTGAAAGAATATTTAGGATCATAATCCTTATATTTATAACCTGTTCTTACAAGCTTTGTGCCCGCTTTGAAAGGTGATACTAATCTTGCTCGTTAGCTCATTAGAAGTTTGCCCACATCTCATTATGTGTAGTAGCACCTCCATACATGTGAATTAATACAGCTGAACTTCAGGTTATCCTGAAAGATAAATTTATACTTAGAGAGTTGAAATATAAAAGATGGATGTCAGAGATTTGCCCTTTGCCCTTTAACCAGCTGTGTGACATCCAATACAACTGGGCACAACACCAGCTTTTCAGTGAGAAGAGAGGAAAGAACTTCTGCAAAGTAAAAACAGCCATTAATATGTTCTCTACACACAGTTCTCCAATGACAGTCCCTCATCAGAAGCACTCATTAAATCAGGACCATCAAACTGGGGTGGCACTGAATCCCTGAGGATATTTGTTTTCCACTGTGCCTCAATAGAGCTGAAAAGAATAGACTCCAAAAGCATCTACAACAGACTGAATATGCCTGTTCAGAAGAGACAGCCCAAATGCATTTCTAGACTAAATATTCTGTCTCAGTAGTGCCTGTTGTGTGTGATATGAACCCTGAGTTGAAAGCAAGAATGATGTTGATGCAAACCAAAATTGTTGTTAAGATGGGTGGATCTGCAGATGGTCCTGCTAGTGTCACAGAGATGCATGCTTTCTCCTTCAGGGAAATTACTTTACTATTTATCCAAAACATTTGTAAAGCCTCTGTCCTCGCTTTACAAGCCTTGCTAAAAGGGGTTTAATGTACTACTTTTCCCTGAGTGCAAAAGATGAACACAAAAAAAGTTCCCAGAAGGTTAAAACTAAATTTTACAGGCAAATTTTAGAAGATCAGGAACTTGGCAAAATTTAAAGCAGCATTCATTCAAAATAAAGTATTTCAAGAGGCATTGAATTAGAAAACTCTATCCATCCACCTCAAATTACTCAAATTTCAGGAAGAGGAAATTAGGAAAAAGAAAAGGAGAAAAAGAGAGGAAAAAAAGAGAGAGAAAAGAAAGATATAGTTACCACCCTGGATCCAGCATGGGCTCAGCTTCCCTAAAATCCAAGGACAATAGGGATGTGACCACATGCAGTCATGACGATGTTTATCAGGGCTGTGATGTTTATCTGCTCCTGTTTCCCCCCACACCTGCCCTAGCTGGGGCTTCTGCTCATCCATCCACACTGATGCTCCATTTGGGGTTCAGGGGCAGTGTGTGGGGCATTTCTTCAGCTGTGCCAGTGACTGACAGACATCCTGGGCTGGCCTAGACGCTCCATGTGGGGCAGAGCACCTTTCCACCCTGGAAGAAACTTCCCTGCCCCATCCAGCTTCAGTTGTTTTGAATCAGCAATAATTTTCTCTAGCCTCTTGCAACATTAAAGGGTGTTTATTAACTTATGTCAAAGAGTTAAAATATTTGCATAAATTTTTGACTTTAAGTACTTTTTAAAAGGTTGCTTGCTTACAAAATCTTTAGGAAATTGCTGACACGTTTGTACCAGGGGTCAGCTGTTACTTGTTCCTTTGGTTTTCTTACTTTTTATTTCATATCCTTTTATATATGTGACATTTATCAAGGCATTTTGAATTATAACAAGATATTCAGTTGCTGTATTAGATCATCTGTAGCAGCATCAAACATCTAATTTTTACAAACAGGGAAACAATGAAAATGTCAAGGTTCAGAAAAAAGCAAAAGCAATGAACATCAATATAAATGAGACATTCTGTAAGATTAAAATTGCAAACAGACAACCCTGTGAGGTCAGTTTTACCCTTTCTAATGTTTCAAAAGGATCTATGAATCTGACCTCTCGTTTGCCAAAATGAAGAGTGCTGTTACTGACACTGCTGGGTAAAACAGGATTTCCTATTAGTCATCTACCTGGAAAAGATGTTGAGTCACTCAGTCAGTGGCTATAAAACTAAGCTTAATACAGCAATCTCCACTTCCCTCAAGATTTGATTTTTTTCCGTTTCACACAAGTAAAGCTGTAATGTATCATTTTGGCTGTAAATTGATTTTTTAAAAAATTGGTAAGAATAATCATAAAATAGTTTTTTAGAGGGACAGTTTCTAGAACCCAAACCATCACTGCTTACTGTATATTTACTAATGAAATTTCCTAATGGTTTTCATAAAACTGACTTCCAAGACTATAACTCAAAACTAAAAAGGATTGTACAGTCATCACATACTTTACTATGATACCCAGAAGAGAGAAAAGCATCAGCACAATAATTAAAATTAATTAGGTTGAAACCAGTTCAACGGTCTAAACAATAGCACTATCAATCAAACTTACCCACAAGATGTTTTAGTCTGCTGGGAATAAACAGATTTCAAAGTCGTAAGACCTCACTGCAACATAAAGTCCAGGAGCCCTGACTGACTACAAAAATCATTAAAATAATAAACAGTCTCTGTTCTATATATTCTGTGTTGGTGACAAGTACAATTATAGGTCACTGCTGGTTTCTTTTCATCAGAAGTGCAGCCTGCTTTAAGGAAAGATGGAAAGTATCTCGTTGCTTGGTATTACTGGTCAATATCTTAGCAGAGCAAAGGAATAAAGCATGTGTTGAATAAGCATGAAATTTCATGGTAATAGAGAACTGACAAAGTACTGTATGCATTTATCAATACATGAGCCACGCACTAAGAAATCTATTCTGCATCTGAAAGTCTGCAGTCTTTCAGCCTTACTGTTTAGAGATGCTGGGTCTTTGGAAATTACAGTTGTTTCTAATGAAAAAAAAAATTATTTCTCTGAAATTTTTTGCCTGTTTCACAGGCAAAAGAAAAACACACTTTACTTAACCAGCAAGGAGATATGGTATTTCAGCAGTTATTCAGAGGAGTAATTTGATATCCTGTGAGGTATGGCATGTTAGATTATAATTTCAAATTACGATCACTAATTATTATCACTAAGAACAACTTGCCAGGGGGAGAATGGTTTATTGTAGTGTAACTATGTAATTAATGCATTAGTATGTACACTGTGTTGACCAAAACTCGTTTCTTCTTAGTGCCCACCTAAGGTTTTGTTCCTTCTCAGTGTAAAAAATAACCTTGGTCCTAAAGATTCGATAGATAGAGCAAAAGAAAGACTTCATTCTCATCTTTGTAAAAGCAAGGGCAGGTTGAATTGAGAGTTTGTGAGACTCCTAAATTGCTCCATTCCATTATGACAAGCAAATTAATCCAAGCAATGGACTCAATAAATAAAAGCGTTATGTTTAGTCTAGAAGTACATTGGACTGAGAGACTCTCACTTTGATTATTTAACTCCTATGATTTCCTGTTTTGCACAGTCAGCATGTGAGCTGCAGCTCCATAATCCTAAAAGAGCTATAGCTCAAGTCAGATGCTGTGTGTTAAGTCCAGAAATGAGTATCTCAGAAATAGATTGGTGGGGAAAAAAGCTACCTTGGACTAATGCACAAGAAAACTTCTTTTAGTGATACAGTTTAATTTTATTTCAGTTGTGAGCATACCTAAGGGTTCTTCATCACCTATTTTTATTCATGACAGCACAGAAGGGAACTGTGTAAGTGTAGCAGGTTTGGCAGAGCTACTGCACGTGTGGCAGTGCCATGCCAAGCCTGTTTCAGGAGGGGACATTTGTACACAGTACTCCTTTCCACCAAAGGATGCATTTGGAAGGAAAAGAGGTTTCATGATTCCATAGGTTTCCACATTCAGTTAGTTTATTCAGGAAATATCTTTCACTTTGTGTCCAAACTGAAAATTTAATGCCATATTCCAAGTCTCCTTCCTTCTTCCAAGTTCTATACTTCCAGACCTTGTGTCGATTCCAAGCACCATAGCACCAGGAACATCTTGTAGGCCTACAGAAAAATGGCACATGATAAGTAACAGACTCAGGAATATGTCAGCAATCATCTTCACAGGAGCTATAATACAGGATATGATGCCATCAAGCTCAAGTTGGTGTACTGCCATACATTTCAACATGGTGCATTATCCTAGAACATTTAAATCAAACATGCAAGTCTCACGCGATGGAAAGGAAGGATGTACATAAAAGAAAAGGCACAAAATCAAAGCTTGCATTCTAAAAACCTGAAAAAAAGAAAAATGACAAACCCAGATACAATTAAGCTGTAATTTCCAATTGTGTCTAGATTACTCATTTCTCCTTCCTCATAAGTCTTACTAACTTCAATGGTAATTTGATTTGGCTTAGGAGAATGTAGATACTAAATTATTTTGGGGCATATTCTGGATAATTGGATTAAAATGGATTTGAAATCCACTGTCACAAAGGTACTTAAGCAACTCACACTGTAGCAGAAATATTGGTACCTGAATAAGCAACTGTAATTGGTATTTCAATTACATTGTGTTCCCTGATTAATTACAGATTTTAAAAAAACCCACCACGTTTCCTGAAAATGAAAGATCAAGCTCTTATGGAAGTAAAAAGGAAAGAACTGCCCACAGAGAGTCAGCATCAAGTTTTCAGACAAGTCTTCACATCCTGCCATGCCAAATTTCTCATAAATCCATGACTGTCACTTCAACAGTTTGTCTAATGCTTTCCTTTAACATTCCCCCAAAACAAGTGCAGAGAATACTATTTATGATAGAAGTGTGATGGATATTATGTTAAAGGGAACATATTATCTCCAGGTAAACTCAAATATATTAAGTTGCAGTCTATAACCATAAGACTGTTTCATGGAGCCTTTGCCTTGTGGCAATAAAAAAAAGACATTAGTGCTCTTTTACAAGAAATAAGAGAGATGGAGTCATTAGTATTTGTACAGCAACCTAGTCAATACAGTGATTTAGTAACAAGTTTGCGTACACTTTAATTATAAAGTTCACAGAAATAATGCATTATCTGAAAACCAAAAGACATATTGCCTCCTAATGTAGGTCTACTGAGAGCTATTTCCATGGATAATTTGACTCTAAATTCTCAGCTCCACAGACTACAACAGGCTGCCTGATTCACACAATTATTTTAAATTACAAGCTATCTATTTCCAAAACAAAAAAGAAAGGGCCGAAAGAATTTTCATGAGGACAACTGCCATCCAGGAGAACCAGAACAGGCATTTAATCTCAACCCAACTGCCTAGATCTTCATGCAATTCCAGCAGGCATGCAGGAGCTGAAGGGATGCCAGAAGATGTACAGTGCACGTCTCTGCTTCAGGAGGGAAAAGGGAAGAGACCAGTTCTGTGAGAGAGCAGAAAGAGAAGCTCAGGTAAGGGAGACAGAGGCAAGCAAGGGAACATCTGAAGAACTAAAGCTCTTCCTAAGCTTGGAAATCACAGTCTTAAACTAAGTTATGAAAAGGAGACGTCCTTTTATTTGATTAGTGTTTGAAAAAATTTTTGTTCTTTTATTTTTGTTCTGTCTTATTATGTTTTTTTAGCCTGTTCTGACCATGAGGCCTGCAGATAGGTAGCAGTTTAGCGTCTACCTGATAGATGAGAAAATCCATGCTGAGAACAGTTCAGATAAGGGCACAACAAGGTACCAACTGCAAGGTCAGCTACTGAAATACTGAAAAAAAGGGACAATGCCACTGGATTTTACAGCATTGATTTGTAACAAAATCAGATTTTCAATTTGATGGGAGTTATCAAACAGAGATATATAATTGCTTTGCAATAATAAAAAAGGAGACAATGAAAATTGAGTAGTGTTACTTATGTTTTTCAAACATTAAAAGTATTATTTATGAAAAATAAAATGTCCTGGCTACTCTGGACAATTATGTGACTAGTAGATAATGGAGTAAACATACATATATTAAAGTACTAATACGTCCATAAAACTGGAAAAAATGCTTGAAATTCTTGATTCTTGAGGAAGCTGAAGAGCAATCCTCCTTCTTTTTTGCTTTTTATTCAGAATGCCTGTCTAGTAGGACTCCAACAGCAGTCAGTTGTACAAACTTTTACAACTCTACATTTGCTAACTCCAAATACTGCAAAAAAAATTTGCTCAGAAAAGAAATTAATGCTGAATAACATTGTAAAATAATTGAAAAATTATAGATGCTGAGATTGAAGCAGTGCTCAGTGTATTTCATGTGTTGCCTTACATTTAAACTGCATTTAAACGAAAATTGTTTAAAACATATTTACTCTGTCTTTGTAATTCTGTAATAATATATAAATTTAAATTTTTTGTTTTGATTTTGGTTTTTTTTTTGTTTTGTTTTGGTTTTTTTTTATTTGTTTGGTTTTTCTTTTTCGAATGCACCACAACTAGCAAAATCTCAGTAAAGAAACAAGAGCTGACACTTCAGATCTCAGTATGTTATAGTATCCTTATTTCATGCTGGATGCAAACTTAGGGCAAATATTTGCACAGCCATATTCTACTGTTATTTTCAGAGTTCTGAAAATCCATACAAACTACAAAAAAATAAGAGGTAGGAAAAGCAGCGCTTGCTAAGAATTTACATTGTAAAGTACCAGATCCTCCAACCTCAACATACCTATACTTAAAAAAGACTGGGTCTTGTTGTCTGTGGGACCCTGATATGATTTCTACCAAGGCTTTTGAAGCACATGGAGGAAGGCATGCCATGCACAGTGCTCCTGCACAGCACCAAATTTCCTGTACTCAGCCCCTCCTCTGCCTTCTTCCATGAGAATCAGCTTCATCATGGACACCCATCATTTGACTGGCAACATTAAACTCTGCATGTGGCATTTAAGCCTCCAAGCAGCTTTTGGTTGTCACTTTCACAATATGGTGGTGCAGGGTGAAGTCAATTTTCTGCTGGGAATAAAGTCAGATGCTGTGAATGGGGAGTTGTAGGCACTTGGGTTTCACTGAGGGCAGAGCCTACACAGGCTTTGAAAAAAATACTTAAATGAAAACAGACCAGTTTTTTCATGCAGTATTTTGAGGAAGATGGGAAGGGCATTTAGCTCTTTATTCATACCAAAAGCATAAGTCTAGTCTTGTGCTATTAAGTTTCAGCACTTATTTACAGCAAGTTTTTATTGTGGCATCAGAGAATTGGCTATATTTAGACAAGACAATCCCTACAATGTGCTAAAGTGTTGGCAAATTTTGATATTTTTTTATGCTGTACCATGGTCATGGAAATTTTTCTAGCATTGATAACTATATGATGACTGCTGAATTTCTTCTACACTATGTGGATTTGTGTACTCTAGAATGTAACAAAAAAAGGAGGAAATTAGTACTGCCATAACACTATCAATGCAGCCAAAATCTAATTTCCTATACTTCTTTTTCAAATGAAAGCACCCAGAAATACACCACAGTAAATCCAGCATGCAGAATTTTCAAAGACATTCTGACCATCTAAAGAATCCCTTTACCTGACTATTTTTGTTTTATACCTATATTTTCTTGAAAAAAAGTCTCTTTCTACTTCCTGCCAACTTCATTCCAAGCACTCCTCTGGGATCTGGTAAAAGAAAGCACTATAGGTTCTAAATTAAACTTGCTCTATAGCTGTTCATGAATATCTAAAAAATACCTGCATGCATGTCTAATGTTGTCACATCTTCCAATTCACTGTGTCATACTTACATCTCTCAGTGATAAGGTGTGTTATAAACATTTTCTAGTTCAGTAATGTAAATTAAGCTCAAATTATTTGCAGATGAACAGACTTGGAGGTGAGCCCAGGGTAGAAATCATTCCTATGAAATTTCTGAAGGAGTCCCTTGTATTCTCCAGTGCTGGAGTTATGTGGCAAAATAGAATTATTTTGTAAAGGGTTTCTGCTATACAGGTTGAACTATACTGAACACTTCAAGGCACCTATAATACCTGAAAACTATAGATAAACCATTTCACTGATTATATGTTTTTTCTGCAGTACCTGCAAGATATAAATAAGGGCCGTTCAAAATCCATGTCTAAATTATTGGATGTAAAATTGATTTCAGCTAAAGAATTTTTTCCCTTTTGTTCTGTCAAGGTTGCTATTATTTCTTTGTGAGATTTTTTTTTTTTGAAGCTGAGGGAAAGCTGAGAAGTGTCAGCACAAATACCAAATATTTCTACTAGGCTTGATTTCTCTAGTGCTTCATCATAATAACTGTTTTCTTTCTGCCCTCATTTACACCCCTTGATATGAATGACCTTCCCCACTGCTTTGCTTCTCCTGAGAGCATTGTATGGTTGTATGATTTAGCCTCTCTCTCCTATTCTCACTGGAGAGGTGATCACAGCTGACCAACTGAAAGGCTTTTGGAAACTATCACAAGAAAAACAAGGGAGCAGGCAGTCACCCCAAATCTCACATCTTGTGTTTGCCTGGACATTGTTTTTCTTTCAAACTTCTGCACAAATAGAAAGTTTTCTTGTGGACAACATATGCATTTTGAGCCAGCCCCCAAGCCAAGGCTGTAAGAATAATACAGGTTTCAAGCCCCCATAAGGCAGGGGTGAAGGCTGCCACTGCACTCCTATATTCATCGTATATGGGGGCTGCTTGCTGAGTTGGCTGCTTTCCTTCCCAGGGAAAAAAGTAGGTTATGGAATATGAACCCCCTCTTTTTTCTTTAAACAAGTAGTATGCAACAACACTGAAAAATTATGCAAATTACCTTGTCACACATATCAGACTGACAGTTCCAAAGAGACTGGAAATTGCCAAAAGATTTCTAGCTCTAGGCAGATAATGCCATTACAGTATGGCTTAGAGCCATAAGACCCTGATAAGAACTCACTTTCTTTAGACTACCACTTTCACAGACTGTTATTTCAGATATATGTGCTCAGCTTTGAGGGCTTTATTGGTTTTGTTTTTTTGGGGTATTTTTTCCTTTTGTCTACATATGGTATGCAGTGTTTAGACTTGTAGGCAATAACATGAAAAACAATCTAAATTAACTAGAAGCAATGTACTACTAAAATTTTCAGACTGAGCTGCAGGTCATGGCACAGATGGGCTGCCAAATATTTGTCACAACATGTGGCCAATAATCAGAATGTATTTCAGGCAGAATTGTTAGTGAATCAAAATAACCAGAAAAGCTGTTTCGGAGAGCTGAATTAAAAAATATTAATTCCCTTTAGGGAATAAGATAGGGGATATAAGGTAGGGGATATAAGGTAGATGATATAAGCTCAGGCTAACCTCATTCTTATGTTTTTTCCAAAAAATCCCATGTTATTCAACTTAAACTGATCCCTTCTATTTCAAAGTCTCTTCATGTTTTCCAAAGAGCAGGGGTAGATGCATTTCATAGCTTTAAGGAAAATGAGACATATTGAAATATTAGATAATAGAATCAATCACATTATAGTTACAATTCTACAGAGACCTGATTTTGACAATTTTACTTTGACTTCCTCTTCACTGTGCAGGGAAGACAGATCTGTAAGTGAACAGAAGAATATCCCAGTGGTTCTCAATCTGTATCTTGGGCAGTAGTAAAACAGAGAAGTCTTCCCAGGATAAAAAAAATTCTATAGAATATTCTCTAGTGATATTTCACAGCAGCACAATATTTGGGAAAAGATGCTGCAAAAATTGTGCCCATAATTAAATTTATTTAAGACATGAATATTTGTCATACAATCCCAATTTGCAGGTTTTTGTGGACTAAATAAATCTCCATATATATGATCTAGAACTGTATCTATATTGTCTCTATCTATCTCTACCTGAATAAAAGCACTCTGATACTGCAATGTAAGACTTAGCATCTCATGTAAGATTCAGCTTTTAGGCTGGGTCAATGGGCCAAGGACAGTGGTATGAGGTCCATCAAGGCCAAGTGCCAGGTTTTGCACTTGGGTCAGGACAACAACACTACAGGCTGGGGGCAGAGTCTTTGGAAAGTACCCAGCAGAAAAGGACCTGGGGTCCTTCCCTGGCTGAACATGAGCCAGCTGTGCTCAGGTGGCTAAGAAGGCCAATGGTGGCATCCTGGTCTGTATCAGCAATAGTGTGGCCAGCAGGATGAGGGCAGGGATGGTCCCCCTGTGCGTGGCACTGGTGAGGCTGCAGATCAAATCTATGTGCAGCTCTGGGCCCCTCAGAGTGAGAAAGACATTGAAAGGCTGGAGAACGGGGAAGGATGTAGAGAGTAAGCCTTACAAGGAGCAGCTGAGGGAGTTGAAGCTGTTTAGCCTGGAGAAGAGGAAACTCAGGGGAGACCTTATTGCTCTCCACAACTGCCTGAAAGGAGGTGGGGATTTTTCTCCCAGGTAACTGGGGACAGAGTGAGAGGACATGGCCTCAACCTGTGCCAAGAGAGATTCAGGTTGGACATTATAAAGAATTTCTTTACAGAAAGGGTTGCCAAGCATTGGAATGAGCTGCCAAAGGAGGCGGTGGAGTCACCATCTTCGGAGGTGTTCAAGACTGGGTGTGGCACTTGATGCTGTGGTTATTGACAAGATCATTATGGGTCAAAGCTTGGGATCAGTGATCTTGGCAGTATTTTACAGCCTAGATGCTTCTGTGAAATCAAACTCGTGTTCAATATGACAAATAAAGCAAAATATAACAAAGCAAAATATAACAAAGCAAAATGATGATTTCATTAAGGCCTGCAGCAAGAGAGTTAACTTACTGTATGAAAGTATACAGAAAACTCATTTGTCAATTTGAAGGCAGCAGTATTACACTGAACACATAAAAATGCCCGAATGAAAATCTAAGCTGTGATCTATAGGCAGAAGTAATGAAAAGAAAGCAAAATAATGAAACAATTGAACCTGAAAATCTGATTCACATTTTCATCATGGTGAAATGTTATTTTCTTCACTGAAACAGGTATGTCTATATTGATGATTGAGACAGAGTTTTGCAGACCACATTTTTAGACTATTTTCAGCTGATAGTGCTCTATTACTGCTATCATCTTTGTTTAATCATTAGGTAGAGTAAAAAAATGTTAGTTTCAGTAAGAGATAATGCATAGGTTCTTCTGCTGACTAAGCTGAAGTGTTTCTGGTTTTCAGCCGTATCTTGCTGTGACAGGCAGTTATAAGGCAAGGTGATTTGCTCTGCTGGCTCTGCTTTTTATATCATACTTCTTTTACAACAACAAAAAAAAAGAAACTTACCTGGATAACCTGACTTAAGTATTCCCTAGAGTGTCTTTAGCCAGAGAACTGATAAACAGCTGGGAAACTAAATTTAACTGATCTCTCAAGTTTCCATCTTAAATTGCAAAACCTAACTGAACTTGTGTTTACTTGCACAAAACTTTCAAAAGGTGAAAGTCTTCTCAGTTTCCACTACAATGACAAATTTACAGCCACTGGTGGGACACTGCTTGTGACAGCAAAGGGCTGCAGGTCCATCCTGTGAGAAGGGATGAGCTGCAGCACCTGCTGACGGACTGACTCCCTCTCTGATCCCATAGGAGAGTGACACTTGGCAGCTGCACCAGGAGCAGCTATCCATTTACCTATTTAAACCAAACATTGCTTCACAAGTTTTTCTTTTTCCCCATCTCATTTATTTTCTTGCTTTGTCCTCCCCCCCTCCCACCTCCCTTCTTCACACTGCTGCCTATGTCTCTGCTACACTTTGGCATGAGCAGGGCCATGGGCTGCCTGCGCAGCAGTTTCAAAATGATGGCACAGTCTCTCTCACAGCACTGATGAGCAAATCTGTCTGCAAAGGAAAGGGGATGCCCTCGCAGGGACTGAAGGATGCACCACACCAAAAGCAGTATCAGGGCTCAGAGGGCTGCATTTCCCACTGGTAGCACAGGGGGTGGTTGGCAGAAGCAGGCACAGGGGACATTCTTACCCACACTTGCCTTGATCTGACTTGCTGTTATTTAGCTCTGTTTCATTCCTCCATGCCCCCTGCTGTTGTCCTCGCTGCTCTCCCCTAAACTGGGCTCAGATGAAACCATAATAACTGTGAGAGTGTGGATTTCACTGTCACAACTTATGGCACAGCATTGTTTTCCTCACTTTACTAATGGAAGAAAAACTGGGAATCAGGTAGAATATAAGATTCAGATTCAGCTTATGATTTGGACATGATTCAGGCCATACAAACTAAGGCATTAGATAAAAATAAGCAAAATCTTATTGCAAAATATAGATGCTGCACTGCAATTGAGCTTTTCTAGTTAGGATGTTTTAAAGGAAGAGACAAAGAACCTATAAATCTCAGGGGTCCTGTGCTTTCCTGTAACTGTTGCAGTACATTTATCATTGTTACGTAACCCTAAAAGGTTTCATTGGCTCTACTTTCACTGGCATGAACATTTTAAATGAAAATTAATACATGCATATGTAGATCAGTCCACAGTGTGTAGCTACCTGGTGGGTAATTCCCAGATGGGGATTTCTTTTTCTCTACATTGGCTTTTTTCTTTTCTTTCTTTTCCTTTTTTTTTTTTTTTTTAATAGCTCAAAAATAGCATGTGGGTTATATAACTAACAAATGAAACCAGAGACAAATCCTAGCCTTAGGCGCCACGTAGAAGAGATGGTAACTGTCAGCCTTGACTCCCTGGCTGTCAAATACTGAATGGGATGTTAGCTTCTCAACAATACACAAGCTTGGAAATGTCACCAATATGGATGAGTCAGGGCTATTATTCTGATCCACAATAAAAATATCTCTGTGGTAGCCAAGTATTTTATCTGTACAAATTAATGTATACATTTAAATATGCCACTGTAAATCACTGCTAAAATGCTCTGCAGCAATTAGCCAAAGGCTGCTGCTCTGACATTTTGTTCTAACTCTGCAGAAACTTCAGAAAGAAAGATTGCTTGGCCACGAGAAGATCTCCTACTGCCACTACCAGTTTAGGAGGTACTCCCAAGATTGTTTCTCTGCTACAGAACAATTTCTTTGTACTGTCCACATTTGCATTTATTTTGGATCCCTAGGTTGCTCATCTCAGGGTGAAATTTAGAGAAAGTGATCTGTATATCATAATAATATTAATAATACCTTCAGATTAGAAATTATTGGTGTTTTTTGGTGGATGGGCTCTGAATATAATGCAGGTATCCTTCAGCCTTGGAAAATAAGGGAGAATTTAGGATTTTTCTGATGGAAAACACAAGCCTCTCCTGGTGCAGCTTAAGACTGTGTCCTCTTGTCCTATTGCTAGTCACCTGGAAGAAGGGACCAACCCCAAGTCTTGCTTACTACCCCTAGGCTCATCTCTAAAGGGCCTGATTTCATCCCTCCCCACTCTGAAACACGTTTAAAGCCCTCTCAATCAGCCCTACCAACTCATGGGCTAAAATCCTTCTGCCCTTTCTAGACAGATAAAGTCCATCTGACTCTAGCAGACCTTGTGCCGAAAAGCTGCTCTGTGATCAAAAAACCCTAAATTCAGCTGATGGCACCAGTCCTTAAGCCACTCATGGGTAACATGATTTTTCCTCTTTCCTTCATCATTCATCACTGCTCCTGAAAGAATTGAGCAGAGCACCACCTGCACTCCCATTTTCTAACCTGTCATGGAGAAAGTAAAACACTATTGCTACATCAACTTTTTTGAGTACCACATCTGATTTATTCTTGGAGGATCCCATACAATTTCTGACTGCTTACAGGATGCTGGAAATTGAAAGAGCCAATAGAAAACTCTGAGATATTTTGGCTGAAGGCCAGTGTATTTATGCCAAAGATAAATTTGCACATGAAAGGTGCAAAAGCAATAAGGAAGACAGAAGACAAAGGCAATGAAGATCAATTAGCTAATTAAACTTGAAGTAATCACTGTCAGCCTCAAAGTCTTATTATGTAAAAGAACAAATATTTCTAGTTTGGTGCAACTGGAAAAATATATCTGCAAGTTTTTTCTTGGTACACCAAATGAATCTCTTATGCTTTAACTGGGTGCCTAAGATGGTACATCTAAAAATACCAGCAACATTTTTTTAAATATTATTGATTACTCCATTTTTTCTTTTATGAAGTCCCAACTCTTAAACTGAGTTTACGTACTAAAAAACTTACCAGTAAAAGGACATGCTTATAAGTGACAATGTACCATTGTCTCTTTATTGGATGTCCTTTAACTGCAGTCAATGGCTGTATTGACAGAAAAAAAATTTAACTGCTACACTTCTAAGGCAAATGAATTAATGGATGACTTGACTATATTCACATGCATTTGTCCTCTATAAAGTAAAACCTGATTGCAAAATCTAGAAATTGGTACTTGTCAATATTTTCTTTCTTTTTTTATTGTTGTTAATGGCGGGGATTTGACCCAATCCTCAGATTTAGTAGACTCTCTAAAGCTGGGACATATATTTTCAAGATGAACATAGAGAAAACTGAATGAGAAAATGACAAAACAAGCACAGCATCCTAACAGTGTCTTTTCATACATCTCAGTGCTGCCTATAATCATATCTGGTCTTCACCTTGCCCAGAAAAACAAGTTCAGTGTTTGCAGAAAACTTGTGGCTCAATATGCCCGAGTAGAAGCTCAGAAGTGTTCCATACATTATTCTTGGTCATTGCTGTATGAACACTCCTTTTACATATTAGGATGAAGCATGGACTTCTTCTGCAATAAGCAGAGAAATATTTTGGGCAAGGGGCAGTTAAATTTCAAAGCTGGCTCACTTTGTTTCCCAGACATCACTCACTTTTCATAAGTTATCAACACAGACTTCAAAGGCCACCTCGTGACATTAAGGAGAAGGAAAAGAAGGCAACACATTTTAATCAATACAAAAGTCTCCTTGCTATGGTCTCTTTCAAACATGGGAACTCTGAAGCAGTTATGAAATTGCTTTGAATTCTCTGTTCATTTTTGAAGCAAAGGATGGTGATACATTTTAGTATGCTGAAATTTTTAGATTTAAATTGATTTGGGGAGGATATTTGGAATAAATATCTGAAATTTTCACAGTAACAAATTTACTTCTCAAATCATGAGTCATAAAGGTAGTGTAAAAGGGACATTTGCAGCCCCCCTGAACAGGTTGGCCTGTCTTGTGTTTGAGCTCTCCATACAGAGCAGCTTACATTTCTGCTGGATTACCCAGTGGTATCTATAGAAACTGTGCACTTGCATTTACAGATCCAAAAATAAACAAGTAGGGCTACTGTTTTTTACCTGTCCCTTTTAAGAACAGGCAATAAATAGCTCTCTTCTTCCCCTAAAAATAAAACCCAAAGCATTCCTGAACATTCCCAAATGTTCTGTAAGACTAAAATAGGACAATTCCAGGTCATCATAGAGCACTTAAGAAAGTGCCCCTCATGATTTATGTGCCAGAAATAGTGGTTTATTTTTTAGAATTCAAAATTTACTTCTTCATTAAATTTACTATAATTTTACATCAAACTAAAAAAGGCTTTCATAAGTCAACAATGATTTAATCAGAAATTTTTTATTTTCTTCAGATGTGATTGTCTTTCAATTATTTCTCTTATATTCATGCCATCATTAAGTCATTGGAATAAAAATATTAAAGCACTTAAGGAACAGTTTCTACTCCTGTGGCCATTGGAATGAGACCCAAGTTTCTAAAGGACTTTGGACAGGTCAAAACAAGAATCATATACTTATTTAATCATAATCAGTTGAAAACACTGGGCTAAGGGGCAAAAAAAAAAAGCCAAACTGAACAGAGCTTGTTTCTAAGCTTCACCTTTTCTTTAATAGTTTGGAGTTTTGCTTGATGCCAGAGCAAGAGCTCCTATCTGTACTATGACAGAAGACAGTAAAGGTCCTTACTCTTGCAATCAAACCATTCTCTCAAAAAGCGTTTTCTCCTGCCTGCAGGGACCAATTTCAACAGCTACTATCACCCTAATCCAATAGACTGCTGTCTTTTATTACAACACAGAGGGAAGGCTGGAATCAAGATTTTCATTTCTATTTGGCCTGCATCCCCCACACACAGTTGTGTGTCCTTATTTTAATCTTCTCTCCCACCTGCTTTGACAGAGAAAGCTTTGCTGTAATACAGTGTGAACTGTGGTGTTCAGATACTTAAATGATCTAATGTTGTGTGACCAAAGAATGGGAGACCACACAGGAAAAGAATCCTGCCAGAAGGTGTTTGATGCATGATAGACAACATCTATTTCATCTGCAATGTACAGCAAAGATTTGTGCAGAAGATGTCATAGTTACTGAAAGCAGGACTTTGGCAGGAAAGACAGAACAAGCTGCTCAGTCCTGTGAAGCTTAGGCACTTCTGCATCTGTGCAGAACCAAATCCTTGGGTGCATGGGAAACTTTAAATGCACATGTAGTGCTCTTTAGGCTCTTACAGACCCTGCCATTAGACAGCCACAGCCCAGGACATTGGTCTGCACCACCACCAGGCTTAGATGTTTTAATCTATCTGATGTCTTTGCTTTTTCATGGAAGAACAGAATCCTTAGCACCTTCACCCCTGCTCACCATTAGTACCTGTCAGGGACCTATTTGTGCCCTCCATGACCCCTTCCAGTAACAAGCCCTTGAGTTTCTGTCCCATGGAAACCAAGATGTTGGGGTTGGAGTAAAGAACATATGTGGACCTCATTCTGTTGCTGTATTAGGATGCAGCTGAAAGGGGTCAGCACCCAGATTCAGGAGCTGAAAAAGGCTGCCAGCTCTTACTCAATCTTTAGCTCCTTAAAAGATACCTCTAGTTCCTTAAGTCATCTGGACATGGCCCATATAGTTTCTAAAAATCCTGCCTGATGCCTATAAATAAGTATTCTTTAATTAATATTCTGAAAGTCAGTGTTCAGATTAACTGATTCACTTATTGGAATGATAAATGAGTCTGCTTTTAGCATCTATTGAGAAGGCAGAGACTTAGGGAAAAAAAATGAACACAGAGACTGAGCTATAATGCAGTAGAATACAGAATGGCTGTGGGAACTGACACAATATAGGAACACAACAAAATAAAATAAGTCTTCCTTTTCCAGGAAAGGAAATTTGTGGTTTTAGGATTTTCATGCAGAAATATGACCATGACAGGAAAGGGAAGGGCTTTTCTAGTGTGCTTTGGTTTGTTTGTTTGGAAGTGGGAGTTTTGATGGGAGTGGGGGTTTGGTTGGCTAGTTTGTTGATTTGTGGTTTTTATTTTTTTAATTGAATAAAAAAAAAAAAGAAACTCCCAAGCTGGTACTTTAGCAAAAAATCCACTTCTTTTTCTGGAAGTGTCTGGAAATCCAGCATGCATATTTACTTATATGACTGCTCAAGCATGAATGGCTGCTCTTTCAGGATCATCTAAAAGGCAAGGTTTGAACAAAAATGGCAGTTTGAGGAAAAGGAGGGTCGGGTTTGTAAACTATAAGGTCTATGGGACAAGAGCTATCTCAAATTATGCCCCCTCAAACTCCATCTGAAATAATGGGCTGTTTTTAAGCTTTCAAAATAGATGCATAAAACAGAAGGAAATGGAAATCCATCCTGGAAATCAGTAAGAAAGCACCAAGCTCTTGAGAAGAGGGGAGGAAGTCCAAGGGATCCAGTGGTAAGGCTGCCACCAAAGGTTGCTACCCTCTTTCAGGGAAAGGACCAACATTTAGGTCTGTACTTCTTCCTAACCTTCTTTGACAATTAAGAGAGTGATAAAGTCCTCTCCTCTCCATAGCTCCTGCTTTCTCTCATGCCCCACTCCAATCGCACCCTGATCTAATTTCTAGTTTATCAATGGAATACTGAGATCTGGGAAGATGGTAAACTACAGTTTCCAAAGGGTCTGAGACTAAATCTGTATAAAAGCTCTCACTATTTTATCAGTACTCATTACTATGACTCATCACTACTTTGGCAAATAAAGTGCTGAAATATTTTTCTAGGTTTTTCAGGCTTTTAAAAAATGCACATAACAATCAGAAGGATGTCAACAAACATATCAGAATAATTTCAGGTAGAAATTAGACACTTTGAGATATGACTGATATTGATGTCGGCATTTTTTACTCTTGAGTCACTCACCTTTTTGATTCTATCCAAGTGGCAGTAGAGAATAACTCTTGCAAAGTAAACACCTAAACTCCTTTCCAAGAGAAGAGGAAGAGTTGATGACCTCTTAAGGAAGAGACAGATAAGCTGGCTCTTCTTACCTGTGCTTTAGCTGATAGGGAATTCCAAACACCTACATCCACAGGAAATCCAGGGCTCCAAACCATGCTGTGAGGGCAAATATTGAAAAAAATAAATCCCTTTCCTTGAAACAGGTCCCAAAATTATATGTGTGTGTATAAAGTCTGGGCAACTGTAAGAATATTTCTCACTGTAAAATGAAAGGACTGAGTCACAAAAGGATTTAGGAGAACTGCCATATTTCCTAACTTCAATATAGCTAGAGGCATGCTTTCCAACCATTCCTGATCACCTGTCACCCCCAGTTACAAAATGAATATTAAAAGTAATGGATGTTTAGAAAATTATGTAAGATTTTACAGAGCCTGTTGTCACTCAAATTTCTTCTTCTTTAAAATATAATATTTGTTTTCCTATCCCACCCACATATAAAAGAGATATCAATAGAATATTTATGTTTGTAACTTGATTTACTTGGTAGAATTCCACCGCTTTACATTCCTAGGCACATTTGAATACAAAGAAATTTTTCTTTCACAATACTGGTTGGTATGTCTTATCTCTGATCTTTTTAGACAGGAGATAAAAAAAGCAATGGAAGATGGGAGAAATTGCTCACACTGTATTATTAAGACTTCTCTGAAACTAAGCAAGTCAGAAAACTCTGGAAAAGCTTGTATGTGAGAGAGTATCTGTCATAGAAATGTGGACACATGAGCAGCAAGTGGCATATTGAGTTCTAACGTGGTTTTGAATGTTAAATGTTCATATTTACCTAAACTGTGCCAGAACAGAAATTCAAAAGCTTCTGAGTGTTTTGATTTGATCCCTTTGAAGAAGTTTGATTCCCTGCCAGAAGAAATAGCCATGCTGTTCATGTTTGAAAACATCTAACTTGAAAAGATAGAAGTACTTCCAAACTGTTATTTGTATATATAGGGGAACAGAGGTTCCAACAAGATAAAGACTTAGTTTAGGCTTTGATAAATTTAATTCCCTTTGTCAAACAACTTGGAAACAGTCTATTGTTTCGGTGGAAAGAAGAATTTGACAAAAATTATATTTCTATAAAGGCCTGATGGGTTTGGATGGCTTTAGTTTATTTAACACATAAATGACATTCTAGATATCCTTAAAGAAGAATCAACAAATTGTAATGTAACATTGTGGCAATGGAAAGATAAGGTCACAAATAAAACAGATTAGATTCTGGTCTGTTATCAAACAAAAGAAGACAGCCCTATCATCCTTTTGGAACAAAACCCACAATCACTTGAACAGCAATATCCACAAAAGTATATTACTCTTACCTCATGGATGAATCTGTTATTAATGAAATATGCTCTCTATTGAAAGATGTTCCTTGATTATGCATATTATTTCTTCTGCTCAAATTAGCAGAAAGGGAAGCAGAATTCAGTGGGGAATCTGACCATGAGAATGAAAAAAGGCATGAGAAATAGTTTTGCAGAATTACATTATCTTTTACTAGCTCTAAAGAAAAATGAGGCTTTGCAATCAAATTCTTAAAAATTTTATTCTCCATATGAGAGTCCCACTGCAGGCAAGAGTGATAGGGCCAGAAAAGACAGTGAATAAGGAAGTTTGTGTCTCTGTCAAGGTAGATAATTGTCTGCATAGTTCCTGAAAGATCAGTATTTCACAATGCAAAACTATGAGAAGACCTAAGGCCACCATATCTTTCATTACAGATGCCATACTACAGACCTCCTTAAGATAATTAATTAAACCAATTGGTCGTTCCTACCTCACTGGCAAATTCTCTCTGTGGCACATATCACTAAAAGCATCATGATCCACTAATAGACCCAAGGCAGAAAATGCACTGGGAGATGCTGCAGCTCCTTCTCCCCCTGGCTGTGCATCTCACCCCTACCCCAGTGTACACTGCAGAGGTGGCCCATGTTCCCATGTAATGAGTTGTTTACCGCAGAAACAAGTCTCCAAAAATTAATCTCAACAAGGAAAATAAGAGGTTTCTTTCACAGAGAATTCAGCTTTCCACAGCAGGGTTACATGGACAACAGCTGGCCTTTCTAACAAAGCCTGCAACTTCTTGATAGCAGATGGAGTCTAGAGGGGCTAGGCAGCATAGTCATCAGGGAGCAGCACAGGTCTGATGGCTGCAAGCAGTTACAGTTTCTCATTAATACAGTACTCAGAGCAGACAAATATGATCATTCCTTCCTGCTCCATGGAATGGTTTATTATTTTGAAAGGTGTCTTGAATATAAGTTGTGCTTTGCTGGTACTTCTATACTGAGTGTAACCTTTCTTTATCAAATTCAGAAGTGCAGCAATTTCTTTGCATGCACAGACACAAACTCACACACACATTCCTATTAATAATAGCAGTGTTCTTTAGAGATAGCCAGATATTATTCACACAAATATTATTTTTTTTGGTTCATCAAAACCAAGAATTTTTTTAATTCAATATTTCAGGGAAATACTATTCCGTACAATTTCTTTTAAAAGTACATTTTGTAACTTTTAGGTTTGAAATCTCATAATAAAAACAAACTCCCTCTTCTTCTTTCTAAAATGTACTTACAGATTATTACATAGTAATATAATAGAGAAATTAAAATAATTTCACTGAATTTTGGATAACAATCTAAATACAGTTATTTGTAAAAGGTTGAATTCACATATTTTAGTCCCTCAGCTCTGATTTTCAGGTTCAAGCATGACTAACCAAGCAGAGAAATTGTATGTACAGCCAAGCATTTCTGTTAGCAATGTCAGCAAGAGTGACATGGAATAAAATTTTGCATAACACTGTCCACTTGTGTCTTAATATGCATTTTCCAATCACATTGGTTAGATGACCTTATAAAATGAATTAAAAATAAATCCTTCACATTGCTTTACTTAGGCTTGTAGCAAGACTTTTCATTTTTTTGTCTACATGAAGAATATTTTTTCATTAAAAAAATAGGTAAAGCAATAAAGGTTGATAAAATCAAAGTACAGCCAGTTCCATTGAGAACATATTTTCTGTTGAGATTTCATTTTGATTGAGGATTTCTGATCAAATTCTGCTATTTTTCATAAGACAGAAACTAATCTGATTTTTTGAGGTTTTCTTTCCATACTTTATAGATTTGAAGATGTCAAATCATTTTCAAAGCAAAGAGTTGGCCACGGTTTATAATCTTGAATGTACTGGGAAAGAATTCTCACTGACTTATCTCTCCTTAAATGTTCATTGTGAGTGCACCGTAGGCCTGGTGGTTTTGACATCAACATTGTTAGAGAAAAGCTGCCACAAATTAAAATGAAAACTAGAAATCAAATATGTCTTCTTTTTTTATGTGAACCATGATTTTCATTCCAAATTTCCCAATGGCAATATGGAAGGGACCATTTGCAGAGGCATTCATGAAAACTTGTACCAATAAAAGAACTGAAAGTCTAGCAAGTCTTTTTTCCATGTGATCTTTATGGGGTGCTTGCCAACATCCCCACACACTGACCATTTCAGCCTCGTGCTCTGGGCCCCAGGGCACACCCAGCAGAGGAACAAGAAGGTTGGTACAGGATACAGGAGCTAAGTGGGAAACGGTTAGTGGAAACCACATCTGTCTGAATTAGTCTTGCCAACATCTAGGAATACATTTGAGATCTGTAGAATGTTCATTAATGTATATCATTATAAAATGTAAGGGAAAAAAAACCAAACTAAACCAAAATTCTTTCTATTTCCCTGGTTTACCCTTCCCACACTACTCTCAGGTCAACAAAACTCTAAATTTTGATTTTTTTGTAGCAAAACTAAATAAGTATTTCTTTCTCTTTTACTAGGTCTCAGAATATTGACATTTGCAGGAAAAACATTGAAAAGTTGCATTCAAGAAAGACAAAGAATTCTAATGGTTTGGGATGAAAGGGACCTCAAAAAATCATCTTGTTCCAGCTCCCATGGGCAGGAACACCATCCACTAGACCTGGTTGCTCAAAGCACCAGCCCGTCTGGCCTTGAGTGTCCCCAAGCCTTATAGGAAAATACCCTAGCTCAGAGCAGAAAACTGGCAACTAAGGTAGCCAGAAATACAAGCTAATTTTATCAGCCACATTGCCTAGCACAGTTCCACTGCCTGCAGTAGGCACTTTGCTTTTTGCATATCCTGAGATCTGGTTCTCTCTCAGCTGCATTTTGAAGGGAGTTTCCTGCAAACTCTTTTCTCCTAATTAGCCCATAAAGGTAAATTGGGCTTCAGTACAAGTGTTTTGATAACCAGTATGGAGCATGGACGAGTGATCTATTTTTCCTCCAATTAGGAAAATCAAGATGTGTCTCAGACTTCCTGCTATGCCTAGAAACTACCTCTCAATTGTACTTGCATTCTTTATTAATACAGCTGTGCTTCCTCCATTAACTCCATTGTCTTTGCATTTCCATGTAATTTGGTGTCATTCACAGCACGCTGACTAAAGGACAAGTACGAAAAAAATCTGTTTTCTGTTCAAAATTCCAACATTATAAAGAATCATGAAATCTATGTAGAATTTTGAAATAGTTCATTGTCAGCCAAGCCACAGTGGCCTAGCACTCTAAGTTGTCTTTAGGTTTCTCTTAGAGTTTTGAGACCTTTCTTTCCTGCTTCAGCTTCCCTTTTTATATTTGAAGACAGCAATGCATTAGAGTATTGGTATGCTCTCACACTCTCAAGGTGCTCTGCTGATACACTATTGATGAGGGGGAAGTTTATATGGAATAAAATTTATAGATCGGTAGTCCCTGGTATTTTCCCCATTAGACACATTTCTGTAATTCTGGACTCTCCCATACAACCAGCTAAAAGAAAGTCCTGGTTTTTCCCTAGTAAAATCCTTTAAGTAGGTTGCAGAGGCCAAGAACTTCACAGTGTTTCTTTTTATTTGCTGTAGTTAGTGTGAACATTGAAACCCATGTTTGCAATAGGAGTTTGCAACGCCACCTTCCCTCTCCTGTAACACCAAACTTCATTAACTGCTTCTGTTTGGTTAGTTTGGGGTTTTTTTTCAGCTAGCACATCAACATTTTGATAAGAGGTCCTGAAGAAAATGAACGCTTAGCTTGGTATCAAAGATAATTTTTGAGTTTTCAGACTTAGACTTGTATTTCTGACAGATTTTAAATCCTGACACTTGCAGGCAGTGTATATACCCTACACAGTGTAATCAACCTAATGACAAATATCAAAGGTTAATATAGATTATTTCAAAATTTATGTAAGATCTACAGTTAGGAAAGAGCAACTTTTTTTTCGTTTGTTTGTTCAGGGGTTTTTTTGTTGCTTTTTTGGTTTGGTTTGGTTTTTTTTGTGAATATTCTTTTCCTTGATTTCACTTTAGATGTTGTTTTTTTTTTTTCCTAAATTAAATAAACAAAATTCTGTACTTTATTTGTGGGATAAAAAAAAAAAACCATCATGTTTAACTTTGCTTATCTTCTGTTTTGCCAAAACTAATGAAGAAAATTGCATGATGTTCCCTTGCATTAGCTTTGTCTGAAAATTTTTTTCCTATCTTTACCTACATTGCACACGATGCATTGTGAAACTAAAAATTATATGCTATATTTTCCCTTATTTCATATGGTTTAAATTCCTATTGCAATAAAATCTGTTTTGCATTAACTTCCTCTGGCTTGATTCCATAAAATACTATAAGCACAGTGGGAATCAACTAGAAAGCTAGAAAATATCATCATAGAAAAAACCACAATCTATCAATTACTAGTTTAGTTCTGAAACATTTCCTCTCTTCTCTCTGATAGTCCTGGTGTGATGATAATATTTTATAATAAAAAATCAAGTAAAAAGCAAGTTCAATCATCTTCAGATGATCTGGATGTTCACATAAAAAAAAAAAATGCTGATTAAAGAAAAAGAGGTATTCCAGAACTTCACAGTGTTAGGAGAAATTCTTCCAATTTCCTAGGTTGCATGTAACAAAACTCATACTACTTTTATTTTCCATACACACATACAATTTGTCCTGAGCTTTATAGAATTTTGGATAATAGAATCAGAGTATATTTTGAAAGGATTGAAGGGTTCCAAAGAAACTCTTTCAGGTCTAGTAATTTGCTGAAAGTCTTTTGGAATTGCATTTCTCAACTTTTATTTCAATACTTCTGGCTCATATGGTTAGTCTTTTCTGGAATTAAGTCTCAGTCAAGTTTCAATCATTATTTGTTTTATCAAAATACTCAAATCAGCAGTCAAAATATAAAAATTATAAGTGAAAAAAGCTGCAGCATTTTTTTCTAAACTGGTATGCACTATAAGAAAATAACAACAAAATAATTTTCTGAACATAATGAAAAAAGACAGCGAGATTTTAGGTCTTAAAAGCTGAAGCTCATCAAAGTTTACCAGAGTCAGGCAAGTTACTGTTTCTTCATCTGCACAGTGATCCACATTGCAGACTTCCCAATTCCCTTTCTTTTTTGCTGTAAGTGGGGAGTATTCTAGGTTTTCTTGTTTTAAGGGATGTGATGCCATTTTTCACAATCAGGTCTGCAGACATCCTGATTCTTTCTGTGACATGGAAGCAGAACGGAGAGAAACCTGAGTACAGAGGGATTGGATGACACGTCCAGTTGGAATTGGAGACAAAAGAGAAAAGCAGATGCCATTTAAGCCCAGCTGGCAGCTATGTACCACGCAGATGCTGGCTCACTCTCCCCTGGTGGAGAGGAGAATCGGAAAGAAGAGGCAAACCTCCTGGGTTGAGATTAGAACAATTTAATTATTGAAACAGAATATAATGATTTTAGCACTAAGGATAGGGGGAGAGAGTAACAGAACCCAAGAAAAAGAAGTTGCTCACCACCCACTGACCAATACTAAATCTATCCCAGAATTGTGATAGGCCCCAGTTTCAGGTAACTCCCCCAGTTTATATACTGGGTGTGGAATACTGTGGTGTAGAATATCCTTTGGAAGAGTTTGGGTCACCTGTCCTGTCTATGCTCCCTCCCAGCTTTTCATGCAGCTCCTCACTAGCAGAGCAGGAGACACTGAGAAGTCCTTGACTTAGTGTAAGCAATACCCAGAACAGCCAGAACATCTGTGTGCTATCAATATGATCTTCATACTAAATCCCAAACATAGCCCAGTACTAGCTACTAAGAAGAAAATAAACAGTCTTAGCCAAAACCAGACCAAAAGAAAAAAGAAAAAGGAAATATCTTGCTCTCTTATCTGGAAACACAGGTTTCAGAAATAGGCTGACCTGGAAGTCAGCCTGGTGTTTTTCAGGCATACGACAGTAAGGGAAGTTTTGAGGATTGTCTTACATTAACCCAAGCTCTCAGTGTAAACATGGCTTTACATTACTGGTATCTGAATGCATGGGGAGAGTGCTAACTCACTCCAAGAAACCACTGTCTTGCAAGTTCTTTAAATATTTTCTATCATTACAGTTCACAACCAAACTAACTAACTGCCTAAGCACAACGAATTTCAAATTTTGTGTAGTCAGGGACATGAAGAAAGTCAATAAAAGTTTGCCACAAGAACTACTTCTCCTCTGGCAATTCTGCCAAATTTTAGAGAATCTGATGTAAAAGAAATGGATTTCAAACAGGCTTCACTTCTCTTCATGTTTGTTTTAATGTACAGAAACATGAGAGTCAAGTCAAAAGGTGAGTTGTATCACGCCTGGGGATCTGTGAGCACCATGTAGTATTATGAAACAGGGCACAGAATCTGTTCTTGCCTTCTGTCATGTCATTCCCTATATAACCAGCTTTGGAGTGATGAAACTAGGAACAGGATTTGGGGCTCACACAATGATTCACTTTTCCAAGCTCTACTGAACTCAGCCAAGTCCAGTCAAAGGCACCTTGGTCCATTCTTTGAGATACTAACTTTGCCATTACAATGGAATTTCAGTGCTCATGATCATGAGTTAAACAGCATAAATGGAGAATCACCATTCCTTTGTAGTCAGTAAGGAAAAAATGGAAATGCCACATGCAACATTAACATGGAATGACCAAAGTAGCACATGGAACTATACAACAAATGTCAGACTTTTTTCCTCTTTCAAGAGAATTGCTTTTCACAACTAAGGGGATTTTTTTGCTTTTCAGAACTATCACTCATTGCATTTCTCCTCACCACAAAATTGTCAGTTATGTTTCTCTTCTCTGATTCAAGTGGTTTATGACTCATTCCTTTATTGTTGTATGCTGTACTGTAATTGTTATTTCCATTATCTGGTACATGAGTCATTTTCTTTGCAGCTATTTGTTACAAACTATGATTCTCATGTCTCTTAACATCTGTTTGAGTTCCTTCTGCATTGATGATTATCATATTTTATATGCATTGGATACAACTTATTTCCATCTCAAGCATTTCACTGCACTGTTGTTTACTATATATTGAGCACTGCAAGCATCACCTGTAGAGCAAAAGTCTTCCTTGAAATTTTATTCTGCGTAGTCCTGTTCTAGCCATTTTCCTGAGCCATTTTGTCACAATCATTAGGAAGAAGCTTTGGAATTGTTTGATTTTCCTGATGTCATATATAAAGGTCAATAAGAAAATCCTTTAAAATTCAACACTCTCTCTTTTGCATGTGATATATTATAAAGCAAAACAGTGAGTGAAATTCTTGCCTATACTGAATCTAGGGGGATTTTTATACTGACACTGTGGAAAATCATCTGAAGTCCAAATGTCTTAATTTCACTGCAAACTGTGCCTAGCTGTAAACTAAATTCTTAAATGCATCCATTGCTCATGAATCTATGCTATACCATGCTACATGCTGTGCTAAATTTAAAACTGGAGCCGGCAGATATGATGGGTAAAACCCAGGCTGTGGATGAAGGCCAAGAAAAGGTCCATGTTCAATTGCAGTCTCTTTTAATTATTCAAAATAGCAAGACAGAAGAATTGTGGAAGTTTTATCAAGGTTTTGTCCACACAGAAAAAGTCTACCTTCACGAATGCGTGCCTAAGGGTACTCTTAGGACATGAATATGCTTACCAACACCATAATCCATCTCAGCAGAATAAGTAATCTTCATGTTTAGCTGACCTTTTTTCTTTCATTTATAGACATTTTTGCCCTGAACTTCCTGTATTTCTATACACATTTCCATCTGAACAGTATACTTGTTGTCCCTAATTTCATGTTGATGGTTGATTCAGGCTGTCTCCTTCCAAAACAAGGAAAAACTTCCTGAACCCAAATTTGCTCCTTCTCATGACCTAAAGGCAGTAGCATCTTATCCTGCACTGCTGGTTTTACTGAACACCTACCATGAAGAGGAAAAAGGGATGCACTCAGAGTGGTCACATATGAACATAAGGAAAATAAACTCCTATTTGCAAAGGGCAAAATTGCTTGGTGCAAAAGTTCACTAAATGTTACATGTTATGTCTAGTATAGCAAGAAAAGAGGAAAAGTAGGCATGGACTGGAAGCACGTGTCTATAGATTTTACTTCTGTATGACATGTGGTGGGAGCTAAAATTTCATCCATTGCATCCCCCAATGAGGAGACCAGATACAACAATAGGGAATGGTACATAACTTCATCTAAAAAAACCTCTTTCATTTTAAGATGTAAGAGAACACAGAATGCCAGAGATTTCTTTATATTCCTCAGACAAAACTTAAAATGGTAAGCACAGTCCCTATATTCCTTTTAATACGTGCACTTTCTAAGTGAAAATTAGAAAGTGGCATTTATAATAAAATTAGAATTAGGTATATTACTTTTAATGCTGCAGTTTTGGAAATATAATACATACATTCATAAGGATAGTTTGTATATATTTTCCAGCTTTAGATTTATAAGCTTATTTTGAGTCAAGCTTCTACAACTAGTAACATCTACCAAAACCTGCTCATGCAAACCCAGTACAGAAGGTCATTTAAACATACGAGCATATTTTTAATTTTGCAAAACATAATTGCATTATGGACTGTTTCTTTACAATTTTCCTGATTTTTCATTCTGCTAGTAATTTATTTATAACTTCCTGCCTATTTCTCTTATCTAATGATTTATTGACATTCACACAGTGAGAAACTTTACATGTTTTATGATCTTCCAAGCCATGTTTGTAAGAGTTGAAGTTCTGGCAATAACTCATACCAGATCTTATGTAAACCTTTCCAAGGAAGAATTGGAAGGGAGGGACAGAGACAAAAGGTCTGGTAAGGACAAGGGGTTTGCTACTAAGCCTTATTTACACAAAAAAATAGGTTACAGACCTTGCTTGTACAACACCATGTAAAGTGGGAGACAATTCTGTTTTGAACAGAGTAAGAAACATTTCAAAGCAGCAATTTTCTGGAGAAATAACTGAAATATTTGCTACAAAGATATAAGGAAAGATTAATTTTGAGCCTTCTCCAAATGCCTGTTTATTAAGTTTTCTGAATCTGAGGCTGAGGTTCTGCGAGCAAAAAAAACCACTAAAGCAGAATACAGCACTGGTTGAAAAGAAACCCTTCACCTACAAGTTGAAGGCCCTTGACTTGCAAAAAGCAACATGTCATGTGGCCACACATTCAAATGAAGCCCTTGAAATCAAAAAAAAGAAAACCACCTAAGTTCAAACTAAATTAAATGTATCTCTGAAGAGGATCATGAGATCTGATCTAGCTAAGCCATTTTAGGAGGGATAAATGGAGATTTCCAGTTCTTTCTCCATTAATGAAAAAATGCATCTTTCTCAATAAGGAACATACAGATTTACAGATGCTGATAAAATTATTTTCCTCTGGTTCTTCTGTTGGCAGAAAAAGGCACTACATTTAAAGAGATGGAAAAAATAAGAAAATAGAAGGTGACAAGATTTAATATTGAAACAGTAATCTAGATTCTCCTGTAGTCATGCTAATGTGTGCAAGTTATGCTATTAAAGCACACTCCTGCCCCAAAACACAATATTGTTTTTTTCAAAAATCACCTAAATTTTGGTATCATGTTAATGGTAGATGGCAGACTGTAAATAAATCTCCTAAATGACTTGGAAAGACTACAATGAAGGTAATTTTTTAGTTGTCACATATGCTGTACCACAAATAGGTATAATTTAGGAGGTAAATTTTTAGTTTTACTAAGTGAAACAACAGAAGTCCAACTCAGAGTAAAACAAAAACAACCATTCATTCCCTAGATGGTCCATAGGAGATGAAGGTTCAGCTTACTAAATGTTTACAAAACCAGTTTTGCTTTTTTGCCCCACAATAGTGTACCACCTTGAGTAATGAACATTCTGCAAAAGGATACTATGTTTAGACATCTATGAGAAAGAAGAAGAGAGAAGGTTATAGAGATGGTTAAAGTAAACTCAATTATAAATCTATGCCAATATACTATGGATCCACATGTCAATCTCTGTCTATAACTGAACCCTAGTAGCAATATTTATTTTTCACCTGTGTGTCTGCTAGCCTTCTCCCCATGAGGGTAACATAATTACTAAGAAATAAACTCTGATATGAATTGCTCTGTGTGTAGCTCATGTGAGGCTGAGCCATAAATTGCTGTCACAGTATTATAGAAGCGCACCTATTATGAAAAGCAGTTTGCAAAATTAAGAAAAGCTAGTCATAAAATGGCTTCATTTAACAAGGATTTCTGGTAGCACCCACAAAATCCTGCACTGAAATAAAATGAGGACTCTGGCATCAAAAGCTCACAGCATAAGTAGAAAATTAAACAGAAAGTTGTCAAGAAAGGGATCAAACTTGTATTTTAAATAAAACATTAGCTGCCATCCAAAACTGACATCCAAATCCATTCAAGTCATCAGGAGATGAGATATACAAGAGAAGCAAGTATGACTACAGATGCCTTGAACTTTTCAAGTAAGACAGCTCTGAAGGTCCGTCAGATGATCTCAGGTTTGCAGCAGTTCTAAGAAAGACAGTTCAGGCTCCAGATGGGTTATTTTTAGATTCCTGTTAGAATGCCATAGAACCACAAACACTGGTTATGTTTCAAGGCAAACAGGAAAACCAGAGGCCCATTGAGGTTATTTGGCAAAAATGGTGTTTCTCTGAAGTGAATTTTTCAGCTTTTTGCTACAAAGAAGAGGATGACTTGTAAGGTAAATTAATCAAAGTTCAAAAATGAAAATTAAAAGGGTTTTATTTACTGCTTCCAAGTCCCCTTCAAAACCTTTCCTTTATTCAAAATTAAATTTTTTCATGTTGCTAAACCCTGTTGTAGCTCAAGCTGAACCAGATCCATTTGCCATGCAAACTAATGCACAGGTGACAAAGGGCTGCTACATGACTGATGTAAGAGGGAAAGAAACAGCAGAAAATGGTCAAGGAGCTATTTGGATGACAAAAGAGCAACCAGAGAGAGAAGCAATTTGAGAGGAAGATCACAGTTGCATCTGGGTCATTAACTTCCATTAGTAACATGTATTGCTTAAAACTTTTTTCTGCTTTGTTTGCAAACACCACACAGCTTTATTGCTCCATATTTCTTTCTCTTTTTTTCACCTTCTCTCCCGCAAGAGTTTATAGCTTTCTGGAACTTAGAATCAATTTTTGATATAATGAAATTTCTTTTACATTTATTAAAACCCTCAGAGCAGCAATATGAGGAGAGCAAGTGAAAGCTCAACAGTGGAGAAATGGAATTAGTCTACAGAGGCAAACCCAGCACAGGTAGTATTCCAATTTTGTAAAATCAAAGTGAGAGGATTTGCACTTCCAGGTGGCCTTTATCTTCATATTTCACAACTTAAAGGACAGCTGGAAGTGTTTTGGAGAGGCCCAACCCCCTGTGAACAAGGAATAATTTAATTACAAAAGGAAGAAAGAGCAAAAAGAAAAAGCTGGCTGGAGTTATATCAGTAAGAAATAAAATTCCAGCTGTCTTCTTGTTTTACACCAGTAGTTCACTTGTGCTGCTTATCTCATAATAAATAACTGGTTATGGCCTCTTTCCCTGCTACATCTTTGTGGTAACAACAAATAAAATTAATTGTTAATAACTGAAGGTCCAATAATATTCTGGGTGATATAGGGCTTCTTGGGAAATACATACTCAGTTGTTCTGGTTTAGGGCAATTGGGAGAACACCTCCACATGAGGTCCTTCTAGAAAGCAAATTCAAGTGGCCTCTCCCCCCACCAGTTTGGGAGATATAAACCTCCTTTGAGAGAAGTGGAAAAAACTGTTTATTTAACAAGAAAACTACTCACAAACATGAAAAAGAAAATGAATAATATTAATCAATGGAACTTCTTGTTGTTCTGAAGAGATGACAACCTCAGGAAGTCCATTTCAAGGGGTGTAGCTCGACTCGCTCAGTCTCTTAGCAGCCCCTGGTGGGCCACAGGTGTGAACTTCTGGTGCTCTTCTGGGTTTTCAGTCCAGAGCAGGTTCAAACAGCTCCAGAAAAAAAAAGAGAAAACTTTCTCTTTCAAAACTTTTAAACAATCTTGAGAAAACTTTCCTAGCTGTAGCTAACAAGGAAAACCAAGGAAAAAGAAAAGAAAAAACTCTGTCTCTCTCTCTTGCTGTCTATGCTGCAGACAACACACACCCAGAGAGAGTCAAAGCTCTTTTCTCTATGGTTTTGAGTACAGCCATGAAAAAATTCCACCGTTTTTTCCTTCTCCCCTACTTCCTCTCAGATCTAGTTTTAAAGGCACAAAACTTATTTCTGGGCTGAACAGACAAATGGGGATACAATTCTGCATCATAATGCCACCCCAGAACATCAATCCAGACTTCACGGAATACTCCTCAGGAAAGGAATACACAAATAAGTGTGGTTGATCTGTTGATCGCTTTTTCATACACATATGACCTTTCATGAATATATGACCAGGTCTTTACAGCTTTAACTTTTGCTTTGCTGTGGTTTCCTATTGCCACTTTAAATTGAAGACAAACTAAATACAAGGATCCCATGTAAGGATATGTGGGGAGATAGATCTTGTAAGGGAGGTAAGAAGACAAACTTTAAGGATTTATGAGATCTAAATTAATAATGTCAGTCAAACAGGAGGAAATGGTGCCCTTTACAATTGGCTTTATGTTGAATCCTGACTTTGAAAAAGCCTTGCTTGTTACTGGGAATGTCTCTGCTTGCACCAATTCTTTTTTACTGTGAAAATGAGATTAGAGTATTCTTAAAAATAGACATTACTCTGTAATTTCAAACTCCTGAAAAGATTACTCCAGTTGTAAAAAAAACCCATTAAAATAAATTCTTACCAAAACCAGAAAATTTAAGGTCCCAAATATTTGTGCTTCAGGAAGTTAAGAGTGACCAAATCCAGAATTATATTATAAATAACAGAATGAATTCTGAAATATTAATGACATAAAACTTTCTCCACTCTAATTAACTATTTTATTTTGAAGAGTAACAATCTACTTTGACAATTTAAAGATAGTGATGCTCTTCAGAAGAGTACACATGGACAAAAAAGGGTATATTCATATGGACCATATTCTACAGTCAAGGCAGGTTCTTATCCATCTATGTATTAAACAGCCTTACTAAAAAGCCTCTTAAAACAAAATTTCAATCACTGCTGGTGAAAATACAAGCAGTTGTTACAGAAAATATTGATTCTATTTTGGAGTCTGATTGAATATTTTTGACTGCTTTTTAAGTTTGAAGAGCAATCGGCTTTCTTCTTGTAGCAGTATGCCTGGGATATCTCAGAGTACTACAGCATTCTTGAGCACACCAAGAAATGTCTTCTCAAGAATCAAACCGTACCTAACTGGAGATTTTTTCCCAGCCATCCTCAAAAGTCCATGATGCTGTTATGGCTTTCTGTCAGCACAAAACCCATAGACCTCAGCATTCACTACAGTCACCATTGTCATCTTGACTATAACACAACCATCATGCATATGTGTCTTTTACATCACCAAAATCTTCTTGAAGACAATAAATGGCACTCAAATATGCATTTAAAAAACTTTCACAGATTGATCCAGAAACCTATGCTTATATTGTAACAACTTTTTCTGGACAATCACAAACTGTTCCTTCCAAAACCACATACTTAGTCACTGAAGACTGAAACCCCATTCTGAAATCACACCCAAGAAACTTAATTCATATATCCTGCAGGCTCACTGTGCCTGACTGTAAGAATATAATTATTCAAGTGTATACATTCCTAAATCTGTCTATAAGGTAGAAGATGTTCATGTCTGAACAGAAAGATATTTAATTTATGGGCTTTTTCAAGGGTTTTTGAGCTGATGAAGTTTTAGGGTAATCATGAATAATTCCCAGATGTTTTCTAAAAGTTCCAAAATAATCATATTGGGGAAGAGCTCATGCACAACCACTGCATACAAAAATGAATTCATTTTCATGGTATATACCAGAATTCTTGAGAAAAATCAAGCTGGCTGCAGCTGCTGACAACTCCTGAATATTCATGTTGTTCAGAGGGTGGCTTGGAGCCTCACAAAAGCAAACAATGAATCTGTCACAAACAAAATAAAAGCTAATTCTTGCACATAATTCTCTTCTGTGCATCTTTGAATTCAGATAAAGGAGAATAGTACAGTACTTTAAATATGGCAAGATTCTTTAAAATCAAAAAGCATAAGGCATAATGAAACACTGGGTGCACTTTGAAATTTATTTATGTGACTGAGTTTTTTAAGAATTATATACATTTCTTACTTTTCTTACACCATGAAGCATATTTTGCACAGAGTGCTGGAAGTATAAAAGAATAGTAATTACTGTGAGAATTTGGTTCTACAGAAGGCACCCTATCTGCAAAACCTGGAAGTTTAGGAAGCCTCTGGAGTTAGAGGATTTGTCCTGTGTTTGTACAGCACAGCAGAATCTCAATTCACGACCACGGTGATGTACTACCATGTGTGCTCACAAATCACAGCAGCACTTAAATGAAAGACTATGTGGTATCCATATTTCTGCTTTAGAAGCACCTATATGATGTGACAACAAGGTATAAATCATTTACCTTTCAGTACTCTGGAATATTTTACAGGAACAAAACAAGAAATAAACAATATCTCTACCAACACCTCCTCCCCCCCCCCAAAAAAAAAACCCAACCAAACCCAAAACAAACAAAAAATCCAAGCTAAACACCACAAACTAAAAAAAAAAAAAGCCAAACCAAAGAAAATCCAACTTAATATTTTGCCTTGCCCAGTCTGAACTGAGCAGTATGATTGGAATCATACCACTTTGTCCTGGATACTTTATTAAGAAGTATCTTTTTATTCATAACTGGGGATACTCTGGCAGTTTCCTTAGCCCATATAATTGCAAAAACCTAGCTTTTCTTCATGAGCTACTGTTCTTCATAAATTCTTCCTAAGCTGACTGAATTGACACTCTTTCTGTCTCAGGACTTGAAAAATGGATAATCTTACATGGACTTACACAGGAACTGTCAGGTCCTATCCTGCTAATCAAACACAAATATCCACAAGAAGACACTTTCATTTTCTGCAGGTGTACACCTCTATTAACAGCTGAATCCCCTCAGTAAAGTTCTGTACCTGGCTATTGACTGCAGGGACACAGAAGCAGACTTGGCACCTAGAGCCCGGCTGTGATGGGGAATGTTTGCAGTCCCTGGGGAACTGTGGCAGCCACCATGTGTGTATCCAACCACAGAATAGCTGCATGAGAACATCTGTGGACATGAAAAGTTGTCAGCTGCAGAGACTCCTTGGGGGAAGTGTTCTGTTCCCACAATACTTGACTGGATGGGCAGCAAGTGTGGCAAGGGGAACACAGGGGCCAGAGCCTAAATATTTCATTTATTGGTGCCCTTTACGCAGGTGAAAAACACACACTTGTGACTTAGAGACCCACCTGGTGCCCAGGCAGCATCTGGGGAGTAGGTGAACTAAAGCACTGTTAAGAATAAGGTCATCTAAAACAGCACTGCACACCTAAATGTGCACAACGGGACAGAGATCTAAGTGGCAATGAGGCAACACAGGAATTTCCCTTCTCTGTGACACCTCATTTGTGTTTTCTTAGGGTTCAGTTAATTAATGAAATAGCCCAATTAAAATCAGCCTTCACACAAAAGCCTCCTTGAGTAATTTGGACCACATGTTAAATGACAACATAGACATCAGGAATATGAAATAAATCTTTAACAAAATCCCTGCATGAATAGCTTCAATAGATCTACCAGTCAAACAAACATGAGGAAGAATATTTACTTTAATTTTCCTTTTTAAAAAATAAAATTATCTCTTCCTTTTCACTTAATCCTCACATTAAATGTATCAACAAATATCTGCACTGTTTTTCCTTAATTCTTTATTCAGTCTAATTCATCGTATTAGTTTGTTTTCAAACTGTTCAAGTTTATTTTTATCTGAATAATTTAGTAAAAAAGCTGGCACTGTACAAGTCAAGCATTATAACAATATTTGCTTGAAGATATTTTGAATTTCATATTAATGAGAAAAAGGAAAGGGAAGAGAGAAAGGGAAGAGGGAAGAGGGAAGGGAAATCTTAAAAAAGAAGAAAAAAAAATCAGATTTATTACAGTGCAGTTCTTATATATTCTGCATAAAATTAACAGGTGTAAGGTAAAACTAGATTCTAGTGCAGAGAAGATCTTTTAAGACAGCAAATTGAATATGGGTTCTCTGGAATGAGCACTGAATGCTTCAAATATTACCAGAAAAGGAATTTTAGCTTCCAGTCTATACAGACATCCGTTACAACCTCAAAGGTGAAATTGAACTTGAGTTGAATAGGTCAGCCAGGTCTAAAATTGTTTAGTTGTTACATTGAGATGGTTTGAGTTTATAATTTTTAATGTTACACTAAGTATCCATATAACAAACAAAAGATTTTTCTAACTATCCAGCTGCCTTTTTTTTTTTTTTTTAATGTTTGCTAACTTTTACAAATTACTCTTTTGCTTGGTCCCAGACATCTGCATTTTTTCACTTTCCAATAATAGGTGTGTATGCATTCAGTCAAACCTGCAGACTGAGCTATACAGGAGTTGCTGAGATCTATTTGTTCTGCACTGTGACTCCAAGCTCCTGTATTCTGAAGCTTTTGGCTCTTTAGAGCTCACTCCACCTCTATGTAATGGTGCCCTCATAGCACCTATTTATAAGACAAATCATCCCTGATTTAACTTAGCATGCCAGTTAGTCGCTGCCTCTCTTAGTGCAAATGCCTCCCTGGTGTAGCAGAATCTCAGCTTAAGAGGTAAAACACTTTGAACTTTAACTTACCTGCAAAAGTTATCAGTGGTGGATGGAGAAGGAAGGTTATGCTGCTTTTGGAGTTAAGAATGCCAAGCACAGCCCGACTCATCAACCCAAAAGTTAAACATTCTGAGCATGTAAAGAACAATTTCTGACAGAGTATGCCACAAGAGAGCATGTGGCAGACAAAATTCCTGATGAAAGAACTAATAAGTGATGGTACTGATAACTTACCTGAAGGTTATGAGCTAAAGGCTGCATGTCTCACCTACAAACATGACTAACAATCACTTTGGACTGTGAAAGGCCAGTCCCACTTTTAAAGACAGGGTCTTATAACACACTGCTTCTTGGAGTGCATGTGGATCTTCCTCCCTTAAGCTGAGATGCTTTTCAAGTTTAATCCTTCAGGCACAGAAAAATAGATTTGCCAACAGTCATTGGTATGGATGAGTAACATCAATCTCTACTTAATTATTTTGCTAGATTTAACATCATTGCTTTAATATTGTTTCAATAAATAATGCACATTACTAGTAGTTTTAATGACCTGTGCTGTGTAGCAAATAATTCTGATAAAAGTCTTTTAGTCTAATCATTATCACAATTATCATCGATTTAAACAAATAATTTATTGCTTAAAAAGAAATATATTTAGGTTGTCATCCTCAACCCTGCAGGACAATGTTGTATAAAAGCTCAGTTGCACCTATATAACCCTTTACACAAATTGTTGACCAAATCTGGGAACAGAACTGGATCCAGCCACACCTAGACTCCTCACTGAGAAGGAGTTTAGAAACCAAGGGAGGTCTTTCTGAACCTCATGACTCAACAGGAGGGTCTCCCTGACAAAGTTTGTCTGAAATTTCCATTCTGCCTGGGACACCGTGAACCATCCATGTAGAGGCAATGACAGAAGCAGCTCCATCAGGATCACATCCAGAAGGGCTTTCCTGTTTCTCCAGCTGCCTCCCCAGCTCTCACAAACAATCAGGGGGAAAGACTTCAGAGTGAAATATTTTCTTTATGCTGAAAATTCTTCGTGCTGTGAATTTGCAGGAGGTGCCAGACTGAACATAATACCCAGGTAATTTCTTAAGGTTTTGATTTTGTTGGGGCAAAAAAGCATTTGACCACTCCTCATAGTCAAAAAAATAAGTGTTCTGTGAAATCTTACATAGACTCTGTAGCAACAGAACAGGGATAAAAGAAGGGATGAATGCTATAAAAAGAAAAAACATTAGACTTTTTTTATTAAGTATGGGATTAATATATTCTTCCCACCTAGCCATTATAAATGTACTACATGTGTTAGTGGTACAAACATGAAAGGACCATCCCACAGTTTAGAAAAAAACCAAAAAAAACTAGTGGATTTTTTGTTTTGTTTCTCTACATTGGGAAATTTTTCATCATATTTCTCTTCAATTGTATATACATCAGTTTCTAATAAATGAAATAATAGATTGGTAATTAGAAGCAAGTATCCCACATTCCTATGAATGTCAAGCTGACTCTGTGGTCAAACAATGAGCTGATGAAATTTTATTTGTAAAGGATAGGGAAAAAAATTCTGCCACTCCATAGCATCAAAGGAAAATACCTGAAGCCTTAAGCAAAGTAGAATCTTCATTACATGGCAATTTCATGAAGTTTTGCAATTTAAAGATAGTGGCAATTCAAAGGTTTAACTTTTAACAAAACAAGACAATGATATGGTAAAGCACAGAATTAAACTCTGGTGGGAGTTCATGTCTATCATGTCTATTACATTCAATTTGAAATAAGAACATTAAAAATCATACGTTGTATAATACACTTCAAAGTAGCATTTTGAAAAATTTACTTGATATAAGTTGAGAAGCAAATCACCATGTCTCCTAGGGTTAGTTTTTTATTCCTAATCACTTCCTGCAACTCTTTGTGCATGTTGAAAATAAATATTTCATTATTTTCAGCCCTAGATTACATTTTAACATGTACACAGGTGTTCCTTAATGTGGGATATAAATACAAGAAAGTCCAGATTCCGGGCTACTGGATCACATTCTGAATTCAAGCTACTTGCCAATAAGAAACAGGGAAGTAAAAAGGAAATTTAAGAGGGTTTTATGTAAAGCATCCTGTGACCCCAACAGTGCTAAAGCTGAAAATGAACACCAGATCTTTGCACTTGTTGAGTCTCCAAAGTCTAAACCCTATCATGGCAATAAAAAATCTCCAGGGTTTAAGTGCACAGTGGCCATCCTTTCTCTTCTTCCATTTGGCCTAAGCTGTACCAAAACCCTGTTGCCACAGTGACTCCATGCCACCTTATGATTTTAACTTGTCAAAAAAAGTGAAGTGTGGCAGTACAAAGCAGCTATATTACAAAAAAATCTACCCAAAAGATGACCAATTTTTAGTGCTCCAGGATTCTTGGGAATGATGCACATGTGCTGAACTGGTTAAATTCAGTCATTTGTGTTGGAACTTCAGCTATAGTGAATGTTACACCTTTTCAGTGTACATGGGTGATTAGTGTTTCAATCAGTTATCATTTTCAATTTTTTTTTTAAACCACATTCTGCCAGTCAAACTTTGTCACAATTTCCATTTGGATGTACCTTTGACATTGTCATAAACTGTCACTTCTGCATAGTGATAAGACTACTGTAAAGATGCAATAGACACTGTTGTTGTGATAAAGACCATATGTAGCTTTCAGATTAGAATGGAAAAAATTCCCCCTCATTTGAAAAATGAATGCTTCTCACATATATATTTATAAATCAAAGTAATGCAACTGCTCAAAAAAAACCCAAAAAACACAAAAAACCAAACCAAACCAAAAAAATCAAAAACAAAATCAATGAACCAAACAAAAACCAAAATTCCTAGCCAGAAACCTGGAGTTCACTCTGCATCATAGTCTTATCTGTAGCTGACATGCCCATATGTTGAAAATGAAAACCAAAAATCCTACCTGTATTTACAGATGGTGACTCTGTGACATGACAAAAATTGTTTGGCTTTAAGGTGTGTAGTTTTTTGGGCTTCTGTCATGGCTATCACCACTGCCAATACCTTCCCTTGCTTGCTTTGGGATGGGAGTGAGCTTGGAGAAACATTACCCAAACATTGCAAGGTCACCATCCAGGCGAGTGATAAATTAATATTGCATAACAGGATTTTGAATTCTTAAGCTATTTTTTTATTATTATTGGTAAGATTCCCAAGAAGTTTCTCTAGTGTACCCCTCAGAAATTCTTTGGATAAGCATCAATACAGCAAAGGGCTTTACACGTTTTGACCGAGTCTGGCACAGGGTAGGCTTTTGTAGCTGGGCAAAAAGTCTTCTGTTTATTTAAATATTTTTTTTAACTCTAAACTTCTGAAACTTACACAGTATATCCCCAGTCCAAAATTCACCCTATATTTATCCTGAGGCATATTTTTTTCTTAATATTTTGATTAATTTATGCTTGCACATCACTGCAATTTCAGAAAAATATTTAGGTCATATGCAGTGAAGGAAGGTAGAAATCCCTGTTTGGATATTCCACAAGGGAAAAGTTGAAATTTACAAAATTAGTGCAAGTTTTCATTTCTTCTCAGTTGCCTAATTGTATCTCCTGCTCCCATAAGGACCGGAGGAAACATGAAAAATCTAAACATTACCTCTGTCATCTTTTGCAGATATACAACTCTAAAGAAATAGTGACATTTTAAAAATGTCTGCCTGTTAGTGTCTCTCATAAAATTCCTCTATGGATGCCAAAAAATTCTGCAGTTATCAGCTAGACATGCAACTGATGTACAAAGAATGTGAAGAGAGTGAAGTACTAAATATTAAGAGGATCATCAGGAAGGAAATCTTTTATTCATTCAGTCAATGTTTTTGACAGGAGTGTACTCCTATTTATCAAAAAAAAACCACACACAAAAAAAACCCCAGGTTTTTCACTTCTAATGAAACAGCATAAGAAAAGTATGCATTTGTTCCTATTCTTTGTCGTTTTGGGGATGTACACTGGTCAGAGTCAGGAGAGATAAACTAACACAAGTACTTCTATGATTAGAGTCAGAGAGCTAGAGATCAGACAATGAATTTCCCCCTTATTCCCTGTGTGTTCCTTACTCCAGCCTTAAACTGTCCTGCAATAGCATTTACCAAGTAACCTAGAAACAGAATATTGCCTGATTGATCATGATTAGTTGCTCTATTTCTTATTTTACAGGAATCACTATTCTAAAGCAGGTTGCCATAGATGTCTGGAAAGTTACCCACTTTCCTAATTATGAACTTAAGTGCATACCAAAAGTTCTTTCCTGCCCTGGTTTCGTGAGAGTGACTTTTGAATATCAGCTTTCCTTGTCTGATGTTGGATGACAACCATGCATTATATAGACTATCCTTGTTACAGTTCATACCAGACTTAAATAGCCATTCATTTTCAAGGATAGTTGTATTTCCCTTTTGTAGCAAGGTAAGGTCAACTACCAAAACCTCTAAGTGTGGTGTTTCTCTACATGCAATAATTATGGTATCTTCCTGGCATTGCTTCTTTTTTTTTTTTTTCTTTCTTTTTATTTTTAATAGGAATAAATCTTCTCGTAATCAGTTCCTAAAAATTTGGAATGTAATAATAGATAGATTTACAACTACCTAAAGCATGAATCCTCAGGGGAAATGTGAAGAGTGTGCCAGCTGGAGTCCTCACAGTGCATCTTAAGTCCAAATGGCTTCTCTACAAACCCCAGAGAAAATCTTGAAGTCTTTAATGGGTATTTTCAATAAATCTGACTCAATAATGTATGGGTATTTCTATGTCTTGGAAAGTCCCTGATGCAAAGACATCTAATGAGTGGTCTGAAAAAAAATATCACATAGATTGTGTAATAACAGTTTCTTATGATTACTACTAAGAGAATCTCATTTCAAAAAAAGTCAAAAGGTGAGCATTGACAGTAGAGTAACTGTGCTTGGGCAGTTAATGGTATGAGATGAGTACTGTCAGGTTTCCACTAGACGTTACATCTATCATTAATGATTTTTTTAATAAGAAAAAATCAAGCCTTTGCTGGTTTTCCTTACAAAATAAATGCATCATAATTAAAGTAGCATATGACGAAGCTGGGATGTATTTATGTTAGTATTAATATTCTATTAGGAAAAACAAGCTTCTCATTAGAATAGGATGTACTACACCACATGTCTACTAAAACACTTGGAGCATATGAGAATTTAAATTCATCTATTAAAGAAAGATGTAATTCAGTCATTAAAAAAAAATCTGAACGCCATTACTTCCCTCTCAAGAGTTAAATGCCAACTGTGGAAGGTCCTCATCTTCCAGCAGCATCTGGCTGCTTGGCAGGCTCTGTGGGCGGCTGTGCTGGCAGCATCAGAGTGGGTCTTGGGACCATCACGTGGTTAAACTGCTGAGGGCTGTGCTGCCTCGTTGACCTCGATGTCATTTTCATTTGATTCATTTCTGCTTGTGCAATTGTATTTGTCTGTGAAAAGGTTTCTAGATAAGATTAGAGCAATAATGTTAAATATTCTCATCTCACATCATTGCTATACTTATCTTTTGTTCATTCTGCACATTTTTCTTCATACATTTTTGCCTTCGTTTCACTACCAATCAACTCTGAATGTCAGTATTTCTAGCACTGGCACTTCTATTAATACATGACAACTCCTTTTTCATCTTTTAGACTTTCTTTCTCCATTCTCTTTCCTGTGGTTCAGCTTCAAATTCAAAGAGTTTTTCAGAAAAGAAAAACTAAATAAGTTTGATTTTATTGTTCTATTTTTATTTTTTCTTTCTTTTTTCTCTTAATCTATTTCCTAAAGATATCTTCTTGTATTCTCAGGTCAATCTAGGGCCCAAATAATTCAAACATGGATATCTGAATATATTTAAATATTTCTTTTAGAATATTTCCATTAAACTAGGCATGAGATTTCCACTGTAGACTGGAAGAAGTTTCTATATAAGGCATATTTTTCAATATGCTGAGATGAAAGCATCTATTCTCCTACCCCTTCACATATATCTTCCCAGCATGTTAGTAAAGATTTCTTATGCCCATTTACTACTCTACTTCCAGGAGAGCACCAAGGTACCTTCAAGGGCCATGCCCCTTACATGACAGGGCATTTTTTAGAACTCAGAAGTCTCAAAGAGACCTAGACAGAATTAAGTTGCTTCATCACTTCCAAAGTTCATACCTGGTTTCCTGAGGGCACACACTTTGCTATGTGCCTACATTTTTGATTTGACTTTCAGATGAAGACCTCTGCCTCTAAGTTAGAGGTGGAAGAATTCTCCTTTTTTAAGGGCCAAGTTTAACAACATAAACTTCATTTATTAGTAACAATGGTCAGGATCCTTACCCTTAGCTCTTCATATCTACATTGCAAGGGCACATTAGCTCTGTGCCCTTCCTCCACATAGGTGTGCAGAAGCAGGCAGAAAATGAAGAAAGCTCTGCTCCCCAGCTTCCCAGACAGGGGGACAACACAAGATAGTGTCAGCTACCACTGGAAGAACAAAGGAAGGAGGACATCCTTTCCTCCCCACTGCTGTCTGCCATGATGTAAAAAATCAAACATTAAGAAAAATAATTACAAAGGAGAGAAACAGGAAAATAAAATCCCCAATTAACACTGCATTTTGTATGTAGAATCACCCATTTTTACCCCTCTTTTCCAATATCTTTCCCTTTCAGTTCAGAACCCATTATGTTAACAAGCTGATTCCTCAGTGGCATTCATGATGTAAAGTAGAGATTTTCAATACTGCCTAAAGGATTAGTTAACAGAAATTGAGCATGTAATTCTCCTTTGAAAATTCGATCCTTAGACTTTGCCCTCTAAGAGTTTACAAATCCCAAGAAGATAACGTTTAAATTCAGAATCACTTCATTATGAAAACTGTGCTATTTCATTACAAGACCCTGCTGATTTGTAAGCAAACTTTAAAACTCTTTTACCAAATTAAAGGCATTACTTCCCGAAATTCATCCATTCTGTGGCATCTTTGCTTCTACAGAGAGATGTGATTTTTTCATATTTGATGGAAACAGAACTTTGACCAATTTAGAAGGCAGATCAGCATCTCAATGTGTTAGGGGGCATTCAGCATGTCATCCTCTCAGCGAAGCTCATAAGTACTGGAACTGAAATAATGAATCACTTCATCAGACTAGTCCATCACTGTTGACAATATTGATCTTTCCAATATTTCTACTTTCTTTGCAGCAACCTGAAAATGTTTTAATATTATCTCAAGAGCTTTTTTATAAGCTCTTGAAATAATATTATCTCAGCTTATCGCAACAGATTTTTTATAAGTAAGAAGCAATACACAGGTATAATAAACCCACTAGTAAATAAATTCATAGTACATGCAATTCAGAACATACATTTTGCTGAAGTGTTAAAGAAATGCTGCCTTAAATCTTAAAATTAGAATGAGCCATAAAATCTAGACATTGTTCACAGCTGTCATTTTCAGTAGACTTGCTTACATTAAAAAAATGTATTTGTAAATTGAAGTAAAACTAAGACTCTTCAAGACATTATGAATATATTGTTGTGGTATTTGACTATGTAGTATCACAGAGCATTTTAAATTAAGTATCTTGGAAGCAAAGGATTGTGAGGCCTGTAATTCCCAAGGTCCTCCTTGCCATTTTGAAGGCTGAGGTAACATTTGCTTTCTTCCAGTCCTCAGCTACCCCTCCTGACTACTGTGACCTTTTCAAAATGATTGAGAATGATCTAGCAATGATGTCCATCAGTTCCCTCAACACTTTTAGGTGCATCCCATCAGGAACCATGGACTTCTGGATGTCAGGTTGGATTAAATGGTCTCTAACCCAATCACCTCCAAACCAAGTGAATAGGAACCAATTACGTTTGTGGACAACATTAGTTCAGGAATTTTATTACTGCTGATCAATCATTTAAGTTCCCTTATATTCATACAAATATTCCCTATGACTCTGAGATGAGCTCAGTTGGTCAGAGCACAGTGCTAATAACACCAAGGTTGCAGGTTTGATCCATGTACAGGCCATTCACTTAAGAATTGATCCTTGAGTCTGTTCCAGCTCAAAAGGGACTGTGATTCTGTGGTATAATAGTGTTTTTAATTTAAATATTTACCTTTTCTCCTGAAAATTTGATAAAGAAAAAGACTGTTTGTAAAAAGCCTGATATGAGCAGAATGAGGATAATTTCTAAGAACTGCATTTCCTCATACTGAATGCTTCATATCTTTATAATTTGCAATAACCTGAAGGTTGTCTGAAGGTCCTCCAAAGATGTAAAAGTAGCCTCCCCAATCAGAAGCAGATACCAACTCATGTCACTGAATTCTATTTTTTTAACTCTGGGTTTAATTCATAGATTAGTCCTAAAACTTTAAACTTTAATCACAAGATTATGTGAGTTTTCCAGTTTTATTATAGATTTATTATAAGGATGTTGTGCTAATAAACCAAACACTGTCAGCTGTAAGAATTAAGAAAAAACAAATTGTGTTTTGCCCTTGGGGTTATATTGAACTACTGTGATAATACAACAAACTCCATATTGTGAGTAAAAGAAACCATAAAGCATGGCTTAAAAACTAATGCAAGATCATGAAAATCTTTTCAAAGGTTTTGCTTCATTCAAAACCTTGTTATTTTCATACATGGAGCTAGGCCAACACATCATGAATATCAAGTTGATTAACAAACCCAGAATCTAAATTAATGAGAGAATCAGCCAGCTAGCCTATTTATCTGCTTTTAAGCATTGATAATATGCTTAAATATGCTTTAAAGATGTTTTGCAGAAATAAGCCTGCTTGCATGTTTTCATGACCCCCAGTGCTATCAGGAGGGAATAACCAACCTAAAGAACCCTGAGAGCTTTGCCTGCACACATATGCACACACTTGGTATGACTTTTATTAAAGGAACCCCACAAATTTTGAAAGATTTGGAATTTGAACATTCTTCCTAGAAAGTCTCAATCCAGCTCCATGTGACAATACTTCAGGGGATAACCCTGTGATGTAGTTTACCGGTAAAGTCTTATTTGCTATTCACACTTCAGGAAACACCTATTGTCCTCATCACATCCCTCATCCTAATCCAAGTCAAAACATTTTTCTTTCACTAGTAAACATGGCCTATAAAAAATAATAAGGAAAAAAAGAGTAATTTAGATAATACAGAAATTGAACTTATTGTGTATTTGAATTCTACAAACAAGGAAGCACACATGCACTGGTCCAAGTTCTGATCTCTGAAATAGGAGGAGGTATAGATACTCTTTAGTCCTACTCTAATAGGTACTGAAAGAGTGTACTTCTGAGAAGTCCCAAGGATGATGAGAACAATTCATAAGTGAGGTGTTCTCTTTTATCCTTATCCAACCCTATTTTTAAGAAAACCTTGGAAAAACCAAGGTGATCCTCATTTATTACTTGTTACATATACTTATAGAGAAGCTCCTTCTAATGCCATAATTTCATATTAATTAAACAAGAGTAAAAATGATATGAAAATGAATCAAGAAGTATTCACTTGCAATAAACCTCAAATATTTTAAGTGCCAAACATTAGGCAATTTCTTTCCAGATGACATTTTAAACTAATGAGTATCAAAATGTCATGCTATCCTCGGAAATGAGGTATTCCCAGTTAGCCAGTCAGAAAATTACTATGTCAGTTTGAATGACCAGCTTCTGTGGAAAATGAAAGAATTATCCACCAAGTAGAAAAACTCCAGCAAGAAGGTTTCACACCTTTTTGGTTTAACACTGTGCACCTTGTACTCCTTTGACTGGAATATCTGTCTTACTAGCAAATTTTATGTGAATGCTACAATAAACCAAAGCCTATAACATATGTAATATTTAAAGAATGATCAACTTTATTTTAATATAAGTAAAATATAGTTAATATAGTATAAAATTATATTAATGTTATTTCACATTTGGAAATATAAGAGATCTTTCTTGCTCAGCTTTGTCTTACCATTAATTTACAAGTTGCTGACAATATAAATTCTGCTCACATTTTTTTTGTGTTCTAGCAAACTCTGAAAATCATATACAACTTGGATTTCTTATGTTACCCTCTGTGAAATCAAATGTGAAAACCAGTGTTTACAGTATAGAAATATCTTTACAAAGTACTTCTCAGATTCTACAGCACCAGTTCTAAAAAGAACATATTTCCTATGAGGACAGAGCATTTCATTATAAGTAGAATTTACTCTTGGTCTCCTCTACCTTTGATAATCATTAATGACAGCTTCAGACAGAAAAGGGCAGATATAGTAAAAAGGTGAATATTATGGGTTTTAAAACTGCTGGTGCTAGAGGCTACATTTTCTTTGATAAAAACATCTGCAAATGTGAAACTCAGTGTTTCCAATGGCTGTATTCTTTTCCATATCCGGATATAAAGTCATCAACATAGGATTCTAGACAAAGAAAATTTGAAGCATGTCTTCAATGCTTAAATAAATAATTAATCCTTAACTCTTTCTTCTACTGATTTTAACAAAATCTTTACAAAACTGCTTTTATAGTTGAGTGCCTACTCTGAGCTTATTAAATTCTTTCCAATACTTCTGATCAACAAGGTACAGTATTACCATGTAACATGTCTATATAAATGCATAGATTCCACTTTTGATTACTCCACCAAGTACTTCAGGGAATTAATTTCTCAAATTGTGTTCAAGCTGTTGCATTGAAATTCTTGAAGAGAGTAACTGGGGCAGACCAATTAAGGGAATAAAGCATTAATTTTCAACACCAGTAAATTCCAGCAGAAGAGTAGCTTTGTTTAATGATTCACTGACTGCCTAAACATGCAAGAAAGGACTTTATGGTAACATTAAGATCCAAAGAAAAGAACATTTTTGAGGATTAGGCTGAAATATAGTTTTGACAGATAAGAAACTGTACTACAGTTGAAGATCTATTATTTACTTATTTACACACACTGAATGTCAACCTCATGTAGAGAAAAATTACAAAAAGAGTTCTGTGGTTTAGTTTGTTGGGGGTAGTGGGGAGGTAGCCCCTACTCAAGAAATTCCAATATTTAATGTAGCCAGAGTACGCACTTGAAGAGCATTGCCTGTCCAAGGACCTTTGCATATGACTAAAACTGTATGCCATGCCAAGCAATAAAAGCAGATCTCTATTTTTTCCACATCAGGTACACACGTGGTGAATTTCTTTCCTCCTGCTCAAACACATCAAGTTTGCCTGGAAAGCTCAAGATTTTGGCTTAGTAGAGACAGGAAATTATTAACCTTCATAGGAGGTTTGCTACAGGATGTATCGTATTTGCTTGAAAGTTGCATGAAAACCTCTCTCACATGCAGAGTCACATGCTAATGATAAGTGTCACAAAAGATCAATATGAAAAAATTTAGCTCACAGTTCAAAGGCAATTTCACATCCCTGCTGAAGACTCCAGTCTGTCTCAGAAAATGTCATCCCTGACTCACAGCTGTGAAGATCTCTCAAAGCAGTGAGTTGTTGATAGTTCAGTCCCCAGAGGGCACAAGGAAACAGTGTAATTCTGTCACTAATTCAGTCCTATCCTCTAGGGTGAGCAGAGAACAAACATGAAGGAGGAAAACTTCGTTTGGGTACTCAGGCACTAGAATGAAGCTGCTCTGAGTTGGAGAATTAAAACTGACCCTGAATATTTTGCTATGGAACATACACTCTTGTAGCAGAATGCTCCTTCAATAGATAATATTCTTCTGCTTTTTGGGAAGAATTCAAAATAGAATACTGGCAGTTTGTAAACAACATAAATTACTAATTATTGTAAAAGACAAGTTTTGCTTTCAATTTGCTAGCTTGAATCTGTTGTGTCCTTGATTGAGAAACTTAACCTTATAACACCATGGTAAGATCATTCCAAACAAGAAACTATCTAGCACCTAAATGTTTAAAGTTATTGCTAGATTTACCACAACCATGACATTTAAGCCACTTAGGCATATATGGAATTCCCACTTGTCTAAATTAAAAGGGCTTGCCTGTATCTGTCTCTCCATCTGTGAAATTAGGGCTGAACCAGCCCTCTACTTGCTTCACATAAACTGTGCAGATTTGGAAGGAAAGAAAATTGCTATATCAGGACCTCCAGCTTACACTATCATTTTTCACTAACACCATTACCCACACAACATTTAAGTTCAAATAAAATGTATAATATTATCCAAATTTTATTTATGTAGACTATGATAAAGGTTGTGACTACACAATCTCAGTCTCTTTGTCTCAGGGTCACCCTTAGAAAAGGCCTAGGTGGATACAGTCCAAGACATTAATTCAAAAGAAAAACATAGGCAAAAAATTTATCATGTACACTTAAATGAAGAAATCTCCTTGCTTTTCTTCAATCAGTCTTTTGGAGGGGATTTGTGAACTCAAAAATCAGATCCTTATCTTTCAAGGTAACTCCTTTGGGAAGACTCATCCAAGGCTATATTAGTGTATATTACTTTGTCAGTTACCCATGAGCATTCCTTTTAAAGCCTTACTCCACATAATACATGAGACTTTCTCTACTGCATCTCTATAATTTTGTACAACTTGGTTGTTAATTATCCATGCATACTACAGCCTCACTTCCATCAAGCTTAACTCTATTTAGATGGTCTAAAACCAGCTGATATTCCCACCCCTATAATGAAAGGCTCCAAGAACACCTGTTAAGGCATGGCTGGATCCACACCTGCTCCTCTTAAAGGCCCCAGGTCTCTCACACCATCAGGGCAAAGTTCTGATAGTGCTGCTAGAACATGCTTCATTCCAGATTAAAATAAAGCTGTAAAATAGACACACTCTGCTACTGTTCTACACTAGTGTAGTCTTGTCTCAAGGAAATCAAGAAAAATAAATGTGCTTTAAGAACATTCTGGTGATAGAACACTTTCTTTTGTTTAAATACTTATGGAAATGCTACCAAAGAAAAAGTTGAAGCTGTAAGTAGCATGCAGCCAGTGAGGGACTTAACCTGGCTGCTGGTTTATTGGAATTACATAAGGAGCTGGAATTACATCATATTGCAAAAAGGGAAGGAAGAGGATGAGAAATTCAGGAAGGTCTCAGAACAAGCATTTGTTTAGTGCTGCAATATAACATGCATTAGACAAGGCTGAGATAAAATTGCTACAGAATAAGCTGTTTCTAAAAATTTATTATTTTGGCACGGTAGCAGAGTGTGATTACATTTGGTACAGAACTGGAGGCCTGGGTTTGATTTCCAGGTAAGTGTTCCCACCTGTAGCTGTGCACCACTGCAAACTTCTTCAGCCTCAAGCTCCAAGGAAGAGAAAGTGACCATGTCCCTTTGGGGAAGTCAGCAGTGAGGCCTCTGCAAACCATTCCCATTTGCTACCTTGTTTAGGAAAGCTTTTGATTGAATTCTCACAAAGAATTTATTAGCTCTTTAGCACCCAGGACATTGGGTAGAGCATGACTTTTCCTGCAATCATTATTGTGAACACCAATGGCCCAGAGATGCATTTAGATGATCCACAGCTCATAAGATTAATCTGTATCATCTTCACCTCTTTTCTTTCTTCTCTCAACATTTTCTCAGATAATATGTGTCTTGAATTGAGATTGTTAATCCCATTTTTTGAAAGGGATGGGAAAAAGAACCAGGGTGTCTATTCTCTGTGTAGCAGTGGAAAGGCCCTGAGCTGAAACTGAGCAAGCTGCATGGCACGTTTCATCTGAGACGGGAGTAATGTGCCCCAGGGAAACACAGCACTAAACTAAGAAATAATAAAAAAAGAAATAAAAAGTAAAGAACCTGTGAGCAAGTGTGCTGGCAACTGCAGGGAAGCTGTCATTTCTGTTTCTTGGATTTACCTTTCTGTGCCACACAGTGCAGTCCTGACTAATCTGAAATTGCAAATACCAGGAGTCAGGGATCCCCAGACTCCTCGTTCAGTCTAATGCTCAATAAAAATAGTCACCAGTGCAGCTATTAGTAAGAGTAAGTAACATGCTGCCTGTGGATTTTTCCAATTGCTCTTGGTAACTGTCAGAGCAATTAATGTGTTCAGTGCCAGAGATGCTTCCCCCAAAGAATTTCTTTCAAGGAACAAGTTTCTTGTATTGCCAGAATAACTTGTCTTGTTCTACCCTTATAGTCTGAGCTACACTTTAGCCAAAAACGTCTGGTGCATGAAAAAAGAAAAGACTCAGACATTCAGAGTAGGTAAGACATAACATTCCTTCTATATAAGTGGTTTTTAATTTAGATTGAGCAATATGTGCTCTAAATACCTAAATGCATTGTTAGCATTACCAGTAAAAATCATATTGCAGTTATAAATTCATTATAGCTCGTTTCTTACATTTCCCACTCTGTCTGTTTTGGGAGATGCACAGTAATTTTCCCCAGGTTTCTGCAGCAATTTCATAACAAATATGCAGGTTGCTGAAACTGAACCTCCAGAACACTGGACTCACTGTTCTTTAATTGAGACACAGGGAAATGTGTGATGACACAGGATCATCAGCTTATCTCCCAAATATTCCATCTTTCAGTAGAGCAGCAAAAAGTGGGATAGAATTAAATATCAAAGCTTTCCAATCCCAAGGTTCAAAAATATATCAAATTTTTGGAAATCGTTTTAAAGTGCAATTAAGATCACAGGCATTTGGAGAAAGGGAATGAAGTTAACTGGAAATCCTCAGTATATGTCAGCTCTAGTTATACCTCCTCTTGACAATGTTAACCACTTCACATTTAAAAATTCATGCTGTGCTTCCAACAGTATATCTTATGGGGATTTTAAGCCCCAAATTATAGAGAGAAAAGTCAAAGGTCTTTAAAAAATATAATTAAATTTCAAAATTTTAAAAAAATTTTATTCATATGAAAATATTCCCTTAAGAAACCAGAATCTTTATATGAAAATTAGACTAGCTGAAAAATGCCTATACCAAAGGAGAATTAAAACTCACCAGAAAAAATAAAAGTCAAGGAAGATTATGCTTTATCACTCACCATTTCTTATTAGAAAACAGGAAATCGATACAAGCTTGTTGGAGGAATGTTTCTAGAATTACTGTGTTCAAGTTTTTGTGTAACAGCGGCAAAAAACCCCAAATCAACAACAACAACAAAAGAAAAAAAAAAATATTAAATAGAATGACAGTGCAGATTTTGTATTTTGAGTGAAAACTTCACAATACAATCAAAAATAAAGGTAAAGACATAGTAAGATGAAGAAGAAACTACAGCACAGATCACCAATAACTCATGTAGGGCTGCAAGCATTTCAAAGGAATATTGAAAGCTTTCTCTTAAAAACTTTAATTGCTGAAAAGGTATACCACTGCATAAAGTATTTCTAAAACATTTCTAAAATATTTCTAAAACATCTTAGAAATCTCACTCTGCAGAAGACAACTACAGAAATACAGGTAAGGAACAAAGTGCTAGTTTGAAGTATATATACTTACACACTTAGGCCTTTCATCAGTGTCTAAAATAGTGATAAATCATAAAGAAAGGATGCTGAGACATAACCTCCAATTTATTTCCTTTTCTGTGGACAAAGATGAGGTTTATAAAAATCTATTTCCTTTCTATGTGGCTAATGTAGGAGACCCAGACAGATTATGAACTTCCCAAAGTATTCCCTGCCTCATGAGTCTATCTTTGTGGCAACATATCTCCTATCTTTCAAGGACTGCCCACGGCCTAAAAAATGCCAGTCTGTATTCTGACACCTGTGCTTTCTCAGCTAATTACCAATGAAAACAAGAGTGTTCAAGTTAAAAACATGTATTCAAAGAGAACTTCTTCATCAGCCCTTATTTACTTGGTATTTTCATGAAGGAAAGAAAAAGTGTCTGTAAATAGGCACTCTTTCATTCTTTTCCTTGGTTTTTTCAATGTCATGGACACTGAGGTAAATGCACATATAACTCCAGGTTTTAGGGATCTACTATGGAAACCAGGAGCAGACTGCAGCCTTTGGCAGCAGATGAATCTGTATTACAGCCTCTCTTCCTGCTTCCCTCTCAAAACCTCTTATGCTTCTTAGACCATCAGGTCATGTGTTAGTAAGTGCCAGTTTCTGTCTCTAATCTATGAGTGTTGTACCTTAAATTATTTAACTAGTGTCAAATATATGCGGGCTATGAAGATATATAGGCATAAACAGTGTCTGAAATCAATTCTTCCTATAAGAGCATTGGTCCAACATGCACCTTAGCTTTAAACTAATGGGAAGTGTGGTGCAGAAGTGGTGCACCATGGTAAAAAAACAAAACAAGAAGATGTCTAATACGTCAGTATCAAGATTCAGAGAAGAAAAAGGACACTGCTTATACTTCAGCTTGTGAACATGGAAAATAGTATGGTTCCAAATATGTTCACTTGTAAAAGAATGGAAGAAATATAGTTCAAACACACGTACAGCAGAGTGTTAGAACCCAAGTTACGCAATGAAATCTCAACCACCAGTACATGGCTTGGAAAATGGAATTGCTGTAACTACATGTTCTTTAAAAATGTGAATTCTTGATAAATATATGAAGACAACATCAGAGCTAGGAATTTTTTGTTCCCTTTCAATTAAGATAATATTTGAATTGATTTAATCTATTTTCTGAGAGAATACACTAAATGATGTTTTTTTATTAAAAATGTATAGAAATGGATAAGTGCCTATAATAAATACCTGATGTGTTAATAAATATAAATGTTAATTGTAAATGAAACAATGCTTTTTTGTTACCATAATTCACAGACTCCTTTACACCTGGAAAAGACCTTTAAGGTTATTGAGTCCAACCAATAACCCAGCACTGCCAAGTCTACCACTAAACCATGTACCCCATTCCCCACATCTACACATCTTTGAAATATCTCCCCGAACGCTGACTCCACCTCTTCTCTGGATGGCCTGTTCCAATGCCTAACCACCTTTTCAGTGAATAAATTTTCCTAATATTCAGTCTAAATGCTCCATGTGGTGCTTGAGGCCATGCTGCCTTGTCCCATCTTGCACACATTCACATACAGACAGAACTGTCCCTACAATTTAGAGATCATTCAATGCATTTAAAAATCACCAAACAGAATAAAGAGGCTGTTTTGTGTCTGTTTGGTTCTAGAACAACAAACAGAAAAGCTGAGTTAAAACTCCCTTTGCTTCTATAATACAATGCTCCTGAAAGAGATTCTCAATGGCGAGGAAAAGAGAGAAAGATCTAGTCCTGAAGAATATACAGAGTATTTGACACAGATGTAAACCTTGCTTAGGAATAGAATGGAAGTTCTGACTCTGCACAATTTTACCTGGGGTATACATATTTGCATCCACAGAAAAAAATTGTGGACAATGTTATTTAGAACAAAATTTTCAGGAATGGTATTTTACTTTTCTGCTGGTGCCTCAACTTTGTAGTTAGTCTGCACACATTCAAACTAATAAAGAATTGCTTACATAAAGAACATGGCATATGAAAGACAAAGAAATGCGGTCTTGGCAGAGTTCACAGACTGACAGGCAGAAACCCTTGCTTGCCTCAGTGACAGCACTTCCCCCACTTTGATTTGAGACAAGGTTTCTTTCACAGACATTAGGACAAGAATTAGGAATAGATTGTTATTAAGATTATCTCTTCTGATGTAAAGCACAAGAAGTGATAGTCTGTCATCCTGCAACTCCTGAGCTGTAATTCAACTGGAGCAGACCATTTAAAAGAAATCTTATTTTAAATAGTTCAGTGATTGATTTATTATCCCTTTGAAATAAATAGGAGAGAAAAAGAATCCCATTTAAAAAAAAAATTGTTGTTGGTTGAAGACCATGGATAAATTTTCAGGAATATTTTAGAGATGAGTGGTCAAAATTTTTATTAACTTTGGCATGGAAGTCATACAGGAGCATTTGAAATTATAATTTAATAGCCAATTAGGACATAATACAGAATCTTTTCTCCTTGCTGCTGACTAAAAGCTGTTGATGTTGTGATGTGCATATTTTAATATATAGAATCAACTCAAATAAGATTAATTGGTGTATTTGTTAAGGTTTTCAAGTTATTTATGTATCTTTTGACACTTACAAAACAAACATACACACATGAAATAGATAATTACAATCTTCTGGAACTATGCAAGTCTGTTTTTTAATTACTTATGTGACTCATTAGAGTGTGGTGACAGTGTCAAGTTCTATCAAAGAATGTCAAATTGCTTGAATCATGACTGACCCGTGCAGGCTTAAGCAGCCTGGGTGAGGTAACACAACATGACATGAAACCTCATGCAGTGTCAGAAGGTCATTGTTTTTCTCTACACACATCACTTGATGAAGCAAAGCAAAATTGTGTGTTGAAGTTCTCACTGGTAAAAACATAAAATATTGCAACTTCATTGCTGTTTATTAGGAATAAGCAAATGAAAGAATTAAGGTGCCTGGATTTACACTTGATCAAATGAGATAACTGATGCTTGACAGAGAAAATTCCTACTGTTTGTTGCATGCTTAAAAAACTTTAAATCCGTGTAAGTGAAGAAACCACTATGTAATTCTCCACTATATTTCTGCAATATTTTTAACAGTTTAAATTGCATCAACGAAAGAAAAGGCAAAAATTTTAAAATATTTGTTGCTTTGCTTTTAAAGAAAAAGACTTCACAAAAATAAGATCATGAAAATGTAGTGACTTACAATAATGATTTGATAAAGGAAATGAAAATATTTCTTTCACTGGTATATCATAAGTTTTTTGCAAAAACTTTCTTGAAGCCACTTACAAGATCAGATATGTATTCTAATGACAACACACAAATTAGAAAAATCTATGATACTGTTTGCAACTTGTAGAAATAATAAACCCCCCCTCTTTTTCTTTTCTTACAGCATATTGTACATCTCATTTCTTTTAAAATAGTAACACTGAAAATGTTCAGCATAATACTGGAAAGTAAGACAGTGCTTTATATCTCTTTCTAATTTCTACAGAACCACATGTCTGTTACACATCCCACTCTTATCATTTTTATCTTCATTAGCAATTCCCTTGTCAGTATTCTATAAAAAAGTACAAAATGAATACTTTTTTAGAAACCTAAACTCAGCTGTCTCAGCTGTGTCTGTCAAACTGATATGTACCATCTTTATTTAGAAAACCAAGTCATCCTGTTGTTCCATCAGTGAATATAAATATTGATATTTTATGTAAATAAGTGCATCATATAGTACATTGGAAAACTCCTTGTCATTTTTACTCCCAGACTAAATAGTTGAGTTTTAGTTTAAAGATGTTTAGTACAATAATGGTCCCTCTTTTACGATCTTAGGTAGAGCTTTTCAAGGTAAAGTTAAAACATTATTTAAAGGAAGAAGCTAGTCTAGTAAATTAGTAGAGAAATATAGGACTCTGTGAAATATATATTAATATGTGACAAATATGTGAGACTATATCTTCAAAAGAGTATTCAGTTTGAACTCAGGTTTTCTTGAGGAGCAGTAATTTTGTGAAGATTATTTGAAGGACAGAAATTTTACACAGTTCATTAATAGCAAACATTTTAGTTTCTGATTCATGTAGACCAAATTAAAGTTATCCCTCCATATTTGAAAGGCAGCTTATTCCCCCGAAGAGCTGTTTTGGGGATTTCATATCTCAAATAAGCAGGTAAGCATCTTTTCTAGGTTAGAAAAAAATTTGAGTTATAGAAGAGTGAGCTGACTTTCCATGAAATAATTCAAAATCTTCCATTCCATTCCCATATTTAAAAAAAATCAAAGACTTAGAAAAAAATTTAGAAAATTAGATTATTGATTTCTAATTAGCTGTTGTTCCTCTTATTTTAGCTATAGAATCATAGAATCATAGAATATGCTGAGTTGGATGGGATCCATCAGAATCATCAAGTCCAGCTCCTGGCGCTGGACAGCTGACTGCTAACTACTTGCTTACAATAATTTTTAAGTCTGTGTTCTAGCTGAAAAGAAAAGGACTGCTGCAAAAATCAGTGTTTCCATCTCCTTAATAAACAATTAATTATCCATTACCTGATTTTAATGTCCTGTAAGAGTCTCATATGTCTTCCATATGACCATGGAAGAACTATCCTAGTGTATTTCATATATATTCATGTTGGTATTATTTCTTACAGCCAAGGTCATGTTTCTTTCTCTAACTTTTTACTTGTATTCCTGAATGTCTTACAGATATTTATTTTCAACTAAATCAGTCTTAACAATGCTTATAAGGTAGTATAATACCAAGAAAATTTTCTCCTTGTTCTAAAAAGGAGCTGATGTATCATAACTTTAGAGGTCTCTAACTTAAATCTGCAAAGTAAATCTGAAAGCAATTTTATTTGTCATTTTTCACAGGGATTCCTATGCCAATGAAAGTGAACTCGAAAGTACAGAATATATGAAGCATCTCCCCATTAAATCTTCTTATAGAACTTCCACTGACCAGAGGACTGATAGGCCTCACAGCAGGAAAACTTTTATCAGTATGTGTTTAAAAACAATTTACTCTCTGACTGTCCAGGTCTCCAAGGACAAATTTAGCAATGAAAATGAGAGGAAGCACTAAAAGTGTTAAACCAAACTAGAGGAGTTTGTGTGTGTGTGTGTGTGTGTGTGTGTGTGTGTGTGTGTGTGTGTATGTTTGCAGTGCACTTGGATAGCCTCTTTGGAGTTCAGAAGAGGTGAAGTTCTCCATGTAGGCATATCCTAGGCTGTCAACAACACACAGACTAATTAATATAGCTTAATGTATTACAGGAAATTTTAATAGAGCATTACGTTGCCAAATTTAGTGATTTTGTCATGAAGAATATAAAACATTTCATAAGTTTTAAGATCCAGATTCAGCAAAGAACAATTTTTACAGTATCCTGAAATAAAATGGTTAGTCCTTTTTAAAATAATCATCAATATTTGGAATTTCTATTAGGTAATTAGTATTTGTGATTCTTATTGAAAATCTTCAAAGCCTAACAAATTTTGACTTGTTGGTTGTCCATCATTGACACTGCACTTTGTCTGCATACAGAAACTCATAATTCAGGTTTAAAGTGAGAGTCATTTTGTATTTGAAACCCTCACATCATTGCCTCTTTTAAAGTGATGGAAGTGTTAAGGGGGTATTCCTAGAGTGGTTTTGATGCAGTACCTTTTGAAAGCAGCAGCTCATTAATATTAACACCAGGTTTAATATTAATGATAGAATTTACAATATGGTATTAAAAATTAAATGAACAGAGTACTGTGCAAATACCAGTTATGCATATGAATATAAAATGGAATATCTCATATGGGAGTTTATTCTCCATCCCTGTGCAATTTTGACTGCATATTACTTAGTTAACAATCTGCTAAGGAGAGATCTAACCAACAGAGTCAGCTCACTCAAGCCCCTTCACAAATTCTTTGTTTGAATATTATTTTCTAGAGCTGAAATCTTGGAAGTGCTTTGGTTTTACAGTTCACCTCTTGAAGGCATAGTATAAAGTCTTTTAAAAGACTCTGAAAATAGTCCTTTCGTATTAAAAACAAACAAACAAACATCTAAAAACAAAGACCTAAAATATTACCTGTGTGCATTTTTGCAAATATCATTTCTTGATGCACTTCTTCAAAACTAGATGACATTTTTCCAGGGTCTGTATTCACAAAGGACACCACAGAGACTTTGTCTTAGCAGCTGCTGCAAAGTTATACATGAATATTGTCCAAGAATGCATAGTTCCTCCCTGTATATGCACAGGGCCAGAACAGCTACGCTTCCAGCATTTCCCATTGCAAAAACCACCAGGACACACAGGCTCTGAGGTTTATGATCCCTGCTCACAAAGGAACATATGGCCACCCTACATCTGTGCATACATCTTCACCACAGGAGCAGAGCTACATTGTTCCCAAAACTAAATAGTCGTATATTATGAAAATATGTCTCTGCTTGACCTTTTTCTATTTCTGTGGACCTTCTGGGTCTGTTCAGCTGCTACTTCCAGAGACAGAAAGGTGAAGGAATTCCAATTTTTAAAACTGAAATGGGGTAAATAACCTATTATGATCACAAAATTTCCTGAACCGCCTCAGCTGTAAAGTCGAAAATCTATGTTTTGGTGGAACACAGGAATCAAAACATTGGGTTTTTTTCTCACAAACTACAGTGCTAATAATTATGCAGGTAATTAATACTGAGATAAACAGCTGCAGTATCCTTGATAGTTGACACAAATAGTAGTGCTGCAGAGTAAACCCTTAGTATGATCAGAAATGGCAGAATCTTCATTTTATTGAGAAAATTAGAATGTACATTTAGAGATAAGTATCAGTTTTGAGTATCAGACTGTTCTCTTCAAGGAAAGTTTAGTCTGAAGTTTAAACTTTTCTCTAGATTTGCCAAATGGGAGCATTTTCAAGCATAAATTCATCAAAATCCCCTTTTCTACAGAGTATCCATAGGAGCATAAAAATTGGTTTCACATACAGATGAATTTTTTAATCTGCATTCTTTTTCTTCTTATAAAAACTATCACTCTCTTCTCTCATCATTGAACACTTACTTAATCTGCAATTTTGAAGCAAAACATGCAAAAATAAATTTGGGGAAATCATTGAAATATCACACATGAAGTTCCTTTTTATTTCCTTTTTTTCCTTTTCCTAGCTTTCATTTCTTTTCATTCTAGCTCTTGATCCATGTGGCTAAATTCAATGTGTCCTTATAGTGTGGAATATATATATTGTTAATATATAAGTATGTGTGTGTGTATATAGATGAAATGAAAACCTACTGAATAGAAACTGTGGGCCATGAATTCATATTAGATTTTGCTTTTTTCCATGAGTATTCTTTTAATGACAGTTATTCATATTTAATAAATCAAATAAATTATTTTAGTCATAAACTTTATTCTAAGTTCCTTTTCTTTAAAGAATAATGTTCTTGATTCTGTATTTTTTCTCATAAAGAGGAAAAATAAAATAATCATGTAAGTAAAACCTAAGGACTTCACAGATAAGGAAAAAGCTAAAAGCATAATTTAATGAAAAGCGTTGTGTGGTATGATTAGATTCATTCAGTATCATGTCCTGAGTTCCTGAGGTCATAATGGGCAGCTGTATCATGAAATAGGTATATCCTGTCACAGTTTTGTGTATATTGGCATAATATAAAGCTTAAGCAGTCTTTGTGTTGGAAAGAAAAAAGAACTTGTTGTGACAACAAGTGAGGACAGAGTGGCTTGGGATGGCAAGTGAGAATTCAATGAATTCTGATATCACAAAGTTTTCATGTCGCATGCAGACAAATATGTGTTTTTTACGCTTCATTCACCAATACTCTACCAAGACACATCCTGCCTTTTACTTTCATGAAATAGAGGATTGTCCCTTCCAGCTTGTGTCTCCACTGGAAGCAGTAGTAGAGCTGTCTCAGCATCAGGGTCTGAAGGCCAGAGCAGTGCATTTCAGGCTCTAGGAAAGAAAGAAAGAAAGTTGTTTATCAGCCTGTTCACTTGGATACCCTATGTTACATCCATGTAAAATTATCCCTGGCTTCTATCATTTTATCCCACTGCAGCTGTGATCTGCAATCAGGGTCTCTGGCCACCCACAAAATACTGAAGGGTTTGAGCTGATCTAAATTTCAGCATTACAAAAAAAATATTACAGCTGTATTCAGGATTGCTTCTCAATTCCTTCTAGAACCAAGTGAATTTTAGAGGTTCCACATGATCTTGTTGCTCTCATCAAAATGTTTCCTGAAAGGCCATTTACTCAACAGAGAATCCTTTCACTCCCCATCTCTCACCTAAGCATGGTTAATCTGTAAGCAGTACCTGCCTCCACGTGTGTATTGCACAGCTCTGCCCTAAACAACAGTTTCTGCAGTGAGCTAAGCTTCCTAAATCAATAAAATCCCAGTCCCAGGGTGAAAAATGTTCATGTACAACAGAAACAGCAGTTTCTGACTCTGTCAGACCAGAGGCAAAGCCTCTGCAATGGACACATTCAAGATACATTGTTGGTTCTGCATGAGCATTTACAAATCCAGAGACAAGACTTTGTCCATCCTTCTCTGAGTGTGAAACTTATGACATTTCATTTACTTTTTAATATTTTTTTAGCAGCAATAGCAAGAAGAAGCAATAGAAGTGTGAAACTATCAGGATTCTAACTCAATTGTAACAGAAACTGACATTCCTACACACACTGTTGTGTTTCAGGATAACAAAATACTTTCAGAAGTAAACATAGAGGTCACTCCCTAGGGTAGTGGGCTCTTGCTACCTCTGAAAAACAATACAGAAGCCCTTTATTACATACACTATAGCTTCAAACCACTATTTCAAGAAGAAAATGAAAAATGCCAGTTTTCACAGATAAAGGGAAGTTTATGGTTTTGACCTTGCAAGTAGGCAGTATTGAAATCCCATTAGGCTGAATCCTACTAAAATCAGAACACAAATGGAAGTATCATTGGGTCAAGTTATAGTCAATGGTTCTACTTTGGCAGAGCATTAATAGAAATTTCCATTATATGTAGTTCTATTTTTTTTTTTTCTCCTAGTCAGGCGATCATTCCTCTGCATGAGAACCTGTAGCCACTTAATACACATGCAGTTCAAGTTTCACTTTGCAAGCCCTAGCCATCCTTTCAAAAAGAAAAAGGCCCTGTCCACCCCCCCAAAAAAAAAAACCACAGAGTGCAATTTTTCAAGGCCTTGAATAACCAAAAATTGATCATTTATTCCTAAGTATTCTCTTCAAGAAAGTAATGTCAAGTGTCTATGTCGTGGTTTGAGAGGAAGTAAGTTTTTTGGGATGCTGTGGTCACACCAATGGGTGCTCAGATTTGAATATTGGCACCTGGTGTGGCCACTGGGGGACATGGATGCGCCTCGGAAAACATTGGGGTTAAAAGCAGAGCATTCCCAGGAAACCCCCTCTTGGGTTCCTGTGGGGAAAGAGTTCGGATCTCTCCCTGTCCAGCTGCTGCGGCTGGGGGGGGGGAGTGGAGCCATGCGGCCGGGTGAGGTAGGCCGGGTGAGGTAGGCCGGGCCTTGGACAGAGAGGGGAGGTGAAGAGGCCCCGAGGATGGAAGGGTGGGAGAAGCACCAGGAGGCATCGGGCAGCGCCCCCCCGCCCTCCGCTTCCGCCAGGAGACAGAGAGAGAGAGAGCCTGTGCCACCTGGAAATTTGATATCATGTGCTGGCAGCACAGCCCGGCAGGCGGAGAAAGGGGGGGGTGCAGCGAGAAGGTGTCCGGCCAGCCCGACCGCTGTGGGAGTTTTGAGAGGGCAGAGCCCGAGCTTTTAACCCTTTTTTTGGACAATGAAAACTTTGCAGAACATTAACCTTTCCTAGAAGAGAGATAGAGATGAAATGGAAGAAGAAATAGGCAAGTGTGATGAAGATTCATGCAAGTGAGAGATGTCAGAAGAGTAGAGAAGAATCTTAGGTGGGAAGAGATGATGGAGTGGCCTTAGCTGGACTCTTCTTGTTATAGCCATGGACAGAACCATGTTCCTTGTGACACAGAGACTGCATCCAGGGGGAGGCAATGGCTCAGAGCCAAGAGGGATCAGTGTTGAGACCCCTTGGCCCCAGGGGGTGAAATTTGGGGGGGACAGGTGTCCCAAAGGAGAGACTGTGCTCTTTTTGGAATGGGACAAAGCATCCTTAAAAGGACAACCCTAGAAGCAGCTCTGGTCCATGTGCAGTGGTGAGAGCACTGGACATGAAAGGAAGAGGTCACGACGGCAGATGTACTCTGGGCAGTGCCACGAGTGACACGGAAACACACGAGGCTTCAACTGTGTTTCCAGGGGAAGCCCATGGTACAAGAAGGACTCCTCTCCTCTTGATGAACTGAGAATTGATTGTCTGAAGGGTAGTGCTGGACCAAGAGTTGGTGATTTGGGGGATAGATGTATTGGAAATTTGGTGGGGGGTGGAGGAAATGTTTTTGGAAGGTTTTCATTTTCCCTGTGTGTTTCTTTTTACTTAGAATTGTTGTTTAGTTAATAAAGTTTTCTTTATTTCTAAATGGGGGCCTGCTTTGCTTATTCCTGGTCACATCTCACAGCAGACACCAGGGAGAGTGTATTCTCATGGGGCACTGGCATTGCACAGCATCAAATTGTGACAGTCTAATAGTACTTATGCATAAATATTAATTTGATTTTTTTTTTTTTTTGTGGCCACAAATGGAAAGAGTGCAGCCCCATCCTATAATAAAAGCATCTTTCCCATCTTTCAGCTCTTCAGGTCAGACACCAATATCTTTTCCAAGTCATGAAGGTTGTTGCTCTGGCACAAGGAAAAGGTTCATCCCTCCTTGCTTCACTCAGGCAACTCCCCCCTTTCAGCAGATGTTACTATTTCAAATATCTGCAAAGGGTAAGAAAAGCCTGGACCAATTTTCTCACAGAGATTTGGAAAGAAGAGAGAAATTCTGGGAAGGAAGAGGCTGAAACCTCTCCCCAGCCCATGATTATCCCTTCACTCCTGTCAGCTGTGCTGTTACCTTCCAGGCACAGGCTGTAGCTCATATCGACTTCTCACCAGGATTTCTGCATCTTCCTATAAATGGCTCTAAACTTCTGTTTTGACATTAGCTGCAGTCATAATGAGTAATGGGAAGTAGCTATTACACATTTTATAGAATTCATGAAGCATGTATTTGCTTTTGGCATGCAGTCCAGCAGAGAACTGCAAGATTAAGTAGTTACATCTTGCAAGCTGAGAGGCACATTTGCTGTATCGTTAATAAACATCATGGCTTTGAGTGTATTTAAATTAATATAATTTGTTAAATCTTTCTGAACAGGAAATCAATTTTACTAGGTTAGAGACAAAAAGTTAATCAAGCTTAGTCAGAAGAAAATTGGTCTTTTCAATTTTGTTTACAGTAAAATAACCCCATAGATTTTTAGCAAAAAAAGAAAAAAAAAATCAGGCTGAATTTGTGAAGTAAAATATGAGTTGCATAAAAGGTTTCTGAAAAGTCAGGAAGGTGATAGGTTCTTTACAGTTTTTACTGAAGTTTTTGGAATTATACAGGGAATTACAAGTACAGCTTTCTGTTGGCACTAATGGAATGTCAACGAAAACACAGCCCTTCAAGTGCTCTGTGGTCTGAGGAGCTTGTGCTGTAAAAGTACCCCTCCCAAAATAATGTTGGTTTATGCCCTATGCCCAAGACAAATCAGTATTTTTTTCTCATGACTACCAAAGTATTGATGTAAAAACATAGATATAAAACATTCATCTACGGGGCAGACCTCCCCCTGAAAAAGAAACCATTTGTTCTGATCTGTCTCTCAGCAGTCTTAGCTGAATGGCTGTGGCAGAGGAGAAATATTAGGATTTTTAAGTGTCTTCATTTTCCCCTTAGAAGAATTTATGAACCAGAAACAGGTACTGGCAGGGACCAAATAATAGAGAAAACAGAAGCAAGGAATAGACTTTCTGACTATCTGCTGTACGTGGTCATGGGTAATTTGCCAGAAGACATTCCCAGATAGTGGAACACAGCCTTATAATTTTTATTTCAATGGCAAAAAAGATAATTATTTTTATTTGTATGTTTCCACTTTTTAAAGTACTGTTCACTGTTGAATGACCACTTAAACTCATACCTGAAATAAGATAGGACGATATCAAATCTCAGAATGGCTGGGGGGGACATCCATTGCAGATCTGCCTTGTCTCCCTTCAGCACCTGGAGCAACAGCAGCAGCACAGCAGCAGCAAGAATTTGGCCTTTTTCTTTATTTCTTGCTCTTTCATATGATGCTGTCTCCCTGTTTACAACAATCTCTTTCAGATGTTGCATTAACATAATCTAAATCTGACTAGTTGCCAAAGTCTTCTTCTGCAATGATTTAATTTCTTGATTAATTAGAAATAAATAGACTGTTTATATATATATATATATATAAAATCTTGATTTTTGGTCTGATACTCTAGATTCATAGCAGTGATAGACCAAACTCTTCAAACTACCTGGGCTTGCAGTTAACAAGAGTTTTCTATTTTGTATATGCAAAGCAGAGGAAGGGGGAACTCAGAAAATTATGAGTTTTGTATTCAGCCACTGTCTTTTTTTCAATTTGACTTCTGTCATCACTTTGCCTTTAATCAGGATTCATATTATTGTCTCGCCTCAGATTACCTTTCTAACTTTTTCAAATCATTAAAATAGAAACTCTAAAATTGAACTTCAGAAGACATGCCTCTATAAATTTTCCAGTACTTTTTCCTTCCTTTAATCAATCATTGAGACTAGACTGCAAAGTAAATATTAATCCTCATTGTTCATTTCCCCTCACATTCATGCTTTCACTTCTATCCTCACAAATTTACACATCTCTTACAAATCCAGTTCTCGCTTCCCTTTACTTTTCTTTTCATTTTCCAAGTTGGCCCTTCCTACTTTGCCAGCATTTTGTTTTGTGTATTGACCTACATATATTTAAGCCTTAATTGACTTCTGCAATATTTCTGTAGAATTTTTTTTTAAATTTTTTTTGTTTTTTAGTTCCATGCTTTGATCTGCATCAGTTCTGACTCTATATCCTTTCTTCTGAAATTCTGCACAATATCCTTTCCAGAATGGTCATGGCTTTCACCTCCATCCCCAGCTCCAATCACTGCACTCTGCCACGTGCCATGTTATCTCCTTTTTTCCTTACAAAAAATTTGCACCTTTTGTCTCTTTTTGTTTTTCTCCCACCTTGTTCAGCAGGCTAAATCTCTCATCCCTTTTGAATTTTTCATGATTGATATTTTGGAGCTGCTATTCCAGCAACAAGACTATACATATGACCAATTCCTTTAAATTATTCCATACTAGTGAACCTGATTTCTAAGAATCCAGTTCTATTTTTCACAAATTGTCTAGATATAAATGGTAACCATATGATTAAGAAAACTCCATCAGTGCTTAAATCCTCTCTAACAATCAATTCTCAGTAGTGATGTTGAGGAAAGAACTTCAGCTACAATTACAGAATTAAAGCTGTATTGACTTTTTACTTGAGGCTCCAACTCTCAGTAGACAGCTAAAGTGATTCTGTGTACATGACAAGATCATAACCTCTGATGTTAGAGCTACAATAATTGTAATTACTGCCTAGAGAAAACATACCATTTCACTTAATCCTTCAGGATTTCAGTAGCCATATTGAGCTCATTTTTTGTAACTATGATTCTCATGACAAAATTTCCGTGGATGGGAAAAACAGCTCTTCTGACTGAATGTTTCATTTCTCTTTCAGGGTTGCACTGTCCATGAATAGTTTGATGTTTGTATCTAGTATTTCAGATTTTCTAATATTGTCTTATATATAATTGTCTAATATTGCCTGTCTTTGAAAGTTCTTCATCTGTCCACATACCCTGCCTTGAACCATACTCACACAGAGCACAGCAGGCCCCCACAATATCTTCTCTCTTCAGTGGCATGGCCAGCAGCTCCCATGGTGTGGCTGGAGGGTGTGTGGAGAGACTGAGGACAAAACCCTACTGGGACAGCAAGCTACAGTCCTACTTGGATCTATGGCTGCAGGAAATCACAGGAGCAAATTATCCCCAGAACTGCAGGTGGATTTTACCTCACAAAGTTCCTTTAGCTCACCCTAGGAGAGAACGAAGGATAAAACATATATATGAGCATACATACAAGGCAGATGGGCAGGAGACCAGGAATTGGAAATGAAGCCATATTTAATGTATCTCACAGAAAATACATGGGAAAAGTCTACCAAATTGACTTTTGGAGTTTTTTCCTAAACTGAAGACATCCCTTTTTTTCTGAAATCAGTGAATTATATCTCATGAACACTTGAATTCCAATCTGAAAGAATGCTAGGGAAGAATAATTTATTTTGTCCTTTTTTTCTCCTTTTTATAGGAAATATGGATAAGAGGACCTGATATGAATGACCTGTCATGAAATAGGTCTCCCTATAGTGTGAGATACAGCCTCTGCATTCCATGGGACTGGTGGTGAGACAGGAACTGTCTGCCAAACCTGGGGATTTGTATCCTGTCAGTGTCGAAAATACTTAGCAGTTCTAAATTGAGAGACACATAAATTCTAGTTTTATGTACTGTGACATCCCTATCAGAGGTTTCTGTCACAAAACCTGTGTAATCCTAGACAATTACATATGCATTCATAGTGTATGTTAAAATGCTATTTGCTTTCTGACCATGTTCCAAGTAAGTTCTTGTCCACTTTGAAATTGAATGACCAATGTCCAACTTTACTAGCACTAGTTTCCAACAGAGAAAATTATACATTATGGACTAATTAAAGGTCTAATCTCCTTAGGTAAAAGATCTCCCTATTTCTTCTTTATTTGATTAAGATTTTGTGTAGTGGAAAACAAAATCAGCAGGCAGATTTCATTATTGTATTGGGCTTCAGGAATAGTACATTTTTAAAAATAAATTTTTGTGCTTTGTTTATTATTTAAGAGCTTGAAAAAAAGAAACAGCTTAAATAGCTTAAATGTCTCTTCCTTTCTCAGAATTATGCTCCTAGGTGCTTGTCAAATTTTAACTACATTTTCAAAGCAACACAGTGAAATTCAATCAGCCAGTCGCCACTGTTTGAAAATCTTTTAGTTCTCCTTAAAATCATTACATTTTAGTTTAAATACCAATCTATGCTCCTTCCTCTCATATATACTTCATGCCATTTCTTCTGTATTTTTAGAGTACATGGAGGACAATATCAAAATCAAGGAACTAGTATATGTAATTTTAATTGTTTGGAAGATCTGGGTTTTGACCTTTTTAATGATTATTTGTCTTTCTGATTTTAGAGGTACCTTCTTTTCCAGAATCATTGATGTGACTTTTTTCCTCAGTTCTTAAACTAAATTTATCTGAAAATTAACCAGAAAAAAAAATTCCTGCAGAATTATCAGCACATTTTTAGACACAAATATCTCACAGACAGCCATGGCAGAAGTGTGTCCAAGCAATCAAGCAGAACAGCACCAAACACGCCTCCAGGTGAAGAGGCACAGCAAATTTTTAACTCCCTGGCACCAGGTTACATACTAAAGTATTAGCAGACTCATCAATATAGTCGAAAAGATGGAAAGTGGGTGCTCTGTGCCAAAGGCTAATGTCAGGTATTACATCAGGCTTCTGTAGGAGTGAGAAATCACCTCCCTGAGATTACACTGCCACTTTGTTGTCATGACTTGTGAAGGAAAACCAGCCACCCTATTTTTATAAGCCTATAAAGCACTGAAGTCCCTAATGGGGCTGCCTGCAGCCTGCATAGATGCACGCAATGTGCTGCATAACACAGCACATTAAATTCCAAAGGGGAGAGCTTCAGCATCTCTGGCTGATTTCCCAACAGGTCTGGAACCTTATAGAAAGAACAAGATGTTCAGACAAGAAGTGAAGAGCACTATGTTCATAATAGCAACTGAATATATAATGACCAACAGTAGGGGAAGAATAAATATATAGAGCTACGTGCAAGATGTGCAGCAAGTCCTACCTTGGCTTGCAGACCACTTAGAGCTAAATTCAGTGCCTGCTCTGGCAGTAACACAATTAGTGGTCCAAATGCTGCAGCCATGAATACAGAGCCTGTAGTTATCATCTACGCACCGCATGCCAAGATCACTCACTTTGCTGAGAAGAGAATTACAGTATCTAAGTGGCCCTGCTGAGCCATTCCAGTATCCAGGCACACTGCAAACTAGGCCACTCTCAGCATGACTATGGTATTTTCTTTTATATCTACTATCCATATGGTAAAAATAAGACCCAGATTTTGCAAAGAGCACTGTACAGATAGACTTGCTTTTTAAGCTAAACCAGGTCACTGTTTTGTAGATGCAGTTACAAGCTTAGGAATTGCACTGAACTGAAGGCACTAGCTGTAATATCAGATACTTTATTACATGATTTTCTGGAAGCAGTGATCTGCATATCCTTGTAGCACATCATTATAGATGAAAAATCATACCTGCAGATACAGAAGATGACTAAATTAAGACAGGCACTAAAGGTCCCAGTTGCTAGTGTCATTTGTCACTGCACAAAAATCAATGATTACTTCAAAAAGACATCTTATCTATGTGCACTGTAAAATGAAGATACAAAACACTTCGAGAATTCTCTATATGAGTCTCTTGACATCTTAAAATTTTTTCAGGAGTGAAGAACTCTATTAATATTATCTATGAAACCTGTTGCTCCCCACCTGGGATCATCTGGGAAAGGCATGAGAGGTCGTATCTTTTCGATTTCTGTGTAATAATCTCTGACTCTGAGAACAGTCATCCCTGAAAACCAGGTCAGTAATACAAAAAAATAAAAATCTTCAAATATACATTGCAAGCATATGATAATGAAACTGTGTGCATGCTGTGTCAATATTATGTCAAAGTACACATTTACTAACAACCATGACAGTTCATGAATTTTTCTTGAGCATCTTGACCGTAATCCACTGGACACAGGTTTTCTCAATGTCCTTCTTGAAATGGCTCAAAAGCAGATAAATTTCAGGTGTGAACTCACCAGTTACAGCAAGGAAAATAACTACAAAATTTTTTTTTGATCCACTGGCAATGTTCTTGTTAATGTTTCTCTGAGTTTCATCTAAAGTGGTTTGTGAGGTTTGTCTTATCTGAAATGAGAGCAAAATATTGGCTGATATTCAGACTGACATCCACTCTGACTGCTCAGGCTGTCTTTGACAGGTTTGCTACTCAGTAAGTCACTTCCCAGCCTATGAAGATTTACATAGTTATTTTTCTTAGGGCTGAGATATTTATACTTTTCATATTGAACATCATGAGGCTGCAGCTGGTCCATTTTTTTGTATTTTCCTGTGGTCCTTCTGGATCAAAATTCTGCCATTTGGCATTTCAATCAATTTTCTCCTTGATATACCATCATCCATAAATTTTCTGAGAGTGTATTATGTCACATCATCCAGCCTGCTGATGAAGATATTGAATAATACCAGCTCCAGTATTGACCCTAGGGTGGCTCTGTACCTCTGCCAAATGAACATCAAGCTATTGATTACTGCACAATGAGCTTGGCAGGTTGGCAGTACAGCTGATTTTCAAACAGTGTACCAGCCCATTTGTACAGCCCACTGTTCCTCTGTTTCCAGCAAAGAAATGCCTGGAAGCCAGAGTCAAAAGCATTGCTCGGACTCAAGGAACATTAACCCACTCTCCTCTCAGACATATATTTGTTTTTTCCTTCAGATCAAAAGCAAGTAATGTGGTCAAGTACATTTTACCCTGGTAAAACCAGTGGTACCCAATTTCATTCATTTCTTTCTTGGAAATTGATTCCAACAGGATATGTCCTCATGATTAGGGACTGAGGTGAAGCCTAAACTTCCCTATTTCCTTCTGGCTGTTCTTTGGATGGAAGCAACATTTGCTTTTTTCCAGTCATTGGGGACCTTGAGTAATTTAAGTGACAGACACATTTAGTGCTATCTCTGGGCATCTATGGGTGTCTCTCCTTGGTAGAACTGTGTGCATGTCCACAGTTTCTGCCTAGCCCCTAACATGTTGGTCCTGTTCAACCTGTCCCCTCCCCTCAGCTCTTTGGTTCTCTTTTCATTCCTAAAGCATTTCATATCACATTTTTAAAGTGTGTTAAGAAATGGTTTAGCTTGCAAGCATAGCAGCCTTATGAGTACTATTGATGTAATTTCAATATGTTTTCATCACCCAATTGAAAATATATTGTAATTTTCACTGTACAGATATTTTACTATTGACCATGGAAATGAATGCAACAGTGCTGCTTTTGTTATATAGGAAATCTGAGGAGCAGTTAGGAAAAATCCAGTGAGGCATCACTATTCCCAGACAGTGCAGCAATGCCATGATGTAATATATTTTATATTTTATCGAATAAAAATAAGAACAGATAACCAAAACCTTGGGAGAAAGGGGGGTATCATTCCGTTCCTGTCAGGAGGGGCTGCTTCCACAGTACCCTCTGCTTGCTGCTATTTCCACTGATACAGTTGTTGGAGTTTGAGTACTGCTTTTATTTCAGTTGCTTGGAATTATCACTCTTAGTGACCTGTCAGTACAAGCTCTGCACTCAGCCTACCACAAACAATAGATTAAATCATTGGGGATTTCAGCTGAAATATGCAACTTCTTTTAGGTACTTTGTCCAAGACATGTATTCCAGTGTAAAAGAATCTAATGAATTTACAGAAGAGTCTTATACATATTGTAGGTTGAGTGAAACAAGCATTGACATATGTTCCTTTCCTTTCCTTTTTCTCCTCTGAATCTGCTAGGTCACTTTTTGAGAATGTTCAGTTTCCCCTGAATGTTAAAGAGACTACTTTCCTGGTATTTGATCTGGTAAGCTTTCTCTATATGGTCTGCTACATAGACAGGACCTTATTGGGACATTTGTCTTTAACTATCAATGTTCAAATACTAATTCTTGTTCTCTAAAACCAAACATTTCTAAGATAACAAAACTTATTTGTGGGCTAAACAGATGTATGGGCATACAAGCATCATAAAGTCACCCCAGGACAGGTACCTATTTAAAAGAAAAAAAATGGGATGGTGATTTTGTTCATTCAGAGGCAATCTTCAAGTAAGGACATGAATAGATCCCATATAAGTGCAGGAACTTCATGTTCCTTATTGAAAAATCAGGCTGAATAAATCCTACCCACAGTTATTACTGTTAAATTTGCACCTGCAAGATCCAGTCTGTCTTATATCAATACCCAACCAGTATAGAGAACCCACAAGTTATCAAAATAAAACTATATTACTTGGTCTTTAGTGTCATTGTCACTAGATAACATCCAAAACCCCACTGATTTAAGATACAACCAATTCTGTCACTGTGTTCATAGTCTCTGAATTTTAAAGTATTCAGATTTTTCCTAAATAACAATTTTTACATGCAATTAGAATCCAGATCAATCTCACCTTTGAAAAAGGAGACCTAAAATTATATTTCTCACTGTAATAAAAGAAGACACTTCTTTCAAAACATGTCTTTTGTATGTATTGAGGTTCGGCTTCAAAAGAAGCTTCTGTACCACAACTCATTAAGGATAACTAATGATAACTAGTACAAAATTATTCTAAAAGTGATCTGCAGCTGAATTGATTAGTGCTTCAAAATAGGTAAATCTTTGAGCATGAATTAATTGCTGTGAATTTTGGTCATTAAGATTGATCATAGGTCATGAGTGATCAGCAAACGGTTTTATAGCACTTTCACAAAGCTGTTCTAAAATTAAGATTCCTATAGAAAATAGGTTGTACAAAATGCAAATAATATTTTGCACCCCTTCAAAAAAGTAAATGAGAGGTTTGCCTCTACTTACTATTGCAATTTGCCGTATGGATTTAAGGAAAGGGCTTGAGTCATCACTTCTGAAAAGCACCAGAAGAGTCTTCCTGAGTTATGAAAATCATTAAAAATTAATAAAGTAGATTCTAATATGGACACTAGCTCAGGTGACAACAGAGGGCTTTGATATTCAATTACAATAATGAAAGCTGGAAAGAGATCTTTGGAACATGCAAAAAAACTGACAGCAGGCCAAAAGGGGTTTTTTCCAATTAAATTAATCTATTATTATCTAGGAACTAGGAAGCACCATGGAAGTTTTGAGCTGAGTGTAAAATAGAAAAAAAGGAGGAACAATGATTAACCAAAATGGAGATTCAACACCTTCAGTACCGGTAATATCCTAATGCAAAATTTGCATAAAAAGCTAACAAAATTGGCAACAAAAGAGAGAGAATGAGAGAGAAAATGACCTCTGATGCCATACCAACATTGCTGACCTGCATGCCCTGCTAGAGGCTCTCAGGCTGTTACAGGACAGCTATGCCTGTCCTGTTGAAGGCTCTGTCTAGAGCTGAGCAATTGCAGCAGCGTTGTAACAGCCTTGCCTTGGGACCCCCCTGGGACCTTTCTTTCTGTGACAGACATGCTAGCATCCAATGTTCCCTTCTGTTCAAATGCTTCAGCGCAGCAGCTTGAAGCACAGAGACTTGGTGGGGGTGCTGAAGTGTCGCACCATTAAAGCGCAGTAAATGTGCAAATGTTAAACTGCACAAAGCCAGAGCAGGGTCAGGGGAGCCAAACCCAGTGCAGGTTTATCTGCCCATCTACACCACACATGCATACATAAACCCACCCAGTTTTTGTTGGAGATTCATAATCTCCAAAGCCTCAGTCTGGCAGGTTTGTTTCAGAAGGAAATAGCTGACTCTCTCTGAGAGAAAGCCTCAGAGTTAATGAGCTGTCACACTAACATTGCAGGATCAGGACCCAAAACCACCTTGGAGAGCTGGCTGATCTGACAGTGTTAAAATTCTCTGTTAACAGGTCATGAGATACAAGAAAAATAGAGATGGATGCAACTGCAAGAAAAACCCAGTTAGTTTAAGCACCAGTGTGCATCTCTAGAAAGCATGGGAAGTGCTTCCAAGATAGAAATGTTTGGCTTGTGACATCTCTAATATAATATTTTGACAATTCATTTGCATCAAGCTAGGCACTCTCAGTTCATTTTTATGTGTACTAGAGAGTATTTTATTCAAATAAAACTAGGATTTCAGGCAATGGCTGCTGATTGATTACCTCAGCAGGCTTAAAATATTTTATGTTAAGAGAAAGAGATAGAATTCTGTGATACAGAATTCTCTGATATTCCAAGCTTTCAAAATCAGTAAAAAAGAGCTCTGAAAGAGCTGAACCACTTCTTCAAAAAGAAGATGGGAATATCTAAATGCTGTTCCTGAGTTGTCTGGACAAACTCACCAGGTTAAATTGTAAAATTTCAAAATTATCCATTTTAACCACATGCTCATTAAATTATGAGAAAGTGAGAGATAAAAGGATGTTAGTGTCCATATTTTAAACTGTGACATTTTAAACAGAGGAAGGAATCATTGCAGACTGAGTATGTCTTTCCAATATGGAAGAAGTTAGAACTCTTAAGGAATAACTCTAGGCCTTGCAGATGAAGTTTGACTTTTTTTCATGGTTTAACTCCATCTGGCATTTACAGCTGGGGGAAGGAGGGGGGGAAAAGGTAATACTCAGAGTCATGGTATTCGTCATCCCAACTCACCATCACGTGTGCTGGAGCCCTGTTTCCTGTAGATAGCTGCCCAACCATGGGAAGCAGGGGATCAATTCCTCATTTTGCTTTGCTTGCATCCGTGGCTTTTGCTTTACCTACTGAACTCTATTTATCTCAACCCACAAGTTTTCTCACTGTTAATCTTTCCAATTCTCTATCCCCCTACCTGACAAAGCAGAAGTGAGTGATCACCTGTGTGGAGTTTAGTTGCAGACTGGAGTTACACCATGACAAGGATGAATATATTCTAGTCACAAAGAAATTTGGGATATTTTGCATGTTTATCCAGAATACCTACAAGGTATTTGAAAGTTTGATGTTTCATTTTGTGCTTAAAATTGAAGGATTTTTAATTACTGTTTTTAAATATTGACTTTTTAGTCAATAATAAATATAACCAGTCTTAACCCTTACCATGTTCAGGTTTAAAGCCACATATGAAGTAATCACAATAGAGTGCCTCATTTTGTTTCTGCTGTAAAGTGCTAGAAAATGTCTTGTTGAGTTAAATGCATGAATAAATATCTCTATAGCCTAAAGCACTTTTTCAATTCAATAACTTCAATCTTGCCTCAGGCGGGGTCTATATCAGTTTAAAAACACATTAGATTTTCTTATTTGTATTATAGTGCAATTGCATTTAAAATCTAGGACTTAAAAAAATAGAAAAGAGATGGAAATATAAAACTTATTTTAAATGTATAGCCCTCTGTCTTAATTCATTATTTCTTCTCCTTAGTTAATGCTGATTCCTTGGGCTGATCACCCCAAGGGACACATTCAGATCACTGGCTTTCTTTCTGCCATATAATGATAAGAACAGAGGCATGGGAAAGATCCTGTAGCAATAGAGACTGAAAAAAGAGTGTTTCATTCAGAAAAATTAAGAAAGACAAAATGAGCCATGATGGAGAAGGCAGCTAAGGAACTTGAGTTCATCTTTTTCCACAATAGAAAGATAAAGAACCTTCAGCGATATGAAAAGATATGAAAATCAATACTCATAAGTGAAAACATTTCCTACACAATTAGGAGTGAAGCTCTGCTAAAGAAAGTACTGTGGAAATGAAGAGCTTATCAAGGTCAGTGACAAGCAAGAATATGTGCAAAGCAATAAAGATTCTTGTACTTGAGCACAATTGCTTTCTGCTGAAGTGTAAGCTGTTTTCTGGGAGAAGGGAAGGAGCCAGTGTCATTGAAGTTCTGCAGCAAGACTTGCATCCCTTGGCCAGCATGCTTTGTGTGTTACAGTCAACTTGCAAGTGAAAAAAGGATCCAAGACTAACCTAAACTCACAGCTTTAAGGATAGTACATTCTATCCAAAAATTGATTGAATTGGCTTAAATTTTGTCATAAGTAGTAAGAGTAATGAACCAGTAGTGTTTATTTCTGCTTGCATGCTGTGCATGAACCTCTATAGCTTTAAGCACACACAGTCTTCTGAGATAGCTCACAAAGAGATTATTGACATGTATGTGTTTTCTGACCCAGACACTTTGATTATACAACTTGTGGTCATGAGTCAGAGTTCTCACATCCTGAGAAAGGAACTTTTTCTGGCTTTTTTTTCACAGTGTCATGCTGTTTTTTCTACTGTCTCAATTAATTCAGTAAAAAGTAGGTGAGTTTAACACAGAGTTTCACATCAGTTAAGTCTTGAGGAAAACACTTCAGAATGATATGCAGAATGCTGCATACTGTTCATCTGCAACACAAAATTGCTATCATTATATTAACATTCAATTTATTTGCATGCAAGGGTCATTGTGTCAAAAATCTTTAAACTTTTAAAAACCATATGTTTTTATTCCCTATTATGAACCTGGTCTCACATTGGTCTAAGTTTAAGCACAGTGATTAATTTTGCTTCAGCTCATTCGTGGGAGAGATAAAGCATTATTTAACAGTTTTAGAAAAACCTCTTTTTTTCCTGTCTTGCTTTCTTTTACACTTATCTTGTACTTGTCTAAGTGTAATTTGTTTGCATTTTTTAAGATCAATATAAAAACATTCTGTGTCTTTCCACTTTAACACAACAAAAAGATGCCATCATTACTAAAATTTATGGTAACACTTGACACTTTATGTTCATGTAGCATGACTTTATTTTTATAAATTTATGATAAGGTAGTGTCATTCTATTTAATTCATTAGCTGTCTGCATTTGTGTGAGTGAGAGGAGAATCAAAGACACTGTAATGCAGCGTTATGATAACATGATTGTTCCAATATGAAATATTTGGCTAATTTAGTGTGTATACTATTTTTAATAAAACACAAGAAGTAGACATTATGCCTGAATTCAGAAACAAAGAGCAGACATACTTTATGACTTGGTGTCAAGTCACAGGCACTTGTCTAAGGGTAAAGGCACAACAGAAAATTGTTTTTCCTATTGTGATCGATGACAACATGATGAAAGATAACTCCACAGCTTTTATATCCTCTGAGTGTTCCTGCTGACTTCAGTGCTAAGTATTTCACTAATGAGCAATGAGTGAAGCACTGGGAGCTGATTGTGGAGTTTAGGGTCAGTTCCCCAGCTAACAGAAATCACAAGTAGTTCTGAAATCAATGAAGGCTTCCAATTCAAATCCTGATTTCTGAATTCAGGAAAGAATGACATCCAATATAACATTGTTAATTGCAGCAATAATAATAGTAGTAGAGGTAGCAACTACTGTTGTAATTGCTATTCCTTTTATTACTAATCTTACATTGTCTTACATTAAGATCACAAAGGCTATTAAGAAAAGTACTAATTAAGATACCAAATTAAAATATATTTCAGTTTATAAAATTTTGTACTTACTTCATTGAAGATAAAGGACAATTATGCAGCAAATTTAAGTTTATGGCAGTGATCTCACTTTTTATATCAACAGTTTATTTGTTTACCAACCCTCAGAGTCTATCCCACAGACTAAAACCTGATGGATTAAGTTGTTAATTAAACCTCTCTGATGGGGGAAAATCTAGGATAAAAATGGCAGTAAGAGATAAAGAGTAAACAGATCCAATTCTGCTCATTCCAAGATCACAAAGTGACTTGTGCACCAGAAACACAAAGAAAATAGAAGGGCTGTATATTTTAAGGCACATTCCTGCAATCTGATATTTTTATACTATGTCAGAACACAATTCCAAACATCACATGCTTACAACATGGAGTTTTGATGCTGGGATAATGACATAACCATCAGAAGCACATCTGTGATCATTTATTTTATATCTTACTCTGTATAACTTTTCACTCTGGGCTATAGGTGAACACTGCCTTGATATAGCTTCAAAAGCCTGAGATCTTCATCTCTACTGTATAAAGAGTAAAGCTCTTACAGTATAAAACATAAGATAACCAGCAAGTAACAGAAGAGGTGTGGATAACGCTGTTCTCATCACACAGCTCCACATCTTTGAGGTGCTCTTTCATGTAAATGTTAACCTTTGTTACCTTATCCATTGGGTTCAGTCCCATTTTGACCCATCTTGTTCATCCTGAGGGATTTGTATCTTCCATAATCCTGCCTCATATCTTTACTTCCTCTGATGTCTGTCCACTTGCCCATTTACAGGATGCTGGCACCAGGTTCCAGCATGCCACAGTGAAGGGCTCCATCAACCAGATGGAAAGTCTCTTGGCAAACAAGTTGTTACTCGCTTGGTCAAGTGGATCCCATTTCTTGCCAGCCCCATACCTAAATCGGGACAGACTGTCAAGCTACCTGGAGCAGAGCATTTAGAGTACCTGAAGATCTGGTGTAAAAGATGGCAAAAGTTCCATAGTGCCTTAGTTATAACTCAATCACCCCTTCAGCCTCTAACTTCTGGTTGAAATTAACTGAAAAACAGGAGATGACAGAAATCTGAGATTTTTAGAATTCTAAAAAGGAAATGCAGAAAGGTGAACTATTTGAAAATGCAGTCCAAGTTGTTTAGCTGATAAAAGGCATGAGTACATTCTCTGTTGATTTGAAACAGGTCACTGAAGTGCAATGAGTCAGGGTAAGAGCTGCACTTCTCATTCTGTGGGATGCTGACCTAATTAGGGAAAAATGCTGGAGTGCTTGAGACTGTGTTAGGTTGTAGATTGGTTTAGAGATACCTTAATGCATTCCCCAATTTTTTCTGAGTTTTTGGCTTTCATGCTAAATTAGCCCAGTTCTGAGTCACTGTTAAGTGAGACATTTTTGAACAATTTCTTAAGATGAACTCATGTTAGAATTGTCTCTCTTAGGTGTTTTTGACGTCAGTATTATCACCTTTAGATCCTTTCAGAAGTGTTCACTGGAATAGAGTAGAAAATAATATTTTACACATGACAAAAATGAATTTTATTGTATTTATCGTGTACAATTTTGTTAATGCTAGTTCTATGTCTCAAAAGAAGCCAAATAAATTCTGATCTTCCAATTAATTGTACCCAGAGGCAGACACAGGTACATGCAGATGACTGCCAGCACAGAAAACCTAATCTCCCCTTTTCCTCACTCAAGCTCAGTCCTCAATTTCTTTTCTGGGACAGGTTTCTACAGAAGTGCTCTTCTTCATGGCTTGTCTTCTCTCTATTCTGATGTTGCCAGTAATTTCTATGTGGCACAGTTTGCTGCCTTCCACTCAACAATAAAAATATTCAGTTTTCAGGTTTTCCAGAATCCTGCTAGCTGATTAAGGATCAGGACAACATATGTTATAACCCTGAGATCCTGCTCAGCCTTCACACTTGACAGGTTGGATTCTCAAGTACCATGCACCCATTAAGTTCTATTAATATCCAACTGTGAGGTGAGAAAGGTGGTGGTTAGTGAGGATCAATGTCTTCTCCATTGTAAATAGCCAGTCTGCTCTTGTATAATTCCAACAGTATTTGTCTTTCATAGAATCACAGAAACAATTAGGTTGGAAAAAAACTCTAAGATCATTAAGTCCAGCCTTCAACTGAACACCATTGTGTCAACTAAACCACAGCACTGAGTGCCATGTCCAGTAGTTTCTTGAACACCTCCTCCAGGAATGTTGACTCCACTGTGTTTCTGGTACAAACAAATGACCTGATTGAATAAAGATCTCACAGATAATTCTGCACAAATCCAAAGCTATATTTTACGAGAAATCTTATTAAGAAATACAAAGCTAATAATAATGTCAATTAATAGAAAATTACATGGGAAAAGACTTGTGATACATATGGAAAACATCAAATCTAATAAATAGAATGTAAAAGAGTTTTAATTCAATTAAGCAATCTGAGTGACATATAAAAATAAATCACTGGTTCTGCTTCTAGTCATAGAATATCATCTATATTTAGATACATTATCTTAATTATCTTTTCATCTGAATTTTAAAATAACTGTATATAGAGAAAAATAAATTACAAGATTTGCTTATGAATTTTCAGTTATTTTGATACTATCAGAATTTCTTTTGATGTCATCTGCAAATTCCCTCACTATCACATTAAACTCAAGCCTGAACCTCAGCTGACACATCTTAGCTAATTCATACCATATGAATTTACACTGTGAATAATCTAATATGCTCTTTTATTAACCACTAATTATATTTTTAGTTCAAAGGAAGCAGCCTTTAATACAGGATAAAAATGTAAACACTAGAAGACTTACTATTGCACTTTCAAGTACCAATTATGAGACTTTGGCTGATAACCTTTTACAGTGCCTATTATCTTGGTATGCAAATGCTTCTCAGTGAAAGCACACCTGCCTCTTAATGTGCCAAGATACTTTGTTTTCCTGAGCTGCTTCAAAAGCAGCGTGGGCAGCAGGGTGGGAGGGGTGGTTCTGCCTCTCTACCCTGCTTTTATGAGACCTCACCCAGAGTTCTGTGTGCAGCTCTGGTGTCCCCAGCACAGGAAGGACATTGACCTGTTGGCACAAGTCCAGAGGAAGTTCTCCAAGATGATAAGAGGGGTGGAACACTTCTCCTTTGAGAAATGGCTGAGCTGGGGTTCTTCAGTCTGGAGTAGAGAAGGCTCCAGGGAGACTCCATTTTAGCCTTTTGGTTATTAAATGGTATGTACAAGAAATATAGTGACAAACTTTACAACAGAACATGTCACAATAGGACAAGGGGTAACAGTTTTAAACAAAAGGAGGGTAAGATTTAGACTGGATATAAGGAAGGAAAATTTTACAAGGGTGGGGAAACACTGGAACAGATTGTCCAGAGGGTTGGCAAATGTTCTGTCCCTGGAAACATTCAAGGTCAGGCTGGATGGGGCTCTGAGCATTAAGATCTGGTTGAAGGTGTCACTGCCCATTGCAATGGGTGTTGGACTAGAAGACCTTCAAAGGTCCCTTCCAACCCAAACTATTTTATCATTCTGGGATTCTACAATAAATGTGTGGCTTTACTGGATGTGACTCCCCTGGCTGGAGGCAGAGCTATTTAAAGAAGGAATATGTTCTGAAACAGAGCTACACCTACTTTTTGGTTATCGACAGATTGCCCAACAAAGCCCTTCACAGGTCTTGTGTTTGATTAGGGCACACCATTTGCAAACAGAGGGAGCACTGCAGATGGTTTTTGTCGAGTTTCAGTGCCTGTGTTGGGAGTTAGGTGTGAATTTGCCAACTAGAAGCCAGCTCCAGTTTTACTAGTGATGACTGATGCAAACACATCTGGAAGGGAATAATCATGTCTTACCCCTGAAAGATGAGCAGCCTCTCTCCCACAACCATTCACTTGTGGGGTTTGAATGGACTAAGAGATGCATTAGGGAATGGGCTCAGCCCAAGAATGTTGCAAAACAGAACAAAAAGGTGGCAAGAGAATTTTTACAAGGGCATAAAGCAATAGGATAAGAGAGAGTGGATTTAACTGAAAGAGGGTAGGTTTAGATTAGATTTTAGGAAGAAATTCTGTTCCTGTGAGGGTGGTGAAACACTGGAACTGTTGCCCAGAGAAGCTGTGGATGCCCCATCCCTGGAAGGTTGGATGGGCCTTTCATCAACATGGTCTAGTGGAAGGTGTCCCTGCCCATAGCGGAGGGGTTGGAACAAGATAAGATTTAAGAACACTTCCAACCCAAACCATTCTATGATTTTTTAAATCTATGAGTAATAGTAAGATGCAGAACATGCCTATAATGTATTTAAATTAATATTTCTGTGCTTGAGAAATGAATTAATTTCATAATACAGGAATTCATTCTGAACAATTGTCTGATATGTAACAGAAATAAAATCCTGGGCCTAGTCAAGTTATTTGGACTGCATGGAGACTATCATAGAATTATAGAAAGTTTGGGGTCAGAAGAAATACAATAACTTGTATTTAAATTCAAATGTCATAATTGTGGGGCATAACTGCAACAATTTATAAAACTAACCTGCAGTCCCATCAGTTCTGATATGGTAGCAAAATTATCCCACTCTCCTCTATGCTGATCAGAAGGCAAGGACATTCACTCAGCAGCTGGTTTTTCTGATACTTGCTGCCAAAGAGATGGCACAACTAACAGCTTCTGGGTTCTGTTCCAGCTTTTATGAGACACTGTTCTCTAATGTTCTTTAAAACTGGTAAAACAACATACTTTGCCTAATCTCATTCTCTGCAATAGATGAACTATTTTGTCTGAATGTTTTGAATAAAACTCTGTCTGATGCATAAACCTACTGTGGAAAATTTCAGCCCAAACATTTCAGTTTTGGCCAAGTCATAAGCAATTTAAAAGAATGCCAGACATCTTTAAATTTATAGGGGAAATTGTCAGCTCAAATGCTACAGTCACACCCACCACCCACGTACACAGACGTGTATATATAAACAGACATATCATCAGCCATATAGCAACCAGAAATTGTTTGGATCCTGTGCTGCATTTTTTCCCAAGCCATTTAAAACTTGTGATTGTTAAGATCGCAAACTCTGAGCATCACTGCCTTGCAAAGCTGCGACTGTGATGGAAGAAGGCATAAAAAATAAAGAGAGCAGATTTCCAGTCAAAAAACATGTCTTGTAATAGAGTATGAAAGTGCACTTTATCTATAAATATTTTCTATTAAGCATGCAGGTTTATAAAATTCCCTAACAATCTTTATATTGTTGTGGAGTAATACACTTACAGCAATATTCTATTTTCATTCTGAGCTCAAAGAAGAATTTTTTTTTTGTCAAGCAATATTTTTCAGAAGCTGTCTGCATATTTCAGCACTACAGTATTATACTTAGATAAAAGAAAAAAATATTCTAATAAACCTTTACCAGTATTTTATATTCACAAAAACTAGAAATTACATCATAAAGAAATAAGAAGCTTGAAAATTTATCTTTGAAGAAGTCTGTGACTGTTTTCCTAAAGGGATCAAGAAATTAAAATGTTTACTAATAATTTCTATTTAATATTAATCTTTAATGACATGCTTGACTGAGACTTTCTTTTACTAAACAGGAATGTGCGTAGGATTTGCTGTGTTATACTCAGACATTTCTTTTAACATAAATATGCAGTAGGTAAGAAAAAAACATTAAAAACACGCTTCTTCATTTTCCACCTCTTAGATTTCATCCTTTGAATTGAACATAAAAGTCAGCCTTTTACTAAATAAGGAAAAAACCCTGGATTCAGTGCATGCATATCTATACAGACACTTGGTTGCAAGGGACTTCTACCTCCCTGTGTTCAGGCTCTCATTACAATAGACATCATGTCACATTATCCCATTGTTGTTACCCAGTATCTGTCATAAATGCCAATATGTATTCATTTTGGTGTTCCAAGCATGGACAATAAAAGGAAGAACAAAGGTGCCGTGAATTATAGAGTTTCCCACAAAATCCATCTCTAAAGGCTCTTCAAGTCAATGTTTTCCTTCCTGCAAAATGCTGTCCTATTTGTTATCTCTAGAACTGACATAGGAATCTCAGTCAATGAAAACAAGCTCTTGGTGTTTTCTCTTTACAGGTGGTACTTCTGGGCATGCTACTGTGCTATTGTGGCCTCAATGGTTTTCCTTCTCATCTACAATATTGTAGTTAGCACTTCCAGACAGACAGCTGTATAATAAGTCTGCTATTGACCTAGAACAAAAAGTTCATACCATCTGTTATCTTGCAGCATAAAAAATGGTCATGATTTCATTTGAACTAGTCTTCTGTTTTATTTCTGAGGTATAGCTTGGAAGCTTAAAATTGAGAGCTTGGGAAGTTTTAGCTGGAGTCATTATTCACAGAAAACTAAAAGAATATGCTCAAATTCTTTATATACGAATGTTAAACCCTATTTTCTAATTGCATTTTAGATTATATCACTGAAAACTTGCTCATCTCCCTTTATAATTTATAAATCTTCCTTGAGTTTTAGATCTGCTCTGTATTAAGTACAAAACGTTAATATGCTGTCAGTACTTCTGTAAATTAATGTCTCAAGCTCCAAATGTCTTGCTGACAGGAATTTTATGAATTTCAGCTTACTAATATCCCTGGATCATATTCATTTTCCAAGAAATGTTTTTATTTCACACAACAGTCTATTTGAAGCCTCTAATCTACAGTGTTGGAGATTTGAAACTCTGACTATAGACACAGGATTTAAAAGTGTCTGTATGAGCATTACAAATATTTTAGATTTCTTAGAAAGAAGCAAAATTTTAAAAATTCACAAAAACAAACCAAAAAAAACCCCAACACAAAACAAAGGAAACACAAACCCCAAAAATATAGTTAAACTTTTGAGTTGTGAGTAATTAATCTTTCCATTTTAGGATTGCTTCTTCTCTCCATACTTTTTAGGACTGTTCAAAAGACTTGCCTGTGACCCCAAAAATAATAACTCTATGGTTGGGAAAGAAAACCAAAAAGCTAAAATCATCTGAAATATCTGTGCTCTCTCAGAGTCATCGACAACCCACAAGAACATTCAATACAAACAAAAGTATTGCAAAGACAAAAAAAAAATTGTTTTTCTAAAGCTGAGTCACTTGCAACCTGAGTTCTGGAGAAAAGCAAACCCAACACAGTAGTTGTGCACTGCAGTGAAGTATCAGCATTAATTTTACTGCAGTAAGGTTTCCACAGATGAGGGATTTAGGGATAGACTATTTGTAGTTGCAGTTTCTGCCTCCTGTGCTCCATTAAGGGGCTCTGCTGTACTGTGTTGTAGAGTTCTGCATCTGCCTTACTTGAAGGCCTCATCTTTGTACATAACAGATTTTGTCAGCTGAGACCTCTACTAGCTGTGAACTATTTCAAACTTTGGGTTTTGTTGATCTCTCAGGTCATTGGTGCAGAGAAGTATGCAAAAGATAACGACTTGCTCTGATAAGCGGGACTTTTATTAGAGAGTGGGAAGGACGGAAGGAAGGACAGAAGGATGGAAGGAAGGAAGGTTAGATAGATACATAGATAGACACAGATTTGTTATGAAAGGAAAGAAGTAAGGGAGATGAGACTGAAATAACACAAGATTCATGTTCCAGGAGCTATCCAAGACAACAAGGAAGCAGATAACACTGATGTTTCTGTCAATCTTTCTCACCTGGCCTTTTTACTTTCCCAGCAAAGACACAGAACTCTCAGAACAGGTCTCAAAGCTGGGATATGAAATCTGGGTCCAAAAGTAAGGCATGGCATCTGTAACCATAATAGATCACTTTGCTAAATCCTGTTGCTTTTCCTTCCTGCAACGGCATCTAAAAGTAACAGTGGACTGAGTGGTCTTCCCTTCCCCTAGATTTATTGCTAGTTAGGCTTATTTTCTAACATAAGTCTGAACTACTGTTTTCTGAAGTCATAGTATTTTTTTGTTTTAATAACATAGTCCTTGGACAATACAAAGAGCCTCTTTTTTTTCTTTTTTTTTTTAGTATTTTATTTTTTTCTGCCTTTCAGATTTTTCTGATTAGTCCATAATATTAATATGTAACATGCTAGGCTGAATGCCTCAGGTTCTGAGAGCAAAACTGGAAATATTAGGTTTCAGCCCAGAAGCCTCAGCTACGTCTGCATAAACATGTCATGAATCTCAGGTTATTCAGCAGACACAAGAGCTATTTGGTGGACAATCAATAATAACTGCTATTATTCCTAAACTGCTGATTAACATGGCAGCACAGGTTTCAAAGGAGCCACTTTGGATGATGTCTGTCCTTCTGTCATCCTGGAAGAACTTACAGGGGCTCTCAGTGGCTGCCATGAACCTCCAAACCAGCTACTCGAAATTTTCAGTCTTTATTCTGGACAAAGGTGATTTTTATGAGGAGTAACTTCTCCTTCTTAAGTGGTGCAATAACTCTGCCCTACTTGATCAGCAGGTAATTTTGCAGTGGTCCACAGAAAGGGCAGAAATATGAAAGCGAGGGTCTGATCATCTCCCCATCTGTGTCCAGCCAACAGTTTCTGAGTATTCTCCCTTACAGAGGAATTCTACTTCTCTCACTGAAGAAATACTAGAGCAGAATAGAGATAATAAAAGTTGAAGCTTTGAAAGAAAAAGTTGGGCTATATTTTTTAATGTATTTTTATTCCTCCCTCTCTCTCTCTCGCTCTTTAATACTGATGCATGGCTCTGGGGCATTCACTAAACAACTTCTATCTAGCAGGAAGAGTATTGTATTTTGCAATAAATGAGCTGGCAAATAGAAAATTATGCCTAGAAATTGAAACACAATAGTCTCTAAGCTCAATAAAGATGGACACTGAAATAATGCAAGTCTTTTCTTTCAGTGAAAGAAGTGAACATTATTCCTTACAGCTGCATGGTTTCTGGGTACCCTCATCCCAGTCTTCTGGGGTTTCTCATGGTTAATTTTAGCCACTCTGTTGCATAACTGTTCCTTTTAGCTTGTGACTCTGGAGTCAACCTCAGGTCAAGCTGCATCCTGCTGGAGGCTGACATGTAAATATGAGACAGTGTTTCCTGATCCAGATTGTTTGGAAGATCAGAAGCAGTGCTACACACTTTCTCTTCTATCCTTCTCTTCACAGTACATTACTTAATGTGCAATTTAATTTTTAAAAATATCTTTGATGTTCCTTGAATGCACATTATTATTTCTCACTTTACTGCTGCAATAAAAAATGTCTCATTTCACTGAATAACCAGTGATGCTGTATACCTTAAATATGGTGCTAACATGTAGCACATTAAGGTATCTATTACACACACATTAAAAATAATTTTATCCATTAAAACAAAAAAAACTCCCAAAATAATTCTTTAAGAATATGGTGTATAGCAGTGAAAATTTAAACTCCAATGTGCTTCATTATGATAAAACAACAGAATTTAACAATCTAGCAAAATGCTGACAAGATCTGTTTAACCCAAAAAACTTAATTATGTTATTTAAACTGAAAAAGCAAAACAAGCTGTCCTACAGACACATATTCAAATATATAGGGAGACAACTGATTCCCTAATAGGGAAACAAAAGAACAAACCAATAATTATTGAGATGAGGAATATGACAAAATAAGGAAACAACTTCTCCACATAGTTAATCACCAAGAAATCAATTTTTTTTTGGCATGAAGCCTTCCTGTTATTTACAAGTTTAGCACCTAGAAATTTCCCTTTCAGTATGCAAGCAGAAATATCATCTTTATTTTTTGAATGTTATATAAATCATAAAATTATCATTTCCAATTTGGTAAACAGAGCAGACAGAAGTTTCTGTTGGGTGTGACTGCAAAGACATAGGCCTCAGCCCTCTGAGGTTTTCCTGAGAGGAGAAAATCTGAGCCCTTCTTCCTGCTGTTCCATGAATTCTGCCTCTGTTTCTGAATAATGTTCTTAAGATTCAGGATCTGCAGTGAGTGCAGAATAGGAAGAGATGAACTTTCAGAAGATGTGGCCTTACTTAAATGCATATGAATCTATTCAGTAATAATGAATATAACTCTTTGCCTTGTTAAGAACTGACTTGCTGTTACCATTGACAGCATTTTGCAGTTCCTGAAGTGCAAAATTCTGAAAATGATTAAGTGTTCTTTAGATGTGAATGCCTGGATTATTTCTGTTCTTTCACAAAATTTATGACAGGTGCAACTAATTCCGCTCTTGCACATTATTCAGGTAGAAGAACTATACAGGAAGAATCCCTCTAGCTTTAAAAGAGAATCTTTCTCATTCAAGGAATTCAGTCAAAATGATTTAATTTTATTTTGTAGGGTTTCTTCTCTATCTTTTTGACCCCCTGATTTCCTTAGAGATAACTGTATTTGTGAAAAGGTGATCATTTTTAGAGATATGCAGAACTTGTAAAACAGTTCCCCAAATGCTTGAATAAGTCTGAGTTTAAAACATTCCCACCTAATAGACTGTGCTGATGTGGTATCTAAATTGGGATCTGAATTTTTAATTTAAAGAAGTATTTTAAATTTTGTATCCATCCATGTTACTTCAAAGTATGTGAGAATATTTCTTCCTTAATCCCAGTAGTGAGAGGGGGAGGAGAGAGCCTTCAAGTTCTTTACAGCTTTATTCAGATTGTCAGGTTCATCAAGTCTTTAACACCAGCTATCACAGGGCCCATCTCTGCTCCTGAGACTTGGAGCAGCACACACTTTCTGAAAGCTGAATAGCCAAGGATACTGATGTTTTCTTCCAGCATTACAAAATACCTATAATCAAATAAAGCTAGGTATGATGAGAAGAGGGAGAATTCCACTGGGGATGGGTACAGCACATGTGACAAAGCATTTGTGAGACAGGTCTGGGGGATGAATGCCAGAAGCATTGCTATTTGTGCTTAGATCTCAAGACTGGTTCTGTTCGTAGCATCTTCTAAGAACACCTTTTAAGGATGCTTGAGCATAGCACTGTGCTGCCTTCTCCCTCCTCAAAGCTCATTTTCCCTTCCTGCTATGTGTTTGTACATCACAAACAAGCACACTGCTCTGTACTATGCTGAGTCCTTTCTACATAGCTGTTAAAAGAATGCAGAACTGTAAAAAAGCATTTTCAAATGCTGGCATGGGCAGTCCCAATGGCAGAAGACCTCATCCTTCCTTTTTATGAAGCTCAGTGTTTATACCAATGTACCAATATAATGAAGCTAATTGTGTTCTTTTCCTGGGAAGATTACCATGTTTAGCTGAGAATGGATATAGGATATATAAGGAAATCTGTCAGACCTCAACTAACCCATATACCTAGATCATTTACCAGTGCTTCTCTGTATGTTCTTATAAAGTACCATTTCAATTAACAAATTGAGAATAACCCTTGTTTTAATAAGAATATCAGATACTTGCAATCTTGCATTTATGAATAAGGCATATTCAATTTTTGTAGTTGCAATTACTGCTAGAGCTTAGAGACTTAAAAAAGATTCTAAACTTAATTAGCTTTGAAAAATCTCCAGTTGCTGACTCTAATGATCCCTTACACAAAATAGCACACCTAAGTCTGACAAGGTATTATTTGTCTTTACAGCTGAAAAATGTTTTTTGCCAATCACAGTATATATTAGAGTTTGATTTTTATAAGGTTTTATTATTTTTAATTTTTTCTGGAGGCAAGAACTGAAAATATATATTAATATAAAATTATGAATATACACAATCACCAAAAAATTTGTTTTAGAGATGTGTTGCTTGACATTTTAAAGTATTAAGCTGCAAAATTATTGCTTGCAGCAACTATAAATATTTCTTGCCCACTATGTTTCCATGGCAACTGTGCTAATTTATTCAGAGACCTTTGCATTATTTTAATTTAAGAGACACAATAGTATCTGTACTAAAATTGTTCCTAGATTTGACATTTTGATCCTGTCTGAAAATAAAATGTGACATGAACTATTTTTAGACATAAGCTACATTATTATACAAAGGGTGGGGAAGATGTTTAAAATGTCTTCTGGTAGATTTATGTTGCCTAAGTTTTTTATGTGTAGATCTAGAAACATACACAATTAGTCCCAGAATAATGGCTCAGACATTGAGGAGGTACATCTATCCTAAGTCTTTCACAGCCTCTGAACAGAAATCCTTCACACCTGGAGTCATCCCAGAGTTAATACCTTTTGAACATTTTCACTTATCATCTTGTTTTACAAGGAAATAACATCATAATTTTTTAAAATTTTTAGAGCAATCTAGTGTCTGTATCAATCTTTGCCTTTGTTTTCAAATCTTTAAATGTGCACAATATGTGAGAGGCTCTTCAGAGAGGAGCATTTATACAACATTTGTTTATGAATTTTAAGATATTGAGATGCAACATATCAAGAGATTGTTTTACACGTGCTTGTCCTTAAGACCTGACCAACACCTGAACAAAGGTGTAGCACAAAGATATTTGTCTCCTCCTCCTTCCTTGGGACTGTTCACAGCCTCAAAGGCTGTCAGAAGCAGTGGTTTATGTCCAAAATGGAACATAGAACCAGGCTCCCTTTCAGAAACCTGTATCTTATACCAAATACCCTCTGATCATAGGCTTTGAAAACTGTTTTCCCCTTTGTCAAATGAATGCCAACAGTATCCTGGGAGGGGAGTATTGAAAGTTTTATGCAACTGTTGCTCATTCTCTATGTCTATGTAAGAGTTCAGCCCCCAAAACTGTTATTAAAAGCTTTGTGTGAACATCAAATTCCTTTTAAAATACAGGCACTTTTTCTGATAGGTGTAAAGGAAATAACTTCTATTAATACCACTACTTTTTTATCCTGAGCTCAGAATCAAATTAAAGTATTTAAAATGTCACTGCCTTTTTTTATAAACATGGGTATAATTCTGTTTATTTCAGCTATATGAAAAGATGCATTTGAAGTTGAAAATCACTGACTCTTGAGAAACCTTTGTATTCCTAGTTTTTGACTGCAGACAAGGATGTTTCTGAAAGACAGAATAATTTTAATTGAAAATTCAATCTGCATGTCTAATCCTAGGCTGCTGGTGACAAGTAGCTAACACAAAAAAATTGTAGTGGAGTATTCAAAATCCTTTCTCTAAGAAATTGTAATAAACAAGTTAACAACTTATAAATTCCTACTTCAATAAAATGATGATGGAACGTTCATCTACTGAGTTTATATGCTCTTCATATGCACATAGGTGGCTCAATTTTAAAATCTTCATCAATTTAAATATATCAATTAGGAGATAACCTTATTATTCAAAGTTCTCCACAGAAATATCTTTCTCTTTAATTACTGCAACTATGCAAAAGTAGTTTCATTCATCTAGCAAGTGAGAAAATTGCTCAATGTGTAATTTTTCATGACTGCAGCAGTTTTAAAGATTGAACCTCCAAACATACTCCCAGTGGGCTGCATGTCTATGTGATATTAAACAATTATGAGAAATAAGCCCAGCTGCAGAATTAGATGGTAGTGTTCAACTCAGATGTTATTTGATTACTTGCATTGATGATCACAGTATAATCTACCAATCCAGCAATAGCACTTTGTCACTTATCTTGTACATTCATATGTTTAAAGGCTTGTCATCTTTATTATTTAGATGACAAACTTGTCAGACCAAAGACTGAATATACAGGAAAGCAGCTATTGCTTTGACCTTCAATTTACAGACAGATAATTGAAACACAAAGATAATAAACAGCAAGTTTGACTCCAGTTCCTCTAAATCTCAGTTTTCTTAAAGAAATTAATTTTCTTGCTGTCTAACATTTTCTCTAGTAATTGCTTTTTCATTGTTTAGGCTGAACACTGTCTTTGGACTCAGCACATGGGAAATAATGGCAATTGCAGCCAATTGAATTAGCCTAGAAACATATTTCTGCTGATGATTTCTAAATCAAGATTTAGCAGGTTTATATGGACAGCTATAAAAAAATCACTGGAGAGCAAATAACATACAACTTTTCATCTCTGCAAGAAAAAGTTTCAGAGGTATAATTAAGTACTCAATTTCAACAGTTTTCAAAGAGCCATGGTTTAAAGTGTGGATCCACCTTGGGGACTGATGCATGTCAAAAAAAAACCAGCTTGAAAGCCCTCTTTACTGCTCCTCTTAGATATACAGTGTACCTTAGAAGAAGGTAGCTGTTTTTCATACTCTGGGACCAGCTTCATGCTTTCAGATTAAAGAGCTGGGAGATCATTCAGATAGACTATCAGCCAGGAACCATGCCCTCTATAAAATCCTACAAATTCCAACAGTATCCACTTCAGAAATTCATATATTTGCTTCAAGCTCAGCTTTCAGACCAAAGTATTAAACTGCTGTGTATGATGTATTTACTTCCAAGTTAACTTCATACCTCTTTAGGGGTACAAATTATTTTCAGCTTTGTGTGCCTTCAGCAGTCAGAGATAAAAAATACCATGTACCTGCCAAGATGCTAGAAAGTCTTAAGTTACCACTTTACATGAGGGATCTCAGAGAGCTTCCAGTAAACTCCACCATTAATGAACAGAGGATCTAGTGGCCTTTAAACCTCCCAAGATGTCCTTGGACGTCCATTTAAGATAAATAGGTAAGTTTAAAAAAAAAATCCAGAAGAGGTTCCATAGGGGGTTGTCCAGTACAGGAATGGGAAGAGTTTGATGTCAGCTCAAGTTCTGCTTTCTGCACTCCATTGATCAAGGTACAAACTACTTTCTTTTTCTCTCCACCACTTCTTTCTTTCCTTCCTCCATACTTAATTCCCTTTCCTCTCCTTCCCTTCTTTCCCTTCATTCACTTACCTTTACAAATATTTGAAAATAGCTGTTAACCTTAGTGTGGGACTTTTCACTCTCCCTTTGTGCATGTGTTTATCTAGGTAGAAAAAAAAAGTACAGAGAATGTTCACAAGAGGCTGTATAACTCTATTTGGAACAATTGCATTGGAAAACTATTTTTTTCTCTTGCTTTGAGGGGATTTATCAAGTGTTCAAGTCAGATCCACTTGCAGTTTGACACTTAGAGACCAAGGGTTACCTAAAGCTTGGCAAATGTCTGTTCACAGTAGCATTTATAAGAATTTGCTTGCTTTCTGTTGTGACAAACAATTTTCTTGCCTGCAGCGTGTATCTGGGGCAGCAATAAGTCTAGCAGAACGCAAGCAGAAAGATCTTTTAAAAATTACTTTGTAGGTCAAGCACAGTAGTGTAACTGTAGCTATACAAAACTGTTAGAAATTTAGCAGCTTTATTAGTACAGTATTTGGACAGGGCAATGGAGATTTTATAACATTTTGAAAGAATAAAAGATACTCAAAGGTGATGCTCCCAAACACACTTATCTCAGTATTCTCTGGTGTTTTTAGCTTATTGTGAAGCAAAGCCAGGGAAAGCCTGGTCATCCTACAATGAAAACTCCCTCTTCACAGTTTTGTTGTGACTTCTGTTGGTGACTTCTTTCACAAGACACCACAGTTTGACTTGATAGGGAGGATGACAAAATATTTGTGGCAGTCTTTCAGAGAGACAAGAAAACCTGTCGCACATATTTGTCACTGGTGGTTTCAGTTGTCTTTTCTTCTAAAAAACACATTTACACTCATGAATTGCACATATATACAGATGTAACATCTTTCTATATAAAGAGCAAAGAAAAATTTGAAGAGCACACCAGATTTAACAGCTATCAAACTTTAACTTATTTTGCTGTCATGTAAAGCTAATCACAATTAGCTGTATATCCATCAGGTTTACAAGTGCTGTATTTTTGTACTTGCCTATCTTGCAGCATTCCACAAGTTCCTCACCATTCCTGCAGCATCCTGCAGTGCTCTGGGACCAGGGGAAGGTCTACAGCAAGAGAATGCAGATCTGATTCCCTGGACATTTCCTGGGCCCCAGCAGCTTACTTGTAGAGAACCTGGAACCTCCAAACACTGAAGAAGCATGGTCACTGTGAGTACCATGTAGTAAAATGGCATGAGCCCAAAGGATGGACACTGCTTATGTTTAATTTGCCTTTTTTGTGGTCACTTCTCTTTTTATGATACTTTCACAATTTTTTTTTGACCACAAAAGTAAATTATTTTGGAAAATTTTTAATTCTCTGTCCGCTATTTTTTTATAATATGTGAAAAGCCAGTACGTGCTAAAGAACACACAAGAAAGAATTGATGCCTTAAAGATGTAGAAATAAAACAACACACTTTAAAGATAATATTACTATAGGAAGTAATATAAAAGCTAGTCTTTAATTAGAGACCTCCAGGGACAGGTATGGAAAAATACCCACCCCACATAGCACAAACACAGTTTTATAAGTTTAGCAAATAAGTAAAATTGACAAGAATCCCCAGTTAGATGCACAGGTGATGAGGTAATTTCCTCCCTTGGTTCAAGGATCTTCCTGGGCCACCTTTTGCTAGCTGTTTATGAGAAACTGTCTTGGGAGAGTAGCTCTTCCTTGGTTGCCAGAAAAGCAAGATTAGGATTGTGACCTTTGGAATGTGGTTTATCTTTCTGCCTATCAGGGTAGGAAAAATACTGGCTTAGCAAGAAACTGTATAACTGTGCAACAATAGTCCACAGAGCTACAAATATATGAGGAATATATGAAAGCAAAAATCACTTTGGCATCACCATCACAGGAATAAATGCTCTCCGTCAAGCCTTTGTAGTGAGAGTCTGTAAGTCTAAAGCTGATCAGTGAAAGTACAATGGTGTTCAAGCTATAGCGGGGTTAGTGCAGGTACATAAGCTTGGTTTATAGCGATGGTCTCTTACTCTTTTAACACAAATCTTATAAATAAACTTACAAAGTTTGTGTTAAAAGAGACTAGTAATTTTTTGTGCTTTTCATTTTCTAGCCTCTGGTGTGTGATTAAAAACATTTGTCCCCCTCAAGATGCAATTAAGTTGGTTTCAAAAATTGAAAAAAAAAAAAAGAAAAGCTAATGATTGTGCACATCTTGAAAATACGAGCTAGTAAAACATGAAATATTCTTCAATACTTCTTTTTCACAGTTGTTACCAGTTGTAATACTGACTTGTGTAGCCTACCATGTCAGGAGTGACTGAAGGGCCTTTGCAATTATGAATCATCTCTTCTTAAATGGGCCAGACCATCTCCTGTTCAAAGCAGCATCTGACTGACATCTCTGTTGGTCATCTGAAAGACAGCTGCCAGGCAGCATCATCATCTCATGGGAGCATCTCTTCTCTGCTCCAGGGAGTGATGGTAACACTGACAGGACAGAGAGCACAATCTGGAACTCTTTCTGTGTTTTTTAGTATCTTAATGACTTAAAATTGATCAGTACACATGATAATTTTTATTTCAATTGTTATTTGTTCATACACCTTTTCTTCAGCAATGAAACATCTAAAAGACCTTGAGTTAAGATCTGTGCTTCATTCTGTTGCACTAATTTAGCCTGAGTAATTTCCAGTTACACTGATTTAATGGTACCTTCACAAATGAGTGACGGTATAGGGATATAAGTCAGATGTTTCAAAGGAAAGAAGCACAATGCTCCCTCCCTAATAGTTTATGTAAGTGCTGGTGAACCCCTGAAAATCAATTGAAAGTCAGAAAAACATTTTTTGATATGGTAAATTGCTTGCAAAATAGCTGTGGGGCTCAGTACACCTCATTGGTGTCTTAATTTTCTAATAAATCTTGAATATATGCACATGAGTAGCTTTAGGAAGAATTTCAGCTAAGGTTGTCACTAGCAAAATTACTGCACCTCCAACTTGGTCCAAAAGAAAAGACCCGAGAAACAGGGATTTATCTGAGAAAGTTTTAGTAACTATACCTTCAGGACATTTCTTTGTCACAATACAGAATGTGGCTAAAATTAATTATTCAGTGCAGTTGAACTCAGTTGACAGATAAGCTGGCCAGAGTTAAAGTTAATTGTTTAAAAAATGGATCCAAATTGTTTAAAAAATGGATCCATCTAATGCAATTTTTGCACACAAAATATGTGAGTAAAAAAAAAAGAATATTTCAGGATTGTAGAAGTTTTCAACACTGACTAATACAACTCAAAGTAGTTAAAAAAGCTCTACTATGCAAGGATGCTATGGTGTTCTATGTAATATCTTAGACCTCAGTTCTCTTCCTGTGGAAAAATGTCTGGTTTGGACCAAAAGAGAAAGGGAGAGGAAAGATAAAGGGAAAGGGAGAAAAAAACATGCAAGAAGAAAACAGAGAAAAAAGACAATTATCATAAGGGGACAGAGTACAGCAAATGCACATATATATAATTATCAAATATCTTCAATTTTAACAGGCACTATTATTTTTTTCAGAGCTAAGCACTACACATTTGAATTAGGATAGGACAATATTTTTTGACAGATTTCAACAAGGAAAATTTTAGTCTCTGATGGTACCACTGCTTCCCACAGCAGGCTGCACTTGAAGCCAAGCCATTTGCTACCCTATGATCTAAGGTCCTGCTGGCCACCTTGTTTCTAGATGGCTTCTGAGAAAAATCTCAGAGCCAGTAGAACCCAGCAGTGCAAATCTAAGTGAAAAATAGTTGAGTAAACTAATTCAGCCAAAGGTGATGCCAATATTACTGCTGGTTTTAAAGTTTATGAAAACTTAAGGCTCCATATGCTGAATGTGAGCTGTGTGCCCTAGAATGAGTGAAAGCCATCTGCCCCCTTGACTGCTCGAACAGGCTGAGCTCAAGAGGCAAAAGGTTGAGGGCAGTGATGATTAGATCACAGCAAGGTACTGCACCCAGTTCTGGGCTCCACAGTGCAAGGAAGAGGTTGCTAAGCTGGAGCAAATCCAACAGAGGCTTGCAGGAACCCATGACTTGTTAGGACAAGTTGAGGGACAGTAGATTGTTCAGCCTGGAGAGATGGCTTTAAGGACATACAACAGCATCCTCCCATAACAATACACTCTCTGTAGTGCAGAACTCTGATTTTTGCTGGGGGTAAACAAATGTCAATGAATCAAGGAGAAGAACAGTATGCAAGAAAAGAATAGGGTTTACCATAGGTTTGTATAAGACCAAAAAATGGAAATCTCCATGTAATGGGAGATCTCAAGGGAAGCATTACAATTGCAGAAAGGTAAAACTTTAGGAGCAAATTTGAAATCTCTGTGCAAACTTCAGTGCTTAAATGAAACCCCAAAATTACCTCAGATGCTAGATCCCATATATACACTATATGACATGGAGGGCCACCCACCAGCATACCTTTTTGAGATTTAACAAAAGAAAAGGAAAAACCAGAGTAAAACAGGTCATACTACAGCTCTTGGCAAGGAACCAAAGGAGATCCATCTTTAAAAGACAAAGGAAATTTTTCTAAATTCCTATGTGAGCTAAGGAGGAGATGTTAGTAGCAAAAAAACCAAAGATGTTTCAGGTTATACCACTGAGAAGGTGCACTACATTTCCCAATATATTGTCCAAACCCTGTTGTCACAGAACTTAAGTCCAAGCTAGTTTCTCTAGCATGCAGACATGATATAAGCCTACAAATACTGAAAGAGAGAGTAAATAATGAATAATCCAAAAAGGTTAAGAGATAAAGTATTTCTATATAATCACTTGGGCTATCAGCTACTAGTACCAATTTCCAGTGGAGTAAGGACATTGAAATCTCGAGGGTTTCCTGCATATTTGCAAGGTTATTGGTAATGTCTCCATTTAAATATTGTGCCAAATTTTATTTTTAGTTCCAGACAAGAGCATTAGTTGAATTGTAATATAAATACATGTACTAACACTTCTTTAGTATCTTTATTAAATAGTCCATTTCAGTGCATCACCACTTGTGTGAGATTAACTCAGTATTGGTAACACGTTCAAAGGGGCTTGAAATCCTTCCTAATGTACCCAGCTGATTTAGAAGATTGTGGATCAGGTCCCAAATCAATCATTGCCTAGAAAAAAATGACATGCAGTAGATTTTTCAGCTTGAAAGACAAAGCAAATCCTCCAGTCTTTTCTGTGTATGCTTCCAATTCCCTGCTATGTCTAATTTACTAGGGCCTATGTCACTCACATGCCTTGCTTCCTTCAGAACAGAAATGATCCCAAGAGAAACACTGACACTGTGGCTATATTTTAACAAGGTTTTCTGTCTAGATTCACAGGAAAATAGAATTATATATTGCAATATAAGCCTAAAATTAAGCTAAATATGGTGCACATTATGAAGAAATATTTTTTCTTTTGCTAATTATAAATGAAACTGAATATTACATTATAATATCCTTTTTTGTACTCCTACACTAGTGTGTGAGAATTTTTTTCATTAATTTCAAGTATTTAAGTAGCTTCATCTCAGCATTTTTTCTTCAATATTTGACTCCTTCCCTTCTTCAGGTCTTTTAAAAATATCCATGAATAATCCATGTCTTTCCCTGTTCAGATCTTTTTAAAATATCTATGAATAAACCATGTTACCCAACACATTACTTTATTCTGTACTCTGTAAGAAACTCCTTTAAGTACTGAAACCAACACACCTATGTTTAGTTCAATCTAGCCAAGCAAGAAGGAGGCAAATAAAACCCAGAGAGGGTTTGATGTAGACCAAGATCAGCACATCCATCAGTCTAAAATGCTCAGCTATGTAACTTGAAATAAATAATGGAATGAATTGGATAAAAAAAGAAATGGCCAGAAAAAGGTGGCTTTACATTGCCATGGAGAAAACACTGTTGAGTCTTTCTCCATCTTTGGGGTTAAAGTCGAGAAAAGAGGATGCATCATTGGATTTAATTTTGCAGTTCCTGAATGAGAAACTGACATTATTGATTTCCCAGGCTGCTTGTTAATTAATTTTTTTCTCACTGCAAACCAGCAAAATAGAATTATCAATTTGATAAATGTTCTAGCTGGATGGAATATAAGGTTTTATTGAGCCCACAGAATATTATCTTACTCATTTTAGGAGAAGTTTCTAGCTTTATCTAAGGGACAATATCTTGGATCTGAACACACTGTTGTTGTTAATAAAAAAACCCACAAACAGAATTATTAATTTAGCAAGGAGTAAACTGGTATATGGTCTCACATATCAGTTTCGAACACACAAGAATGTATTGTTTGTAAATAAAAACCTCTCACAAGCAATTTCTGAAAAGCAACTTGAGGACAAATTGATTTAGCAAAATCCCTGATATATTTCTTACAGCTTCTATTTACAGTTAATCCCTCAGATCATTCCTTTGTACATCAAAGCTCTGTATGTCACAGCACCTTGCCCTGACTGCAGGTCTGGGTGAGATGGACATTCCTGTGCTTCCCGTGCTCCTTGTGGGGCAGAGCTGAGTAGAACAGAAGGACTCAAACATTTCAGACTTCTTCCCACTCCACCAGCAGTCACAAGGACCACACAGCTGCTGCTGCACCCTCTGGCAAATAACCACAAAGTCAAACACACCAGATACAGTTGGACCCACTTAAAGCGATAAAAATAATGCTATAGCTGAGTCTGTAGCCAGTAACCCTCAAAAGTTCTCCAAAGCATTTGGAGGCAGAGTTAATTTAGTACCCATTACAGCAGAGGACCCTCTCATCTTCACTTAGTCCCTTGGCTCCAAATGGAAGAGCAGAGCTGGAGCTCTGCCATGATGGGGAGACTTCTCAGGGCAAACAAGCTCGAGGAGTGATAACCTGTCCCAGATGTGTTAGTTCCAGAAAAGAAACTTTGGCCAAGTTTAACTGCCTCCACTAATTCTTGTACTCCTTCTAGGACAACACAACAATCTCTCAGAAGCAAGACAGAAAAGAAGGCAAAATGAATCTCAATTTTAAAAATATTTCAAAATGAAATTATATAGATATATATAGATAATAGAATATATAGATAATTGTGGCAGAGTAATAGGTTATACTCATAGCCTGAGTAACCTACTGTGAGCAAGTTCTCAATGGTGAATATCAGACTGCATACAGTAGCTTCAAGTTACAATAAATAACTTCAAAAATGCAGAAAACACAATCTTTTGCATTAATTTAATTACTGTATCAGACAGGATATGTGAGGGGAAAAATAAGTTTGTTGATCCATGAGAGATTAGAGAAAGCTTATACAGTGTGAAACTTTTTATTTTAAAAATAAATTCTCCTTTCTGAACCAGTGACAGCAGTATGGAGCTTTTGATGACAGTTTTTCCTGTTTGTTTCTTGGATTTGATATGCAAGTAAAAGAGGAACATGGATTCCATGGATTCCAGGACTTTCGTGAGATTTTTTTTAGGTTTTGGGGCACGATTGTATGTAAGTTACCTGTACTCATAGCCAGCCCACCTCCAGTGTCATTTCAGTGACTAAAAGCTGCATATGTCATCCTAATTCAAAGAACTCATAGTTGTGCTTGAATTGTAAGAAACTTTTGAAGGACTAGTACTAGGAAAGGGCCATGCTCAACAGGCCCTTTAGAAAGAGTAATATCTAATCAAAAATTAGTGAATTACATGAGGTAGCCAGGAAAGAGTCAAAATTAGGAAAAAATGGAATCAGAGTTAAAATAATTTTCTATTGCAAAGTTCCTAATACTATGTTGAAGAAATTAAACCAATTTTCAGCAAGAAAAAAATAAGTATAAAAGGAAAAGTTTTTGATAAATCTGTAGGATAGTAAGGGTGCAATTCAGAAATAAAAATCTACAGTGTAGATGTCAGAAGTATCAACAGAACGCATAGAAACCATCTCTGCAGAGTCAAAGTGGACCTAGCAGGTAGGTATACACTCAGAAAACAACAGAGACACAGGGTTTTTCTGGAATTAGGTACACTAAATTACCTGCCTCTAAATAGATCATTGCTGTTTCTCTCAGCCTCTCCATAGATTGGCACTCTGCAAGGACACAGAGACTCCAGGCAGTTGATACTTTTCAGCTCCATGAGTTCTTTATGAGTCTACTTACCTGCAGAGTTTTTGAAATGCATGGCTAGAGATAATAAACTACATTTGGACAAAAATTCTATGTTTCCCTATCCCTCATAGCTCTAAAGTGCTGATGATACCGAGCTCACAGTGAAAGTCTCACTTGCAAAATTACACATTGTCTCAGAAAGAACTTGGAAACTCTGTTTCCATCTCTCTAAGATGGTGGATGAATTAGAGATAAATAAGAGTTGTGAACAGATCTGCAGAGGTACATCTGTTTTGTTTAATTCTTCCCCTACAATTATAAATGGTTCTGTCAAAAGCCTTCTTGTGAAAATATAAGTAGAACATAGGCAAAAAAGAGCATCTTGGGCACAGTATGACAAACAAAACTCTAAACCAAAACAATGTTTTCTTTCTAATAACACACCATTTATTTACACAGAAAAGATTTTTCAAGGGAATAAAAGGCTATTCAGTTAGGAAAAAATTATATGTCACATAGCTGTATTTCTAGTGTACTGGTACATCTGTCAAAGCAGTATCTGAAAGTTCATGAAACTGAAAGGCAGACACAAAATCAGAGAATAAAACCTGGGCAAACATTGCAAATAAACAAGATATTTAGAAATATTTTAGGAACCATCAAATGCCTATTACTTAACTGTGCTTTTGTTTCAGATTTCTCTAACCTGCATTCATTTGGAAATCAAGATAAATATGTCAATCAATTCTTGCTTATAAAACAAAAATACTTTTCTTTATAAGTCACTAGATGGAAAAACATGCAATGTCATCTATTCTGTACCTCTGCATGAAGAAATTTGCTTTATTTCTTTTGAAGGACCAAACTACTAAGTTCGCTTACTCTCTACAGCTGTTCTTCTCCAAAAGGAGAGGCTGTTAAGTACTGGCAGAAATGAGTTAAAGAGCACAGAATCTAGTCAGTCTTATATATGGCTGATTATGTGAGAGGGAGAAAGAAAAGAATGGATGCCTTTGTACTTTTTTGTTGTAAGAAACAAATAAAAGCATGATTTGTATTAGGACTTCTGTACCTGGTTTGACTGCAGTTTAAAAGTGATTCTAAGATCATGGTAGTCTAAATTTAGAGATGTTTACTTTAGATGAAAAAGTTTTATTTTTATTCTGAAGCAAAGCATGACAGTCTGGAAGAACATTTAATTTAAAGCATTTGTGGGTTCAAGCTTCAGTGCATGTGGTAAAGATTAAATATTTGAATAAAATTGTTAAATTAATACTTTTGATAATACCCTTAAATTACTATGAATCAAGAATGTTTGCACTACAGTCTTGATATTTGAAATATCATTAAGACACAAAGACCTTTTCTCAGGGGTGAATTCAAAGTATAAGATGGTTCTTAAGCCTACCGGTGGAAAATACAAATTTAACTCACTCTACTGGATAATAGACATATATTATGCTGTGGTTTAACCCCATCCAACAACCAAGCCCCATGTAGCCACTTATTCATTCCCCCACCAGCAGGATCAGGGAAAGAATTGGAAAGGTAAAACCTGGAAAACTCATGGGTTGAAATAAGGACAGTTTATTAGGGGAAGCAAAAGCTGCACATGCAAGCAAAGCAAAACAAGGAATTAATTCATTGTTCCCTATGGGCAGGCAGCTGTTCAGCCATCTCCAGGAGAACAGGGCTCCAACACACATGATGGTGGCTTGTGAAGACAAACACCATCACTCTGAACACTCTGCTTCCTCCTTTTTCCCCACACTTTAAATACTGAGCATGACTTCACATGGTCTGGGATATCCCTTTGGTCAGTTTGGGTCACCTGTCCTGGCTGTGTCTCCTCCCAACCTCCCACATATCCCCAACTTCCTTGCCAGAGTGGCAGTATGAAAAGCACAGAAGGTCTCAGCTCTGTGCAAGCACTGCAATAATAAAAACATCCCAGTGTTATCAACCCTGTGTTCAGTACAAATTCAAAACCCAGCCCAATACCAGCCACTGTGAAGAAATTTAACTCTATCCCAGCCAAAACCAGCACAATCAGTTCATCTAGAAATATTTTATTTAGGGAGTTCTTGTTTTATGTGGATCTCCCTGAAAGTTCTGCAAGTGCCAGAACATCCCAGACTGCTACTAAGGAAACAGTGGGTAGTCCCAAAACTGAACACCTCCCAGTAGGCTCCTAAGACAGCAGGGGCTAAGATGAGAATAATACAAGAAGTATGAATTCCATTTAAAACCAATGAATCCTGGACTTCATTGGATCTCTTGAATTCCTACAGAAATTGAAGCAAGTTGAGGAGTCTAGAATAACAGTTCATCCTTCCATGAGTAAAATTAAATATCTGATAGAATGAATCACACTTTAAATTTCATTGATTCTCCTGCATGTATCCCATTGATTTCATATATTACCATTGATTACAAATGAAGAAAACATTTGAGAAGACATTTGAAAAAATGTCTGGGAAAATATTGTCACATTTTCATATATTTAGATAGGTCTGGCATGATTATCACCATGGTCTTAAAATTGATAGATTGTAGATAGTAGAGTCCTTTTTATTTTATTTTCTCAAATGGCCATTTTGAGATGTACAAAGAAGAGGTACTGTTTGACTACTTTAAAAAGTTCTTTTAATCACAGAATACCTGAACGTCCCCAACAAATCACCTCAGATAGAGACGGAATATAGTAAAATTAGGAAGACTTTTAAGGGTGAAGAAAAGATGCATTGACAGAGCTCCTGACCCAGCAGGGGTGTGACATCATGAGCTATCTCCTCTAATGGATAGCAGGAGGGGGTGGATGCTTAAGAAAATCCCAAAGAGCCTTGCAAAGGTTGTGTAAGGACTGTGGACTATCAGATCCCTGAGCAATAACATAAGGTTCCAGGGAGAATCTTAGTAAGTCTCCTGAATTTTGCAAGGATTGAGATGAGCTCTAACACACTACTAGTGAGATTTTATAGCCTTGTGTAACTGTTAAAATCTAGAAAAACAGAAATGTAGCAACTTTTGGGATTTTCCCCCCACAATTGACAAGATGCAAATATATAGGTTTCAAAGAAATTTAATTTATCTTTAAAAACAACTGGTTTTAGTAATGGTAGCCCTCTTACCCTGAATTTACTGCTATGTATGACTAACCTTAACTTCAAGATGATTAAAGGCTTTTTTTTTCCTCTCTGTTCTCTGTTTGGGGATTCAACTACAAGAGAATGTGCCAGCTACTTACAGAGCAATAACAATGCTATCAAATGAGATAAGGATCACTTTTTTTCCTGTCATGCTTAAATCTCTTGCAAACTTCAGGCAGCCAAACCCTTACACTGCTTTAAGTTAAATTTTGTGCATGCTTGTAGTTGGAGAGGCAAAGTTCCTAAAGTGAGAAATGCCTCTCATTATTTCTGAAGATAGACAAGTCTTTGAAGAAATAGTTTTTGAAGTCAGTGTTTAATAATCTGAAAAATCATAAAAATGCTGAGAATTCAGCACAGGAATATTGCACATTAAAGTTACTTCCATTTCTTTAAAACATCTATCTTAGGTTCAAAAGTTTACTTCAATGACAATGTGTAATTAAAGACTTAAAAGTCTGGATGATTGAAACACTCTAGAGTGCAAAATTGCAGGGAAATACTGGAAGGCAGCCTTTACAGAGATATTTTAAAGACTGAATTTCTGCTCCTCTGCATGAAGTCAAGAATAACATCTTATAAGAACACACAATGAAACAAAGAAAGAGATTTCTTCATACTGTTTTTGATGCTCCAGAAATATCTGGTTCAGGTCACCTCAAGTTTAAGCGAAGCATTTCTCTAAGAATATTCATGCTATCACAGTTTTAGAAGACCCAGATTTTTGTCACTATACAAGCCCTACAGAAAAAGGCAATTCCTCCCCAGAACCTTCAAATCCAGTCCTGAAAAGAGAGAAACAATGACTTGAAATGACTCTCTAGGGTCACTCCATTAGTCATCAGCAGTGCCAAGAATAGAAAACAAGTTTTCTTACTCCATGCCTCAGACCTAATTTGTTAGACTATATTGCTTTCCAGTCAGAATGGTTGCTGTGACAGGATGTAATTGTATAAGGTGGATTTCTCTTTTCAGCCCCTTTGTCCTTCCCCAGACTAAGGCTTGCACACTTCACTTCAGGTCTTCAATTATTTTATTTTTACCCTAAAGAAACTCTCACAGTACTGGTCTTGTATTCAAAATGTTGCATGAAGATGCAAGTGCCCCTTTTCAGTGACTCCTATGTTAAATAGGAAGAAAATTGTACCCTTTTCACTTCAAGTCATATTTTCCTTTGATTTACTAATCCATTTTGTTTTATCAGCTACCTGAATCCCCACTGGAGACCTTTTTTACAAAGTAATTGTTTTCAGTGAGAGAAATGCATTTTGCAAATTCTCAGCCTTTCACAGAACAGGGAAAAATTAAATTGGATAGTCATGATTTTGTCTAGAAAATATAAAGGCTATGCTATCACTGCTCAGAGGACCACAAACAAAAATGAAATCCTATTTTGGAGAAAGCTATATTCTAACTTCAAAGCATCAATAAAAAATTCAAGAACCTAAATTTACTTCCAAAAAAATTAGCCATCCCTAACAGCTTACTGTATGAAACACAATAGGAGCCATAATTCCTCAAGCTGCTGTAGTATAGTAATGAACTATTATAGTTTTCTGCTTTAAAAAAGGTTATGCTAATGTGAAAGAAAATTGCTCTGTTTTTTGAATGCAAATAATGCAATATTGTTCCTTACTTCAAAAGCAACATTCCTCAACAAATAAACTGGCCTTTATCTGATGAGAATTCCAACAAGCAAGGTGATTCTTTAAATGAGACCAGCTAGTGATAACATGATCTTAGTGTTATCTTACTCTTTCTCACTGAACAGTGAAGTGAAAGAAGATGATTTTCTCTTCTACTGTTTGTATTGATCAAATTAATTTTTTTGGTTTACCTTATTATGTACAAAAGTCCTCATGTTTTAGCTGTAAGTGAACTTTGCCCTTCTTATGGAATTACCACATAGAAGTTCTACAAGGAGGATAAACAGAAATAAATGGAGCTTGGGTTTTTTCCTATGCCTACATAATGAACTTCATATAAAATTGTGATGGGAGCCAGCAATAAGGCAGCAATCCACCCTTTCCCAACCTGCACTAAGCATGGCATGGACCCTATTTAAAGAGTCTGGGCACCTGAAAATCCCAAAGAGAAGTGTTTCTGACGGGCATTGTCTCTGACAGGGTTGAAATGCATTAGCTCTGATAGCAAGGAAGTCAGAGTGGCAGTGTACTAACCTCCAATTGAGTTGGTACCTAAAATGCTTTGGGTGGCCAAAACCACATTTTATTGGGTTGTATATAATGCAGAGTTAAGTTCTCCATAGAATTTATACAAACAGCTAAAGAGATTGCCTTTTGTAATATGAATATATGGATTACAAGCAAAGCAAATAAAGTCTTTGAAAAGGTTCTGGTCAAAATATTAATTTCACTTGTCATAGGGAAAACCACTTAGGAGGTAAGTCCAGTGAAGGTGTATATCAAATATCTTTACAGAAAGTCTGCATGTACTTCTCTGACTTTCCCACACTGACATGCATCCTTTAAAACCTGTTCACTCTCATTCTACCCACATGTGTCTACTACAATATGATTAAGCTTCATCTGAGAGTATATAGCAGAAACAATCCTAAATCAGTGGTAGATTACATCCATGAGCAAATATTTGCTCCATTAACTCTAGTAATGATTGAAGGCATTTGCGCATTAGGGGTCTTACTATTTTTGAGACACAGGGCTCTTTCAGTCCTTTAAAGGTCAGACTCAATCTGACAGTGGAGGACACAAATTCTGAAGTTTGTAGAGAATGCTCCCAATTTTCTGACCTTTGAAGCCGTGAGCTGTTCAAGTACCACAGTTTATGTCAGTTTTATTTGCAGCCTGTAGGGAATGGAAAGGGTTTCACCTACTCTTCTAAGCAGACCATATTGTGCTTGACCCCTTCCCACTTACCGGATAACATGCATTTATCAATTTTGAACAAAAAATTCACGAGTGGACCAGGTACCTATCCATTGTAATACCATTCATACATTGTGATAGCTCTGATATTTGAAAACAGAATTATAAAACAGTTCATCAGAATATAAACCCCTTTTCTTTCTTTTGGTTTATTGGGGAAAAAATTTGTTATAGTTGCAGTCTGAAAAACTAATTATATTTTTCTATTAGACCTTCATTTTATATTGCAATTATTGCCTTGGCCACATGGATATGTAGCTGTTAAACCAGCTGGCACATTCAGTTTGCTGGGCTGACTGATCCTTCTCTTAAAAAGTACATAGTGAATTATGGTCACAATTTGGCATAATTTTATTGATGCTTTGGTGAGGCAGTTAAACATTTGTTTAACACCTATTCATGCTAAAATGCTGTGGAATAGCTTGTAAAAGACTATAAAATAAGCAATATAATTCAGAAGTCTGACTGTACCCTTCATTTCATTTGCACATTATTTTGAGATCATCTATTGGTCTTTCAATACTGAAATGGAGCTTATAATAAAGGTGTGGGCAAACTTTTTAACAGGCCCTTTTGGGGTAGGACATTAAGTAATGATTTTAAATTTAAAAAAGCATAGATTTAAATTAGATATAAGAAGGAAATTTTTACAGTGGGGGTGGAGTCTGACCAGGTTGCCCAGAGATGAAGTAAGATTCCTGATACCTGGAAAGACTGATGGTCAGGTTGGACAGGACTCTCAGCAACCCCATCTAATTGGAGATGTTCCTGCTTATTGCAGGAGGGTTGGACTAGATGACCTTTAAAGGTTCCAACCCATACTATTCTATGACTCCAGGATTTAGAAGGCAGCAATATTTTCTTTTTTGGTTTCCTGTTCTAATGAATCAGATCCACGCAATTGTTTCTACAGAGCCAAATATTTGCATTTCTTTGAAAGTGATCAGGTCAAAAATATCATGAAGAGCTTTTATAACATATTAAAGGTAATTTTTACAATACAAAACTGTGGAATAGGTTGTCATTTTTACAGGTTCCATTCACTTAAACTTTCTAATATGGTTGGTAATGAAAATGAACTTACTGCAGATCATGCACTAATATCCATTTTAATATTTGCTTATAAATCCTGATAAAGTAGAGGTGAAAGCCACATTTTCAAATGGTCTCTTCTTCAGCAGTATTCAAGGACAAGTTGTACAAGTGGGAGCAAATATTTACGTTCAAACTGTAATATGTGAGGATAAAATTAATTCCACTCATCTGTGAACTCACAATTAAAAGGGCTCATGTATAGAAGCGCCTCACACAGAAAGTGAATAAATTAAGAGCTATAATGGGAATACTGTGAGCTCACATGGCCATGCTGTAAAATATTTATGATAAGTTATACGTTTAGCATTTTAGTCTACTTTTAAGAACAATTTAAAGTTTGTATCACATTTCCTCTCTACATGCTAAGACATGAGCTCATCATAGAGAAGATAAAATCTCAGCTGTGTTGGAATAAATTTGTTTGCACATACATATGACCATAAGCTCTTCTGAATAATAAAATATAGAGGGCTGGTACAGTTGATATGCAAAGAGCATACAGAAAGAAGAATGCACAGAGACAAGCGGTGGGGAGAGGATACCTCAATGCATGAGCCACAGGACAGCTTCTCGCACCTCAAATTGAGGCAGAAGTGACAATGAGGCACATCAGCAATAAAGACAGATTAATAATACCACTTCTTCTCTAATTCACTGGGGAACCTTCAACTGCTGCCTGCTCCAGTAGTCCTCAACCCAGACCTCTCTCCTGCAGCTAACTATGAAGCTGTAAGAGGGAATATCATAATAAAAACTGGGAGATAATGTGTCATCTGCACCAGCCCATGACCAGAATACAAATTTACTGTGTTGCCTTATATATTACAATAGTTCTGTTATCATTATGGTGCAAGGATTCCATAGTGCCAGAGTTTCATACCTCCTCAATGTTTCTTGCAGGCAGCTCCTCTAAGCACTGACTGTTCCTAGGCCTTGCAGCAGGCATCTGACTCCTCTCTCCCCCAATCCACTCTTTTATGCCACTAGTTTTTATTTGCTACAGGTGTTCCTTGTTACCATCTGGCCTGCTCCTAATCTTTAGTAATAGGATCCAGCTGCAACTCATTGGGGGATAACATTACATTCTACATTACCCATACTGTGTTCCCCTACATTTACTGGAGGTAGAAGATGTTATGTAATTCACTGTGTGCTAAGTATGTATCTCAACACAGTGATTCACCTCTCTTTAAACCAAGTCAAAGCCAAGAAACCTCTCTTGTAGGGAGGCACTAGTATATGGATCATAATTGCAGAGGCTCTCCAAAACCCTTTCTGAAGAAGAGGCCCACAGGCTGTGATTGTGCTCCAGCTGCTGTAGGAGTGTGCCCATACTCAGGAACATCTGCTCTGATCTAAGGCTGCAGTCCATACAGCTCAGCCTGAGAAACCTCTGCAGCTCTGGGGCACAGCTTGACTGATTTTTAAACCAGAAATGTGCTGGCATGCAAATCCTGTTCATGTCTGCTGCAAAGGCAGTTGATTTATTGTAAGCATTCTCCTGGCTGTGGTTTGCACAAGAAAAATATGAAGAACGTTCATTATCCTGAGTGTCTATCAGCTTTCAAGTAAAATGTTGTTTCCTAATGAAAAAAAAAAAAACCTAAAAAGAAAGAAAAAAAAAACGACCCAAAAACCAAAAATAAACCAACCCCCAAAAAAACAAAAACCAACAACAACAAAAATAAACACACAAAAAAAAAACCAAAAAAAAAACCAAAAAAAAAGAGGGAAACAAGGTTTAGGAACTAAATAACAAAATACAAGAGCACTATAAAAGTTACAGGATAAGACTCTTTTTACCTTTGTAAAAGAGAATCCACCAAAAATGTGGGAAAGAGGTTGCCTTGGAGAGTGAAAGTTCTTTAAGGGAGATTCAGATGGGAGCTGGAACAACTTTTCCCCCTGTGGTGCATAAATTGATAGCCACTGATAGCTGCAGGCTCCTCTGCTCCTGGTCACCTCTGAGCTCTACAGGTGTCAGCTACAGCAGAGTTGTCATAAGAGACAGGAATTTTTAATGTTTATTGTTTCACAGTTCTCTGGTATTTTTCTGTGTAATCGTGTTTCAAATGAGTTACTATTTTAATGATGACCCTAATTCAATAGTATTAAATTAGAACTGGCATGGAGCTCATTGCTACCTCGATGAAGATATAATGGCTAGAGACAAGTAAATTTTTTGCGAAACAAGGTAATTTCTATCTTCCCTACACACAGCTGCATATTTTTCATATTACTTATCCTTTCCATATAAGCCTTTATTTTTATTTTGCTAAGAAGCTCCTTCATCAAGTATTCTCCAAGCATGGGTACTGAATGGCATGACACTGATGCAGTAGTTCATGCTCAAGAGATTTATATTTTTTTATTATTTTTATTAATCTTTCTTATTTTTCTTCTTCTGGCTAAAACTCAGAAGCTGCCTCTTCAGCAGCTGCAGGCCAATTACCTCTACTGACATTGCAAGGTGCTTATTAGGCCTCAGGTCTGACAGTTTCTGAAGAACTCAATTAATTGTTCTACTTAATCTCATTTACTTCGCAGCTTCTCTAAACAGGAGACTCCAAATGTAAAACTTCTCAGAGCATAATAAGAAGTAGGTGTTGATTTTTCAGAAAAAAAAATATAAAAATCAGGACTGCTTGAGGTTCCGAATGCTTCTAATAGCAAGAGCTAGATGGCTCAGCCTCCTTTTATGAGTACTAAAAACACAAGAAGCTTAATTTCCTACTTGCAGGGTTGCATATATCCTGGTGCACAAGAAGGTACAAGATCCTGTTGAAGGTTTTCCAGCAGCGGAGACACTTGTGTCTCTCACTGCTGAGTGTTTGCCAGTGCCTCAGTAGCTACACGCTCATGGTTGCCATTCCCTTCATCCAGGCACTCACTCACAGCTTTTCCCTCCTCTTCTCAGCTGCTTATTTCTACAAAGCTTTGAAAAACTTAATTATTTTTGAAAGTTTTTCCACCTGTCAAAATTGGATTGCAATTAGTCAGTGAATTCAAATGTTATCAAAGAAGGAAGAAAGAGGCTGACAATGGAATCACACAATTCTTGTTTTTGCTGGCAATCAGGTTGAAAATCTCAAAGAAAAATCATGGAACTGGGAAAGCACATGTTAGTGAAAGTGGAATAAATGTCTGATAGCTAATGGGCCTTCAAGGATAAACTTTGAGAAGCCAAATACTACAAGAAAGCCTAGTTCTAACTGCATTTCTAGCTTTGAAATTCCCATTTCTTTGGTCTACTAAAAGATAGCTGAGGATCCTTCAAACTCCCTCTTGAGTTATGCAGAAGTAATGTTTAATGCTTCAATAGTTTCTAAAACAGATAAAAAAAAGATACAGATAATAATGATTGATACCTGTCTCCATCTAAGTACCATCTTGCTAATTTGGATTTAACAGGTCACATTCTTAGACAGTTGATTGCTTCCACTATGTAATCAGGAATAACTGCACAATTCCTGCAGATATTTTAAACCAAAATTTCCAGTTGACTCATAAAGCTAAAGATATTACCTTCAACTGGCTTTTTAAGACAAAGGATAAAGCTGTACCTTTTAAAATACTGTACATACATACATATATGTATATAAGATTTATATAAAAATATTTTTAGAAAGGTAATATATGTAAAGATGTACTATGCATCTATATAAAGTTTGTGTACATGCATAAATGTATAAATCTTTTTGAAATTCTTATTACTCAAGGGGAATGGTGGTAAGTGCAATAAATATTGCAACAGTAGTCCTGGATCAAACTGATGCTTACAACCTTATGCATCATATGCAGGCTGAAATCTGCATTATTGATGGACCCAAGATACATTACATGATATAAGGAAGAGACACATAGGACTCAGATGTTCCAAGCTTTGAGGAGTCAGAATTGCTTAAATTTTTATTTATAAGTGCAAAGGATTATTATTAATTGCTGTTCAAATAAATTATATGAGTATAGTTGATTGTGGTGGGCTCTTCACAAAAAGCTTGCACTGCCTCCTAAATTCAGATTGTCTATAAACAGTTTTTTCTAAGTGTTTTGCTCTGATATAAAATAGACTGTAGATTGTGTTCAGCTAAAAATATGAAGTGCTACTATGGGCTTATGCACAGGGAAGTAACAAACACTTTGCAAAGTGTTTGTAATTATGTAAACATCATTTCTAGTATCTTTGAATAAGATACCATGTAAACCTCTTAGGGTATTATCTAAACAAACATTTTTCCACCTCCCCTGAAAAGAATGCAACATAGCCTGTTTTTCCCTTTTCCTGAAATAGAACATTGTACTTTTCCAAGTTGTTTCCAAGTCTGGAGAAAGATGAGCTTAGACTGGGGTTCAACTCTGATTATTCTGCAAAAAATGAATTCTGTATTTTTTACCTTCTATCTGTACCTTTTAAAAACTGTGAATTATGGTTTTGAGAAATTCAATTTGCATCCATCTTCAGCAAATAATGGGTACCATCTGGACTGATTGGTATGGAAATCAAAACTAATTGATCCTGCCATTTTTTGAGTCTTTTACAGAACATGAAAATAGACAATATTATGCTTTCTAGAGCTAATCAAAACTGAACATCAAATTACTCAGTGGTAGGTTATTAAAAATATTTGGATCCTATTTTCGCTGTTAAAAGTGCTTCACAAAGTGCAAAGAAACTATATTTCTTAATTACTGGAATCTGCTGGCAGAGTGTCAACAAATAAATCTAAAAGCAGGTAAAATTACTAATATTTTTTTTCTCTCCATATACTTTCCCTCCAGGGTTTTTCCTCTCTGACTCCTTCTTAGCCTAGATATCTTCCATATTTTTCCCAGTCAACAGCTCTTCACTGAATAAAGCATTGCTGACCCTACACAGAAATTTTCTGATGGTGAGTGATTGCATCCAAAGGCAGCAGTATGCCTGTGAAAATCACAATGTGGTTTTAGGGCTGCAAATTTTTACCTCTTCAGGAAATAACCACCCTATATATCCTAGTCTGGGAAAGGACAGCACATCTTCTCTTTGCTCTGAGTTTCATCATATCAAAACAGCACTCAAAATGAATCAAACTGTACAAGTTCTAGAAAATAAAATATTTAAGCTGGAACAATATGTAGAGAAAGAGGTTTATGGTTGCGTAACAGTTCCTATATTCTGTTGAGAGGCAGTACTAATGAGTAAAGTTACAGATTTCTTCATGCCCTGAAAAACAGAATCATAGAATGATTTGGGTTGGAAGAGACCATAGAGATGATCTAGTTCCAGTCCCCAATGGTCATTATTTTCAAACTCTTGCCTCTTGCCTAGCAATAGATCGTTGAAACTTGTTTTGTGTAATTCAAATTCAATTTTTACTACTGGATGATATTAAGGGGACAAGTGTTTGTCCAATTAAAAATAGGACTTTATGTTCCTCTACTGGATGATCATGCATGTAAGAAAACCTTCTGTTTTCCTGGATAGTCTATATTTTTGAGAAGATAAATCATATTAGAAATGCTAGGCTATCTGCTCTGGAGAAACTGGGAAATCACTGCTTTGAGAATTTTTGATGCACATACCATAATTTCTCTCTTTGGTACTTAAGCAGGCACTGGTGCTAATCCAAAAACATTCAAACATATGCTCAATATGAGAAACGAAAAAATCTAACATTTCTTCATGCCTCTTCTCTGGTGAAGAATGGCATTTGGGTATGGGCCAGTATGAGCCAAATTAATATGTATTTATGACTGTCAGCTCATTGATGTAAGGAGTATCTAAAATCCAGGCAGGATATTGTCATCTTTTCCTGAAACCATTTTTTCTCATTTGAACCAGTTAGTAATTTAAAACATATCTGGTTGCACAAACCTGCCCCTCTCCCACAAAAAAAAAAAAAAAAAAAAAAAAAAAAAAGCAGAAGTTATTTTTTAATGTTTTTCATGCATTTTCATGCATGTATGTGACTTGCTTCTTACTTTGGCATTGCTTACAAGAACTCCTAGTTATTTTAATAAGTTTGCTATGACAGTACAAAAGTTCATTTATCAGTAAACTGCAGAATGTGGGAAAAACATTTCACATAAATGGGAGAATACGTAACCATGGAAAGCTAATGGTCCTCACAGGCTGAGCAAGTAATCTTGATTTTTAAAAGCAGAAACATATGGAGACCTAAAACTCTTTCAGGAAGGCCAGATGAAGAATCCAGATTACTGACCTTTCTGCAAGTGCAGAAATACTTTTTAAAAATTTATAATGTCAAATACTTAATGTTCTCTTGAAGGATTCAAGTGGAATTAATGACTTTAAAAAAGTTAATTATTTGTAGTCAATCAAAACAAAGATATGCATTTGCTAACGAGGAAGGACTGAAAAGCCTTCACTTAAAGATTTGTGTTTTCTATATCTCCACAGACAGACATCTCTATGGGGAAATACACCTCAAACATTTGGTCAAAACTTGCCCAGGATTTTCAGCTCACATATGGAATCTCACTGAAGGTAATCAGATTTCATGTTTGAATGACAGGTTGAGGGACCTCACCCTAAAACTGGGGTTTTTTAAAAAGAAAAAAAAAGGGAGAAAGGCACAATTTCTGAAACCCAAGATACATCTGGGAAAAAAAAGAATGAGGACTGAGATAAAATGTAGTGTTTGCTGCTCTAAAATGGAAATAAAGACAAGATATATTTATATGAAACTTTGAAAGAAATTATTCAGCCAAAATCAGCACCATTGTAAAATTCATAATAGATTTGCAACTAAAATGATGCAGATTTGGTTCTCCAGCTCTGATTACCCAGTTATGTTTATGGGATGGCATGTCAGGTTTTCTGAAATGGTTGCAGTGACAGTGGAGTGCCTCATAGCTACAGCTATGCCTTAATTGCTGAAAATTATAAATTGAAGAAAACCTTAGGATAATATGTCCTAATGAATAAGGAATATAGAAAATACCTCAGGGAGAAGTAATTTTTGAATTATTAAGTTAAACTTGGCAGAAAATATCCACCAAATAATATATTCTTTTTTTCCCAGCTGGTGAAGACAAGAACTGTGCATGTAAAAGCCTAATCTGAACTAAGCTAAGCTAATTCTAAAAATCCAACTATGGAAGAAAAGTCAGTGAGTGATTTCACCTTAGTTTCTCTTCTGGATGTCTGTAGCATTCAAATCACCAATTTCTTCTGATAGTTCTCAGGATTAGACACTGCTTAAGTAATTTCAGCTCCTTCTCTTTGAGTTCAACAGGAGATCAGAGTAATGATTTAAGCCTCTCTGGCTTGAGGAAAAACAAAATTGTTTGAAATAAATTTGCACCTGGGTTTTGCCCCATTCTCTGGTTGAATCTCTTTGTATGTATCTAATTCAGCCCAGTGTATCTCTTTGTTCTCCAGGGAAAACCATCTTGTGTTGCTCCATTAAACTCCCAAATTTTAAGTTATGTTACCATTTCAATGACCAATTATCTTATGAAAAGAAAAAATCAAAATGGGGATAAGATTGTTACTGTTAGAAAGACAAACACAGGAAACTCAGGACATTTAAGAGTCCTATAGGCCCAGCACTGCTCTTAATCTACATTTCAGTGATGGTCATTTAATGCATATTCTTGCAAAAGGATTGGTATAAGAATAATTGGCAGAATACACTGGAAAAAACCATATGCTTTGAATGGCAATTAAGTGTTACTTGATCTTTATCTAAATAACAAAAGGGAGATGAATGTCTAAAATGTAGATCATGATCAAATAACTAATTTACAATATAATAATAATGAATGAAGGAGGTTTGGTAGTGTGGCTTTAGCTTGTTTTCCCCTTCCTGATTAGGATGATGTTAAAATTATACAATGACTGATAAGTATTATAATAAACATGATTAAACTATCTCCAAGCTAAATTATTAAAAAATATTTTACCCCTTCCCTTCAGCATAAATATTTACTAAAATTCAGATGTTTCTTTTGTGCAGTATTCTGAAAAGAAAGAAGGGAAATAGTGCCACTTTATAATAATCAGTGACCTAGAACTCTCTTGTCTGGAGAAACTGTCCTCATTTTTGAAAATCACAGTCGTTTGTGTATTATTAGTTTCCAGTATGTTTGTGTCCATCTCTGTCACTGAACCTCACTTTTCAAGGAACTTTAAAACAAAAATAACCAACCTCAAACTTATTAAGTTATCCCTTCCAGAAAGCTGACAACTTAGATAAAGCATAACCAATTTCTGTCGCCTACCACAACTCACTTTTTTCATTCCTTTACAAATTTATGATGCTTCAGGTTTCTCTATGTTTGGGGAAACAAGCTAAGCTTAGAAGCACCTGATTTGATAAGAGGTTTTGAACAATATTTTGCTAACTTTTGACAAGATAGCTCAGGGCTAGATCTAATAAAAATACATTATGCTTCTTCATTGTGAAGCTCTGAAAAATTGATTTTTATATTGGATTGGACCATTGGCTTGTTAAAGAAACTTAACTTGATAACAACACCCTTTATCCCCTTAGGAGCTATCATTTCATGTTAGGAGGACTGAAACAGTGCAGCATATATAAGGAGTATTATCTAGCCTTGTGGGGTCAAGGAGTTATCTTGCAGCACAGCCTGAGTCACAGGGCTGAGCACTGGAATAAGAAAGCAGGGCAGAGGGTTCCTCAGGGGACAGAAGAGAAGGAAAGAAATCTTTTCCACTCTAGGATATAAAGTTACAGCAGAGCTCTTCAGCAGCCATTTAGCAAGGCTAATATTCTTGTCTCCCTATTTATAAAGCCACATTTTTTTCATTATTTTCAATTGCCAGGGATACATAAAATAAATATAGACAGGGATGAACCTGTCTACTGCAGCTTGCTACATTCCTCTCTTTGGTTTGGTAGTCAATATTTGTTATAGCTCTCTGCTCAGACCACTTGAGTACTCTTAATCCACTTCAAAAGGCTTGTTTGCTTTATGTTATGCTGAGATCACAATTTCATAGAACACTGTTCCTGGCCCAACCTTCACATAAATTACATAGTTTTAAATCCATAAATACGCTCTCATCAAGATTTACCTACTTGTCATCCAGATTGATTTGTTTCAATATAATTCCTCAATTTCTACTTTCTTGAACTCTGATTCCTTTGAAATGCACATTGCAAGGAAAGGTAATGGTAACAAACAGTGGACAGAGTCATGTATTTGGTGACAAACTCAAAAGTAAGAAGAGGATGATTTATTCATTTTTACCTTATAAACAGCTTTGAGATCAATTTTCTAATACAATGTTCAAGATATTTATTGTCCACAATATATTTCTACTGTTAAAAATCACTTAGGAGTGGAGTAGCTCCTCGCACTGAAGAATTCATGGCTCAGTGAGATGTGATGAGATATGTATGCTTTTTTTCTCTCTGAGTAGCTTGGCCAATGCAAATAAAGATGGAAAAATGGGCTTCTGATAGTTATACTCTTTCTCAGCTTTAGAAAATATATGTTTGAGCTTTCCTGGGGAGGCAGGGGATAGACAAAGCAAAGACTTGCCCTAGGCATAAACTGCATTAACATTCTTGATTTTTAGAACATTCATTTTAAGATTATATATGATGCAGCAATTCTGAATTGCTTATGGAAAGGTTTTTAATGATTTTAAATAGTTTAACTAACAAAAATATACTTCAACAAAAATATTTTTGCTTCTCCATTTTAAATATAGTTTACCATGGATTTACAAGGAAACAAGTGTGGGAAATTTCTTAGTCCTCAGTACGAGAGCAACACAGCAGGCTTAATGGCAAAACATGGGAATAGCACACTTTGGCAAATTGTATCCTGTCTTTAATCTCTATAACACGGAAAAAACAATGAAAATTACTCCAGGCTGCCTGAGTTCCAGGGATGCTGCAGCTTTCCTGGCTGGATGGTCTGGTATATACATCTCTTGATGCAGAGTGTCAGGCAGGATAGGTCCAAATGAGGAAGGGCACAGCCATGCTCCTTTCTCAAGCACCTGGTTACCACTCACAAGAGCACGGACATGGGCATGGTTTGCCTTGCAGGGATGAGGAGAGCAACAAGAGCTGGATGCTTAATGAAAGCGAGTACTGCTGCTGCTGTCCCTGTAGAGCTGTTCTGCTGTGGCCTAAAAGCCAAGGCATTCAATGGAGAAAAAAGAAAACAACTCTTGGATATACAGATACAAAACCTTGCAGATTTAAATTACTAAAATCGGTGGAACAATATGTGTTGTTCCAGCTTTATTCAAATCTTATCTGCTTTGCATTCACTCCATGGTTTTAGTATGCAGAGAATGTTTTACAATGTATGTAAACTCATACGAATTGTGCAAGGCAGAAGTGAAATGTTGTCTTTGAAGAAATTAAATTGTCATTACAGTTAATTTTAAACTCATATGCTGAAATGAATTTATATTTTATGGTAAATTAAGAGAAAGAGATTCTATTCCTTTTGAGACTAGTGGTGATCTTTCTTAAACTCATTTGCCACAGAAACATTTCACTTTCAGTGTAATTCTATCAGGTATACTCTACTTGTGTATAATAGCTGGGAGAGTGTGAGAAAACAGCTCATGAATCTTTAGTAAATTATGTTTATCCCTTCTCTCAGAGCTGCATGGATCTTGCCTGCCCTCAGCTGGATTTATGAAGGGTTCATTGAAAAGTGGTGGTGAGAAATGTATTTGAAAGCCAACAATATATCATGTTGTATAAGAAATAATCTTTTCAGTCTCACCGATGACATTACGTTATAGCTAACAGAGAAGAGAGTCCTTTGGGGAATTTCTGAAGCTAAAAATAAAACAAACAGTAGGAGAAAGAATAAAAATGAAGAAAGGTCAAACAAAATGTTTGACTAAACAATGCAGCAAAAGAATAGGCTTTCTGGTCCTAACTGTGCATAGGACAAAAAAATGCATTTATTTCAACTGAATAAAATACCATCTATTTTGCTGTCTTCTGGATATATGAGGTTTCCTTTGGTCCCTGAAAAGGAAAATCTCTATAGAAATAACAGAGCACTTTGTGAAGCAGCAGTGGTCAGAACTGTTCTACTGAAAAATACATTCACTGGGTGACATCCAGAAAAGCAATCAAAGACTATATGTTCTTCTGTGTTAAATATGTTTCTCAAAGGATCTGAGAATAAACAGACACAAAGCCCAGCTAAGCTTCAGCAATAATTGCCTGTTTTGTAATAAAAAAATACCGGTTGCCAAGAAGGTCAAACTGTAAGTTAAAAATTAATGAGTCAGCCTTATACTCCTTATGTTTTGTTTCCTTCCCATATCTCTTTTCCTTGTTATCCTGTGAAAAAGTCATGAATTGATGAAGAGTGGGATTAGGAGAGGAAAACATTAAATCCAAAAAAATCCAAAGCCATTTATAGGTTTTGTCAAATCCTTGTAGATGACTCACTCTCTCCCTCCATTACCATGTATGCTTCTGACATCATTCTCCAAATGATGTAAAAGATGATGTATTGCTATTCTTCCTAAAGTCTTCCCCTGATGTTTTCTTGTCAAATAAAGTACTTCATGAAACAGAGATTTGATCTCAGATCTTTTGCATATGCCTCTGAAAACCTTTTCAGTGATATTGGATTTATTTATCTTGTTAAAGGTGTCACCCCCCAAAGATCAAGCTGCTATATGAAAAAATAGTTAAATTATGAAAACCATAATTTTGTTGGTAAATTAACAATGCCACTGTCTCTTCCCTCTTCCTTCCTCTCCTGCCCATCTGAGATGAAAGAGACAAGGATGCCCTTATATACCTGTCTTTCCCATCCAATATTTGAAAACATAATCCATTTCTGCAACTTATCTTAGGCATCAATACCTCCTTACTTGCAAAAATCCCATGATATTTCATCATTACAGCTCCCCAGGACATGTATGGTGGATTGATCCCATGTCACATAAAAGCGAGATCACCACCTAAGAACTCCTTAGTTCTTAGGCATAATGTTAGCTGAAATAAAAAGAATAAAAATCACATGCTGCTAAGGTCTTGGTCACATCAAATCTCAACCATCTTAATTTATCTCTTAATATACTCTTGGAAAAAAGGAACAAAAAGAGCAGTGGAATATAATGAAGAACTACCACATACAGGATGCCAGCACCCTTCCTTATTTCCACATGTGTTGGGGTCTTGAGGAATATTTTTATCCTATTAAGCTATACTAAAGCTTTTTCTTATCTTTCCAGAGGTTTTGCTCTCATCAGGATTTCAACAGAACCATAGATGAATAGGAGTATGCTTTTAATTTTTCTGCCTTCCTGCAAAGGCAAGATGAAGATCTTTTTCTTTCAGCTTGTGTAAATTCCAAGCTATCTACACTATCAATATTATTAGCTACTTTTCTGACATTCTGTTGAGATGTTCAGGAAAAGGTTACAAATTAGATTTCAATTATGAGAACATCAAGTGAAACATACTAAGGAAACCCTTTCACATAACCTGAGAATCATGTGGAGGGGACCACAGCAGGTCATGTGGTCCAATCTTCCCGCTTAAGCACAGTCATCCTAGACACACGACACAGAATTTTGTCCAGGCAGTTTACTTTAAACAAGGTAGTAGCAAATCTTGCCTGAGAAAGTGCTTTTTCTGGTCCCACACTCTCAGAAGAAGCAGCATCCAAACTACCCGAATACAATACTATAACAGTGGAATAAGAAGTCAAAGCCAAGAAACCATCAGACCCCAGTCTGACTGATTCCTCTGATGTCAGACATAAAATTTCAAAGATAAAGAGATGGTCTTTGAAGACCAAGAGGACTTCATCAGTACAAAACCACAAATACTTGATCCCATGAAAAAAGCTGCACCATTCCTGCCACACAAAGAAGTGTAAGTGCAATTTCATTAAAGTGGTGTTTAGTTGTTTCAATGACCACATGGTGCTTTTTAGACATTCCCATTGTTTTCTACATATGAACATTTTCAGTATTTCTCATCCCAAGAGGCATGGGCAAGAACAGAATATAGGAACACGGAAAATGTCATTCCCAATCTTCTTCTCCGAGGTGTATGGCTTTTATTTTCCTTTGGGAAGCCAAGAGAGACAAATGTGAAATTTAGTACAAGATCAGAGTATCTTGCACTGCAGTCTCATCCCATGGCCACTGGAGCTGACGGGTGCTGGCTAGCCGCTCCTGGAGTGACCAGTGGAGACCATGAATCCCGCCACTCCCAGGTCCTCTGTGAAAACCCCTGGGAAGTGGCTCCATCTGCGGCATGGTGACGCAGGTGAGAGCAGGACAAGGAAGGAAGGAAGGAAGGGACAGAGTGGACACGTGTGGATGCCAAGGCGCTTCATTGACCCAGGCAGGGCCAGTAACGGCATCAGAGAAAAACCCTTGGGGAGGCACTGATAAAGGGGAAGGGCGTGACACAAGGAGCCACGAGGGAACAATGAACGAAGCCCAGGGGAGGAGCGAGGGACACAACTGAACCAATAGGAATGGCCCAGGGGAGGGAAAAGCTCAGGGGACAAATCATATGTTAGGTAAGGGAAGATTGACATAGAAAGTTCTCGGAATGAAAGGGGGTTGGTTACAATGATGGACAGGTAACTGGCAGGAGGAACAAACCATTATGAGGGAGAACATGGGGGGAACCAAGGGTCAAACCAAATCTTAACTTATGAAAAATAACCAACTTTATGACAGCTGTACGTGTCCTGTACTGACTGGAGGTGAACTACTCCATAACTTACCCAAGAAGACTCATTTGCAGAGATCAATTAACCTTTACATCAACAAACACAGGAATTATCACTGATTGAAAGATTTTGTGCGTAGCCACTATAAAAAACCAGAGACATTGATAAACCTGGACCTTGTGAGCTTTGCCTACCCCCAACTTGCACACATTCAAGATGCAGAGACAATTATTTTTAAAATATATGTGGTCCTAGAAATGGGAGGATGTAGTCAAAGGTCAACAACCAACAGTAGAGAAGGCTATCCAGTTACTCACCAAAGTCATCAGGTACTTGGGAAACGAATGTTTGGAAGCAAAATATTTTATACTGGTTTTTTTTTTTTTCATTAAACTTTGATTCACCAAGATAAGATTCTGAGTTTCCCTTATTTTCAAACATGCCTAGCCTTTTTGTGCTTAACATGTTGCATTCAAGGCATTTATGTGAAACTAACTGTTATTGAAATATCTGAACACTGTGACACGTCTTACTGATGTCTTTAAATATAAATGGATCAGGAAGTACTTTGCTTTTATGTTGCATCATTAGCTGAAGATAGAAAGCTTCACTTAATTTGCGTGGTACTTAAAATTTCCTACCAAATGCAATGCCATCATCACAGAAGCATTAAATATTTCACAGCAAATTTTAGTGAAGCAGCTTGGATTACACTAAAAAGTAAAAGTCACTTCAATATAAACAAACCCACACAATATATATGACCTATAATTTCATTATTTGGGATACCTTGTTTGTTGTGTTTTGCAGAAAGCAACATCACAGGAAATAATTAAAATGCTTAAATACATAAAAAAATCCATTGCAAAGGATTGATCTCCTGGTGCTTGGCCTTGTGCAATTGAATATTCCACTGGGAAATCTGTGGAAGGCACTGTGTTTGAGGAGTTAGTAATCTTGAGCAAGCCACCCTTGTACTGAGGGTGTGAGGAGTCCATAGTTTAGGGCACTGTAAGGGAACCTGCTGCCATGTCCCATGCCAGCCCCTAGCACCACTGGTGTTCTCTCAGAGAGCATCCAGTCTATCAGGAGACAATACACGGGTTGGATTTTTACACAAGATGAAAGGCACCACAGCATGGGAGGTGGGAGGACCCCTTCTATGGCTGGCACCTGCGCAGAATGGCATAGGAAAATCTATTCAGGACCTGTTTGGTGCTGCATGAAAAAAGGTTTCTAGCATCTGAAAGGATAGAAGACTTACTCTCTATCAGTATTCCTCTTTTTATTCTCTTTTATTAAGATGTTGCCAAACCTTTCTCATAGAGATCCTGAAAGAACCTTCTCACCAGTATCAATACCTGTGCAGAACAGTTTTCTATTTGAGACGTAACACAATTATGCAATAATGTAATGGCTTATGATAGATCACCCTAAGCTAAAAACATACAAAAAACCATATATATTATTCAGTAGTATACATCACAGCAGGTTGAGGGGCATTAGGTAACTATGTGAAGTTATTGTGGCAGAGAGTGCTTACAGGAAGTCCACATGGATATCTAAAATGCAGTACAAGCACGTCTTTCCTCTATAAAAGCCTTTGCAAGTGGAGGCACAAAGTGTTGTAAGAGCCAGTACCTCCTAGGAATAGTCTGGCTTTGGCTTTGCTCACCAGAACCCAACCTCCAAATTTTCCTCAAATACCTTGCTTTTGTTGATGGCTTTCTCTCCAGACAAGTGCCCACCTTAGGCTTGCTGCATTGTTTGATCCTATGTCTCCTGGCCTAAAGTCATCATCTTTCTGCAGCTTTCCTTCTGCCCTCTAACCTAGCCACCAGGCTTTGCTTCTCTAGCCTATATCTTATGCAGTGCTCTTCAGCACCTTCAGCCCATCAGTGGCCATTTCCAAGTCAAACACCCTTCTTTTAGGGTTATTGATCCTGACGAGTTTCTGATTGCATTGCAAACAACACAGATATTACCCTTACAGCTTTTTAGCAGACTTTAGTACCTTGGTTTTTTAGGTGATTACACTCAGTAATGGTTCTTTAACACAAAAAAGCCTACGGTAAATATCCCAAAAGGAAACATTTTTCAGGTTTAGCTCAGTGCTATTACATTAGTGTCCAATGAACACAAATGCAACCTTCCTCAAGTATAAATTAACACACTAATATTTTATTTAAACACATACTAGTATATTTAAATCTTCAAATAAATCAAAGAAATGCAAACCTACTCTAGCAAATGAAGGTTACTTCATATTTGAAAAGCCTTGGCAAATTAATCACAGTAAGAGCATAAAAGATGAGGAAATACTGTGGTTATATTCAGATGTAAATTTCAAAAGTTGTTCAAGTCATTGACCAGAAATGGTCAAATAACAGCAGTCACATCTGATATTAGTCAGAATAAAAGTGTTAATGAGAAAGATACAAGCTTGGAATGACATTTTACTCAACTTATATACCCATAAAACATAATTCTGTTTGACTGATTTGAAAATATTCCTTCATAGCAAGAGAGCCATAACTGATAGATGTCATGACCACCTCCAGTACTTGATTATCTTGCGGCTAGGTCAAGGCTCATTGAAAGTCTGATATAATTTTCCACTCTTTTGCACTAATCATACAGATTTTCTTTTTCCTTGGCATTCACATAGTTATGTTCTGTCACACTTGCACCAGATGCATCATTATTTGATGAGTAGCTCCAATGAAAATAGGTTACTACCTAATAGAATAGTACTCAAGAGGAAACAGGTTTTCCTGTTTCCAGAGTTTAGTCCATGGCAAAAATTTTCTTTAGAGTATGGTTATTACGAAACATTTTATTAAATTAATTGTTTACCAAGAATCCACTAAGGAATAAACTATTTTGTAAATCACAGCCCCATTCATAGAAATAGAGTAGTGTTTTGGCTTTATAATGCATACCAGGCCTACAGGACTTCCAAAGTACAAACCCTTCCTCATATCTGTTGTATTGTTGTCAAACCTGAATTTTAATCTTAGAATCCAGGACATATGAGTTTTGAAACAGATTTTCTACTTTACTTGCTTGCTGCATATTGATTTGAAATAGTGAGGCATCATATATCCATGCCACAATAGGACCATACATTTCAATAAATGACTATGATGTGACTGATGTCAGCTGCTACCAAAATTATTGATACTGATGAATGTATCTGTGTCAGTATTCATGCTTATTTTGTGCTCCACTAGACTTTATTTGCAGTTCATTCCACTCCCTGTCCTTCATGTTATGAGGAATAAGGAGTTCCAGTTCTTGTCTCCTTGTCTTGCCTCACATCTCCTTATCCAGGAGTTTAGTCCTGACCCCAGATATCAGATCAGATATCTAGGAGATATCAGATGAGTGCAGATGGATGAGGATGGAAAGGAGGAGAGACCCAAACATTCCTGTGTGCATTCACAGTCTATCAGCATCACACGACTTTTTGCCTGAATATATTATTGTATCTCAATACTTCATTATAAAATTATAGTTTATGATAATTTGAAATATCTCATTTGATGATTTTAAAGGTACCATTCTCCTCTGCACTTAAAAAAAAATCCAGAAAATGGCATAAGCCTTCATAGGGAAGAATGAGTGATGAGCAATGGATGAGAATAAGCTCTGGATGGGCTTGAAATCAGGTACTAGTAGATTACAGAGGGAATTTTCATGTCTACAGATAATTGATATATAATAAAAACCACTTTGGCAAATCTATCATGGAGTACGTAATATGTCTTAACAAGTGTTAATTGATTATTAGAAATTTGTTTAGCCTGACATATTTTTTATCTGCCTCACGATGAACACTGCACAGCTGGTTTTATTTGGCTGTGTGTTTTTTCCTTGTAAGAAAAAGTAATTTTCTCTTACAGCATGTATTCACAGTGAAATTCACAGAGCAAAAAGGAAGAACACAGAACTTCCTTCATTACTCAATATCCAAGTCAAATAGACATTAATTAAAATTCTCCATATCTGTGTCCTTTCTGTAGAGTCCACACAATGAGAAGAGAAAAGGAAGGTACATAAGAGGCCTGTCGAGGTCTCTGCCAGCTCTCATTTCACTTGATTTTTGTGGGCTGTTTTTGAGATGTGATAGACGAAAGAAGAATAAGATCAAGAAGCAGCAGCAATGGCATAAACTGAAATAGAAAAGGGGCATTCAAGAGGGATAGAACAGAGTTTCAGTCCCAAGCTGTCATTTCAGGCTGAACCACAACAGATTTATATAGCAAAAGCAGTTCTTATAATGGCTATTGGGAAAACAGTTAATGTTTTAATTACTACAGGATTAAACCATTAAAAAATAAAGATCCCCACTGACAACAAATATGCATCAGCAGTAAGTTTGTGTTATTTGCTTAACAGTTTTAAGTTCTATAGTTACAGATATTTAAAATTTATTTTCCCTTAAAACCTTTAGGAAAAGGAAGCAGTTCATATTGGTCTGACATAGAGATAGAAATTCACACACAAAAAAAATTAAAATAACTTGATGATATTCCAATAAAACAGAGCAGTGGAAAAATCACTGTGCACTTCAAGTAAACACACATTACATGCTTGGTGAGATATTCAAAATAATGAGTACATGCTGACTTGTACAAGAGGCCCACATACTTCAACTTGAATATACTTCACCATAGCTAATGCAAATGAAGAAAAACTATCATATTTACGCATAAAGGAAAAAAAAACTCAAACCAACAATTCAATTATGTAAACAAGAGGCCTGATTTCCCCTCACAGCAGCGCAGCCATAAATTCCAGATAAGAAAAATTTTTACTTCCACAGGTCTGAGATGAGAATCAGCCCCAGATGACCTTTGCAGGAGGTAATACAATCTTCTTTGTTATATAAACACAATTTGAAATATGGATTCTGCTGCTTCCTAGACAACTGCTCAGGAACTGCACTTAGGAGTAATGCTATGTGAAATTCTGTAGTGAACCCCAGTCCTGGGACAGTTTTTCTCAGCTGATCCCTTTAAAAATGGTTGCATAAAGAGGTTGAAGAGGTTTTTGTATGCTAAGTATTTCTTGACATGGCAATGTTGATAGCTCTATGATTTCTGTTAAAAGCTGCTCTTTACTTGTAATTTTAACAATTTTCCCCTTTAAGTTGTAGCTTTTATTTTCTCTTAAATGCTTGCTACTCCTTTCTACTAAAGATATCTTGTTTCCTGGCCTCCTCATGCTCTCTATATTTCAGATTTTAAGGACACTAGATTTCTCAAATATTTCTGTGATGATATTTCAAGATTTAGCTGTATAAAAGGAAGATATGTTGGTGTTCCTCATTGTCAAAATCCTGTTTTGACAGACTTCCATCACTTACACAATGCAGATTAAACTAAGAAGAGTGAAGAGAAGGCAGGTAAAAGCTAAACCAAACAGATGAAAAAAGGATGAAGTTGAGGGACTTTCAGTGTCTCTAGTGCTTTGTCTCTTTCTGAGTAGAGTCACTCTGAGATTACTGGACCTATGAAACATCACGAGAAAATGCAAAATTCAAACTACTTTACTATAAAATACTTTGATGGAGATATCCATACAACAGTAACATGAAATTTTCTGTACCATTTATTCAGTTCTACAGCATTCATTTTTAGGTGACTGACAAGATTTTAAAAATTGTATTGGTTTCTTTCTTTACCAGCCTTTCTTTAAAATGTAGGCCATCAAAATAATTTGACTTGCTTCTGTTGACTATGAAAAAGAGTGCCAAACATCAATCTCAAATTACCTTGAAAATGTCACAAAAGTAAAAGGGAAATAAGACAATTCTAAAACCTGTATGTTGAAGACAGTACCAACAAATCAATGACAGCTAAATCAAGCAAATAAAATCTTTGTATTTCCATTTACTCAATGGTTTTTAGTCTGATGTCTGACAATGCTGTAAGATGCATAACAGTGAAGGAGGAAAGGCAGAGCTTTTTAAGAGAAAAGCTTCTCTAGGTGTTTGAAACAAATGAGGGAAAAAACCCTTCAAAGTTTGAATTTACAGTCTAGGTATACACACTACTACTTTGAGCCAATTCTAGAATCTTGAATGTACTCATTTGCAGTAATGAATCTAGTTAACAATACAGGAATTCAAGGTTCTTAATCCTATTTTAACTTGCAAGGTTCCTTTTCAATCAGTCAATTGTATAAATTGAATTTGGAATATTAATCTGTTTTCTACCCAGCAGCTTCCCTTGCCAAAAATATCTGCCTAATATCAGTGAAGAAACTCCTTCTGTAAAATCACCTGAATTAGATCCTTAACGTTACCTGGCATTACTGTCCTCAGCCAACAATGCTGTGTTGCTATTCAGGTCTGGTGGTGTTATAACTCCTTAAGCATCTCAGATTCAACTGCTTTCCTACTAGGAAGGCCTTGGGCTGTCATGCATCTTGCAAAGGGTTTTGATCCTGTAGGAAGCTCTAGATGCCCCAGGTGATTAAATTCTTAATGCAGACCTCTTCTTCACTGCCCTGTCTCAGGTTAAAAATGTTTTGTAAGCACATTTTTCTCCAAATAGAGAATACCTAATGCAAATAGGCATGAGTTGGCTGCAGCCAGGCCAGCAATTAGAGGTTCAACCAGGATATAAGAGCTGCAAGTTCACATCACTCTTTCAATGGTTGGTTAATTATTTATATATAGTGGAAGAGTTCCAACAAGAGAGAAAAAAGGTATTCAAGCTAGAACACTCAATTGTTTAATGATGGGCATTCCTAGAGGATATAGATTGCCATTCCTGAATTGAATTCAGCAGAATGGGAATTTGATTTCAGGCCAATGTTATAATTGCTAAGATAATGCATTTCTAGGATAAGTGAAGTTTTGGGGTTTTTTAAAATTTTATGTCACATACAGAAATTAAACATATAATTGTGTGAGAAGGTTGCTTTCATGGGACCACAAGATAAGAAAGATCCCTAAACAGTCTTAGAACTAATTAGGTTGAAAAAACCTCCAAAATCATTGAGTCCAACCTTCAAATGAACACCACTTCCTCAACTAGACCACAGCACTAAATGCCACGCCTGGTCATTTCTTGAACACCTCTAGGGATGGTGATTCCATCACCTGGGCAGCCCATTCCAATGCTCAACCACCCCTTCCAGGAAGAAATTCTTGCTACTGTCCAACCCAAACCTGTGGTGCCACTTGAGGTCATATCCTCTTGTCCTGTAACTTGCTGCCTGGGAGGAGAGGCCAATCCCTCCTGGTTACACCTCCTTTCAGCAATTGTAGAGAGTAATAATGTCTCACCTGAGTCTCCTCTTCTCCAGGTTAAACAACACCAGCTCTTTCAGCCCGTCCTCATATAATTTACTTTCTAGACTCTTCAGCTTTGCTGCCTTCAAAATCTAGTACTTCAATTTCTTTCTTGAACTGAAGAGCCCAAAACTGATCACAGGACTCATCAGTGCTGAGTATGAGGGAACAATTACTTCCCTGGTCCTGCTGGCCGCATAATTTTTGATACAGGATGCCATTGGCCTTCTTGGCCACTTGGGCACACACTGGGTCATGTTCACCTAACTGCCAAACAGCACATCTAGTTCATTTTCCACTGGGTCATTCTTTTTATCACTATATAAACCTCCCCTGGTGCAGCTTTCTACTGTTCCTACATGTTGTCTCACTGGATCCCATGAAGAAATCAGTAATTATGTTCAGACCAAGGTGGTCCCTGAAGTCTCTCAATTTATTATTATGATAAAGATAGGTCATGGCCTCCACTGGGGTATTTGCACAGTTTCATGGGGATGATCTTGCTTTACTCCTTTACAAATAGCTGGGACATTGATCTTTAGACAGGTTTCCATTATTTTTGATGGTCTCATATACATAGAGGAGCATGCAACACAGTCCAGTGAATTTCAGAACATTTCTTATCCCAGCTAATGTCATACCCAAACTTTGAAGAAACACCGAGTACCTTGATTCCTCTGCTTGCAAACAGCATTTCTTTGACAACAGACTGTGATGTAATGTTTGCTTCATAATAGCTATATCCTAAATGAATGATCACATTATTTTAATCAGTATTATTTAGAGATTTCTAGATTTATGCAGTATGGCTGTAGAATGTAATTTTGGAATTTAGAAAAAAATTAGTGAATGCCATATTTGTTCTTGAAGTCATAATTGGCAATGCCAGCATCAACATGTAAAAATTTCTGTCATGGAAAACTAAATCTAGCTAGCTAGATTTGGATTTGTGAAAAGGAAAACAACATCCATAACACCAATATGTTTTGACAGGTACTTAGACAACTATATGAACATCTCAGAATAAATGTCAATCATTTCAGGAAAACATCAAGAAATTAAAACTACTATGTCTGGCTTTGTGCATTTTTAAATAATTGCTAATATTTAATAAATGGACTTTAAAAGTCATTCTCTCCCCAGTTAAAATAAGTACTTTAGATTCACTAGATTCAGAAAAAAACCCTATTCTTTTTACATGGATCGGAAAAAGCATCTTAAACAACAGCTCTGTCAGAGGTGCGAGTCCTATACACTTTCATTACAGCATCTCTTAAGGGAGTTTGAGTATTTTTGTTTTGATATTAATAATTATATAATTAAATCTATTACTTGAATGCAGGATCCTGTACAAAAAGAGAATAACAATATATGTATTTCTTAATTTTCAGTTTCAGTGTATCATGATGGATAAGGATAAGATTCTGAAGAGCCAGGATACCATTAAATATTTGATGACTGTGAGGTGCCAAGTTATTTCTTGCAACTTATGATACTTTTTCTCATATAAGAATAAGTAAAAGAACCATCACTTTCTAACCCTCTTTTTAAAATATTTGTGTTGAAAATTTATACGCTACAGTAAAATAGTTTAAAGGGACCACGTTCAGGTCGTGATCCAGGCACACCTGATTGCAGTGGTGAACAATTCGACTTTTTTCTTCCATTCAGTGAAGTAACAAGCACTACCACTTGTTTTACAAAGTTGTCAAAATATTTTTCTGTATTGCTCAATTCTGAGAGAAATGTTTAAAAGACATTTGTAGATTCCATGAGGATGCATTCACTGACATGTACTTAGCAGAATTTATTTCAAAAGCAGAACCGTTCTAAGATTAAAAGTTTAAAGTAAGTAGAGTTTAGACTGATCTGGCAATTCTCTGCTGCTAAAGAGGAAAGTTAGATACAATTAATTTAAAAATTAAATTTTACTTGCAATACTGTATGGCATGCGCAGGCTTCAATGTCTGTGAGACAGAAACACAGAGGAAGAATGCAATACCCATTTAAATAAATGAGATTCACATCAGGGAAGGATTTTAGGTACTTATGACCTGAGTAGAAGATACTAAATGATCCTAATCTGCTTGGCATACTGCTCACATACAGACCTCATACACTTTTTAACCTGTATGTCCTTCCAGTTTCAAAATATTTCTACTTTGGAAAGACCTGGGCTTAGTTCCATGTAACTTGATTCCAATAATTATCTCTTGGATCAAGGTGATCATTATTATCCATGTGAATTGACAAATAAATATTCCTGATATTATAATAAGAAAATAAGGAAGGAAATCCCCTGGGCTGGTATCCTTTTATAATTGTTGAAGACATTTACTCCATCAAGTTCACATCTGAAAAAATTTAGAAAAGTGAAATTTTCCTGAGCTGGCTAGTGTTTCTTCCCACAGTACTGTGGCAGATGAATAATATTCTCTCTCTCTCTCTCTCCCCTTTTCTTTCCAGAAAACATGCAAAGAAAAAATGAATTAAGGTAACAAAATGATCATCAGAATGAAACAAGTATTTTAATGTAGGGGGATAGAATATAAGTAAATAAAGGTAGTATAGAAAGTAATCTTACCCCTTAAGGAGTTGCAGCTGGGTTAATTATCAGAGATTGGGAACAGGCCTGATTTTAACAGGCTGTAGCTGTAGCCAATGAGAAGAGTGTTATAAAAGAGTGGATTGGGTGGTTGAGGGGATCCAGAGTCAGTTGGCTGCTGTGAGGACAAGGAAGAGTCAGTGCCTAGAGGAGCTGCCTACAAGAAACAAGGATGTATGAAACTCTAGCTCTAGCAATATGGAACCTTTGCAATGTAATGATAATAGAACTCTGGCAATATAATGACAACAATTTTAATGTATCAAAATAATATTGGCTCTGGGAAACAAATTTTCCTACATGTTTTAACATGGATCTTCTAATAGAAACACTACAGAAACAGGCTTTTCATTTCCCCCCAACCAAAAAATCACTCTGAACACAAAACTTTCTAAGGTTTTAACACATTTAAAAAGATATTATATTTTAGATTTAAAAGTTTGATGACTCTTGCTAATTCCATTTCAGAACCTAGTATTTACTAGGATAGAGGTTAACCTTGGTTACATATAAATTAAAATTAGATTCTCAGCTTTACAATTCCATCTCATTTTAAATCTCATGTTCTCTAATGATTTTAAAGTATAGGACACATGGTCTTGGTAAAATGTGAGAAAAGATCGGGTCTAATTTATATTTTCTGTTAAAGGGAACTATAATTATCAAAATTTGTTACACTGCCTTTTGTAGCCATTAGCTCACAATAAGTAGAGTAATAATGTTTTATTATATTACTTTTGTGAATAAGCTAAGTAATTTCTGTGTGTATGCAATATTTTGTGCAGTAATGTATTATCTAGCTCATTATTATATTATTATTACATAATGTAATTATTATGTAAACATTATTATTACAGCTATAACAGAATTTTGCAAATATATGTACTTGTATAATATTTTCCTAGCTCTATTTAGACACCACTTCATAAAAACAGCAGGAATTTGGTGGTAGTTTAAAGGGTTTACTACATTCTGGTCTTAATCATGATCAATGTGAACAATTCAAATCCATTTTTTATAAAGACAAATTCAAATCCATTTTTTATAAAGACATAAAGGTTATCCATTGCTCTAAATATGATACACTGAATACAATCCTCCAGCAATAAAACATCATCAAACAAATCCTGACTTATGTTTATTACCACTATTATTCACTACTATTGAGTGATACTAAGAATATTTTTAGACTCATTATATTAAGATTCTTTCAAACATAAGTTACTTGTCAAAAACCAAAATTGATGTAAATAATATCTTGAACTGAGTAAAATTATGCTATTTGCATCATCTTTGAGCAGGATGCTTGCATTACCATATCATAAAGTAACCTTACTCCAGTTTTCTGGGTTGCTTTTTTCTGTTACTGCCAGTAATATATGTGCCTCAAAGCATAAGAAAACTGCTTTGCCTGCATATCCTCCTGAGCTGTAGCAGCTTTGTTTTATCCTGCAGGACAAAGTCTTGACTATACCTTCGCTAGCTGACCCATTCCCCTCATGCGTTCAAAGTGTACCTGGGGAGCAAAAAAAAAAAAAAAACAAACAAAAAACCCAACCATTCAAAATAAAAAAAAGTTTTGCTGTATTTCTGTCTTGCTGAAACCCCCACAGATTTAGAGAGAAGCTGTTAAGCTATCCTGTTGCCCTTGGGTCATCAACAAAACCACATGTGGGCCACAATATTGGGAGCTAATTAGAAAATGGGCCAAAAGCAGGTGCTAACTTGAGGATACTTCTGCATTTAGTAGAAACTTACCTTGATTCCTTAAAAGACATGCATTTATCCCACTGCAGATTTTTGTGAGAGCTGTTGAGAAGCAAGCAAGAAAGTGTCCTGCAAAACGTTTGCAGTATGCACCTGATTCCATTTGCCTGGGTACAAGGACAGTTTTATGGCTTACTGAGGGTGCAGTGTGCATGTCAACTCATAGTTTGTACCATCAATATACATTGTAAGTCAATATTAAATATAAACCAACATCAAAAGCAAAATTAAGTTTGAATTAAAGTTGTGTTGCTTTGCATTGCTCCTGCTCCTTGTTTGTACAAAATCTGTGAAATTCTAGGTACACCAGTGACTCTCTTAATTACAGGTGTTCTGGAAAATATATCAAGTTTTCTGACTAGCAAGGACATTTTTAAATGAAAGAGGGCTAAGGGTTAAGGTCAGCCATCCTTTTTGCCACAAGACAATACCACGGGAAGCATGTCTATGCTATTGGCAGTGGTACACATGTGTTCTAACATTCATGGTCAATGCTTGCAGTCAGACATTTGGGACTTAACATACTTGTAGCAAAATAACAGCATGTACCATCTGCTGCAGGTGTACACCTCAAAATATTGCTCTAGTACACACACATTTTGCAAATACTCATGTCTCAAAGTGAGTCCCATTTTCATTTCTACTTTGCATACCAAACTACATATTTCACTTAGGTTAGCCATTTTTTGTTATTTGAAAGACTCAAAAAAAGGCTTTTATCTCTTAGCTAACAGAGTGAAATTCTGGTTTTTCTGTAGAAACAGCATGTAAAGTCACCTAGGTTATTCTGGTAACTCGGTGAGTTCCACCATTGCCATTTTCCCAGAGAAACTGTGGCTGCCCCATCTGTGGAAATATTGAAGGGCAGTTTGCATGGGGCTCTGGGCAATCTTGTCTAGTGAATGGCATCTCTACCTGTGGCTGAGGGGTTGGAATTAGATGATATTTAGGCCTCTTCCAACCCAAACCTTTCTATGATCTAAATGCACTGGATGAGATCACTGAACAGAAGATTACAATACAGATTCATTCTTAAATGTGTAATTATTGTTTTTTGCATTGTCTTCAGCATTTCCTTAGAAATTGTTACAGTTCAGAAGTATTGGGGATGGCTGGTAGGTGAGAGCACCTGCAAAAATTCATACCAAAGATTACAGGAACTCCTGTCAGGGCCAGGACAGCCAAGTGTCAAGCTACAAGCCATGTGTAATGCTACAAGGTTTATTGCTACAAGTAGTCACAGCTGTTTTAAGTATTACTTCTAGTATCACATTCCCTTTTTCAAGTGTTTTTTTCTTTTGTTAAAGCTACTTCAAATACATATGCATGACTTTTTTACTAACTGGAAGAAATATCCTGGAAATTGAAGTTGATATTGAGTTTGTTTCCTGAAGCATTGATTTTTCTGTTATGCTAAAATGCAAGATATTGATCTGTAGAGTTTCCTCTCAATATCCAAATACATCTGTATATTCTGATGGCATTTTTGGTCTATGTTTCACATGGGTCTGTGTGCTGTCCCATGCTTTCATGTTGATCATCCTGTAATTGATTTCTTCTGGATATTTGTGACTAATGTAGTTGCTGTTGGAGGGAATAATTTTTTACTGTATTTGTGATTAAATGTTATCTTGTTTTGTGTAAAGGCATTTTGCATTAACATTTTCTGAGCAGTGATTTTGCTTTCATTTTGTCTGAACATCTCCATGACATATTTGGATAAACAACTATACTGAGAGCAGAAGTGTGGTGCTCACAATCTTTTAATTCTTTATTAGGAGAGCTTCAAAAAATTTCTGTACTAGATTTTTGTTTGCACAGAATTGTTAGAGCTGCAAGAGACCTCTAAGATCATTGAGCCCAGCTGCTAAAGGAGCACTTTGTTCAGTACTAAACCACTAAACTAGCACCCAAATGCCCCAACTACACATTTTTTGAACACTTCTAGGGATGGTGACTCTATAATTTTCTAGGCAGCCTGTTCCAATGTCTCACTACTCTTTCAGTAAAGGACTTTTATCTAATATCAAATCTAAACCTCCCTTGGTACTCCTTGAGACCATTTCCTCTTGTCCTATATCTCATTACTTAGGAGAAGAGACTGGTACCCATCTTGTTCCTCCCTCCTTTCAGGCAGTTGTAAAAAGTGGTAAGGTCTCCTCTGAGCCTCCTTTCTCCCAGGCTAAACATCCCCATCTCTCTCAGCTGCTCCTCAAAAGCTTTGTGCTGCAGACCCTTCACCAGCTCCATTGCTTTCCTAAGGAATGACTCCAGCCCCTCAATGTTTTTCTTGTAATGAGAGGCCCAAAACTGAAGGCAGGACAAGAGATGCAGCCTCACCAGTGATGAGTACAGGGGGAAAGCATTGTTTTAATTGTAAAATATCAATGATGAGACCAAAGTTTCTCCAGTTTCATGTTGCTGTTCTAGTGTAAATTTGATTGGCTGCATGCTCTGTATTCTAACATAGACACTTGATTTTCCTACTGTGAGCACAATGAATTTCTCAAACTGTTTAAATGTAGTGTAACATACATTATAGTCCTCATTTTGATTAAGTCTTCCAGAATTGACATAATAGTCAGTATCACATTGTACATTCTCTCAGCTCCCCTGTGAATCAATTCAATTAATGCCTTTGCAAAGGAATTGTTTAATTGGTGAGCCTAAAAAAACAACTGCAAGTAAGAGAGTTTAATAACCCACAGACATTTGGAAGGCTTACATAAACACTAAACTTTAAAAAAACAGCTAAAATAGAATGTTTCCTGATAGCAAAGAGTATATCACAGTGTTGAAGTCAACTAAACTGTAGAAAATAGCAGTATTTTCAGAGACAAACATTGAGGTTCAGCAAGATTTAGATTCTTCTTCCTAATGCTATTTGAAAAACCCTAGGAAGCATTTAACTGGTAATATATAGGGGGCTTAATATTTGGTCTGCTCCTTTAAAATGTTATTATACAGAAAAACCTGCAAAACATTAAAATAAGACTGAGAAATGAATGGTAAAATCCCAGCTTTTGGACTGAGCTGAACTTTTTGAAGAATAATCCTTCCTTGATACCAACACACAATTTTTTTTGTGTACCAGCTGGATTTCATTGCCATAGGAAAACTGTGTACCTCAAAGGCAAATTCAAGGATGAGTCATTTAGATCTGTAACAAGAAACACAGATGGAAAAATGCCACAGCTGCACAGAGCTGGGAGCAGAAAAGTGCACGACCTTAATGAATATGCTTTTACATTTGACAGACTCCATCAGAGAACTCGCAGTAGCTGCAGAATCCCATGGCACCATAAAAACATTTGGCATTGTTTAATCCCATTGTTGCAAGGAAAAGTGTGAGATTAGAAATAGAACATGGAAACTGCTTTCTACCCTTGTTGCCTGGATCTGATATGTTTCTGGAATAAAAATTCAATATAGAAGTGCAACAGCTATAAAAAGGTATGCTTGTATTTTCCATTTCCTTTTTATCCATTTTTTTATTATCTTCTATGACCTTTGTCTTCCAAAACATTTTCTTTTATCTCATCTTTGTTTTCATTCCTCAACTCCAATTTTTGCAAATTTTTTCCCATCTTCCAAGGAATCTCCTCTCTTTCTTTGACACGTCTGCCGCAGCTCAACAAGGAAAAATACACATGTGAGATTTAATAACCCTGTGCAGCAATCCATGCTAGAGGGTTATTTGAGAGAAAGTGTCCTTGCAGAAAAGAATTTAATGTGTGCAGGATCCATGGCAGGCCAAAATCCCTTGCCCTCATGTATCCCAGGGCAAGAACAATGTCTGAGAGTGCCTCATCCTCACCTCAGAGAGGACAGCTTACATCAGCATTCTGGATGTGCATCTGAGGAGGTGGGCTGGCAATGAGCAGGGAGGAGATGTTATTTCAGCAAAGGCCATGACAGATTCAGTTCAGATTCTGACTTATTAGTTGCATTCAGAAATGTTCACAGCCTATTACTAAAGAAAGCATTTAATGCTCTGAATCACTCTCACTGTTAAACCAAAAAGAGTAACACTCCCTTCCCTCCACATATAATGTATTACAACGAGCAGAATCAGAGAAGAATAGTGGGTGCAGATGCTTTTTTCTACCCACATAAAACAAAATATAGAATTTCCTGTGCATAGACAGTAGTGGAGAGCAAGGAAATATTTCATTGGACACTGAAGAATGATCTAAAAATAAAAGAGGAAGGGCAAAAAAAGATATTGTACATCCTCTGAGTAGTCTTCTTAGAGTTCAGGGATTGAAACCTCAAATGTGTCTACATAGATAAGACCCTGATCTTCAAGAGCAACCTTTTCTTTCCAACATCAGTTATTCAGCAGTCAATTAGGCAATGATGTTCTAAAGAATCATTTGTCCTGTTCAGTAATACAGCTTTCTTATACACAGAAGAAATGTTAGCCACCAGCATCAATATATCTCTTTTCTTCAGAGGAACACAGCTATATATCACCTACTGGAACATCAGAGCTGATGATACTGATAAGAAAAGCCAAATGCTGAAAGCTTTGCTGCTGCTGTTTGAATAGAGAAATAAGATTGATATATACTGAGGGTCAGTTTTGGCAAAGAAAAGATCCTATAATTTCCATGCCCTCTATTTCCCTTATCAAATTACTTTTATTCTCATCAGCTAGACTATTTTCAATTCCTGACTTATATTTCTGGTTTTAGGCTGTTTAAACAACCTTGATTTTGCATAGCTTCTCATGGTAAATCACTGTTTAAAACTGTTTGATCCCTAGCTCTGATCATACCCCACAAGGAACATCCAGAAGCTATTTCTTCCAAAATATAACTAACACAGAGATCCTATTGGAGCTATTACTTCAAGCAGCTATCCATTTATGACCTGATCTAAGCAAAGTTTCTCTAATTAAAATTGCTAAGATAGGAGAATATTGTGGAAGAATGTGGAAAAGATATAGAGCCATAGCATACAAAAATATTTATATAAGATCAAATGTACCTGTAATGCAACAACACTGAAATCAGTAGTTTACATCACATGATGAGTTCAGTCCTGACATGTTCTATTAATAAGGAAAGTTTCATGGCCATATAACTACAAGATATAATTCTATTGTCTTCCTGCAATTTACTTCTATTCTCTAGAAAGACTGGTAGGGGGTAGGTCTCTTGCAAGGGAAGATAAAATACGGATTTCCAGGTCACAGCCAGGGTTCTAGGTATTTTTGAAAATTAAATAATAGCATAAGAGATTTCCAGGCTTCAAATCTATGGTTGATTCCAGCTTTTGCCTGGAATGCATGGATGTTGACTCAGTGAAAGTCTTTCTGAGAACAGACCTGGACCCAGCAATTCCAGAGGGCCTCCAGCATGCTGCACGTCCAGCAGCCCTCCCTTGGGGCTGACTTTGTCCCCTCTGTGATGCAGAGTATCTAACACTTTCTGGTCTGAAACAAGACACTTGAAATCAACTGCTGAATCTGCTGCAGGTCTCTATGGTTACATTTACAGTCAGTTGCTGCTTTGTACACAGGAATAGATGGGATTTTTAAAAACTCAGGCTGCTTTTGCAGAATGACAATCTAAGTTGTGACTTTCTTCCCCCCAATACACTGAGAACATATAAGCCAATTTTCATAAGACAGGGTAAACCTAAAGGTAATGCCCATTATTCCAATACAGACTGACAAATTGTTCAGATAAAAAAGTTCAGAGGGCAGGAATTATGGTAGAATAGGCCAGCTTAAAGGTTTTAAGAATGAAACCTCATAAGGGCCTAATAACAGCCATTTGTGTAGACTTGCTTTTCTTCCCAAAGTCCTTTCTTTGCAGTCTAGACCTTTGTTTACTTAAATCCTGATAAAATTCCCGATTCATTTTAATTGTTCTCCACTAGTCTAAGGATATAAATTCAATATTAATGTAAATTAAGTGCAGCTCCTGTACTAGTGGTGCACAGATCATTGAAAAGAGTAAAGAGTAAAGGTATTTAGGAGCATGTATTCACCTCATTTTACATTAATTAAAGATGAAGAAAATCATAAGTAGATTTCCCTATGATTATTCATCTCTGTAAAAATATCACTGGCTTTATCTCAACAGCTACAAGAGACCAGGATGTCAGCTTTACATTTTGAAACACCATCACCAAAATGCCCTCTAGCAACACTGACTTAGTGGAGACAATGCCACCTACTGAAGTATTCACATCCCTTGCTTCAGGACACTTTCCTTCATCACTAATTGTCAAAGCAGAATTGACAGTGTTACCTAGAGAGCTGCTAAGTTTAAACTCCATCACTACTGTTCTCAAAAGAGATGAGGGACCTCTTCTTCTCATCTCTGCTTATGATGGTAGCAGGAGAAGAACACAAGCTATTTCCAGGCACACGTATTAAAAAAAAAGCCAGGATAATCTAAGCCCTCACCTTCATTTCATTTTCTCTTGAGATTTTTTTTCTCCTTCACAACTGGAGCAAAAGATGCTTTCATTTCTGTTCTGCAGCTTTTTTTCCTACCTTAGAAAAGGCCAGATGAACACACAATCTGCAAATGAACAAAATCATTGTTATTTGCTCCAGAATATGAATTACTAAGGTTTCCTCTCTAGGACTAACATTGGTAAAAGGTAGTGGGTCTTATAGGAAGAAAGACCACTTAACTAACATATCCTAAACATACATAGCAGAAACTTCCTCCTAAGATCTGATTTTTTAAAATGTATCCTACACTGTCAAAAGAGCTTGTTTCAAAGCCTTAACCATTAAAATAGGATGAGAGCTATCTTATATAACAGTATTTAAAAGACACTGACTGCATAAAAACAGCTCAGGGAACTATGTAAAGTTTTAGCTATGTCAGGATTTTTGCTCTATTTAAAATAAGCCATTCTACAAAACACAGCATAAATAATCAGCAGCATAATCCTCCAATTCTTCATCATGGGAGGAGTTCCCAGAAAGTTTTCCTAACAATTTGTGTACTTTTCTCTCTAACTGATCAAAACTTTCCACCAAAACAGAAAATGAGTATTGTTTAGCCAGACAAAAACGGACATATAAAAAAACCTAAAATAATGGTAGGCATTTCAAAACATTCATAAATGACAATAAAATGAGATTTTGCTCTTTTTTTCTTTTGGAAGTCGGTGCTTCTGGAGCAAAAACAATAGCATAGGAATGCTGCATTCCTGTATGATCTGACAGTTTGATATAAAATGTTAGCTCATATCTACCTTAGAAAGAATAATGTTCAGACATAAGAACTAATGTCAGGGTGAGGTTTAGGGCTATTCAGAATATTATTTCTTCTCAGTGCTCCATCTTATAAATTATGCATGATAGATGGTGATGTGTTCTCTGCCTGCCTGTGACTCATGTGGTCAGTACTGCAAAGGTACAGAGGAATCAGAAGTGAATCCTTTCTCTGCTAAGCAAGAATATGAAAGGCCATCCACAACAGCTATTCTGTGGTTTGAAGTTAATTTCAGCTGCATTTTTGTTTTTCTTTTTAAATAGTTAAATTAAATATTAAAGCAACACACAAAAATTGTTCCCATTTTCCTTAATTTTGTGTGCTCTTTGGTCAAATGAATAAACTGAAATGCAAATGTTATATATGAAATTGCTAGCATTCACAAACTTCCCAGCACTGAGTATTTTCCGAATGAGCATTTTTCCTTCTCCTCATGCTTTTAAATGAGCTCTTTATTGCCATCCATTGGGATTGGATATGTGCAAATGCAGATGGCCACTATGATCTGACAGAAATTCTAAATATTCTTTTTTTCTACATAAGGGTTTATAGTGAAACAATTTATCCAAATAGAAGTCACTTACTTGACACAAGCAGTGAGAAGAATCAAACCAAGAGGACGATACCCAGACTTGTATCTAATGGGAAGGGCATGATATAAGTGACATGTGCATACTTATAAATATATAATGTACAGATTCACCTCAAAGATTAGAATTGTTTTTCAGAGCTGCATTTGTCCACTCTGTACTTCAAATCCCATTTTAACAGTCAGGGTTATTTCTCTGTTCATTTACTTTTGCTTGCTTCTCTTATGCAGTGCTATATAAATGGAGCTTCTGTAAAATGAAGTAGTGTTTTGTTGCTGGTGGCATTGATAAATAAAGAACAAGATACTATAAATATTTTATGGAGTTCCTAAAGGCTACATTCACTTTCAGATCCGACTGCATCAGAAGTAGATTCACTGGGAGCGTGTTAGTTCATCCGAGACTTGGTCTGTTCACTTTGTTTCATTATATTCACATAAAATGGAAGTAGCTGATCATTTTTTCATACTGCTGTAACAAAAAACCCTACACAACTGCAGTCCTGGTTATAGCAGAGCAAGATGATGCCATCACACTCACAAACAGCAGCAAAGAACGTTCTCAGTGACAGCTGCAGTGTTTGTTCAAGGCTAGGTTGCTATGTTGTATTATGTTGTGTTTGTTATTTCATGTTATGTTGCTGAATAAAGTACAGCCATGCAAAGAGCAGGTGGTTCTGTGTAGGGATTTCAGTGCATAAAGCTTCCTGTGACAGAGATCCCCAGCTAGATGGATATGCCACTGGCTTGTGCATGCTCACATTGGCCACAGCAGAATGAAATTTGTGAGCTTTACCCAGTCTGACACTGTCTTTAGAGCTCAGCATTCATACGAGTCACATAGCCTGCCACCAAATGGTGATTTTATTTGGTATTTTGCTTTGCTACTCAGGTTGTTTTAAGTATCATTTGACTAAATTATGATTACAGTTATTGAAATGAAAACCATTAGGAAGCTAATGAAGGACCTATCCAAATATCCACTGCTTGGCATTTCCATGGTTTTACCGAGAATGGTTTGATGTGCCTCTAAGGAACGTAGTACTATTTTGATTTTGTATTCAGCAAGAAATATAACACAACCAGTCATTTGTCCATATCTACAAAGGAATGATTGATCCAACTGTTACCAGTTAAAAGTGTTTTCATGAGATAGGACCAAGATATTTTGGGGGTTTTGCTGTTGTTGGGGGTTTTTGTGTGGTTTTATAACTAAGTCAACATTATTTGCTTTCAGATTATATAGTGTCACTTCAGGCCAGAAAGAACTTACTCTACTAAAATCACAAATTTTGGTAACATTTTGGTTTAATTAGTATAATTCTCAGCCCTTCAGGTACTTTTGAAGACTTTCAGAGAAGAACTTTGCAGAGAGTGCAGACAGAAAACTAGATTTATACTATTTTCAAACTTCAGTGATTTGTTTTGTAACACTGTTTTGCTAAGGAGATTTCACTCCCTCTTTTAAAGTGTCTGTAAACTGAAACAAGTAACTGACTATCTTCTGTTTCTAAACAAAACTTCTGCTTTGGAAATGTTAGTACATATTGACACTTTTCTCATACAGTCCTGCTGAACATGATGCAGAATTTCTAAGTTTTCATTAAATGAACCAGCTAAATGCTTTCATACTTGAAGGTGTAATTAGACATAAAGTTCCTTTATGACATTAAAAAAAAAATCAGATTAAATACATCCTAGTTGACTGCTTACTGTCAGGTTTTCAAGCTCTACATTTTTAAAAGTAACAGGATTCAAAGTCCTAATGCTACCTTAAAAAAAAAAAAGTTATCTGTGACAGTCAGTCATTCTATCTGGTGAGTTTTACTTCTAGGTTCTGAAGCTTTGTGAAAGGACTAGGATAAAGAACATGAGTAACAAAAGCAAGAACATGCAGTAAGGAGAACAAAACAGAAGAAGGTCCAGAGGCAGAGCCCATGGTGTAATCCTAGGAGGGGTGAAAACATCAAACAGCAGCTCTTTGTGCACCCTACTATTGCACTGTGTATCCCACTCCTTCATAATTAGTCATAGCTCCCTCCGACATCCAACCCCTATCAGAGCAATCAAGTTTTGAATTTCTTTTCTGCATCACCAAGGAACAAAATATATAGCAATTTAATCTCATTAATGCTGAGAGAAAAAATATTAATCTGCCTGCCTTCAAACAGCACGTCCAAGAATTGCTGTTGCACCAAAGGTAAACGAATCACTCACCCCAAACTCCCATCCCACTTGCAAACCTCTTGAACTTATATCTGCTGCTCTCTCCAGCCTACTTGTGCTTGCATTGGTCCCAGTCCTGCATGTACCATATAGTAAATAAGTTCTATAAAACATGAACATTTTATCTGTTTATTTATTTAGAAAATAAAACCCCAGTTCTCCCCGCAACCTCTCTTGCAACCCTCCAAGTTACAAGAAGGTGTTGTGCAATATGCTGCAGAGGCTACAGTTGGAACAAGAATTAAAATCCATAAAGATCAAAAGGATAATGCTGGTCATCACCAATCGACTTCCATTAGCTCTAAATTATATACAGATTCACTAATATTAAAAAAAATAAAGATAAGAACACCTGTTGTCTGAAAAGCACCTTTGATAAAACTGCCAACAATATTTTAAGAGGTCATAGGTTTTTAAGTTTGGGGTTTTTTTACCTGTTTCATGCAGCAGTTGGGGCTCACCATCTGTTGTGAGCTGAGATTTCAGAAAACAGCCAGACTGGTCAAAACCATGATGTTTTGCCAAGACACTAAGTAGAAAATGCTTTAGGAATACTAAAATAACTGTGGACATCATATATCACAACTATGAAAAGAAAGCAAGGAGTTGAAAACAGAAAAAGGAATTAACACATACAAATTTTTGATTGTATTGCCATTATTTCTTAAGGAGAACTGCTGAGTAATTAAAACACTGTTGATTATCTTCCACACCAACTAAATTTTCCATGTAATACTTCCTGTTCTGTTGGGCCAACTTAGAGAATGACTAAATATTGGTTTCCTTAGTTTCAACAGTTGTAGCATAAGCCTCTCTAAGCCTTTATCTGTGTTAATTATCTTTTTTTTTTTTTTTTCAAAAAGACATTTCAAGCTAACCCTATTACAAAACAGTGCTTTAGAAAGCTATCAAAAGCAAAGTTTAAAGAATCATCTGATGCCTCTTTTCTTTAACGGTGATATTTCTTTCTGATCACAGAAATGTCCCAATTCACAGTCATCTGGAGTTCCTACTTGACTGATTTTTTGACACTCTCAAGTGTTCAATATCTCCTTGACTTCAATGTTAATTCTCTGGCTTTTTTTCTGATTCCTGCTGAGATGCAAGTGATTACATATTCAATTAAATCTCAGTGTCTGAAGATCTAACATTTTATTAAATGGAAAAGTATAGCTACATAAACCATACATACACAGTTATACACACATGACAAATATGCCACACTCAGCTTTTTCATAAGAAAGCAAGCAGAACATTTAACAGACAAATATTTTTAGTCTCCCAAATCTACATTTTTGTCATGTTGTGATGTGCTTACATGTGTCAACATGCTTAAGCTATTATTAATGTACATTGTCTGCTTAGCTTACTCTTTTTTTAAAAGAAACCTAAATTTTCTTTTTAAGTTTAATTCTAAAAGCCTATCACAAAACCCTCAGGAAAGGACAGGTTTACTCCTCAAAATACACAGATACAATGAAACATAAACAATTTTCTAACTGCAAACATGACCTGTATGCTAACAAAATGAACAATTCTTTTGCACATGGGACTTTGAACTGCCCTTTTGATATGTAATATTTTGATCCATCAAGGTTTCTATTTTAAAATCTGAAATATACTCTGAGTGAAGTATGTTGAAAATTGCACATAATTTAAATATTTGTCACTTACAACAGTTATCAATACATGATTCCTTGTGGATATTTTGCACTTGAATGCATCATTGAGTTGCCTCCCTACTAAAGCAGGTTTTATTTCAGAAAAACATAGATTGAAGAAAGTATTTACAAAGGTATACACTCAGATTCTACAACAGAAAAGACTAAACCCCTACATGAGTACAGAAGGTACGCATAAGTCCTATGATGTAAAAGAAAAAAAAAAAAATCTCCTCTTGAAATATAGCAGATGTTAAATTAGATGTTAAATACAGAAAGCATTTTTGTTGTTCAAGATTATGAGCATTGTCTTGGGGTTGGTGCTCTTCAATATCTTCATTGATGACATAGACAGTGAGATCAGTGCACTCTCAGTGAGTTTGCAGATGACACAAAGCTGAGCAGTGCAGGTGACAAAACAGGATGTTTTCAGGGTGTTTTACAGAGGGACTTGGACAACCTTGAGAAGAGGCTTACAACAACCTCACAAAGTTTTACAAGTACAAGTACAAGTGAAACATCCTGCTCCAGGGTCGGGGCAATCCCAGACCCGAGCCCAGACTAGAAAAAGACATCATTGAGAGCAGCCCTGCAGAGAAGGGCTTGGGGGTCCTTGTGGATGAAGCATGGCCTCAGGAACAAAATGTAAACATTGATTATCTGCTGCTGTGGAATGCAACAGGTAGATCTTTGATTAGCCCATGTTAGATGTTTGCAATTAATGGCAAATCACAGCCCAGCTGGCACGGACAGAGAGCTGAGCCACAAACCTTTGTTATCATTCCTTCTTATTCTATTCTTAGCTAGCCTTCTGAGGCTATTCCTTCTTCTTCTATTCTTTTTTTATACTTTTAATGTAATATATATAATAAAATAATAAATCAAGCCTTCTGAAACATGGAGTCAAATCCTCATCTCTTCCCTCAACCTGAGACCCCTGTGAACACGGTCACATTCAATATTTATTGCATAAATATATTTCAACATTTATGTAGCCACTTTCTACATAGTTCTTCTACTTGTTTAAGTAAAAACATTTTCTTATAGTTTCTGCTTAATTTCCAGCATTTTATGAGTCTTTTGAACATAAGAAACTCTCTGATCAGGTCATCACATGGCTACAAGTGTGACATGGTAAACCCTGAACTGCCATTCTGGAAGGAGGAACAGCATGGTAAATTTAATGTTTGTTTCAAATTAAACACTTTTCCAGCTACAAGCTAATAAAATGCTGCTTTAGGTCAGTATTAATTCCTGTATTTACTCATTGTAGATACAGTGATCTCCAGGCCTTTGATAGCCACAACAACATGTAATATTTGTCAGTATTAACAAAGAGAAAAAGAATTGTTGAGAACAGAGCTTATATGACTCTTGGGGAATTAAATCCTCAAGTCCTGTTGGCCAAAGAAGGTAGTGAGAACTGTTTATCTTCCTTTCAGATCCAGGACAGACCTTGGTGACACAAGCAGCAAGGTCTCCCCCTGACAAGGCAGTCAGGTGAGGGGGTGTGCAGGAGAGGGCTGCAGGAACCTCTTCAGTAACCCAAGCAGCAAAACAAGCACAGACACAGAGTGCTGCTGAATACTGTCCCTGGCCTGAACCTGTGCTCCTTGGCCTGCTCTAAAACTGTACTGACTTCTGCATTCTCTAGTATTCATCCTCTGCTCTGAGAATAATGAATATGAAGCTGCTTTAATAATATGGTCCTGTTGCCCTTCTCCTAAGACAAGGAAAAAAAATATATGCACTGCAGTTTTTCCCTCTATTTGCTAGACATAGTTTTCTCATGTGTGCGGGTACTATTAAAGGTAAGTACACCTATTACTGTGTTTCATGGGAGTATTATTTAAACAAAGGAATTTAACTTGTCACATACAGAAAGAACAATAAATATCTGGGATACAGTCTAGCACCTTGTTTTCACAATCCTTTCCCTAACCCATGAGCAACAAAAGTAAAGCACAAGAAGTAAATGACTGTATCAGTCCAATTGTCTGTTTTTCTGCTGTTAGTTGTTACTACTAGGCTCTGCTGTTCCTGTTTCCTCACAAAAGTATGAGGGCAGAAGATTATCTCCTGAGCCATTTGTGCACAGGCCTAATGTCCTCAGAACAAACTCTCAATTCCAAAGGAATGACACTTGAATGTCTGAAAATTTAGGTCTTTTCCTTACGATCCTGTCATAAAAAACTGACAAAAGACATCACTAGAAATCAATGAAGCTGGAGAAGACACAACAAATAGACTGTCACATCTGAAAGGTAGCATAACAGATCTTGAGAAAGTATTTTTATTGATAGATAGTGTCTGAGAAGGGACACAGATAAGTCAGTGCCTCAAGCAAGATTGAATTGATTAAAGTGACTCCTGCTTGAGAAAAGATGGTGAAAATATGAAATGCTTTATAACTTTGCTTTGCCTCCAGAAATTATGTCAATGTGGAATACATCTGTATTTGTAATATTACTTGAAAATAGTTTCTGGTTTTAAGTTTTATATTTTGTGGTGTCTTAGACTGGGAAACTACTTCCCAGCTGCAGATGAAATTCTTAAAATTTAGCGGGCCAACAAAAAGGAAAGGATCAGTTCTAGCTATCCATATGTACCTCTTGACACCTCCATAAAATTTGTTTGTTTTAGGCATTGCCTGCTGAGCCTACAGAAAAATTCTCCTGGAGTCTGCTCTCTAAAGCTGTGTTGTCTGGCTGGGTAGGAGCTAATAGAGCTTTTGTTCTATTCTGGGAACAGCAGAGCTCTCTCTGAAGGAGTAATTTTGCTTCCTTATTACATTCCCATTGGATGCCATATCAGGTTCCTACCATTCATTCATAGGTATGACAATCCACTGGTTCTTGGGCAATTGTTTCATTTGCAAAAGATATTTGATGGCTCAGGCAGACAGGCATGAGAAAAGTGTTTATATCAGTGGGGAAGCAACACTACACAAGAGATCAGAGCAAAAGGTTCATACCATCTGCAGTCAAAATAACCCCTAAAGAATTAAGCAAGTCAGAAGCTATTTTGAATGAAGGGGTTGGAAATTACAATTAGCTCCTTTTTAGATGCATATGCTGTACAAAGACAGATGAGTTTAGTCCCAGCCTATATTCATATTAAAGCTAAAATTCTCCTCAGTGGGTTTAAAAGAACACTTTCAGTTATTGTATCTGACATTTAATGGGTAACTGCCTTGATTGTGCTGCTGAAAGACACTGAAAGGCAAAAGTACAAGTCAGAAGTAAACAAACACTCCCTTTCAACTGGAGAGAGTTTTACTTACTCCTATGCAGAATGAACTAGCCCTAAGTAACACCATGTTGAACACCCACACATGTGACAGAACAGCTCCAACACATTCATTTCAGTTTGCATATTTCTAGTATGTGTAGAGATGCATAACTAGTAATAATGCATAATTATGGAATAATGAAGGGATGAAGTAATAAACCAGTGTCTCTAAGTCTCACACACACCCATGCCAGGTTATGACTCTCCCTGTGTACCAAAAAAATTGAATAGTGTTTTGAATTGAAACCCTCACATTTGGGTTTGATTTCCAAATACCACCTTAAAGTCCTACAGCTCTTCAATTCTCTTAACTGAAAACAGTCATTTTGATGCAAAACTGAAATCGAGTCCCTGTTTGCAACTGATAATAACTGCCCAGGTGACAATATCTGCCTGGACTCCTGTGCATCCTGCTGTGGCCTTCCACAGTTCTGAATAGCTCTCGGGTTGCTGTTGATAATTGCTGCCCCAAGACACGTAGGATGTCTCTGCTTCAGCCCGCGCAACTGAAGAATGAGTCTGGACTCTTCACTTTTTGGTCTTGAGGTTGTTTATTAATTCTTATCCATAAAATTGTCTTTCTGCCCAGCCAAGATCTGCTCAGCAAGGCAGCCACAGGCACTCTGACCGCCCCCGAGGCGGTATCGTCCTTTTATACTACAAACTACGTATATCATATTTACTCTTAATTCCCAATACCTATCACCTATGTTAGACAGTGCACTTCTACTCTAAACCAATCCCCAGGTGCCAACATCACAGCAGAAAATGGAGAACAAGAAGAAACAAGAAGGACTAGACACGCCCTAATTCCTCCATCTTGTCCCCATAACCCCTATACCAAAAATCCTAAAATCTACATTTTCACCCTGTGAATATTTTATTATTACACTATTCAAACCTGTGTGACTTTCACATCCTCATACAAAGCTGGTAATTTGCTCCAAGGGTCAAAATCAAATCCCCAGGTGTTCTGGGCAGCATGCCAGGGTCTCCAAGCCCCCCAACGAGGTCCTTGGCCACTCTGGACACCCGGAGGGATGTACTGAGTTCCGACAAACAGCATTCAAAGCCAAAGAGTGAGCAAGACAGGTTCCTTGCACATCCTCAGGCTTTCTACCAAACCCACAAGGGAACAGGGTTGCACAAGCTCCTTTTCTACACCCACAGCAAGGGGAGACCTTGCTGCTTTTCTACACCCACATGAGACATAGCCTTCCACATACGTCATCCGACTTCTAACTACTGCCCAAGGTGCCTGTTGAATTTAGCGCTCCCAAAAATGAACTTTCCATCTTAACAGAAGCACTGCAAATTGCCAACAGGGAAAGTGCACAAACGCTTCAGATATGAGCCTTTAGGATACTGAGCAACTACGGAAAAATACTTGAGGCCCACAGGAAAGGGGAATATAAAGCTGTCCATGAAATAACATGAAATGTGTCTTGAAACAACTAATCTATAGGAAAGGTACAGTGCTGCTGGCTCATTGCATTTGGCAGTCCCCAGGTTCACTTTTTCTCTGCTCTGTTGATTATGAGAGATCTGTCATTTCATCATTAATTTTTTAATAAATATCTGAAACAGTTATGATTATTCTAAAGAAAAACAAAGAAACCAAAAAACCAAAATTAAATAATGGTTCTCTTTGTTCTAAAGAATAAATTAGCTATGATTTTTCTTTCATATGTACCTCTTAATTGTAACTAACTCTTAACTGTTTCTCAACTAGTGGGTGAAAGGTTGAGCATAAAAAGAGAGAGTTCTCCCAGACATATTCCATACAAATCACAAATAACTAGATGTCTGCTCCTTATCTGAATTGTATGTGAATCTCTTCACAAAAGATATTTGCAGATGAAGGACAACTTAATTTGACTTGGAGATACTACTTCTAGTAAACATATACATACTTGGATTAATTTTAAAATTAATGAATAAGATTTTTTTACCATTTTTTAATAACTTTTGTTTATATTTTTGGAAAGAAACTCTGTAACAGTAAATCTTACTGCCAATTATGTAATTACACTTAGCTAAATTATTGAATAATGTTATATCTTGATTTAAGAATCTATTTTTTCAGGTTTTCCAAGATCTTATGACCAAAACCTTTGGTCTTCTAGGTCAGACCAAAGGTCTGTCATCACATATGTGCTTCCAAGGCATGTCAAATGCCATTTCCCTAGGGACTAAGACAAGAAGGACATGATGAAAATTTCTGATAGCTTCCACCAACAAGACATTAAAGGACCTTTAAAGATTGTACAAGTACATACATTTTAAATAGATTTTCTTCTGTGAACTTCAATAGCCACTTTTAATTTATACATTCTGCTGCAAGAAGGTCCTTAACTTATTTATATGCTGTACCAAAAGTAATCTCCTTTTGTTTGTCTTGATCTATTTTCCTCTTAATTTAATTAAATGACACTTCAAAAGAAAAACCCACCTGCACACTTTATTATGTGTTTAATCAATGACCTTCTCTTCTAAAGGTCCCAGGATATCATTTTATTGACTCAAACATGAGTGTGGTGCTGAAAACACTTCATTTTTTTTTTTTTAAGATTACCCTGCCTTTCAGGTTCCTGCTGATTAAGTGGGGAAGAGTTCAGACCTTGTCTTCCTCACAAAGCCAAGACTGGTTATAATGGTGCTGCTTATTTTGTGAAATTGAATCTTGTCAGCACAGAATTGAACTAAAATCACTTCTTCAAATGGCCTTTAACAACTGATCCGACAAAGAGAGCAGCACGGAACAAGCTGCAAATATCAATACCACTATAACAATACAAATATCTTTCCAAAACATTTTAGGACTGTTAAAAACGTTTGCAGTTACTGTGCCATTGACATGAATGTGCAAACATATAAATAGGGAAAGCTTCATGACAAGACACTGCTTTTAAAGATGGATTTCTGGAGTCCAGTCAAAGCTGCACTGTGGCAATGGCAGAAGGAAAACAGGAAACTAACTACTGCTATATTTTGCTTTAAAAAACCACCAAAAAAAACCTCAGAAAAACTGAGATAAATTTTAAAGAATCTGCATTAAAGAGAAAAAAGGGGTATCTTTTTGTAATAATTTCAGTAACAACATAATCTTAGGGTAACCTCTAGCAACTGGCCCATGACTGCTAGAAAAAACAGGTAGGCCTAGTGAAACTTACCTTTTATTTTCAGAATAATCTTCTTCTTTGACCATTTGGTTCAGAGAATTACTAAGTCAGCCTCCTAGAACAAGCCAGCTCTGCCTATTCCCACCAGTCTCCCTTTATTTTCCAATGAACTCTTTTGTCCTTTGGCCATTTTATGAACAGGATAGTAGGAATACGCACAGCAGTCTCTGTCAGGAAGACTAATGGGTGGTAGCTAATTATGCAGCTAGTAGCTTCAGCTGGAAGTGTTCAATATTAGGCAAGGCATCCTGACTGTGGTGGAGTCTTATTTAAATCTCACACAGACTCTGGGAGGTTGTTTCATTCTTGTACAGCAGAGAGGGAGGTGGGAAATCAAACATGGTACCATACTTCAGAAGATTAATGAATGCATCTGTTAGAACTTCAGCTCCAACACTGAGGTTAGCACTTTGTGCTCAGCAATATGTTTCATGATCCTGTTCCTGTACAAGCTGAATTTACATTTGGCAGAGAAGGATCAAAAAGCCTGTGTGATTTTTAATGGACTAATTAAGTAGGTTTATATGCAAGTAACAGTGATTGGCTGCGGGACAGTGTGTTGTTTCTGTGCTCATCGGTTGGAAGGCATATACTGCAACTTATGTGGACAAGTCAAAGGAAAATTTACAAAACAATTAAAAACATAAATTAAAGGGGGGGTGGAGGAAATCATTGCAACAACCCTTCTTCCAAATATTAAATATTTTCATTAAAATTTTTCATAGAGATTCTACATTCTTTCATCTATAATTGTCAGCAAGTATGCTTTACTGTTTAACAAAATTATATACACGCAAAATTACTACAGTAGAAGGTCTGGAATGTTGAGAAACAGAGTGAAAAAATCTTTACATTATAACACTACACCTACAACACTATAAACAGGAAAAGATGACTAATATAGAATCAGTACAAGAGGGGAATCAAACTTAATAGCATTTTCATCCACTTTTAAAGGTATTCGAAAATGCCTTCTATTTTGATCACTGTAGGTGTGTTTGTCAGGACAAAACAAACTGAACAACTAGCAGGAGACAACAAAGGTGATTAAGAAACTGGAGCATCTCTCTTATGAGGAAAGGCGGAGGGAGCTGGGCCTGTTCAGTCTGGAGAAAACTGAGACTGGACCCCATCCATGTCTGTGAGTATCTGCAGAGTGTCAGAGGCTGCAGCCAGGCTCTCGTCAGGGGTGACAAGCAATAGGCCTGGGCAGAAACTGATGCACAGGAAGTTCCACCTGACTATGAGGAAGAATTTCTCTACTGTGGGGGTGATCAAGCACTGGAACATGGACACAATCCTGTGCCATGTGCTCTGGAATGACCCTGCTTGAGCAGGGAGGTTGCACCAGATGACGCTCTGTTGTTCCTTTCCAACCTGATCCAATCTGGGATTCTGTGAACTTGAAGAAACCAAAGTAGTTCACTGCATTTTGTTCTAGGCTCTGTAAAATTACTGATCACAAATTGGAGAGCTCAGATTTGCAGCACATGCCTGAGTTTATCCGATCCTGTAAAGGATCCATTTGTGAGACAATTAAGTAGCAGAAGAAGGCCTGAAATACAATTCCCAGTCCATTATGGAGCTGGTGTACAAGAAGAAAAGACTGAGAGACAGAATGCAGATAAACTGAAGAAGATGGCAGAGGTGTCAGTAAAATATGAAATTAATCACAACACTGGTATGTGACTACTAAAGCTGTGGACTCTCCAGTATATAACTTTTTTTTTTTACTTTAAGAAATAGCATTAGGTAAATTGGTTGGCTTGAAATAGAATATTTTTAAAAGCCATTCTTTTCATGCAAACTGTCACATTTTCTTTCCCTAATTTCTAATATACTGTAAAATATTGTGGTTCAGCACTCTTTCATTTTTTTTCTTCATAACGACTACTAATTCTTACTTCCATTTAAAATAGTCTAGCCCACTCCTTTTCACTCTTTTGACTGAAAACAATCTATCAGCACAAAATTCAGTCAGTATTTTAAGAAACTAATGTGATTTTAACTGTCAGAGTAAAACTGACAACGAGAGGTCCCTGTAGACAGCAAGACATTTTCAGTTGGTACAAAATAATAATTTACACTGTATTGTTTCTCCATGGGAGTTCCCCTTTATTTTAAAATCAATTTTCATTATTTTTCCCTCACTTTATAGATATTTTAACCCACCTTAAAGCCACTATTACAGATCATAGGTTATGATTTTGCAAAGATTTCTTCCTATATCTGTCTATAGAGCAAATCTGAAACAGAACAAGCCCAATGTTAGGCAAAAATAATGAGCGCACAGTGAATCTACAGAAATTATGGGTTTATTTTTTTAATGCATTACATTTAAAGGCTGAAAATAAATGCTATTTGCCATTAAATTTGTCTTCCTACATTTTAAGTTTTGTTTGCTACTTTAAAAGTAACACCAAAGTTGTTCTCTTTAATATGCATAGCTCTTGTATGAGTCCAGAGTCATTAATGGATGCCTGTCCATTAGACAGCAATTTGTACAGAACATACACAGTAAATGTGTATGGCCCAGGTAAACTAACCTTTCATGGGCCAGAAGCAAATACGTTCCCTAACCTAAGAAATTACTCTCCACAGCATTTGTGCAACTAACCTATTTACTCAATTTACTTAAACAATGAGTATCATTCTACCATGAGTAACAAACACACTCTGTTCTACTGCAGTTTTGTCTTCTTATTGCAAGTAGCTGATGATTAAGGAAAAATATAATGACCACAAAATTACTAAGTAATTCAAGGACATTTTAAATTTTATGAATAATAACTTATGTAAATTGGTTAAATGAGAGACTATGCTGTCAAGGTTTTTCCACTTCTCTGTTTACATGGCAGATGGTTCAGATTTACTATTAGCATATTAGTGGGAAGCTAGAAAGAAAATTTAAATAGCTGTTAATCCTCAGAAGGAAGCAATAACAGCTTTCAAGTGGGAGATTATTGAAAACTTATATACTGAACTAAAAATTTATAATGTAAAGATCAATGGTATTTTCATCTATATTGAGGATGATTTTTATCCACTTTCAGACACATCTCAGGGATCTTTAAAGTACCAAGTAAAGCAGCATTTCTGTAGGTAAAACCAGACTTATCTTTCTCCTTAAAGCTACCTATCCTCAGTCTAACACAAGCATATTTTTCTTTTTAGCTCACTGATTAAATTGAAAAAACCAAGAAAAACAGTTACTGAAAATAATTTATTTGAAAACACTTTAAAATATTTTAAAACCAAACCTGATATCTACCAGTGCTTCATATATATATTCTGTGAGCTTGTCTATTTTTGGTACAACAAGGGCACTGAAACACATGCACACCACTCAAAATCTGGCAAAAACCTAATGGTTGGCATTTTATTACATCAAAAGTTGTTGTGATTTGAGTATATGGGCAGCTTTATATTCCCCAAATTCCTTACTCCTCTGTTCATTGCCAGTCTTTTCCTTGGGGATTTTCCACAGTTCATGAACTTGATCTGATATCAGGCTATTGATTCTTAAATGATGTCCTTTAACTATTCACCTGTGACTAATTTTACAAACACTGAGGTCCTTTGGGCATTTTAAAGCAAAACATAATGCTTTTCTAGACAGTAATCAGAATTGGCTAATAACTGCCTCAGTTCTAACTAAAAATAAACAATTTATGCTTTTTTATTAAAGAATGTGCTACTGAAAGAAATAGGCTAAGATTCAAAACATGTGGCATAACTACTTTGTATGCTAAAAATCAGTTAGATTTTTTTTCCCCCCACTGACTTTTTTCCATCTGTGGAATTCAGTACTTTGTTGGTAAAGCATTAATTTGCCATGGTTAGGCTACTCTAAGATTTTGGGGAGAATATTATTATTATTACAGTATATTCATCCACTGCCAGAAATGCTTGTTTGCTGTTCATATAAATCATCTCTTAAACATATTACCCAATTCCCTATGAGAAATATGTTGAGACAGTGAAAATTATAATACAGATTACATGGAATCATGCTCACCAGTAAATAGAACATGAACAGCACCAGCTTTGTAGAGATACCAAAAAATGTTCTCTGAGGCTGCCAGGTACCAAGAGACTTTTATAATATAAACTAAAGATTTTATCCTTACAGTTCATGCAAGGAAATGCTAAGCTAGCAAGACTGAGTAGCACCAGTATGCAAAAATAACAATGTAATACTGCCAGTCATTAATACAAAGGCAATGTAAGATGCAGTAGCAACACAATTTTCCTTTCAGCATTTGAAATATTTCAAGTAATCCAGTCTAGTTTTTAAACCTTCTGTTTTGGCAGTTCTGCTATAGTTGATGAGAAAAATAGAGGCCATAAGACTAGAATTCAGTGACCTAACTAATCACTTGGCATTAGTCAGTCATGCTGATACCTGAAGTTACTGGAAAAAATAGTATTTTAAAAAAATTCAATAAAACTTTGCAGTCCAAAAGAACAAGAAACTTTAGGAAGTCTAACAGTCCACCTGAAAAAAAAAAAAAAGACATTTTAATGAGAAGAATCTTAAAAGTAAAGACATGCATTTATGTAACAACTTCATTTTCTATGTCATAATTTATCTTTAAGCAGGTTTCCATCAGATCTCTAATGTGATCTTAAAATGCCATAAATGGTTTCTTGGTGTTTCCATTACTTTACAGAAATATTAAATGAAATGAACTAATGAAGTTAGAACAGGAAATTCTAACCTGATTTTACTGTAGCTTAAGACAAAAAAATATAGTGAAGAGTATTGTCAAATGCCAACTGATTACTTTCAAAAAGTAGAGTCAGTCTTCCATGCAGGCTTTCAGCATGAAAAGATACAAGCAGTGACATAAAGCAGAATACCCCCCCACTATTATGGATCCCAACAATGGAGAGATTAATATATACATGAATCATTCTTAGAGAAGTGTTAGTCATGTTTAGAAAATTTAATTGATTTTTATCCCTGTCTTGCATGAGAGTAGGTAAGAGCTTCTGACAGCCAGTGCAGGATTCCATATTTTTGTAGGAGATACTATTGAAGTAGTAAATGGCCACAGCAAAAGGAATTTCATCTTGCCCTTGAGTATTAATAGCTCTTGCTAATTTCCAAAGTAATTTTTCACCGCTTATTTCTGGGCTAAAAAAAGGGGAGGAGTTCTCCGAGTAAGGAGTGTTCCGTTAGTAAAAAATATCCTTTATGTGCCTAAAAAGAGCATCAACAACTGAAATATTGCCCTGAGCATTTGGGAATCACACGAATTCTGTTTCAAGTGCTGCCTAGTTTACTAGAACTAGTAAACAAGTTCTCCTTTATGCTTCAGTTATCCTTGAGAAGAAAATGAAACCTGCATAAAATAACATACAATAAAATGAAGATCTTTACAAAATGTTGGTGTATTTGTTACGTCACTACTATACATGTCCAGTTAGTACAAGCAGAGATTATGGTGAAAGTTAATATTTGTCCTCATTTTTAGCTTATTTAATTTAGTTTGTAATATTTTTGCTCTTTGTGGGGCTTCTACATGACTGAGCAGAAAGTTTATTTTCAAAGTAAGGTGGTTTAACTTCTTGAAGGCTCAAGTTTGTTCTAGTCCTTCAGCCCCCTTGGTCCTTCACAGCCTTCTCCAATTATCAGTTTTGATCATATTGATTAAAAATTGCGTGTATTCTCTGGGCTTCAAGTGGGCAGTGAGTTACCTGAGATCACTATACAATTTCTCTAGTGAGTGGCCAGTGTCTCAGAGGTGATTGTTGGAGCAGGGATGACTGGATCTACCACCATACAAACAAATCATCAGGAGGAGCCTTGGTGAAACCCGGGAAATGTCTGCTGAGGGAAATCTTTGAAAAGTGGGAATCATTGAAAATGTTGGATAAAAACAATGAGCTGAAGCTTAAGGTTAGGGATGAGTTTAAGGTTCGACCAAGCTTTAGGAGAAAGGTTAGAGTGGCAGTTGAAGTGGGGCTAGAAAGTGGATGCCAAAGGGCTGTGAGCTGTACCATCTTTTCTCAGGAGAGAGCTTAGATTTAGGGCTGTTTCAGAAAGACACAAGAGTTAGGGCTCCACTGGACAGGGTCTTCCAAATGAAGTGGTGGGCTGGATAGTTTTCCTCCCTGACTACCTTGTTGCCTGGACCAGAGCTGAGATTATTGACTAACGCTTAGCTAAGGCTCTAGCTTTAGGATTAGGGATAAATTTAGAATAGAGCCAAAGCCTAGATCTGGTGCAGAAATGGAAGTGGATAGAAATGGCCAAGGGAAGAAGTGCAAATTATTGTCTGGCTTGAGAACTTTTTCATGTGGATGGGCAACTCTCAGGTCATAGCTCTGCTGAAGGGTCAGGATTTGAGTGAGGATCAGGGCTGAGAGAAACAAAGCCTGGAATTTGAAATCTTTCAGCAGAATTTGAAGGGCACTGCCAAAAGGAAGAGCTGTTTTAAAGAAAGATTTTTTTCCCTGAGAAGAATTTCCTGCTTGTTGGTGGGCCACACTTAGTACTCACATGGTTAGCTTCAGTGTTAAGAGCTTAGAGACAGACTAAGCCTTGGAAAGATGCTGGAAAAAAATGAAAACCACAAAAATGAAGTGATGGAGTGGTGGACTGGAAGTTTTACTCTGAAAGACATTTTCTAGTAATACTAAACATTTAAAGGAAAAATAATTTTAACTACTTTTTCTCATTGTGCTTCTTCTCTATGCTTGTTCTAGGAAATGAGCTTGTTGTCAGGAATGCTTCCAGATCAATTGAGCTGAAACATATTTGCATGCAAAACTTCATTCTGCTCGTTGTGCTCATCTGGCTTAGCATAAAATATACCAAAAGTAAAACAGCATGCATTTGGAACACACACACAAAAAAAAAAGCATAAGTAACAAAGACATATTGAACTAGGCATCATTTGTAGGAGTTATGGGCAAATAGTTTCACAAAGCTTAGAAAAATGGCCAGCTTAGAAAAATTGACAAATGGGAAAATAGAAAAAAGACACTTCACCAAATGCATGACACAATGAATTATTCTCACAGTTATTTCAGCGGCTGGTGCAAGTGGGAAATAAAAAAAAAAAGCAGTGCTCACAAAACAATGCAGAACTAAATCAAGAGCTAACCACAAATGTTGTACGGCACCTGAGCAGCTACAAGAACTTATGCACATTCAACAACTTTGCAATGCAAACTGCTGCTGAAGGAATTAATGCATTTATAGTGAGCTGTATTTTGATGAAAACACTCTCCTTACTTTCAGAGGGAGACAACACTCTGAATGGGTGGTCTTTTATAGGCAAGTTAGGCATTACAACCATTAGAGCAATGAAGTTTAAGGCAGTTTGCACGATATGAACCAGCTGCTACCCAGTCTCCCAGGTTCTGGCTCCTTATATAGAGAATGTTTGTAAAGACAAACACTTATGGTAAACATAATTTATGGTTTATGGTAGACACTTGGCAGTGGACACATTGCAAATGTACGGACTGGCAGTTCTCTACATGTGCAAATGGTCATGCTGGGAAGGTGGGAAATGGCCGCTCTGACCTGCCTTTAATAGTTTTCCTAGGTAGTACATTATGACTTTCAGAGCAGTGTTCATCCTACACTCAGTATTTGTATCCAGGGATTTGGTCAAGACCTGAAGAACATCAGCATATGAATAAAGGCAATCCAAGAGTCATTCTGTGACACAAAGATTAGGCTCCTCTACAGCAAGAAATAATTATCTTAATATGAACCGAGTGACTTTTTGAACAACAAAGCATGTAAACTCCTTCTATTGAAAAAACTCACAATATATATGCCATTTCTGCTTCTCCATCACTCTTAGCTTTGCTGTTTTCATTCCATCAGACAAGATATCTGTTCGTATAAATGTCTCACTAGTTAAGACTACATCAGACTGTGATGGTGTTCACAGGGGTTCTTGGATGAGGCAAGAGACGAGAATGTTGACTCCATGTTCAGAAGGCTTGATTTATTATTTTATTATATATATATATATTACATTATAACTATACTAAAAAGAAATAGAAGGATAGGTTTTCTCAGAAGCTTGATAAGCTAAGAATAGAATAGGAAAAGAATGAAAACAAAAGGCTGCTCTCTTGGACTCTACCCGAGATAGCTGCACCTTGATTGGCCATTAATTATAAACATTCAAGATGGCCCAATCAAAAATCCACCTGTTGCATTCCACAGCAGCAGATAACCATTGTTTACATATTGTTTCTGAGGCCCCAGCTTCTCAGAAGGGAGAAAAACCCCAAGAAACGTTTTTTCACAAAAGATGTCTGCGACAACAGACCTACAGTCTTGCCCCTGAATTTTCAGTAAAAGTTGTTTCTGAAAAATGCCATTTAGTTTGTGACAAGGTTCTGGCATTTATCTTTAAAAATTTACAATAAATAGCATGTGCACCCTTAAAGAGAAGAACTTAAATCAGGCTTGTTCTATTTTAATACAGACAGTCATCCAAAAACCTAGAAACAAAAAAAGTCACAAGTCTTTATGTTGAGAAGTTTGTGATAGCTGTTTCTGCTTTGTGAGCTGCAAATATTTCTGAGTCTTGCTACAAATCAAGCATATGAATAATTTAAGATTAAAACACAACAGGCTCCCTGAACTACACCCAGACATCAACAGTTACTCTGAGCCATGCTGACAACACCCACAGCTTGATGCTCTATTTAGTCAGCATGACTACCAGGTCACCTATGTAGGTGGTGGCTGAGTGATTCAGACAAGGCATCATGTAGGACTCCCAAAAACTGACTGTTCATTGTTGATACCCAGACATGAACTCAGAACCAAGAGACTTCAAGGACCGCTTCCTAAAACACAGGCTTTATAGTAGCAGAACAAAAAGTACCTCATGTAAAACTGTAAATGTGTAACACAAATAATGAAGACTAATGTGTCACAAATAAAGCATGAAAATCTATATATGAAACAAATACACATTTTGTTTGTACCTGAAGATAGGTGATCACAAGATAATTCTACATTAGAAATCACTAACAGAGGACAGCTCACTAGAGAGGAACTCCAAACTCTGTTACCTTTTCCAGAAGAAGATAGTCAAGATTACAAAAAATCTGCAGATAGGAACCTCCAAATGCAGACCAGTTCAGAAAAAGAAAAGGAGCCCACCTCAGAGTATAACTTCTTTTTATCACCTTTTTGGTTGTTAAAAACCCATAAATTCAGAATGGGAAAACAGGTACACTTTGTGTTACTTGCAGTCAAGCTTACATTCCCAGACACACCCCTTGGAAGTCTCAGCTATGTTTCCCTTCTTGTGTTTCTCACTTTTTTGTCACTAAGTTTTTCTGTTTACAAGTTGTTTCTTTCTATTTCCTTAGCCTAAATAAATTAAAGATAAAATCCAGGGAGTTATGGTTTTCTTATATTCTTAGAGGCCTGTATCACTTTCAGACTATTCTACCGGGTTTTACAATGTCTTAAACATGGATGTCAAAGCCAAGGTTACAAACCAATCCCTGCTGCACAGCCAATGAAGGAGCACCTACTGCTGCTGTGGGTATTTAATATCAGCACCTTAGGCAGACTCTCTTTTAGACAGTGAACACTATTTTACTGCACAGTGAAAGAGCTTTGGGTTTGACTCCTGTAATAAATCACAACTAATTATGCTAATACATAGGGCATGAAATTAGCTGCTCATCTCATGCCTGTGACATCTATTAATCTGTATGTTGGTTTATTATTTGCATTCTGATGTTTATGAAGACAGGACAGCTTTTCACTGCAGCAGTACCAAACAGCTGTTCCTCAATTCCCAAAGTCAAATCTTCCAAACTCCTTTATGAAAAGGGATTTTGGTGCCCCTCCGCAGCTCCTGTGGGAAGTCCCAGCAGATATCTGAGCCCAGGCAAAAAGTTTAGTGGGTCAATGTTTAAACAGATCAAAATCAGACAGGATGGGTCTGTATGGACTAAGTAACTGCCTCAAGACTAAGTGAACAACTCACTATCAGCTTAGAGCAAGCAACTCACTATTGCACTTCAACAAACCTACATTTTTCAGTGTTGCTTTTTCCATGAGTATATATTATACTTGTAGGACTCACTTTCATAAGTGACAAAAATTACATAGCATGCACTGTCATCAAAAGCACTTGCACAATGGCACCACCTCTCCCAGGTATCTTATTCACCACTTTTATTCCTGGATTACATTCCCAGAATTCATACTATAAAACAATTAGACCAAACTAATAAGCAATTTTAGAGCTGGTAGCATGCCAGTTATTAATGTATCTAAATTCTGCAGTAGTTATTGATGCTTTGAATGTCAAAAATTCCAATTTATATAATGTCCTGGAAAATATTCAACCCCCTTAAAGGACAGTAACAGTGATGGCTGTAAATCAGCCCTTCCCACGCCTCCTGCAGCTGTGCCTCTGATTCCTCACTGCTTCATGACAGCTGAAGTCTGAGAGAAGACAAGGGGCACAGGCAGAGGAGTCTCACCAGTCAGACACACTGCAGGATGAAGACAGGGGAAAAAGAGGACAAAAAAGCCTCCTAATATGAGCCACGGTTAAAAAAAAACCATGAAAACTTTGTCCAAACACTGTGTATCATCTACAGCACAACAAATGTCAAATGTGTTTTGAGATGGAGATACTATGATTAATCCCACATACTTTGAGTCAGGAAATGAATCAAGGATTTATTTTTTGCAAAGCATTTTAGACTTTTTGCAGAGTGAAAGTTGCTGAGATCCTGGCTGCTCTGCCCGTATCTCCAGTGTCTGAGGCACGTTTCAGGACAGCAGCAGCAGCAGAATGTGGGCTGCAGGTGTGGCTGGGGAGAGGCCAGGGGCTGCCCTGCGCTGGACACAGCTGGTTCCAGACAGCTCCAGCTGGCTCCAAAGGAGCCATTGTCATGCACAGCTCAGCCCTCAGCCAAGCTGCTGGCACCTCCAGGAGGAGGTCATGGCACAGTGGATAATCTCTGCAGCCCATGGAGACACCGCACTGGAGAAGGGGAAAAGCATGAGGAAGGAGGGGCAGAAAGGAACCTTTGTCCTCTTGGCAACCCTGACAGCCCTACCTGCCCCCACATTGCTCTTCACAGAGAAAAGCAAGGCACAATTCTTCCTAAGAATATTTCTGGGTTTCACATTCTCTGAACCTCAGAGAAAGAGAAAACAATTCTTATCTCATTTGCTACTCCTGTGTTGTTCACAAGTGGAATGCATGGTGAAAGATTGTTAACCTGAAGAGAATTGATAACTGGATTCTGGTGTGTTTTGAGTCACTGACCAATTGAATCCGTGTGTGCATGTCAGGACTGTCAGATGACAGTCACGAGATGCTGTGCAGTTGAGTGCTTGGCAGATACAGTTTAGATGTAATGTAATATAATATAGAATAATATAGTATAGTAAAGTAATTAATTAGCCTTCTGATATCAATGGAGTCCTCTTCATCATTCCTCTCCTTCATCAGGAGGAAAAATATCTGCGATATCTACCCGGTAAGGTTGCTGCCTCACTGAAAGGAGTGTGACATATAGTGACAGCAATGGGCAAGGACAGGAGTCTGGAGCAAAGGAATGGAGTTTCACATGAATTCTCTTGCTCCTGATCTTTCTTCACTTCTGTCCCACTCCCCAAGGAGGAGGGGAGTAAGCAGACAGGAGTAAGCTTGGTGGCCAGCTCAGGCCACCTCAGCACCTCTGCTGACACTGCTGCTTCCAAAGCAGCCTCATCTGACCTAAGGGCAAGCTGACATCAGATTCACTGCTCTGCTGTGTATTCCTGTCCCTTTCCTTGGGCTGTAGCTCTGTGTCACGGGGGACAGAGAGGTTCCAGCTGGCATCAGCCCTAGAGAACATCACATGAGGCAGGCAGGAAGGAAGAAGTTTGACAAGTTCATGAAAATGAAGATTCATGTTGAAGGGTCCCATCCTCTCACCTCCTGATTCATCTCCCTTTTTCTAACCAAAATTTCAATTTACTTATTAAATATGTAATATTTAAAATTAAATATTCTTCAAATTTTATTACTATAATCAAGGAATGTCTATTTTTAAAGGCTTCAAATACATGGAAAATGTCTTTTCTAGTATTTATATTGCAAAGCTCCCATACCTTCTCAGTGATTTCTCATGGGCATCTCCTCACAGCACTGACTCCTTCTTCTTCTTCACAGCACAGCCAACAAATTCCAGCTCTCTCCTCAACTACCTAACTCACTCTTTTGTAGCACTCGTCTTCTTATTGGACACAGCTGTGGTCTATTAAGGCAGGCCTGTTCCTAATCTTTGGTGATTAGTACAGCTGCAACTCCTCAGGGGTGAGATTACCTTCTGCACTATTCTCTTATGTTCTATCCTTCCACATATTTGTAGTAACATACAAAGGCTTAATTAAGAAGTGCGGTTGAAATTGTAACATTTTCAAAGAATAAATTACATTTAGAATCTGAGGAGATATTGTGTCACACAAACCTTTTTCCTGAAGTTCCTGTGAATAACAAAAACGCATGTAAAATGAAAATTCAAATAAACATAGCTGAGAAAAACATTAGCAATAAATATGTAATGCACATAATCTACAGTTGTCCTCCCACTACTTCAAATAAACGTTACAGCTCTCATTCTGGTTTCCCCTATTATTCCCTGATCAAAGTAATAGAAATTCTGCTCATTTTGTAATTTCTTTGATGATTTTCTGTAGCCTTAAGCTGTTCACCAGAGGAGATCGCAACATGCAGGCCCAAGCCACTAGAGAATTTAAGAACATGTCTAATTTTATGAATTATCATATCACAACAGAGGAAGCTGCACACATGCTTAAGATTTCAAAAGCACTTTGCTTTTTAGTCTCACCCAAAATATATCTAGAGAGGGTCACTAAAATGAATGTAGCTTGTTCATTATCTGCAGATTTCAGAAGCTTCTTATTTCTTGAGTAATTAAAACAAAAATAAAATTGCAGTGTTTATTAACAACTGGTGCTCCTCAAGACATCTGTGCCACTTGCTAGCAGGAAAAAAAGCAGTGCCTATAGTCTATATCTTGTCATATGGCTATCTGTTCCTTTTGATATTAGCCACCAGAAAATAGTCTAACATACTGCAGTAAAATCAATTTAAATTAACTGTGTAAAATAAATTTTGCCGTTGATCCTGTGAACATTTTATATTTTCCCTAGCCTTTCAGTTCCAGTGAAGCATGAATGTTATTTTGCCTGTGTAATTGAGAACTCTTATTCTAAAACAAATTTCACTGAATTGGTACCCAAGTGTAATGTAATTAGTAACAAAACTATTAAAACTGCAAGAACATCTGTGCACAGTGCAAAATGTCTATTGATGGCATTTATTGTGTATTTCTATGTAATATATGCATAACTGAAGATAAAGAACTTGGGAAGGTTTTTCCATGTGCTATTTTTAGCATTTGAAGTTATGTAAACTCAAGATATTTCATTGTTCTATCCAATCAACATTAATTACAATACACAGGAAATACACAAAATTATGTTTGCAAGCGCACCTCCAACTATTCTATTTTTTTTTTATTTGATAATTTAGCAAGGAGAATTTTCTAATTTTAATTGTATTGTTTAAAATTAAGTAGGAGGTTCTGATGAGTTTTTTCATCTGTTTGAGGTTTCCTCAAAAAGTACTCTTTGCCACGTTAAGGCAGAACCCAGAAAGATATGGCTGAGAACTTATTTCACATCTGTTTGCCATGCAAACCATTAGATGATTTCTGCTGAAGAATACCCACAGCAGCCTCTTGTAAGTCATTCAGATTAAAAGAGTAAAATGTCCTTATAGAAGGCTAATAGCACAAGTTTTAATATTATACAAGTCTTAATTTCCTAATGATTAATAATTGAGTGTTTCATGATAAACACTGAGATTTCTTTAATTACTTCATTACAAAATGAGAAAATATGTACCCCACCTCAATACATTTTCTAAGGATAATTAAGTGCATAAAAGTTCTGAAATCATTGTATATCTTCAAAATCATTCATAACATGCTATGTAATTTCATAATAGGTTACAGCTCATAACTTACTATGAAATTGTACTGTTAGTATTATTTATTCATTATATAGCTCAATTTAAAAAAAAAACACAAAGAAACTAACTGATTCACTCATGGTAAAAAACTAGTCAGAGTCAGTGATCATAACCTCCAATTTTCTGTTTTCAGTTCATGTTTAAAAGTTGCTCACAGATTTAAATACCTCCAAAATACCTCCAAAACGTGAAATGGAGCGTAATTTTTTCAGCAGTGCTGTGCATTTGGCCAATTTGTATTAAAAATACCCTCAGTTCAGTCTTTTGCCTTCAAATGCAGAATCTAAAAGTCATTTTACTGATACTCTGAGGAGAACAAACAGCAAGAAATATTTTTCCTGTCTTACAGTCTGACACAGAAGAGGCCAGCTCATGTTGTATATGAGTTATGTAATGAGCAGACATTTGAAATTCTTCATGAGAGGTCACAAAAAATATAAAATATTGGAAATTCCACCACTGGTTCTAAAATAAAATTATTCCAAATCTTGACACAGAGGGTGTTTTCTATGCATGCTGAAGACACTCACCTAGCTCCACTAGACACAGTATTCTTGTCCAAATACCAATTAAGTCAGTTATTATAATATTAGATGCATAGAAAATATGGTACACTTTTTTATCTGAAATTTATAAGTGATTCATATCTAGAAAATGATTGGGCAGTTGTGACATAGTGTATGATTTTTATCATAAAAATCTCATTTCTTTATTTAAAAGTATATTTTAATCTGAAGGTATCAGTTCAATTTGACTACAGACTTTTAGACATTAATAAAAATTGGTAACAATGAACTTCTTTTTTGTCTGAAATGAGTTGTTCTGTTGAGGAATTCTAGAAAATACTTATCATCTGGCAAAAATAAGACTTTTGCATTCTCCAGGACAAAATACCTGATTCTTATTATTAGAAGATCTGATGCCTGAGGCTGATGAGTTTTACATTTAATTTACCTATATAAATCTGATCATACCTACACCACAAAAATTCAGGCTAAACTCATGTAATCTTTTACTGAAATCAAAATGTACAGGCAAAGGACATGCTATGCCCCTCGTACCAAGCTCAGCCACTGTTTAATTCCTTCCTCTGGTGGATTTGCCCACACAATTAATAGAAAGATACCTACAGATGATGTTCAGTTTCTATGTTAAGAATGAATCCCATCCTATCTGAAACAAAGTCCTATTTTACAGTAACTATTGCAGAATATTGTAAAACAGAGCTTGTTTACAGAATGTGAGAAAGAACATTCTGTGATTAGGGCGAGGGGGACATCTACTCAGCTGCTCTAATTTAGATTATTCATATGTAAGAGAACAATTTCAATATGAAATAAACAACATTTTAGAGATGAGAAAAAACAAACTGAAACTAAAAGTGTTAGTCAATATGTGTGGAATTTAACTTAATTTTTTCCATGGTATAATAAAAAATTCCAGTTATACCTTATCCATAATTACATTCTTTACAAAGATGTTCTATCTCCCTTACTGCTAAAGAATTACTGAGTTTAATGCCTCTAATACTTCCTATTGCCAGTCTTTCTCTGAATTTTAATTCCTGAGAACTAACAAAAGGAAAAAAACATATTAATTTAAAATAAATTCATGTCTGTCCATAAGCTGCTTTATGAATAATTGAAGATTTACAAGTCCATAATCATTAGAATTCTCCTTTGGTTTTCCTCAGCATGCTCCTGATAAAAATGATATAACTGCTATACTTCACTGATCATAACAAAATAGATATATAGCTCAGCACTGAAATGCTATCTGTGATTCTGTCACTTGTGCAAAGGATTGTAATTATATGCTGCAGAAAATGAATTAATGGAATAAATGAAGTATGCAGATATCTGTCAGCCCTGACAAACAACTTTGCTGTTCAATTAGCATAACTCCATCCTTTATTAAAGAACTGAGATTACTCATCACAGTTAAATGCTTTATTTATTTAAGATGCTCATTTATAAAACAGGTCTAGAGAAGTATAAATTTATTTTCCTGAAGCCTCTTAGTGACAGAAGATGGTGTGGTTATGTACAGAAGACAGTTTGTACATGTTTTTAATGCTGTGGGCCACATCTCTAATCTACACTGTTTTGTGAGCTGCCTCTTCACCCATTTACATGATTTGACATTCCCATGGCAACTACTGTAAATGCCAACATGGAAAGATACTAGTGGCATATTTAATGCATTTTAACTTAGCAGTAAGCACATCATCCCTTTTGGGGGTGAAATGCAGACAAAGCAGCTGGAGCTTGCAGTGAGGAGTCACAGAACATAGCACAGTCTGCATGGAGGGAGCAGACAGAAGCACCTTGTGCCTCCTCAAAGTCTCCAAACACACAAGCTGTTTTTCCAAGTATCTGTGCTGCAAAGCTTTGTAAAGTGCCACTGGCAGATGGTTACTAGAAAGAAGGGCTTGAGGATAATTACAAGCTTGGTGTCGGTATTCACACGAGTTTTGGCAAGGGAGTGATGCTGCCTGAGAGTGTGCAGAGAGCAGCTCACAGGAGAGGGCTCCACACACAAAAATTCTCCCCTGCCTGAAAGCCTCCTGTCTCTGCTGCTCTCCAAGGAAGCTACTTCACACAAAATGGGTTTGAAGGACCAGTCCTTAAATAAAGGGCACACCAAATGCATATCTTACACTGAAGACTTGAGTAAGAGAGAAAAAAAAAAGTGAAGGGAAGAGATGAGATAAACATGACCTTCTATAATTTAAGAATCCGAAGTTTTATAGACTTCAGTGAAACCATGAAAATCTTGTCTCATTCCTGGTGTCCACTGGCATATCTTCAGGTCCGTGTTTTGTGTCTCTCCCTGACAGTAGCAAACACAGTGGGGGAGGAAAAAAAACCAAACCAAAACAAAATGGCATAAGTTGATTAAAATAAGGACATAAATCTACAATGATGTTTCAAGATAGATAGCAGGGAAAAATTATTTCTACCCCTATTAGAAAAAAAATTTGTTAGAATAAGTTTGCAATAACTTGTAATCATAAATCAAGAACACAAGACTATTATGAAAAAAACAGAAAATGGAGCTGTTTAATACCAGAATAGTACTCAAAGACCATCACTTGCAAAATGGACTGGACTATTTCTACTATTTATCCTCTGCCGCCATCTCGTGGCCTTTTGATTCAAAAGTCTCGTAATAAACATCTTTAAATGAGTTACCTACACAGAAACTGAAAAGTCAGGACCCTTAGCAAAAGGTTGACAAAACAGTCAGTCTCTGGGTGAAGCAGCATGTTTTCAGGCGAGTGATACTGACAATAAGTTAGCACTCTGCAGTTTTTGTAAGTAAGGATTGCTTGCTTTCTTTGCATATGTGTGTAAATATATGTTTCAAAGACACTAATGGTCAACAGAGAAACAGGTAAAATTGTTCTTCCTGAAGGACAGAGAAATACTTCCACACACAGATTGAAGAGCCTTAGTTAGAACAAAATTATTGTGATAGAGAAAAGCAGCTGGGTGCTCCTGTAAATAATGAGTTGAAAGTTCATTCAAGGGCAGCTTCTATCTTCCAGGATGAAAAAAAATTAAGCAAAAAAAGAGAAAAAGGAGAGAAAGTGGTAGAGAAACAGGTAAGTATTTTATGGCTATAAGAGAAGGAGAAAAATGGATGATTCCTGCATAGCTAAAGACAGAAGCATAGAGACCTGTGACACCTTTGAGTTGGGAAACTGGGCCAAAGCTCAAGTGGCTTAATCACACCATTATCCACCATTTGTGATGGTGGCAGCAGAGGATGAAAAACACAACCTACACTGTACTGAGTGTATGTAGTTTTGCACCATTCACATCTCCAACCATGCCTCAAATAGATCTGAGTAGGTTTCACTGTGATTCACTGATGAGAAGACAGTGCATGAGTGACAGAAAACAAAACTGGTCTGGAGCACTGCACAAGACACAAGTCACTAAGAGCTTGGATGAGATGAAAAGGCTGATAGGAGATGATCTCCTAGCTGAGCATGATTAATCTGAATTCAGATTAATAATAGAACTCAGCAAGAAAATTGCTTTCATTATTTCCTAGCATTTTAACAGATGGATACACAAGAATCCTGCTCTAGTAGGAAATAGGAAACATGCCTACACAGTCTTGGGTAGAAATTTGAGTTATTTTCTTTACCCTTTAATTTTGCTACTAGCCATGTATAGGTCCTCCCTTTTCTTCTTCCCTGTGCTAAGTGCTAATCTGCTCTCTGCTTTCTACTTTTGCCATTTCCTTCCTTGCCAGTTATTTTTCATGTTCAATTTGCTGAGGCACCATTTGTCTATCAAAGAACTTCCCTTCCCCTCTCGTGGTGTGTAAGAGCAACTATCCTAATATCATTGAGGGAAACAAAGACTTAGCCTGAATTTCCTCCAGAGTTTTCTCAGTAATGGTCTGAAAAAAAAATACCATTCAGTCTTGATGACTTTCTGTTCATCATGCTACTCCTAGACAGAGCTCTTTTGTGTGAACCTTAATAAAGAACAATCTGCTTGCATGACTGATACATATTTGGATTAGGCTGAATTGCCATGATCAGACACATCATCTGAAAAACTGAAGTACCTGGAGCAGCTGTGAAGGCTGATGTGGAAAAAAAATTGTCAGACTAAGCAGTAAAAAAACCCTTTTCTTTGCACACCACTAGCTAAGGGTAATTTCTGCAACATATAAAAATATACCAGTTCTTATGGATCACACAGGATAAAAAATACTTTTGTAATCTTGTTAGTGCAGAAACACAAATGTTAAATCTAGAAGGACTGTGTTTTCTTCTTGTGGTGACTTACTTGTTATTTTAAACACTTCAGTTACTAGAACTTGATTCTATTTTTAACACACTTAAATTATATAATAATTTGCCATACAATGTTTTGAATCCTGATTTAGGATCCTGCTGGCTATGCCAATTTGTCACAAATGAGTGATTTAGATTGCTCAAAGAATCATTGTCAGAGGTAATAGCTAAAGTGGAGTTTTCCAGTGTCTTATGAGAATAAAATGTCTCAGCAGGTTAGCTGAATTTATATAACAGTGCCACAGATAATTTCTTCCTAGGAGCTTGTCACTTTTACACAAAGTAAGCACTCTTAGGACACAAAATGAATATGTGAAGGATTTTTTTAAAGTAATTGTTAATTAAAATACATACATATATATATATATAAAGCAATCAGCAGTGTGAAAAAAAATTTAAAGAAAAAACTCCCTGCAAACTCCCTAGGCCCAGCTTCTCCCCATTGATTTGGTTTTAATTTGCATTGTTGCCTTCAAAAATTGTGTGCATAAAAAATGTATTGTTTAACACACAGGGAATCAATGTATGCAATCATTTTCTGCAATAAGTTATTTGGTTTTGTGACATCACACATTTTGTTTGCATATTTCTCTTTACTGATAATCACCATAACATCTGAGCATGTGCTAATCCTTACAATGTTTGCATGCACAACTGAAAAGTAGGGAAATACTGTTTTTCAGGTTTTGCAGATGATGACAGAGGCAAAGTTACCCTGTTATCAGTCTTTCTTTTTTCTGTCACTACTCATCCTGTTGAATGGGCTCATTTTTCTGCTAACAATATATTCCAAAAGGTATAATAACCAGAAAACCTACTTAGAATGAAAAATACAACTTAAGTAACAAAGAAGTCATTCAAATATACACATACAAAAAATCACTCCCATTACACAGTGAAGAGAGACAGGGAGATGGAGTTAAGAATCTAATTACTGATGCATTTACATGATAATATAATTTTTTGCTCATATGTATTCAGTTTAGGTGAAAGTATATTATTAAAGCTGCAGGGCACAGTACATTTAGTAAAAAGAGACTAAGTAGGCCAAAGGAGAATTCATAAATATTTTTGAGCTAATACATAAAACTTTTAATATCAATCTGGAATAAAAGCACAGGGATCTATCTCAGTACAGCTATCACTGATGGCAACACTTTACAAAAATATTGTTTAAAAGTCCAAATAATTCTGAAAATCCTAAAAGGTAACAGGCTAGAGTGAAATTCAGCTTTTTTAACTTCTACTGATTTGATCTACATCCTTTTAAAGGCAAGAAAAAATGAGAGATTCTAAGGACCAGACACAAAATGGAACTGCAGCTGGGAATTTAAAATCAGTCTTGCATGGACTTTGCAACCTTCCACACTCAGCTGCTGTCTGGCCCTAAGGGACTTTTTCTTCTCTGAGCATTTCAGTCCATTTATCTTCTAATTCTTCAGAATTCTTCCAGTTGCACTTCAGTCTTCATAATGCTGAGCAGTTTCATGATTCCCCTATGCCTATACTGAGACAAGCTGTCCCTCTTCCTTTTATCAGCAGGACTTCCTCTGACTGGCCATCTGAGCAAAACATTACCCTTACAAATGTCTTCATGAAGGACAGCAGCCAGGAAGGCTGGCAGTTCATTTCATTGGTGAGGCACTGGAACAGGCTGCCTGAAAAAGTGGTGGATACCCAGTCCTGGAATTATCCAAAACCAAGCTGGATGGGATTCTGAGCAATCTGGTCCACTGAAAGGTGTCCCTGCCCATGGCAGGGTGGGGTCAGAACAAGGTGACCTTTAAGGTCCCTTCCAACACTCACCATTATAGAATTCTATAATCTTAATTGTGGAGAGCATAAAGAACTGTGCACCTCAGTTCTTTAGAGTATGACATCAGAAAAAATTCTCTCCATCACCTGGAAGCAGCAACAGAAAGGCAGCTTTGAGAGTAGCCATGTGACAATTTGAGATTCCACTTTAAGGGACAATGGTCTATAACAATACTCAGCCCTGCTGGGGGTAAGTCTGCACTTGAAGACTAGATCTCAAACAGTGCTTCATCAAATAATTCCAAGTTACTCTTAATACAGACGTTGGAAAGCACTTTCAAGCAAGATAAGCCTTGAAAATGTTCTCTCCCACAATGCATTTTACAAAGGCTATAGGAACACTTGCAAAAAAGTCTCCCTATTAGCACCCTTACTGGGAAGGAAGAAACAGGCCTGAAAGATGTGTCTGCTCCTATATCCTCTTATTGGGCATGAAATACAATCTTTGTTGTTAGTCAGCTGCTGTTGAAGAGAAGTCCTTTTTTTACTTTATTTTAAGGAAGGAGATGCACTCTTCTTGTTTCCACAATTAATAGCAAGAGACTAAAAATATCAGTGTCATTTATTACCAGTAAATAATTGACTTCAGGAGCATCAGTCACTGGCTGAGCAATCTGCAATTTCTCTGGAACCTCAGACAAAAAGGGTCTGCTCAGCTGGAATAAGTGCAGCAGGCAGCTGTCTCGTATTGATCTCCATTGTCTCAATAGCTAACTAAGCACCTCACAGTGATATTTTTTATTCTTTGTACTTTGGGGCTATTGCAGTAAAACCATTGCTTAAACATACTTAGTGACAAAGATGCATTCAGCTGGAAGACAGGAAACCCAAAGAGGTTTGTGGTCTCCCTTGTAAGATGTGTTTAGTAAATGGAAATGAAGTATCTGAAGATAATTTTGGTCTAACTGCATTACATTCAGTCACAGGACAGATAGGGTGATACAGAGGACATTTCATCCTCCAAAAGGGATCAAAATGGGGATAAACAGGACCTGAATATGTAGATGCATGACAAAATTGAAGACATGCACTGCAAAAAATGCTGTAAGAATAAGGAACTCTCAAAGCACGGTGATAGCTCCACTACAGGTCTGCAGTCTAAATAGGATAGACACTTTTTCCTGCAATAAAACTCAAATTCTTCTGCTTTCAAAATCCCTATATAAAATCTAAGTAGGCTGCATACAACAGTTTGGCTTTAAAATAAGGTTTTTAAGTTTCTCCACTGTTTGTTAGCTCTCCCAGTAATTCTTGGTTAAACAGGAATGGGTAAAAAAAGCAGAAAATAACTACTTCATTTCAAAGGATATATACTTTATCAGAATGTGATGTGACACAATGCCAAGTTCCATTGGATGGACTGGCTGGAACACGCTTTGCCTTGGGAGTTTCTAAAGTGAACAGAGAACCAGGTGTTTTCATCTGAAAAGAATTCATCCAGAATTCATCATGTTTAGTAATTCCTTCAGAAGTAAGGTTGACAGCTCTCCAGAGAGGCAAACATCTGTAGAGGGGTGTGAGTCCCCACGCTGTTTTGTTGGGTTTTCTTTTAACTGGATAATATATACTTTATTGTTCAGTTTATTTAAATGAGGGTGTTAAGTTCCTGCAGAGGTCCATGCAAGGACAGTCAATTATCTATGTTAAATACAAGTTATAGGCTGTATGTGTTTCCAAGCCTGATGGCTCTGGCACCATGCAAATGCTGTTTTCAGTTTTGGCCTGTTAATACATTCTCCCCTGCAACTTACACAGCCTCTTTTCACAGCCCAGTCCTGTGGTTCAGCTGGTACTGGTAATCCCAAGCTGTTCTGAGAATCTGCTTTTCGGAGCACTTCATATTAATTTCTACAGCTTGGGGATGATGTAGGAGTAAACGCAAGAAATTCAGGGTCTGCACAGAACAACCTGGAGGGAGAAGTACACAAAATGCTGTCCTAACAGACAAACAAGAAGAAATTGAAAAGCTGCAGAAACAGAATTTTGCATGTGGTTTCATCATTGTCCAGAGAGCATTGCTGGAGTTCTCTTGTGTATCTTTGTTTCCTTGTAGTCAATATGCTAAATAGTCACTTATGCCTCACCTCACAGTGCTATTTTCTTTAACAAAAGAGGATTGTCACTTCCTCTAAGTTTTGCTCTTCCTCTATATTTTTCATGTGTCAGAGGTAAGCAGGAGACTATAGACCTTAATGTTCTGTTGATCAGGAACATGGTTGCCCTGCCCTTTTCCTGTGCTTTCAGTGTCCTCCTTCTCACCCTCCTTCCAAACTGGGACAACAGTCACCAGCTTCCAGTCAGCTGAGACCTCTCTGGATTCCCAAAACCACTCAAAACTTACCAAAAGAGGTTTTGTGATCTCATCAGGCCCATAGATTAGTAGGGATCCAGTTGGGTAGCAGATCCCCCACAGTTTCAGAGTTGACTTGGAGTTGTTTGTTCTTGTAGTCATGGTGCTCCAGCTCAGGGCACTGAGACCCCCTTGGTCTGCCATCTGTGTTGAAGACAGGCAAAGAATGTGTTAAACACTTCTGCCTTGTCCCTGTTTGTGAGGTGACCATTCTCATCCTTTAACGTGCCCATGTTATTTTTACACTGCCTTTTGCCATTAATAGATTTCAAAACAATCTTTCTATGGTCCCATATAATTCTGATTAGCTTCAACTCCAGCTGAGCTTTAGCTACACAAATTTTCTCCCTACAGTGGCAAGCAGATTCTCTGTATTCTTCCTATGTTACCTGTCCTTGCTTCCACTGGGCATAGACCTCCCTCTTTAGCATTATTTTTAAGAGAAGATCCCTTGTCTACTTGACTTCCAACATTTAGGAAGTGGCTGCTCCTGTGCCTTTAGGAGGAGATGTTTATAAAGCAACCAGCACTGATGGACCCCAGTACCTGCAAAAGGACCGGGACCTTACTCCCTAATTGCCTGAGCACCCTGAAGTCTGCTCTCCTTATTTCCAGAGTTGAGGTTTTCCTTCTCCTCCTGTCAACAGAGATTTTAAACTGAATCATTTCATGATCACTGTGGCGCAGACGGCCGCAGTCGTTACTTGGCTCACCAGATCCTCTCTTGACAAGCAGTAGATCAAGGAGGGCATCTGTCCGAGTCGGCTCCCTTGAAGTGAAGTTCTCATCCAAGGTTTTTAAGAATCTTCTGGCCTGGGCTCTACCAGCTGTGTGATGGTCCCAGGTAATTTCTGGCAAACTGAGGTCCCCCATGAGACAAAGGCAGTTGACTTGGAAGCCTCCCTTAGTTCCTCAAAGAATAATTCCTCGGTGTCATCATCCTGGCTAGGAGGTCTATGGAAGACTCCCACAATGACATCCACATTATCTGTTTGTCTCTTGATTCTTACCCAGAGGCTCTCAACTGTGCCATTGTCAACTGTAAGCTCCATACATCTTATTCCAACTCTGACAACTCACCCTTTGAATCAACAAATGAAAAATGTCACTGGCTGATATTTTGAAAGTAAAAAGAAAGAGACACATGCAAAATAAAAAAAAATAAAACAAGTTGTCAAAGCCCTTCTGCTTCAATGTCTTGCCCAGTTTCAAATGACACGCAGTTACCAGAGAGTAACAGCAATGGTTGAGGTTGTGGGCACATAAATAGCAGAATAAATAGTTCAATACACATACATATCTATATATACATGTAGCAAAAAAATATGGAGGTGAAAGAAGATAGCAAGAAATAAAAATAAATACTTTCTTTAAAAGAGATATGCCAAACTTAATCAAAGAGGAAATTTAATTTTTGGAAGCATTCATTATGGTATGGTTACTAGTTGTTTTGTTTGGGGTTTTTTGTGAAGGAATTATGCCCTTAAACATTAAAACTGAATTTATTTTCATCAATTCTAGAGATGTTAACAACTTGAAGGGAACTTTGCTTTTTCTCAATGTAACAAATACATTGAAGATAAATTGTGTTGCAGAAACTGTTTTTCATTATCATAGGCTTACTATTTTAAAAAAATCTGTTATCTTTTTTTCTTGCCTTAGACTAAGATCAAGTTGTTGAAACATTTCCATAATGCTGCTTTAAGTAGTGAAATCTGTCATGCCTGCCCACCACAAACATAAGGCAGGACTGCTTATAAGCAGGTTATCTATAACCTATGCATACATATACCCATGCTAATTATTCTTTGAGGTATATCATGTCTATATGATGCATGGTTCATGCTTGGCTCACTTCAGCTAAATGTCTCTGTCCCTTTCTAAGAATACACAAAGTCTGCTTAAGTGACTTACCTACAAACAAAGTAACACACATGTACACCTGCTCACATCTCCCTATTCCCATGTACCAGTTTTATTTATTCTGTTAAATGTTTAAAAAATCCCAAAAATTAAACCTCCTCTGTCGCAGACATCTTTCATGAAAAATCCTTTCTTAGGATTTTTCCTTGTGAGAAGCTGCAGTTTCAGCAACCAAAAGTAAACAATGGTTATCTGCTGCTGTGGAATGCAACAGGTAGACCTGTGATTGGTCTCCTGTGGATGTTTGGATTTGCTGACCACTCATGGCAGAGCTGGCTCTTGCTCTGTCTGAGACACAGATCTTTGTTATTCATTCTTTTCTATTCTTAGCTTAGCTAGCTGCTGAAGAAACCTTTTCCTTTCTATTGCTTTTTAGTATAGTCTTAATGTAACATATATCATAAAATAATAAATCAAGCCTTCTGATCATGGAGTCAACATTCTCGTCTCTTCTTCATCCTGAAAACCCTTGTGACCGCAGTCACACTCCTCTATTGGCACTTTAAGGAAAATATGTCTTCCAAGAGGGTGTTGAATTTGCCCTCTTTTCCTATACAAATGTGGAAAACTATTTTTCATTAAGATATCTCTCAAAATAATAATTTGTACAGTTAGTTATTTTTCCCTTATTTTAAAGATTTTTGTGGATAAATGCATGTTAAATTGACCTGTATAACGAACAAATAAGACTCAGACTGTTGGTTCTGCTTCTGCTGTGAGCTTGCCACTGTGACAAACAAGTGAGACTACCTTGCTGCCTTTTTAGCTCTGCAACCAAAGTTAAAGGAACGTTCCTTGAGGCAAGAGTTAGAAGTCCTCTTTCAACTCAGTCCTGTATTCACGTGAGAGTTATCCTTTCCTGATTTTCCTTGAGTTTGGGTTATTTATGATTTTGTTTTTCTTTCTTGCCTTATACATTCCTTTTTCCTGTTTCCCTTGCAATTTTTAAGTGCTGTGATGATACATCAAGAATTTGCAGAGATTCCATTCTCTTCTTCCAAAATATAGCCCAACCTCTTGGTCAAATAATCAGGTAAATCAGACAATTCTCTTTCCTTCTGAGAACTCCTAGAAGTTCACATTAGGTTACTAATTACCCATGTTGGAACATCAACAAGACTGATATCATAAAGAGAATCACTTGTCTCCTTTCTAGATGGATCAGAACATACAAAGCATGTTTTCTACCTAAAACTTAGATTTCTAGAGACTTTTGTTAATTTTCACTCCAGTATTATTTTCTGACAGCTGAGTAACTGAGCAGGGCTTTTTATTCTCTGTAGGTTCTGAAGCAATGCACATTTTGGACACAGAGCTTTTAGTCTGTGCAGATGGACCATTGCTTCAGATGTTTGTGTTCATAAATAAAGCTAAAAAAGGAAACAATAATATCATTTTGGAACAGGGCTTATTAGCATTTTGATGGCTTCTTTATCCTGGGAATAGCCTTTTGCTTTTGGCTCCTTCCTTCTCTTCTCTATCCTGAATCTGTCATCTTTCTCCAATAATTAGAATTGATACTAAGCAATCAAGTTTAGGTTGTCAAGGCAAAAAAAGAATAAAAATTAATTATAACACGTTCTCCCTGTGGATAAGAATCGCATACATTTGCTTTATAAATAGTTTTTTAATATTTAAATTACCAGGAATATATATTGTGAAGACTGTATTAAAAGCTCTAAAATTTCAGTTTTGCTAAAGCCATAAATAATTTTCCATAGGAATAATACTAATGGCAGGAGGATAGCAAAATCCATTTGGCTATGTGAAATAAAAACTAATAGCAGTGATTTATGGCAGCATTCACCAAACCACAACCATGACTGGACTGCAACCAAATAAATAATAAATACTCTCAGATTCCTGAATCCAAGTATGTGATATAAGCAATAGTGAATCTATGGCATTATTGGAGTTGATGACATGATATTCCAATAATATTTCTGTTATGATATAAATTAATCATGATAATGTGAAGTATTTCACTCTTATTCAGTATCTTTAGGAGTAATGGCCAATGTCATGTACTATTGCCTCTCATTATTCTATTTTATTTGGTATAGTAAAAATATTTTAAGGAATAATTTTAGACTTCCATGTGCTTTTTTAACACAGGAAATATACTTTTAACAGTTCAACATAGATTAGTAGGTGTTAGAGGCAGAATGAGTAGGGTAAATTAAAGTATTTTCAAACAAAATCCAGGAAATCAAAAATCACCTCACATTTAAAAAAGGTGAAATACTATAAGGAACAATATTAAAACTCAAACTTTTATTGTTGCAGTTTTTAAGGTTCCAAAGGCAGCTACTCTGACACAGTGGATGGAAAGCCTCTGAATTTTCCCTTGTAGTAGGCTTCATATGATTTCAAGTAACAGATGGCACTTTGCTGAAAATTGAAATAGCTAAAACAGTGAAAAAGCAACATAATTCACACCACTTTGAAGCCCTACTCTCACACCTTGTTTCTGAATTTACTAGTGCCTCAGATCCTCAGGTCTGGTGAACAGAGGAAAATAAACTTCCACAAAATACTAAGAAAACAAATAAATACATTCTAGAAACAAATAAATGTATTCTAGAAACAGATTAGAAATCTCAGTGCTCCTATATATCTCTGCTACAACTCCAGGCAAGCAGGTTTGTCTTACAGAGCTTTGAGGAGCAGGGGAAGACAAGGAAGATGGTGAAATACTGATTTTTACTGGCTTGCTTGTTCTTCCTAATGAAGATATTGATTGACTTGGTTCAGTGCTTCAGTGCTTCAAAGCTGTGCTGTATCACACAGCATGTTTTTCTCTTAACAGAAGGCAGTGGTTATGCTTAACCTTTTTTTTTTTTTTCTTTCTTCTGTTAATTAACACAGCATTATTTTTCTTCTTCACATCTATCATAGCCACTGTCACTTTGCTAAGGCAAATGCTGTGCTGAAACAGTTTAGCAGTTGGGTCCCTACTAAATACAAAAACATGACTAAAAAAGAAATTAAAACCTCTAGAAACATCCAGAAAGAATTAGTCATGGAGCACTTTCTAACATTTACAACCAATCTTGATGGCGTATTTGGTTATCTGATTTCAATATTTCCACACCAAAAATATTTTGCTTTTTTTTAAAGTGTATTATTTTATGCCAGGGTCTAAAAATATTTTTTTTTCTAGAAATTATTGTAACTCTGAGCTGATCATTTTGACTTGGACAGCATGCATAGGGTCTGGACAGACACATGTCACGTGGAACATATATCTGTGTCTCTGTCTTCTGTCCAGTTCTTGGGCTGTCAGTCCCTGTCTGCAGCAAACAGCCTGAAACAGAGAGCTTACACAACTTTAAAGTGCAGTCTTTATCTTCTGAGGAAAAACATAAGCAACAGACACTATGAAAAACATATAAGAACTATGGAAATTCATTAAAAATTTCCAAAAAACAATGTTCAGAAAACAACTCCCATGCTTTGGAAAGGATGAGAGAAGACAGAAGGCAGTGAGCAGCTGAAATGAGCAACTGCTGGAAGAGTGGGGATTCTGGCAGCTGGAGTGGGAGCCCCAACAGGTAAGCAAAGAGCCAGAAGACACAAAAGCCCTTCCTTGCTATGCAGAATCACATTAAACTGCAGTGATAGCTTTCAAATGTCTAGTCCATGGTTGGAGAATGAAGATATATGGCTATCACTTAAATAACAATGCTCTGTGATTAGTGCAGCATGTAATATATGCAGCTACACAGATATAAATAATGGGCTTTTGTTCCTGGGATACGGTTCCAATACAAATCCAAATATTTTCAGATGCACAGAACATCTGAGAGGATCAGTAAAGCTGACATGTTGTACCATGTTTAAATTATTTATTAATGGCAAAATGAAAAGCCAAAGAAGCAAGAAGCATTGGATATACTCTAAAAATTTAATTAGAGAATATAAAGAATAGATGCTAAGCCACCCGAGAAATTAATTCTTCTCCAGTTCCCAAACCTTATTTTCATTAATTAAAAGTCTTAACTGTTTATACACATTCTCTGCTTGTTATTTGATTTCAATACATGCATCTAACCAAGAAGTTTTCTGCATACTGCAGTCTGACTCCACACACAAAAACGGTAGGATGCAAAATGAGTCCTACCCTTTATCCCTGTCATCTTGTGGACTGCATTTTACCTTTGTGTATTCAGTACGCTAGCAAATAATATGAAACATTATGTTTTGTGGGATATTTTGTGCTTGGGTGGTTGAGGTTTTTCCCCCAAAAGAGAAGCAGCAATGCTCTGCATTTATTGCTGGTTTTAAAAATGATGAGTGGAATATTTAGTTTTTGCTTTTAAAAGGCAGGATTGTGAAGCAACATTTGTTTATATGAAGGCTGAATTGCAGACCAGGTGCAAGGGTTGCTGACTGCACAACTGTCCCCTGGGAACTGCTGGAATGCCTATGGGTGATTGAGCACAGAACTTGTTCCTACCTAGGCAGTTCACATCCAGGAACTGATGTTCCAGCCATGTCCTCTAGAGAGAAAGCTTGGAAGTCCAATTGAGTCTATCTCTAAACTTGCATTTATTACAATTACTGGCATTAGATCCTAATTCTTCCACCTTTTGCCTGGCTCCATGCTATTCTTTGATTCTAGGGATGGTCTCTTCTAGCATTTTTCTCCAGTTCAACATTTTCTGAATTGCTGAAGGGGGCCATTGATGTCTTGTTCTGTCAAAAATCTTAAGGGTGCTAAGAGGTGCAATTAATTTGCAAAATTATTTCCTAGTCAGTTGAGTCCAGCAAATGGAAAACTAACGAGACACCTGCCCTGCTGGATCTCCTACACAAAGTTATCCTATTATCACTGAGAGAAGAAAAAAGCATGGAAAGACACCTCTGAAATATCCATCACTAGTCATTGGCTTTGTCCACAGGCCAGGACTTAGGAATGTAAATACTTTGCTGAATTTGGGACAGTTTTGAACATCAGAACTCTTAAAAGAATGGCAGAAAAATTAGGATTCATTATTTTTAAGACCATTCTGGTTTTGACCAAGATCACCCAACAAAATCTGTGAAAAATGCATGTGTTCTTTGTGCAGGATGTACAACTGAATTGCACATCCAAACAGAGCTGATTTAGGTGGTAAGTTGTGAAATTTGTCATCCTGTTTTCACAAAGAACAATTTATGCATTTTCCACTTTTATCTCAGGGAATAGTAAAGCTCTTGAAAGAGCCATGGCTTTATTCACAGTCTTTTGAAGATGTAGGAAAGCTTAGTGTAAAAGTGTCTCAAAGGAATATGTTTTAAGGTAGCAAGCGTTCTGAGTACTAAACTTATTACGTGATTTCTATTTGAATTAGACTGCAACATGGTGAAGAGCCTTGTTACAGGTGTTTCCTGTTTAATGGAAATATGCTGAGAAATTTAAGGAATTGAGCCATGCTAAATTCAGACTGAAATCAGAATTAGACTGAATGCCTTTTTCATTTTTAAAGCTTTACTGGATGTTGGATGGTTACTTAAACACATTTCTTTCTGCATTCTTCAATTGCATAAGGTTGGTATCAGGCGTTTGAAGATGTTTCAGGTTATATTTCAGTAACTACTGACACTAGAATCTTCTCACATTGAGAAATATGTTTCATATTTTCCTATTTATTTCATCCCACCTCACAGAAGTTCTTGCTATTGTAACAAGGAAATAAGAAATATGATTAACACAGGCATCCAGAAAGGAGCAGCAGATACTAATGGAAAATTTTTTCCAAGTACTGGGAAGGGCAAAAAGACATGCTGCTGCTCAGCTTCTAAGCTGCTAACCCAGATCCTTGTGAACTGATTATATAGACTGGGGCAGTTGCTGAACAGCAAAAATGATATTTCATACAATTAATGCATATTTGTATCTGTCAAATATTTAGTTTTGTGTTTCTTCTGTAAATAATTTGTTTTTACTGGGAAATTACGTCAGATTTTTATAATTTTTTCCTAATGTGCAATTACAACTCAATGTGAAATGAAACAAAAAAAGCCAGATGATTAAATAGAACCAAGCTGTTACATTTGATGCTCTGGAAATATGAGTATCATCTGCCACTATATAAAAGCCTGTTATGAAAATATGTGCTCTCCTCAGACTTTATGCTTTGAATAAACACAAAGAATTTGAAGTTTAAGAAAAACTACCTAGCATGATTAAAAATTATTTGTTATTGGTAGGAAGTTCATACTGAAGTAAAGTAGGAATGCATTAAATAATCTCTACCACTGAAATCAAGCAGGATTTGAATCTGTGATGTTCACCGAAGAATCGATCTCTATCAATACAATGAAATTCCATCAATCTATTCCAGGAGATTACTACTTCTTGAAAAATAGTTATGCTTACAAAAGTACTTCATATTTTCTAAGCACTTTGCAATTGTATTTTACCCGGGTATGATACTACAGTCTTTCTATGTACCAAGTTCTTACTCCATACAGAAAGTTTTTTAAATTAATGTTTTATAGAATTGGACATACTTAGAATATTGATGGAAACTGGTAGTTTCCTATTAATCATGTTGTTTCTCTCTTATATGGCTACATGATTTAGGTAGTGTCATGGTTTAACACTGGCACAATGCCAGTGCCCCCATGAAGATACTTTCTCCCTGGTTTCTGCTGTGAGATGTGACCAGGAATAAGCAAAGCAGGCTCCTACTTAGGGGGAAAAAAAAAAGAACCAGAACTTTATTAACTACTCTACAACTACAGATAAAAAGGAACACACACACAGGGAAAATTAAAACCTCACAAATGCATTTCCTCCTCCCCCCACCAAATTTCCAACACAATACATTTGTTTCTCAAATCACCAACTCTCGGTCCAGCACCACCCTTCAAACAATCAATCCTCAGTTCATCAAGAGGAGAGGAGTCCTTCTTGTGCCATAGGCTTCCCCTGGAAACACAGCTGAAGCCTCGTGTGTTCCTGTGTCACTCGTGGCACTGCCCGGAGTACATCTGCCATCGTGACCTCTTCCTTTTCATGTCCAGTGCTCTCACCACTGAACACGGACCAGAACTGCTTCTAAGGTTGTCTTTTAAGGATGCTCTGTCCCGATCCAAAAAGGCACAGTCTCTCCTTTGGGACACCTGTCCCCACAATCTCTCCTTTGGGACACCTGTCCCCCCCATATTTTTTCACCCCCTGGGGCCGAGGGGCATCAACACTGAACCCTCTTGGTTCTGAAGCCATTGCCTCCCCCTAGAATGCAGTCTCTGTATCACAAGGAACATGGTTCTGTCCATGGCTATACAAAAAGAGTCCAGCAAAAGCTACTCCATCATCTCTTCCCACTAGGATTCTTCTCTACTCTTCTACTATCTCTCGCTTGCCCAGACCTCTCTCACACTTGCACATTCCTTCCTCATCTTCCACTCTATCTTCTAGGAAAGGTCAATGTTCTGTAAAGTTCTCATTTTCCAAAAAGGGGTTAAAAGCTCCTACAAGCGGCCGGCTGAACCCCCCCTCTTCTCCGTCCCAGCCGTGCTGCCGGCACAGGCCCACGTTTATCAAGCTTCAAGGTTACAGTCTCAGGCAGCGGCTCTCTCTTTCTCTCTCTCTCTCTGTCTCTCAGGGGGGGCTGCCCGATGGCTCCCGGTGTCTCTCTCTCTCTCTCTCTCTTCCACCCTTCCACCCCCGGGCTCAGGCCTACCTCTCCCGGCCACATGGCTTTCCCCTCCCCCTGCCCAGCCAGCAGCTGGGCCGGGGCAGAGACCCAAACTCTTTCCCGCCGGAAACCCAAAAGGGCCCTCCCAGCGGAGAGCTCTGCTTTTAACCCCCTGTTCTCAGAGGCGTGTCCATGTCCCAATGGCCAGGTTAAATGCCAATATTAAAGTCTGAATATCCATTGGCCAAAAACACAGCATCCCAAAAAACACATTTCCTGTCAAACCACCACAGGTAGTTATTTTGATCATATTTAGATTATATAATAATGGTTATATACATATTATAACATCCATTGATAATTAGCATATTATTTATTTTGTTCAATTTTCTCAATGCTTTCTTTTATTGCCCCTGGGTATTCTTTTCACAATAGCTGAGTAAAAAACTGAAATAGATGCAAGAAAAAAAGACATGATGAGAGAGATGCAGAAATGAAGAAACAATGAAGTGGGTGATGGAAGTGAGGGACTAAAGCAGAATTTAAATCTTTGTAAAGGAGCTGGGCAAGGCTGGCATTGATCCAGCTTATGGAAACAATGGGAAAAGCAACAAAACTCTGGAATAATAATAAAATATTAAGTGGATCATAGTCCTTTTCATTAAGTTATTGACTTAGGAGAGAAATGTACACAGATCACATGTTGGATTTGCTAGAAAAATAAGATCTTAATTGTAGATCTTGGCAAGTTTGGATGTAAAATTAAATGGTGGATAATGATCAACCTCTTCATAAGGACTGCAGCATGCTGCCACTATGCCATTAGCTGCATCCTCCTAGCTCTCTGAGGAGCCTGAAAGATAAATGCAGCCTCTTCATCTCCCAGTTCACTGAGAAACTGTCTTCTACAGTTTCCATGGGACAACAAGTGGTTATTTTACTATGGTCTTAACTTTCATAAAGAAAACATTTACTGATTTGGGTAAGATTTGCCTTGAGTTAGAACAAAACCAAGGCTTTATTAATGTGTTTTGTTAACCAAATTCAACTGCAATCATTATAATTTCAAAGTAGATGTAGGAGTTTCACCAAAAATCATCATAAACACAGGGTTCAGCAGAACTCCAAGCTACGAATCCTTCAGCCAAGTGACTGACAATCTGCTGACAGTATGGGAAGCTCATTCTGATTTGTTCACTGCCTCAGTTGGAAAGAACAGAGGTTGGGATGCATTATGAGTGCACTACAGCAAGGAATCAAAGGCAGGTGTTTCATGCCTTGGTAACCAGGTTGAAGATGGAGCAAACACTTCTGGAAGTTGATTTGAGGCTCAGGACCCAAGAAGCTGCAGTTTTATTTCCAAAGGACAGGTGTATTGAGCTTGGTGATAGTTATTGTAAGCCTTTTGATCTGTCACTAAACAAGTGTGAATTCTGAAACTTCATAAGTGGATCCTCACTGGAATTGCCATCATCTGGCCAGATCCAACTGCTCAGCACTTCTTCCCTGATAGGCAGAGATTGAGGATGGGAAATTGAATACTATAATCCCCAACAAAATCACTCTTTCCTACAAAGCCCTGTTGCTACCTAACATCTCATGAGAGACCTGCCTATATACCAGTGGCATGGAATACATGAAAATGAAATGGCATGCTCCAAACCTGAGGTAAGAAAATAGCACCCAAGACTGAAAACAGTAGTTCTGAATGCAAAATCATCCTCAAACAGCATAAAAAACTTGTTTAAAAAGTACTGCAGAGCTCAGTATCATGTAAGTGGATGATGTGGGACAATATATTTTTTAGACAAGAATTTCAAGAAATATGAGAAGGAGCAGAGATAGTAAGAAGTACTCAGTGTAGGCTCAATCTTATTCCCATGAAGATTGATGTAATTTTTTCAGTAATATTAAAACAATTTAAGTGAATACTTTGAATATCTACCCAAATTCCCTGGTGAGATTGAAGCAAGGATGACTAGTATCTTCTTTTCAATGTGTTTATATACTGAAGTGAATAACATTTTATTGATATAGGCTTCTAAATTCAACTTATTTTATAATTTTCTCAGGAGAGTAAATTTTAGTGGTAGTGTGTATTTGCTTAGACTTTCATTTGTTTCCTGAGCACACACTGCTGAAGTTGTCAACAGGAAAACATGAACAATTCCCATAAACCATTTCAAACCCAAAGAACAGATGGTGTTGAGAAGCAGTATTACAGCCTGCTGTTCCCTGAGGTTTGATGAAGGTCCTGTAGCTCTCCATGAAAAGCATTTTTTTTTGTTCACTTTATCCATTAGGCCTATAATTCTATATTTTAAAAAACCTGCCTATGAGTTTGGTTAATTTCATTCAATCTTGAATATTTTTTCCCTGTTGCATGAATACTGGTCTAAGCTGGAAACCAGAGGCAAAAATCTCTTATGTAATGGATGGTATTATTAACATTTTTTCTGGCATTAAAGGTTAATTATTCACATGTTGTCTGTATCCTATAATAAGTCAAATCATGCTATTTAGGATACCTACTGCTACAATATATAGCAACAGTAAAAAATTCTGTATGACTACCATTTTGAAACTGATTAACTAGCACTGGAGAAACCTTATTCCAAATTCTTGCTTTGCTTTACTGGGGAAAGTGTGAAATACAGGAAAAACTGAGAAGAGGAATCTTTTACTCTGATTATCTGAATTTTACATCTCCTTCATAAGCAGTGTCATCTATTTTACTGAAATGAGGTTCTTATTTTCATCTTTAAAAAATATGAAACCTAGGTCTGTGGTTAACTTACACTTCAGAAGTCAGAGAGAATGAGAATGCATTTTTCAGATTAATTTTCTTTAATTTCTCACAGCTGGCACAGAGATTATCACCACACATCTCTCCACAGATTAGCTAACCCTTTCTATATGTATATGAAAGTGAAATTACCATCAACATCTTTATAAGAGTAATTGTACCTCTGGGCACAAGATCTGATACAAGAGCCTTCGAAAGTATTTAATCTCTTTTTTATGAGTTTGGGAATTTTTAAGGTTTTGCTGGTTATATCAAAAACTTGAGAAAAAATTCTTTCCTAATCCCCTGCTTTCAATGTGATTATTTAAGCAATATCCCTAACATTTCAGTAATTAAGGAAGGAAGCATTTATAGTGATTTGCAGTACAGCCTTTATAGATGAGGGAGCAGGAAAGTTATCTCTTTCTGTCACTTCTGTGCTGAGTCTTTAGTTTCATTCAATGCTTTCCATGAAACAGGTTTTAGAAATCAGCTGTAATTTCCCTGATGCACTGTATCAGCTACCAGACAGAGCTGCAAAAAATTGATCGGATGAAAGTAAATGAAAATTAAAAGAGAACGAGGACCCAGCTGGGATATATCTATTATTTCTCTTGCACAACATAATCTGCTCCATGTTACTTTTAATACATTTTTGGGACAGAATTTCTTTCTGTAATATCAGAGTGAATAGAGCAGACCTTCTCCAAGAACTTCAAAAATAGAAAGAAAAGCCTTTTACATTCATCTTTTATGGAACATGAACAGAATGTACAGATCGCGATAGCCAAAAATAGCATCTCCTCTTGGAGAAATATGTAATTTTCATCCTACACATATGTCACTTTCAAACCAGAGAGAAAACCTTCATGAAAGAACACCAGATTGTTCCAACTGATGTCTTCTAAGAGAGCTGCATTTGAAGGGAAAACCTCAAACAACATTTACTTAACAACAACACCCTCGATAGCTAACAAATCTTGCCTGCACTAAGGAAGAGCAACAAGAACCAGAATCTGATCATTATGAAATTACATGAATACAAAACAGTGGGAAAGTTATTTTAAAAGGAGCTTGTGCTTTTCATATATTGGCTCTTCAACTTTCACTGGGAAAACAGATGGCCTATGTTACTGGTAGGAAGCAAAGGAAATGAAAGGCATATTGGAAAGGCTTGGAGAAAAGCCAAAATAAAAATTGTAATTTTGATACCATGGAGTTGAAATGCAGTGCATATAGTGCATATAGCAATCACTTTGTAATATCTAGCTGATGGCCTGCCTTAGCCTTAATTTCAAACTTGGAGGATTGTAAGCAATAGATCAAACCAGGTACATTCTTTTGATAGGAACAGTGGACGTGTACTTTGCAGGTGACATTTGCTTCTTGACCTCAGAATCCAACCCACTGACTTTCACACCAAGGTGAAACATCTTAGTGCAGAAGACACAACTTCTGAAACAGAGTATTCTTGTGAAGATGTTAAATGTTGGTAGTAGTGTTGTACAGATGGTCTTCGGAAAAGTAACAATGGATAATCACCTGAGGTATTTACAATCTAAAGCAACCAATATGATGCAGCCCAGCTCATTGTGGCTCATTTCTGTTTCTTCCGCTTTTCATATTCTGTTTTAAAGTCTAATGAGTTTAAAAGACATGCATTCCAAACAAAATACCCTTATCTAATAGGTACCTCTTTCAAAGATGGCCAGTTCACTGTACGTCTTCTGTGAAGGCAACCATCTCTCTTGGTACTGCTCAACTTCTCTGTAGCTCTTCTGTTGATTGGGTAAAAAGATCTGCAGGTATATGTGCATGGGTCATGCCAATCTGTCACCAGTACTTTATGACTTAAATAGGCTATAAAAAAAATCAGTAAGCTCTGATCAAAAAATTAGGAGGATTTATACAGCATGTTTTTCAATATTTTATTAATATCCCTCTGCAATGTTAAGTCCAGTACTATTAAGAAAATAGGAGGGTTATTTCTACTTTTCTACTAGTCAATCTGTGGTTCTTCTCTAAATAATATTTTCTGGCTCTTAAAGAACAGTACTAGTTCAAATGCCCACTTGTCTTCTTCCTCTGGACCAGAAAGACTCTAGAGTGAGCAGTAATCATGCATTTACTCCAGAGGTGGTAAAGACTTAAATCCAGTAAACTTGGTTCTTGCTGTTACCATCAGTCACATCTGTGAGAAAATAAATTTATTTCACAAATATGTGAATGCCCCATAAAACAAAATGCAACTGACTGAAATTTTTTTTCCAGGTATCAAAAGATGAAGTTCAATGAAGACTTACAAAACACATCCCTAATTCTAATCTATGAGCAATATCTTTATCCCAGACAGTTTGACTGTGCCTGAGGAAGACAGATAAACAGTACTCTGGGTTGGATACAATTATTAATTCTTTCAGATATTTATCTGAGTTATCATAAAGCAGCACAAACTCTTCAGCTTAATGCAGTTTCCTACTGGGAGACATTATGTTTTGACAAAAAGTACCTGGAATGAAGAAGCAATTTGACACAGAAGGGGAATAATGCTGAGACATAAATAAATGAAGTAAATGAATGAGAAAGAAAATTGCAGGGGAGGAAGGTGATGAAGCTATAAATATAAAACAAAGGTGAGAAAAAGAAAAGAGTTAATTTTTCATGGTGGCAATTAGAAAGAAGGAAAATGCTGTCAGTGTGGAATTAAGAGGAAATTTAATCTGACAGCTCAATTCTCAGATAAAATACAACCACCACTGTAAAGCACAGTATTTGTTCAATGTACAAATTGTTAAGGAGTGAAATACAGATGCTAGTAAGCTTCTGAAGATTCTTTTTAACAAGCTTGAAGTTTTCAAGATATGTCATCTGTTTTATTTGTTGCTAATGGTAACTGTGATTTTCATCTTGTGTTGAGTTTGATGTTTTTGAGGATATACTTTCAGAAGATTGCTAATACACAGAAGTAAATATAAGAGGCTAAATTTTAAGATGGATTTTCTTTCCATCATTTTGCCAGCTGGTGGTGAATTTGATTATTCTAAAGTGCTTGCTAGTTTCTTCCACATCTTTCCCAATATGAATACAAGTAACTGACTGCTGGCAATATATAACTGCAGGCTGGAGCACATACAACACAAAATCCAGACTGAACCCCCAGGTGCCCTCTGGGGCCCATTTGGGACATTGTTTTAAGCAAAACAAAATATAGAAAATGTGCCTTTCAGGAGCATGGCATATGGCAAAGGGCTTGGGTGCCTTGCCAGCATCCAGGTTTCAGTTTGGCCACTATGTTTTAAGGTGAAAGGATTTTATATCTATGCTTGTAAAATAAATGGAGTAAGGATTGTGTCCAAGGATGCTCGCTGACCTGCTGGGGAGCCAGCATCCCCTGAAAGGGAATGCTTACCCCTCAGACCCGTGTACCTTTCCTCTGCTCAAGATGATGCATCACAAGGCAGCAAGGTCACACCTCTGCTAGGTTTTTTAGAGCTGTCAGACAAGCAAAGGTACGTTTAGCACATATTTATCTAAAATTAATTAGAAACAAAACAACCGAGAGGGCAAATAGGGCATCACTCTGTAATGAAGATGGGCAAAGCCTAGAACATTATCACTTCGTTTGACATCAGTACTGGCAAAAGGAACAGAACCAGTGATAAGGGAATGAATCTCAAAACACAAGACAGACAACTGCTAAATAAACAGCAACAGCATGAGCCTGCAAAGAGCAGGCCATAAGCCTTTATTTTTCCTCATAAGCCTGAATGACTTTTTTTTTCACATCCTGGGAAGTGGGACCAAGCAGAGAGTTGATACAAACCAGTCAGCAGAGATATGGAGTAAACTTCAGAGAGACCCAAAGACAGCAATTAGATAAACTACCAGCATATTACCAGCAATATGTAAAAGTTCATGGAGGTGTGTAGAGAAATGCACAAATGGCTTTTGAGGTACAAATACCCTGCTGTGTCGCTGTGAAGAACTCAATAGACCCTAAGTTAACTTTAAAAGATCTACTCCCCAAACTAAGGATTATTGAACATATTCTGCTGCTATGTACAACAGCTTTATTCAGCTTTTCTTCTTATTGTTCATGTATCTACACCCAACCTCAGGAGAAGTTTCATTTTGATATAACAAAGAGATTTTTACAGTTAGAACAACTATTCACTAGAACAACTTCCCCAGGGACGTGGCAGAGTCTCCATCAACAGAGATTTTCAACTGGACTGGGTGCTAGATAATGATCTAGATTCCCTTGCCCACAGAAGTTAGAATGGATGATTTTTTGAGGTTTCTTCTAACCTGGGTGTTTCATCATTCTAATATCTTCTTACTCACATGCCTCTAATTAAATTTTACTTTAACTCAATTGCCTCTAGCATAGGAAATGGTGTTTTCTGCTTAAAATTGTAAAATTTCCTGACATTTCAAAGTTTATTAGAAGAGCTTTAGAATATGATCCTGTCAAAACAGACATCAATTAACTGTAACATATTTGACTTCCACACCTGCCTTGTTATTAATTTCTCTCTCATTCTGAGAGAGCTTCGTGGAAATAATCCAGATACTCTCTATTTAAATATCAATCACCTCATTGTCACCCCATTGAAAAGTAATTTCTTCAGAGTAATATCAATAATCACTTCTGCTGACTGTCCACTCTGTTACCTGAGCACAGATTGGCCTCAAAAAATGAGCAGGACTTGCTTCTGGTAAGTGGGCAGTTGCTTCAGGCAACAGGTCAGAAAGACCACCCTCAGCCTCTATTCCTTCTCCCCTTTCCCAGCATTAATGGTTCACTCCAGAGCTGGCACAGGTGGTACCTTTCAGCAAGGACAGAAGCAGAGTTGGGAAGCTGTGAATGGTGCGATCCCTGCCATGGCTTTGGTGCTTGTCCAGCTGAAGCAGTGACCAGGGCTGGTGGGTGTTTCACAGCTTCCCAACTCTGCCAAGCCCTGCTGCTGCCTGGGTCTGAGGTCAGGGCTTTTCCCCAGTCCCAAAACGAGGAAAAGGCATCTATTTTTTGTGTGCAGGCACAGCTGTGGAGAAGATGACACATTGATTGAGAGTGAGCTCAGTGTTAGGCTTGCCTCTTGTTTGACTGAGGACAAAAATTTCTAATCATTAGAGAAGGTTTACTGAGCTTTTCCTGAGGTACCTTTTCTTGCTGTTTGCTTAAACATAGTGCTCTCCAATGATTTCCCTTGCTAATATCTGTATCTAAAGTTGCCTTCCAAGCAATGGGAGGGGGTTGGTGTATTTTAGGAGGAGGTCAGGGAGCTCTAATAGCTATGTCTGCAAAATAAATGTTTGGACAGCATAACAGGCTGATCTGAGCCTTCCAGTTTCTAAGTGCAGATAAACAAGATGTCATAATAGTTGTCTTGTGAAATATGACTTTTACCTTATGACTTTTATATGGGTGCAATAGAAACATCCAAACCTGGAGAGCATTGTAATTTACTGAAAATTTGAGTAAACAATAAAAGAAAATAAAATCAGTGGAAACATCACTTCTTCTTTACAGCTAGATCTTCTTTTGCAACGCTGTGGCTGAGAAGGGTTTCTGCTCAGCTGCATTAGCAGTAACATCTTCTGGGTGCATGAGGAATGCCTGGGTAGCTCTGTACTGAGGACAGTAAAATGTAAGTCTCACTTCAAGCACAGCAAAGGGATTTATTTGTAATGCCATGAAGTTAGAAATAAAAGAAAATGTGGGTTTTATCTTAGATGTATTTGACTCTCTTTAGTCAAATCCTTCTTTTGAAGCCTTATGAAATCAGAGTATAGAAGGTCTTGTAAAATTTCTCTTCATGGGTTTTTAATGGAGCAGTGAAAAATACAGTGGCTACAGTATTAGAGCAAGTGTGTAAAGGATATACTTGACCTCTTCTTTACTGGTGATGAATCAGTATGAGTGTTTAGGGCACAACTGCAGAATCAGACAGACCAAAATCTTTTGCCCGGTTTCTCACCAACACCACCCTCAAAGCTACACTATGTACCAGCCCCTTTTTGAATTTGCTGACATCAACCTCCCTGACAGATGGCAGTCTGGGCACATGATGGATAGCCTGTATTCCAAAAGGCAGTGATCAGTCTAGCAAAGAGCTCCATGCATCATCCAGCTTTTGCAAAAATTGCATAAATCTTTTTGTCCTCATTGTAAGAAGACTGATCATGTGTCAGAGATCAATGAGGGGGTTCATCCAGGTGGTTTCACACTTCACAGTTTCCAGGATAATAACTAACAATTCTGTTAGTTATTTGGAACTGATGCCTTATGAAGGAGGAAAGAAGGAGATTGGCATTTGAGGTAGTTGTCTGATGATACATTTCCATATGCTGCAATCTCTTGCCATACAGTGAGGAAGAAAATGTCTGTCTAGATGATCTTCTCAGAAGCATCAGCATTTTCAGATGAGCATTTTCAGAAGATTTGTTTCTCTGTTTATTGCTGGCAATACTAAGATGAAAGGTGCTCTACAGAGTGATGATGACATTCCTTTCCAAAAAAAATTCACATTTTTTCAAGTGCCCATTCGGTTCCTCCAGAGCATTTTCCATTTCTCAGAACAAGTATGATTGTGCAGTTAATTCTCTAGTACTAAAAGAAATGTGTCAGCACTGTGAGCTGTCCTCGGTTGCAGAAAAGGTCTCAAGGAATTGAGGTATGTTATAAATCCTTAAACAAGCAAGGTCATTCTCTCTTCCAGACACTGACCTGTCTCTGTCATAGTCTGAACTATGCCTTTGTGTACAGCTTTATGTGCTGAGGTGGTTAAGCTATGATTGGTCAGTTTTTCTCTAACCTTTTCTGTAGAAATGAATTAGCAGTGTCATCACTATATGCAGGTTTTGGGGTTTTTTTGGCGGGAGGGGGTTTAACCTGTTTGCAAGAAGACAATTATGATGCGGAAAGCTGATACTAACTAGTCAGCAGCAGGGTTCTGAATGTCCAAATCACCTTTGGACAGCAGGCTGCAGGCTGGTTTTTCAAGGGCAGAGCTACATTATCCACATTACCCCCATTCAGTCAAATACTCAGGAGAGATACATTTCCCTGTTGGATGTGGCTGTGAGAGAGACTTGTGAATGCTCTGCCCTTGACAGCACAATAAAGGGCACACCCACGTGCAGTAAAATCAGGTTAGGATGACCCTGAGCTCACACATTTTCAGTTCTCCAACAGTCATCCTTCAAGGCTGAGACATTCAGACTCACCAGCTCAGCTGCAATGCTAGTTGAAAAATACTTGTGCAGCACAAAACCAACCTTAATGACAAAGGATTTCTGTTTTCTGTTGGTTTTTCAGTATACAAGATATTCTAGTAAGACTGGAAAGGGCAATTTTCCCTCCTGACCTTAGAGTGCTGGTCAGGACTGGAATCCCAGCAGGGATCACAGCCTGCCTACCAACTTCCCAGTGGCACACCCTGCTCATCCCCCCTTTTTCCTGATTGTTGGCTCTCCTATGCTGGCAGATGAGATAAAAAGCTCAGGATTGCCAGGCACACACATAAGCCCAGCAACAGGTGAAATAAAGACAGATAAATACATCTGCACATCACATCTGTATGTGATCCCATGGCAATTTCTATATGGGTCTTCTAACACTAATGATGTGGAGCAAACTGCCCCTTTACAATCCCAAAAAATTAATTTAATTTAACCCAAACAATGTAATTTGACTGAAACAATGTAATTATTCACATAAAAACAGGAACTTCAGAGTCTGGGTCTTCTGTTTATTTGTTTTTTAAAAGTTAACATGGCCACTCAAGCAATTCTCAATTTATGTGCTCCAATAGAACAGAGCAAAGAATGCTGGGCACCAAGCTGTCCATTATTTTTATCTGTGATTTAGGAAAAAAGCAGTAGAACCTACATAATTTAAAATGTAATGCTTCCGAACACAGCAATAGTGTGATTTCTTTTGGCATGGTTTGTCCTTTACAAAAATCTTGAGAATTTAGCAATCTAAATACATCTTAATAGGATCAGATTTAGTGCAAGTTAATCTCCTTCCACTTCTTCAACCATCCCTTTTTTTGTTGTGTGGAAAGGCTAAATGATTTGCTGTAGCAAGCTTTTTTTAAACCTGCAGTAATTTGACAGTAAGAATAACCTCCAAGCCCTCTTGCTCTACAGAGACCAAGTTCTTACAATCCATTATCTGTCAAACAATTTCTAAGTGCTGCCAAGCAACAACTGTCTCATATTGTGTAGCCAACAGTCAGGAACAGACACCATGTGCATCTGTTCCAAGTACTGCATATGAGACAGCATCAGCTTTGCTTAACTGTTGCCATTGGGAGGTGAACCATGTCATGTCACATCATTTATTCAAGCCATCACATAAAAAAAAAAAAAGATAGTTCTGTCTCAATAAATCTAATCTGTTGAGTTGAAAATCCAGGAAGCAAATCAGTGGCATTGAGTGCTTCATTTTTCAATGCCTCTAATGGGCATAGTAATTTCTTATTTCACAGGCTATAGTAGATGTACCAGCTAAATTAAAAGCACACATTGCTGGACTATGAATGGCAATAAAAATATTGGCACTGAAAGACTAAGGAAAGACATATTGTCTTCTTCTAAACACCATCTGAACTCTTGCTCTAAACAACTGAATTGATATTCAGGATTGTTCATATACAACCAATCGATGTAGGAGTGTAGATCTTGTATGAACTTAAAAAAAAAGAAACAAGTTTTGCTTTTAAAAAAATGCATTATTAAAGGATATAAATTTCTAAACCATTTCTCTGTGGCGATCAATAATAAGCTAATCATTCACATGCTTAGCAGTGCTAGAGAAAGCCCATGCAAGGGAAAGCCATGCAACCCCTTCTTCTATGTTTTATGACTTCTCAGATTACTCTTCCTTCAGAGATTTGGCATGACTTTTCAAGTGATCTGATTTCTTTCCCTGCCAACTGGCATAACAACATGCCTGCTCAGTTTTAAAAGATACACTATACTGACTAAAGAAAAAGAACTAAAACCAGAATTAGAGCCATCCACAAAATCAGTACTTGTCTCAAAATAGAAAGGTGATAGAAATAGAAATAAGTCATTGTTTGACACACATATGCATCTATAAAAATATTCTAAAACAATTCCATCTTAATTGTATCAATACATACATTACTAGGCCTTGAAAGTTTACTTTTTGGTAATATCTCAATACTTAGGATTACATTGCTTAATAAATTTGATGTTCCACTCTCCCTTTGTATGTCACATTTTTTCAATCTTGAATTGCAAAGAACTAGAGGGATGTGAACTATCTCATTTTGCAAACTGAAGTCCAGATACAAGTGTGTCTCTGTCTTGATGGAATCTTCTGTAGCTCCAGCATCTCTGACAAGGAAAGGTTGAGGGAACTGGCCCTGCAGTCTGGAAAATTCAGAGAGGACCTCATCAATATGCACAACTATCTGAAAAGAGGATGTCAGAGGATGGGTACAGGCTCTTCTCAGTGCTGCCAAGCAATAGAAAAGAGGCAATGGACAGAAACTGATGCCCTGGAAGTTCCACCCGAGTATAAGGAAGAACTTCTTTACTGTGCCGGTGACTGAGCACTGGAACAGGTTGCCCAGAGAGGCTGTGGGGTCTCCCTCACTGGTGATATTCAGGAACTGTCTGGACACAATCCTGTGCCCTGTGCTCTGGGATGACCCTGCCTGAGCAGAGGCTTGGACCTGATGACCTCTGTGGTCCCTCCCAGCCTGACCCGTTCTGTGACTCTGCAAGAGCAGAGGGCTGTTACAAGATTCACACAAGCCTGGAATGGGGACAGCACAAATTGGAATCTCTCATTCTGCTGACATAAAAAAGTACATGTTCCCCTACTGTGCATTGGTCAGAATTCAGCAGCTTACTCTTTTCTAACAAACCATTTAAAAAAACCCATAGATTTTTCTTGCCATACCTCACATTTTTTAATGATGATGCTATCAGAAGTAAACTATGTAAATAAATTTAAGACTGCAGGGAAGAAAAAGAAGTCATTGCCTTCTCACTTCATCTGGTAAAGGAATTCTTGAGTAGTGACAGTTTTTCTAGAAGTCTAGAGAACTAAAAAAAAATGCTAGCCTGCAATACTGTGAATAAGAAAAGCCTCAGGTGTCACATAATACTTGTGACAGAGGAAGCAGGGCCATACATGTGTGATACTCAAAAAACTAGTGGTACAATACCATTTTTAGTATTTCACTCAAGTAGCATATGGGAGACTTTAAATGTCTATTTATATTGAATGTATTCAGCCAACATAGCCAGGGAGGGAAAACCAGAGAAGTAACCTTGGGAGTATAATTTGGGCCCCTTTTATTACAGACCTGGAGAATTGAGGTTTTCTGCCTTCAGAAAGACTGAGTGGGTACTGCAGAAGGTACTGTAGCAGGCAGGAAAAATGGATCTCTAAAATCACTGTTTGTCTGGCTGCTGTTAAAACTAAAGAAGCATGTATCAGTTTCATGAGTAATTTTCTGATCATAATCCCTAATAAGATGTTTGTAGGCATTTATATTACATAACCCCACATGCAAATTCCATAAGATTTAATCAGTACGTGGGAGCTTAGCTACTCAAGACAGCCACAGCTTAATGCAATTTTAGGCCTAAAATGAAGAGGACCAACAAATTTAGGATTATACAGTTTCTGTGGATCATTTGATTGATAGAAAATAAGGAAAAAAATTATCTTCTAGATGCCAAAGCACTTTTTCACTTTCAGTTTCTAAAATAAGGTTGCATCATTTTGTAAAGTACCAGGCAATAATAATTTTGCTGGTCTATGATTAGGCAGAAATTTTTCTTTGCACATTTCTTGCACTGTGTGCCAAACCTTCCTCCTTGTACAACTCCCAGTTTAAATACAAGTGCTTCAAATTTAATGGGTTTGCCTGTCCATGTTACATAGTCATTATATTCTGATATGTGACCTTAAGTAGAACTGCTAGGCAGAAATTCTGTGAACAACTAATCTGATTTCTCAACTCTGAATTTGTGAATACTCTGTTACTCCATACATTTATAGTTCTCCATTTTTCTCTGTCATTTATGACCCTACTGCTTTAGAAGTCCTACTTGAAGAAGGACTTTAAGATTATCTGAGCCTGGCAGCTGAGGAGACTGGACCTGAGCACTAAATCAGTTTCTGCATTGGGTACCCACCCTCCCTGCAAGCAGCTGCTGCCCCTCAGCTGCAGCCACTGCCCAGCTCCCTGTCCTCCCCTGTGGCAGGCAGGAGGATGGGAGATGGCCCAGCAGATGCTGTCCAAACTGCCCCATGACAGCAGGCAGGCAGGCTCCATGTCAGCCCTGCTTTTTTTTTTTCTCAGTGCTTTTCTCAGTAGAGAGGGGAAGACAGCACTGAGATCACACTGCTTGCAGCTGCTCTGAGCACCAAGTCAGGCCTGGACTCATGTCTGTGCCCACATATCTTGGGATTATTTCTTTCAAGTATTCAAGGTCTCTTGTTTTTACTGATGTAATGTAAATCTGCAGAGTACCAGGGCTCTTTTCTGAAGCAGACCTAATAAACATATACCTAAAGTATACCTTTTAAGCACAATTTCCACACTGAAACTCAAGCTCCATTTTATTATTTTCTTAGCATTAGACACAGGGTAAGACCTTTTATCCCCATCACTCATTCCTGACTTACACAGAAGATTTATCACTTTTATGGGAATGATACTCTGGCAGTACTGTTAATGAAACTTTGTTGAAAGAGCAAAATAATACAGGTTGGGTGAGCCAGGAATGAGTAATGATTTTTTTTTTTTTTACTTTCTAAATTGATCATTTAGCAGCCTGGACACAATCAAAGAGTTGAATCAGCCCAATTGAGAGAGATGATACCTGCTCAGAAGTGATGATGAAAAAGGCTTTGGAACTTCTTAAACTAGGCTGGTCACCAAAAGGTTTGTAACATGGATGTGCAGTTTCTTTAATGCTTCTGTAATATAGAATGAAACAGTGCCTCAGACAAAAATCATGGATAAACCAGTAATTTATATTCATAGGGTTTTATTATCTTTGTATATGTGTGTCAGTCACTCACTGATCCCTGTAAGTTACATTTCAAAAAGCAGTTGGCCATGCAAATAGGTTCTCTAAGGGGAATTAGTGGCACAGCTTACAGATGGCATTAAGTGAAGCAAGTAAGGAAGGTATTACTAAAGAAATCACTACTTTTAAACTGTAATATTATCCACCTCTACATGCAAAGATGTGTTAGATTGCTGTGGCTGAGAGCTGAAAAAAAATGAAAAAGAGCAAATTGAGCAATTTCTATTTTGAGATTTAAATATACATATTCTTGTAGCAGAATGACATCTCCCAGACATCTGAAACCTGTTTCAGCATCTCAGCAACCTCGCAGTAAAGATTTTCTTCCTAATACCTAATCTAAACCTACTCTCTTTCATTTTAAAGCCACTACCCCTTGTTGTATCATTACACACCCTTGTCAAAAGTCCCAGTCCATTGACACCTCAATGATCATCGGGTAGCTCCCTGCCCCTTGCAGGATCATGATGGAGAGACACTGTCAAATTGCTGTAAACAATTCTGTAAAAACTTCCATCTGCCACTGGCCAAATAGAGCCTCATCATCCAGCACGGGAGGGGATATGCAGGTGCTGCCATGAAGCAGACTGTCCTGATGACAGCTTGTACTGCCCCCTCATCCTGAATTCTGGAGCTGATGCTCCCCACCTCCTGCCCTAAGCATTGCACAGACTGGAAGTTCTGGCCCAGATTTTTCAGTTCACATGAGATTAACCAAGCTGTATGGCCATATATTCAAACCATATGGAGTCCTCATTCCAAGACACAAGTGTGCAAAAAGCCATAATATTATTCATGACACTTGATTAAAAACTCTTGCCAGTGCTCCTAAAACAGAGTTCTGAGTCTTGAGGATTACTCTCTAATCACAGCACTGTCCTAAGCACATGGGAGAAATTAAACATCTACACAGTAAGATCAAAGTGAGGAAGACACCAAAGGTGAGTTTTCCTAATGCTCAAGAGACTGAACAGACTGCAGAACACACCAGAAAGAAAAATAAGCTCTGGCTGGAGAGACATGAGTCAGAGGGTGCCTGCCTCTGAGCAAGGCACACAGATGACTGCTCTGCATTGCTTGTGACTTGCAAACACATGGTGTGCACCCAGGGCAGCTGCTGACACACACTCCATTGCTGAAAAATGTGTAAGGAGAGCATAAAGTCTCCAGACCAAAACAATTCTCACATAACTGAACACAGGTCATTCCACTGTCTAATGCACCCTCTGTGACACACTGCCAACTGTTTAGTACACTACTCTTACTTTAAATATTGGATTTTTTGATTGCTTTTAAACAGAAAGGACTCCACTAGAAGTAAAAGTTGAAGTATATATATCAGAAGGAGCAGAAGTTTCATCCGGTGCAGGTTGCATTCATAATTTCTAGGGCACAGAAGAGTTAATTCTTCAACTTGTTTATTTAGATATGCAAGCTGAGAGAAAGGGATTTGTAGAAAAAAACTGGCACATATTGCTTTCTTTTTGGTCTACTAATTTTGTGTTTCAGAGCAAATCCCTGACCAGTTCTCCAATATGTACAGGTAATTCGCATTTTAAGTTTTCAAGTACGATTCATTTCTATCTATATAATAGAATTTGCTTATTTCTAGATAGATCTTAAAATCAGTTCAATGCAGTTTTGTTAGCATAGGACTTAACTAAATAGCAAAGGCTTCCTTCAGAAACCTCAGCTCTCTGCCTTTCAGAACAACACAGTTGATGAAAAGGCACTCTTTGCTATATCTGTGTAGAAATAAAACATGTTCCATCTTCTCAGCACTCAGTCATGATCATCCTCATCTTCACTGCTAGTGAAGTGGAAAGACCTGGAAATGGGTTCTGCTTCCTTTTTTGACGGTGAGAAAGAGTGATTTCATCTTATCTGAGTTTCACCCATTACTTTCCCTAGCTTTGTAGATATCCTGAATCATTTCCTTCTATTCTGTGTTTTCACCAAAATTAGAGAAATCGAATGCTTTGAAGGCTCCAACTTAAACACACTTGCACTGACACTTGCTGTTACAAAGATTGGAAAAACAACTTTCCTATCTATTTGGCACTCACAGAAAAGTCTTTGTGTCAGGAAGTGGCACTAAATCTTCTTTCCCTTCCTTCCCCCTTCTGGCTTTTTTGTCTTTCTGATGTACACTTATTAACTCTTCATCAGATGGAGAAGAAGAAAAAACATTGTGGTTTTCATCACAAGGTCAAAATCCTTACATTTCTCCTATTCTTTATAAGAGATTTGCAAGTAATTGTGTGGCTGTAACTTTCTGTAGTTAAATCATAACTCTCTTGCAGAAATGTTGCAAGAACCAGAATGGCTCTCACAGAAGACAGGGGAGAGATGGGGAAGAGGACCTGAGTGCTGAGGCTGTAGTTACCTCCCTCTGAGATATCCCATGCACTTTTCATTTCACACACAGCTCCTTCTTAGATGTTAAACTAAACCCCACATCCAAAGCTTGTATGTTCTACTTTCTTTTACTATGACCTTTATAGTAGAGGAAATGTATTGTATTTGAATATCTGTATAGAGGCTTTGCCCCGGGAGGTCCCAGTTGTCCTTGATGGGCTGCAGCTGTGATGTCCTTAATTGGGCTGCAGCTGTGACCAAGGAAGATAACTGGGATAAAAGGGGGTGGGTTAGCCAGTCAGGGAGAGCCTTGAAGGAGCCCTGAACTGAAAAAGAACAACATGCAGAAGAAGGAGTCTGTGCTGTGAAGATCTGCAGCTATAAGAATGCACCAAGGAGGTATGGACTTTACAAATCTGATAACAACAGTATGGGACTCTAGAAATAGAACAACAACAATTGGTGACCCTGACATGATAGTTGGTAGAAAATAAGACAGCCAAGAGCTGCGAGAGAACATAGCCTTTGGGTCAAGGAGCTGTGAAAGAGTATGGCCTTTGAGCAAGGAGCTATGTGCGTTGTACATGGCCTGTGAGTCATGGGGAAATACGGGTGTTGTACTTGAAGTATTGTATGTAAAACCTGGTTCTGTAAGTAAAAGAAAAGGGGGAAATAGAGGAAATGTATTGTACTTGAATATCTGTATATAGGCTTTGCCCTGGGAGGTCCTGGTTGCCTTTGATGGGCTGCAGCTGTGATGTCCTTAATTGGGCTGCAGCTGTGACCAATGAAGATGACTGGGATAAAAGAGGGTGGGTTAGCCTGTCAGGGAGAGCCTTGGAGGAGCCCTGACCTGAGAGAGAGCAACATGCAGAAGAAGGAGTCTGTGCTGTGAAGATTTGCAGCTGTAAGAGTGCACCAAGGAGGTATGGGACTCTACAAATCTGATAACAACAGTATGGGACTCTAGAAATAGAACAACAGACTTTTGAGCAGTTTCTGCCTCTATCCTGTCTTTGTTAGATGGGTTTCAGACCCACTCAGAAAATCATACCAAATGATTATTGAACAGAAAAGGTGAAATGTGATTAATATTCTGAACATGCAGTTAGCCAGAAAAATGGGAAAAGCAAGCTGCTTTCTTGTCTTACACAGAAGCAAGGAGAAAAAAGATCTATCAAGACTGAAAGACTCTGGGCTGTTTTGTCTAGGGATGGGGGAACAGAGACAAAACACCAGAGTGGTCTTCAAAAAGAAGAAAGGCATCTGCAATGACAAAAGGAATCCTTGATGCCATGACCTCTGCATAAGAAGCAAATGTAATTGTATCAAATTACACAAGCTGGAAATTTAGGTTAGACATCAGAACAGACATTACAATAGCAAGGATAATTGAGCACTGGAGGAGACTATGAAATAACCACCAGAGAAGGTTTTAAAAAACAGTTTAGACAAGAAACAGCCTGGAAAGATATGGCTACAATTGAAGCTGAGTAATGGATTAAATGCTCTCTTAAAGACTAGTGTTTTTTAATGACTTGCTGATTCCCTATAGACTGATTCATGCCCTGAACTATTCCCTGGAAATAAAACTAAACACAAAGAATTGATTTGTCTGTATTTTATAATAAAATAACAGATATTGGAATCTTTCCTCCTGATCCAAAATGTGGGAAACCTTGATCCATGTTTTGCCTCTGAAGGTACCAGCAAGCACTTTTCCTCTTGCTGCTCACCTGTAGCACCTGCAGTGTTTTACAGACTGCTGTGCTCTTCTGGCACAAAGACCTACCACCATGTTTTCCAGAATGTCTCATTTAGCCCAAAGTGGTCCAAATTTGTTCCTAGAATGGAAATGAGGTAATTGGCAGAGACAGTAGCAGAACTGTCAACAATTTAGTAATTTTATTAATGACTATACAAGTGTTTCATCTCATATATTATGCAACTGTATTATGATTGCCTAACTTCAATGACACCAGAAGAAAAAGGACAGCCCAATACAATCACAAAAGAAGAAAAACAAGCTCTTCCTTTAAACATGAACAAAAGATCTTGATTTCATGCTTGGGTTGCTGTTGTCTGTGAAGGGATCCTTATCATGCTGCAAGTTATGTAAGCTAGCACTGGCAGAAGAAAGCAGTGGACTAAAAAAAATCTCTGAAAGAGAAACATGTAGCTTTCATACCCTGAGATTGCACAGAAATTTGTAGATAGAAAAAGCATTTTAGGAGAACCAAAGCCCCTATATTCTCAAAAACAACATGTAAATCTCTCGAATTCTTGCCTTGGTTCTCAGGCACAGCTTCTAATGTCTTGGTGTGCATTTTCAGGCTTGAACCAGAATGTCAGCATTCACAAGGCACACCTCCTAGGTGTCCAGTTTGCTGTGCACACATCTGTCTGCATTTTGCATTGTTGAAGGACTCTTGACCAGCACTAACACACAGAAAAGCCCACCTGGCTACTTTTGAGACCAACAACAAAGGGATTATTGCTGATAAAGGTGCTTTAATTTTACACAGCTGTAGAAAGGAGAGCATAGGATATTTTTAAGAGATTATCCCAGACCATGTGTGTTACTGGGAGACAGAGATGTGGGTCAAGTCTCGGTGAAAATCCTCAACTGCCTTGCACAGATCACTGGACAGTTTGAGAAGAACTACCCACAACAGCCTCTGTAATTTTCTTCTTGACATTTTCCAATGCAAAAAAAACCCTACTTTATCAATTAAATATCTTATCTTAGTATTTCTGCTGCATCTCCAACAGCCAAAAACAACAATGTGAACTTTCCCATGTCTTCAAGGAGTCTGAGTAAGTTCCCATGAGAAATAACCCTCCAGCAAGAGAGTGTCTGGAATGCTTTTGCCTTCCTACCTGCAAAGCAGCAGGAACAGCTGTGTGTGAATACGTGCCTGTTTTCACTGGGCTGTGGCCTTCCCAGCTAGGAGCACAGGTAAACACAAAAAAAAGGCCAAGGCTTGGATCAATTGTATTACATGTGATGGTCTCAAATGACTGTGACATATTGTGTATGATATGTTATTGGGTCAAGAAGAAAGTTTTTTTCCTCATTGTCCAGTATTTGGCTTCCACAGAAATTCTCTGTTTTTCTCTCCAACAGATGTGAAAAAATAAAAACAAACAAACAAAAAACACCTCACAAACCTCACTCTTTTTTTATTGCCACACCTTACCTTTTTACTTCAGAAATATCCTCCTAGGATGATGTGTACAAATGTACTTTTACTGTGATAATACATAGATACAGAGACACTGCCATAGTAATATCACAGTGACACAGCACTTATTGAAAATGACAGTCTGACAGATGGTAGGGCAAACCCTTTAATCCTAGTTCTTGACAGTATAGTACATTGCACATCTGATGCCAAAGAATGTTTTCCTCCTGTATGCAAATACATGTGCTCCCTGAAGCCTTTAAACTCCTGAAGAAATGATGGAGGTGTTTCAGTTCAGCATAAAACACCATGCACCCTCAGATGGTCAATCAAATGTCTTTGGTTTGATAGGTATTACATGGTATTGCACCTTACTAGCTGAAGAGTTAGACAGATAAGAAGAGGGAAAGAAAGACAGATTTTGAGGAGAAGTTTTCAAAAAGTTCCTTCCATGCAAGTGTCAGGAAACAGCAGCTGACTGCTGTAAGAGGCTACAGGAGATCACACAGCACATACAAGACAACCAGTGGATCAGGCCCAGCCAGCATGAGTTTGTGAAAGGCAGGTTCTGCTTGATCAACCTGCTATGATAAGGTGACATGCTGAGTGGGTAGGCAAAGGCTGTAGATGCTGTCTACCTGGACTTTAGTAAACCCTCTGACACCATTTCCCACAGCATTCTCCTGGAGAAAGTGCTGGTGGCTTTGATGGGTGCATTGTTCACTGGGTAAAAACTGTCTGGATGGCTGGGCCAGAGCTGGTGGTGAATGAAGTTACATCCAGCTGGCAGCTAATCATGAGAGATGTTCCCCAGGGCTCAGTGTTGGGGGCCAGTCCTGCTCAATATCTTTATTGATGATCTGGATGAGAGTCTCAAGGGCATCCTCAGTCAGTTTTCAGATGACACCAAAATGGGTGGGAGTGTTGATCTTCTGGAAGGTAGGGAGGGTCTACAGAGGGATCTGGACAGGCTGGACTGATGGGCTGAAGCCAATTGTATGAGGCTCAACAAGGTGAAGTGCCAAGCCCTGCATTTCAGCCACAACCGCCTGCAGCACCACTGACTTGGGGAAGAGTAGCTGTAAAGCTGCTCAGCAGAAAAGGACCTGGAAATGCTGGTCAACAGCTGGCTTAACATGAGTTTGCTGTGCTCAAGTGGCCAAGAAGGCCAATGGCACCTGGCCTGTATCAGAAATAGTGTGGCCAGCAGGATGAGGGCAGTGGTGGCCCCCAGACACTGGTGGGGGTCACATCTCAAAGCCTGTGCTCAGCTCTGGGCCCCTCTCTGTGAGAGGGATGTTGAAGTGCTGAAGTCCTGGAACATAAGTCATACAAGGAGTTGCTGAGGGAGGGGGGGTTGTTGAGCCTGGAGAAAAGGAGGCTCAGAGGGGACCTTATCATGTTCTACAACTACCTAAAAGGAGGTTACTCCAAGGTAAAAAGTGATGAGAATCCAGGCTCAAGTTTTGCCAAGGCAAGTTCAGATTAGATATCAGGAAAACTTTTTTCATTGAAGGGTTTCCAAGCATTGAAACAGGCTTCCCAGGAAAGTGGTGAAATCACCACCCCTAAAAGTATTCAAAAACCACACAGATGTGGTGCTTAGAAGCATGGTTTGTGGTGGACTTGACAGTGTCAAGTTAATATTTGGACTTGATGATCTTAGAGGTCTTTTCTAACCTTAATGATCCTATGATTCTGTGAGTAAAATGATCTTTCATGGAACATATTTCAGGTCTTCAAGTGGCAGAATTAAGAAATCAGAAAAATATGATGCACAAGTAATTTTTTTTCACTACAAAAAAAAGAAAAAAAAATCAAAATCTTCCCAAATAACAATAATTAGGCTGAAAGGAAGAAAAAAAAAGGGTAAAAAGCAGCAACATCTCCTTGTTTGGTTTTTTTCTGTTTATTTCCATTAAAACAATGCAGATAAACTCAAAATGTAGGCAAAATAAATTACAAATGATTTGACAATCCTTTCTCTGAATCAGAATTTTACTTCACAATTACTGTCCAAATAAACTTACATGCCTAAATAGCACAGCATAACATATCTTTTTGATCCTATGCACTGGATGATCATCAGAGGAATTTCCAAAACAAAAGTTTATTGTCTCCCAGCCTAGGAGATATGCAAGAAAGGGAGTGCTTTTCAGAACAACCTCAGAACTATGCAGTGAAATATGTAACTGTTTAGATGTTGCTTGCCCTAAATCCATTGCTTTACTAGGATAGGTAGGTCAGCAGTTGGGACTCACTCAGGTGAGGAGTTTCAAATTTGGAGTGTCTCTTGTCCAATCCATTGCCTCTAGCTGAACCATACACCCACTGCCCTAAAAACCACGCAGACCAGCTGCCCTATGAATTTGGAGAGAGGTGCAGGTATGAGGCATTTAATCTGGGAATTGGGCAAGGAAAGGAAATCACTGCATTTTGGACTTTGATGGGGAAACAGAAGGGTGAACTGGAAAAAGAGGATTTTTTTTTGGGAAATTCATTTAAATGAGATGGGCTAGTTCAAGAAGCACAATTAAACTTGTACAGGTAAAAGAGTTTGCAAATTAAATGCATGTGCACATCTGAATACCTGCAAAGAGTAACTTAAACACAGACACAAAATTGTTTTGGACCACTGTGCATAGAAATGAAACCCAACTCATGCAGAATGGGTTCTGTGTTTTGGAGGCAGTAAAACCATACTTTTCCTCTGTATCACCTTTTCTGTATCTCTCGAGTGGTTCTCTCCCACAAGCCCATCTTCACTTTTCTCTTAGGTTCTCTCAGATTTCTTTGTATTTCCAGTTTCCACTGCTTTTCCATGGCATTAACCAACAGTATGTTCTTCTCAGCTGGTTTCTTCTGTGTCAGGAATGTTCTTCATCTGCAGATAAACTCTAAGACAACCAAATTTTAATTTCCTAATTAAATTTTAACTTTATAGAATCACATAAATGCTATATCACAAAATACAATATTTATATAATAATATTTATAATTAGATTTAATTTTATAGTTGAATGTTTTATAAGAATACAAGAAGAACTGTAATGGATCAAAGCAAAGATCCATCTAGCCCAGTAGTTTCTACGATGAGAAGAGAAATTTAGCATAGTGGGTGTTACTAGTTTTTGAATTAGAAGTAGCTAAAAGGATGGAGGCAACTGTCCCTTAGTCAAAGAGCATTTGAAGTATCTCCAGAATAAATAAAGAAGTAGGCAAGAGGCCATCTGTATGCAAAAAACCATCTATGTGATTTTTTCTCAGTACACCCCCACCACACATCAGTGAATCAATTATGAGCTGACTCCTTCCATCCATTTGTGGCTTCTTGTTTGTGGATTCATGCCTTGCCTAAATTGAAACCAGCAGGAGCACCTACTCCTAGACATAATCTGGCTGTGTCAGTTGCCAGCAGCAATTACAGGAACTCATGGGGAACATTGGCTGCAGGTTACTGAAACAGATGTCAGTTGTAACAACACAGGCATGAGACTGAATTTCAGAGTGCAAGCAGCCCAAGGTGCCGTGTGCAAGTTCCAACAGGTCCGGCCACAAATCAGACACCACCTAAAAATCACAATTTGCAGCAGTCATTCATATTCAAGCCCTGCTTTCATCTGCCTCATGGAGTCACAAACATATTGCAGCATTAAAATGCTTTTTTATTTCCTGCTGAGGCTTTTTAACCTTACCAGAAGTATGAAAAGTAGAGAGGTGGAGATGTGACAACAAGCAATTAGAAACAAAATCTTATTGCTATTGCAGGAGGACAGTCATTCTAGGATTAAGGCTAATAACACTTAGAGATTATTTGTACTGGAAGACTTCTTTTTAATTTATTGAATTTTAAAGCAAAAGAAGCCAAGAAATGTTTCTGAAAGCTTTTGCTACTATCACTCACAAATGTGCTCCCTTTAAAATTCACATCTCTGTTCTGCATAGGTGAAAAAAGGAAAATATCTTGAAAATGACAAATATTCTTATGCAAATAATCAATACAGGCCTGTCTGCCACATGTTAAGACCTGTCCTGAGCCTGCCCCACCTTATTTTCTATTCAACATTATGGCCACAAGCAGAGCCCCCTGTCCTGCCAAGGTAAAAACCCCTGTGGTGAGATCAACATAGCAGTGAGTTTTACCACAGCCTTACATTGCATCACAAGTCAGGCCTGGGTCTTCAAACATTTCACAAAGCCCCTGGTCATCCCAGCTCCCAGAGTATACTCTGTACTCTCTCAGAGTACTCCTTCTCCCCTAGGGAAAGCCAAAGCTGCAGCAGGAAATATGTGGCCTGTTTTCTGCATTATCTAAACATCCTGGGGGAGTGCTAGGGCAGCCTGAAGAAAACAGCTCCCCACATACTGGCTGCTGTCCCACTGCACACAGGCAGACACCAATGTGAAGCTTCTGAAAGGAGCTCAGCACAAAGTACATGTTTTCCACTAACAGGTAAACATTCGTATCGCTGATAACATACAAGTTAACTGAAATGAGCCATTGTCATAAACATTGCCTATGAAAAAGACTAGTTTTATATGTAGCTAGGCAATTACTCACTAAAAACTGTCTTTAGCTTCTGTCTACATCATTCAAACCAAGACTGGGAGAGGCCCCATCCTTCCTGCCAGAGAAGACATCAAGCACTGTAAAGCCTCAGCAGGGAAAGACCATGAGAGGAAGGTGGAAAGAGTGTGATATTTAAGGATGGCACACTGAACATGGAGAGGCAAACTCTTAAAGCCTTATGTGCAAACCCTTAACCAAAGAGCAGTGACACCCTAAGTCCCTGCTCAGGTGAGTTGGATCACCTGTGCCACCCTCACATCCCAGCCCACAGGGAGAGAGGTTACTCCTTTTGCCAAATCGTCTGCAGGTGCAACTCCAAGTGTCAGGAAAGCTCAGCAAACAGTAGCCATCCTAAATATTTTCCTGTGTTTTCCAACTTTTTCTGCCTTGTGGCTATTTTATTTGTCCCCCTGTGCCCCTGGAAGGTGCAGGAGATGCCAGAGTGATGGATACTTTCTGCCTGCTCTGCTTGCCTAAGTCAGATCCTGGCACAGTTTCAAGCTTGCCTGAGTATCTGCTATAAACAACAGTTAAAACCAAAGGTAATGTCAACCAAAAATGTATTTCCTTTCACAAACTGTACTAATCTTGAGGTGAATTATAAATTCTGTGCCAGTATTATCCACCTATAGAGTATGAATAGATTTTATAGGTTTTGAAGTAAATGGGTTGCATCTTGTATATTTTTAGATCTTAAAAAAGGAATATGTATTTGGAAAGCCTGACTCTACACAGACCTTGTTAAAGAAATACAGCATACAATGTTAGAGAGCCAGGGACAAATCTGGCCTCAGGTCTTACACCTCCTCTGCTGCTGATCACCATCCTCTTGGCTTGAGAGGTGGCCACAGAGATCTGACAAGTCAAATAAAATAACAAACTGTTTTACACTCTCACACACACACATATATATCTACACATACATGTATATATATGCCAAACCATTAGTTTGGTACAATAAAATATACCAAACTGACTGAGGCTTTGTCATGTCCAAATAGTCTCTCATCCCACATTTTATCACATAACTGACAAAGCTAAGGTAGTTTTAAGACATATAAATACATTTCTAAAGGGACTATTTAACTTTGTTACAATTTATCTCTCTCAAAGCTCAAAATTATACTAAAAAGTTTATGAGAATGATGAGTGCTTTCCAGTGCCAAAGTTTGAGGGAAATTTTGACTGGTTCCAGGACAGGGGTAGAATGGTGGGAACAGCAACACACCTGCGTCTATAGGAGATCTCTAACTCCTCATATAAGCACAAAAATCACACCAAAAAAGCAGTCAGATATGCACTAAAAGAGAAAAAGGGTTTGTAATGGGAGTCACCTGGAGATCAGCTGTTTTGTCTCTGAGACAGATACATACTCGACCACCTCAAATGGTGCAGTCAGCAGAGAACAGCCCACTCTCTAGTTACAGGCAGCTGCTCTTGTTCTTCGGGATTACAAAAAAAAAAAAAAAAAAGGAATTCTTCTGGGAGAGGAATGTGTTTAAGCCTTCTCTGTTTTCTCAGTTCTTTTGTAACATCCCCAGGCTGGGCAAGAAGCATTATCTTCCCTTTCGGGAAAGTGACCCAGGCAGGACGCACACCTCAGCAGCTGCACGGTGTGATAACCATTTTCTAAACTCGACTCGATAGTGGGCTGCTGCAGACAAGTGTGTGTAGACTGAAAAAGTCTCTAGTTAAAATGGTAGCACAGAAAACACCAAGTGAGTCCGGACAAACACCCAGCAGCAGTTCGCTGTACATTCTCCAAGCTAGGTGTAAATATATCTCTGATCTGCTCGAGCCACGCCTCAGCCTAGAGAGAGAGCATGGCCCCCACGACAGAGGACACCAGCAGAGTTCCCAAAAATAAATTTCCATGGGTGTGAAAGAAATCAGTTGTAAAGAAACAATGTATGAATCCCACTTTACTGGAGTCTTTTACATAGATATAGATACAAATTTATTTATGTTTTCAAGGAGTCAGAAGGCGATTCTGTGTGTTTGACGGCAGCTGTCGGAAGGCAGGCAGGCGGCGGCCAGAGCCAGGAGTCGCGGGAATTCCAGGGATCTCCGGGCGCGGGCCGCTGCTGCCACCTGGCGGCCGCACCGCGCCATTGCCCCGCGCCGGGCAGCCCCAGCCGTCACCCTGCCCAAACAGCGGCACCTGGGGAGTAAAAAAAGGTAAAAAAAACCAAAGACAAAGCTGATATTTAAAACGTTTACTCAATACACTGATAATAGGTCCAAATTACATTTTTTGAATATGCTTTATTGTGGAAACCCAGGCCACCGGGAATATTTCTCTGTCTGCTCTGGGGTGCCCTGACCCCCAGGGGAGGACTGACTTTGACTGTCATTCATGGAGAAAGTTTCCTAGACTTCAAGATAGACTAGAATCCACAAAAGTGTGAAATAGATTATAGAGAGTAGTGTAGGTGTATCACTTGGTGAGAAATTTAGGTTTTGGGATTTTTAGTATGTTGTGGATGGAAGCAAGATGGAGGGCACAGGGTGTCCTTGTCCTGGGTTTCTTCTTCATGCTTCTTCTTCCTTCTTCTTCATGGGTTTGGGTGGCATTTTGTAATTGGGCAGAAAAGTCCACATTGCAGGCTCTTTGGGATCATTTAATGGGTTAAAAGGGAAAATAATCTAAGTGTCCTTTCTTAATTGGATAGTTTAGTCTTAAAAGACCTTGTAACAAGAGATTGTTAGCCATTTTCTGCCTTCTGATGAAAAGCTGCTGAACTCACAGTAGTGAGACTGTTTTACTGTTAAGAAATAATAAACACTTGAGTCCGAACATGAACTACCGTCTCAAGTGCCTTCAATCCAGACCCAGAGAAACCCACAACTGGGACCACTACACTTTATAACCGATCTCTCCAAGCTTTTATTAAAAAAAAGATGCAAAAGACAAAGTCCATTGCACAAAAATGCAACAATCTTAAATGGGATGCAACATTCTTTTCAAGTACTAAAAAAACCACTTATTGACACTTACTGACTACTCTAGTTAGCTTCCAGCATCTGTGAATACCTAGCATGAAACTTTAAATCCTGGTTTAGTTTTGCACAAACATAGTCAAATGAGAATATTTACACGACCACTAAGGACTCCCAAAGTTTTTTGATACTCACAAATAACATATATCCAGAAACATGCCTAAGCACTCAGGTGATTGGCATAGAATGGCTTGGCTGCAAAACCAGGGAACCTCTTTCCCATCTCCACGTCTGGAGTAGCATGGAGCATTAAACACATCCTGTGTATTTCTGTGCCCAGTCTAAACTGTGTACTCTGAAAGGAACAGGCTTTAACAGCAGCTGAGAGCACTATCAGAAATTTCTCTCACCACCCCTGCATACATCAAGAATGCTCCACACTGCAGGGGCACAGCCAACCATCAATCAGTGCACCCATACTTGTGACACAGCTGGCACATCAGTAAAAGGGAAAGATCGGATCTGGAGGGAATGCAGCAGGCACTCTGCCTGCTTGTTCTGGCAGAGAGACTTGTGGAGAAATAGCATGGTACTTCAGCACACAGGAAAACAATCAGCATCAGATCTCTCTACATGGCAAAATGAAGCAGTACCAAGTAGCAAACTCCCACACTGAACCCCTACCCTCAGAAGAACTGAAGAGTCCACCAGCAAAAAGGTAACAGGGTGATCGTACAATAAATACTCTTCTCATCACCTCTACTGTTTACTCTGTAGTAACCAACTCTTACATTCAGAACCAGCTGAATGTATTGGTACAGACTCCACCAGAATCCATGTAGGAAGCACCAACACATCGCAAGAACAAAACCAGAAAACAAAAGCATAGAGTACGGATCTGTTACTGTGCAGAGCTTCACAAACTGACTCAAAGCCTTGCCTATGAAAATTAAGATGGTGCTAAATATTAGCTAGGTGCTTCATTTGTGAATCTGCTGACACAGTCCTAGCATCACAGAATTTCATGTTTCCTATTTCACTGGAAAATGGTTTCCCTGGGCTGGTTGCATATAGCATAACCCAAAAGACATCACATGCCACGTACGCCTCAGCTGACAGAAATGTGGTGAGATCTAACCAGTGAAGTTTTGAAGAAAGCTGTGACAAGTACAGGGATGTAATGCACATGTGAAACTATCTTCAGTCTTTGTGAGAACTAAGCAAAGCTGCCAAGTGGATTTGGTCCCCTCAAGCTTATGTCCAGAAGAGAAATTAAATTAGCAGAAATTCAGTCTGCTTTAATGGCAGGAAAACAGCAGACTATTGACCCTGTGGCATTAAATGAAGCACCAGGGTAACAACCAATGTCTTTACATTCTTTCAGAGTTCTGAAAATTAGGAAAAACAAATCTTCACTGCAGTTTTTCCCCTTCTCCCCACACAGTTACCACCCCCTAAAAGGTCTCAGCTGCTGTTATTTTGTATCCTTATGCTTGATTGCACAGGCTTTACACAGCAGAATTTTGGTGAGTTGACCCTGGCTGGACACCAGGTGCTGACCAAGTCACCCTATCACTCCCCTTCTAAGCAGGAGACAGTGGGAGAAAATAAGATGGACAAAATCCTCATGGATCAAGATAAAGGCAGTTCGATAAAAAAACGGCTGTGCATGGAAGCAAATGAAAACACAAGATTTATTCTCTACTTCCCATTAGCAGGTGATATCCAACTATTTCCCAGGAAGCAGGGCTTCAGTGTGTGTACCAGTTGCTTTAGAAGGCAGACAAATAACACATTTGTTAATAAAAAAATACCTGGCTCTCTCCTCCCCACACCCTTCCTTCTCCAGCCTTCTCTTAAATGTTGTATCAGAGCAGATATGTTATGGAATATCCTCTGGTCAGGGGATCAACTTTCCTGGCTGTGTCCCCTCCCAAGATCTTGCCAACTCCAGCCTCCTGGCCAGGGGGAATGTTGGACAGACAGCCTTGATGCTGTGGAGGGCTACTCAGCAGCAGCCAAAACACTGGAGTGTTACTGACATCCTTCTAGCTACTAATACAAAGCACAGCACTGTGAGAAATTATAGGGAAAATTATCCCACCTCAGCCAGACTCAATAGAAGTGTTTCATTCAGAGTGAGTCTTTTTTTTAAAAGTGTTTTCAGCAATTACATGTTTCTTCATTAAATATAGAGACCTCTATATTTAATGCCTTGGCAAGTATTTTCATTGCAACCTTTTTGTTTTGTTCTCAGAGTCCTTTCTACATGTCAATATCCATATGTGTAATTTTCCTTCACAGGTCCCAGCTTTGTGCAGGATCCTTTGTTCTTCCAACTAAATCAGAGGGAATCTGAAGGAACAGAGTATCTTCTTAAAAGTCTGGGTTCACCTGAAATTGAGGTGGTCCTCCTCAGGTAAAAGTCAATGTAGTTTGGTACTACTGAAGTACATCCAGTTTAAATTCATAGTTACTTAAACACAGGTTTTAAAAAGGAGATCTGATCATAGCAGATGTGTACAAATCAGATCACCAGGCGTAGAGTAAATTAATTAATACTTAAAAGAAGGGGCCATTTAGAAAATAAAATTTTAAAAATCACAGAAAGACTGTTTCCAAAACCAAAAGATATTTATAATAAATGTGAGACTTTGAAATCTCTTGTTTTGCTACTCAGTGAAACATAATAAGGGACTAAGATTTTTTTTAGCAGCATCATAACTAGTAATCGTTAGCTACAACATTCACTGCATACAGAGCATTTTTCATCTGCTATTAATTAGACAGGAAATTCTGATGAATGACTTGGAAAATCATCCCCTAGGTATTAGCATACAAACAATGAGAGTAAGAATTGAATATGTTTACATAAGACAGGGAATTTTTTCTATCTCATAGAAGCAGTTGATAGCATTGTGAAGTTTGCTAAAAGGCAACAGACAAGCTGCTGTTCCAAATTTAGGGGCAGTGGGAAAAAGGACAACTTCCACTGAGTGTGGAACAGTACATCATATATTCTCAGACTTCCTGGAGAATATGCAACAAGGAGGAGACTATTGCCTGAATTTTAAGAGTTCTTCTGTAGTGATGAAAAAAAAAAAGAGAATTTTCAAGTTGTGGAAACCAACAAAGCTTTTGGGGGAGGGGTGAGATTTCGGCCTTGTAGGTACCTAGGTGTGTAGTAATACCAGAGAAATGTGTTAACTAGTCTGCTGTATGCAGTAGTTTACCTCTGGGGTGTTACACATGGTCCACAGAGGTAGGAAAAAAAAAAAAGAATTGAAATCTAGAGACAAAACTTATATTCTTACATAGAATCTGCAAGTATACTCTGAAAAAATGAGAGCAGCAAAGGCTCAGAGCATCACTCAAGAAATGGTGCAAAACACTATTCTTTAGTACCTGGTAAAATTTCTGAGATAAAGACTTATCAGAAGAACATGCATGAATTATAACTGTTTATATTAGAAAGTTAAATACAAATGAACTGGTTTTGAAACAAAAGATATTTTTATTGATTGCCTGCTAAGCCCCAGAGACCTCAGAAAGACATATTTTCCCTCACAAGCTTGCAAACACATCTTTCATGCCCTTGGCAAAGTATTTCTCAATACCTTGAAAGAGAAATACAATTTCTCATTCTAAACCTTGCTAGACAGGCTCATGGAATCACAGAATATACTGAGTTGGAAGGGACCTGCAAAGATGGGTCTTAAATGAATGACCTACATGGGGATCAAACCCACATTAAAACCTTGGCATTATTAGCATCATGCTCTAACAACCTGAATTAAACACAGTCTTGCCAAAAAAGTGCATCATTATGCTCATGTATGACCCCAGATTTATTTTTTTTTCAAATACACACTCCCCTTTATTAGCTTCCTGTTTTATCATTCAATCATTTTTTTCCTCAGACAATTATGCCCCTACCCAGTAAACAGATTTATCCTGGTCTTGTATTATGGTAAGGTCTCAGTGAACCCTACAGGTATGTGCATACACATATATTCAGAATTATGTTGCTTGCTCATGCCCTAATCCAGTTTCCTCACTCCAGTTTGAAGCACCACCCTTTCAGACTGTTAGCCCTTTCCACATATCAAGATCTATCTGTTAGATTACCTGCTTAATTACAGTTTAGCTAAGGCTGTGGAATTACTTGACTGCTTTTAAAGCAAAAAGCAAATCACAGAATTGTTAGGGTTGAAAGGGACCTCTGGAGATTATCTGGTCCAACTGCCCTGCTGAGGCAAGGGTCACCTGGAGCAGGTGACACAGGAATGTGTCCAAGTGGGTTTTTCATCTCCAGAGACAGAAACTCCATGACCTCCCTGGGCAGCCTGTTCCAGGGCTCTGCCACTCTCAAGGTAAAGAAGTTCATGTCAAGGTGGAACTTCTTGTTTTACTTGATGCCCATTACTCCTCGTCCTATTGCTGGGCACGGCCAAAAAGGGTCTGGCAGCACCTGCGTTTGAGATATTTATATGCACTGATGAGACCCTCCCTCTTTTCTCCTCTGCAGAGGAGAACAGGCCCAGCTCCTGCAGTCTCTGTTCAAGAGAGATGAGATGATGAGACATCATCCTTGTGGCCTCCACTGGACCCTCTGCAGTAGTTCCTTGCCTTTGCTGCCCTGAGGAGCCCAGAACTGCACATGGCGTTCCAGAGGCGGCCTCACCGGGCAGAGTGCAGGGGCAGGATCACCCTCCCGGCCTGCTGGCCACAGTGTTCCCCCAGGAATGCACCCACAGGATTCCACTGCCTTTCCTGCTCACAAGGGCACTGCCGGCTTAGGGTCAGCTGTGATTCACCAAGACGTTGATGCCTCACCTCATTAATTTTTCCCAGTAACTAGACACAGCTTTTGCAGCTGCATCACGCAAACTTTTAGGCTACAGGGGAACCTTTTTTCCATTAAGATCTCAATGTGCTCCGCAGCAGAGGGGCTGCGAGAGGAGCTCTCGAGCACAGCCATACTCCAGGCTGGAACGCCCGAAGCCTCCGGCAGCTCCCGGACCGCTGGGCCGAGCGTTCTGTCCCTGGCTCCGCACCGGCCCGGAAATGCCCGCGGGGGAAGGAGCCCATTTCCCGTCCCCGCCGCCGCTTCCGGGTCGCGGGGCGGGTTCCGCTGGAGGCGGCGGGGCGGGAGCTGCGGGGCGGGCGGCGGTTCCCGTCCTCCTCCTCCTCGTCCTCCTCCTCCTTCATCTCGTCCTGGTCCTGGTGCCACTCGTGGCCGCCGCGGGCTGTCCCGGGTGAGCGGGGCCGGGCAGGGCGCGCCGTGGCCGGCCGGGGAAGGGGAGGCCGCGGGGGCCCGGGGCTGCTGTGCCGGCGGCGCTCCGGCTGCAGGTCTCTGCCAGTGTAGGTTTATCACCCCTCCCTCCCCACCATCGCCAAAAAAAACCCAAAAAAAAGTGTCCTTAGCCAAAAATTCGCTGTGGTTCTGCTGCTGTCCGTGGGTCCCTGCTCTTGAGAGCATCCCCGTGTTCCAGCGTAAAATTGCTGGGATTTTATGAAACCGGCCTAAAGCCGCGTAGTCTGTTCCTGTTGGCATGCTGTTCCTTCTTGGGGATGTGTGTTAATTCTTGGGTGTGTGCGAATAGTGTTTCCTCGGCAAAGGTGAGTTTGACTTGTCACGGCTCAGCTGTCCAGGGAGATGGAGCAGCACAGGCAGCACACGGTGATGATCATCACTTTCTTCCTTCTTTAGTGGGACAAACATGGTTAAGTACTTTAATTCATATTTGTTTTGAAATTAGCCGCTCATTTGGGGTCAGCTAAATTAGTGTGGTCTGTCACACCGGTGGCCGTAGGCTTCTGACAACTGTGTTGTGTTCAGTCTAATGCCGAGCACACCTAGACCTGGAAAGGATGAGCAACTCATCCCAAACTGGGGAAAGAGCCTCAGTCTTCCTGGATAACTACCAGACTCTGTTAAGCAGAAATTCATGGAAAAATGAGTTTCACTTAAATGCAAGAGATGCTTGTATACTTCTAGCAACCAAGCTTGTTTTCTGGATATTCATCTTAAAAGTTGATAAAATTGCACTCAAAGCTTTTTAAATTTCTGTTTAAATTTATGTGGCAAAGAAAAAATGTGATACCATATTTTTTCCTGTGAATTGTAAACATTTCAAATATCTCTAATGCTTTAACGCTTTTTTTTTTTGCAGATTAATAAACTTACTGGAGCATTGTTAAGGAGCTAGAATGGGAGTGAAAGGAGCTTTAATAATTTAGTCCCAGTTAGGTATTTTGATTATAGAAACATGGGATTACTCTGGGTCTTGTTTTTGAAGTTGTAGGCATTCAGCTGGTCATAAGAAACAGGAATTAATCTTGGTATATAAGTATTTCCTCTTTTCTGATGGTAATGACGAAAATACTGAAGTTCAAAATGGCTTGCTCTCATCTTGTTTTAGCTTTTTCCTATTAATTGCTTTAAATTAGTCTGTGTATTTTAATAAATATTTTGACTGTAATCTATCATTTGGATTCTGTAGCTTTTCTCTTGATTGTCCAGCTTGAACTAGGTCTGCAAGAGTGTGTTATGCTAATGCAAGTCATTGGTATGGAAGATGATTTTTTTATCTCCTCTGTAATCTAAGAGTTTTGCAACTACTTATGTGGTGCTTATTTTTAAAACTTCAACATTTTCTCCAGGTTTAAGTTTGTTTTATCATACAAGTTCTTCACTGCCATAATGAGGCTAGTAATTCTTGAAGATTATGATCAGGCTAGTGAATGGGCAGCCAAGTACATCTGTAATCGTATTATCCAGTTCAAGCCAAGTCAAGGAAGATATTTCACCCTTGGTCTACCAACAGGCAAGTTTTATTCAATGTCTTTGAAAATAACTAAGCCTGGAACAATGTTTGTATCACTGGTAGCAGATACAGTATTTAAAAGAACATAAGTATTTTTGGTAATATTCTAACTTTTTTTAAAATATTCATTTGATTTTTTGTGAAAAGTTGTGATAGTTTGAGAAACTGATAAATACTAAATGAGAAACAGCATATTGCTTGTATGTTGAAAAGCACTGTAACAAAATTTGACTGTGAAGACATTTAAATACACTGAAAATGTGCAGATACACAGAACAGTAGAAAAACTTTTATTTAACAGGAAGTACACCTTTGGGATGCTACAGAAAGCTGATAGAATATCACAAAAATGGAGATCTCTCTTTCAAATACGTAAAGACTTTCAACATGGATGAGTATGTAGGTAAGATGTGCTATTATTTGAGAACATACTGTACTGGTTTTTTTCTCCTTATAAAAACTATTAAATATTTTGTCAAAGTACCAGGTTAGTCTAGTATATTTGTATTCGTATATTAGACTGGTGTCCCAGCATTTTTCTGTTCCTTGATCTACAAAAATGCAAAAATAAACACCAGGCTAAATCCAGTGTTTCACAGTACTTCTGTAGAATTATGTTGTCATGTAATGTTGGGACTGCATTTCTGTTGAAGACTTTACACTCTGGGATAAGATGTATGTGGAGGGAATGTAAACCAGTCACCTTGTACGTGCCAACAGGAAACCTTTCTTCTTGATGTAGTTTCAGATCTTTATTTGAAAGATTTATTTGACTCAGGTTTGCCTTGCATGCCCTACATCTGTTACACACAGACTAAAATTAAGGCTGTTTGGTTAAATCTTGTCATATGGTAATTTCCCTATAAATCATTTCAGGGCTTCCCAGAAATCATCCAGAGAGCTATCACTCCTATATGTGGAATAACTTCTTTAAGCATATTGACATAGATCCGAATAATGCTCATATCCTTGATGGGAATGCACCAGACTTACAGGCGGAATGTGATGCATTTGAAAAGAAAATTGAAGAAGCAGGGGGGATTGATCTGTTTGTTGGAGGTATGAGGAAATGCTCTGTGGTTAGTTACAATTCAAGCACATAAACCAATTCTTTAGTCACTATTTTCATAACTTGACTAAAGCACAAATTTTTCAATTATTGTGTAAGAAAGTTCTGTGACTAACAAAGAATCAGTATAAATTTCAAAAGAGAATGGTTGGTGTCCAAGTTTCTAATGACTTATTGAAAATGGGGAAGCAAAAGGAAAGGATGAGCCCCCTTTTTTATTAATTTACAATGTTTGAGGTTATGTGTTGACTCTCAGGTCTGGAATGATTTATTTTTTTTAACTTTGAAAAGGCATTGGTCCAGATGGCCACATTGCATTCAATGAACCCGGATCGAGTTTGTCTTCAAGAACAAGATTAAAGACTTTAGCAATGGACACCATTTTGGCAAATGCTAAATACTTTGATGGAGACTTATCTAAAGTACCAACTATGGCGCTAACAGTTGGTGTGGGTACAGTGATGGATGCTAGAGAAGTAAGAACTCATTTAGTTCTAGTTGCATGTGTGTTTTCAAGATTAGTTGGTATTGATACTGGGATTAAAAGTAAAGAGACCTTTGTTTTGCAGGTGATGATTCTTATAACAGGTGCACACAAGGCTTTTGCATTGTACAAAGCAATTGAAGAAGGAGTCAATCATATGTGGACAGTTTCTGCTTTCCAGCAACACCCTCGCACTATCTTTGTGTGTGATGAAGATGCTACTTTAGAACTAAGAGTTAAAACTGTGAAGTACTTTAAAGGTGAGCACTGAATCAGAGGTCACATGTTTATCCAAAACCGACAGCTTTGAAATTATACTGATTTAAATTTGAGCCTTCCAACACTTTGCAGTCACTAATGTATAATGCTATATAGTCAAAATATAAATATTAACTTATTTCTTGTGTTTGGAAAATTGCCAGGAGGCATAACTTGTGCTACCTACATTCCAGACAATATACTTGGGAAGAGTATTTCCTTTGCTTCCAGTTTAAACAATATTTTAGTAATCTTTAACTTTAAACAGCAGTAATCTGGTGTTCCAGAATACCGGTCTTAAGTTTACTAGAAAGTTTAGCTTAAAAAAATCTTAATACATTTATTAATCCTGAAACATTTCCATGCTGCTTTTGCTGTAATGTGATGTCTAGTAAACTGCAATACAGACTTTGAAGCCACCTGAGAACATTTTTCACGTGCAATTAGCATAACAATCTATACTGCCTTTGAAAACATTGCACCCTTTTACCGTGTGTTTTACATATTTGTAGTAGGTATATTACGGCAAACTTAAAGTAAGTCAGGATATTTGATAGTAATTGAGACTTCCTAGACTGAATTCTGTTTGACTGAGACAGTAGAAGCTGAGAAAAGTAGTTTTCTCCTGACTGCACTAGCACAGCACATGCAATTGTGTGACTCAGTTGTTGTTCTCACTAGCATGGGTACCTGTAGTAGCTGAGGTATCAGAGATCGAGATTGTAATTTATTAAATTCATTTTTAGAGCATTATATTACCAGTGCTCATATATGTATTGGATTGCAGTTTGTACACCTCTATGATATTTATACTGATACCTCTTGTGGCCAGCTTGTTGATTTTGAATTTTTCAGTATGCTGTTCTCTGCTATGTATTTGTGGGGTAGGAGGGAGGGTTAGTCTTTTCTTGTATCACATTGCTAGACAGCACTTACTGTTGTTTTCAGAGATAAACTTCTCTAACTGCTTGGATAAGTTTTAAACATTATCCTGTATTTTATATAAACAGAGGCTTTGCTTGGGAAATACAAACCTAATGTAGAATCACTAAATATAAATTACACTGAATATTGCTTTAAAAAACATCAAGGGCTACAATTTATGAATGTGTGCTATTGTGTCACTGTACATAATTACCCTGTAATACACAGCAATAGAACTTTAAAAAGATGGTTTACTTTAAACTTAATTAATTTTACCTGCTCTGCAATCAGTAAGATTCTTTTCCCCTTGTAAGATGGAGAAGTCAGTGTGGGTCAAATTTGGAATTATTTCTGAAACTTGATCTTCAGGTTAGACTTCTTAGGGAAGCTATGTAGTTATTAGTACTGCTATTTATAGAAGTGATTTGTGGAGATTTTTCACCACTTAAAACTTTCAATATGAAGCTGCTTTTTTTTTTTTTTGTTTTATAATCAAGTACCACACTGGCTGGTAAATAGATTAACCTATTCCATTTTTTCTAACTTTCTCAAAACCTGTAATAGACTAAAATTATCAAGTGTGCTTATGGTCTTACTTGCAACTTTCTTGAAGAATGAAACAGAAAATGAATTTTGAATTTACTGATTTATCTGCCTATAAGTTAGTTCAGGATAATTTTTTCCATACTTACACATGCTCCTCTTAAAACTGTGTGCAGAAATCTGTTTATTCAAAGCATACTTGAATATCGAGTGGGACTTTCCTTTGAAATAATTTTTTTGGCATCTACCAAGTCTGGTGCATTTCTTTAAAAAAATCTTTTGTCTCTCACTGTTTTTCCTGTAACACTTTGACTAACAGGATTTAAATATTCTTCATTAAGTATGACAGAAGCTATACTTTGTAACCATTTTTCATGCATCTAGGAAATGGGTAATTATTTCATTTCCCCTTTTTAGAAGAGGAAAATATTGGTAGGAAGTTAAATGTTTTAAAGCTCAAAACATGTTTCTAGTTTACATAGTGTATGCAGCTGTTACTCTTTTTGGACAAACAGCTTTTATGTCAAATGTATACTTAAGTTCTTGTCACTGTTAAACTGAAAAAAATATTACACTTGATCTAACATCTGTATTTTATATTAAATAATCACATAGTGATTAGTAATAGATGCTGCATAAGATGCCTTTTTTTATGGTCACCTACAGTAATGACCTTAGATTGTATAGTTAACTCAAACTTCATGTTGCTGCAGTGGCACTTAGGCTGCCACCAGCTGCATCATGTAGCAAAGGTATTTGAATATTCTTTACCATAGATAATAAATATGCAGTAATGTGAGATTTCTTTCATCATTTTTAAGAAAATTACTTTTAGTGTTGCATATTTTAATTTTAGAAATTCAGTCTTTAGTTCAATACTAAAATGGACTTTTACTTTGTGGATTGTGAACACTGATCATTACTGTTATTAGTTCTCAAGGTGAAATGAGGCAAAACTGGCCAGTGATCCCATGTCACACATACCTAGATGTAGGTAACATTTTTATTAAGTTATAGCAAAGTTAAGAAGGAAGCATCTTTTTATTTAATTGCACTACAGCATTTATTAGAATTAAAGTAGTTGAAGAGTAAAAAAATTATCCCCCTAATCATAGCTATGAAGGACTTGTATATGACAAGAAAAAGCCCAGCTACAACAGAAAACAGCTGGACTGCTGAAATTGAGTCTGCACTAAGAGTCTGGATAATTTAATTTGATTTTGCCTGTCTAGGACCACAAGTACATGATTATTACAAAAACAGTATTACCACAATGCTAGAACATTTCAAAAGAACTCAAGCTGTCAAAGTCTCACTATGTGTGGATCTAATTTTTATGGCACATTGTGGGGTGAGGGAATTACATTGCTGTTACACAGTTTTTAATACACAAAAGATATATTCATTTCATTTGGAAGTAGTCCCTGTTATTAGAGAACTGTCTGGTCCCTGCTCAGCTCATACTGAATATGTCATTAGTATGCAAGTGATACAGGAATATATATCTGCTGTCTCTGACTCTGAACTACTTTACATAGCCATTTTTGTTCTCGTCAATGAATTATTTAAAATGTGTACTTTGAAGCAAATTCCAAATAAAAACGTGGATAGAAGAACATTTTATCAAAGTATAACTAATGTAAAGCTGGCATTGTTGCTTTCCCCCCAAGGTTTAATGCATGTGCACAATAAGCTTGTGGACCCACTGTACAGTATGAAAGAAAACTGAAAGAAGACTGAAGAGGAACTCCATGTGGGTCAGCAGCAACATTTTTAGGTAGCAGATGAGTTCACTGCTATGCAATATGCTGAAAACTGTTTAAAATGGGAAATCCTAGGTACTGTATTTTTAAAAGGTCCAATATCTGTACATTCACATTCCATCTGTTTGCTGTGTTGTGCATTTTGCTTTAACATTTGGAGCTCCACTGTTGGTACATCACTAAATGGAACAGAACAAACTTGGGAGAGACTGCACATTATGTAGAGAAGGGAAAAGCAGAGCACTTACTCCAGCACAGCAATGTATTGCATCTGCCTCCTATTAGAGAAGATGACACTTCATTTCCCAGAATTCTTAATTTTTGGCTTGGTTAGAGTAACTACATTTTGCATTTGTGTCTCTAGGCAGAATGGTTTTGGCCTTTGCTATTACTATGGACTTGTAATAGTTGTACAATTTCTACTATGAAATGTTCTGTTTACATATATCTAATGTATATTGAGCTTTTGCACTTGGTTGCCTTAAATTTGTCTTAAACAGTTTTTGGGCATCTCAAGTCCTGCTTTATATTTCGGGCAAATGAAGATATAAAAACAGTGCCTAAAAATGCACCAAATTCTTCAAAGTTACAACTTGCTCCATGGATAAAAATATTAAACTTCTACAACAGCACTTTTTCCTCTCATGTACTTCAAATTACTTTAGGATTTTATATTTTTGGTAATCAAGCTTTATACATAAGGAAAATATCTCAACGTTCCTTCCTGGAGGTACCTGGTCAATTATAAAACTGATGTTACAATTAAATGCCTGAAAAGAGCTTAATTTACAGGACTATAACGTCTGCAAATGATCATTTAAAGCCAACTGGTAATCACTTTTTCATTGTATCATTATAAACATTGAGCTGTTACAAGGAATGTTATTTCCTACTTTGAATATAAGTAAAACTTAAATATAAATCTCTTAGTTTCAAAATTGTTTCATTTCTAATATAAATTGTCATGATTAAATAGTTCAGAATTTCAGGGAGTGATTAGGCACCAGAGGAGAAAGATAAGAGTTTACTGATGAAGACTTTTTTTGGGAAAGCCCTTGTTGAAAATACTCCCTGCAAGAAAGTACAACTATAAGCACAACTTCAACAATTCAACTTTTCACCCAAATGACAGGCATGTAGTCTTTATTACAAAATCACATTATCTCCCCAGGGATGTGGGAGGCTCACCTTTCATCTAGGTGACTTTTCTAGACTCATCTAGGCTCACCTTTCTCATAAATGGTCTTACAGAGTCCTTTCAAAACTGGACTGTTCTCTGATTCTGAGGAATTACAAAAGCATGGAAGAATCTGTCTACAGCAGTGTAGGAAGCCAGGCCTAGTGTTTCAATTCTCAACAGTACATTGAACATCCACATATTTAAAACAGGTTTTCAGCTTTAAGGCTCAGTTTATGCACATGTATTTTTGAAGCATAATGCAACATTGTGGGGAAAAAAGTTGAAAAGACTGCCTTTCAGAAGAATGCTGTTACAGGTAATGTATGACTCAAAATGCAGTGTTAGGTTTGCCATTAGCCTTTACAGCTAAGCAAATTTACAAACAATTATATTACAAAAGCATGAAACTAAAAGTAGTAATTAATTTAGGTTAGTATTAATGGAATTGAAACAGGTTTCATCTTGATGATCATTATCCTTCATGTGCCAAAATGGAGAATGCTATTGAAACAATATTCTTGTTCTTTATTCCAGCACACCTTTCAGTCATGTGCCTCCCTTGGCACCCTTACTCACTAAAGCCCTCTGTGTTCTCAAGATGTGCCAGATCACAGAATTAATATATTTCCTCCCTTTTTAACTACTCGACCTTCTGTAAAACACAGGCCAGTTTAAATACCAGTACAGCAGAACCTGTCTGTCCTTGGGTCTGGGACTATTGCCTCTTTTAATGCACAGCTCTTGTTGTTCTCCAGCTTGTTTCTCTTGTTACACTATTTTTTAAAAATTTTGAGTGCTATATTATGAAATTTTTTAAGTACTACCACACTGTTTCTGTTATTTCATTCCTTAAGATACTTCCAATCATTTTATGAAATATCATTTCTTCAGGAGAGTACCTTCCAAACTTGTCCACTACTTTAGTGGTCCAGTCAACCCTTTAAGTTGCATAAGAGTTAACCCATTACTCTGCAGTAATGGCAAAGCAAGCATTTTCAAGTTCAGGAGTCCTTAAAAGTAAATTCTAAGTTAGCCTAGCACATCAAGGTTACCATTTTATTCTTTTTCTCATTTTAAGGTCTTTCCAAAGGAAAGGGGGAATCAAAAAGTAACTAGATAGAATCAGGTACATTTGTGTCAAAAACTAATACCTCATGTACTTTACAGGTACTGACCAGTTAATTTAAAGTTCTTGTTTTGAAAACTGATATATGTACAAGTCATCTCAGAATTAAGACTATAATTTGTATTTTTTTTCTGCCTCATGTGACTATAGTAAAGCTAAAACAGATTCTCAAGGCAGCTCTATCCATCTATGTAACTCATTTAATTAGGTAACATACACTTGATGTCTCTGTCACTCAGCAAGGTTATAATTTACTGTTTGGACAATCTCTAGCTCACCTTCAGTTTCTGCCTATTCCTCAGTACAGAATCACTGCCTATAGGTCTGGTTCAAGGAGTTCATTTTAGCTCCTTTGCTCCTAGCATGTATCCCTGCAGCTGTAGTTCCTTAAATGCTAGCTTTTATAGGGGAGGAATCATAAATGTGTTAGAGAGCCTTTATCCACAGCATCCTTCCTTTCTTCAGGGTCAGTAGCAGCAGCTTAGGTACCTTTATTAAAGGTGCAGATACCTTGTTCACATCCAGATCTTTGGTTTTTCAGTGCACCTGAAACAGCTTCAAATAAAAAAAAAAAAACCCCAAAACCTGAGCAACCACAACCAAACAGAAAAAAGCCCCAACAAACCATTAACGTATCAGAATTCCCTCTCCCCTTTTTCTACACCCTGAAACTAATACAGGTTGAAAGGGCACATGTCCTGTTCCATTCCATCCCTCCAAAGATTTTCCCAATTCCTCCTTGTACACAGGCTGAAATAAAACAACTTTATGATTAAAGTGTAGGTACAAGCCTAAATTTAAGGGCAGACTTTCCTGGTGACTGAGTACTTTAGTAGGTACGACTAGCAATTTGTTCTCTAATAAATATTTAATAACAAGAAATTAAGATTTGTGAAGAGCAAAACTAGTCCCTGAAGATCAAAAAAATTAACGCAGTTTAAAAGTTTTTGGAGGTGGGTAAACAGTTGTAAATACAGTATATAGTAGGGTCATTAACTTATATTTATAAATGCCTTGTGTACACTTCCAAAAGTAACACTTCATGTTATGTGTTATGCACACTACACTGCAGCATTTAACTGGGCATGCACTGACAAACTTTAGTATGTAAACAATATAAATAAAACTTCACCAACTACACCAAGATATTGTTATAACCAAACCTTCATGTTAAATAATTTTTTTAAGGCCTGAATTGGTCTTACTAGTGGAATAGTTACAGATCCTGTGTTTTAATATATGAAAACTTACCATTTCCCTGGAGATGAGCACAGCTAGGCTGAACTAATGGTAAATTTACACACTTCAACTGGTTTAAAATAAACAGCATGGTAAATTTAAAGAGTTTTGATTTTTTTTCATCTGATGTGGTTTCCCAGCATTACGATTTCCTGACAACAGCAACGTTGGAGAAAATGAAACAGGAAACAACTTGATACTTTTGTGTCAGCAGTTCAAACTTTAAAAGAAAAAAAACAAACCAACACAGCATTGTTTGTCTATACATACCTTTAAATTATTTTTATAATCTTTTTGCCATATGGTTCCTCTCTATATATAGAGACTTGCAATGCAAAAAAAACCCCAAAATTATGTTCATTTTAAGTGCTAAAAGTATGAAAACAGTGGAATAAAATGAAAATATAATGTGAACTTTTGGATGCAGTCAAGTAACTTTAATTTCATTATAATCTACAAATATATGTACATTTTTAAGTCAATTCATCTTCCCACACATACCAAATTCATTCCATTTGAAGTCATGTATGTTCCCTTTCACAGTGATAAATCCTGTATTAGCTCACTTTGCTACTGTCTGCAAAAAGCTGACATGATCTGGAAGATCAGATTTCACTGATCTCTATTTGTCAGTTTCTCTCTTTAGAACACGTATAAAAGCATCTCTTGGAACCTCAACATTGCCAATTTTTCTCATCAACCTCTTGCCTTCTGCTTGCCTTCTTAAAAGCTTCATTCTTCTTGTAATGTCGCCACCATACTGTGGAAAAAAAAAATTACTAAGCATAAATTATAACTGCAGCTACAGTACATTCCAGCCACACAAAACTCAATGGTTTAAAAATAGTCAGAAAGCCTGGTTATATTTTGACAAAAATATTACTTTATACTCCAAATAGTTTGGTCTAAATGACACTAGTTAAAAAGAACAAGCAGGAAAATAATCACATTAATTTGGACAACTGACTGTTGAATTCTGTCACCTAAATATATACATTGCTGTAAGCCTGGCTGACACTAGACAACACATTAGATCCAAATCCCCTTGGAATAGCAGCAGGATACCAGCTCAGATACACTGTGGCATCTTGACTAGCATTAGGTGCTTACATCTAGAAAAATGACCTAAACCTTGTACAGTGCTGAACAGTCACCATCCCACAGCTGTGCTTAGCAGAATTCTACTGCAGTTGTGAGAAAGGGATACTTGTTTAATATTTTCCAGTATGTTCAATTCAGAGAGTTAAAACCAAGCTAAGTAAGAGGCCTCACAGTTTTCCAACAGTTTTGTTGAATCTTGGCCATAGTCAACTATTGACATTTAAAGCTTTATTACAATGTATTACTGCAAACCTAAATAGAAGTTTAATAACAATCAAGTCTCAAAAGAAGCCCATTTATATTTCCTTCTTTCATCTGAAAACCAATTTAGAAAATATAAAGTTACTTATATGCCTGTGTACACACACATACACTGTTAGAAAATGATGAGATGATGAAACAGACACACTCAAAGTGTGTGACTGAAAATGCCATTACTTTATCTGATCCATTCTTCAAGCTGCAGCAACGTGTTACAAGAGTTGGATTTTAAAATAAAAATTTAAAAGTATCTGTTAGAATTCCACAGACACTTAGGAGGCACAAGTAGAATATATCTTTGCTGGGTTTCTAGGAAGAGATGGGGATATCATCTTAGCAGGATTCTAACGTATACAAATGTCAGAAATATGGAGAAAAAAAATACCTACACATTTTGCCACAACATTTTTTCTGTAAGGCTTCAGCCTGCAAAATAAAATAACACATATAGCTTAATATATTAGAACATCTGCATGTGAAGCTAAGAACTTGAGTTGTTAAAATGTTATTTGTTTTTCTCCTAATTTTGTAAGATGCTTTGTCATCATAACATTTACAGGTTTTGTATACAAAATATGAAGCTTTAAATAGAAGATGAAATTCACAGTTTTCAATTCTAGAAACATCACTTAGGACATATAATATGTACATAAAGAAATCACAATCTTGGCTTTTTATCTGGAATTTCTGCTATGACTCACAGGAAGCATTACATTCCTGTGTATATACACGTATAAACAAATTCTTACAGCACTTCTGCCCAAATTCTGACCTTTAATTATTTTACCACTACTTAAATCCTATTTAATCAGCAACAGAAAAATGAGAAACACAACATCCAGGAAATGGTTTGCTTTAAAGAAGCATGTGCTTGGACAATGTTTTTGTGTTCACTGAAACGTATTTCCTTTGGAACAGCACAAATCAGCTATTTTTTTGCTGACTCTCACAGCAAAGTATTCCACAACTAGCTAATTTTTTCAGTAGTAAGAAACTTTTTCTACTGCCAGAGGAAGTGGACACTTGTGTTGGAAGTTACACTTTATCCACTAAGTGCAATTCTGACCCCAAGCAATCTAAGATAGAAATACAATTTCTTTGTATAAATTTAATTCAAAATGTTAAGTCAATAGTCACTGCTCAAATGTGGGTTTTTTTCTTCAAGTAGCATATATCAAGAAAAATACAACTTTATAGTGAAATCAAAGTCCTGTAAAGTATAAAACTAGGTAAGACTTCACAAGTCTGTATTTTACATATCTTAAAATACAGACAGAAAAAAAAGAAGGGGAACAGAAGGGCTTCACTTACGTTTCTCTTGCAATGATTTTCTTGCCAATGGCAGCCTGGATGGCTATTTCAAACAACTGTCTAGGAATAGTCTCTTTTAAACGTTCACACAGGAGTTTACCAGCAGCATAGGCTTTATCGCTGAAAAAAAGGTCAGCAACACTAAAAATTGATACATTAATCAAATTGTTTGATTGAAGGATTTTAGTAGAGGTTTTCCTCTTCTTAACTCAGAAGATAAGCTGATCAGATCAAATTTTACATCTAATAAGTGGTCTCTGTATGTCACCTGTTTCATACTAACAGGTGCTAAGACTGTATTAGCCTCAGTATATAACATCATATCAAGTATTTATAAAAAACACCCTGATTATCCATCACAAATGAAGACATTTTGAATACTGCCACAGCTTGAATTTGAAGACATTTGAATGAAGACATTTGAATACTGCCAAAATTTTAAACTAGGTCAAGGAGAATTTTCATTGATCGTAGGCCCAAGTGGTCAAAATACACACATTACAGAATGTTTTAAAAGTCTGGTTTTATATCACAAGAAAAAAATAAATTAACATACTCTTGTCATCTGCTAATAAAAATTATCTAACTGTATTCAAGATCTGCATATGCTTCAGGTTTTGGAAAGAGAAAACAACAAAAGGTCTAAAGAAGCTACTAACAGATACTTTCATAAGCTGTTAGAAAGAAATGGGTCTATCTGTATAAAAATATCCGTATTTAGCAGATATTTTTACCAACATACATGTTTTCAGGTAGTGGCAATGTGACTCCTTGCCACCTGTATAGAGCAAACATTTAAACATGAAGTACTTGAGTCATGTTCTTTGAGCATTACAGTTTTAAGAGGTACATATATTTACTTCTACAGGAAGAACAATTGATGACTATCTTAATACCAAGCTTGCAGTAATCTCTGTACTGCTTTCTCTATAAATGTTATTCAGCATAATTCTTACAGATGCAGTTTTTACAGTGGGAAGACTGAAAACACCTGCAGCAAGAGCAAAATGACTGCAACTATGAGTTTAAAAAAAACCAAACAACTGAAATCTAAACCCAAAAGAAAGTAAAGTGAGTAAAACAGTTTTAGTGAATAAAAACAGTTCGTTTTAGTGAGTAAAACAGTTCAGGGTATGGGCTAAATTGATCAAAAAATACATGTTAAAGCAATAACTAACTTTTGCAAGGTGTCCCACTCCATTTTGCATCTTTTCAGGTAGACTGCTAAACACTGCATGCTAATGAGAAATGCATTAACTAGCAATTGAATGCAAGACAGTTACTCCCCTTCAGCCCCATGATGCTTTTGAACAAGGCAAGGGGTTTATTCTCCTAGGTCACCTTTCTGGAGTTACAGAATTTTAAGGATTTCAAGATTGCAGTTATGTAAAAAAATATGAAAATATACAAATATTTAGCCACTACAAGTATTTTAAGAAGGAAAACTAAACAACCCACAAAAGTAGGCATTATTGGAAAGGGATGCTGAAGTTACAGAAGGGAACCTTGTAAAAACCTTGTGAGAAGATAGGGCACAGGCTGGAAACAGGAAAGGCATTATTCTCACCTCTAATGCCTGAAATGCTCATAGAAATTGAATCATTTTAGCAAAAAAATTCTGAGGTAATTGCATCCAGTAAATATGTACATTCTCCTGGTACTCTGTCTGGAAACAAGGTAACAACAAACTTCTATGGAACAGGAATTAGTGGGAGAACAAAATCATTTTTTGTCAGTATAAAGCATCATAAATTACTCATCTGGCATCTCCTAGACTGGTCTGCACTTAAATTTTTCCAGCCCTTTAGAAGATTGGCATTTTGCATTTCTTTCTCTCTGCCCTACATTTTCCACAAAAATATGATATCCAGTACTTAAGCTGAGAAGGAGAAATAAAAAAATTGCTATTATTATTTCCTAATTTTCATACTACAAAATACTTCTCTTTTTCAGTGGTAATGAAGGTGGTCAGATGGAAAAATTTTCAATGCTCATACACATTTTTCATATTAAGAGTAACACATATACCTAGAGTCATTTAGAATCATATAATCATTTAGGTCACTAAAGACCTTAAGATCATCAAGACCTATTAATAGACAATGTTTTCATTGTTATTCCTTTTGAATAAGGAATCCAGTAAACCTACTTGTGTATGATAGTTGCGAGTTCTTCAACTGGATTTCCATTTAGAAGAATATCCATTTTGATTAGGTCTGCTGATTGGTAACCTGCATCTTCATAATCAAAACTAAAAAAAATAAAAGCAGTTCAAAAATTAGTAATGATTTTATAGTCATATTTCTTAATAAAATACTTGAACTTTTTAATATAATGGGAGCACAGTTTTTAGTAGTCTCTCAGTACTTCTTCACACTAGAAATGTACCACAGGTGATGTCCCCTCCAATGCAGAAAGAGGTCATCTTGACTTCGTGGATGTCTTTCCAATCTAATGAGCAATTAGAAATCTACATGCTTGATGCAGTCTTAAAGAACCCTTCAACACAGCTTTTGAACACTTAATGTCCTGAATGTCACAGGAATCAAACACCAATCCAGGACTGTCTTCTTTTCATCTTCTCATTTGACAAACTTTTTATGTGACCCCTATTGTCACCAACTCTGACAACTAAGTTTTTCACTTTGTCTCCAAACCTGGCAACTATCTTTGGTAGGTGTAGGCCTTACTGTCTGTTAGTTTGCAAAAATTCTTAAAAATAGAAGAGATGCAGAGGTGATGTATGCAACAGACAGATAGATTAGATTAGATTAGATAGATAGATAGATAGATAGATAGATAGATAGATAGATAGATAGATAGATGGATCTTGTGTGTATAATTGTGGAGGATAATCACTATCACTGTAATGGGGTCAAATCTGAAATATCAGAAAAGGGGGAGGAAAAATCCTTTGAGATTATTTCAAAGTACTTCTATCTTAGTTGGCTTAATAACCACAGATAGGTGAATGGATCCATATTACAGAAATATGATTACTGAGAGCACTACATACACAAGCTGTACTAAAGTGTCAATTAGGAAATAAAAACTAATAAATAAATAAGATAATACAACATCATTGGCAATCATCCCCAAATCAAAGGAAACCCAACATAATTCTGCTAATGAGATAGGTTCTTGATAAACAGTTTAGGTTTTATGTAGTGGGGGAGCTAGATCCAGAGAGGAAATTCAAAATTTCCATCCCTCTGTTTCTTCTATCTTGCCTCTCCACTTTTGTTTATGTTTTTGCTGCATATATAAACCCGGGCAAGACATGTTTTACTTACATTTTTAAGACATAATTAAAGAAAACATTAACTCAAAGCAAATTCAGCCCTTCAATAAAATTCATTTTTATGTTTGTAAAATAAATAATGTAAGTAGGTATACCAGTTCCTATTGTGTCATTAATATCCTATTAATGACATCTCAATGTACCAGGTTTGTGAGAGCCGTTGAGCCTCCAGGGGCACAAGCTCATCGCCATGCAAGATCTTCCCTTCCATTAAACTCACAAAGGCTCTTCACAAACATCTGAGCACTGTACTAGACTCTGAATTCACAGCAGCCACCCACAACAGCAAATTTGTCTCAAAATACACGATTTTCTTTTTTCACAAAATAAAACATGTATATAAAGTAAGTACTGTTTGTTTTAAATACCACATTGTTTTTACTGGCTTTAAATAATCGATGTTATTTTCCTTTTTCCACCAAAAGACAGTTCATACAGTAAGTAGTACAGTTTCAGTGATTCCATTGAAAAAAATTGTACAGTGTCACTTCAGACAAGGACAGACCATTTAGGTCTTACTCATATAGATGAACCAGTGCCACTCCAGGGGGCGCCCTTGAAAAATACACTCATTGCCAAAAACAATGATTATTAGATAGTGACACACTTTTCATGTTTTTCAGACTTATTTCCATACATTTTCACAGTGAATCTAATCCAATCAAGATGAAGAGAGACTAGATTTGCAGCAGCACCAGAAAGGAATATTCTTTACTTCTGCCCTCCACAGCTGTTCCTCAGGCCTTTTTTTACCATACCACCCCCCTTCAGGGTCCAGGGTGGGAGGAGGAGAAGGGGGAACAGAGGAGGTAGTTACCTTGCATAGCCAGAAGACAGAGACTTAAGAGCATCATAAAAATCCACCACAATTTCATTCAGTGGAAAGAGGTATTTTAGCATAACCCTGTTTTCATCAATGTACAACAGATCTTTCTGGACTGCCCTACGATCCTAGACAAATAAAAATTGTTTCAGTTTCCCTTGAAATTTTCTACCAAAAAAATACAAAGCAAATTAAAATGAACAGCAATCAAGCTACATAAGAGAATTCCTGTACTTAAGACCCAAAATAACTTTCTCATTGGTAGTTTGCTGAAGTCCCAGGAAAAACTTCAGCACTGTAACAAATGAAGTGGTTATAACTAATGCTGAATTTCTGAAATCCTTAACAGCTTCTGCTTATTGCTGCCACTGTAGGACTTGCAGGCTCATCTTCTTTCCTCCCAGAAGGGTGTTCTTAAAGTTATTTTAGAAATTCTTTTCAATAGATCTTATTCTTCACTGTACTGCTTTGTATTATGCATTTTGGAATGTTAAAAGCTAAGAAAAATATTGTGAAGAAATAATATAAATATAATATGCATGGCAGTTAAAAGATTTTCAATTAGAAGTATTCCAAATACAGTTAGGCAAATTTGGCCATCGCTATCCTAAATTTACTTTCAGTGAAGTACTGAAAAAAGTAAATGGACACATAGTCAGAAGTGTTGGCAGAAGTTGTATTCCCATGAATATACTTCTAAAAAAAAAATTAATCTTATTTCCCTGCTGCAGACTCCATTCATTCAGAAGAACAGAACTAGCTATGAATTAGTCTAGTACAGACCAAGCACTTTGTTGTCACTGAACTTCATCATTAACTTTTCCATTTATGGATTCTGTAGTTCAGAATTTTAGAAATAAAACGTTTAAAATTATTTTATCTTTCAAAAGTACCAAATAATTACTTCAAAGATACTATTTAAGTAGTAATATCTACTATCATACTATCTTGTGTCTTCACTTTAAGTATGAGGTGAAGAGCTTAATCATGCAAAGGAAAAAATTAAAACTATACACCAACCTGGCACAAGGTAATTATTTTCCCAATATATTCATGAGGTGTTACAATAGTACCAAGAACAGTTGGCTCCAAATATTCTGATACTGAAAATTTATCAGGAAACTGAGCAGGGTTGATAATAGTAATCTGGTCTTTTCCATACTCCTGAAAACAAACAAATAAACCAGATATTGTAATTTATTAGTAAGTAAAATGAACAGCAAAGGAGACAAATATAGCATTGAAAAAATGCTAAAAAATGTTTCAATTGCCTGAAAACATTGGTGCATTATGCAACCCAAGTTTAAACCAAGGAAGATTTTAGAAGAGATTTTTATAAAACATATAGAAGTCTGATATCAGCACATCCTTAAATATCATTATGCAGAAATTAGCTTTTGACTTGGGAAATGACAGAAATACAAAATGCCTTCCTATCCATCTTTCCAGGTCTCTCTCTCCCCTGTAAATTGAGGATCTTCTTTCTTACTTCATCCTGATCCTCTAAGTTACTATTACACAGCTTCAACAGAAGACCTGCTCTAAATATTTTATAGTTCAGTGGTGGGGACTTTCTCCCCTAAGTAGAACTTTGGCTCCCTCACATGCTGAAGTGGACTTAGAAATGAAGTTTTTGATTCCTGTGTAAGTGCTTTCATTACCTACTTTTTCCAGTCCAACATCCCAGTAAGGGCTGGAGTTACCCTTCCAAGGTAAAAGGAAGGTTATGCTGCTTATTGTGTAAATGCAACTTCCCTCTCCTCCCTGTCCACTGACAGGGACCAAACTTACAGCATTGTTTGAAAATAATCCCACATCAGCAGTCCAGAATCACACACTAAAGGTGTCAACTACTTCATTCCTAGCTGCTATACTGCCTGAGTAAGAAACCAAAACAACCAGAGAGATAAAAGGTTTATGCCTCACACCTTGCAAGTACAGAAACCTTTCTTATACAAGTTTTTAGTAATTTGCAGGATAATCAGCCAGTCAATTGCAGCCTCCTCTGTCAGCAGGTGCTCTAAGTCTACCTCTTTCTAAAACTCAAACACAGTAATTCTATTTACACCCAATTTAATGAAGTCAGCACAGGCCCATTTAATTGTGATAAAAAAAATTCACTTTCACCAGCCCCTTACCAACCTACAGTATCATCACAAGCTATTCCTAGAAACGTTCATGTTTTCTGATGGATAAAGCCTGGGAGATTATTTCACCTGCTTTTAATGCAGTTCAGTCAGTAAGCACTTAAAAGAATACAGCAAGGTATGTGTCCTATACTCCCATTTTCAAGGAAAAGTATAAGACATAAAGAGAGAGTGCTTGAAATGAAACAGGAAAGAGCAGTTAACATCCTTAAAAAATTAAAAACTATTTAATAATATACTGGTGTTTCTAATGCTTGCTATAAAATACAGTACTAGCCTACGTTTAAAAAGAGACTCTAGATGTTTATTATATTTACATAATTTTTTTTATGAATTTAACATACCTTTATCAACTTTGCTGAGGAAAGAACAGCTTTATATGGAACTGTAGGTGCAGTCAAAATAACAGACATGTTATACTCTTGCTCCAAACGCTGATTAAAGACTTCCATATGTAGAAGACCAAGGAAACCCAATCTGGAAAAAAAATACCCTGTTGGTAAAAGTATTTGTGTATCCCCCTGGAATTTCACAGTGATCTTTTTCACCCTCCAGCATGTTTACAGTGCTAGTATGGCAGTACCAGGCAAAGCAAACAACCTTCAAGGGACCAAATAATCATACAGTTGAAAAAGTCTTGGAGAACAAAAACTATTGATCAAAAAAATTTTCATTCTCTGTGCAGAGAATGTAAGAAAATCAAATGAAATTAATGATCTTTATCATTTATTTGAATTACAGCTTACAATTTTGAATTAAGCTTAATTCTACCTTCAGTTCATTTAATCATGCATTCTTAACTTATGAACAGTTTAAAAAATGAAAGCAGCACAGAAACCTCACCTCCATCCGGCTCCTAAGGCAAGGCTACTGTCACGATGAACAGTTACACTGGAGTCATTCAATGTCAGCCTTTCCAAAGCACTTTTGAGATTATTATATTCTGTTTGATCTATTGGATACATTCCTGTCAAAATATATTAAATAGAAGTGATGTGACAGAGAGCTTTAGCTACTGTGTACCTGGCTTTCAAATATGCCACTTACAGTTAACAGAGTAATAAAATCAGGAATAGTTACTTTCTGCTCCATCAGTTTTTAAATGTGAAAAACACCATAAGGATTCTTTATTCCTCAAAAAAAAAAAATTAGTCAAAACATTAAAATGTTTTAGATTACCTCAAGAATTAACATCTAAACCATAATGGTAGGATCACTGTACTCCTCTAATCCTTCACATTTATGGAAGATTCACGATTGAGTATAACCACTGTTTTGCAGTGTAAGTGTATAGACTTCACTGAGATGTTCTCTCAAAGCTAAGAGTGAGTGAAAAATAAAAAGCATCATTTCTAAGTTGCAAATATTTCTCTATTCCTTTGAAATTAATAAAAACAGCTATTTGTATAACTACTGCCTGAAATAGATTCTACTGTATCACTTTTCACATCCTTGTATGCTCAGAAAATGTCATCTACATCAAGATGCAACACACATATACAAAAACATCATCCACATGCCTAAGTCTCCATGAGACAGTTCGAGTGAGTTCTACACACTCCTTCACAACAGGTCTAGAAAATTATTTACAGAATTTTTTCTAAAGCCACCTTCTGTAGCATTTGTAGTAGTTACTGAAGCTAGTGACAACAGCTCAATAGAATTATTCAAGCTCAAAGAGTGAAATATTTTACAGGATCGTTCTGCGTATTAGTTCTGGCAGTTTACCATCTTTAACAAAAATGAAACAGCTGCTAAATTTTAAAAGAAGAAAAACCAACACAATAATTACAGAAACCTGATTATCAAGATGAATAATTCCCTCTATTTTTTTTTAATTTTAACCCTTTTTTTCCAGCTATTAAGAGTTTACTGGCATAAGAAACAATAATCATGTTTGTGTTGTATTCATGCAAAACCAGTCAGCATTTATTACTAATCCTGCTAAGTCACAGGGAGAAAACACAAATCTACGTAAGTGATGCACCTCAGCTAAAATTCTGATTATCCCTACTCTTAATATACAGTTTTCTTTTAAAAGCTCTAACAGCTCTTACTCTTGTCAATGGAAAAAAGTAACTCCTCTTTATATTGATTTACTCCTCACCTGCAAAAACCATTGGCTTCGCTGACTTAAAGCCAGGCAAAGGCTCCACTGGCTGTTTATACAAAAACAGTGTGTCTCCTATTTGGGCTTCCGTTACTTCTTTCATTCCAGCAATCAGGTACCCCACCTGTCCTGCATAGCTAAATAAAATTGTTATTATATGGACATGATTGTTGGCATTAGCAGTATTTCTACTATTTTCCTACTTGATTTAGCCCAGCCAGAAATTCAAATAAATCACCCCCTAAAAAGCCCATATCCAAAGTCCAGAAGTGAGATTTAAGTTGTTTCATCTCTGAGTTGTGAACAGTCTCAACTAGCTCTTTTTCTGTTACAGCTGAACAGTACATTTATGATCCTGGATTTTGAATACTGTGATGCTCTCAGTTTAAAAGCTGGAGCTAGACCCTTGAGAAGCTCCTAAGAAAGAAACCAGAACAGTACCCAGCTGCCAGCACAGCAAGTTTCATATACCACTAGGATGAAACTAGACAAACGCTCTCCATCAGCACATTATGCTAATAGGAGGGGAATACATGGTAAATATTGAGTAAAACATAGTGTACTGGTTTTGGCTGGGATGGAGTAACTTTCTTCAAAGCAGCCTAGTATGGAGCTGTGTTTTGGAATTGTGACTTAAACAAGTGTTGATAACATACCAATGTTTAGGTGTTGCTGAGCAAGCCCTCTGGGTTTCTCACTGTGCTCCAGCAAGAAGACTGAGGGTATGCAAGAGACTGGGAGGTGACACAGCCAGGACAACAGACCCAAATTGGCCAAAAGGGCATTCCATACCACAAAATATCATGCTTAGCAATACAAAAGAAGTGTAGTCTTTCCAAGGATTTTACTTGTAGACTAGCAGGACATCAATCTGCTTGTGGGAGGTGGCGAATAATGGACTGTCTTTGCATCATTTGTTTTTATTTCTTTTTTTTCTCCTTCATTTATTAAACTGCCTTTATCTCAATCCACAGGTACCTCCTCAGTTCTCATCTTGCTAGGGTTGGGGAGTGAGCAGGGGGCTGGCTGGACTGCTGGCTAGGTTCAACCCAGCAGACACAGTAATGTAACCTGAAAATGACCCCAGTAAAGTCATTAATGTGTATTTGGATGCACACTGGTAAAACTTCTCCACTGATTCTAAGTACCTGATTTTCTTCCCACTGCTGCCATTGAGAAGCCAGTTTCTGGAAGCTGTTGCATTCATGGATTTTAAGTTTTCCACCCTCAAAATATGCTGCAGCAATAACTAAGATGAAGCCCCATTCCCTTCCACTCTCAAACAGGGCAGTTCCTAGAAATAAATTGGACAGCTGAATAAGAATATCGAACACTAGCCTTTAAACACTTAGCTGTCCAGATGTTCCATGTACTACAGAAGATAATGGATTCCTCCCACAGCAATGCCCCAAAAGCACTCCCTAAAACCTTCTGCTTCAGCATGCTCAAAATAAAAAATGACACAGAGGACTAAATTGCAAATAGTAATTATTAAAAAAACCCACCACCAAAGAACAAGAACAAAAACCTAGACATCTCCCAGTTTTTACCTCTCAAAGCAAAAATCAAACAGAAATGCAGGACACTGTAGCTTAGCCCAATATATTATTTTTTCCACTGTAAGAAGTTTTTACTTACAGCTTATGTGTTGGCTGTTCATTTGGAGTCAGAATTCCAACTTCATGAACTTCATATCTTTTCTTAGTGTGTGCAGACACAATTTTCTGTCCCTTTGCAATCTCCCCACCAAAGAGCGCAATGTTAGCTATGACACCTCGGTAGTGGTCAAAGGTAGAGTCAAATACTAAGGCTTTCAGTGGATCAGCAGTATTACATTGGGGTCTGTCACCAAAATAAATTAGAACAATGTATTATGCAGTGTGTTTTTATTCACTATTGAATGAGCAAGCATGCCCACCCCAAACACTTTCACAGAATCACACTAGGATGGAAGGGATTTCCAGTATCACCTGATCCAACTTTTCTTGGCAAAAACATTCTTGGCTTAACAAATGGCCTAGCAGCCTGCCCAAACAAACCAGAGAGTATCCAATGTTGTGGAATTCACCACTTTCCTGAAGAGATTATTCCAATGGCTCTTTGTAGCTACTGTTTAAATACCAGGACACAGCAAAAGGTCTCCCTTAAACCTTCTTTTTCCAAGGCTGAACATATCCTTTTTTCTCAAGCTTTCCTCAAAGGGCAGACTGCCCAGTCTTTCAATCATCTCTGTGGCCCTTCTTCAGCTGGTCCATATTTTCCACACAGAAGTGACAAAAACCAAACACAGTATTCCAGGTGTGGACTGACCACCACTGAGCAGAGTGGGATAATGACTTCATCTCTGCTGTTGATGTCCCTGTCCTTGATGTCCCAAGGCAACCCAGCATGCTGTTGTCTTTCTTTGCTGCAGCAGAACACTTCACTCACATTGACTTTGTTGTCCCCAAAGACCTCTGGGTCCATTTCCACAGAGCTGCTCCCCAGCTAGGTAGATTCCAGCCTGTGTTGTCCTTTGCCTCTGTTGAATTTCATAGAGTTCTTTTTAGCCCACTCTTCCAGCCTATCTAGGACTTCCTGCAAAGTTGCTCCCCCTTTCTGAAGTGTCTACTTCCCCTCTCAGTTTGGTATCACTGGCAAAATTCACTAGGGTACACATCCCAACTTCCAGATCACTTGTAATGATAAGAAACAGCATTGAACCCAATGTGGAACCCTGACAGACCCTACTTGTGGCCAGTCTGAAAAGGAACTATTTACCACCACCCGCTGGGTGCAGCCTGTCAGACAGTTCCCATGACACAGACCACTCCAGACTGTAACACAGTGGTTTCTCCAGGAGTCTGTGAGAAACCTTATCAAAAACCTTTAAGATCCAGGTAGAGAGAAACCCAGGTAGCCACTGTCCACCACTCACACTACACAGCAGGTTACTCTGCTGTAGAAGGTGATCAGGTTTGTCAAGCACAATACACCCTTGGTGAACCCCTGCTCGCTTTTCCCAATCACTTCATCTGACTTGTCATACCCCCAGGAGGATTTGTTCCATACCATTTCCAGGGACTGCAGTAAGACTAATGGGCCTATAAATTCCTGGATCCTCCTTTAAGTTCTTCTAGTAAATTCAACATTAGCATTCTTCCAGTCTTCTGGGATGTCCCCTGATTTCCAGGGCTTCTCAAAGATTACAAAGAGCAGCTTTGCACAGACACAGCCAGTTCTCCTACAATCCTCAGGTGGATACTATCAGGGCCAATAGATGCACAGGGGTCAGGCTCCTGTAACAGTTCACATACCAACTCCTTCTTTGCTGAGTGGGTCTGTGCATCAACCTGCATTTTTTGCTCCCCAGGCCTAAAGCCTAACAGTGCTGGTAAAGACAGAGGTGAAAAAAATGTCCCTCTGCTTTTCAGCCTCGCTGCTGACTAATTCACCTCTCCCGTTTAAGAACAAGTCACTATTTTCCTTCTGTTTCTCCTACATCTATCTATAAAATGTTTTTTTTAATTAGATGCATATTAAGTGTAAAACTACTGCCAATACCGTATAAATACAACTCATGATCTCCAAATTACTTTTAAAGGTTAATTAGACACATAATTAAATACAGACTTACGGTGGGATCTTCTCAATGACCTTTTGAAGAACTTTTTCAACATTTGTTCCTTGTTTAGCAGAAATCTAAAACAAATCCAACAACAACTTTATAAGACACATCTTACACTTATTAATTAAATAGTGTCATGTTAACTTAGACAGTTTGGGTGGTACTCATAAAAGCACTCAAAAGGACACTCTAGAATGCTATGACTAAGAAATACTGTCTCTACTGAATGGCAATTATCTTTATGACAGAAACGAAAATCATTTATGGATTGACAGTGAGAAATAATTTAAAATCCTGGTTTCTAATCCTGAAAAAATACTAGAATTTTTAGCTGAGAGTTATTTTCTCCACTCTTACAGGAGACAAAATTTAAAGAAATTCTTAAGTCAGACAAGAACAGGGAGACAGATAGCACTCTCTTAATTTACAACATGCACATGTCACATGTTAGTTACAAAGTTATATTATCAGGCATGTTATAAAACTCAGAGATCTTACCCTTATGCATTCATCTGTAGGGATATCAAACAGCTTCTCAATTTGTTTTTCAACTCTTTCAGGGTCTGCATTTTTCAAGTCAATCTGTAAAACAACAAACTGCTAAATATACAAGAAACCAGATCTGCCACATCATCCAGTACTGTACAAAAAGTACAGTAGAAAGTACAAAAAACAGCAAAGTACAGCAAAGAACTTTTATGTATTTATGAGTAAACACTGTCCATCTTCAGGAAAAGATCAATATTCATTTTATAAAGTCTTCCTTCCTTGATTTTGGGAAGGATCCTGTCCATAACCAGTCTCATTTTGGCTTGTTTCATTAGGGAAAACACCTTTGTCCAAGAGTTGGTAAAAATCTTTAGTTTACAAGGTAATTTGAAATCATTAAGAGCTACCTACACTGTTTACAGGATTACATATTAAGTACAAAATAAATCTACAAAAAGAAATTAACATAAGCTGAGCAGTAATTAATCTTGTGATTCCAATAACACAGCTCTCAAAATTGTATAAAAAGTAACACTTAAAATTCCTCTAAAATTAAGACTCCACTTTTTAAATATTGAGCTCCTAGTCATGTCATTTCCTCAATATTAATGAACTTTTAACATCACCAATTCCAGCCATAAACCCAGCACTGCAAAGTCCACTACTAATCATGTCCTTAAGTGCTACATTTTTAAATACCTAAATGTATTTCATGAAATTAAAAATTTCACAGCAGTTAAATTGTAAAATTTTACACAGACAGCAAATACAGCAAATTCCTAGTAATGTTAAATCTAAATCCTATAAATATTATAATAAATCACTTTCTTTACTTCTCTTTGAGGTTACATTTCTGATCAGCATTATACACATTTAAACAACCCAAGTATTTAATAAAAAATGCTAATAACTTTATTACCTTATTTATGACAGGAATTATTGAAAGCTGCGCTTCAAAGGCAAGATAGAAGTTTGCCACTGTCTGAGCCTGAATACCCTAGAAAATAACATTGTAAAGTTTAACACAGAAATCTCCTCAGTTTCGGTGTGGTTTTGGGGAGTATTTTTAGGCATACAATACAATTTAAGATTACATAGCTATTCTATCAACTCTTTCATTTAGGAGATGGATAAATAAAAGGTGATTGATTATATGCAACTGCTTTAAAATCCCACTACTATTTTTCTGCAATGTAATACTTTCATGGCAATAGCCCAGGGGCAGAAACACTGCCAGAAAAACAAAACAAAATCCCACAACCTAGTTTCCCTCTAGCTAAAGGAAATCCTGAAATACTAAATAAAAACCAAGAATTAAGTACTACACCTCATTTGCATCCACTACAAGTATGACACCTTGACAAGCAGATAGTGACCGTGATACTTCATAGCTGAAATCTACGTGGCCCTATGGAGAAAAAAGATGTTTACAATTTCAGGTATTTTTGCAAAGATTTCTGTACTACATTGTTTTCACTTGTATATTTGTATAATGAAGTTCACATTCTTATAAAAGAGGTATTGAATAAACACAGGAAGCCAGAAATCTCCTACTTTTAACTATAAGGACATTTAGATTTGTGTGATTTCAACACTGTTTATATTTAACTTACTGGTGTGTCAATAAGATTTAAGAGGTAGTTTATTCCTTCATGACTGTAAAAGAGAGATGCAGATTGGGCTTTAACTGTAATTCCTCTTTCACGTTCCACTTGAAGTTTATCCAGCACTTGTTTATTACGGTCAGTTTTAGAAATTGTACCTAAAAATAAGGAAAAAAAAAAGCTTTATTACCTAATTTACTACATAAATCTTGAAAATGCCATTAACCAAAAGTTAACCAAGAGCAAATGAAGCTTTCCCATATAATTAAGCTAAACAAAGATTTTCAATCAAAAACAAAAGAGTGCATCAATTCTTTACATTTGTCAAATAAAGTTTACACAATAAAGTTACATAAAATACTAACCTGAATAAGCAGGATAAAAAATATCATCTAAGAGATTAAGAAGAAGGAAAAATTCCCTTGAATTGTAAATAATTTTGATACTTAAGGAAACTTCCCCTCCTATCACTGAGGAAGAGTGGCCCACAGCTCTAAACTCAATCTCAAGAGCCAGATGAGCATTAGCATAGAGTGACAGACCTAAATTCAAAATCCCATTCCATCACAGGCATCAGGCAAAAATGCTCATGGTGATGATACATGGGAGGTAATCATAAAAAATAACTTTGATCAGAAGTTTCTCTCCCTGGTTTTGTTTCATTCACCCTTAAATGCGAGTCCAGAACTCCCAGGTCATGACAGTCCCACCCCTTCTGTCCACATCAACCACAGGCAGTAAACATCATAAACTTAACATGTACTGTTCTAATGGATGACTGGTTAGAGTGACAGGAGATACATCTTCAACAAGGAAGATGTTGAAACAAGGAACATCTTCAAACTTCTTTTCAGTCTCTTTCCAAAATATGTACTCCTTTAAATGAATTACACACTTCTTTATGCCTACGTGTAGGCAGATCTCAACCATAAAGTCCATATATCCGTAACACTACACAACTGAGAGCTTAAAAACCCAAGCAACACTAGGAGAGCAAAAATATTAGAAATTTTAGTATAATCAACAGTACACAAACTTAAGATGCCACCTTCCATGTCAAGAAAAGGTAGCATAAAATGAGAATGCTTACCTGTAATTTCCAGCAATCTGTCTGCTAGTGTACTTTTGCCATGATCTACATGAGCTATAATACTGAAGTTTCTAATGCTTTCAACAGGATATGTTGACATATCTATTTCTTCCTGAAAAACAGGAATTTCTTTTCATAAATCAAGGTTACAGTCTCTATATAGCATATGACCTGGCCTTTAAAAAAACAAATTAATTATTTTAACATTTTTTCCTCTAGAAGTAGTACAGGTTGAACAGAGATACAAAAGCTTGAATTGTCACCATTTTTTAAAATGTCAGCATTTCACTTGAGTCATACAGACACATGTATTCTTTTATCACTGAACAATTATGAGCTATGCTGGAAAGTATGCAAAAGGTACTATGCTCCTATGTACATAGGGAGCTGGAAAATTTTGTTTTAGTTTCACATTGGTGAAACTACTAAACTTCAGGATTAAGAAAACTGGATTCAGGGGGCCATTAAGGACATCATTCTTCACAAGCATGATAGGAATACAGAGCCATTACCTAGAGACTCAGCGAGTAGTAATTTTATCACAAGGAGCAAGCAGACAGTGAAAAAGGATGCTACAGTGTGGAAGGTGCCAATCCACACACAAAAGTCAAAGTATTTTATTTATTTACAGTTCTGTGCAGAAAGGGGCACTTGGTGGAAAATCCACAAAGCCAGCAAACAATTATCAAAACGTCATACTATTTATACATTTTAGCAAACAAAGACATTATTATCGACTGCCTAAAAGTTACATAGTTCTTTTAATTGGTATTCTATTGGTTAAATGATTCCCTCACTTATGCTAGTTAGCCAGCATGGTCTGTTTCTCTTGAGTCGGTGGGTTTCTCGGGTCTATGGTCGTGATCTTCCCCTGCCAGAAGTACCTTTTTCCCCAGCCAGAGCCTATTTCAGCACACTTGCTGAGCTGACTGTGTTAGTTCTTTCCTTATCCTGGGAGCTCTGTCCTTCTGGGCCGTGAATTCTGCCTTCTTTGTGCCCACTACTAACATCGTTCTCTCCAAGCTCTGTTAACCCGTCCCTAGAACCGAGATCACTGAAACATGTCAAGCCCTACACCATAGCAAGGCAGTTCTACCAAGCAGTAACGCATCCGTCTCACTCCTGGACGCCAGCGTGGGCCGCCTGTCAGTGCGGCGAGCCCAGGGGTCTGGCAGCAGCCGGCCTGGGCCAGGGGCCGTAGGGCCGCCCGCAGACTCACCTTGCCGCGGGAGCTATAGGGCTGCCGCGGACTCACCTTGCCGCGGGAGCTATAGGGCTGCCGCGGACTCACCTTGCCGCGGGAGCTGTAGGGCCGCCCGCACGCCGCGGGCAGCCAGGCCTGGCGGCAGAGCGGGGCGGCGGCGGGGCCGGGGCTCGGCAGCCGTGCCCCCCAGCGCAGCGCCGCCCTGCCGGCGAGGGCCATGGCGCGGGCAGCAGCTCAGCCCAGCTCAGCCCAGCTCAGCCCAGCCCGCCGGGGCCGGTACCCTCAGGCCGGGCCGGGCGCGCCGCGCAGGGCGGGCGCAGCGGCCCGGAAGGGACGGGGCGGGACGGGACGGGAGGCGGCGGCGGCCGCGCTGTGACGCGGCGGAAGCGGTGCCGGGGCACTCGGTGGGACCGAGGGATGGGGCTGCTGCGAATTGCTGCTCTGTGGGCGAGGGGTTTATTGCATGCCATGCCGGCCGCTCTGCTGGCATATGGCTGGTGTGGCCGTCAAAGCTGAGCTTTGTTAAATTCTGGAAGCAGAAGAGTGTTGTATTCTCAGACGCGATTTCTGTGTGTTACTCTTCATCACAGTCTTTGCGGGTCTTCCAGATACTTTCCTAGCTTGTATCATTCTTAATTTGGCATTTATTAGTGACCGCGTGTTCCGCTGTTTTTTCTTGAAATTTTTGCATTAAGGTTTCACAGACCTGGGAAAAACGTGCAGGCAAGGGTCGCTGTTCTGTTCACATATATTGGCTCCTCCTTTCTCTTTTGCTCAGTCTAATTAAGATTTCAACTGTAGCTATGTAAAATATTTCAGAATTTTTTTTCAAAATATTTTTTCAATGCCAGCGGGCTACTTAGCTAAGAAAGCTTCAAATAGTTAATCAGATTCACATCCTAGGCATGTGCCAAATAAAGCAAGTAAATTTTGAGGGCAAAATCATTTAAAGGAGGTTTAATTTCAGGATATGAGTATAAAATTTTTACTCCTTTTTAACTTAGAAGGATTTGGTCTGAAAAGGCTGCATAAAAGGGATAGGTAGTGCAGACAGCAGGAATTCCATGTAAAATGACTTAGGATTGTGCAGTAATGAATTTGTTAATGTAGTTCACTGCTGATCCCATGGAATTTGGGTAGTAATGGACAAAGAGAGTCCTTTGGCAATTCATGAAAATGTATAGAGAAGGAGAAGTATGTCCTTGAATGGTGAATGAATGCAACAGGAACCAAGAATCCAAAGCCATGATCCAGAGCAGGCATATGAGCATAGGAACTGTATTTGGAGGAAAACATTCTCCCTGCTACACACAGATTAAGTTTGGTGTACTGTAGGTATTGGCTTACCTGTGTGCAATAGCAGAGAGCACCAATACACAGCAATACTGTCATTCCTAAAGGGGTAAATGTCTTCACTGTCCTAAGGTACATGAATATCAAAAAAAAATCTAAGAAAGTGTTCTATTAGCTGGAATTAAACTAATATGTTTAAATACTGTATTAAAGAGAGAGCACTCTCTTGCACTGAGCAATTTATACAGATGGCAGATTTCAGCAATTTCAGAACAGCAGCAGGGGTAGCTAAGCCACATGTTCACACTACCAGGATGTGTGTAGGGACATGCAAAATCATGTAGCCTCAAAAATAACTGAAAAACAGCATAATTCAAATCAAATAGGTTGCACTTGCGCTCCATATCTACACCTTAGAGAACAAAGGCTTGTGTTTGCACCACATGCACACTCAGCTGGCTGGATTCAAGGAGCTGTGCTGGAGTAACTCAATGAGCTCATGTGCTGCATCTTCATCCTGGAACTTGTCCTATTGTCATCGAGTGAACAGCTGTGGAATGACTGCTGGTCCATGCTGTGAGACAGCAGCCCTTAGTGTAAAGCTATTTGCAATATTTTAGAGTTCTGAGATAGATGAAGAAAAACTGGGATAGGACTGCATTTCAAGCATGACTCCTAATCATATGAACAAAATATATTAACTAGAATTTCAGATTGGAGGTCCATCATAAGCTAGGATAGAGCATAGAAAAATTACAGTCATCTGTCTTTATTTTCACTTTTCAGCTCAGATAAATATATTAATTAAATATTAAGATTTTTGATCAATTTGAGCTGTATATGCACTGGAACACATTCACTGGAAATACTATAGAACGATGTGCACTTCATCAGAATAATAAATATTAAAGTATTTATGTGACAGCAAGCCAGAAGCAAGAAATATTAATTTTCAAGTGATCATTTACATGTCAAAATATGATGGATGGATGCACACATTTCCTGAACATCAAAAGCCATTTGTTGTAATGAGGATAAATTAAATGTACCTGTCACTAGCTGCCTTCACTAATACTGGAGCCAACCATATAAATGGTAAATTCAGATGCTTACAGATTCCTGACTGAAAAGGTGAAAACAAAATACAAGCACGTCTGATTCCCAAGTATCTTGTTTCAACTACACTTGACTGCAGGTTTTGAATGTCCTATCAATAACATTTAAGTTGAAGACACAATGTAATTGCCATAAATGCAAACCAGTTAGTGTTATGTATTATTTCCTGGCAGTTGTGTTCAATAGAAACAAATATGCTCCCTAAATGACATGGTTTTATAGCCTGAGTTTTAACAGGAATTGTGTTTTCCCATAAAGTGAAAATATTGCAAAATTAAGCATTTACCCAGGCAGGGATCAGAGTTATCTGCTAAACTTCTGTGACAGTCACACAGGGTGAAATAGCACACCCTAACACAATGAGTAATACAAAAGGTAAAGAAGCATTTCCTTGGTAGTGAGGTATGAGCTGATAAAATGCAACTAGGATTTGATAATGTAAGATACATATGCGTGCAGAAGGCCAAACAGATCCGTAATCGGTGGTATCTGTGAAACACAGCAGAGACTGCACCATTTGCTACTCAATCATTTGGAAGCAATCTTTGATAGCACTGTGAGATTGTGGAAATGCAGAAATAAGAACAAAGCAACATTCAATAGCTGTAAGTAAAAAAAAAAAAAAAAGAGAGAGAGATTGTTTCTTTATTTCATTGGTGAGGATTTCTGTAACAGAACAGATTTCTATTTCACACAACTACTTACTGTGCAAATGCAATGGCTGGGACAAAAGCCTTTCTTCTCACTGGAAGCACTGCTGCCAGCAGATGCTAAAAGGGGATTACTACCTAAAAGATAACATTGGCAGAAATTTCACCATCTGTAAAATACATTCTCCTAAGCCAAATTCAAAGACTTGATATGGCACAGTAATGACCTGAATTAAAAGGACAAAGTTTACCCAGGAAAACACCTGAAGTCTCAAACTAAACATATTACAGGACAGGTCACTAACATTGGTCTTCTAAATAAATGTCTATGTGGCAGAGTGAGGTGCCTGAACAGACACCTTAATTAACTAACCTGGTCTGCCAGTTTTTTAGCTGGAGTAGTCACTCAGTTTTCCTCAGGGTATTTTGTGGGAAATTGGCGGAAGAAATGCGGCACTCAATATGAGTGATCAGCAAGTCTCGAACTTTATTGATAGTTCACACATATTTACATTGGTGTTAATGAAGCTTATACATACTGCAAAGCTGAGCTCATTATTGGTTAATTACTTATCGGTCAACCACGCCTACTTCTATATTCTTATGGTTATTTTGTTACTACTTCTACATTCTTGTGGTTATTCTGCTGAAACTATCCTCATATTTTTGGCAAAAGATCCTCTCCTCTATCCAGTTTTTGCACCAAGGGCACAATGTCCTTGTCAGTGGTTGGACACTGACTGCTGAATCCTAGACTTGTCTCCTTCTAACTTAACCAACAGTATTATGTCGACGTGACCTTTCTCAGCTAGCCAACTGTCCACAAAGCTCTCCACAGTATTTGAGTCTGACAGGCCCTTGTTCTTGGGAGGACAAAATCTAGCAAATCCTTTATCTTTCTTCCCTTATCCTTTTCTTCCTCTTTTTTTGTCATCAAAAAGTGCCCTGTGCAATATCCATACTTGCTGTTGTATCTGCTCTACACCTTTCTTAACCAAAGCAATGATGGACAAAGGGCCAGCAGTGACTGGAGTTAATATTTTGCCTCTTAGGACAAATTTCCATTTTGGAGCTGTTCCTTGACACTGACTTGTCACATTGCTGCAATATATCAAGTTCTTCTCTCCAATTGTGCTTGGAAATGCAGTTTAATCTTTTATTTCTTGGCACTTCATGATGCTGATGGCCAAATATTTCTGTTGTAGCCAAGCTGACAAAAGTAGCAGATGCGTGTATACTTCTTGCCTTAAAATAAAGCAGAAAAAGTAGTTAGTATCTTCCACTCTAATCTTCAGAAGTCACAGCAGAAACTGAGGAAAATGGCAGTATTTTAGTCTGTGAAAAAAAGTATCTGAGATTATTGTGTCTGTCTAATAAAAAGAATGCATTTTTCCTTGTTTCTATAAATAATTACAAACTGCATGTTTCTAGGCCATAGCCTATATAATTAAATACATAAGAGAAAAATCGCTACTTTTTCTTTATATTGGAAACTTCTTTCATTTAAGACATGTATTTTCTATAGTCCACTTACCAGAAAGACAATATTTTAGAATTATATTCTGTTAACTTCCTTGGGCTCATGATTTATATGTATTTTTAATAAGAAGTGATTAAGAAAGTTTCTTTCCCTTATTATCCCCTATATTATATTCTTGGTATACAGATCTTTGCATATGTTTACCAGTCTAATGGAAAATTGCCTATTTTAAGATTTTCTTGGAAGGCTTAATGAATACTAGATGGGTTCATATTAGCTTGATTTGTGTTTACAAAACAGTTTGAACGTATTTAATAGGTTCATCCCTGTTGATACAAGGTTGAGAATGTCCCCATCCTGAGTTATTACTTTATCTTATCATCCTTAGTGAACAGTGTAGGGCCTCTCAGAGCCCCATTCAGGGTGTGGTGGTCATCTCTGCAGCTTTTCTAACACAGTTCTGCTATAATAGGCAAAAGTCTTTCATGAAAATGCTTAGGTCATAAGCTATAATATTTCAGTCTCTGACAGAGACTGAAAGATGGGGAAACAAACTTCTTTTTATCAGGGTAATGATGTTAAATTCAAAGAGGGCTAACACAGATTAGAAGTTTTTAACAGTGAGGGTGGTGAAACACTGGAACAGGCCAGTTGGAGAGATGGTAAATGCCCCATCCTTGGAAACATTCAACATCAGGTTCAACAAGGCTCTGAGCAACCAGATCTAGTTGAAGATGTCACTGCTCATTGTAGGAGGCTTGGAGTAGATGATTTTTAAAGGTCCCTTCCAAACCAAACTATTCTATGATTTCATTGCTTTAACAAACTATATGTTGAGAAAAATGTTGGTTTTTTTTTTATTTCTAGTGAAGTAGCTTTTTCATGGAAATGTAGCATTTTAAAATGTATTTTCACCCTTCTATTATCCAGTTTGTTTTATTGAGAATGTTCTAAATCTTAGAGGATACTTCATAAGGAATATATTAGATCATTCTGAACAGAAAAAGCATAAAGTTAATGAAGTAAATTGAACTCATCCAAAGTTCATTCTAGGCATTTCAAAATATTCAAAAAAGCATCATATGTATCTAGACAGAAGGGAAAAAAGGTCTTTCATGCACTTAATAAGAGTTTCTAGCACTTTCTGGATTTAATTCTTCCACTATAATACAATTACTAATAAAACTAAAGAGTCTTGATACAGAAGGCTGTAAGTGATGCAGAATATTTTTTATTGGATGATTACTCTAACAGCTGCCTAGTTTTAGATCTTTAAAAGTGGAATTATATCTATTCTGAATTACTCAATGTCCTGTTGCCAGGACTGAAAAGACCAGCTGGAAAGATTCTCTTTTCTACAAGTTTTTACCTGATTAGTAGCCCCCCCCTTAAGGTATTTGTAAGCCAGACTAAGTTCCCTAAGGATTTGATTGAAGGAATTACATTTCTTTTATTATTTTCCTTTATTTCCCGGTTAATCAATTTCCCTATCACATTTGCATTGTTCTCTATTAATGATTTTTTAATGAGAAAAGGCTAGTAGCATAGCTTTCCCTTCCTCATTATTAAACTATTTATGTGTTAAAGGGTAATTGTGCTGCCACAAAATTTCTGAAGCTGATGCTGCTGCCATAGAAGCAGAAACCACTTTGTACCTAGAGGGGTAACTACGTTTGGGCCCATCACATACCAGGTCTGATAATGCCTACCCTACAGTACAATTCAGATTGCTTTGTATCAGTGATTTATGCTTCTCATTATCTAAATAATCCTCAATCTTTGTGTTATTTTAAATTGAATTAGAATTTACTTTCCTAGAAATAATAAACAGAATTGTTAAAATGTTTATAAGCAAGGAAAAGCTCTCCTAGACTTCCACTAGACACACACGTACATGATGACCATTTCCTCAAACCAAACCTTTGAGACCTAGCAAATACACCAATCCATTTGATGTTCAGTTTAAAAGCTTTATTGCAATTTTATAATAAAAATTAGCATGTTATTAAAGTTACATGCCAACTAGAAACCTACATATTTTGTATTGAGAGTGTTATTTACCACCACTGTCAACTTAACTTGTAACCTTATTTTAAACAAGAAAAAAAATTATTTTGATGCAGTATATTTTTCACAAATCCAAGTTGACTGGCATTAATTATGATATCCTTCTTTAATTCTTGATTATAGTCCTGTAGCATCCGTTCCATTATTTTGCATATGATTGGCATCTAGCTGACAGGTCTGTAATTGCCCTCTTTAAAAACTTAAACACATTTCCTCTCTGTCACTGTTCTTGAACTGACAGCATTTCAAGAGTTGCTGGAAAGCCATGTTAATGGTTCACAGAGCTTGTCAGGCAGTATTAAAAGTTTTGTATGCAAATTATCTGGATACAGCTATTTTAAAATTGAACCACACAATGTTTTCTAGTATTGCTATTAGAATAACAAATTAAACCCTCCTTACTGTGTGACTACATATATAAAGGTTGCTGGATAGGATTTTGACCAAAAAAAAGTGTTCTCTATTAATAATATAAGCATTATTTTTCTTCTAAAAGGTGAATCACCCCCAATGCATAAATATGATTGGAGGTTTTTTTCTCCTGAGGAATGGATTTTGTTCTCTGAAAATATTAGAGTTGGCAATGAATCATCTTTAAATTTCCTAAAGAACTCTCTTACCAAAAATCTGTAGTTCTCATCTCCTTATTTACAGTAATTATTGCCACCTTACACCTTCTTTCATTTCTTGTTTATTTTTTTCTTATACCTCTTCCTCCCTTCTAAGATTAATGGTTTGTTGAACCAGTGTGGCCTCTGTCTTTGCTGAGTGCTCTGGGGCTCTTTGGGCACTGCTATTGCTGCTGTTCTAGACTGTAGCTGGAGCTCTGTCTCCTAGGCCCATACTTTCGTCCTTTCCTTTTTTAAAACAAAGCAAGTTGCTTTGTTTTAAAATGTTAACAGTTGTCTTATTCTCTCAAAACAAAAAATCAGAGTTTTGGAGTTGTCATGTCAAGGCAGCCAAGCCTTAGCCATTCTCCAAGGAATCCCAGCTGTAGAATGCTACTCTGCATTTGTTCATTTCCCAGTCATTTCCAGAAAGGTATGAAAATAGTTTTTGTTTCCCCCAAAGCCATTTCCTTTCCCCCCCTGTAAAACATAAGTGGTATTGACAGAATTAATGAACCCAGATTTGCCATGTGGGCCACTAATAATTGATTCATGGTGAAGAAGATAGTTTGATTAACATCGTAGTTCTGCCTTCTGTTAGTGTAAGTAGATGAAGGTCAGCAAAGTACTTTTCTAGAACATCTTAAAATGCCTCATGAAAACATTGTCTTTACACCTTTTTTTGTTTTTAAAAAGCCATTAATAGTTGTAAGGTATAGTGAAAGAAAACGAGTTAAAAATCCTAGCAGGTGCATGAGTAATTGTGAGATTGTTATGCTTTAGGAGGTCTTGACTAGGTAAATGACAAAAGAGTTAACTGAATATTATATTTACCTTGTATTTTCTTCCTTCTATATGATACGGACCAAAGTTTTGTAGCTTATTTAGTATTGAACCATTTCTGCTCTTTCCCTTTGTTAAATATGTTCTGTTTCAGTTAATGTTGTGCTATTTCTATAGTACAGCCATTATTTATGTGTTAATATTTAATAGGAATACAGCAAGAGACATTCTGTAATTAGGCATGAGTAAACAGAGATAGGAAAGGCAAAAGATTGGCTTGTAACTATAAAAGATTGATTTTCTGTGCACGGATAACTGGTTTGTACAGTGTAAAAATGTGCCTTGGTCTATCACAAGTGGTTTTTTAACAATTTAATAAATATGCTGCTTAAACTTTTAAAAAATAATAGCAACATTTTTAAGAATGGGGCTCATAAACATTAAAAAAATGCTCTTTATCTTTTTCATAGTTCATTTATTTTATTTATCATCTACCAAGGTGGAGGAAGTGCATTACTTTTCTAGATTACTTTCAATGGACCTGAATTTTCCCAGATTAGTGGCTCTGATTCTGCTTTCTCATGGGGATTTTTAACAAACTTAAGTCACTCATGTCACTTAACTGTGAGCTAACCTGAAAAATATTCAGTTCTTTGTATGAAACCTATTTTACATCTATATCATCACAATAGATGCCTAAAATCAAGTGATTCAATGATAATTAGAAATCAGCAAAAAAAATTATTTAAGCAAACAATTGAAACAATGCTGTATGTATGAAAATAAAGACTTTTGTTAAAAAATACAGCTTCATTCAGACAGAGAGGTTAAATTAGTGAAGCAGCAATATCTTTCAGCTACCAGCAGTACATGAAAATGAGTACCTACTAGTTATAGATGTTTTGAGCAGTGCAGCACCTGCAGCATCAAAGTGATAATTATTTCCACATTTTTGTCTTATTTCATACTAAATCTGGAGCAAGGAGGGGTGTGGGGTATATGTGTCCCAAGTTTGCCTTTGATATTAAATTGCAAGTGCCTCTGTACATGTGGTGATTTTAATTACCTCTGCTTCAGTGAGAATAAAGATTGCTGCTAAACTGTAATATGCTGTATGCCTTGCCTATTATATACAAGGCCTGGAGACACATTTTCAGGATGCCAGAGGTCTGCTCAGTGATGTGTTGATCAATCCATTTTACCTATTCCTATCGCTCCTTTCCCATGGCACTAAAAGAATAAGGTTATGAAGGGTGAGAGTCTACAGAGAAAATAGTTCATTTGCATTATTACTTGTCCTTGAGATGTCATGCAAGACAGGCAGGTCTCCTTGCAGAAGGACAAACCTAACATCAAGAAGAGGAAAACCTAGTAACCACTCACTTTGATAGTCAGAAAAACATTAGTTCTAACTATTTAATTTGGAATGCCCATTAAAAAGAAAAAAAAAAAAAAAAAAAAGGGGACCTTACTCCCCCTGTTTCCATGAACTTGTGTATTTAGAGTTTATATTGACAGCAATCCTGTGAAGTGGCCCTGGTCCAGCTCCACCTTCAAAAGACAGTTTCTGAACGACTCCAGCCTGTTGAGCAGTTGGCATCTTTTCGTTTTCTTTGAGACCTAGGCCTTTTGGCCTGATTTGTTTGAAGTCTGAGCAAATCCTGCTTCCAAGCTCTTCAAGGAAATAGGTATTTCCTTTGTTGTTGCTGTAAATAAGTCAGTCTCTGTCTGCTGCAGTATGTTGTCCATTTGGCTTCCTTCCAAGGCAGATGTCTGCTATCTGTCCTCATTTTATGAGTTCCCTGACCAAAGTCAGCACAAATGCTGTAACAGAATGTCTTGTGTGCCACAGGAAGTGTGGCATGCTATGGCATAATGTATGTCTGTGTCTCCCTTTTTCTCCCACCCACAGGTCTTTCCTCTTCGATGGTTGGATCCATTCAATTCTCCTGCCCATCTTCTGCCTGAGGTTTAACCTTTTTTTGCATTTAGTAATTATAAAACAATTGCATTAACTGGGAATATTTGTGGAAATACAATACTGCAGTCCTTCTGCTTCCCTAGTATGGGTGTCTCAGGGACTCAGTACTTCCCCATGACAGCCTAGCAAAGAAATAACATTTTCTTAAAACTAGTCTTTGGTTTAGTGCAGCCAGCTTCAAGAAGTTTCTGACTAAATGTAGGAACTCGAGAGTGTAGGAACAAGAAAATTAAGATATTTAGAAAATAAATTTTCCAAAAAGATAAAAGACATTTACAAAATAGACAAAGCACATTAAAAAATGTTAAATTTTTCCGGTTTTCTAGAAAAAGGAAAGCTAGCCGGCCTGTGACTGCATGGCCTGTGTACTCAGCAATGTAGTTGCCCCCTGCAGAACCCATATCTGATGGGCTTGCCTAGGGCAAAAGCCATGTTTCCTCATCAACCTCCCACCATCCCAGCTGCCCTTACAGCCATATCACACTTCTCAGCACTTTAGTGGACTGGGAGCTGCTAGGTTTTTCTCTCAAGGAAGCACTGGTCACCCCTGGCAGCCCAATGCATACTTTGCAATACACTGTACAGGGGTAGCAGAAGGATGGAGGTTGATTGGAACACCAGCCTTCCTTAAATTTGAAAAAAATCAAAGACAGTATATAGAGCTTAATATGGCTAATTTCATTATCCATAAAAAAATGGCCTCACTGGAATTTCTGCATATGTATAATAGAAAAAGACTTTCCAAAACTCTTTAGACTCGACTCACCTCCATCTTTCCATTGATTAAATGTATACTTTAGGATAACTTACAACTCTAGAAATCAGTAAGAACATAAGAAATGCCCTTCTGGGTGAGATGAATGCTTTGCCCAGAACAGTATTTTTCCTTCAGCAGCCGAAGCAGGAGGTGCTGGAAACACACAGGCCTGGCCAAGGCCTCCAGTGCATTCCTCTTGCTCTCCATCATGTCTCTCCTGTCCTTTTTTCCAGCATGAAGAATTCCAGCCTCCATACTTTTCATCTTTTTTTTTGACATTTGTTATATCCTCTTTAATTCCATTGGTATGCCATCTCTTCTTAAGAGCTTAGTTTTGGAAACAGAAAAGATAGTTTAGCACTTTGTTGTTTAAAAATGAGGTCCCAATGACCAGGACAGTCCTGAGGATGACAACAGAATTTATTTAGCCATGTGAACCATGTCTAGAGGAACACAATCCATGTACCTTGCTGTGATTCAGTTCCCTCCAGACATAGATCAGGCCAAGGTCATTAATCCCAATTTTAATTGCTTTTCTCTCTCATTAAGTTGGCTGTATTAGAAAACTAGATCCATCCAGCTGTAGAGAAGAGACAATTAAAATCTTTTTGATGGTTATTGCCTGAAAAGAGTTGCAAGTGAAGAAAATATTTTTGAGCAGAAGAGAAGGGACTGTTCATATTGGACATATGTATTAAAGGTATTCCAAAAGCACAGCTTTGAGGATTTGATTTTCAAAACACACTATCTTGTGAATGATAATTGTATTCTTGCTTTTTATTTTCAATGACAATAGAAGAATACACACCTTCTGAATCATGTACTTAACTTTTTGGTCTATATAAGTTTCCTGTGAGCTAGCAGTATCTATATTCTATGACTTGTCCAGCGCAATAAATTAATGTCCCTGTTTGAAAATTACATTATATATTTCTGGATACTTCTTCATTCTGTATCAATAAATAAGAATTGTTTAATAGTAAAATATATGAGTGTCTTTTCCTTTTTATCTTTCAGAAAGGAGTTTTAAAAGGAGTAAAGTGGAATGCAGCAAGCACTTTAGTAAATCTTATCAACATTTACATTTTTTCCTTTCTTAGTTATCTCAGCAGAACTGTTTTTTAATTTTTTTCTCTTTACTTATCTTCATGTTAAAATAAAGATAACAGTAGAGAGCAATTAAAAAAATTAATAAGCATTTTTGAAAACAATTTTCCTTTCTGAATTTTGACTCTCAAGTTTCTACAACTATAGTTGTATTTATTTTCTTTTATTTATTCCACTGACAATCTTTTTATGTTGAGAAGAAGACAATTACCTTGGCTCCCTGTTGGTGGAATGTCTGAGGTTGGCTTTTAGCCAGTAAATTTCTTCTTCTTTCTCTATCTGTCTTACTATGTCTTCTCTATCTGTCTTACAATGGCTACTGTGATATAGAGTAACAACACATAAAACCTAGGCTAAGGAAATGAAGTCTGAAAACATTAGGAGTGAAATCCTATGTACAAATGTAATTTGAATTATACTGCTCATTCATTTTCATTCCTGATCAAATGCTTTTAATTTCATAACCATATTTTTTTAGTTACTTCTAAAATGATTCTCAGAAAACAGTGAGCATTTTTTTCACTGAATTTAGTTCACCTTGAAAATAAAACATATGGGGAGTCTCATCCCAGATACTTAAGACTTTGCAAATTTATAAGCAGCAAGGTCTTTATATAAGGTCTTTAATCACAGTGTGGACTGTGGCACTAATCCCTTGCTTGGATTACAACTGAGTGTATACTCTGTGTCATAACAAGCCTGCACCCTGGATGACCTTGGCTAGGATGAATCCTGGGCTCAGGGATCCCTGCCTCTCCATTTTGGCATTGAGTGTGTGGAATTTGCTTCTAAACAAATGTGGCTCATGTATCTTTTTCCTGTTCAAACTAGGCTGGGCCCAGGAAGATTCTGCCTGCCACAACAGATTTGGCCACTCAAGGGAACAGACCCTGTGCCTCCAGCCCCTTCCTTTCTATTAGTAGCAGGTGGGATCTGTGTGGGATCTGTGTGGGATCTGTCTGATGTCTGGGCAAGGTCAAAATATATTCAGCCAAATAGAAATTCATCAGGATGCCCAGTTTAATTAAAAGTAAATGCTTAGCTGGTGATTTAGTTTTATTTCCAAGATTTGGATTTATTTCCTCTTCCCTTTCCTCCCCTTCTGTCAGAGCAAAATAGAAACAGGCAACAAAGGCTTTTAATCTATGGCCTTCTCTTAGTTTAACATTTCTGTCCTATGAGACCACTACATATGTAAAATCATACAAAATAGCAAATATATTGACAGGTCTACTGCAAATTTTACAAATCGCCAGCATCTTTTTTCTGCTCTTCATCTGGTTCCAAGCACGGCTGTATTGCTATATACATAATTACTCTGGGCACAGACAAGAAGCTGAAATTTTGCCTGAGAAGCCCTTTAAGGATGCCAAATTCATTTATATGCTTTTCCAAAAAAGTAAAACTCACTTTATGGAGTTAACATTCCCCTTAGGCAATTTGTGATCCATAGATTATTGACACAAAGTGCTGTAACTGCACTTTTGAAACCTTTATAGCTTACACAGTCTGTATCTGCTTATTCTAAAGAAATAATTACAGTTGCCCTTAGGAGCTTCATGACCTCCACAGAGAAGAAACTTTTTTTCTTAAATATTGCCATATCTGCTGTTCCTAGCTCAATTTGGGAATAATAACTATGCCTATGCAGGATTCAGTATTGCAGTTTTGTTACTTCAAGAGGCCCATGAAAAGCAGATGTGCAACACATTTTTGAAATGCTGAATATCTTTATTGTGATTGTTTAAATAAATAGTTAGTAAGGCTGCCAAACTCCATTTTCAGTTTACCAGTGATGATACCTCCTTCCTGCATAAGACCATTCACGTTCTATTGAGCAAAAGCCCTACCACAACAACAAAATATTTTAAAAATTGCATTTTTTTGTACATTGACTATTGGTTCAGTATTCCTGAAAATTTATTTAATGCAAGCCAATATAATTAGATACTTGCACTTCAAACAAGTTTACCTCAAGAAATAAGTTTTCTATTCTATATCCTTAATTGTAATTTTTTTCAAATTGAGTTCATGTACATACCTATTGTACTTGTAAATATATATTGTAATTTATATGCCTCTATGTATTGATTGTCCCCAAGAAAAGGAAGATTTGAAAGAAACTGTGCTAGAGTGAAACAACAGAAAGGATACAAGAAAATAAAAAAGGAAAAATTAATGAAGTGAGATTTATTTATTTATTGCTATCTTTCAAATTCATACAAACCTTTATTTCTTAAGGACAAAGTATTGCTGCACCATGCTTCTTATCTACCTGTTTTGGCATTCTCCACAACAATTTTGAATTTGTTGGGTACTTTTGAATATGTTGAACAGAGAGAGAGAGCTCTTAATGCTTATAAGGTTTCTACAAATATCATGACAATGGGCAGCTACTAGGAGGTAAGAAATTTTGTTGGTACCTACACTAAGCAAAAGATAAAAACATCACTCATGCTTATTAGACACTAGAGAATTAAGCTGGGAACCAGCTCCTGTGTGTGATTCATACATGAAAAAAAAAGCTTCATCTGAAGGGGATTTTTTTTTGGTGGTTTTGTTCATTGGTTTGTTGGTTTGGTTTTGGTTTTGGTTTTTTTTGTGCTTCTGATAGAAAAAAGTCTGGATGGAGAAGATATATATTATGAATCGGAAACTGGAAGTCAGCTAACTCACAACAGAGGTAGGAGAACAAGGACTCCAATCAGAAGTAGAAGCAGAGTTTGAAGGAAAGGTATCACAGAAGTCATACAAAGCAGTGTTTTGGTAATTGTTGGAAGTGAGCAAATTCAGCCCATGGAGAATTAAAAATGTTATGGTCTTCTGCAGTGAGTTTCTTCCCTGTTGGATTTTAATCTGTAATCTTATGTGTTGCTTTCCTCCTTCACAAACATAAAGCATTTGAATGGTCATGTAAGTCAAAAAAGGAACTCCCTGTTTAACAATGACAATGATTGAATACACAAGGATGATCATGAATTCTTGTTTATTGGTTCTTGAGCTGCATAGTGTTTTTATGCATTCAGTAATTCTTGGTTGTTTTAACTTTCATGGACCTGTTCCAGATCCATAGAGATATTTAACATGCATAACTTTCTTTGACATGGCTTTCCAGCCGTCTGTCACTCATGAACCTTTTTTTTCCTAGTTTTGAACACCTTTTGAATTTTGTTTGTTTTACAGAAGAAAGAGGCCCCAGCTTTTCCCTACCCAGCAGTCCCTGTCACACAGTTTCATGAGCCCCTATTAAGGATTGCTTCTCCAGCCCAAGGACCTGACCTGGTTGTTGTTAGATGGAGCCTGTTCCACACACACCTCCCCTGCTCTTCTCTCAGCATGTCACCACCCTTCCACATACTTTCTGAGGGAGCACAGCTAGAACTGCTTATAATATTCAGCTTGTCAGTGAATCACAGATACATGCAGTGATATAATGATGCCCTCTGTTTTACTGTCTTTTCCTAATAATGACTAGCAGGAGAATCGTGTGTTTGATTTGTAATGGGTATTGATAGGTACAATTACTCATGCAGGAACCTGTAACTTCTCACTTGTTTGTTCAAGTCTAGCAAACTTGTTATGCATAAAAAAGAAAACACTAATAGCTTCAGATTTCTCTTTTCTTTTTATTTGCATCTTATCCACCCTCTGAAGACCGGTTACAGGAAAGAATTTATCTCTTGCAATAGCTATGTTAGAGTCATAAAATTCACTATGCAGCCACTTTATATAATGTAAGTAATTAATTTGGTAAAAAACACCCTATTTTATAGTAAATGGTATATTTCTTGGCAATTAAATTTTCCTCTCTTCTTTAGGAGCACATTTTAATAATGTCCATTTAACGAAATTATTAATGGGGCCTGTAAATGTAAGTAATTAAGCTTAAGGCTTGCTGAATTAATCCTTAATAAGATCAATTTTTACATTTCAAAAAACTATAAAATTTTGACTAATTATTATAATGGATTTGCCATACTCATCAGCTTACTTTGAATAATAAATGTAGGGTTACATAGCTGAGTCTAAAGCCAGAGTTCTATAGTCTTTTCTATCTTTTCCCATTTAATCTCAATTCATTCTATTATTTTTTTCAAAAAATGCTCACCTGAAAGTTTTAAAAAGTTGAAGTATCATCCCATTTCATAAAAAACAAAACCTGAAAATGAAAATGTAAACTTATGAAAAGGGATGACATTTCACTTTTTACTGCATCTATTTTCCTTTTCAGGAAAGCGGGAAAAAAGTAGGTAAATGAAGACCTAGGAGTTAACCTTTAAGAAAAGTTTTGAATTTCTTCTTGAAATTCTCACACTTTTCATTAATTTTCTTCATCTTTTTTGTATCCCCCAGCTTAAATTCTCATTTTCATCTTTGAGGATTAGACCTCATCCTAACTATCTTCCCCGTAGATTATTAGCATCCTCTGTACCTGCCATTCAAAGAAAGTAAAGTTACCTTCAAACTCTGTTCTAAAGGCTTTAAGTGCAATACTTTATTTTTCCTTTATGTTAATGCATCTGTGACAGCCTTGACTAGTGTGGTCTCTGAGTGATGGACTGAACATCAGGTACCTGTGACATACCTGAGTGTCTGCTAGGTGATCTTTGGAAAGCTTCTGTGCTATAAGGCATCAATGCAAATCCTCCCCTCTTTCCCAATTACATTTGAGACACATCAGATAGCATTTATTTAATCAGTGTAATGGGTGTCACACTAAGCAGGGATGGTTACATATCTATTGAACCAAAATAAAGTAAAAGGCTTTGTATAAATACGGGTCATCGGTGGTTACCCTTCCCAACTACAAATCTTGTTAGGAAATAAATCACTTTGAAATGAGCTCATTTCCAAAAGCCCATGTTGATTGGATTCATCAATGCAGTTAGTTATTATTTGAGCCCATAATTTGCTAGGATCAATCTCATGGGAATAGGCCTATAATTACTCAAGGCATCTTATTTAGCCTTTTACGAGATAGCATGTTTACTTATTTTTGATCTTCCCAAACTTTCCTGTTGTTTTGTTACTCAACAAAATAGAAAGGTTTTAACAATTTCTTCTAAAACTTTTAGGTACAGAATTTTAAAATGGTGATTTTAGCATTTCTAATAAATGCATCTGTCTTTTTGTTTTATTGATACTTTTATTTTTACATCTGATAGGAGCATGGCAGTAGCAGTATGATTTTGTCTGCTTTTAGTGCACTTGGGCAGTCCTTATTTCTATCAGTCATGTCACTTTCCTGTCAACTACTTAAACTTACCTTCTTTTTTTTTTTTTTGATCATCTACTTCTCATTTCCAACTAATATTATTTTCTATTTTTGTATTGTATGTGTCCATTTATACATGTATATCCACAGGGATATTAATGTAATATATGTGTATAGTTTGTGTATAATATGTATCATAATGATATGTTATATAATAATTTTATATAAGGAGAGAAATATATATGGCTCAATTTTAAGTTCCAATTTTTTTCTCTTTTTGATTTACAGGTAACTTTCTTGTCTAACTGTGGTATATTAAATGCCTATTAAAGTATTATTTGACCATGTTCCAATACAATTCATTGTATTTTTTCCTATTTAAACTTCCTCCTGGGAAGTTTTTTGTCTGATAATTATTCCCAGTTTTTGTATAGATGTATGTATATTTGTATTTCTAACAGAAAGTAGCAAAAGTAATCAAATCACTTTTATAGTTTAAATAAACAGGCAAAACTCAGGCAAATCAGGATTTTTCCATTCCTAAAAAGAAATTTTTGAATTACGTTCCTGAGGGACAGAAGATAATCCTGTATCATATCACCCCATGGATTCGGTATAAACAAGATGAAGCCATTTTATCTAAACTGAGATGATCAGACATTATAGAGGTTAGCAGTTTGCTAAGAGTTGAAAATGAAACTTCACCTTGGTGGACGTAGCTGCATGAACTGGTACTCTAGAAATAGCAAAACATGAGGGAGACTTAACAATAGCTGTGATAACTGCTGTAGTTAGATTACCCTTAATTTTCAGAATCAAATGTTACATTTTTCTTCTTTTCATTCTTTACTTCTGAATTCTTTCTAGGACATACTTACTGAGTAAAAACTTGGTAAACTTCATTTTAAGTTATTTTAAAATGCAGCTATGGTATAACTCTTCTATAACATTGTAAGTCGTACTACCAGTTAATCATTGTTCTGCTAATGAAATGGAATTATTTGGCCTTCAACATCACAGGATTGAATATGCACCTGAGGCATAGATTTATTATCAGATAATACATATAATTTAGTGTTGCATTCCTTAAATTTAACAGCCCAAGTGCTTTTTTGGAAACTACCCAATAAATAAAGAAGTGAAAAAAGCAGCCTTTTTTGTGGCTAGTCAAGTATGTCAAACAAAAGCAGGTGTAAATTGAAAAGTCATCTTTGAAGTTTAAAATCTATTTAAAAATCCAGCCTGTGCTGCTGTTTCCTAGTAGCCAGGACTATGGAACAGAGGTTCCTTGCACTGATCCTGGTGTGGTGGGTACTGCACTTCAAGAGACAGCTTTGCAAACAGAGAGAGCCCCTGGAGGAGCAGTGGGGCAGGGGGATGTGCCTGGAGAACAGGGCCCTGGCACTGGACCAGCAGAGGCACTTGGCCCAGCAGGGCGTTCAGCCTCCTTCCCTCCTTCCCTCTGCCACAGTGTTCCCAGGGAGCATCCCACAGGGAGCATCCCACAGCGAGCATCCCACAGCCATTCCAGGGCTCTGGCTGCTGGAAACACACCCTCAAATAAGTGTATTCAGCCCTCTGCTTTAACAGGTAGTATTACCCTTTTTAATGTCCAACAGCTTAGCTAATGAGGGCTTCACCAAGATCGTCATAAATACTTACTTAAGAAGGAATCTAGATTATTGAGTTGAAATATATGAAGCAATATTTGTTGATTTTGTTCATTTTTCTTCAAAGGTTCCTACCCTTCTCTGCCCATTGTTGTTAGCTCTTGTTAAATGCTGGCCCTGATATTGACAGGTTGTGAGGTTTTTTTCCTTCATGTGCATCTGTTCAAATATCAAATTTAGAATCTTATAAATAGCACTAAGCTCATCCCTGTTGAAGCAAGAGGATATTTTAGGTCTTCTTCAACATGTAAATTCAACAGACTGGAGTTTTCACCAAATATCTTAAAATGTAAGTAACCTTAACTCCAAATTCTTTTGGAAAATAAATGTATCTTTTCTGATCTAGGTTACATAGAGTTAACCATGCCTGGTTAAGCAATTATTTCATTCTGTATAGTGACAGCAAAGGACGTTAAATACTTACTGGAATTGAACTATTGAGGTAGAGCTACCAACTAAAGTTTCTTAAAACATGCCCTGTGTGAAATCTTCATCAAAAGAATGCCTAAGTGGTGTGCAATTCCAAATAAAGCCACAGGAAATAGCTTGGTAAATTAATTTCTATTAATTCACATTTAAAATGTAAAAATTATTTTGAAAACCTGCACAATTGATCAAGAGTTAAGAAAATAACATTAGAGCAATTTCTACTTTGAACTCTAGGTAAAATAAGGAAATAGGTCCCCAAAGATTAGACTGATAATGGGAAAAAAATCAGAAATTCTAATATGCAGCATTTTAAGGTCCCTGATGAAATAGTAATCTTTATCACTTTTATCTTACAAAGACATTTGCAAAGATCTTTCCCATAAGCAGAGTGTGTTTGATAAATATTGAGATAACTCTAAGAATAACTCTGAGGTCCAAAGCATATTTTGCCAATGGCATTTGGAAAGTTGGAAATGAGGACGAAAGTGAAAAAAAAAGTGAAATGTTAGGAGAGATGAATATCTCACATGAAAATCTAAGTAAGTTGGATATGGCTATGGATTCCAGTCAGGTTATGTAACTTCTCTGTGGGTTTTAAGGGCTTAACTACCTAAGTGCTAGCCAAGTGGTGAAACACATGCAGTAGGAAGGAAATATATGCTCTAGCATGTCTTTTCACTGAGGAATCATCCAATCATTGATCCAATTCAATCATCCAGTATGCTGTCTTTTACCAGTCATGTTGCTGGCCTGTGAGACTGTTCCTCTGCTACCACTGATGTGCCAGCTGTGTCCTTGAACAAAAATCACAGATTTTGTAAACAAATCTGGGTTTTTTCCTATTGTTTTATGACAGTCATATATAATATCGCAAAACACTGTAAATAGTAATTGTTTTTGAAATCCAAAGTACTTCCTAAAACCTTAATTTTTAAACATTGAGATATGGTCAATTTTTTTTTTTATTAAAAGTAGGAAAATGAACTGTTTAAAAAATATTTTGTAGATATATATCTTCCTTCAAAATTGCATTATTTTTGGCAACAATATTGAGATAGGAAGTCTGATATACCACTTTTAAATTAATATACTGTAATTTCCAGTAAAAGCAGATTAATTCCTCTTGTTACAGCTAAAGGAATTAAATGGTCTTTTTTTTGTCACTTCCAAATTATCATGAGCTTCTACAGAAAGATTCTCTTGAGTTTGGGGCTTTACAGTTTGCTATTTTAATATAAGTTTAGGGCAGTTCAAAACATAGATTTTGGCTTGTTGTAAAGGCTATTTATGATATTTGCAATCATTTTTTCTACCCAGAATGTCAAGTTTTGAGCAGTTTCACATCGACTTTTACCAGTCTAATTATACCATAGAGGACCAGGAAGAAGGTTGCAACAGCTATGGCTCAGACAAAAACCTCTGTGAAAGCAGAAAGTAAGTGTGGGTGTTGCTTCAGCTTCCCTCTCCAACAGATGGTGGTTCTGGGGCCAGCTTTGGGGCTTGCAGCAGCAGGAAAGAAGTTCAAGACATCATCTAAACTTTCAGAAAGGCAGAACAGAATGTTTATAAGTGAATTTTTCTTTTTAAAGGCTTTGATTTTGTGCTACTTTTATTAGTAGAGGTGTTACAGCTTGTTTACCTGACAGGAGTAACTGAGCTTCATGTTATTAATGTGAAATTTAGGCCGCATATTGCAGGAAATTCTTTAGGATTCTTCTGAGATTCAAGGACAAAATTTAAATGTATGGCTCTTTCATTAGCAGTATGGGTCTGAGGAATGTGGCCAGGCTGCTGGGCAAAAAAGCCCCAAGTGCCTGGGTGTGGGAGTGGGATAGGTGTGGAGGGTGCAGGGGCCTGGCAAGGAGCTCTGCCCGCTTGAGAGGGAGCTGCAAAGGCACGGGCAACAGCTCAGCTCCTATTACCCACAGCGAGCACAGGACCCAGAAAAATTCCAGCTTCCTCACACTGAAAATAGCTGAAAAGTAGGTGGAACGTGGTGAATAGCTCTAAGACATGTGAGAAACAACTGCTCACTTTGAAAATTTAAAAAGGTTATTAAACCTTAACAAAAATACAACAAAAGGACTACATAAGGAAAAAGCTGCAGTGCTGGGAACTGCCCTTGTGCATATCACATCACTGGTTCATCTTCAAGATGGATGCTCAGTCTTTGATACCCCTGGGGGTTGCATCAGCCAGCCCTGGCCCCTCCCAAAGTCTGTCAGTCAGCTCTTCTTGGCCATTTATCGGGGGATTGCTGCTTTCTTGTAACTGGATTGGAGATCAGGTGTTGCCATGCCGCACCCCCTAAGCAAGCCCCTAAGCTTTTCCATTCCCAACTGCCCCGGGGAAGGGGCACATGTGCACATCTTCTTTTTTACCTGTCCTAGACAGCCCCAGCTGTCTGATGGCAACAATACAGGGGGAAAAGGGAACTAAGGAGAAAACAGAGGACATCTAAACTGCAATAGCATAACCATACATCACTAAAGCTTTTCTTAATAGTCACACAATAATTATCCCTTAATTGCGAGAGCCAGTCATCTCATTATCCATTTATCCATCTATAACAGGCGTTTCTCAGTGTAGTGATGAGTTTGTGCTTTGCTCCTTGTCCTAGGAGGCAGGCAGAAGAGCAGCCTGCAGGCGGGGCGTTTGTGCCATCGGACATGCTGCTGTCCCCGCAGAGCTACTCGGGCAGCATTCTGCAGCCAGCCTGCAGTCCCGGCGCTCCTTCTCAGCTTGGTTACGTGGATGGATTTGACGAGGAACCCCCTTTGCTAGAAGGTAAAACTGTGAAAAACACCTTCACTCTCTTGTGAAAATTTTAAAAGTTTAATAAAGGACAATAGGAGACAAGGACTACAGAGCAAAGGTTATTGGGGCCGGGTGGAGCAGGGCACTCAGCCAGGAGCACACTGTTATCCTCGGGGACCCCCTTTAAATACCTTATCCCTTACATCAGCCTCTTGCATATTCATGGACTCTTACTCATAGTAAACTTTTCCTTCAAACTAGTTTACATGTTTAGCATATCTCCTCTTCAGATTTGCCTTTTTAGAGCATGTGTATTCTTTGGTTGTGCTTTTAGTCTTTTTTTATCATTATCTTCAGTTTTGGCTCTGCCTCACACTGTCTTCAGATGGTGAGTGCTGATAGATGGCATATCTGTAGCAGGTGTTTTCTTCATATGTTCGTTGGATGTTATCTCATCTAAGCAGGTATTTTAACACAAGTATATCAGCTATTTCACTACTATGTCTTAGCTTAATTAACAACTATAAATAAAACTATATCATTATAACAAAGTTACTTTGACATTGCACATATAAAATCCATTTTAATATATGTGAAAAGCCAATATTATAATATGTATTTATAACAAAACAAATCCCACAGATAACAGGCAGGATTTCTGGGGGTGCCTCTAACTTTTCTCTGCCAGCTAGAGGATGGAACTCACTAGAGAAATTGCAGCAGAGCTGGCAAGCCTCACCCTGTGAGCTTCAGCCAAAACTCCTGGCAGCCAAATCTGCATTTTCTCCTTCGAATTCGCCCTGGATTTCCTGCAACCTTGTGGCCTGGAGCAGATATACTGTGCCACCGCTAGATGACAGCAGAACAATAGTTTTGAATTCATTCACATTTCCAAAAATTGTTTCCACTCTTGTGTTATTCCTCCATACATATTGGAAAATCTATAACTAATGAAGATGGATAATCATCCTCTTTTGCATATCTAGTTATAGATTTAGCAGTTTGCAGATGCTAAGTCGCTTGTTTCAGTGGGGAAGGAATTGAGAAAGCTGCTTTCAGTTTCAATTAGTTGATCGTTTAACTATATGAGCAATGCCGTTCTTTATGATGATTGACCATTCTAATGCTAGTGGCTGATTTTGTTGCTACTAAAATACTTGTGCTGTATTAGGAAAAAAAAAAAAAGGAGAATTTGTCTGTAATTATTTCAGCATAATATAAAATGAGCATATTCAGCCTGCTAGTTTGCATACTGGAAGGCAGCTGGAATTTTTACTACTCAGAAGGGACTACGACTGCCTTAAAGCCAGCAAGATCATTCTGTTTGATATAGATAACTGCTAGATCTCTACCTCTAAAACCCCCAACCATTTAACTCACCATGTGGTTCACCCTGGGAAAAGGATGTTGTAATCCAACTGCTTGTGATCTGCAAGGCTTTAGAGATATTCCTGTCTGTGTACCATATAAATCTGAACAAAACCACACATTTTAATGCAGAATAGCTTTATATATGCAATGTTTTGACTGAGCTCAAGATGATGGAGAGGTGGAACAAGGTAAAGACTTGGTTTTCCTAACAGATCTAACTCATTGTCAGTCTCAGCCATTCTGGCAGCAGATCTGAACCTAATTTTCCCCTTACTGGAGAATCTCAGGGAAGATGCTTACTTGTGCAAGCTAAAGTGTTTCTCCAGAAGTTATAAGATAAAGATTTGCCCCAGCAAAGTTAAGGGCAGGAGTCCCATCACCTTTAATGGGACAAAATATTCTTTTGTTTCTTGGGGTCTCACTAATTACTTTTTAAATGCAAATACCCTCCACCCCAAAAAACCCACAAAAAACAACCACATTACAAACCCCCAAGCTTATAAAGCACTGTATAAAGTAGTATAAACTTGCCTTGAAGGAACAAATGTCATTTTTAAGTGCTTTTGGCAGTTCAGACTTAAGACACATTTCTTGTCAGATTTTCCAGAATTAAAGCATATATCTCTGTCCTCAGTGTTGCAGAGTATCTTAAATTCTGCAGTTATTGTTAATGTGTTTTTCAACATTTATGTTAGTGTGGCATTAGATATGTGTGGTTTATATATAGGAAAAACAAATATTAACTCAAAAATGCTGAGACCATTTTTTGCTTCACTGACTAAAATCGGATTTAATACATTAATATTCCAATTTAGAATGAAAGCTGACTCTCAAATATACTGAGTACATAGCAGGGACATTATGTTCCTAATACAGAAAATGTCATCCTACAATATTATCTTCACTGAAGCATTTGTTTGTAGTTTTGTGGTGTCTAATGGAGTTTTGTAAAAGTGTTCTTTTCTTGTGAGCAATTAACAAAATCCTGAAATTTCTTGTTGCAGAACTTGGGATCAATTTTGAGCATATATGGCAGAAAACATTAACAGTTCTAAACCCAATGAAGCCTGCAGATGGCAGCATTATGAATGAGACAGACCTCACTGGACCTATGGTTTTCTGTTTGGCCCTTGGAGCAACGTTGCTGATGGTAGGATGTCGTATAAATCTTCAGGGATTTCTTTTCTAACAAGCTCATGCCTAGGTGATAATGAGTGTGAAACTGCAGAAGATGTAGTAGCATAAAAAGAGTCATTTGCTGCCAGTTATTCTGGGATTATGTGTCAAAAATTCTTCCTACTTTCAAAGCACCTGCTTAAAATTTAAATGTAATGTAAAGGTGACACAGGTAAAGTGATGTATTACTTCCAGTGGAAAGAGGAGACCACACCATTTTTAGGGTGGGATTTAATATGAACAAAAGGACAGATCTGTGCCATATATAATCTGGAAAGGCTCTGAACAGGTTTTAAAGGAGGGAATAAAAAGGAATAGCAGGCCAGCCCAGTTTTTCTAACACTCTTGCTACTTTTTGGAATTATATTCTTTCAATGTTATTTTAGAGAGTACAGAGACAGATAGACTAAAAAAAAATCTTTATACAACTAGAATAATTAGAGAAAAAATAAATTGAAACAGTCTTTTTCCACCAACCCCTAAACTTGCAATGCCTTCCTATAAATTTTGCTAGTTCTTATTTTATATTCTTTGTTCTGTATTGTCTGCTTAACAAAATATAGTAGCCTGTATTTGACCTCCTTCTTCTGTATGAATGTAGCTTTCCTACAGGAGGAAAGTTAACAGGGCTGTCCAGAACTCCAAATTCATCTATATATCCCTGGCAACAGGGGCTCTCCAGTGTTGCTGAAGTACAGCTCTGACTGCCAACAGCAATTCATCAGACAGCAGTAAGGTGGGACCATTCTGGGAAGGGCTTTACTGCCCTGCAACTGAGGTGAGAGGAAAGGGCTCTAATTCTCCATTTCCTCTGTGACAAATAGTGCTGAATCAGAAGATTCTTGAAAGTTCTTACTCAATTTGTAATGTCAGTGCGGTACCTTGAATGTGCAAACTGCTATATAAATGGCAAGTAGTATTATTATTTATGTTCCTATAAAAATAAAAATCTTTTAAAAGGGTGGAAGGGCAGGAGGAAAGGGAATAAAAGGAAAAGAAGGTGGGAAGCTAGAGAAGACAGGCTATTTTCCACCTGGAGAATTAAATGTATGAGGGTAGTAAAAAGAGAAAGTTGAATTAATTATAATCAAGAAAATGAAAGGAAAGCTAAAAGAAAGAATGGAAAAAATGTTTCCTGTTGACTTTTCTCCCTGAATAGCCAACAGCTATAATGAATATTAAACTATTATTATTAAAATAAATTACTTTAATTATCATACTTTTGCTGAGATATTATGCATTTTAGGTGTCATTAGAAAACCAAGTATTTTCAATGCTCCAGTTTTAGGGCAGCAGAACACCTCTGACACAATCTAGTGTTTTTGTTCCATAACTTCCCAGCAGTAAGCCTTCAAGTTTATCTTAGAAATTCAGGCTACCATTTTATCTCAGATGTATTTGAATACTAACGTGTCTCTTCAGCTGTGTAAACTATGATATCCTTCTGTACTTAAATAAGTATCTTCTGATAGCACCAGAAACGTAATTTGGTTGAGAGCTTGTTTCTAAAAACAATGTATACATTTTCTTTAGTTTCAGCTTTTTAACTATGGAAAATTATGCAAAGATATTCTTCAAAGGGTAGCAGTCCTTCCAGAGAAAAAGAGGAAAGGGCTGCTAGCCTGGCAGCAGGACTTGTTCCTCCTCACGTTAGTGTAAAACAGGGCAGCTCCATTGTAGATAGAGAAACAATGGCAGCCCCAAATTTAGCAGAAGCCCAAGTCTCAGCTGCTTTGCATTCTACTCTGTCATTTGAATGAAATCAGATTTCCCCATCCTCTCCAGCCAACAGTGGTAGTACCCACTCCAGGCAGATGCAAGCAAGAACACAAAGTCTGACTTTCTGCTAACCTTGCTTCTTCCACAGGACAAATTTAGCTGTTTCCATTCATCAAAGCCTGTCAGACTAATCAAGCCTGATTCTGGTTTTGCTTACATCACTGTGAACAGGGAGTATTCCCGTGTGTGCGAGTCAATATATTCACATATGTTAAGTAAGAATAAAATCGGAACCAACATGTTCAGCTGTTTTTTTGGTTTTTTTTTCCTTCTGTCCTTTCCTTTTGCACCACAAATCCAACATTTCACCAACTGGAGATCTCAGCTAGCTGCTGGTGCTAGTTTCTCCTTCATCTCTGGCTCAAGAATTTTTTAAATCTTAAACTAAGCTAATAAATAAATAGTGCTGTGTAGAACAGTCATATATACTGAAACAGTCTAAAATATATCTTATAGTTGATGCATTTGTTTTGAGACAGAATTGGTGTATAGCAAAGGCTGCCCCAAACCATTGTGAGTGTTAAACTTACTGTATATCTTTAATGACTGAAATTCTAGCTGATAATCATCTGATCTAGTACTGTTTTATTTAGTTATCATTAGTTTTATTTGTTCAAGCAATTTTCCCTGATTATTTTATACCACTAGTATGCACATGCCAGCAGAAGAAGTCTGTACCTAAGTAGGAAGATTTCTTATGATGTGATTTCAGAAATAGATGAATCTTTATGGTGGAAGACAGAAATGGGGAAAAGGCCAGGATGCTGGAAGGATAGAGGCAACCTGGCTGTACCTGACTTAACCTTGAGGACTGGGAGCAGAGGAGAGCTCAGCAGTGAGCCAGGTCAGAGTGCAGACAGGATAATGGTGCTGATGTAAAGTCAAGTCTTATTAACTCAGGTTGCCTTTCATGTTCATGAACTGCTCTCCAACGAGAGCTGGTGAGCTGCCATCAACCTGCAGCATCAGGACTTCCAAGCTGTGTCATCACCAGGCCTTCTCCATAGTGCTGCTTTATGTCTGTCCAGCTCAAATACTGCTGGCATCCAGTGATCAGTTTCCACATGCATGGATACAGAAAGAGAGGTCAGAAAAGGGTCATCAAAGTTGATTTCCCCCATATTTCATTAAAATGTAGGGATAATTAAAGTCAGAGGTCTTCTCAATCCTCCTTTGCCATCATGGGAGATAAACTAGCAAGTATCACAAAACATGATAAAAGCTTCAACAATGTTTCCACCTAATCCATCACAAGAGAATCCAACCATAAGCCACAGCATTATTAGGAAACTGAGACCTTCTATTAGTTTTGAGTCTTATGTGGTTTATCATATGCAATATATATATATATATCTATATATATATAATATGGTGTGTGTGCAACATATAGATTTTGTGTGTGTGTGTATGAACAAACACATTTGTGTTTTATGTATGTACATACACCTTATTATGTGTCAGGAAGGTGATGCATAGTGGCCCCCCATGGTTCTGAGTTAATGGTTAAGTTCCACGTCTGAACTTTCTCCTTCACGGGTGCATTCTATCATTAGGATTCAAAGTTCCAAGAAAAAAAATGGATTTCTGATTTATGAATGTTTTTCTCATGTACAGATGTGAAAATGACAGTATTGCATAGCTAACTTTCAACATTTCATTTGTTAGAAGCTTGAAGAGAGACAAAAACATATTTAACAGTCTTTTGTGATGGTTTATTTTGGGGAGTGAACAATGCCCTTATGCCTGGAGGGATCCTTCAAAATGATGGCAGGAGATGAAGGAATTGGTGGTGCTGTGGCCACAGTTGCCTGTTTTACTAGCTTTGTGTATAAATTAGAAAACATCAAGCTCCAGGCTGCCAGGCTGGTACCTTTCACAGGCAATAAATTCAAGCAAAGGAATAAAACCTAGAAGGGAAAAAAATCTGGGGTTTTTTTTCATTTGTTAGAACAAAAAAAGAACATAAGCTGACAGTTACCACTGAGTTTTATGTTGAAATGAACATGTTGTGTTGGTCTAGGCACAGAAATGTATCCTTCTCATGGTAGTCAAGGGAAAAAGCAGTCGCTTTTGCCCTGAAAACCACCATAATTTAAGTAAAATATTCCCAATTTTTTGCAGACCTGTTTATAGCTGAAGGTTTGTTATAAAATGTGAAGCACATCAGGTAAGCTGGGTCATCATGTTACTTAGGACACTTTTTCACAGCCCCATATACACTTCTTGAAAAGATATTTCCTGAGCCTAAACTGATTTTTAATGACTAAAATGTGCTTTCCATAATTTCTTCTTAGTTTGTTGCCAGTTAAACTTTCCCAAATCTCCCAACCAATTCCAGTTGTGTTCAGAGCACAATGACAGTAAGACTCACAATCAGCCTTGTGACTTTAAGTTAGCAACAAGCACATTTTGTCAATTGCACCTTGGAATTATTTTTATGCAAAAATCACTCAAAAGTATCGTCTGTGGTTTGCAACTGAACTGATGCAGGTGAAGCAGAGAGAGAGTGTCAACAACAAGAAGTAACAAACCTAAACCTAAATCTGTCTTCTGCTAGCACTTAGTGATCACTGCTCACTTCTGCCAGCTCATGCTTCCTCTTATTTATTCCAGGCAGGGAAAGTTCATTTTGGCTACGTGTACGGGATGAGTGCCATCGGGTGCCTTGCCATGCATGCCCTGCTGAACCTGATGAGCGTCTCAGGAGTCTCTCATGGCTGTGTTGCAAGTGTGCTGGGCTACTGCCTGCTGCCCATGGTCATCCTGTCCTCTGCTGCAGTTCTCTTCTCACTGCAGTAAGTACCGGCCTATGGCAATGGGAATCCTGGGAAGGACAGGAAGTCAGGTGGCTGCTGTTGTGCAAAACATTTTATAAGTGGTCGCATAGTAAATTTTGGTTTCTGAAACTGTAACACCAGTTCGGTTGTACATATAGGTAGAAGCAGACAAAACTGGACTGTATTTGAGAGGGCTGTATGCATTCATTTTGATGAGTCTTCAATTCCACTTCTTTCTATTTGGACTGAGAATGCTTTTGATTTTTGCAGCAGCCTCAGATGTGATTTTTGTTTTGCAGAGCCAAATTCAGGTATCAATTTTAAAAGCAATTGCTGAACTTTGGGTTTATATAGCTGGTTCTTTTGCTTCTTTTTTGTTCATAGCATCAGGCCTCCCATCTTTTTGTCTCCTTTCCTACTGACTTCTGTGGGACAGAATGAAATAGCCAAGTTACCCTTAATGATGTGGAGAATTCGGACAAGATATAAGTAGACTTGTATATTCTGAGGTATAGTTGTGCCTAGTGCAAGCCTGAAAAAAACAGAATACTTTGAAAAACCAAATGTGTAGTGATATATGTATCTGTGCACATGTGGGGGGTTGTTCAGTCATATTCTTTTTGGCAAGCCTCTCATTTCTCCTCATTCAGGAAACCCTTTGAAACACAGTGTTTATGTGCGAACTCCCTGTTCGCACACCACAAAGTACAAGCAAGTTCCAGATCTTGCCTGAAGGCCTTGAGCAGTGCTTTTGTCTATTGTTAACATGTTATTAATGATGGTTTCCCTCCTTAGTCTTTTTTGTTCTCTCATATTTTTAACTCTCTAGTCTGTAACATATGGAACCTAACAGCTGATGAACGAGAAAATGCCCATGTTTGTTTTCTTTGGAAAAGCATTGTTCTTACATATGTGCATATTTATTTAACATATGTGCATATTTATTTATTTATTTATTTATTTATATTTTAAGGAAATTATATGGTGGAATGAATTTTTGGAAAAAATTCTTGTTGCATATTTCTGAGAAGCTATGATGGCTTAACCTGACTATATCCCATGTATTAAAGTGTTTCTGAGCTGTCTTTGCTAAGATGGATGATGACACTAAAGAAGCTGTTTATTCTTTGTTCTCCTGCACTTCCCATATTTTCTTGATTAACCTGTTTAATAATCCAGCCTAATAAAATGTGCAGATACATAATCATAAGACAGATGGGGTGAATTCCAAACCAGCTGTTACAACTGTGCAGGGTACTGTTTTCTGTACATGGAATCCCCAGGCAGATACTGCACGTTTGTAAAATGCTGTGAATTTACAGAAAGCCCATCTTTTGAAGATCTATAAATACTAAAATGTGATAGCCTTGACAAAAACGAACTGGTATTTCTGAAATGAATTGCTAACATTAAGTACCTATTGACAGGGTTCTGCAGTCCTTTCTCATTTGGTTTATGAAACTGCTTGAGCATATCAAGTACCAAGGTTAATTATTGCAAACATGCTATTAAAATTAAGTGGCAACTTTAAAATCCAACATACATTTCATTTTTTTTAATTTTAAAAAATATTTTAAATGGTAAAAGAAAGAGCAATACATTTATGATTTTTAAAAATATTTATAAAAACATTACTTCTATTTCAAAGTTCAAAGAAACAATCTGGATTTTTTTTCACCAAAAGTATACATAAGATAATGCACTCATCTATGGCAAAGATACATAGTAATCTAATAATTTTCAATTTTCATGATTAGCTATTTCCCTGTAAATAAATAAAGTAAAATATGGAACGTTTGGAGTGCTGAATAGTACCAAGGAGAATACCAGTTCTCTTACTCAAATTTGCATGGAACTAGATTTGTTTGTGTCCATCTATACTGTTTTCATGTGTGAGCCCAAGTCTATTAGGTTGTTTTTCTGGGAGAAATATCAATAGACTTTTTTCCTGCAGAAAGCAACAATTCTTTAATATCAAATACCCAAACAGGATGATAAAACTTCTTCCTTAACTAAACAGGGAAGGAAGTTAATGTAAGCATGAAGAAAGCAATTCTTACACCCAGCTGATACAGAGAACCCATTTGGTGACAGCATCTGCAGGATGTGAGGATGTGAGAGAAAGAGAAGTGGAAAGGGTCCACTCACATTTGTCCCTCTGTCTCAATCTTACACCAGTACAGGCCCAGTCGTCTTGGCCACTGTAAGCATGACTTGTGCTTTTTGCCCTTCTCCCATCTAGAGTATTTGACCCTCATGGACATGCCAGACAGAAAGCTCTCTGCCAAACCATTCATTTTAGCAGTATCACATTGTTAGACTGAGGACTGAATTTGTAAGTGCACAGAGGTACTCTTGATTCCCATATGATTTTTATGCCACCTTTCCATCCTGCTCTCTGCCAGTCCTGGAACAAACCATGAGAAGCCATTGGACTTCAGTGCAAGGCAGAGCAGCCACAACTCTAAATTGTGCCGCATTGTGACAGCCCCCTAAGAGTCATTATGTTAGCTGAAAATTGTCATTGCACAGTATGTTCCTATTGCAGCCCATCCCTCTGCCAGCCTACCTGCTCAAAGAGCCATCCCTGCCAACTCTGTATTTCTGGCTCACTGTTTAGGTGAGCAACTTAGCATCTTCTTGGAGGAGAGACCAGCAACTTACTTTGCAAAGCCCAGTGGAATTTCTCTAAATGCCACTATATTGGTTTAAAAACACTTAAACTGAGGATATTAAATCACATGGTTTTTAATGTTTTATTTTTAACTTGTTGAAGTTGCAATGAGTTGCTGAGTCACCATGTAATCAATTCTTTCCTTCCTGCCTCAAAGGCCCAAGAGCTGGCAACACCAAGTACATTATTGGCCTGGTGACTGGATTGCTAAGAAATCAACTATTTTATGTGATGTGAATGCATTAAGTAAACTAAGTCAATTACATAAGGACAGCTTTATTCATCATGGTTTAGTTGCAATAATTATATTAGAGGAGATAATTTCTGGTAAAAGGACCTACCTGAGTATGTATACACAGTCAGTTTTTCCCTTGTGCTTCTGTTATGCTGATGATTTGGAAGAGTGAGGAGCCAGGAAGGCCTTTAGAAAGAGGCAGAGGTTTATTCTTTCTCCAAGTCCTTGAGACTGACACAGCTAAAGTGTATAAAGTAGCTATCTCATTATGTGCTTCAGCAGTGTATTATGCACATGATCTCATGCATTTTACAGAAGCAGGCTGCAAATAGAGTTCAAATAAAGCATATGTGGAACATTATTTATTGGCAAGATTTTGTTCCCACAGGGTTTAATAGTGAGCCCTCTGTAATCTGCAGGAGTATTTCAGCGGGCTTTTAACCATAGTCCCATAATCATCAGTTCTCCAGGTCTCCCTTCTCCTGGAAGGGAGCAGAGTGTAACTTCAAATGGGCTCAGCTGTCACCAAGAGGTAGGGTGGAAACTTACAGTCCTTTCAATGTGCAGAGAAGGATGCCGAGATAAGCAAAATTTTTTTCCTTGGTGGTTCTTTTCCCACTCCTTACTTTATGTTTAGTGTGCGCACTTTTTTAAAAGGCCAGTCAGGCTTTTTCCTGGGAGACCTTTCTGCCCATCCAGCTGGTGTGAGTCTTTCAGAGCCTCTCCTGAGTGTCTAAGGCACCCTTAAATTCTGTTCTCTGTGTTATAAACTTGGCTAAATTTAATATTAAACTTAAGCAGCTGCATCTGCTGGAGGCCCAGATTTATTTTTAAATGTGCAGTGCTCTTAGCAGTACTTCTGATGACGCTTTTATCCAGGCTGAACATATTTTTTTCTGTTTGTGGTTACAATTTTCATTTGCTCTCATGCTTGACTTTGATTATGTCAGTTAGTTCTTGGTTCTTCCATTGGGTGTTACCTATCAATGACATGAACTTAAGTTTGGTAAGATTTGATGCTACATTTAGTAATGGACTCTGTCCAATTTAGTGTGGACTCTGTCATGTTTCTTTTGTGTTGTTTTGTTTTGTTTTGTTTTCTCCTAGGGGGACCCCAGGAACTGTGTTAGCTCTGTTTATTATTGGATGGTGCAGTTTGTCAGCCTCCAAAATTTTTACGTCTGCATTGGCTATGGAAGGACAGCAGCTCCTGATTGCATACCCATGTGCTTTACTTTATGGACTTTTTGCACTTCTGACAGTTTTCTGAGAGGTATTTTCTGGTAGTCTTCTCACAATCTGTTTATGGTTGTTGGAGGGACAAGGGTTTATTTACTTATTTTCAGATTGCCTAGAGTTAAGTTCCATTAACAAAATTAGATTCTCTGATTTACTGTTTTTTTTCTCAATGGCTGATAATGAAATAAAAAATGAAGCTAACAGGTAGATAGTCTTAAAATAATGGTGTTTTGACAGTCTTACAGCTTAAAGAAAAGAAATTATATTGAGAAGGTAGTAAAAGTGCAAAAAAAGAAATCAATTATAATTAAAATTAAAAATCCTGTTCTGAGTATTTATAATATAATACATATGCTAGAGAGTAACTAGAATGCAATTATGTAAATATTTAATGGACATTGTAAATCAGGTGAAAATCCATATTTGTTTGTTTTAAAAAACCACCTTGTCATCTTATATAATTACTAATTAATGTCCAGAATTTATATGTTTGGATTTGAGGTTTTTTCTGTGACAAAAGATTGAGTGACCCAGTTTTGTGACATTGAAGAATTGGCCAGGAGCAGGCTGATACAACAGAGGGAACCTAGGAATGTTGTCTTGTTTTTTCTTTTTTATTTTTAAGAGGTGCTGGTGTCCAAAACATTATTATACTGTGTTTAATGCACAGTAATGTTTTATTTGAAAATTTTCACTAAACCACTGCCTGCTGTAACTGCAGGAAAGCACCAAACAAAATAAAGGCAACCCTAAAAATGTCTCCTGAAAGAACTGTATTTGAACAGGCAAAATACAAATCTCCATCATTTCATCTGCCCCTCAAAAATTTATTTCCTGTTTTTAGTTTTAGGGGAACCAAACATTTCTATAATGGCAATAAAGTACAGAATGCACAAGATGGTATTTTAAAATATAGTATTAGAAATATCAAGCCATCAAGAGGAATTGGAGATGAGTGCAGTCACAACATAAAAAAATCTAAGTACGAAGTAGAAGAGAAAATGAAGGTAGAAGGAGCTAGAAAAAGTAAATGGATGAAATAAATGGAAATGTGAGGGAAATAAATGGTACCAGATTATTTCTTCAGCGTCTTATGGTGCCTTTCTTCTTGATGTATATTCTTATGATCTTGATTATCCTCATTTGATTGTTTTGAATTCTTTGTTGAATTGTTTAAAAAATATTTTCTTCCTAGACATCAGGCCAGTGATTCTGGGACAAAGGGTCCTGATTCTGCAAGCACTTAGGCAGAAGCTTAGTATGGCAAACCTGTTCAAGAATACACAAAAGTAATTGTATTCCTAATCCTTTTCAGTTCAGAGGTAAATTAGATGATCAGTTTGTCCTCAAATTAGGGATTCTCTTTCTGAATTGCAAGAGCCTTTGGTAAAAATATTTCTCATTGCTGTCATGTTTGGGTTTGGATTTTTTTAAAAACTCTTATGCTAGCCATTTTGGAATTCATTTTACTGAATTCCAGCAGAACTAGTTCAGACTAGAGGTCATGAGAAGTAAACAAAAGATAATGTATACTTAGCTAATTCCTTAAAAAAATCACAACTCATTTATGGAAAAAAATGCTGCATTTATGCATTTCTTTACTGCAAGGCAATGAAAATGGGAACAGAGTGGCCAAATTGGAGGCATGACCCTGGAGCAAATTGTGGCTATAACTAGGCAGGATCTAGTTGCATATGAGTGGGAATTGTGTGAATTTGGAACATCAGCAATTGTAAACATGATAAATTTGGCCCTGCTGTATCAGGGAGTAAATCTGACAGTAATAAGGCACAGATAAACGTGTCAAGTGACTGCAGGGTATGGATATAAAAATCAGGCACTTTGACTTACAATGCATTAATGGCATTCTCCTATCTGAATAGGGACAGATTCATATGGCTGCACGAGTTGTAGAGTTCAGAAAAGATGGTTTAGAAACATTTAGATCCCTTTTTTTCCTAGACTTCGTATTATCATTCTTACTGTCTAAAACAAGTATAAAATGGCTCTATTCTGCAGCACTTTATGTTCATTCTCATACTGATCTGCATGATATGAATGGCAGGGGAAGCAGTGGATGGAGCCATCAATTCATCTTTTGATGCCATAGGCAAGTCAAATTGCTTATGGGGAAAATGAACACCTTGACATTTTGCCACAACATTTACAAAGCAAATGGTAGTCCAATTATAGTTTTATGTTTATTTTCTTAGAATTTGTAACTTCTTCCTTTTCTTCTCTGAGAGACATCTTCATAATTTTGAATGTTAAAATCTTAATTCCAGTAACTTCCTTTGCTTTTCTGTTTTTCTGTGCCGATTCCCTTTTACCTTTTTCCCAAGGGATTTCCAGTAAGTGGTACATGCTGGTGCTGTGCTCCCAGTATGGTGTCCTTCAGGAGTCTCTGTGCTGACTGAGAGGGTTTAACTGTCTTAGATATCCTTCTACTTCTTTGAAACAAGATTCCTCATTATTATCCAGCTCTCCTTTCTGAAGGTCAGCATAGCCATGGTGGTGCTTTTGACCATGTTATTCTTGTGTGTACTTCCTAAATCTAAAAATATTATGGTCATTAGCACAAACTATTAGTTCATAAAAAAAAAATGTTATTTTGATCTAAGATCAGTTTAAAACATGTATATTTAGTAATAAGCTCTTGTTCTGACTGTCTGGACAGGCTTTCCTAACACCATGTAGCTTTCTTGTATTTTCTCTTGCTTGGGCCCTCATAATTAACTTACTCATATCTTTCCATGAAAGTTTAAATACAAGATTGGCAAACTGTTGCTTTCAATTTGCAAAAGAGAGGATTATAAAATAGTAATGGGTCACATACTGATGATTTAATTTAGACTTCCCACTCCAAAGAGTTAAAAACATTCATGAGACTTACAAATAAGCTTCAGAACATAAAGGGAAAACTAATTTTGGTTTTGGAGACTGAAGTTTTCTCATCTGTCTTAGGTTTCATGTTCTTCATAGCATGCACATGAAATGTTCTTAATGTGCATTTGCTCACAAAAATGGGCATTATGAAGGTGCTTTCTTTAAATTCAAAGAGTGATATAAGTGAGGGACACAGACAGTATGGCAGAGGTGTAGGAGAAAAGTGTTTGCCTGCCTTCCACTGCACTTCTTGTGTGCCAGGCATACTCAAGGTCACCCTTAGATAAAAGCACACAGCATTCTGCTGTAATGTAAACATTCTGCTGTTCTATTGCAGCTAAATGCAGGGGAGTATGAAAGTGAACATATTCTGAGTGAGAGGAAACTATAGCATGTGGCTGAATATGCAAGGGCAATAAAATGTTTTTATATCTGACTAGCAGCTGCTGACAAAATGTCAGGTTGCATACGGAGACCTCCTGTCCCTGGCCACTTCTGTAGTACCAAAGTTCTACTCTTTATCAAAAATCATCTTGTCACATGTCATCTCTAATAGGTTATAGTATGACCTTGAATGGTTTAACTGTTGGTAAGCTGAATTGAGGGCAGAAAGCTGCTGACACATTGAGTTGGGCACATGCTGTTCTTCTTGGTGAAAAAGCTCCATTAGCAAAGGGTAATATTTTTCTAGGTTTTTTAGCTCAAAAGCCACAGAGGGCTTATATACAAAACTGTGACCTCATTTCATGACTGTGTTGTTTATGTCATTTGAGAAAGGACAGCTCTGTGTCTTGACTTAGACCTCTCTTGCCACCACTTTATTTCAGTGCCTTGCTAAACAGCCATCTTCACACATTGGCATTCTCTGTTCACTGAATGGTCTTAAGTGAATTTTACAGTAAATTCACTGAATTACTCATCTTTATTCCTATCAATTATTATTATAAATGAAGCAAGAATTCAAGAGATTGTGCTTGTTTTTAAATTTCCTTTTTCTCCCTTATTGTCAAGACCATATTTAGTGATCAGACCATTGTGGGCTTCTTCGTGCCTGTCAGATAAGAATACATGATGTACATAAGAATATATATCCATAGGCATTTGTAAAAATAAAGATATACATATATATGATAGGGTGCAAGACACTGGAGCTGCAACAAGTCCTGAACAGTAGATTGCCACTTTTCAGGGCATAATATCAACCATCTGTTGAACCCAGCCTGGGAGATGATGTATATCCTTCCAAAGAAACAGCAATTGCAGCATTTGATAAGCCCTGGGGGAATCACTGCACATAATGACAAAGCTCATGGTGACACAATGCAGTTACTGGTTAATGTATTTCCTGAAAGATAAGAAAAGGCTACTGGATCAGCATGTAATTGGTTACCGTATAATGATGGCTACAAAAATCAACTGCATAATTAAAGTTGACTTGCCTAGATCATTGTAATAAGAAATTGATCTCTACCTGTGTTGGTATCACTCATGGATATGTTTTTTTCCAAAATCTCCTCTCTGTCAAAATTTCACTGATTCATGTTCAGTTATCCTCTTGCCTGTTTATTTTAAGCAAACTGCAAGAGTGCTATGAGCAATACCAATACTGTAGCTGTAGGCCATGACTTGTCTTCTTAAAGAATCTCATCTTCTCAGTAATCCTGATGGTGCATTCTTAGAGGCGGTCAAAGCAAACACAAGAGCTGTGTTTTAGTTGTTTGCCAAGTGCTTTTGAAAGAATAACATCTGCGACAATGACATTACGTTTGCTGTGGTTACTGAGCACATTTATTAGACTTCTGGTTGCATCATTAGCTTAAAACTGCCCAGTGACCTTGGTGCTGCATCACTGAACTAGATGGACGATGCAATTCACAGTGATCTGCATATAGTTGCATAATAAAGACCTTGGCCAACACGTACCCTCTGCTCTGGCAGCATTTTATTTACAATTGCAAAAAAAAAAAAGAATCATTACCCTTCTTTTGCCATGACATTAAGTGGAGTGATAATGAGTGAGAGGAGGTCACAAAACACCAAACACTCGCAGTTGTAAGCATAACAGACCATGTGGGAAGCCATCACTTTGCAGAGAACTAGGGCTGGGTTTTTAAAAGCACTGAGTTCGGTCAGTCCCATCAAAAGTCACTGAGATCTGAGCTCAGGTGTCTACTTTGATGGTTTTCCTGATGGCTCTTGACAAGCACTGCTGAGCAAAGTGCAAAAAACCACCAGGCTACCACAGGCAGGGTCTCAGAAGGCTGGTGAACCACATAAAATTCTGGGTAGACACAGCTGTAGCAACCAAGCTTAAGAAGCTTTCTCAATGTGTGGTTGCATAACGTAATCCCTGGCTACAACTTTATTCCTTTGGTTATTTTCTATTTTTTTTTATCCTCATCTCTGGAAATTGAGTGGCCATAGTTTGTCTAGCTCAAGCACTGGCAGCTTCTCGTCTCAGCTCTAATTGTATAACAGGGAGTTTTACTGGGCTCTGGCTTTGCTCTTCAGCTTAGTAAATTGCTGGTTGTTCTCAATTTTGACCCCTAGCACCTCTTCTCATTCCGTTTCTTAGCCAAAATTCTTCTTTCTGATATTTTATTTCCTGGTTTGTGGTTCCAAGTTCATGGTTTTAGTCATAATCTTACCATTTAACAGTCTGCACCCTTGTATTTCTTTGATACTCCATCTACCTTCTAGAAAATACACACAGAGGAAGAGTGCTAGTGAATAATTAGAAAATATTTTGGAAGTAAAATCCTATCAGCAGTTGGCCACTGTTAGTCCTTATTGTGTATACTTTGGAATTAACTGTGCAGTTGCGATATGTCATCTAGTCAGTAGTGTCGAGAGAGAAACCTCTAATACGCTTTTTGAGTAAACAGAGTAATTTTAATGCAAATACCTTGTTGACACCTGAAATATGATCAGGGGCTTAGAGGTGATATACAACTGCATATCTTGATGAAAAGACTCCAGAAGCAAATACCCTAACTTTTAAAGAGGCATAAAGTGAGCACTAGATTTTATCTCTCCATGTAGAACAATGAGATAGACATGCATTACTGTTCCATCACTGTTCTGAACTGCAGACTGAGTGGAGGAAGAGCACTGTTGATGCACTGCAGAATGTGAAACAGTTTAGGCAGTTATTCCTTGTGAAAAGTAGTAATGACACTTGGCTTTCCAGAAGAAGTAGGCGTGATAATGTGATCTGCTTTAAAGTGCACTTGTGCATTTTGCTTGGTGAGTCAATTTGCTGGAGGAAGATGATACTAAGTGACACTAATAACCACAAAAAGGATGAGTGCAGCATAAATTTGCTTATATTTCAGACATTGTGCACATGGTGCATAGAGATCTGCAGAGTGTTGCAGAGTAGCAGCGCTGTGATGTAGCTCACCTGCATAATGAGTACTGCTGAATAACTGTTGGCACTGCGTAGGAAACTCTTTGACTGAGATATGAGCATACCTAATGCTTCCTGCCTTATAAAAAGGACCACTTCTCAAAAGAGAAGATCACCCTGAAGACATGAATTTCTGAGGGCAGACACTGAGGTGATATGTTTAATGGAGCACTTTGCAGTTAGCTTCACCACCATCCCTGCTTATATACTTAAATTCTCTCTTTCCAGCACACCAGTCTGATTAATTGCATGGGTCCTGCTGCAAAGGAGGAAGCTCAGATCAGTTGCTAAGGTCAGTTGCTAAGAATACCCTAAAGTGCAGAAAGAAGCTCCACAGAAATATTCACCAGACCCACAACATTTGTTTGGTGAATAATGTAGAGATGCTTTTGCTAAGATAAATTACACCTCTCTCTGTGCTGCTCATGGCCAGAAGATGTATGTATGGCTGTTCAATTCCTAGGCTATGGCTAGGGCTTCTTGAAGAGCTATGGTCCTTACATGATCACAACTTTTACAGGTCTTCATCTGGTTCCACCAGATGGAACATTATGTATGTTACTTTTTCAAGCACAATGAAAGACATTTTCCTATTTCAGACTAATTAAAACTGAACTTTCTAGCTGTTATAGCAGCTGAACAATCATAGATTCATGAAAAAAATCAGCACAGGAGAGAGCACCAAGAGGACATTTAGTCCATCCTCTCTCTCAAAGAAGGGTTGACATGGTTTCTGACACCATGACAGTCACATGGTGACTTTCCTTTAAAACTTTAACCTTTACCTCAGTAGACCTTTCAAATCACTATACTGAAGACCTGCACCATCTTTCAGTGGTAGGTGGCATATACAGGACAGTGTGTGGTGGTTTTTTTGTGTGTGCGTGTGTGTGTATTCATATATGTGAATATACTGGATATACTGGCAGGGGTGTTGAAGGCAGGTGTGCTGTGGTTATCTGGTTTTGAGTCATTAAGTTACAACAGAGACCATGAAGCAAATCAAACCACTAGAGGATCCCCACAGAGTCTAGTTCCAGTTTTCACATCCTTATTCCAGATTGCTGGAATCTCAAAGCCATACCATTCTATGCATGTCTGCTTTCTCATGTTTTTTGCTTAAAAATATACTCCTGACTTTTATCAGAAAAGGGATACAGAGGTAGCTGGGGCTTTAGTCTGGCCAATCATAATTCTTATCCTTAGAATAATTATCCTCATCCTCATGACTATTATGCAGTGCCTAATGGCTAATCAAGAATGATACCTAGGCAAGGTACAAGCAGAGAATAGTGCCTCTTTCCCAGAGCAGCTTATGCTGGTGAAATATGACTACTGTGGCAGCACACAATTGCATTAAAAATATCATTGCATTAAAACACTGCAAAGCCTTCCCTCAGTATAGCCTGACAACTGCACCTCAGAAGGCACTTTGCTCTGTAATCACTGCAGTATGGTACTAATGAGCTTGTTGGGCTTTGTGTGCTTTACTGCACAGTTTGCATTCTTTGTGTACTTGGGCACTTGAATGTATTCTAGCTGTGCCAGTGGTATTTGCATTCTGATTGCTTAACAAAACAATGCTGCACATTTAAGGAAAATCACAATGCAAATACAATGCATGGCAACAGTAATAATATCCTTTGTGCCTACAAATCCCTATGTATACAATGTCATGTGTTCAGATTTGAATGAACTGGGCAATGTGATGCTGCAGCATCAGTTGTTACATAAATTGTTTACATATGTTTACCAAAATTTTTCAAGCAGTTCAAGGAATTAAGGGGATAAATTTGGGTCTTTTTATGTAAAAAAAAGGAATTGTGTCTAATACACTGGGCTGAAACTTAGTCTACATGGGTTCAACTCAGGCACTTTACTGGATTTTCCATCCTGGGCAGACATTTGGGCTTTGAATCCTAAAGGTGCTTAGTGACATATCCTGCTGATTTCCTTTAGGTACAGGCATCTGTCAGCATCTGGCCCGGAGACTTCTCAGCAAGAATAATGATACTTTCACATTTCATAAACATGCTGTGAGAAGAGTTTAGTTTCTTAAAAATTTTCTTACAAAAATCAGGCCCTCAGATGGTGAGCCTATAGTGAATTAGTCACAAAAATAGTCAGGTGAAATCTCCTTTCCCAAAATAGCAAGTTTTCTTTTCACTCATACACATGGTCCCCAATATGCACATTCCCCAGTCTTTAAACACAGTGGACTTAGTATCAGATAGGGTGGCCCTAATGACAAAAGATGGAATATAACAAAATCTAGTGGAGCTTTATGGGCAGCCTCCAGCCAGCAAGATGCTCTCCTGCTTGCCATATTCTCCTCTGCCTTTTCCCTGTTGCTGTAAAACACCTCACACCTTCCCAATGAGCACATCTCCCTTGTGTGGGGAGGGCAAAAAAAAGACCTCAGTGAGAGTGTGTGTTTTCCTTTGATGATCCTCATTAAAACCTGCAAGGAGCAACCAGAGGAGTGGAAAACACAGCTGTTTTAAGACCAAGATGGGTAGGGAAAATGTGACAGCTCCAATTCCTTGCTTAGGAGTCTCAGGAGTCCCTTTAAAATATGAGAGACATAAACTACAGCAGGACTGGGAGATATTTACACTGTTTATTGGCATGAGGGATGCATCCTGTGTGAGGCAGCTCAGAGCAGTAGAGGTCTGTGAGCCAGATCTACACCCAGCACTCACACCTGTGTACCTTGGCCACTGTACTGTCAGGTAGGATTAATTTCAGGAAGATTTAGCTTCTCTATCTCACAACAACTGCTAGAGAAAGGACTCTACCAAAAATCAGTACTGCTGAAATCCAGAGTCTGGGCTACTGAGTGACTCTTACCCAGACATTCAGTATCCTCAATATCTGATGGGTCCTAGTTTCTTGTAAAAAATTCACTATGTTCTGCATGTTACCTGAGTTTTCAGCTCACAATCACTGTCCACACGAATGGGTGACAGCTATGCAGAATCAGCCTGGCTGGCAGAACTAGATTAAACACACAGTTCTCCATTAGATAGAGCTCAGTAAATTGCTTCTTTGACCTCAAGAAGATATTAGTTCATTAGTTGTGAGCTAACTCAGTAAAAGGCTTCATTTTATAAATTGCCTGTGATGTTTTAAACAGTCAAATACCTTTAACTCTCTTGGTCAGTCTGTTACTGTGTAATTAGTCCAATGCATTCCAGAAATATTTTTGCAGTAAACTCCACCAAGTACTATATATTCTGCAGTCCAGTGTGACAAGCCAATGTGCATGTCAGCAGTAACTCTTCACAACCCATCATATGCTCTTGATATTCTGTTTATTACTGACTATTTATGGTAACTTCTTTGTCCTTGATAGGGCATACTGCATTTTAGCAAATAGATGCACGAATGTTTTGGTTTTTTTTTTTAATAGATCTGGTGTAAAGTTTTTGTCACAGATAGCTTATTTTTTAAAAAGTCTTCATATTTGTTCAAAATAGAAATACAAATTTCAATTCCATCTGAATGAACAGCAATACAACCTTAGTCCTGGAAGTTTGAGGGAGAATTAGATCTCAACACATAAAATTTTTGAGGAAGTAGAAATTGTTTTGCTGTTTTACCTTAGTATGTCCAGGATATGCTTAACTGCATGACATTTAAAAACAAATAACTGGTGGAATGCAAATTAGGTGCAGGCATAGGCACAAGTAGGTAAGATGTCCAGAAAGAATCAAATGACAAGGGTGGGCTGTTTTCAATTTTAGGAATACAAAGCTGACTTAAGCTGCTATGTCTCAAATTTCGGTTAACTTGTATCACTGAAAGAACATTGCATGGCTTAGTGTTAATTACAAGTATGGAGAAGAGGAAATTGCATCATTCTTTATACTTTTAAATACAAACACAGAGAACTTGGTCAATGCCTTAATCTCAGAGGTGTTTGTATCATTTTGCTTATCCCTTTTCTCGTGCAGTGGGCGTTTTCTAAAGTTACATTCCATTATTAAGGAATGTGAACTGAAATTTAATAGCAAGAAAAATGAAAGAAGATTTTTCAGCCAGTCCGAAATATTTTTTCACACTAATTAGTCAGATCCTGGGCTGGAATACTTCTATATCATCAGAGCAATTAGGCCGAATAAACTATTTTCATTATTTTAGATTATTTATTCTTTAAAAGTCAGCTGTTCTTCAGATTAATTTCTGATAAACAGGAAACAGAGAAAATAATTTTCTACCTCATTTGGATACTACTCCATCCCCCATCCAAGTCAATAGAAACTCTTTCTGTAGATTCACTGGCATTATGGTAGAGCTTTTGTTGTTCTCAATGAAAACTGAGAATATGTAAGGTCCTGGTAATGATGGTGGATAGCATTTCAGCTGTTGATAAATTGTACACCAAATAAAGTATAATCAATATCAGCACATATCCTGATATTATTAAAACTTTAGGAAAAATGCACAAGGAACAAAGAGAAATCTGTCTCTCTTTTTGTCTCTCACTTGCTCATCATTCTGGTTGGCAGATAGGCTGGGACAAGTCCTTAGGATTTTTATCCTGGTGATGGTTCAGGATGCTCTTGAAACTCTGTCATACTGTTCAGGCACAATTAGACATGCACTAAGAGATGCTGTGATCAAAATATATCTGGTTTCAAGGTATAAAGCAATCCTTCATTGTCTAACAGATGTAAGAGATATCCAAGGGCTTCAGTGAGCTCCTGGGCTATGTCAAGGAGACACACAATGAGTTTCTGCTGGGCATTCTTTCCCAGTCTCCAGATGCTGGCCTCCAACTTCTAGTGTTTCCTTTAGGATTTTATATGTTTCTATGCTTTTCCTTATGACTCTGCTGTAGGCTTCCTCACAGCTTTCTCACAATGCTGAATTTCTACAATCATCAAACTGAAGCTGGCTTCACCTTGACATTGTTTCTGGTAAATTAATGGGGAGGTGGGCGTGCTAAAGTTGAAAACACCAGATGCTGATGAATGCAAAGGAATTTTTTTTTTTTTTTTTTTTTTTACATTTTAGAGTAATGGAGAGCATTGATTGAGTAGGCTGTCCTCCAAGCTGATGCAGAATGTACAATTTTGTCCACAAGTTCTTGCAGAAAGGGGAATAACTCCTCCCTAAAAGTCCAAGGATGATAATAAAGGTCATTCTAGAGCCCAGAGTGGAAACTAATGCAAAAAAAGGATAGGCTTTTACTCTGAGTTGTACTACAGTAAACTTGGAGTAAGATCATTAGCAAATATCAATGAGTAGATTGTAGGAATATCAAGACCTGAAATATCTGGCCAACATCATATTGCTGGTCAATATCTGGGGTTAGGTTTAAGGACAGAAAAATAGACAGTTTGCTACTGTCTGTGGGCTGTAAAGTAGCTATGACATGCCTGAGAAAGAAAGTTTGTATTAGAAGAATTGCTTTCACATTTTAAATTACAAAACCCAAAATCAGATTCCTTCTGGTTCAGACAAACATTAATCAGTAGAAGCAGGTACTTGTAAATAAATTAACTTATGCCATTGCTTCCTCTATATCTTTTTTGCTTCAGGAGCTGAGAAATCACAATATACCTTAGGGAAAATGGTCTTACTTGTTGATAGAATCTAAAAAGGTCCTTGGGAAAAAATAAATACGAATCAGAAGTAAAATAAAATGCTTGTCTCTAATGAAAAGAAGGAGACTGTTTGATTAGTTTGTGATTCTTAGCATCTACAAAATTGAGGTCACTATTGTGAGGGGATCAGTCAGTTTTTAATCTATTTCTTTAGTGCAGCTTTACCAATTCATCAGACATTTATAGGGAATAGTCCAAGAAAGCTTGAGGCTTGGGCAGAATTCATTATTCAGTACCCAACTTTCTCCTCATAAGATGCATATTTAGCACAGCAGACTTATACACTGAAGAACTCAACTGGGATCCAAAAGCTTTTCCTTGCTAAAGCTCTGAAAGGTCTCTTGGAGATGCCTACTCTCTAGCAAGACCATACATATTCTTAAGGGAATCATGAAGTATACCCTACTTACTTTTAAAGCTATTTTTGTAAATTATCAATGCAATGCAAAAATTGACAGGTATGATGGGTAATCTCTGTTTACTGATCCCATAAATCATGGCTGTAAAATCACTTTCCCAAGCAAGGTTTGATGCACAAGCTATATAGATTACTCCAATGAAAAATTAATTATTTAATCTGATAGTTTTTGCTATATTGGTAAATGCCAGATTTGATTTTTTCCCACAGGTTTTGTTTCATTCTGCACGTGAATCTTAAAAACAATGCATCATATGCACATCTTCCTTGTACAATACAGACAGCAGCAAACATACACTGCTCCCATCAGTGTGGGCTCAGAGCCTGGCCATTAAGTGCTAGGACACCCCTGTTGCACTGTTGCAGGTAGCTCTTCTATGAGTAAAAGCAAATATTACATTATATGGCTGAAGGAAGTGGATGCAAGAAAGGAAGGAGAATACATTCCTATGGCAGTTTTCCATCTGCTGCAATAGTTTGTATTGGGTGTGAATGTGTATGAAAGGATTTCATTGAATGCTTCTTTACTGGTGTTGTCTCCCTGCGCTCTTTTATAGGAGGCATAAAGATTTCAGTTTTAGATAATAAAGGAATTATAATCATTGGCTTATAATTCAGTCATGCTCCTTGAATAATGGAAGGATAAGAAGCAAAAGAGGTTTTTGGGTAGGGAATAAAACATCTCTCATAAATGTCCAAGACTTTAAGAGTTGCAGTCCATATCCCCTTTAGAACCTAAGGCTCCATGTAGGTAATTTACAGTCTGACTTTCCATCATCACCATATTTTTCACAAGAAAAAGGAAGGAATGGATTGAAGCTTTACTGTACAATGAGGCCTAGTTGCTCTTCATGTATGTGCTTATTTTCTGTAGAAAAAAAATATGAAGTTCTGTTAAACTATTTTATCAATTAACATAATCACCCATTTTTAGAAAAAAAAATCCACAAAATTTTCCACATGCACTTCCACTAATTAAGCAGGGAGAAGGACAGAATTACATCACAGCCTTGGAGAAATGTTGTTTGCAAGGAACATGAGAGGGGCACATTGTGCATCCTCCCCATCAAAGCGTTACTATCCCCAGCACTCAGCCATTGGTTTGTCTAGTCAGATCTTGAAAACTTCCCAGAAAATCCACATCATCCACAGGTGTTCCAGTGTTGCACCAAGCTCCTTCTGAAGTTTCTTCTGATGTTCAACCTGGCCTCTTTTGCCATTTGCCACAGCTGAGAAGAGATTGTCTGCATTTTTGTATCTGTTCTTCAGAAATCAGTAAGCTGTTATCAGGTTGCTCCTAATCTCATCTTTGTGAGACTATGCTGTCTCAACTTCTCTTGATACATGCACCATAGGCCTGTGAATACATCTTCTGTTCTCTAACATCAGGATAATTCTCAACATTTTGCTGTGAATGTTTTTATTGGCAAAACTGCCAATAACTTGAGTAAAATAAATATCTGAGATGAGATATAAGAATTTAACATTGAGTACACTGAAATATCTGAAGAAGTCTAATTTTAATGAGTCTAGAATTACCACATGTTAGTGAATGCTTGAAACTAGATTGCTTTTACAATGGGAAGTGGTCAAGCAGCACAAAAAATTGTTAGTAGAATGAAAAGCAAGAGAGAAATTATATAGAAAATGTTCAGATCAACACAAAACCCAAGCCTCTGTCTCAGCAGGACATTATGAGAAGATTTCAGTTTTATCAGCTTGTATACAGCAACATGGAAGCCACTGGGAATGTTATAGGAATTTTACAACTGTTTAGTTTAGTAGAAAATAAATAAAGTGTTGTTATTTGGTTGCTTTTACAATTGGAAGGGGGAAAACTTAAAATGGAACTTGCTACAAAGTATGCTGTTTCTGTAATTTCACAGCAGGACAATCATAGACCACTTAAAACCACAAACGTGCAGAAATTCTCAGTGCTTCTAAAGCACCTATCAGTTGCTGGAGCCTTATGATACTGAAGGTAATGTAAAACTGTAAACAGCATATGCTGAGCTTCTGTCGTGTACAAAAAATGCTGTGTTGTATATCGTCTTCTGTTTCAGAAAATGACTGCAAGACATTCAGCTGTAATCAGCAAAGTATAAAATTACTGCAAAATTCCTGCAGATTCCAAAAAATTATGAACCCAACCCAAAAGTTAGCTGTACTCAAGACAATGTATCTGGAGTATTTAGCATTATAACTGGAACACATTCAAAAACCCACACATGTGCTTGAGGTTTGACAGTGGGGCTTGCACATTCCAATCTTATGAATTCAAAATTTCCTTATAACCCTGGTGAGACTATCTAAGCCTCTAGGCATAAATAGAAGACTGGTAAACATCAAATCTGATCCAGTAATTTTAGAAGTATTTTGCAGAAAATATCCCAAAAGAGATCAGGAGGCATCCATGTGATATAATTACTTACTATGCTGGGGAAGATGTGAGTTTAATTCAAATAAGGAACAGAACTGAGTCTCAGTCTCACCCATCCCATATAACCATTACAGGATTGAGTAAATATGTGCTTTCACTACTTCCAGGTAAGTGACAAGCAGTTTTGGCAGCTAACAGACATACTGAATACTGAATTGAAGTTCACATAAGGTACTGAGTGTTTCTCAGCATTTAGAAATGCATTGTTTGCCTTGCTAGCCTTTGTAAGTCTATTTATTGTAAGTTTCAATACCTAAGCCTAAATATGGATTCTGCTAAAAAGTTCAGTACCACAGCTACTAGGATTGGTCCACCCCCTTCATGTATCCCTTCACCAGTTTTGGAGAAAACTCCTCAAATACCCCTACTCACCCCAGAAAAAATCAGACCTGTATTATCAGAATAATAACAGATTGATTTGCCTTCTCCTAGTGGGATCAACAGAAGACTACCCAGTAGATACTGCTAAACTGCTAGTTAAATGACACACTTCTGCTTACATTCCCTTTTTCACTCTTGTCAGCTTCTCAGTTTTTTCCCTTTACCACTCTCATCCACTCCCAAATAAACAGGCTTTTTGTATTACTTTATCCTGTTGTCCCTAATTATATACCTCTTCAGCATTTCTGATGTTTGCACTGGTAATTTCTACTTAATTCCTTCAAGTTAGTGACCACCTCCTGTTATCATAATTCTCATTTCAACTTCTTATGTTGCTGTCTTGTTAACACAGCCTTGTCAGAATTAGATGTCTACATGTGCATTACCCCCCTTTTGGTCTTTGTAGAACTCTTAGAATCTCTTGTGGTGTTGTTTAGTTAGTGAAGCTGCATGGCAGGGCTGCCCACCTGTGTGCATACTCTTAAAAGGGTTAGGCTGGGATGCATGATCAATCTTGTATAATTTAGATGCATTCCTTACTGCAGTGGAAGATTAATCTCTATTGCATGAACAGAATTCTTACCTCTCACTCTTGGTCAGCACACCAGGAGTATTGACTCCCTACCAGCTCATAGACATCAGATGTCAGTGCACACATTATCAGGAAGTTTCTAATGGAGACAAGAATGTTATATACAAGTTGGAATGATATACTGAAATTCACTTAACATTAAGTTGATTTTCCATATGGAGGCAGAGTACTAAATCATATAAAACAGAAGATCATTTTCAAAAGTTCATTGACTTTGCTTCTAAATCTACTCTAGATTTCCCCAGATTGACAAAAAAGCTCTTAAATTAGTTTGGGAACTTAACCCAAACTAACTAAGACCTGTGTTTGGTTACAAATAATGAGTTTCTTATTTCCTTATCTGCTTTTTGTTTTGGGTTGTTGTTGTTTTTTTCTTTTAATAAATAAATAAAAATAATAATAGAAAAATATTAGCAGCTGTCTCTGTCCTCATTGAATTCTGTCAACTTGGGAAATTACTGCTGCTGGCTGTGGCTCCTCACCATTGTATGCTTGCATTCATTCAAGCCTTGAGATTGTCACCCTCAAACATCTTCCCTGAATTCTGGAATGCCCTTCAGAAGTCAGTCCTGATGCCTAGCTCCACTGGTAGAATATATATATATCTCTGTCATACATAAGTGTATATTTTCCTGTAGCAGATGAGTAATGTAAATGGTTTGAATTATTCCACATGAATCCATCTAATTCAGGCCATATGGTGAATTCTTAAGATTCTTGTCTTCAAGGACATAGAGCTCCTGAACAGATTGTTCATGACAGTAGAAAATAATTAATTTTAAAATAGTTTTTATTATTTGCCCAAAGAAAATATATCAAACATGTCATATCACCTTTTTATTGTCCTGCCACAGAAGGGCTGACTGAAAGATCTACCCAGTCATTTCAAGCAAACTCTACCATTGGTGAAGCTCTCCTGAGATCACTTGTACTCCCTTGTGGTTTGACCAATAATACACGTGACTTCAAAGTGACAACTCACATGCTCAAGTGTTGACATACTTTTGCTGAACTGCAGCTTTCTATGTATGCAGCTTTCTATAATGTAACTACATTATTCATGATGGGTGCAAGAATCATAAGAATAAAACAATGAGTAAATGTGTTTCAAGTAAATGAACAGATGAATAAATAAATGTTTAAATAAAATAATAATCTAAAATGCCTCTCATTATGTCTACATGACATGACCATTTTATGAGCTCTTGAAGGACAGCTTTTATGATTAAAAGTAGAGTTTTACTGATTATAAGTTATGAATTGAAGTACCTGTATTTATGATAGTTCCAGTATTATATATTGTATCACTTATATTAAAAACAGAAAGGAACCATCTACTGCTGAGGCATCAAACTGCTTTAATTAACAGTAAAGGAAACCACAGTCTTATATATATGATATAACTCTTTCAAACACTAGAAGATGTACCCCTACACCATCACTAAAACAGTATATTGAGAGGCATAAAGTCACTCCTCTGCAGAGCCTCTTCTCCCTGCTGGTTCTGCCTGCAGTGGGAGGGTGTGCTGTAATGAGCTTGCTCCCTCTCACTGTGGTACTCTAAATATCAAATTAACTTCCATAAGGATGACTTTACTTCTTGTCACCTTTTATCATGAAATAGATACTTTTATAGTGTAACAGGATCCAGCCCTTGATTGAAAAGAGGAGTTCAGAAGAAGGAAGACTCAAGTAGGGGTCTCAGGCTATGGCTGCACTGTGGGGTGTGGGAGCCCTGCCCGGCCCTCCTGCTGTCAGAGGTGCCCTCCAGGATTTCTGACTCCATGCCAGGACAAGACCTGAGCACGAGTTCCCTGCTTTTGAATACTCTGATTTCTGCAGGGACTGGCCAGGAGGGAGCTGCCCATTGCCCTGGTGAGTACCTGACCCAAAGCATCAGGGATCTCCATGGCACATCAGGATCGTCTGGCCTGAAGGCTGACTGGATGCTTCCCTCCCATTTCTGCACTCCCCTCTGGTGAGGAATTTAGGTACATAAATTTTAGGTACCTAAATGACTCCTCTCCATTCTGGAAAGCCTATAGGTATCAAATAGTTGAACTGGTTTTCTATAAAAACATTCCCTTTTTCAATATGCATCCCTTTGCACAATGTAAGGGACTGCTGGGAGGCAAAAAGGAGGGTAGATATTGTGTCATGCAGGTGGAAGGAACTAAAGAATGTTACCTGATTCACAGCAGAAAATTCATAATATGACTTTGTTTGATTATAAATTGTCAAAATATTGGTTAAATCCTTGTGTCTCTTTGTTTTCTTGATTTATACAATTTGTTTTCTTGGTTTTTAGTGGAAAATAGATGTTAAATAACCACTGACTTCTGTAGAAAATAAAGTTTGGAAACACATTTCAGGGAAAAGTTGAGGAAAAAAAATCAAGCATGGTATTTAACAAAAATACAGTATCTAATAATATTCTTTTAAAGAAAAATGAACCCAAACAACTGATCACCTCTACTGAGACATGATTCTTGGTGAGAAGATTAAGTTCATTTTTTTTAATAAGCATATTTATAATGATAATATTTGAGCATGGCTCATTTCATAAAAGCAAACATAGAAACCAATCATTAAAATTCAGTCTCTCTCACCAAAACCCATGCCTGGAAAATTATAATCTACTGTAGGATAATTTTGTGGACAGTATATAATGTAAGGAATGTCATTATTGTTACAATAACTCTTTACAGAAGAATTTCAAAGACCAGTAATTCTGTCAGTAGTTACTATGTCCCTGCCAGATAAAAAATTCAGGTTCAGAAAAATAAAAAATTATATATATACACAATTATTCATCTTGAAGTTGCATCAGAAGGGGTACTTGGCAGCTTATAGTTTATACTCTTTGGTAGTAGAAATTGATGGAAAATACATTTAATGCAGATAGCTAGATTGATTTGTCATTCTAAATATCTTGACTGATTTTTTTTAATCTTTGCAGTAATTATATGAACTAAATGATGAAATGATATAAAAATAATGCTGAAGGCAGAACTAAATAACCAATTAAATCTAGTTCAAGGAGTGAAAATTTGTTTACAATGCATAACTGTTTTCTAATTCAGAATTATTTTGCTATCTATTCTTCCCTCCAGCAAAGAGGTACTGGGCATTGAATCTAGGTATTTAATTCTGCTCTGTCTCTGTTGCTTTCACAATTGTTCCTTAATGCAAAGCCTATGAAAGTACATACTTATCTTGCAGGGGATTAACAAAAAAATATAACAAAAGGCAAAACCAGTAATTTGTGTAGCAATTTCATTTTGCTGAGCAGAGCAGAATGGATTTGCTCCAAAATGCTTTATAATTTGTGGCGTGTTTCACAAGACTAGTATATATCACCTTAAGTACATAATAGGCAATGCTGTTGTATTCTGATGTTGTAACTGCCAGCTTTTACATAACACCCAGTTTGTTGAGCATGTTGCTCCAAGTCATAAATTATTGGTGCTAAAAAAAATTAACAAATTAATTAGAAGAGCAGAACACATATCAAAATTGCTTTTTCTTTTTTCCTTTTTTTTTTCCCCTTCTACTGAGGATATGGCATAGTAGGAACCAATCTAATGCTTATGCAGAACAGCATCTATTTTTAGTAAAGCAGTTTTCACTTTATATAATTTGGGCATTCTGAATAGAATATTGGAACCATTTCAAATTTTACTCCTCCCAGTTATGGAATAAAGCCGATAGTGTATGTCACAAAGGTGATTTTCTAACTTTAAGATACGATCTTGGTTTTCATCTGTTGTTGCAATGTCACAAATTATAAGTGACTCTTGCATAAGTAAACAAACAGGATATTCATTTCTGTATCCTATACAGCAAGAATACACAAAGTCAAATGAATGCAGATTCATGTAACTTGTTTCATTAGGGTAAAGTGGCCCCAAATATCTATGCATGAAGGAGGCATCCCAGCAAAGCGTGGATATTTTCATTTTGGATTGTTTCAGTGTTCTATGCAGTCCACACCTGTTTCTTCCACACTGAAATACAGTACAAAAGATAGTACAAAAGGAGTGATTAATGTTTGACCATTGCAGGTTCAGCCTATTAACTTATCTGCTTATTTGCCTGTATACACAGATTTTTCATATGAAGCCTGTGAAAGTAGTATCTAAGCAACAGAATGAACATTTCAGCTTTGTCCTGAGGACTCTATTCAGCATTTAGAATGGAACATAAATGCAGACAAGTTGTAATAGCTATGGGGAATTTAACCACTATGTTATCTTACCTGGGTTTGTGCTAAGCAGCTGTAAGCAGTGTGTTATTTAAATGGCTACTGTTTCCACCTTGAGACAGCACTCTCCCTGTTGTTACCACTAAAGAAACTACAACAGAGGTGCTAATCTAAAGAAATGCTAGGAGAAAGATAATACTAGAAGCAAAATAACCCAGGGGAAAAAAAATTTGAAAAATCTGTTATACTTTGTTATAGTCTCTGCATGTGGTTGCAGGCATATGTGAGATTTAGCAGGATTTACTTTTCAGATAGCCAAAGAAGGCTAACAAGTTTTGAGAGTTTAAGATATTATTTGAATTACTTTATATATTTCAAAGAGTTGCTGTATTTTTTCACCTGTAACTCAGTTCTTCTTGGAAGCCTTCTCACAATTTCTATTTATTTGTGCCATTCCCAACCAAAACCTGAGACAGCGTGGTCCTCAATACTATGGCAGATTTGGCTTTCTCACATAGAAGGGTTATGTGGGAAAAAATGAGCACTTTCAGCAAGCCATCTGTAGTGAGAAAGTTATTTGGATGGCTCATCTTGAAATTTTACCAATTTTGATAAATACAGGGAAAAATTTTGAAAGAAGACTTGAAAAGAACTATCAGCCTGATATGTGAGAGTGTTTTCTGTTGTTGAATTCAGTTGCCACTGTTTTTGAAGAGAATAAAAACCCTGCAGCAATTAAGAAAGCAGCAATAAAAATTCCCCATTTGGAGATCTCATCTGTATTAGAAAAGTCATACTGATTGTATTGCAACTTTGATAGTACTTCCACGATTTTTGCTACAAAATGCGAGGACATCAGATAGGAATATTTTCACTTTAGAGAAGGACTGGAATATTGTATTCAATGCCTGGCCCTAGGCTGAAGCAAACCTGAAAATTTACAATATTACAGGTGAGGGCATGAACTTAGTGGCTTTAAGCAAGAATTTCTTCTACAAACAATGGGCTTTTTTGATGAAAATGAAAGAGAAGTAGTAGTAGTAATTCCTTTCATATTAAATAACTCATTGCATGCCACCAGATAAGATGTCAATGTCTTGTTGCTGTGAAAAGGAAATGGAAGATTTATCTATGAGAGGACTCTAAAAGACATGATGTGATATGTTCATCTGTATTTGCAAGCAGCAGTAACTGATGTCCTGGAAATTTTCACCTGATAAATTCCAAGTCATTATATGACTCTGGGACCCTGGTAATTCTCTGGATTCTATTTTAGCCTTTAAGGTACAAATTCTTAGTTTCTACATATACTGTGAAGGACAGTGCAGATGTACACGTACACTGCTGAATAGAATGTAGTCTGTTCAAAGTTTTCTGAGGGAAAAAGAATGACCAAAATTTTCATGGCCACAGGGTCATTCTTGTGTGGAGGATTATACATAGAAATATATTTTACAAAGAACAGAGTACTTAAAGATAGCTAAGAGAATAAGATTTGGAAATTTAATCTTGAACATCTTGGCAAAGGTTCACATATTTATTGTTCCTAATAATATCTTTCAATATATTGACAAAGTTGGATTATAGCTATACTCTCTTGCAATAACTAATATTTTTATAGAAAAGGTTTGATTCAGAATTATTGCTCATCCTTGGCTGTCCTCATATTCCCATGTTAATGAAAACTTTTTTAGTTTCAGATATGCAAAATTAAGTGCTTTACTAGCAATTCTCATTTCATTTGAAATACAGATTGCAATTGGTTTTGTCTTTTGATTCCCTGTTATTATTTTCCATCTATTTGATCAGCAAGAAGAAATCACTTAAAAGAGATGTATTAAAACTGATGATCTTAGTAGATAGCCAGAGACTGTGGCCACTGTATTACGAATAAAACACACTGCACTGATGCATAGTGAAGGTTGATTCACCACAGCAAAAAATAGAAATGAGAGGATGCTCCAATAATCTAGAAAAATAATGCTTAAGATACCTGGCTAAAAAGTAGAAAAACAAAGTTATTCAAGGGGTGAAAAAAAAGTCTGGCAAAAAATTTAATTGGTACAGGACAAGAAAATATCAAGGAACTGAGATAAAGAACAAATAAAAGGAAGACAAAATTGGCTAGCTTTTTTTTTTTTTTTTTTTGGCTGGTCTCCACAGAAAATACTGCAGTATTTTTTTCATACTATTCTTGCCAATAAAAGAATATCCTTGACAAAGAGAAAAAACAAGCTGCTGCTCTGGAGGTGGCTAGAAAACCGGCATAATACCAGTGAACATAATCCTGGCATGGGACAGACTAGACTACCTACAAACTTTCCCTGGTATTGAACATCAAGGGTTTTCTGGAAGAAGTAGGAGAAAGGGAGAGATTCCAAAATACTAAAATCTGTCATGATGTTTTAGTTGTGAAGGGCTTAAGGGACTCCAGAGATACTCTGTTCTAAACCACATGCTTCAGTCTCTGTTCATTTTGCTTTTCATCTTGTTTTAAATTAAATAAGATGACTGCTTTAACTACTTCAGCTTAACCCTTCACTTTATCCATGCAGATGAGAAGAGTTTCTGTGCCAGGGGCAAAGGCAGCCTCTCTTAAGTAGGCTTTCCTCTGGAAGAAAGCAGTTGGAGTCCTGGATCAGCACTAGAGTGCAGTGCACAAGGATAAGCCTTCTGGCAGTACAGGTAAGGTGGAGGAAGGGCAGAGAAGGTAATACCTTGGGGATTGGAGCATGTCTATATATTTTCTTTCATTTCTTGCTTTCCTGTCAAGCTTAGCTGCCTTTTCTAAGCACTGACCTCAAGACTGTAGACCTATATAGAGGAGTCTCTATATAGGAGTCTCTGAGGGTTTTCTTCTTTTCTTCTTGCCCGTTTTATGGATCCATGATTTGTTCAGCCTTCAAGAAAAAGTATCTCTATGTTTCAGTATGAGCATTTAATTATTTCAATTATTGTTTCCAATATTTTGAAACACACACTTCTGAAAGATTGCAGAGATATCCTATATTTAATAGAAAAAAAAAATCAATCCCTCAGGAGACATCAAGCTTATTTTTTAGTACAGGAGCTGGAAGAATACATGCTAGAACCAGCAGTGACACTGGCACATTAAACAGTCCTAAAAATAGTTCAACAAACCTTCAGACACAGTAATTTGACACCTTAGTTTTCTTCCTCCTTGGTCAGCTTTCCATTCCTATGTAATTTAAATATAAACTAGCCATTTAATTAAGAACATTTATTAATAAGTATTCAAGACTAGAAACTGTAGAAAAACCCCACAAACAACCCACAAGCTAACAGCACTTGAAAAAGTGAAGCTTTCATTCCAGATATGGAGCTAGTTTGCATTGCCATTTCTAACAAATAGTACTGAGCCTTTTATTTTCATATCTTGCTGTAAGTCTTTGCCAGCCTGCTTCTATTTCCCAAATAGCTTCTGCTTCACTACATTTCCATCTGTACAGAAAGGGCATGGGCATAAACACTGATAAACAGTGAATGAAATCTTCCTTACCTCCCAGCTAAGGCAGGATACTGGCAGGCTGTATTTTTCTTTTCAGAAAGTATTATGCTAGGGATTTAGTCTTTTATTGTGATTTAAAAGGGATTTTTACCAGGAAGCTGGCAGCATCAAGCTTCTTTTGCTAGATGTGGCACAGCTCTGTGATGTATAGGCGTGTGTCTTTTGGCTGCTGCAACAACCTTTCTTAGAATCAACGAAGGACTACTCCCTATAACTTCAACCTTTAATCACTGCCTTGCATTTTTTTGCCTGAATTTTCCTCTGGTTAAGAACAACATGAAAGATTGCCATAAATGTGTCTGTCTGAAAGAGAGGACAAAAGACATGGACTTTCCTCCACGAATCAGAGAAATATCATCTGGCAGCAGGTACAAAATGGATTGTGTGAGAATGTTATTTCTTGCATTAAATAAGCAAGAAACACCTGAATGGTTAGGATTTGGTCTAATCCTGAGTTCTTTTTCCCCTATACCATTACTGTGCTGGTAACAACAGGTAAAAATTTATCCAAGCCTGCTGCACAATTTACAGTTATCCATCCACAGAAAAAATAAGAATCTAAATTAGCAGAACTTAAAAACAACAGAGGTATAAGGTGTGGTTAAGGAATTATAACTCTAGATAATAACAAATGGACAGTTTTAGAAACCAGTAGCAATAGATGAGTCACTGAAAACAACCACTTGGTATCTGTAGTTCTGTTTTCTGTAGAAGGAAATTTTCAATATGAGAACATTTCAATAAGGTACAGGTGTATTACATAATCAGAATGAAGTTTTTCCACGTCATTAAAATACTAAGGAAAAAAGAATTGTCCATGTTGTATGTTAAATAAATACTATATTGTATTTAGCTAGTGTTCCTGTAAACCATAAGCACATCTACTGATGAAAAAGGGTACATGTGGGTCCTAGAAAACTACTGTTACATTACTTGGAAACATGTTTTTCTATAACTAAATTAATGTCATCACAACAAGTTTACATCATTCTCATTAATATCACTAGGAAGCTGATGCCTGGAGTGTAGATAATGGAATCTTTACACACAAATAAAGAACAGATTTGCAGCTGATAAATTAATAAAAAAAGATTAAACTTGCTTTTATGCTTTGATCCTATGCAACACACTTGCAAATGCATATACAATCTGTGCCTTGCATTCTCACAGGGCAGCATCTGCTTCTGAGTCCTGAACCCTCTTTTAATGTAATATGATGGCAGAAATCTAAGAAGGGTAAATAATGTTCTCCTTCATTTAACAGTTTGTCTTTCACTTCCAGGCTGTTCATCAGAGCTGCTCAAGTCTGGAGGTGCTTCCCCACATGTTCTTCAGCCATGTTCAGCCTCCAGGAGTCCCAGGTTGAGCAGTGGAGGCACCTGCAGGAATGCACTCCAGAATGTGCAGGAAGCATCTGCAAGAACACAAAGATTGGGCAGAAATGAAGTCAAAACAGTGTTTAAGAAAATTATTTTCTTATTTACTGTAACAAAGGAAAAGCACACAGAAGAAGACTGCAAGAAAAAATTGTAACCTTCAATGACAGCTGCACAAATTAAAACAAGTACCTGGACTTTAACTCTGATTTGGAATGAAAACAAAATTGTGATTGGAGAGGCTAAAAGTGACAGTTATAGCAAAGGGTTTAAATTGTCTGAAAGACAGATGCCTGAACTTTTGTTGTTGTCTGCCATGACCTTATGATATAACATGAAGGAAAACAACATAAGCACTTTAAAGATACTATCTTAGTGCTGTCCATTTTTCAAAGCTATTGGTGACTATAAATCCCCATACCAAAAATCCACGTGGATCAAGCTATCCTTTGGATGTGATTGGGGGTATATGAATCTCATTTAAACAGAACTCTGGCATGCAAACATTTCCTTAGTTTGTCTGAATGTGATATTCTCCTGCAGCTGCCCAAGAACAGAATGCATGAAAAGCATGTTACAAGTCATGTGAAAGTTTTGACATTGTGGGCAATGGAACTTCATGAATTCCTATGAGATTTCTGTCTTGTACTAGTGAACCATCTGACTGTTGAAGTCAAAGAACTCAGAAGTGATCAAAATGCTCCAAGAGGCAAAGAAAGTAGAAAACTCTCCTCTCCTTCCTTGAAATTTTGCATGCCTCACTGTTTGGTAAAATACCAGACAAAGTAATCCCAAAGAGCATTAAAAGGTATCTGAGAAGGCTTTTAGCTTTTCTGACTTCATATGTCATGAAGTTATCAGTCTGTACTAAGAAAAGAAACTTATTTTCTTCTTCTGGGACAACTGTCCTTTCCATGCAGGTGCAAAAGGAAGTGTGGAGACAGAGCAAGGATTTGCCCTTACAAAAACTTGCTCCAATTTTTTAAGCAAAGAAGCAAGACAAAGAATTGTCACCTGTTGCTTCTAAAGAATGTCTCCTGACACTTCCATAGAAAAGAGGGAGGTCCCTGAAACTTAAGGAAGAGAAGACAAGAACGGGGTAAGGCAAGGAGTGAGAGCAGATAAAGTTGCAGAATGGGAGAACACGGAAGGCAGATATCAGAGGAAATGCAGAAAGAATCTTGCACATTATTTCACATATCCTTCTGTTGTGTTACCATCTTACACCATTCATTCATCACTTGATTGATGAATTTTATAATTGAACTTGACTGATAAATTGATATTTACCAATATTTTAAGAATGTATGCAGGATCTGTTCTTTGGACAAAATATATTCAGTTCATATTATAACTTTTAAGTGACATATTTGGATTTTAATTGGTTTGCCCACTCTTTTGTACAGTACAACATATGTACAATAATTGAACTTTTCATTTTTAAGTGTTTATGAGAAACAGTATTCTAAACTAGGAAAAATGAAAAGAAAAAGAATAAATGATCAGAACGAGCAAATGTAAAAAGAAGTAATTTAACACCAAGTCTGGAAGACAATATCAGTCAATAAGATTTATTGACCGATATTAAGCCCCATGTTAAATTTATTATGATGCACAGAAAGCAAAGGAAACTTTCTGCAGACTTTACAGTTGGGGTCCTCCCGTTAGAGTGGCTGGTCCACAATTGTTGGTAAGGCACTACACACTAATTAAATTCAGTTTTTAATTTTTATGAAATCTTTTTTCTGTACTATCTTAAAATATTCAAAAATGTAGAAAACTTTGGTGAAATTACAATAATATCTAAATATAGTGAAGACAGTTTTGCTTCCTAGTTCACCATAACATTGGATTATACAACAAGAATAAGGAAGATGGACCTATACATTGTATTTTTATCTGATTTTCTAGATCTTCATTTAATGAGATGTGCTAAATAAATTGGACTGAAAAGGGCATTTTTTCTGTTTATGTATTGGACTTCCATTTTGAAGAAAAACCTGTGGATTGGCATGGTGTTCTTTTTTGTTTTTGTTTTCTTTTTCCTAAAGGTATTGTAAAAGGAGATCAGGCGAACTGGGTCAGTTAGGACTTTAAAGTTAAGTACCCCAGGAAGTACAGTACTTTATTTTCACTTAATAACCCCTTGGATCTGAATAAAATACCCCTGGAATACTGTCAAGGTAGGACATCTAAAACATCATCATGTCACTTAGTGACATGACTTACCTTGACAGTATTCCAGAATAAGCTTAAACTAATCCTGAGCCTATGTTTGTGGTTTTCAAAGCCAGTCCAGTTGGGTTTTGTAATTAGGCCCTCCAAGGCAGCAGGAAGCTGATGCTTTGGCTCCTTAGTTAGCAGCTGTGCACCCAGCTGGGTGTGTTTGTTATAAATGAGGACAACTCCTCAAATTTCCATTCTCAGCATGATCATGCTTGGCTTCAGTCTCTGTTTCTGGACGTCACTAAAGATAAATATTAAAGGCAGTTTCATTGTTGTCTCTAAAAGATTTGGTTGACATAATGTACCATAATGATATATTTCTAATCAGGCTATTTAGCATTATCAAACAAAATTTTAAAATATGAATCATAACTTGTCATTTGAATATAAATGTAACCTTATTCAGACAAGTCTCTGTATAAAAAGTCTATGCAGTATAGCAACTGAATATGAAATTCAGTATCTGTCTAAAGCATGCAGGTGATAACAAAACAATGGGACATGGTTGACCCATGGAGAAAGCATTTCACTGCTCATTTGAAGAAAATAATTGCTTGTATTTCAATCTCATTATAAAAACTGGAAAAATGTGCTCTATGGCAATTTTCACAAAATGCACAGCTTTTATTGTCTCACACCTAATTTGCAAAGTTTAAGTGAGATTTAAGGAATACACAGGCCCAGTACTGTTTCTTAATATGAGAATTTCATCATTAATAGCTATAGATCAGATATAAACCTCTATTTTAAAAAATGGTTATTAAAAAACCCTACATTTAAAACTAGTTTTTTCTAAAGTCTCTGGAGTAAGTTTTTATAGAACTGGAGGTTCTTGTTTCAGGTGATATTTTTGAGTCCTTTCCACTCTCCTTTCTGTTTAATTCTCTAACAGGCAATCTTTCCCTCTGCACCTTCTAGCACTTTCACTGGTTTTTTTTACATGATTCATTTAGCTTTTTGTCTCACATATTTCATCCAAGTGTAACAAATCCCCTCAAGCCAGCATTGGTCTAGAAAAGGCTGAGGATGGGAAAGCAAGTCATTTCATATCAGGTTAGAGATTTTAGATTATTGCTCTGCATTATAATAACATTGAATTTGTCTACTTAGATTTATTTTCTTTTAAATTCGAATTCTAGTTGAGATAAACTCTAGATTTCCCAGGCAAAATTTCATCAGGGTAAATGAGAATTTTGCAGCTGATTTCAGGGAAGCTAGGTTTTTACTTGATTTCTTTGCTTTTTAAGTTTCTAAGATTTAAATTTCTGTTCTCTTGATCTAATTTGCTGCATTCTCCTTTTTGGTTTCTACACAGTAAGTCATATAGATCAGAGGAATACAAAGGTGCTTTCTTCAAGGTGACTTCCATGCTATTGAAAGCAATTACTATCTTCCCTACAAATATTCCTCCCAATGATCAGCTAGTCTCAATCAATTATTTAGGAAGTTTTCCTACTCATAAGTATGAAAATATATTTGTGTACTGCTCTGTTAGGAATATATCTGGTCCAACACATAATTTATTGCCTCTCCTCAAGAGTCAGCTCTGGCTAGTGCCCATTAAGTTGTATGTTCTGAGACCATTATCATCACTTTGGTAACACTAAACATGATCATAAGAAAACTAGACTGAAAAGCTTTCAAGAAAAAAAAAAAAGGTCTTTTGTTTCTGCCTCTTTCTAAGTAAAAGAGTTTAAAGGTGTTGATCCTTTGGATATAGTTGTTAAAATAGTGTTGTGTGCTCCTAGGTAGGATGCTCTCAATACAGATAATGTGAATTTAGCACTATCATCAAATTTTCTTTTAATGCAGTAAAAATTCTTGGATGGCAGCCAGCCTCTTTACCTCATAAAAAACCAGCCTCTATGATTACCTATGTAGTAGAAACCTAATAATATCTTACAACATAGTGCCTAAAAGATGAGTAAATTGGCTTGAGAACACACCCTCCACACATGCAAAGTTTGGTCCCACTCACTGCTTGTTTGACATTATTGATGAAGATGTGCTTTTTTTCCCAGAGATAAACATGGCTCCATAAGCCACATTCTTCTATGATTTACATGCAACGCAGACTCTCTGGGCTAAGTAATTAGAATATGCTCCTTTACCCTATTGTGCCTTAGAAAAATTCCCTTTTTCTATAATACATCTTAGAAATAGGATATTTTTCACTTTGGGATGGTGACGTTGCTCTTGTGCATGCAAACAGAACCTGTCATCAGCCAGGCAGATACAAATTAAATCAAGAAAAAACATGTAAGTATTCATGTAGGTCATTATTCATGTAGGTCACAGTCTGAAAAAATAAAAAATTGTACTGAATTTTTTTTCTGCCTCCATCCCCAATTCAGTTACTGAACAGAACTGAGGGTCTTACTTGATAATTTTTCATTATAAAAAGCTCTGAGATTATACAAGTAGGTGACTGGTGTGAGGAAGATAGATCTTATATTCAGCTAAAGTAGTGATTTCAACCTTTTTTGATCAGCATCACCTGCAAGGAGTTATGTCCTAATCTTAAGTAAACTTCAACCCCATAGCAGTCATTCTGCTGTGTTGACCCCAGGAGCTGAGAGAACACAGGCTGTCAATGACAGGTCTAAGATGCATTTGCAACATACACAAAGAATAAATAAATCAGGTATTAAAAAAGTAAGACTCCAAAAATATGATCCTTCAAATCCCAATTTCCAGCAGATGGAAAAATGAGCAACACCTGTAATATTTCATGATTATAACATGAAGTGTGCTTTATAAAACTGGAACCAATGTTAAGACGACACTTTTTAGTCAAATCTAAAATTAGTTGGCCATGTTTTTAATTCTGTGTTAATGCTTTATTAGTGCTGGTATTAATATTACACTTATGTGTAATTACACTTATACTACACTACTTGAAGCACTAAGTACCTTTAGTATGTTCAATAATTGAAATATTTTAGAATTCCCAGTACCTCAAGCCATTGGATTTTAATTATTAGTTCCTTAAACACATTAGTTTGATGCTTAATAGGACTCATCTCTGTTTTACCTCAATTTTTTCTTTTCATTTCATCTTTATGCTTGACATCTTCCATGCTTTCTTCATATTTGTGGGATTTGTAATTCTCAGCAGTATTCGTGCTAAAACTATTTTGAATCTTATGGTGTAGGAAAACAGTGGCTGTGTTTTATTGCCATATATATACTACCAGCTTCATTTCTTCCACTTGAGTCTCTCAAAGCTATGACTAGGTTAAGAAAATCTCTCATTACTCCTACAGCTCTCTTGACCTTTCCATATGCCTTTTAATTTACTCAGTCATTTCACACTTGAGCTCTTGTTTTGGGAGAAGGTAAAATACAGCATACTGGTATAGCCAGTTTATTCTCTGAGACCAATTCAGATTCAGTGCTGAATGACACTGCAGCCTTAGGAATGACCAGGTCACAATTGTTTTTCACTCAAGTAACAAGCAAGTCAATGACTATGTGAAAACCAGCCATGGCAGAGAATGCATAAGGGAATGTTTTGACTCCTCTCTGCCTTTTCTCATAGCATGGATTGGACCAGCTGGAAGGAAAACCCAAACTTTTCCTCTTCACATTGCATTTTCTGGCTCATTTAAGTTGGTATTACAACATTTTTTTACATTCTCCTCTGCCCCAAAGTGAAAAGGAATTAAGTGGTCTCATTCCTGATGGCTGCTGCTCATAAGGAAGGCAAAGGTTTCCCATTTCACAAACTTTTCATTTCACATTTCTGCTGATTTCATCTAATCTGTGACTGTTATTTTTAATAGCCCAGATAATGTAATCTTCAAACCAGATTTAAGTTGTGGCCATAATAGCCTACTTCCCCTCATATGACTAGCTCTTTCACCCTCCCATCTACTTAGTTAAATATATTTCCATTTTTATATATTCATTTTAACATCCTTTTATAACTGAGCTTACATTATTGTATATTAATGTTTATCAATTTCCCATTGATCTGTCATATAGCACATTTCCACCACAAAAAACCCACCCAAACCCTTGCTTACATTTACTCTTTTTGTTTTCATCCTCTCTATGTATGTACTTGTTAGAGAGGCCACATTAAGGTAAGACTACAGTTTGCTTGAATAGAGCAGCTGACTATAAGACATTCTTTTAATATCACAATACCTAAGAAATTGAGTTACTGATGCACTCAGATAATTTCTAGAAGTCCTTCCTCCCCATTTGATATATTAAATGAGAAGGGGTTAGCAGCTATTGAAAGAGTCTCACAAGAGACAGGGAGGTTGAATCACATGGAATAGTTTGGGCTGGAAGAGACCTCCAAGATCATCTATTTCCTCATAAGTCTGTCAAGGTCCCTTCCCTCCAGCATGTTGACTGCCTGCTCAGCTTGGTGCTCTCAGCTGTCCATGTCACCAACAAAGATGTTAGGCAGTGCTGGTCCCAGTACTGTCTCCTGAGGAACATCACATCACTGGCTTCCACTTGGACTTTGAGCCTTTCACCACGACTCCTTGAGCATGACCATCCAACCAATTCCTCATCAGTCAAGTGGTCCATCCACCAAATCCACAGATCTCCAGTTTAAAGGCAGGAATGCTGTGCAGGACAGGGTCAGATGATTTGCACAAGTCCAGGAAGATGATGCCGGCTGCCCTTTCCTTATCCACCAACACTGTCACCCTGCTGCAGGAGGCCATCAGATTTGTCAGGAACCATTTGCCCTTACTGAAGCCATGTTGGCTGTGACCAATCTCCTCATCATTTTCCAAGAGCCTTAGCACAGGTTCCAGGAGGATCTGCTCCTTGACCTTGCAGGGCTAGAGAGGGTGTCATACTCTCTGTCAATAAGCAGATGGAGTGCCTGGAGCTCCCCCTGGGAGTGGAAGAGGAGCCAGGCAAAAGCCTATGGGTTGGATATGAGGATCCAGGATGAAATACAGGGCAGGGACAGGTGACTTCTTAGTGGGAGTCTGCTACAGGCACCTTGGCCAAGACTGCTGCCCAGGCAAAGGGGGGAAGCAAGCACAGGTAGCCTTGGAGGGACAGACTGTCCTACCAGCCAGCAATGAGGTTAGGAAAGGTAATGCCCTGGCAGAATTAAATGTGACCAGGGCATCAAGGGCAACAAGAAAAGTTTCTAGACTTATGTCAGTGGTAAAAGTGAGATTAGAGACCCATCACTACAATTATGGGTCTTAGTCACTGTTTCAGCCCTGAAAGTTCCTCCTTGTTCTTACATCCAGGGCAGCATCACCCCAGGCCGGTCCTTCCAGTACCTGTGTCATCCCTGACACCCTTTGGAAAACTCTTTCCTTTCCTTTGCAGCAGGTGCCAGGAGAACCAGTCCCTATGACCAAAAATCTGGCTGTGCCAGGAACACTGTAGTTCTGTATCTACAAATGGTGCTCTAATTCAGAGAAACCAGGAATATGAGACTGGGCTAGAAATCAAATTTATTATTTTATTATTTCCTAGAAACATCTTGAAACTAATTAAGGCTGTTTTGATGACGCTGTTGTTTGGTTCAGGTTTTTCTTTTTTTTTTCTTTTTTTTTTTCTTTTTTTGTCCTTTTGATTCTAGCAATAAAGTATGAGGGTCAGAAAACCCCTCTTCTGAAACTGACCTCCTTCCTGTCGTCAGCATAAATGTATCTAGGATCAGTTTCAACTTATTTGGCCTTGGGCCAGCCTGGCCATTCAGGATTTCAGAACTCATACCATAGTCATGTACAGTAATTGTACTCCTCTCAGCTTTCACTTTGTGCGACCAAGTATGACAAGCTTCTGTAGTTTTGACTTCTTTCCTTTTAAGATATAGTTATACTCTTAAAAAAATCTGCCAATTACAACACAGAACAGTCTCAAACTATCAACATGACAGCGAGGGAAAATAATGTGGTACAGCATTCGAACCAAAATGTCTTTTACTGTGTTATGTGTCTATTTTTTGTCTATTTTCCTGATTTTTTTTATTGTCTTCTAAAGTGTGGGAGGCAGACACCTCTATGAATTTTACTTTCTTATTTTTTCCTTACAGTCTAATACTATTTTGATAGCGATAACAATTTGGTTGGCTGTAAAATCAAATGCACATTGTTATTAGTATTACTGACTTTTCATTCTCCTGTGTTAATTTATTGTGCTATTCTTTGGAGCTTTGTCACTTCCATACTTTTTTTCTTTTAAAGCTATCATTAATTTATCATTGTAACACCTTCTGCTGCTTTCTTTTGTGAATGCAGCCCCCTGCATGACAAAGAAATTCTATCTTTGTATTCTGATTTGGTTTTACAATGGAACATCAGGAAGAAAATAAGTACAAAAGAAAGAATAAAAGTATATGGAAATTACAAACAAATAATCATATTTCATTATGCTATTTTGCCTCTTGTGAAGGACATGAGTAGACAGTAAGCTCTAAAATATTATGAATTATTGTTTTAAGCTTTACTAATAAAACATCAGTATAACTAACACAGAAGCAAAGACCTAGTATAATCTCTGATCATGCATTGCATGTGCATACTTTTTACATTAATCAGTACTCTCATCATAAGCAATAGGGCTCTTCAGATACTGCAAAAATGTTTGTATATCCAGTGCCAAAATAGTACCTCCTGTTTAGGTACCTCAGTCATATTAATTTTTATGGATCGGGAAAGGTTTTTGAATATTCTGTTATAGATGTGGCCTTAAGTGTTTTGCATAATCAGAGTCTTGACTGACATGTCTTCTTCCTTTTTCACTTAACTAACAGAAACATTGACATACAACATGGCAAATTAGGATATTACCAGAACAATGACTTTTCTTGATTTTGTGCATGTAGAAACTCAAGCATAATTTTAAACTGGAAAAGCATTATGCATTATATTTTCTTTGGAATTTTCTCCCTTAATGAAGAAGAAAAGATTGTTATGATCATCTATTCCAAAATTAGATAACCTAGAGCAAACAGGAAAAATCTGTACTGAATTTAGAGAAGCCATAATTTGCACTACTGTAGGGAGTTCCTGAAATAAACACTCTGCATTCATTTCTGTGTGCTAGACTGTAGATTCATACCCACTCAGACACTAAGTGCCTACTTGCCAGAACTCCTGAACACTGCAAACACAAGCTGAAACCAAAAGGAGCTGGGATTGTGCAGACTCTATCAAAACACAGAAAAATCAAAATCTTTATTCACAAAACAGTTAGACTCAGACTGCAACTGCTCCAGCACAAGTGTGTACCACTACATCTGTGTCCTGACTACCTGAAATTTCTGTATTTCATTCAATTTAGGTTCACAATGAAATGGCAGCAAGAGAATATGAGATACCCTGTTCTGATGACAGCAAAAAGGTGTGTAAGTGCATAAAAACTGTTGCTATAGCAAGTGACCGTATTAAATGTCTTAATGTTGAGGAAGTATTAATGAAATACAGCCTAACTTCACTATAAGGAAACCATATGATACCATATATATATAGATATATATATATTCTGTCAAGCTGTTCATTTCAGCAGGCTCTGGTAAATTGCTGCTTGGGAATAAGAAAGAAATGAGCAGCTGAGCAGAACATCAATAAGCAGTACTTCTGTGGAAATGACTTCACACTGATCAATATTTAAAAGATGTTTTTTTCAAAAAGATAAATGAATGAAGAAGGAAAAAAATAGTACATTCAAATGCTAAATACAGCCTACACTGAGAAAAGTGAGAAAAATGTCATTGTCATACTTGGAATACACTTGCATAACTGTTCAGGCTATTAGGTCTAATTAACAGCAAGTGAACAGATTCTTGCTATGGGGGTGTTTATAGGCAGAATATGTTAAATGCAGAGTTTGACACATTGAAGTTAGAATTCAGTCAGATTTAGGCTAGTGTAAATTTACATAGCAGACAAATTTCTGCTCTGAAAAGGAACTATGAACGAAATATTTTTGGAATGCTAATTCTGAGTGCTAATCTTAATGATGAAAAAAATTTGTGCACTTTTCATCGAATAAATCCAATAATATAAAATATCAAATTATTCTCATATATGTATGGGTAAAAAAATACAGTTGAAATATTCTAACAAAGGTTTCTAATTTCTGGGGTTGTTCTTTCTTTTAGTTTCACTTTGGTATTGTTAGCAGGGAATACTAGTTAGTTAGTAGGGAATACCCCAAACTGCTACAGTATGAAAGCATAGGCATAATTTTAACTTTCATAAGTGAAAAATGACTCTCGACCTGAGGAACTTGTCAGGTAAAGCTAATGCAGCTGTTGTCATGAATAATTCAAACAAATCACTTCAGCCACAGTACAACAGAGCTGACTTCACAGTGGTAACCTCTGTAAATGCTGTCAGAAAACAGATAAATTAACTATTAGTGAGTAAAACTTCCAGTCCTTGGGAAGCAAAAGTTGCTAAATTCTTTCTTGATTAACCTGGCTTACAAAACTTCTCACCAGGTCTTTTTTTTTTTTTCCCTGAGAATTCATCATTTTTAAAACCTTAATAACTGCTTGCTATGTTTTAAATGCAACTTAAATTTGAGCTATAAATAACTACAGACTGTAAAGAAAGTTCCCAGATTCCCAGAATCAGGCCTACAGGCTAATTTCTTCTGATTAAAGGCCCAGTACTGCAACTAAATAATCTATAGTCCTAACCCAAATGTATACAATGTTGTTTAGGTCCTGAATGCACAAATTCCCACAGCACATCTACATGTATTAGTGCTTCTCTTGAACTCTGATAATTAATTAAATACAGTTATAATATAAATACAATGTAAATACAAACATTTTTAAATTCTTGTAATTCCCATCATTTCAGAATAATGAAATGTTACATATAAATACATCCAAGGTTTAAAAAGGATGAATCTTAGGACTGGAAGAAAAATGTGCTGAATGAGCTAATAAGGAACAAACAGAACATATGTATTGAAATGTTGACTGGTAGGTGGATGGAAAACAGACAAGCTCAAAGTCTTTAGAAAAATCAGTACTTTGGAATGATGTTTTGTTGCTAACAGAGAAGCAAGTAAGACCTTAACAGGAAGAATTCTTAACAGGAAAATATTAATATCTGTGAAAATGACAGAAATGACAACCAAAATGAAAGAAGAAATTGTGAAAGTGGCCAAGACTTGTAGGCTTACTGGGCCAGAGTACAACAGTGCTGGAGATATGATTCTGCTGGCAGTTTTTCACATTCCTGTCTACAATTTTAATATATGTTTTTGTGCTGATGACTGTTTGAAAGACAACATAATGATCTTAAATGTTTATTAGATGATTTCTGTAATTATTGCAGACCTGCTCAGAGTAATCATCTGGAACTTCTTTTGCAGGAACTCTTCTTTCCTGATTGTGCAGCTCAGGACAAAGAATTTTCTCCTTACTAGAAAAGTTCACTTAATTTATTCCGTTGCTGGGATAACAGAATTTTTATCATTCTCTCTCTAAGGGAATATCTGTTCTTTTACTACACATTATCCTTTACTTGATTGTTCATTTTTATAGAGAAGTAAGATTTTTTTTTACAATTTAATTTGAAAAGTGGTTATGTATCCTTTATTTCATGTTATCCAATCACCTTGTATTGTATTAGTGAATGATTTTTCTTTTTTTAATCATACTCAAGAGTGTCTTTAAAATAAGTCTCTCATGAAGAAAACTCTCACTTTCACCTCTCTCCTTCTCAGAAACACTGTTTTATTTAACAATTTTACCAAATACAGTTTCACAAGAGATTAGTGTAGCATTTTTTATATGTAAAAAATTTACCTTTACCTGGGTAAATCAGTTCAAAACCTGGCTGAGCAGTAAGCCAAATAAATGTATTAATTACTGACATCCTAATTTCCATTTTAGAACTGTCTGAGCAGCAGTAAATGCATACTTTTATCTACATGAATGTTTCATTAGAATGACCTGGTTGATCGACATGATGTGGTCCAGATGATCTTCCTGACCCTCTTTTCTGTTTTTCCCCTCTCTCAGCATGATCCTCTCAGGTGAGTTGAGGTTCATCATGCAGACTGGTCAAACCAGCACACCAACTGACTCCAGGGCAGGAAGGACTTCAGTGAAAAGAAAATTTTTATCTGAGGAACTTATCCTGACTGTGCTACTTCCAAAAGGCTCCCTCCAGGCTACTTCCAAAAGGATTGTTTAGTTGTTGCTGCTGCCTGCTGCTTGCACATGTGCCTACCTAAGGGAATCTCCAACTAACTGAATTCCTCAGCCCAATCCCAAAACAGTCCTGACAGATAAAGAAACAGACCATGACAGATTTTCACCTGCATTTTTCTTCTTTGCCTTAAGCATCAGAAACCATTACATGTCTGAAGTTTAAGGATATTTACTTATGTACTTAAAGATTTACTTTTCTCCATTGTACTGGCCTTAGACTCCACTCAAACAGCACTGCAGGATGCTGCTACAGCACATAATGTAGACCTGTAAGAAGATGGCTCCTACTCCACAGAGTACAAACAAGTTCTCTCTGTCCATTCTCATGAAAAATTACCTTTGGAGTTTACATGGACTGTTTTCATCAACTCAGACAATGGCATTGATGGGCCTAGTATATGCTTATTCATAGAGGAAACCGTGAGCTGACCAAATCATAAACAGCATACAGGAGCTTAGTACAGAAGTAAGTGACTGTAACATTTGGTGTATGGATTTTTCAAGTGTCACAGTGGCTGTTGAGCCTAGAAAGAATGTAGCACAGATTGTCCCTTCTTTCACTGATAATCCTGAGAAGAAACTTCTTACTTTCCTAAGTATTACATTAATATTTGTTTTATGCATGACTTCTATGCAAACTGACAAATTCTGTGTGGCAAGTTATCTCACTCTATGTTGAAGTATGTATTCTTAGACTACACATCCTTGCAAACACAAGTCACCAGAGAGAATGTTTAAGATACAGTTCTGCTGCAGCTGCAGGCTTCTGGAGAGGAAAACCAAATGCAATTATCCTCATGCTAATGGCACCACTCTGACCATAGGAACAGTTCAGTGCTGCTCATAAGGGTGGTGCTACAGTGTCACAGCCATGCAATACTATGGAGTGAGTTGTGTTAGATGTGGGCAAACTATTATTCTATATTGCACAGAAGACAGTGGACAGGAAATCTGTCCTCATAGAAATCAGCAGAAACATTTCATCTGAATCCTCAAGAGAAACAATGTCCCCTGGAGAAATGAACAAGACAATGAAAACTGACTCCTCTCATATCCCAAGGAATTAAACCTACAGAAACATACAGCAAAAATTGTCAATAAACAATGATGCCCTTCTTTCTTGCCCAGCAGTTTGAATGTTTTTTATGGCATTTAAGACCATTTCAAACAAAATAAACAAGGAAAGGGACAAATTTTTACTTTGTTTCTTACAGTGATTTCTTTTTTCAAAGCTATTAATTGGTTTCAGTTAAGTGGTTAAGAAGGGACACTGCAGAAATCTTTCCTGAAATCTTTCCTGTACATTTGTTTGCCTGACCCTTAACTTCCACAAAATTCTTATGTTTGAAGCACAACACATCTAATTTTCTAGGAGTCTTTTCTCAATTTAGCCATGTAAAAGCTAAAGGAGCTCTCTCTAAACAGAGATTTAGGGTTAGTCAATAGCAAATGAAGTAAGGAAAGTATCACCATGGACTGACTTCTTCCACCCTGAAAGAGGTATCTAAGACAGGTCAGATGAAGTGCTGTAGATGTGTATGTTACTTCTTTAAAGCAGAGAAGTCTTTACTACTAGTTTAAAGACCCTGACCAAGCTTTGGATGACTGGTCATCTTGAGCACACTAGCAAGGAAGTGACAGACTGCAGCTATCTACCTGCTGATGATTTTTATCCCCAGGCCTGAAGTCATTCTTGTTTTATTGAAGAACAAGTTGGGCTCCTGCCTAGGTGGCACAATTAATGGTTGTACCCTCACCATTTAAAGGATTACAAAAAAAAAAGCTAAAATGTTCCCATGTATGAAACACCCAGCTTAACAGTCACACTTAGGCCTGGCACTGGTAGTCAGGGAAACAGTCAGGTTTAGGCCTTGGTTTTTACTGGCAAATGCAATTGTACATCTCTTAGCCAATGCATGAGCACAAATCTGGGCTCTAATATATTCCAGCAGCACAGCCTGCAAATACATGCATCAGAAATCTGGAGGCAGGTGAGCTGTGGCTATCACTAGAAATATAAAAATGTGAAACTCTATACTGCTTAAATATCGTAGAAATTTAGCTTGCTTCACAGCCAAGAATCCAGACACTAATGTGTTCCTAATCAGTGTCTTGTCATCTGGATCCTAAAGGCAGCTGACTTTTTTCTGCTCTGAATCACCCCAATTCCATCATCATCTAGAGAGCATGCTTAGATTCTCTGAAAATCAAGATCCAGTGTGCCTTGCCATAGCGAATCCTCACATCAAAAACAGCATTTGTGTCCCATCAGGACCCATTAGGTTTGTGCCACGAGCACAGGAGAACGCTGGTTTCTTTTGTGCCCTCTATTAATGCCCTCTTTGCTCATATTAAAGGCATGCTGATAGAGGAAAGATGGGCAAAAATGCTGTCATATGCATCCTGCTGGATGCTACTCTTGGAAGGACGACTATCATTCTAGCACTGCAAGTGCCGACCGGAGCGACAGCGTAAGACAGGCAGAGGCATTTGGGGGAGGCTGGGAGATTTTCAAGGGGGGGAAAAAAATTAATTTCAAACCGAAGGCAGCCAGCCGAAGCGAGGGGAGGAGCCCGCTATGGGCTTGGCTCTTCCCTGGGCCGAGCCCGGCAGCGCGGCAGCGCTTGCCAAAGTGGCAGCCCGCTCCGGCGGCCGCTCGGCGCCGAGGCCAGCGCGGCTGCGGGCCCCGCGCCCCGCCGGCCGGAGCAGCCAGCGCCGGGGCGCGCTCGGGTCGGGTCTGGCCGGAGCCCAGCCCAGGCTGTCCCACCGCCCGGGCCGGGGTCCGGCCGCCCGCTGCCGCCCCGGAGGGCGGCGGAGCAGCGGCTCCGTCCAGGCGCTTCCGGGCGCGCCGGGCGGCGGGGGAAGGAGGGGAAGGAGGAGAAGAAGGAGGAGGAGGAGGAGGAGGAGGAAGGGAGGTGTGGGTGGAGGGGAGGGGAGGGAAGGAGGGGTGGAGGGAGGCCGGCTTTTTTAGGAGGGAGACCCTCCTTCGCGGCCGCCCGCTCGCAGCCATGGCTTTGAAGGAGGCGGGCGGCAGCATCCTGCCCATCAGCGACATGGTATCGGGGCCGTCGGGCTCGCCGTTCCCCGAGGTGGTGGAGCTGAACGTGGGGGGCCAGGTGTACGTGACGAGGCACTCCACGCTGCTCAGCGTCCCGGACAGCACGCTGGCCACCATGTTCTCCCCGTGCCGGGGCGGCCCGGCGGCGGCCCGCCAGCTGCCCAGGGACAGCCGGGCGCGCTTCTTCATTGACCGCGACGGCTTCCTCTTCAGGTACGTGCTGGATTACCTGCGGGACAAGCAGCTGGCGCTGCCCGAGCACTTCCCCGAGAAGGAGCGGCTCCTGCGGGAGGCCGAGTACTTCCAGCTGGGCGACCTGGTGAAGCTGCTGTCGCCCAAGGTCACCAAGCAGAGCTCTCTCAACGACGAGGGCTGCCAGAGCGACCTGGAGGACAGCAACTCGCAGGGCAGCAGCGACCGGCTTCAGCGGGCGGCGCTGGACAAGCGCTCGGGCTTCCTCACCGTGGGCTACCGCGGCTCCTACACCACGGTGCGGGACAACCAGGCGGACGCCAAGTTCCGCCGCGTCGCCCGCATCATGGTGTGCGGTAGGATCGCCCTGGCCAAGGAGGTCTTCGGAGAGACCCTCAACGAGAGCCGTGACCCCGACCGGCCCCCCGAGAAGTACACCTCCCGCTTCTACCTCAAATTCACCTACCTGGAGCAAGCCTTCGACCGGCTCTCCGAGGCGGGCTTCCACATGGTGGCTTGCAACTCCACGGGCACCGCCGCCTTCATCAACCAGTACAGGGACGACAAGATCTGGAGCAGCTACACGGAGTACATCTTCTTCAGTAAGTGCTGCCCGCGCCCGGTGTCGTGCCCCTCGCCCTCGTCCCCGGCGGGTGCTCCTTAAGTACAGCTGCACCCCCGAGCGCTCGGTGTCCCAAAGCAACATGTAGCTGGAGAGAAAAGGGGGCTGCCCCGTTTCCCCTCACTCCGCTCTGTCACCGCCATAGTTCAAATTTCATTTTGTGCCTTGTGGGGGGCGGGACAGGACTGCCTAAATTGCCCCGTCCGGAGCGCGGCGTGGGAGCATTTCCCCCCGCACACTCGTGGGGCAGCCTGGGCTGATCCCGCCTCTCAGTGCCGAGGGGCAGCCCGCACGGGTCGGGGTGTCCCGGGGGAAGGGAAGGGTCACTGGTCACGGACCGGGGGGCTGTGACCTCGGGGGGGGGGGTCCCTGCCCATCTGGGCGGGCGCGGTGCGGGCGCGGCTCTGGCGCGGAGCGTTGCGGTTCTCCCGCCAGCGAGGCGACGCAGAGATGCCCGAGCAAGGAAGGGTTTTAATATTTTATCGCTGCGTTTCCTTCGTGTGAGCGCACTGCGCCTGGGCACGGTCCCCGTGAGGGAAGGGGCAGAGAGGGCACAACCAACTTCCTAAGGAACGAGAAAGAGTCTGGGTCCAAGGTGGACGAAAATTGGGAAAGAGAAATTAACCACTCCATAGCCATTTACACAGCTCGTAAGCAACTTCGCTGGTTGGCTGTGGGTAGCCTTAGAGATTTCGGGTCACTCGCAGATAGGAAAACCGAGCGATGACGAATGAGTTTCAATCTGGCAAAGTATGTAGTGCTATGTAGGGCACTGGCCGAGCAGCGGGTCCGGGTCATGAAACTGCAGCTGGATCGAGAACACCATCCCCTGGCAGAGATTTGTCTTCGAAGGGCAGAGGCAGCCTTAAACATTACAGATGTGTTTGAGAGTCGAGCGAGCCGGCGGAAGAGAGATGTGTTCTGCATTCACTTCTCTCTTCTCCTGCCTCTGTGTGGTCTCAGGCTCCCTGAGCAAAGAAGGGATGAATTGGCAGAGCATCTGCCTCTGTGGTGGGGGGGGAGATACAGCCTCTGACTAACTTCACTGGCTAGGCAGCTGAACAGAAGCAACTTGTTTGCCCTGTAAAACTGGACTTAGGCACGGTATTTAACAGAGGAGGGAAGTGTGAATGGTTTTCTACGGGGAGGAGAAATTCATTCGTTTATATTGCTCTGTATTGTATAGATGGTGACTTCCATTTGCTGAGCAGACTTGAGTACTCAGATCAATCTTTGAAACTGGATTAAAACAGTTTTTGAAGATTAATTGCATAACCTATCACTGGTCATATTTCAATGGGATATGTGAAAACTGAGCTCTAGAGGAGCTTCACATTCTCCTGGATGGAATTCTATCAAGTATTTTACATGATTATTAAACCTTCTTTCTCAGAAAATTTGATAAAATTATTTTCTAAATAATATAAAATTTCCTTGAAATAGTACGTACTGTTTGCTTATAAATAGATTTGTAGGTGCATAATTTTTTCCATGAGCATTTGTGATGCTCATAATGTTTTGGTTATTTTTTTTTTTTGTGTGTATGTTACGATGAGGCTGCTGTGTAGAAGAGTCCTCCAATTCACATCAGTGTTCCAAATTAATCCCCAGTGTAATACCACTGATTTATCTGGAATAATGCCAGGGATGAACTGGATGTTGTATGTAATGATTTTTGTTTTGGTTTTTAGTCTTCAAGCTTCTGATGTGAAAAGTAAAATAGTTAGTTAATTACTTAAATTTATACAGTTAACTGAAAATTTATGGTTTTGTTTAATTTTTCAGGTGGGAGTTTTGTTTTGTTTTACTTCTGAATGCAAAAAAGTGACTAACATAAAAATAGGCTGAAAAGGTGTTGGGTGTATTTTAATTTGGCTGCTTGTTATGCATTTAGAATCTTTTTTGTATAACGACTTTATATATTGTTTTATGATCAGATACATTTCTCTGAAATATAGCAATATGGAAACAACACTAAAGAAAATGACCAAAATGGGAAGAGAAACATGTGAAACAGTGGCTGAAGTAAATGCTTTAGTTTTTTTGTTGTCTTTTTTTTAGTCTTACTAGATGTTCAATTGATGGAGACTGTTGATAAAACAACACTTTATTATAATAATAATTATAACATGCCCTGGATGGATTGTGTGTGTGCTGCTGCCTTGCCTGACAGCTGCACAAGAATCCAGCAAAGGGAGAGCGAGCCTTGGAAGCCTTGTGCTCTGCACCAAGAGTGACAAGAGGGATCAGGGCTGAGAGCTCTCCAGCAGCCTTAGCCAGGGCCATGTTCCTTCCTTGCTCATGAGCAGAGCTTAATACACAAGAAGAAGAGCAGTTGCTTTTCAATTCATTCTTTGCCAAATGTCCCCATGAGCCCTGAAGAGGAAGCAGTTTTAGGTAGGAAGTTGCTGATTTCAAAAGCTTTCATGTCCAGCCCTGGACTGTGTTTTACAGGCAACAAAATATCAAGACAAAAGACTTTAGGGAGCCTATTCCAGTTTTGGACAGTGCCTGAGCCTTAATTTGGTGCTAGCAAAGAAGAAACCCAGTTTTATATCCCACTGGAAAAAGCCGTACCTGCATTTACATTTGTTATTCACAGCATGAGCAGCTGCAACTAATAGCAACTGTATTATTTGTTGGTCTGTAAGTCCATAGCAGTCATGTAAACTTATTTTTCACCATTTCTCCTGAGGACTGTGGACAATTCTGTTTCCTAGGAATGGTAGATAGTAAAGTGATTGGAAACCTACATGACGATATATTCATTCTGTTTGTTTTCTGAGGCCATAAGCAGCTTAATGAGTTTCTACCCAAGAGTTACTAAAGAAAGACAAAGGTTTAATCTGTGGCTTGTGAAACATATTTCAGGTCCGTTTCTAGGATCTTTCAAACTTTGGTAGTTGAAATGATCATTCATCACTTTTCTAAAAAAAAGGAAATTACTTTATATTCTTAAACATTCTGGAAGATCAAATTCACCTGGGATACTGCATATGCATTAAACTCATTCATGAACTGCTTAATATCTAGGGATAGATGCAGACTAATTCTGATTGAGGAACCAGAGGTTATTTGATACTGCTTACCAGGAAATAATGCTTCAGCCTTTGGCAATGTGTTATGACAAATACAAAACCGGATTTCCTTCTTTGTATGTATAAATCCTATAAAAAGAAAAATTAAGTTCTTTGCCCCTGGTGGTGTTTGAGCTATCATGCATGCAATGGTAGATTCATCTTCCCAGTTAGTACATGGCCAGAATTTAGCCTGTACCTTGCATTGGTGGCTCAGTTCTGGAAAGTGCTCATAGATCTGTTCCACGTGTCCATTACAAATCCTGTCTCTGTCTCTTAATGCTCACTTAAAGGAGTAAACTTCTATATGGTAGTGAAAAGGCTCTATCAGAGAATACCAGAAACTGGTTTTTTTCGGCTCCATGCTCTCACCTTAGTACACATGAGGATGACTTGGGTCAGGTTAGTGTAACATGAGATGCATAAGCAGTTTGGGAAGGATGCTCAAACTCTTCTGCTGCTTAGCTTCACACTGCCATACAGGATGACAGATTAATTAATTACCTGTTGATATACAGTAGGTCATGGCCATCACAAAAGTTGCCTCTAACTGGAGACAGGAGACCTTGCTCCTTCCTGTGGCTGCAAGCACTGTAACATCTGTTAGCTTACATTTTGTGAGAAAAGGGTTAAATTTACATGTTTAATGTTTTTAGGGGATTTTTTTGTGGTTCATGGTATCTCTCAGTACTGTTGTGTAATGCAAGATTGCCTGTGCATGCTATTACTAGTTTTTTTTTTTTCTTCTGTAGAATCTAATTAGTCCTAATGGATTTTGCTTTTAACATCTGCTATGCAATGTGACTTAGGGGTGTTGAGAGTATTGTGCTCAGCTGAAAGCTTACTATGCTGAACTGACATCTTTATTTTAAGAAGAATACAGTAATATTTCCTGAAAATTTTGACATGCTTTCTATGCTGACACTCCTGTTTCACATATGACAGTTTCTGTTTTCCTTTTCTCTTGTTTTTGTTGTATAACAGGTGACGACGTTAGCATGGATTTATGGTGATTATTTTCCACTTGAAGTCACAGCACTTTGAGATTACACTGGATGCTATGGAAATTGTCATAAACAAGTGATAATAATTTTGTAATCAGATAGGGAATAAGCAGTTGGAAGAAGTGATTTTTTAGGAGGCAGTATGGTATTTTGAAAAAAAACCAACCCAAACTCAAACAAAATGATAGCAGCAACCCCCACCCCAAAAAAAGAAAACAACCACCCAACAACAATGAAACCTAACCAACACTGATTGTGTCATTGCATGTAAAATACTTTGAGGTGTTGTAAGTGCCAAATCCAGTTCAGCATTCCACTGGGGTAGTGAGGGGTTGGTGGGTTGGCACATAACCCTAAACTGCTCTTTTGAGGGCTGAGTGGTGTGAAAGCCGTCCTGCAAATGGTTACTGTGACCATGCCAAGATCTTCTCCATGCATCACTGCACCTTTGGTGGAGTTTTTTTAATCTGGAATAAATATATGTAAGACATTGAGGAGAAAAAGGAGACCAAGGAAGTTACATCTCTGTGACACATGGAGATAAACTGGGACAATTTACTTTGAACCTGAAGCAGAGCATCAAAGATTAGAGTACAGATTTTTAGTGAGGTGAGGTGATGTGAAGGATTAAATCAGTAACACAAGCAAAGTGTAGAAAAGCTTCAGATTTCTAACAGTTTCAAGATCTAGAATGTTGTTTCTGACAGCAGTATTGAGCAAAACCCTTTAAAGAGAGATTTTGTAGGCAGTCTTTTGACTTTGGAAAACTGGTGCAGAACTTTAGGATGTTCTGTTTTATAATTTCAGCTCAACTCTTAATACAGCTTAAAATTAAGTAAATAATAGACTGCTTCTTATCTTGTCATTCTTCCAAAATATATGTTCCTGAATATAAAGGGATGAATCAAAGTGTGCAGTCATAATTAATAATATAAGAATATTACTCTTATGCTGCTACTTGATATAATGTGTGATAATCTAGTCTACTGAAACTGGTATTCTGATGTTAGTCATCATTTCAACCAATAGACTTTATCTCAGAATTATTTTAAAATATGAGACTAAAAAGAACTTTGAACAGATTTGACTTTGCAATAAAAAATTAACCTGCGTTCCTCTACAGATGATACAAAGGCACTGCTGCAGTGAAAAACTATGCCAGGAGCCTCTTGATTTTTTTTAACACTTCCTTCAAAATATGCATAACTCAATACAATGATTTGTGATCACATTTTATCCATTGTCTCCAGTTTCTGACCTTACTACAGTTAAATCATTGTTTAAGTATTGTGGATCCTTTTAAATATTTAGAGCTGAGTGTTGAAAATGTTGTGTGGTATTTAAAAAATAGAATTAGAGATTAACTAAGAAAATCAACTATCCTGGATATTATATACCAGGATCAATGCTAGATAAAGAATAAGGAAGAATTGATGGAAGCAGCTGTTATTTTTGATGTCAGGAAATGGAAACACACTGGTTTTGATATTATCCCAGACCGGTATTTCTTGTGGATTACTTGGGGGAAAAAGCTGACTTTGCTGGATCTGTAATATTTTGCAGGAGAACCACTTCTTGGTGTCAGATCATTTCATAGATTTTCAAGGATTTATGACAGTAGTTGCTGGGAAATGTTTATTTTTTCACAGTAAGATGAGCAAATCGTATTTTATTTTTTCTTTAGCATCTACACGAAATTCTAGTTATCTGCTATTCAAGCACAGAAGTTATGCATACAAAAGCTGTCTTTTAATATTATTCCAGGCAGATGATTTAAAATTAAAACATTACTGCTAATAAAGTATATTTTGCAATGTTTGCTTTCTCAGTGTGATATGGCTGGTATTTCACCATGGCTGGCCTTCTCCTTTGCTGCAAATACCACATTTGTTACACTGTGGTGAGAATTTGTGTGGAAACAAAAATTCACTGAGATTTGCACCACAAGGTTGCTCATTGTTTGTCACATTATCCCCTTTCTTGGCATAGTTCCACACACTGATGTCCAGAAGTTAAAAGCTGCTCAGACAGCTCTCTCAGAGGTCAAAAGTAAGATCCTGTGGGTGTGAGGAGGGAAGAGTATCAGGAAAGGTCCATTTCTTGGTCCAGCTGAACACCAGCATGGCCTGGACAAAGCAGCCAGCAGTAATTGCTTGTGTTCTGGCCAGAAGTAATTGCAAAATGTATTGCTCAGTGTAAGGATGAGCTCAGAATACCCAGATGGGTCAAGAAGGAAAGTGCACAGGGTGCTGTGCATCCATCTCACCCTGCTGGGGTCCTGGGTGGCTCCAGACTGGTGTGGTGCTTAGTGGGGCTTGCAGCCGGCTCAGCATTGTCCTGCATTGTCTGAGCCACTCAGCAGGTCCTGGGTGTCACACACTGACTGCAGGAGAGGTGAATGGTGCTGCTCTGTATCTGCTCCCAGATTTTTCTGCAGATTTTCTTTCTCCAGTTTTGGAGTACTTTACTGCTAGAGTCATTTAAGAAGGCTGTTACAGAGTTAAGCTGGCCGTGGTTGTGTTTGCAGGGCTTTTTTGCACTACAGACTGTTTATTTTATTGGTGGTTACTTGACTATGATTGAAAAAAGTTGGAGGCACTGTACCAGCCTAGATCCTAACCTAACAAACTGATGTTGTTTTTATATCCAAGGGTGATTTTGTTTCACTTCTCCTTACAAGACATGCTTTTTTCCCTAAAGCATGTGGAGTACTAATGCCACTCAAATCATAGTTCTTTTATAAACCAAGCCAGTGGAAGTCCAGTGGAAAATCCTTAAAAAAATTACTAGGCAAATTCCATTTTGCTTTAGCAAATCAAATGCTTCATGATGGATTTCCTGTGGAGGTTGTTCACTCCAGCTTTATCAAACTGCATGTTCTTTTTCAGAAGAAGTAATTTATACTGTACTTAAAATTCATATATTGAATAAACGTTAGGAGAAAAAGGTCCTATGTGTAAAATATGATTCTCAGCAGGATCTCAGTACTTTCATTTAAATGCTTTGTATTTTTTAAATTTTTTATTTTTAAGTCAGTAGTTGCACATTTAGCTTTTACCTCATCTAAATTCAAGAATATTAAGAGAATTAATTCCTTTTTGTTTTTTTTTTCTTTGACCTAAGTGGAACTAATCATATATATAAGGACCAACAGTGTGTGAAACTAATAATCAAGTTCCATTCAAAATTGAAACTTCACTGGGACTGAAGCAACAAATAGCCTTGTGCTAGTCCCTCACATAAAGGTGAAATTCAAACTACATGAGTGGTAATTTGGTTTTGTAAATGTTTCTAATACACAAAATCCTGTCAGGAGTTAGGCAGTGATGATTTGTGATTTTTATGGCAATTTTAAAAACTGATGCCATTCCATTTTGGTTGCATTTTATAAGATTGTGGTAGCCAAACTTATCATGTTGGTTGCATTTTGACAGTGTAGCTTCAGAAGACAAACTAAAGGGTGCATCTTGCTGCAAGGTGCAATTCCATTCATATCATCACAGCTCTAAATATTCTGGGGGCTTCACCAGCAAAAATCACAGTGCTGTTAATGAGCTTCATGATTCTAGCAACAAGATGAATTCAATGCTTTAAACGTTTATGCAAATACTATTTCTTTGTGAGGTTACTCTCCCAGGGTTGCTCAAAAGAGGAGCTGTGCCTTCTTTTGGGATCTGCAGCAGTGTGTTTGCCCATTCCTTGTGCTGTGGGTCTGCCTGGCCTTAAGTGGAGAAGTGTGAAGTCTGCTCTGAGTTACAGCTGGTGCAGTGATTCCTTCATCAATACCTTGCAGCTGAGAGCAGCTGGGTCAAAATGAAGTTGTGCCCTTTCTCATTGTTCCTAACATGCCTGAACCCTGTGGCAGAGGCTCTGAGCAGGAGGTGCAGAGACAGGGGCTGCAGCCTCTGGGGACTGCCACCGCCCCTGGGCTGGCTCTGTTCTGCTCCAGTCACGTATCCCGGACCTGACCTGGTTCTGTCCCAATGACATGCACCTAGCAAAAAAAGAAAACTAGAGTAGCTTATAGAATAAAAAATAATACTTCCTTTTGAAAGGGAATGGTACAACACTTTTTAAAAAAATACTGTGACTAACTCAATGCAGAGACAGCAACTCAGTTCCAAGTGCAACTGCTCATGGCAAGCAGTGCACTGAAATAGGTATTCTGCACACCTCTTCAGGGGTAGAAGGTGTGGGCTGGGAAACTGAGGGGAAAAATCAACATCATTGACTTTTATAAATGAAAGGAAAGATTCCAAGTCTTTGCCTAGCCTGTGTTCAGTTGTATTTAATAATTATAGAGATGTTCTCTTTGCATTAGCAGAAAGACGTTTGGAAACTGAATCAGTGTATTTTATTTTTTGCATAAGTGAACAACAATAACCTTCAGATGCATGTGCATCTTTTGTCTTTCATGCCTGCTGGGTTTTACCCTTTGGTTGTATTAACAAATATTCCCAAAGAGAGAAGTACTAGTGCTCAGGGACTCTTGTTACATTCTGTTGTAAACATTCTCCTGCGACTTAAGTTAGTAGTGAAATTATTCTATATTTTATTGAATGTAGATCTTCAGAGGATCTTTCAAGTATTAAAACTATGTCAGTGCATTCCACAGAAGTTATTGGAAGTGTGCTATCATTCCAAAAGCTTTGTATTAGTGAATATTTTATATATGTTGCTGGGATCTGTGAAACTCTTTATTTAATGATAGGAGCAAAAAGACCCAATATTGCATATATTCATGATTATATAATTTTTTTTTTTCTGCAAAAAGGTTAATTTCATAACTTCTTACTAACAATTTAATTAAATGAGATTACCTCTCTTTTGTTACTCAAATCATCATTAAAACCACCATACCTGCAAAACTATGAGAGTAATGACAGATGTCCAGTTTGTGTATACAGAACTATTCTGTAACACTCTGGTTCTTAATCCAAGCTTTTTCATTCTCATTGAAACTCATGAATACAAAATAATATGAAAATCAACTACAGAAGGGCTAGAAGGCAGATAAAATAAATCAGTAAAATTGAGTGCCAACAATTTAATTAGTGTAATGTGTAGATAATACAGGGGAGAAAGATTAAAACTAAACAATACTTTTTGCTAGCTTTTCTTAGTAAACACATTTTTTTTCCTTTCTTCTCACAGTCACCCTTTTATAGGCAGTCACTCACCAGTATTGTTCTTTTCAGACAGCTGTTACTATTTCTGTTGTTAATGCCTACTGTGGCTTTTGAGCAGTTCTGAAACAAAGCAGAGGCATGGCTACTCTTGCCTTTCCATCTATTTTTGCCTCTTTCCAGTGTATGGTAATATAAATATCACTCATTCTGTCCTTCTAAAAATACCATTATACAGCTTTATACAAATGCTGATCAATACTGCTGAATCTACGTGGACGTCAGGGGGAAAAAAAGAACAAAATAATTTGGCTATTTGTGATGCAAGATAGAATGGGACTGTTGTTCAAGCAAAGTTGTTTCTATCCTCTTTTAAATTCAAAATTCTGGCATCAAATCCCACACCTGCCTTTCTGCTTGACTTACCATTTGAAGTATCCCTTCTTTGGAGAAGAACTATGTGTAGTTAAGTCTTATCATATTTAAAGAGTAAAACAAAACTCTTTAGGGAATGGAGCTAAGACCACTGTAATTAACAATCCTGCTTGGAATTTCTATTTTCCCAGGACCCATAGATTTCAATTTTCTGTTACCAACCTCTCAGAAAGCTGTGCTTGTTTACCTATATTAAATTTCTCATCTTCACACTGTCAGTTAGTTTCTGGGGATACAGGAAGTGAATATAACCTCTCTAAATCTTAGAGAGAGACAGTCTGTGTGGTTTTGTTCCCCCTAAAACATATGGAGTAGTAGATAATTACATCCTTTGGCTTCAAAATAACCCTGTAATTCTTTAGGATAGAAGAGAAAACTTTTCAGAGTTGTTTGTTATTTAGAAAATTATTGGAATTTTAGGAATTTTACCTCATCACCTGCTAAGTTTATATCTTCATGTGACTTTTAGCTGTCTAGTAGTTCAGCCTCCAGTCATAGCAACCCTCATATTTTTATTCCTCTACTTTCAGCATTTATTTTTTCCACCTATAGCTGAAGTAGTTTGGTGTCTAAATTTGTGGCATTATGCCCCTAAAGAATTGCATCTGTGATCACATTTAATTACAGGAAGCAGAATGTGCTGGTGGCAGAGGAGATTAGGTTAAATGCTCTCTGTCTAATCAGTTCCCCAGCTACTGTCTCCTGGCAGTGCTTCCTTCCTAAATCCCATTTCTAGGGATGCCATGAATAAAAACTGCATGGCCTGTGCAAGTCCATGTCTTCAGAAGATGGTTTTCCTTTTCTGGTTTGAGGGGTCTGACATGGACTTAGGAGCAAGGCTGAGCATTGGTCACCCTTGCCAAAAGCGTACATGGGGCTCATGGTGCTTTTGGGTGCTCTTGGCAAGGTGGGGAATCCCAGTGGGTCTGTCAGGGCTAGTACAGCCCTGGGGATGTCCCATGGGTGTATTTATACATACATACATATATATATATATATATAAAGGCAAGAGCTGCATCCTCCAATGACCCCTGGCCAAGCACCATAGTCACAGGTATGCTTCAGTGCCAGAGTACTGAGTCAGGGTGGGGCATTCCACAATTAAAAAACTTGTTATAGAGCGAAATACCTAAGAAATAACTCCTTGAGAAAAACAAAGGGTTCTTGGTCAAAGGCACCAGTAAGACCAGAGTTGCATCTAACCAATATTTATGCAGTGTTATGGCACATTGTTTGTGTTCCTGCAACCATGCTGCTGAAGCAGCTTAAATTCAATAGTAACTGCAAACTTAATAGAGTTAATTTAAATATCCTTTATTTGTCTGTGAAGTATGGAGGGACAAAAGCAGTTGTTATAAGCAATAAGTAATCTGAAATTTAAAAAATAGAAAAAATTATTTGCTTTTTAGACTATGGCAAATTTTTTCATTTATAATTAATATTAATTATGTATGCAAGACTTTTTGTATTGTCGCCATGATGCATAAAGGTACAAAGGAACCTGGAGTGGTTGCTTGGCTGCATTTTCTGAACACAGAAAAAATATTCTGAACACTGAGAAGATATTCTTTGGGTTTTTTTAAATATTTTAATACATTATTTTGAAATCAGGATTATCCTTGGTCATCATAGTGAGATTACTAGCAAAAATAGTTAACCTTTTTAATGAACCATGTAATGAATCCCATTTGAGAATAATATGAAACTAAAATTGACCTCCAAATCAATGCTTTCAATTTTGAATGTATTTTCAGAAAATCCAGTCAAGTTCAGTGAAAATTTCCATCTGCACTTTGAGTACCAGGCAAGCAGCAGGGATAGAAAAATTTGAATTTAGACTGCTGGTTTGGAAAATTTAGTTTTTCTTATCACCTCCGTGACTGGCAATAAACCACACTTATTTCTTTCCTTCCTTATCCCGTGTCTGTAGTGTAGGTTTTGCAATCCAGAAATTGACATTTTATCAAAATTCACTTTTCTTTCTAGCCGTGGTTAGCTCTAATTCATTAATTTGCTCAATTGGGTCAGTTTGTAACAGTGAAAGCAATGCTAGTAAAAGCTATTTATTATCAAGCAGTCATGTAGCATGATTATTGCAAATTACTAGACAATTACTGCTGGTCCAGAGCATGTTGCCATAATTTCAGTTCAAAAAGGTATATGGTTGTAGGCTGTGGATCAGGAAATTAAGACTGTTAAATGTTACATATGGTAGGCCATAAAACTCAGCCTTCAAGCTTCCTAATGGACTTAAAAGTTCCTTGATGAAAGGCAAAACATTTCCTCCATTAAGGAGGTGTTGGAACAGTCTGTGCAGTGATGCTGTGTGTGTTGTGTGTCCTTTGAGGCTTTCAGGACTTTTCTGGATCCAGCCCTGCTGATCTGATCCAACCTCATAACTGACCAGGCTTTTGAGCTGGAGGTTGGACTGCTCCTAAGTTATCTTCTGGTTCTCTTCCCTGATGTGATTTACATTGACATTGGCTATTTGAAAACACTTCTCAGAAAAGGGGAGGTGAACTGCTGCAGGTAAATTAAGTAGATGCTAGAAAGCTATAAATTCTGATTATTCTCAAAGTCATAAACTTCAAAGCTTTAGCTTTATGTTGTCTTTTTACTTACATCAGTGTGTCCTATTAAAAGGGAAACAATTGCTTCAGGATAAAGTTCCTTGTAGGACTTTCTGACCCAAATTCAAAGCCATAGAATTTTAAATATGCTACAGTTAAGAAAGTATCTGAAAAAGTAATCAAACTACTAATTGGGTAGCACTGTCGTTGTTGATCACGTTGCTTGAAGAAAGAACTGTCACAAATTTAGAAAATCACCACTGTTTAAAATAATTTTTATTGTCATTCTTTAGAGAGATTCTGGTGCTATCTCTCATGAAGGTGACAGACTGCCTTGGATTTCTTTGGGTTTCTCTCCATTTTGATGGTTTTAATCAGTCTTGAGTTCCTTTATTGTGACATATTTTTTAGCTGCTGATTTTCAGCTTCTGTAGTTTTCCCCTAGCATAGCTTGAATCAATTTATGTAGCAACTTCAAAAATGCTGAAGAGGATTATTTTAGTAGCCTTTTTTACTATTAAAAATAATAGTAAAGGAAATATGAACAATATGGAGTTGTTAGCAATACACTGTGGAATGGATGCATAGAGTAAATACAAGGTAGTTAATTATTAGGATATTTCAACAGTTTACATTTTTTCCTTCTTGAAATTTTAATGAAAGAATAGAACATGAGGCACTAGTTACTAGGATTATATTAAAAAAATGTTGGATATTCCTCTTGCTTTTCCCACATTACTGAAAAGATTGCTGAAGCGATGTAGCTGAAGGTTCTTTGTGCTGTTAAAAATTCCCTTATGACAACAAGCTAAAACAGAAATATTGTTTGCTTTGACTGACACCTAATAGTTAAATATAGATACATGATCATAGAGAAGCAGCATAATAAAAAAGATCTTAAGTTCTTGTGTCAGTTGTAGGTTGTCAAAACACCTCAATATCAATGAAATTGTGTCAGTTATGCCTACTAATATGTTTTTTTCTCAAAAGTTATTCTTCTAGGTGGGGCATATGTTGTTAAGGTGTAGTGTATTTCCATCACTGTTTATTGCGATGGAGGGATTGGGCAGATTGTTCAGATACCCTTGTTATGAGCTCACCTGCATCCACTTAGAGAACATCTGGATGTCTTGATGGTGTCAGCTAGTCTGTCCCTCTGTGTCCACATTAAATATAAATCAAAACTCAAGTGGCACAGTGTTCAAACACAACCCTTTGGCTTGTGTTGTGTGAACTTTCCATCATTGATGTAGCTTGTATTCTAGAGAGGGTTTTGTTCAGGATGATACAGGATATCTGTACCAGCAATACATAAAACTCTCTTGCTACAGTTCTGGAAAGAAGTCGGCAACAGTGTTAATCAAGAGTTTAACATTCTTGATCATAACGGCAGTAATATAGAGATTACAACAAGTTGTAGAAATACTAAATAATATAAAGGTGTTTATAATCATTGGTCTTTATGAGGGCTCTGCAACTTTTGTAAATTTATCCAATCTATGCTCCATTGGTTCATGTCATGTGTACTTAACTTCATCTGTTCAAAGCTGGTCCAAGCAAAACAGGTCAAATCCTTTGCATGTTCATTGAACAATTGTAGGTAATTTCACAGGACATAAAACAAAGGAAACTAGGGCTGCATGGAAAGGAATGTTTGGAAGACAAGAGAAAATCTTCAGCTAGTACACAAAGAGGCAAAATCCAAAAATTTCTGATTTTCTGGTCTTGCAGATTGCTATGTTGCAATGCTTTCCATATAACATGATTTAGAGAATCAAGTCTTGAAACTGTAAATTTGCAGTAAAATGTGTGGCAGTTAAGAAAAAGCTATTTTATACCAAGAGATTCCTACCATTAAATACTGTAGGATTTTAGTTTCACAGAGTTACACCAAATGAGGCTGCTGTGACCAAGGGCTCTGCTGAGTTTGTCTGACATGATGCAGTACCATCTAATGGAATCCACTGTAGCCTGTCAGGTCAGGGATTTTCCTTAAAAGGGAGGGCTTCTGTGCTTTACCATAAAGTGGAATGATGAATGTTATGAATACCATGAGTGGGTATTCAAAATTGATGGAAGTCAATAGAATTTCATCTGCCTTTTTGTAAATGCTCTTTGTACTTTTTTTTTTCCTTTCTGTTTTTCCTTCTGTTTTTCCTCTTTCTTTGTTATATTGATTTTCCACACTAGATGGCAGTGCCTTAGCACTAGTGCTTGACAGGGGAATTGATTTAATTTATCCAGGGGGAAAGAAATCCCTCTGTTTCATGTTTCCTTCTACATACATAGCTTAAAGAATTGCAGGTGGGAGACTGGATTTTGATGAGCCACATATGGATGGGCAAAGAAAAATGCAATTTTTGTTCCCTTTCTCTTTGTACAAATGGAAGTCTATTCAAGCTGATCGAACCAGGCTTGCATTGGCTGGATGTGAGATGAACTGGGGCTGCCTTTCAGTGCTGTCCCCAAGGAATTGCATGCATAGAAACTTCAAGTGAAAAGCTGTATTGAGTTAGAGCTGAGAGTGCAGCCAGACTCTGAGCAGATTGCCTCACAGTTTTGAGCCATATGTTGTCTATACCGAGAAATCAGTGAGAGAAAACACAGCTTCTTTTTCTTTCCAAGAAAACCAAGTGCTGGAGGGGTGGTGGTGGAGAGCTGAGAGGTGCTGGGGTGCACCTAGGTATTGCTGTTTTAGTGCTGGGAAAGTGCTGGGGCTCATAATTCCACCTACGAACTGGGATGCAGTCCTGGATTGTGTGTTAGTTGAAAAACTGGAAGTTTGCTGACTTGAAGTATCTTAAATAAAAGGTTATTGGAATGAGGATTGAGGGACACCATGATTAGAAACAAATGGGCTCTGGAAGAGTAAATGTGGCAGTAATAGGTGAAGGCTAAAAGCTGGAAGTTAGTAGCTGGAGTTCAATTTTAAATTAGTAAACAATGTTCAAAATTTATGGATGAGGTCCTTGAAAACAGAGGATCATTAAAGCAAGCGTCTATCTCTATTGTTCATATTTTCAACCTTCATGAAAGAAAACTCCAGTTAATGCTCTGAAAAGAGGGGACAGAAGTTTTTAAAACAATAAATATCAAGAGATTCTGCAGTGAAGACAAAAGAAATAGACATATCATTATCAGGAGAAATTAAATACCTTCAAGAGTAGAAAAAAAAAGAAGACACCTGACATAGGATTGATTGACTGTGTGAGGAATAGATGAAAGGAAGAACGTGTAAAAGCACCTGAAAAAACACCCAAAAATTAGAAAGTCAAGAGTTGTCAAAGACATTTTCTCTTCGTAAAATTTATGAACACTATTCTCATTGTATGGTTTGTTCAAAAATAAGATGGCTTTAAGTTTCTGTCCAATTTATACTTCACAAAGGAAAATTTGATGCAATACCTTCACCTTTTTCATTGCAGTTAAACATTTAAAAATCTGGAAGCCTCTTGCCTGCGGCCAGGAAGCATACTGCCGTGAATACATTTTCTTAAAGAAAATTCAGCTTAACTTGGTGGCTCCTGGGACCTCACTGCATGCATTTTCTGCCTTATTTATTCAGGTTTTTTTTTTTTTTTCTACATCCCTCCAGAATGAGCTGGATAAAGCCAAATTGAAATACAGGAAAACAAATTTTCTCCTACTTTTTTACTGGATCTGCCATAGCTGAAATGTCATTAATACTGCCAGAAGGAATGCAGGCCAAATAGATATTTATCTGTCTTCTGCTGCAATATTCACAGAAACTGAATATTTTTTCAAAATATGCTGCTATTTGCTGTCAGTTTTTGCATGTCACAGAAAGTGATAGTCCTGTCTATAATTTATTACATAACTCTGCCAGAGCTAAAGATGCAGATGGCTTACTATAAAAATGCAATTCAAATTATATTTGATAGTATTGCTTAGATGAATCCTTGCTAGTTAAGGGAAGCAACAAATGGTTCTAAGTGGGAATTTGGTGTGGGAAAATGAGCCTTAGTCTTGGGGCTGTTAAGTGGGAGGTAAGAGTTGCCAGTTCTTTAAATCAGAGAGAACAAATGATTGAATATAGACTTCCCACCTCCCAGATGAGTTTTCTAACTGCCAGGTTAGATTGTCAATGGATGTACCTATTCATTTTGCAACAGGGATTTTTTTCTTTCTGAATTTGAATATAAATATCTTCCCTCAGAGGTTTCATAAAACAGAAACTTGCCTTCCAATTAGGCTTCTTCCCATCAGTAGAAAGAATAACACAGAGTTTGAGAAAAAATTGTTTATATGGACAGTATTATGGAGAAATTTGAACTTGGGGATGATACTTGTTGATTGTTTTTGTGTTCTGTTGTGGTTGGTTCTCTTTCATCTTGTGGTGGATGGTAAAACTGGGACTTTCCCTTGGTACAAGGAGTTTCGCTCTTCCAAAGCACTCAGTTTTCAAGACTGGATTATAGAAAGTATTCAAGAAGCAGGGAGGCCCACTGGATACCTGTAGCCATTCTGCAGCCATTTCATTTTCCCCTTCTTTTTCCTTCTTTTTTTAATCAGCCATGTCAAGCACTTTGCAAAACAGAAGGAACCCCAGGAACCTTTTTTTTTTATTCATGCAAGCTGAGAGAAGTTCACTCTAATAGAGGATTTTTATCTTGCTCATGTGTTCTGTCTGAATCTGAAGAACAAATGAATGCCAGGATACTTCAAACCACCCAAATGATTTGTCTTTACTCATATTCATGATTTAATTGAAAGCGGGAGGTTTGTCTTCCAGAACTGGATTTTGTAAGCATAAGGATTACCTTTGTTTGTTAAATGTAAACACTTCTGATTAAAACTTCTATTTCCTAAAAAATCATTGTGCTCTTCTAGATTGTTTCCTTGGGTTTACTCTGGCTGTGTTCCTGAAAAACAAACCCAAACAGAATGCCAACTCTGTCCAGTTCTGATAATCAGGCATTCACAAGGAAAACATTCAAGATGTTCTCTTTAGCTAGTACTGCTTATGGGTTTGTACTGCTGCTTCCCGTTCCCACTATTTCATTGGCCTCCTTCTGATTCTAAAAATGTAACTTCACCACAGGAACAAGAGCACTGCCACTCATGCCAAATTAATGTTAGCACTTCTCACTGCAGCCTTTATGCCATCCCCTTGATCAAGTTTGGTAGATTGCACTTGAATTACTCCATCCTTTGCCTGGAAGATATCCTTCTGACTCACTGGACTTCGGAGAAGCATCCTTATCATAATCTTCATCAATTTTGAATGGCTTTGCTTGTCAGATACTCTTGCAAAATACTCATTAAGTACTCCTGTTGTCTTCCTGTTTTTTGCCTGGACATTAACAGCTTCTATTCTTCTCTTGCCATTACAGACAGATTTGCATTGGAAGTGACCTTAGTGAGCAGGGACACCTTTCACTAGATCAGATTGCTCAAATTACCATCAAGTCTGGTCTTGAATACTTCCAGGGGTGGGGAATCCACAACTTCTCTGGGCAGCCTGTTCCAATGCCTCACCATCCACACAGTGAAAAAATTCTCCTCAATATCTCATTCTTACTTAAATATACCCTCTTTTACTTTAAAGCCATTCCCCATGTCCTCTCATGACATGTTCTTGTAGAATGTCCCTCTCCAGCTCTCCTTAAAGTAATAGAAGGTGCTATAAGGTTCTCCCTGGAGCCTTCTCTTCTCCAGGCTGAACAACCCAAACTTTCTCAGCTTGTCCTGCTGCAAGAGGTGCTCCAGCCCTGTGATCAGCTTGGTTCTGTTCCAACAGGCAGTAAGGCCAGTAAAACCTCTCTTGATGAGACACTTAAAAGGGCTTGCTTTTCTTTTCATATTCTGAGTTAGATGCATAGGAGAAACACCAACAAGATACTCTCAAGAGGTCAAAACAACAAAAAAAGCCTTTACTGGCAACCTAGAAAATCAGAGAACTTTGGCAAAAGCTTTTGAGCAATGTTCAATCAACTTAAAACATGTTAATGTTCCACAGAACATTAGAGTAGCCCATTAAGCATAGGCTCCAAGCCTATCTGACTTTAGATTTCTCAAAATGGTACTCAGAATTCTGGGAAGAGGTAATTAGAAAAAGACAGAAAAGGTACAGAAAAGAACAAACCTTAACTACCACTCATGATTCCAGTTGTGTTCAGCTGATAGAAATTCCAAGAGGAAGGAGGATCAAGATGGACAGGATGAGGTTGGCTTTCTGGGCTGTGAATGTGCAATGCTGGGTCATGTTGGTCATACTCCTCTTCAGAGGCTTATAAATTAAATCATTATGCTTTCCACTGTGAAACTGTTTTTCTTTTACATTTCTTTTCTCAATTTCAGGGGCTTTTGTGTGCATTTTGGTGGTTTTGTTACTGTTAATTAAAAAAATTCTGTTTCCTTATACAATTTCTTCTGACTGAAATACATTGTTCTACCAGCAGTTGGAGGCTGTGGGATATGTGCATTTGGTCCACTCTATCACATTTAATTTCATTTGTAGCAAAATTAAAACCTTTAGGAGACATCAGCTTTGGTTGTTTCTTAATTGTCTTTGCTTTCTCATTTCCATCATGCCACACATATGGAAAACAGCTGGTTCCCTTGTTGGCGTTCCTTAACTGTTGCTTCCTACAGTCACATGCTGGTCTAAATAAATGCAATTCTTCGGGTGGCACAATAGAAACAAGAGATTGGTATTTTCTTTATAAAATGCTATGCTTCCTTCTTTTTCATTCAATTCATTTTTTTTTAACAGGGGCTGAATTACATAATTTCACTGTTTATGCTGTTGTAATTTATTGCATTTATGAGTAAAATTCTGCAGCATACTCAGAATTATTTACTACTTTTGTTTGCTGCTGTAGATACAAATTCTCAGTCCATCTAGAAAAAACTAAGTTGTTTGCTAGATTCAACTGGAGAAGTGAGAAACTTCTTCTATAGTCTGCAGAGCTCTGTGACTGTGTTCTGCTGGGGGATCTACAACAATAGCCAGATTAGCATTTTTGACACTGTCATTTCAGCTGCCCTGGGTTATTCACAGTCAGTAAACTTGGTCAGCAGCTTGTGCAGGTCCCTCACGTATGGTTAGGACATTTTCTCCTCATATGCAGCCACTTCTCAAAAAAGGGAGATTATGGGCAGCAAGATACCTTGGGATGTCCAAGTTCCCACCAGCCCAGCTCTCTGGTGAATGTTTTCTTGCTGTACAGGCAGATGCCTGCACCAGCTAAGCCAAGGCAAGTTTGGCCCTCTAGTTTCCTATGCAGGCTGTCACTACTATTGAAATCTGTGTAGGGGTCTTTTTTGTTTATTTAGCAAGTGCCTGTTTCCTTCAGATGTGGAGCAGTTATGTCACTTTTTTAGTGTGGAGATCTGAGGATTGGCAACTCAAAAGTTGGTGCATGTGGTAAATTGTGGCCTTGCAGTGCACAAGTAATAAAACTCTATGCATTTTATTTCTTAAGGCAGACGCACAAAAAGTAGTCATAAGATTAAATAACAGCTAATAAGATGTTGGAGTCTATATTTTTTTCCTTTTTTTTTTTTTTTTGTTTTTTTTGCAGTTTTTAAACTTTCTGTCTCATTTTAGAAAGTCACCAGAATTTATGTAAGTGTGCTGTCTTATGATTGGACCACAGGTATTGAAGTAGATGCCCTTCCCACTGTTAGAGGCAGTAACTTGCAAAACTGAAATGTAAGAGTATCTGTGCTAATATTGCTACATCATTGTGTAGTGAATTTTCTTATCTTTAAAAAGTTTCTAAGAAATAAAAGGGAAAATGGCCAATTTTACTCAACTTGAAAGTTATTCTATTAAAAGAATTTTAAAAGCTATCCTAAAAATTAAACATCTGTTGGCTATTTCGATTACTTGTACTGTGTCCTGTGGACTTGATTTTCCAGTTTAGGTATGTAATTTTAACATCGCCTCATTGTCATTTTAGCTTTGTGAAATTTTATATTGAAGTGAGTGTTTATGGAAAATACTGTTCTCTACAAAGATGACAAGAGAATCATGAAGCATTAAAATTCAAGAGGAGTTGTCTGAGGGGGAAGGGAACATCATATTCAATCATGCTATTTCTTAAGAAGTCAACAACAAAAGACACAGGATATTTATCTGAAATGATCACAGCAGTATATACAGACAGAAGGCAAAAACAGATCTGGCATTTTAATTTAAATATTCAAAATGGCTGGTCCTGTGGAACTTGTTTACCACTATTAAAATTATTCCTTTTCTTCCTTTGGAAGCTTGTTACAGTTTGGGATGCTGCATGTTGTCATTGTCTGTGCTGCTCCCCAGATCTCTATTTCTGGCATTTGGATACAGTGGGTAGCCTGAGGTGGTGCTGTTCCTCCTGGGGTGGGAATGGGCAAAGCAGGCTGGTGTCCAAGGAGATACTTCTTAGAGACAAAAAGTCAGGGCTGACACAGAAGGCTGGAAACAAGAGTAAGGCAAGGTGAGAGAAAGCATTTTTATTTTCTAAATGGCTAAGAATGACTTAATTGATCAACTGCTAATGCAAAACCCAGAACACGGTGGAGTCACAAGTACATTCCTGTTGGACTTTGATGGACGTGCCTGATATTTATCATTTTGGGTCTTAGTGTACTCACTTTCCTTTCTGACATTTAAAGTATCAGTGGAATTAAATCTTGTAAAATGAAACATCCACCCTAAAACATTCTCTTCCATTATCTTTAATCTATACCTTTTAGTACCAGTCACTATTTATTTACTGTATCAGGGAGACCAATTAAAAAATCTTTCAAAACAACTAGAGAAAATTTGTTCGACGCAATGAGGAGACAAAACCCCAATTCCTGTGTGCTCTTCCCAAATCACATTATAGATTTTCCTCCATTCTTAAACCACATATCATGTATTTTTCCTCCTTTTCGTTTGCATTTTTAAAATCATTTAAGTTGGGGGCGATGTTAATTTTTATTTGAAGCATTTGCCAAAAATCCTTAGGCAAGAATTGCTGAATTTGTACTCTGAGTGTGTAATTCTCCTTTCCCTGACTGGAGGGTGGAACTTGTTTCTGACTATGATGATTTTTAGGAAAATAAATAATGAATGCTACCTCACACCTCCTCTCAGCTTACAAAAGATTTTGAATCCTCCTGAACGAGTTGGCTCAGTGGTGGATTTGGCAGTGTCAGGTTAACTTCATAAAGAGAAGGCCTTTAAGAAAAGGTCTTTACCAACCAAAATGATTAAGTGATTTTATGACATTGTTTGATTTACTAGTAAATTACAATATGTGAAAAGAAAAAGGTAAAAAAAAACCCACCTCCTATTAAGTTTCCATAGTAGCATGTATAGAATATTTGCAAAAGTTTGATTTTATTGCATGCTTCTATTATCTGGCATGAATAGATCAGTCTGATATAATGAATTTTGCTTCACATTTTACTGGGCTCTGACTCGTCATGGCAATACAGGCAGCAGTCAGTGTGACGTGCAGATGAAGGAAGTTTAGCTTTGTGTTGTCACACAAGTTTTAATAATCTACTGTATTTAATGGAAGAGCATAGTGAAGAGGGCTGCAGCCTTTAGCTTCATGTTGTTACAGTTCTTTTATGAAAAACATATCATTATATGTAAGGCTTGAAAACCTATTTATTTTCCTTAACTATTGGTGTTGTATATCTTTGTGTTTCAAAACTGCTAATATTTGTTGCCCAGTTGGTGATGTCAGGATGCTCCTTATTCTGTTTTCTGGAAGTGCAATCCCTGTAAAGTAATAACCCTGGGTCTGGTACAATTCTGGTACAAATACAGCAGTGAGCCACAAATCCACACATTCATGGCTGCTTAAGTAGTTCTGCTGAGGAGGACTATGAAGGATTAGCTCTAACTGAGGTCTGCCACAAGTCAGTCTCAGTCTGCTTCATTTTTGTTTTAAAGAGTATTTAAATTAATGGGATACAATAATAATTTTATTTCTGTGAGCTAAAATATAATTGATCATATCATAATGTGGTCTGCAAAGATTAGAGATTCTTAGGTCTTTCTAATGTGGCTGTGTGGGAGTGGAGTGATAGATATTCCTCTTATCACAGGATGGGTCTTCTGTTCTGCAGGTTAGTAGTGAATCTTAATTTTATATATAATACTGCATTTCCTTTTATAGGAAAGCAATCAATTATCATACAGAATTGAGTAAGGTAGATTATTTCCTCTCTCGATCCTCATTTAGGAATACATTCTGTATCTTAAAGACCAAGGGTAAAGATAACAGATTTCCTCTAGTAACCCATTGAGAGACCTTTAGCTTTTTCTTTTACTGTTCTCTCTGTGCAACTTCCAGCTTTACTGGTTGGCTTGTAGGAAAGTAGGATGTGAATGTGGTAGTGATGTTCCAAATTCTAAAGAGCTAATCTTTTACATTAGTCAGTAAATGTACATCATCCTATGTCAATTTAAATGTACATCTGCATGAATTTAGGAACTATCACTTTGTTCACTATCACTACTTTTGTTGGTTAGAAAGCACTTTAAAATGTCCAGCCTCTGCTTTAGACAATTTATTCTTTTTAAGTGCTGCTACTGCTACAGTTCATATATATGTCTTCTTCCACTAAAAGAACAATCAGATATTTTATGTTTTGGTTTTCTAGGATGCACAAGGCATGATTTTTTTGTGTGCTATTATTTGATTCCTCTGATCTCTACTAGATTTATTTTCTGCATCTGATTCTGTTTAACTTTAATTTTATGAAAAAAGAGAGAATTGTATAGATTGCATTTAATAAGTTTTTATTATTGCCATGGCTTTTACACATTTTAGGATAACATTCATTATTTTCACAAAGCCAAATCATGCAGACATTATTTTATCTGATTAAGATAGTCACGTCTTTCACATGCCTTGTTTTCTTCAGATGACAAATTTCTTGTCATTAGTGCAGCAATCAGTTCACTTGGTAGTAGTATTACATTTCACCCCATTACATTTCACACTACTTTGATTCTTTGCTGATCTTTCGGTCCTAGTTTATTAACTTGTCTGAACCCTTTATTGTTGGGAAGGTTTTTCTTGATCTCTTTTGTTTCTAGGTGTTTTTTCTTCTCTATAAGCTGCTGTGTCTTTTTACCACCACCATGTTGCAACCATGCTGCAACCCTCACAACCTAGAGATACGGGACAGTGTGGCCAGGTAAATGCAAAGCTGCTCTTTTTTTTTTTTTTAAATATCAAATTCACAGAATCACAGCATCATTTAAGTTGTAAAGGACCTCCAAGATCATTGAATCCAACCTTAGACTGATCACCACTTTGTCAACTACTCCATGTCACTAAGTGCCACATCCAGTTATTTCTTGGACACCTGCAGGGATGGTGACTCCACCACATCCCTGGGCAGTCCATTCCAATCCTTAAAAATCCTTTTTGTGAAGAAATTTCTTTTGATGACTGACCTGAACCTCCCCTGGCCCCACCTGAGGCCATGTCCTCCCATCCTAGTGCTGGCTGCCTGGGAGAAGGGACTGATCCCTACCTTGGCTACAGCCTCCTTTCAGGTAGTTGTAGAGAGTGGTGAAAAAGCCTCCTTTTCTCCAGGCCAAAAAATCCCAGTTTCCTCAGCTGGTCCTCACAAGCCTTGTGCTCCAGACTCTTCCCCAGCTCTGTTACCCTTCTCTGGGCAAACCACAGCTCCTCAATGTCCTTCTTGTAGTGAGCGGCCTGAACTGGACACAGGATTCAAGGTGTGTCCTCAGGTGCAGGTCCTTCCCTTTCTATAAAATATTTTTAACATGTAGTTTTAGTGGCTACTTGAATGGGGTAGTCCAGATACTTTTTCATATAGGTTTAGATCCACTGTTGCTTGTCATACTGTGCAGATGTTTTGACAGCCAGTCTTCACTGGGGATTTTCTGAATTATTTTTATAAGAATGTAAACCTATATTTGTTAAAAAAATAAAGGTTTCGTGTTGGGGAATCCCTTTAAGAATAACTTTTGGACATCATATATGTAAATATGTGTGTATGTGTGTTCATGTAAACATATATAGGTCTTTCCTCAACAGCAAAGATTACAAAAAAATTTGGGAGGAAGGATTCTGTGAAAGGCAACAGAAAGTCACTGACTGGCATTTTTTGGTTATGCAGCAGAACATCAATATGTTATAATACACAGGCTCTACTTTCAATGTGTTTATTCCATCAGCATTTAACACTGACAGGTGTGACAGCTGACATTCTCATTAATCTCACTTTATTTTATGTAGAATTAAAAGGAAATGTAGATAAGAGCTGCTGACTATGGGATTTCAGAAGTTTCTTTTTGGCTGTTCTGATGCATAAAATGCTGAGCACTCTATAGCTATAAAAACTCCTTGCTCTTTATAATTGCCAGAGCTACTATAGAAACAATGGAAAAGACACTTAAAAAAACCCCAAAAACTCCAAACAACTAAATACTGTAAAAGAAAATTCCTTACAATGTGATTGTCATAAGCATCAAACACAAAACAAATATTTCTCAAATTTTGAGTGCAGTTTTGTTTTTCCTTGGGAAACATAGTTTTCTGTTTTGATTTTTTTTTCCATTAGACCAAAGCTCTGATTTTCTATCTCAAGTGTTAGCAGAAGGTAAGAGAAGCCATGATGAATGCCAGAATGAGCTGGACGTAAGATTAAGCTGAGAGTAAAGAACAGCAGAATACTCTGTCATTTATTACAACTTCCTAATTGGCAATTATGTTTAGTTACAGAAATCTTTCTATAAGTACAGGGATTTTTTTGTTTTTTTCAAGATAATTCCATGGTTATACAATCTGGAATAATCTCGTAACTGAGCTCAGTGCATCTACTATGCATCTGTGTTACATTTGATTTTTAGTCTGTTACCAAATAATGTGGTTTTTGTCAAAAAGAGAGCCTCTCACCCTGGTGCATACTAAAAGGTGTGCAATGGTTTGGTTGGGATTAGTGGTATTCAAAGTGGAAGAAAGGCTTTTACCCTATTCTAGTCAAAGCAGTGTTTCTTGTTTTCTAAGAATCTGGAAAGTGCTTAATATTGTTACTGATACATTTTTTTAATAGAGATCTCTTTTTTCTAGAATCATAAAATAGTTTGGGTTGGAGACCATCTTTTAAAGGACATCTACTCCAACCCACATGCAATGAGCAGGGACATCTTCAACCAAATCAGGTTGCTCAAAGCCTGTCCAACCTGACCTGGAATGCTTCCAGGGGACTGGGCATCCACCACCTCTCTGGGTGTTGTGAGATCCACCACCTGCTTCAGTGTTTCACCACCCTCATGGTAAAAAAAAAATACAATCTAATTTGACCCTTCTTCAGTGTAAAACAATTACCCTTGTCCTGTTGCAACAGGCCCTCCAAAAATTTATCTATGGCACAATAATAAATCATGCAGTTTGACTTGGAATCTCAATATAAGCTGAACACAGACACAAGGGTTCCCCAGGTATTTGGTTTTTTCAATTTTTATACGCTTATTTTTCTATTACTGGTAACTAAGAATCTTTAATCATACCATTAAAATGTTGCTTGAATAATTTGTTACTTTCATGCTTTTCATGATTTAATACTTGCTGCTCTGTGGATAATTTTGTCCCTTAGCTTAATATGAAATTTCTTTAATTATATCTTGAACTCTACTTTTTCCTCTTACCTGATGCTAAAGATATCCATTAGAAAGAGATGCTACAATTCCGACAAGAATTAAGCCACAAATTTGATACCTGCTGTGAGTGTTCAGAAAACTGCTCCCAGCTGTGATATTAATATTGCATTGTTTATCAGGAAGGTAACTTGCAGGGTTATTTCAAGTTAAAGGCCAGGGTTATCTCCCACTGAGATAATAGCAGCATATTTCTTTGTAGAAAATGATTGGTCTAATTATGTTTTTAACTGTGTTTTCAACTATGGTAGCCATCTAACTACATACATTAGGGTTAAAATGATTTTACGTTATATATTTGGCTCTAAATTGTTCTGGATTCAAATATATTTTTAAATTTTTACATAATAGCCTGTTTCCTTGGATTTGGATATTGTTGTTAATGAACTTTATTGTAGTGTTTCAAGAAAATTAGCTGCATAGAATTCTTGAACATTTGAATGTTTTAGAAGCAAAGTATGCTTTCTTGGTGAGTTAAAGAATGGTACTAATTACATTATTTTTTTAAGCATTAGTAGTTTGAAGGGGAAGTTATAAATTTAGCATATGTTAGAGTGAAATGAGCAATCTAGGTTATAGTCTGTCAGAATTCTACTTTTCCCAGGAGTAAATAAAAACATGAAAAGACTATTTAGTTAAATTAGCTGAAACTTCAGCAGCCATCTTCAGTCATATTGTGTGTTTCATAGTGGTTCTCAAAGTTTGTAGTAAAAATATTTCTAGATCCTATGATTGAAGCTAAACAGATAGGCTGAGAGCAATGTCTGTCATCAGAGACAATGAAAGTGCAATGGTATGAGAAGGTAAAAACCAGCAATTAGTCTTATTTCTCTTGGTGAGTATTAGTAATATTATTTTCAGACTTGTTTATTCCATCACAGTTGAGATTTTAATGCACTTTCAATATATGATTTAGTGCTCATATCATCTCCAGAATGTGTGAGATTACCTTTTCCTTTTAATAAAGTGTAATGCAATCAGAGAATAAAATACAAATCTGCAAATCATTTTTAAGGGCTACACTAAGCATGTGAAAAACTGGAGATTGTAGTGCTTTGCAGAATCAAATCACAGGTGAGGAATTACATGAATAAACCTAAGTGCTTGAAAGAGAAAAAAAAGGGAAAGAAGAAAAGTACTTTTAGTCTTTTTTGTAAAAAAATAAAAAACTAACAGTAGCAAAATGACAGGCTAAAGAAACATCCATAATCCTGGGAAAAGTCATTATGAGAAGTGTTATCTTAGCTGAACAAGCAGCTAACACACTGGAGATTTCAACACTTGAACCTTGTTCAGTAAACAGCATATGGCAAGGAAAAGCTTCCCTTTGTTGTAGCCACTCTTAGAGGCGATGTGTTTAATAAATGGGCTGAGCTCATCCAGATACAGTCAGCTCTTGATCATCCAAGGATGAACCTTTCAGACTCAGGGTTTAGTGTGCTGTGGATGAAGAGATGCTGGAGCTGGCTCTGCATGAGCTGGTTTCGTTTCAGGAGGAGCGCAGGCATGCCCAGCCTGAGTGCACAGTATGTTCTTGACTGCTTGTCGGGTCCAGCTCGGGGATTTCCCCACTCCACACTCACCAGCAACACTTCCCTTCTCCCTCTGCACACTTGCAGTGTGTTCTTATGACCAAGTTTTGCATTTGTTTTGCATCATACTTGAGTTTGAGTTACCCAGGTTATCAGAGTCTGAGAGCGTATAAGGAAGACCTGATGGTTTCCTGCTGTTTTCTCTTGACATTTTTTATGTACCAATTTGCTAGGAGACTATATTAAGAGTAGGAGTGAAATAAAAAATGCTAATTTTAAAGTTATAACTTACATGTGACTTTAAAATTAGGCTTACTGCTGTGTTTTAGTGATAGGATTCATTATCTCTTCTAGAATCAAAAAGACATTCCTACTACTATTTACTGAGATGTTTTGTTTGCCTTGGGCTTTTGGTACTTGGTGAATTTAAAGCATTCCTGCAATGTAGTTCTTCTGCACAAAAATCATGACTGTCCACTTCAGAACTTTGCATGGAGTAGATGCATTCTGCAATAAATAGGAAGTAGTGAGAGATTTAGATTTTATGAGGTTTTATTCACCTCTTTTTCACAAGTCCCATTTTGTGACATTTCCACATCTACATTCAGAATTTAAAACTTTATTATCAGATGTTTCTAATTCTTCACCATAACAAGTGGTGCATTTTGGAGTGCCAATTCTACACATATGTTCACATATGTAATTTTTGGCTGTGAACTATATTTAATAACAGAAGGCATCATTGGCACTGTCAGACCGATTGATTCTCAAGCACAAAATCCAGTCTGTGTCTTGTGAGTTGGCATTCTATTTATAGACTATAATAGACAGAGTCATTTGGGAGTAGTCTAATGGAAATCTACTTATGAGAAGTACTTACATTGCTTTTAAATGAAATTGTATATTTTACTAATAATACATAGGTTTTTAACTATCTTTTTTCTAAGGCCAACATTTAGAGTGCTTAGCATGGCCATTTATGTTTGAGTTATAGTCCAGCATCTATGATCTCACCAAGTCCATGTAAAAAGCCTCACATTTTTTTGATTACTTTCCTGATGGAAAGTGTGTCAAAACACTGCACAGCATGACTTCACCTACCAGGTTAAAGCTTTGCAATCTTTCGTACTCTTTCTGTGAAATGTCTATAATTGAATCCTTGGTCAATCAAAGGCTTGATGCCTGTAATCATATGATGCCGTTTGTTTCATCAATATCATCAACTGCCTCACAGAGAAACAGGAAAGTGTAACACTACAATCAGTGAAATCATGTGAAGTACATATCTGAAAGGTTAAAATCTACATTTCCACTATTTCTGCTGGGGAGTAGCTAAGCAAGAAAAAAAAAAAAAAGAGCGAGCATTTTGAAAAGTAATCTTTTCCTCTGGCCTTTAGTTCCACACAATATGCTAAAATGATAGCTGCTTTTGAAATACCAAGCACATTTTTCTTTGAAAGATTTCCAACTTTTTCATTAATATGTAATATCAAGCTCCTGTTGAAATGGAAATGAGCTGGTATCAGTATTTTTGCTTATTAGTCCACCTGTATTTCAGCCCACCTGCATATGTCCCTCTGGACTTGGCTATAATGTGCAAGCTGGTCTTTTTGTTACAAGGCCAGGGCATTTTCTTATTAATATATGTAACTGTTCTTGTGATATATTCCCAAGGGCTTTGAAAAGCCTTCCTCTGTGTCTTTGAGCCAAATGGAAAATGTAATTCTTCCAGAAAAATTTCAAAAGCTTTGATGTTGCTAATAGCACCATAGGTTGGATTTGGTTTTGAAACATATGGCAATAAAGATAAGTAGGTGTTTCATATTTAAATCTTTAGTTTTCAGGATTTCTCATTAACAGCACACAACCAGAAGTTTCTGCCCTTATTTGTCTTCAGCTTCCGAGATGCATCCGTCATGATCTTTAGCAAATTACTATATATGAAAAGGAGAATTGAGTGAAGATACTTCTGTTCTGAGAGCACTTCCCTTGTAATTCTCACTCATACAACTGCTCAGATTTCAGACTTCTGACTCTTTGTTTCACAGCAGAACATGCTCTGCTTGTTTTTCCCATGGTACTTTAGGCTGTTGCAGTTGTGACCTATTTTCACACTTGTTTCAAGCAGCTTTAGTATAAATAATAAGTTCACTTTAGCTGTGTGTTCACAAAGATTGTCTCTTGCTGAGTAGCACTGAGTTGTTGAATCATCATCCTTCCCAGGCACAACCAGCTGCCTTTCATCTATGCCCATTTGTTTAATCTGCCTTTTCTCTTCCATCCCTTTTTACAGTCTGTCAGCATTAGGGACTGCTCTTCTAGCTTCAGCCTTTCCATTCCCATGTGTTGTTAGTAATGTTTTGCACCTTCCTGTGCCCTTCCCTCCCATTAAGATCAATTTTCAAGCACTGTCCTCAACAGTACCCATCCAGCATGAGTATTTCCAATTTCTTGGGGCCTGTATATGTCTCTGTGTTGTAAGATGGGAAATTAGATGTCTAAGATGCAATTAAAATCCACACAAGTCAAGTGCTACATTTGATCCTTATGCAGCTGCTTCAGACAAGGCAAGACAGGTTAATTTTATGGTACACAAGATGTACTTGAGAGACCTGGTCATCCATCTGGAGCAATATCTCATCCTTTAGGAGCAATGAAATGCAGAAGCAGCTATGAGCCTGTAAAGTTTGCACAAAACACTGCACCCTTGCTGTAGAAAGCAAGGGTGCAGCTCTCTGTCTCAGCAATTATGTAGTGAGGGTTGCACTGTGTTCTTGCTGATCATCTTCACCTTTTGGATGCTGCCCTGGCAGACTGGGGAGCTCCACACCTTGAGGATGTCACCAGAAGCGTACAGAAGATGGCCAAGCTGATAGGAATAGGAGAAACAGAACAGAAGAGGAGGGACAAGGCAGGGTTGGAATAAAAGCTCTAAGGACCCTGAACCATTTTCCCAGTCTTTAGAAGTAGCCCAGATAAAATTAATGAAGATATAAATTTTATCAAAAGCTACCATCAATAGCAAGCCTTTCAAACAACAACTTTTGTTCTTTATTTCTTGCACTTTCTCTCTGTACTCATATCTTCACCTTTAGTTGCCACTTTTCAAGCCTGCTACAGGGTTCTGCACAGATGACTTGATTTGCAATTGTCTGCTGTTTCTGTCAACTTGGGCGTGCAATAATCCTCTGCCTGCCAACAGCTGGTGAAGAGGGATGCATTCAGTATTCAACTCTGCTCATCCCTCCTGGCTCTGAAACTATATGGGGCTGAAAACTGTATCTCTCACCAGTGCATATTTGTCAGAGGCCCCTTACTGAAAGAAAAGCATGTGGGACTAAGAAGAGACAACATTCTTGCCATCTTTGCCCCGAATATTCCCACACTAAACAAAAGTACAGAAGAAGGATGCAAATAATCTGGACAGTCTTTCATTCCTCTAAACCAAACTATGTGAAAAAATTAAGTTTCCTAAAATTCTTTCTCTGCACTCTTAGATTCTTTGAAACTTGCAGTGCACATGCTGACAGGTTTCCTGCAGTAGTGGGAATAAAACCTTCCCATCTCTCACCTGTTCCCTCTTAGCCAGGACCTTGTCCGCTGATGACAAGAGTGTCTCTGCAGCAGATACACAGAGCTGTTTTACTAGAGCAACTTGATTTACCCACATGCAATGAGGATCAAATTCAGGATTATTCCATGCTTTACACCACCACAGAGATGGTTAGCAATTGTACAATTACTCACAGCATGAAAAAATATACATACCAGGTATGTATAACTTCACATTTCCCACCTCTACTGCCTGGTCTGTCTGTGGGGTTTCTGGGACAATCTTTAAATGCAGATTATTTTAGTCTTTCATCTGTATTTGTATTATCTCCCTACAAGCTGTGTAAACTTCCATTCTATTCACCAAAATTGTAGTCTCTCTTGTACATACACATTCCTTCCCCTTATATGTAATACCCATCTCTATAACATGCACATGTAGCACATATCTGCAAATATATCTACCTCCCTCAACTGGGCAAGATTTCTGGGAGACTGCAAGTCCCTCTGCACTGCAGGCACAGCAGCACTGTGTCTTTCTTGAGTAACAAGAGGAAGGAGAGTTGGGCTGTGAATGGGGGCTGCTTGGTGGTGGAATAAATCCCTCACCTTCAACAGAGACATAGGTGCAGTCTGTGTTGTAGTACTGCTGCTCAGAGGTTGTCTTTGCCCAGCTGTGGATGTGACCTGCTACAGATGAGGGATCTAACAAGACTTGTTGGCTGGTCTCCCTTGGCAGTTCTTTGTAAGGCACTTTTAACTGTCTACATTATTTATTCAGCCTGATCATTTGAAGCTTAAATGAGTGAGATTCCTAGCAAAGTCCTCAAATTCATTAGAAATGACGGTCTGTTGCTGGATATGACAGGACCTGGTAATTCATTAGTCACACCAGACAAAGAGCAGAAACTGCTGCACCAGTTGTTTGTGATCTTGACTCATTTCAAGTAATAATCTGCCACAGTCTGGGTGTTCTTTTTTGAAAAGCACAGAGGCATCAATACAGATTCGAGACAACAGCTTCTTGGATAGCATCTCATGTCTCACACAGAGTAATCAGTCGAGTGATTCATTCATTTAACACTTTCTCCTGGATATGCTCTGAAACGCAGAATTTTTGGGGTATGGTCTAACATAGCTAATGTTACTCAACAACCATCTCTTCAAGAATATAGTGACATGATTTTTTCTTCTGGATAATTTTTCCCAAGTTTTTTTTCTCTTAATATTCAGGAAGAACATGTTCTGCTGGTGACTATGTGGTGGTCATTTCTAGGACTTGGTTGGCCAAGGAGGGAAATGAATATCCAGACTTGCTGCAGGGGGAATGGCACAATCCAGCAGCATTTTGGAGTGGGGCATCACAAGGATGGTGATTGAACTACTGCACAGAGGAAGGGCAGACCCACAATATGTGGTTGAAGGAATGGCCAATGTTGCAGCATTCAGAGATTCCTCAGAGCTCAGCAGTGGAAACAGCAGTACCCTTATCAGTTAGCTGAATTTGTGGAACTGAAATATCCAGTCAATGACAGAGGATGTAGATAGAAATGTCTAGATAGAAAACTAGCTATGATTTCTTCTTATATCTTCTTCTTCCATACATCAGGTGCAATAAGTGCCTATAGTGGTAAACGTGGCCAGTTGAAAGAATAGCATGTTTACTTTGGGAAGATTCTCTCTTGTTTCAAAATCATTCTTGAATTCAGAAATCAAATTCAAAGTGCAGAAGCACTTATATTGAGTTGCTCAATGCATCTCTGGTACACTGATCCAATTTCCAAGCACTCTTTTTCAGTGACTGGAGCGACTCTTCAGGCTATGAGTGCTTGCTGCATGTTCTCAGGACTGCTGCTTCCTTCTCCCAGGAGCAAACTCCTGCTGATTCTGCTCATTCTTCTGCAGGATTGCACCCTTCCTGCCAGAGCCCCAGGGCTGTATTTGTGGAGTGGGACATGTCTTGGTGAAGAAGCCAGCAGCAAACAAGTGCAGCTTCTGGTGGTTAGTAGTATGAACAAAATCACTTTCACAGGGAGGAGCTGTGTGTGATAGAATTTTTTCATGGTTCAGAAACAATATTTTGCATATGCAGTAATGGCATCTTACCTGGATATTTATACCCCATATAATTTAAGTGGTCTTTTATGCATACATAAAGTTTTCTGCCTTTTGCTTTCATTTCCATGACTATGTAGGAATCTGATGTCTTTTTCAGAGAGAAAATCAACAAGTCCATCATGACCACTACTGGTATTACCTCTTTCTTTGCATTTTTCAATATTGAGATTTTTCTTAAGCTTTCTTTCTTTAGTCATTGCATCTCTTTAGAAACCAAACCGACAGCCTGTCATGGTAAGTGCTGACTTAGGTTGTTGTATTTTGTCCTTTTTACTGTTCATTTACCCAGTTGCCAGCTATCAGCCTGTCTGGTTTTATGGCCATATGTCATTTCTGTGCACTTATGGCATTTCTGGCACCGAAGAGAGAGATTCTTTGCAATAGATAAATTTGCTGGTTACTAATTGCCTTTTGTAATTCTTGAAACTTTACAATATTTTAATAAATTAATGAAAACAATTTAATGTTGTTGATATTAATGACACTGCTTTTTTTAGATGCTTAGCTAACAACACCAGTATATTGCCATAGCTGGACACATGCTCTGCATGAAAAATAACACTACAGAATTAAAGAAGATACAAAATACAACTAAGCTAGTATACAGTGTAACCTTAAGTGTATCAAAAACAGTGATCCTTGTAATAAATTGGGCTGATGTTGAGTCTTGCCATTGGTGTTTCAAAACTACACTCTGTTCCTTAATAACAATAGTTTAGGAAGACATTGCACATGCTTTGTTGAATTGTTGCTACAGAAAGCTGATTATTCCACATGGGAATCATGTACTTATGACTGTCTGGAAATGCTCTGAAATACTTAGTGGCCTTTTCCTTTTAGAAGACTAAACCCAAGGTACTTGGCTGATTTTAATTGTTTATATGTGAAATGACAGTCCTAGTTAGGAATAACTAATGGTTTCTGTTTCCAAGAGGTCTATAATAAATAAAAAGGTTCTTGTGTGGAAAGTATGAGATACCTGGGGAAATTTGAAAAACATCAGGGCTTAGATGACTCAAAATTAATTTAACCCATGGTTTAGAAAACTTGAATACCAAGGCTGTTCAATTCTATAATAGCTTCAGATTTGAGATGCAAGTTCTAGTGATAACAGTGTGACTAAAAAACCAATTTACTGAATTGTTTCAACAAGAGTTTCTGTTGCCTTCATAAAGTGTGTTTATAAAGATTTACTTTTCATTCTATTTACTCGAATGCTGTATTGTTGTAGTAGTGCTACAGCTCTCTTTTTCACTTGTGACCTTTTTTGTAATGTTTTTCAGAATTTAAGTATGAACCAGCAGAATGGGGAGAAAAATTGAAAGTACAAAGGAGATCTAAAGTTCAAAGCTTTCACAGAATGCCTTAAGGTTCTTGAAGTCTTTCAAATAAAAAATATGAGGGAAATTAATTACTTGCTGGTGCCAAAACATAATTAAGAAATAATAATGCATAACACAATATACAAAATCTAAACAGAAGTCATAATATATTATTAATATCCAAACTCTTTATCCAGAAGCAATTTTTCAACCACACCCCAATAATTTGTTTTTTAGATATACAGATGCAATTTTAATGAATTGAAATAAAGATTTCCAAGTGCAAATTGATGTCTTTGGAGCTATGATATTGTTGCATTTAGATTGCATTTCACAAAGGACCTTCTTCACTTGTAATTTCAAGCCATCTCCAGGAGAGAAGGGCTTCCTCACACACAATGGTGACTTGGGAAGACAAATGCTGTCACTTCAAACATTCCCTCTTCCTCCTCCTTCCCCCCCACTTTATACAGTGAGCAACGATCTCACAAGGTCTGGGGTATCCCCTTGGTCACTTTGGGTCACCTGTCCTGGCTGTGTCTCCTCCCAGCCTGCCACACCCCCCCAGTCCCCTCACCAGTGTGGCACTATGAAAAGCACAAAAGGCCTTGGCTCTGTGTAAGCCCTGCTCAGCAATAACAAAACCATTTCTAGGTCATCAACCCTGTGTTCAGCACAAATCCAAAACACAGCCCCACACCAGCCACTGTTAAGAAAATTAGCTCTACCCCAGCCAAAACCAGCACAATTTATATTTTAAGATAATGACATGACCTCCTTTAATGTTACCTTGATTTCAGCTGGGGCTATGTTCATGCTCTTAAAATTAAAACTGCATCTGAATAAAACTGTAATTTTTAATATGTCTAAAATGTTTTTAAGAGGTGATATTAAGCTAATTATAATGTTGCAATACAAAATGAGCTGTTTAACCATTTATAAGAAGCAGAGTTTGAAAGTATCAAAATTAAGATCTGCTGGCAGAAGGTGTCATGTAGTAAAATGAAGTACACATGGCCTTAAAGCTTATGCTGCAAAAGAGAGAGTCATGAAGAATAGGTAAGATCAATGTCAAATAGCAAATGCCCAGAAAGGTATTCTGATGATCCTATAGTGGTACTTCCTTTACTTGTATATAAATGTGCAAAAAATATTTGGCTGTTAATATTTGAATTGTAGATGCTGGTACACCAAAGCATGAGGCCTGAAAATAGATATGTGGGTACACTTTGGGAAATAATTCTGCAAACTATGTATTTTCCCTAGAATTTAATATATCTTCTCCAAAAGAAACTTGACCAGGAAAAGCTAGACAATTTTGTTGGTAAATGATAAAACTATTCATTTTAAAGTCAACATTAAACTTTAGCTATCTCAAATACTCTTGAAGTAACTATTATTCACAGATCCTTTGTAATATCTTTATGACTTGATCATGAAATTTTAAAATATGATAATGTTTTATGTTTAAAGCAGAGGAAACTTGGAGACACCAAAGAACGTCACTTGGTGTCCTGAAAAAGAGCTAAGAAAATAATTCATAATTTATCTGCAGGATTTTTTTTCTCTCCTTCATGAATACTTCATATCAAACACTTTCCAGTATCAAAATTCAGATGCTGATAACTGAGTTCGGCTTAAATTAATGAATTTGAGCTGGTATGACTTTTTTTTCGTTAACCATTATTAAATTTACAAATGTTTAACATATTTGGACTGGTAGGATATTTTTGACCCTTAGCTGGGACTCTGTACATCCCTCTTCTAGAAGAAATAAGAATAAATAACAATTTCTTGTTGTGAACATTAGGATCTCAGTCTTCAGTTGTCTCTGTAATTTCCTGTCTGGAGTTCTGGGAACCCCGATACTGAAATTCTTTCATTGGAGAAGGCTAATGTAAAATAGAATGTATTATAATTTCCCCTAAAAATGAAATACTATAAGGTTTGTGACAGTGAAAAGGAGTGTTAAATATACATGTTTATAAACTTAGAATAAGTTTTTTTATTGGTCAATGACAACATGAAAAGCTGAAGAGAAAAAAAATAATGCTCAAAGGATGGAGATAGAAGTGCTTTTACAGAATGCAAGAGACATGGAATTTCCTACCCTCAGATTTTTTTCGTCTTATGAAAGATAATCCATGGTCTGAGATATTTATTCTTAAAGAGAAATGGTGCTGATTGAAGTATTGTGGCTGTAGATAAGCATCTGACCTTGAGAATGAGAAATAGTTGCCAAGTTCTAAACAATGATGCTATGTACTTCCAGTTTTAAATGGCATGAAGATGGTGAAGGACATTAACATCATCTGCATAAGAAAAAAATTTACAACACTCTCTGCATTTGATTGTAAAAATATTTTTAAACTCTAGTCTTATATATATAGTTATGTAAATTTTATGCATCTTTTTTCAGACACCAACTTTTACTTAGAAAACTAGGCACAGTGTTTGCTCCCGTCCTGGGTTTCCACTAGCAACGAGTATTTCTTAACTTCACTTAACTACCAATCAAAGACTGATTTTTATTTGTTTGGTTCTAAATGCTCAGGGGCAAAGTGGAAAATAATTTTATCTTGTTTCAGCTAGCTGAAAATCCCTGCCTTCTGGGGCAGCCCATCTGTGCTGGAAGGCTTGCCCAGACCAGTAGTTTGCACTTTATGATTTAATGATGAATGCAGCAGCAGCAGCTCTTGCAAGGACCATTGTAACATAATCTAACCTTAGTGTTCTTCAACATGTTGATTTTAAAACATCAAATACTCTGTACTGCTGGTGATCTGAAATAACAGTAACATGCAGGGCATTTGCTCCTTTGTGAAATGCCCTTCACTGAAAACTAAACCTATTTTGAAAAAGCCCGCTCTGGAAATAGAAGACAAAGTGACTTTTGAAGAATTATATGTATGAAGCAAATTAAGCAAGGTGTCCCCTCTCACAATTTAAAAGACTTTTTCCTATGAAAAGTGCATGCTTAGGCAGCTGGATGCAGATGAGAATATATTAAAATGCAAAATCATTGAATGTTGAGGGGTTGGAATGTACCTTAAAGATCACCCACTCTCTTCCTCCCTTTGCAGATACAGGTAAAGAAGTTAACATGTTACTTTTAGGTAGATAGCTGAAAAAGTTGAAGTAGTTTCCACTATTTATTCTTGTCATGGCTGTGCTTATGAGAGTGTGATGAAGATGGTACCAGTGTTTTATCCCAGCTTTCTGGTTACCAGCAGTTCCCTGGGGATCTGGGAGTCCTCTGTTGTTCTACAGCCAGGTGTCAAGTGGCATCATGCAAACACTGGTATGAGTGGCTGCCATTGACTGTCAGAAACATCTCTGAACTCTCATTTGGTACTGAGCACAGTTGGTTTCACAGCTGGTTTAAATGAATAAAAGAAAGTTTACTTGCTTAAAATATGCCTGATATTACTATAGTAGAGTATTAACCAAGCCTCTGTTCATGCATATTTGACCTGCTATTGAAAACTTGTTGTCTCTGAATACTTAGCTCATGAGATTGCATGCAAAAGCCTCATTTATGACTCTGATTCTTTTGTTCTTTGGCCCGCTGTAACTTTACATTTGGTTTGTTTATTTCTTTGTTTGCATGTGGTGCTTAATATTGTCAGAGCAATGCATTTTTTACCCAAACATTTTCTTTGATGTCAGTGACAGATTATTCCATCACTAAAATAATATTCAGTGCTTTATATTCCTTCTGTTTTCAGCTGCCTGTTTTTGCTATGCCTGCTATAACTAAAACCATAATGTTGTCAGCCTAATTATTCCATATACCTCTTTCCATTTGCTGTAATTTTTAAATTAAAATTCACCGAAACTTTGGTTTTCTAGGATTTTGTGACACCTCATTTCTTGTCCTGAGAGCCAAATTCACACTGTGAATAAGCTTATCTGCCAATAGTGAATTGCCTGTCTTTCTATCTTGACTATGTTTTCTGGCTTAATTGCTGTGAGTCAGCAGTAGGAAATTAGAAACATGCTCCATAATGAACGGAAGCTGTTTGTGAACACAGCCTTTTTCCAGTTCAGAGCGTTTGCAAGTATAAGTTCATTTTTATGCTTTATTTTCTAGGGCCATGCTTTGTTTCAAAATTAATTTTTTCATTTTCAAAACATAATAGCTTGTCATATGTGAGAGGTCAAAATGAGGCAAGAGTTGTAATCTGTGAATAATCAGCCAAATGATCTTGTATTTTGAAGTCTCTGAGATTTGTAAACATGAGCTGTAATTCTGAATATCTGATTATTTGCATGTCCAGCTTTACTCATGTGGAGTGTTCTTGTGCAGTTTTGGAAATGATGCCTTGTTATTCCATGTAGTCAGAGTGATCTTCCCAGACAAAATTTCCTATTCCAAAAATAATGAGTGATACATTACTTTATATGGTGACACACTGTTTTATATCATAAGGATTAAATGGATGACTCAGATGTGATACTGAAGATTTACGCACACAATAAACTTTAAGCATTGGAGTAAATTTAAGTTTGCACATAAGTCTTCCCAGGATTAAATCATAAAATTTAGGTGCTGACTGCCAAATATTTGCACTAAATAGCAACAAAAGTGTTGTACTTGGTATACTATATTTAATCATGTGCCACTCCTTGATTTTTTTTCATTCATAGGGCAAAGACATTGATATTACCTTGAAATCATCCTTTCTTCTTTTCTCTTTTTATACTTTGCCTTTACTTATACTGCCTTTACTTGCCTAAATTAAAAACTTTAATTTTTTTGGGTATCAAAGACAGAGTCAAAGCAATTTGAATTTATTTGGCATGTTTTCACTCTAATTTAAGAAAGCTTTACATCTTCAGAAAGACAAAATGAACAGGTATATACGTTTAGGTCAGATCTGAAGCTCTCAGGAAATGGCTCTTACCAGGTGGTGATGCTAAGCATGTAAATAGGGTTTTTAGATAAAAATTAATGAGAAAATTGCACAATACTAGACATCACAGTAAGCTGCATTTTGTTCATCTTGGACATTTTATTGTCTACAAGTAAAATGTGTAAATAGAAATGCCTCTTTTGAGATGTTGTTGGAGAAGGAATACATACTTCTGTTGGATTTTTGAGCTATAAGGTCAATGCAGGGGTTTTGCTGGGTTTTGTCTGGTAGTTTCAGTCCTTTGTGTCCTGGTTTTTCCATCTGTTCCAGTTTTTACATCTGTGAAGTAGCTGTACTGATTCTGATTGTAGTCAAGAAGTGTTTTGATATCTATTTATGAGATGATGTCTTTAGAAGCCACATACAGTTAGTACGCTATAACATATTGAATATTTCTCCTCATTAAAACATCAAGTAATGTAACATTTTACCTACTCTAAATTCTATGAGTTTCCTTGATTTACCAAGAATCCTTATATACCCCTCAATTTTGGTATTCTTTCTCAATAAATTTCAAGGAAACTCCTGGGTTCACCTTACAATTCAGAATTTAAGCTTTGTTTTTTTTTGTTGTTGTTGTTATTATTACTACTATTATTATTATTATTATTTTATTTTAAAGTGGTTACTGGCATTTGTAAGTTAGAAAGAAATGATTGACAAGTTCACCATAGTAGGATGAAATGAAGACAACAAATCCTTTTCCCTTCTTCCTTTCAAGATTTTAAAGCCAATGTTGTGATTGTGAGCTTGTCTTTTGAATTTGAATGCTTGGAATTAGTATTATTTGTATAAAATTTCTTTGTGTCCCTAGACTAGCCATTAAGTACAGTTCACCTTTGTGGACTTGAGTTCCCTTATGTTTCATAAAGGAGATAGAACCTAAAAGTTCAGCTATTGAATAAGTCCATCTGTTAAAATATATTAGAATAGCTAAATCATTTCTGAACACTGTAGGGAGAATTGAAATATTCCACAATGTTTTCATAATCCAAAATGGGCAAACCACCATGGAAGAACAGTAGTTATTAGGGAGTAGATACACCTTTAAGGAGAAACTCTTCCATTTTACTAGAAGAGATGAGGAGGTGTGTGTTTAGTGATATCTCTCATTCTGTAGAATTGGCAAACTCTGTCTTAAGTTGCAACAAAATTAGTAAAAATTTAGAGCTCAGGGGTTTTTTTCCTGAAAATTGTCATGTTATTAACCTTTCTTAGTGTTACAATTCTGTGGCTTTCAGCCTCCCCCCTGCTTTTTTGACAATGTAGTGAGCTGTGAGTGATACCAGCTACCTGTCACCCACTGAAAACCTTGGTGAAATTGTGCTGGGTTGCTTGAAAGCAACAAGAGGTAAAATTTAGCTGCAGGCATCTTTTTTATGTCTTTTCCTTCTCTTTTTGCTTCTGGCTTTCCTCACTAAGGGGATGGAGAACCTACTTGTAGTTTAGTATAATCCAGGAGGTCTGTGTGGGAAGGTTCAAGCAGCCTGCCCCAAGCTGAAACAGTAAACACTGCTGTGAAATTTTTTAATTCTTATTAAACTGAAAGTTACTTGAAAAGCAACCATATTCATATGGCTTCTGAAACTAAGGGGTTCCAGGAAGGCATGCACATGGAAACATAACTGGATATATAGACAGAAGAGAACAGTATTAAGAAGAGTTCTTGGAAAGGAAATAAAAAATTTAAGAAATGACATTCCAGAAAACCTACTCAAAATCAAGGCCATTACGCACAATCCTATAAAAGAGCACAGAGGAACTCAACTTGTCACAAACTCCTGTGATGAGTGAAAAATGCAGAAAAACCAGTGGGTTCTGAAGTCAAAATAGGATTTTTCCAAATTAATTAAAATTATTTTAATGTTCTGTTAATGTCACAGAATTGACTCATTTCATTCTAGAGACAAATGTGAAAATAAACCAAAATCTCCAACTGGCACAACATTGATCCTCCCATTTTTGCCAAGGTGAATGGAACCCAGTCTCCTTCTCTTGGCAACTTTAGTGCCATATTCAGTGCTTTGTAATGACGTGTCATGATGTGTATCCTTTTACTCCAGCTGAGGTTCCCATCAAAGCATTTACTGTTCCACTCTTTGTCCTTGCCTGAGTCAAAATGTGTCCATTTGGTTCTACTGCTCTTAATTGGTTTCTTTGACCTTCCAGTACCACAAATTCAGCTTTTTATGGTGAACATGTAGGAGACTGAGGCATTAAAAGAAAAAGCTGGTTTCATTTGCTGGCAATTAATATTAGGTTATTCATGCATGTAATAGATTGCTCCTTTTTTCTTCTTCTGACTAATCATAGAGGTCTATTTTAGCTTCGAAGTCTAGAGGATCTTCATAGGCACTGAGTTCCCATCCTCACAGGCAGTGTTCAGCAGTGCTGAAGGAATGGTCTCAGGACTTCCCTTGTACCTCTCAGAAGAGTAAACCTTTACTAGACAGAGAATGTATATTCAGTTCCATTTCTGTGTAGGTATGTTTCTAACTTGAGAGCTAGTCAGCATGCATCAGAGCTGAGTGATGAATACATGGACAAGACATATATTACTTTGGAAAGTTTTGCAGCCACTAAAAAGAATAAAGTTCCATCTGCTGTCCCCTGGTAGCAGGCCTTTGGGAATTATTTCAGAATAAAATGCTAACATAATGGACAAAAAAAATACAGTGCATGTATCTAATGTCTCATAAAGAAGCATCATTCACTTCTTTAGAAAAATTATAGCAAAAGGAAATGGCTTTATTATAAAACAGTGTAAATAAGACTAGTAAGATTAAATGGGATATGAGATTTGTCATTTTTATTAATGAAATGTTTGGCTTGCATTGAGGAACTGTAGTAAGGTTGCTGTCATTGGGACATAATTTAAAAGGCATTATTGGCTGGTACTATTACATATTGGTTTTTTAATTTCTTCTTAATGTATAAGTTTCAGCCTGGTGGTTTCAGCTAAACTTTGCATCTACGAATGGAACAAAAAATCTGTTTCAATTGAATGATTCATGTATAGGAAAATGTAGGTTCTTTTTTACAATCTTTCTCTAATGCATAATTGTAATTTCAAGATCTATGGAAATATTGCAAAGAACTTGTAACAGCCCTAATTGGAAAAGGGTGATTTTTGTGGCTATTTTAGATAGTTAGGGTATCCTACATGGTAAGCTGAGGATTCTCCTTAACAGAAATTCTCAATCTTACTGCAAGTTGCAGTACAGGTAAAAATTCAATTAAAAAATTAAATCTCTGTTACTGTAAAAAAAGAGTCACCTGTAAAATCATGTACTTCATTCCTTGGTCATCACTTTTTTGGAATGCATTGCAAATGTTTTTTTACAAGAAACTGCAAGCAAACCTATGTGCACATACTGTTACGTCTGTTTATTGCAGCAGGTGTTTCCACATGGATGTGGAGACAATGATCAACCAAGAAAAAGCTGATTTTATAGTTTCCTTCTCAATATGTCCCACCATCATTTTATCTTTCTTCATATAGTGAGTTCACTTGTCTTTTTAAGGTTGTAGTGCATTTGTAATATCTTATATTCAAAATACTTTTCCTTTACTGTACAATTTCACAATTTCGGGGGAGAAGAACTATTGTACAAAATGCACATTCCTGGGAAGGGAAGAAGGGGAAAGGTGGGAAAAGTCCTACAAGAATTCTCAGATACTGAGAGACAGTAGATGACTGAGACACTGTTCACTGAAGGTTGGACACAGGGAAAAAATAATTATCATAGTATCTTCATGGTCTTGTATTCCAATACAAAGCTTGTACATTATTGGGATCACTAAATCTGCAGCCCAGAGCTATGGCTGGACACTCACCAGTAGATGATGTGACACATAAAGTGTTTGTTACCAGAGCACTCATGTCTAGCAATGAGCACTTTCTTTTTTGCTATGGATATCCAGATAGCTTGTTAGCATCCTGAAATCCAGAAGATTGAACGGACTGATTTAAAAGTGGATAGGTCAGTCAAAATATATGAAGGATTAGGCTTTCTAAACCAATTTTGGTAGAGAACCAAATAGTTGTATTTGAAATTAATGGGAATTATTGGGAAATTGATAATATTTGCTAGTTATATAACATGCTTTAAAAGATATGTTTCATGCCTACTCTGAAATCTTGTAAAAAGCCCAAACTACTGATAAATTAATTACAGGGAAGTTACAGGTGCTCAGTAGCAGTAGAATGGAGGCCAGAAAGTGGTCATTTTTTTTACAAGATTGCATATAAATAAACCTGTTAGCTTATTAGAGTACTAGAGTGTTGTCTTTGTAGCACGAACTATATCCATTTCACTTTTTACAGGATTCTCAGAACATGATGGCCTAAACCCTGAGCTTCAGAGCCATTACTTTTCAGTGCTGTAGTGGCATATTAGCAGTTTAAGGCTGTTTTAGTGGCTGTACAGACATCATGCCTCCACAGCTGACAGAATACCAGTTTAACACCACATCTGTCCTTCTAACCTCAAGAGTGCTGAGGGCTTTCCTCTATGTCATTAGCTGTGAATAATTTAAAGTTACTGGCAGCTATCATAATTTAGAGGGATGAACCCTGTTCACACGAAAGCAAACACTGGGAGAATTCAAGGAAACCTTTGCAGATGCTCTGTAAAAGCTTAACTAAGTTTCATGTATAGAATTAGGGACAAAATGTTATATTTAGTATTAGCTTCGTGTCATTCTCTTGTAATTATGCAAAAGCTCTATTGTATCAAAACATCGTTAAACTTTTAATCATATATAATGAGGTGTTCAAAACAAATCATGCTAGGAATGGAAGATGTTTTACCTATATGGAAAAAAAGATCTGTAAAGAAAGCTTGATTGGCTGGGAGAACATTGTACACAGTCACAAGCTGCCTGCATAATTTTTAAGTCAGACTCCTTTATATTTTGTTCCACATCTCAGTTAATTCTGCATGAGAGCTCATGGGAGGCTTTTTGAATATAGAGTTCTCCTATGGCAGAAGTGGCTCAGAAGCATTTTGTGCTGAGCAGTGTTGGCCTGTTGGACAGAGACACTGATGGTGTGTCTGGGGACAGCCTCCCCTGAGACTCCTTGGTTTGCTTGTATCTGCTTCCCAGCATCTGTGGGCCCAGGGTGGATGATGAGTTTATTATAATTTTGTGAGATGGGAAAGAGGAAATACAGAAAGAATGTAATAAGAAATATAAATACAGATGAGAACCTCCTTATCTTTTACTTGTTTGCCTTCATAGCTCCAAGTCACAGTATTTGATAACCTGCTGTGACATATGCCATAGATGGGAGAAATGTTGAGCTGCTACAAGAAAGCAGACATACACAAAGGGACACGTAAACACCTAGGCAGAGAGGCAAGTGTTCTGCTGGAAACTGTTTGCTACAATGATTGCTTTTAATGGAATGTAAAACTAGTATTTCTTTATCTTGGAAAATAAAAAATAAGCCTGACTTTTAGGGACAAAGTGTGCACCAAATATTTCATTTAAATACCATTAGATAAAGTATGTTAAAAGCAGAATTGCACATTAGCAGCACAATTCTAATTCCTCAGGTGCAATTAAAGGAAATTGATCTGCTTTGTATTTGAGGCCAAGACAAATAAAACACCTTCAGTTTTAATAATTGATTTGGTAAGGAAACGTTTTCCCATATGTTTTGATATCCAATGTATTAGAGAATAAAGAGAATAGAAATACAAAAATAAACCAGCTGTTCTTAACAGGCAGAAAGGAAGAGAAGCCAGTTGTGCAGTCCCATTCACCACCATGTCATCATGGATTTAGTGCATGGAAGCAGTTTTCCTGGTCATAGCCACGTAGCAGTTACTGAGATTTAGAGGTCCTTTACTAGAACCACCCTTTAAGAATGCATTGGAGCTTTTCAGTTCATTATCTTCTTTAGTTGACAGTGGTGCTATATATTTTTAATGGTATAGAATCAACCTGTGACATAACTGGCAGTGAGAATCTTTCTGGCACTGCACCGTGAATACCAACACACCACAGCAGTATGGCCAGGGACTCAGCTGAAGGAAATCACTAAAATCACTCTCTATTCTTGAAAAAGAAGTGCACAGAATATGAAAGGGCAACATTAACCTTCTTTGTAGTTCTTAGGAAATGAGAAGTAATTAAAAGGTGATTCATAGAGACCTCTGGGATGCACAGGGAATAGTTATGTGGTTAGTGATACAAGTAAAATGTAAAACACCTCCATAAATTAGAGCTTTACTGTTGTGATTTTTGTGTCAAAATATTAATTATATATAATTACAGAGAAAATGTCTATTTGCATGTGAAAATTCTTGGGACTTGAGAATATTTTTTAGAATGTTGTTTAAAATTCATATCAAAATCCATTACTTGTAACTGTTATTCATTATACAGGGGAGGTCTGTTCAGGGGAATATGCACATCTTAAACCTTAATTTCAGAATGCATTTTGATAGGTACCTCTTGAAAACCATTCTCTGTTTTCTGATTCTTATTTCATTTTATTGATTCCAAGACTTATGCCAAAAATGAGGAGCAAAAACAGTCCAGGCAGTCTGTTCTTTATTTTTTTCCCAGTAAAAGTGTATCCAGCTAAATTGTCTGAATCATGAAAAAAATGAACACACTTGGGGAACATACACCTGCAAATGGTTCATTGTGTCAAAAGAGGCTTCACTGCATTTGCAATGCCTGTCTTTTCTAATGAATATTTATCTCTGTGGTTTCAGCCACCCATAGTGTCAATCTGCTCTGCCCATGAGAATGAAAGCACAGGTAGCATTTTTCCCTTGTATCAGCCAGATGTGACTCTGTTGATTCCCAGCACAGGTTATATGAACACATTTAGTTTGTTCCTTGTACAATTCAACCTACTATTCTTCTGAGGATCTACAGGAGGTAATTTTGTAATCAGCTTATTATGCATTATTTTTTTCTCTCTAGTACAATTTTCATTCATTCTTCCTTAATGTTTTTCCACAGCTGACAGATGCTATGTGATTGTGAGATTAATTAATAAAAACATTGCCCTAAAATAGAATCCCAAAGCGCCTTGCTTTCCCTTTCCTGGCTGTATTACACTTTGCTGTATTTTCTCCTTGTCTTTTTAGTCTTTCTCTTCATTGTAAAAATTCTTATAATCAAATGACTTTTTGACATATGAAGATGATACAGATGCAGTAGTCCATTCAGAAACAAACGTACATTGTTGCCTTTCTTAGAAAGGTTTGAATGTTTGTGGATTTTCACTCCGGTCCCATATGAGGAAAAAGCTGCCCTATTACCAGCTTCAGTAAATTTTTGATGAATCTTTTGTGTAGGCAGTCCCAGAACCTCTGTCCTAAAAATGCCAAACCTGTTTTTACTGGTTGCCGTGGGAGGGTTTTTATGTCGATCTGAGCTGTCTCATTTGCCTTCAGGGTAAGTACTATGCTAATATTTAGAAGTGATGAGTTTACCCTTATTTCATTTAGTGAGAAACCAAAAAATTGCCTCTTTCCTCATCCTCCAATTTTCCCTGTTTTAGTGTACCTGGAAATTTACTTTTCTTTCTGATTCCTTTACAGACGAACAAGCTAAAGGGGAAGGTCAGGCATATTTACACTTGACTGTTACAAGGAACAGTATGTTAACAAACCAAGCATGCTGGTTTACTTCCCTTTTTCCTTTAGATTCCTTTGGAAAAATCCATGTCCTTTCAGTGACCTCAGAAAGGCACAGTGTGCTGAGAATATGCACCTTAAGGAACATGTGCTGTAAGAGACCAGAACATTCACTTCCTTCTGCCTTCCCAAGGATGTTTCAATCAGTCCAGAATCTTCTCTCGGGGCAAAAATGCAGAAAGAACAGGTGTGTTATTGAGTCCAAGCTGCTGTTCTTCCCAGAGGGGTGCACAAAAGGAGGATTTATTCCCTTCTGTAGTAGCTCTATGCAGCCAGCCATCATCAGACCCATAACTGCTTTTTGAAACATATCTAATGCAGATTTCTAAGCTGCCACATTTTTATTTGAAATATTCGCATGTGTCTCCTGAAACATCTAAAAGCAACAGACAATACAAGTCTGTGCTAAAAGAAAATAAAAACCTGGAAGCATTAAAATGGTGTCATCATCAATGCATCTTTCCTTACAAATTTTCTGATTACTTGTAATGACTAGCATGTCTGTCAGGCAGTCTTGGCCTCAGATTGCTCACAGTTCTTAGAAAAGGAGGAATCTATTTTATCTATGTATAAAATTATTCTTGTGATAAATAATTTCTTGATGGAACTTTCCATGTTATCTCTCCATAGATAATAGTCCTATTTTCTGCTTCAGGAGCAGGGAGAAGGTTGTAAAATTGAACAGAGGAGACCTTGCTGGATTAAAAATGTAGAATACATGCAAGAGATGGCTAAGGTTTTAAAAATTATTGGTGTTTCAGGTATTTATTGTTTAAATAAGTACTGTAAACAGTATGACAAAGCTGTTTCTTAAGTAGACATCAGTATGGTAACATCACTATAGCTGCAAATAATTTTATCCTGTCATCCTAACTTCCTGGCATTCCACATGCTTTCAAACCTCTCCAAATACCTATTTGTTAATCAGATCAAGAAGAATAGAGAAACTTTGTTGCTTTACAGCATTTTAGAAGGACTGAAAAAACATAAATTCATAAAAATTATGAAGACTGCTCTGAGCTGAGCTTTCCTAGAATACTTTTGTGACAGATATTGGCAGGGACAAAATGTGACTATGAATAGCTATGTAGTTCACAGGTTCCAAAAATAGCTTTATGTGAAGAATTACTATAGCTTAAACTTTTTTTGTCTCTACTTTATGAGTACTTCTACGCTATTAAGAATTGAGATTAATATTTTGTGTAAACAGAGTAGTAATAACTACTTTTTTCTGTTATGTCATTGACAGACTAGAAGTCCATGAACATCCAAGTAATCTCAGACATTATGACATTGAAATGTAACTTGCCAAAATTTGGGATGTTACATAATTACACATCAATTTGTAGCAGGTATGAGATATTTATTGGCAGTTTTATTTATGGAAAGAGAATGATTCCAGAGATTCTTTTGAAAGTACTTGTCTTATAAAGAATTTTCTAAGTAGAGGACAGAATGAGTAGATTTAAATCAAGTGAACTATAAGCAAAATCATCCCTTGCAGAAATGATGAGGGATTGTGCTTCTGAAGATTTCCTTCCTGACTAATGTTGTACTGTCCATTTTTGACTCTCCTCTTGCACAAAGATTTCTGTAAGAGCTACAGAAGATATAATCCTTTGTTATTTAAATTCAAGTAGTTGTTCCTTGAATGGATTCTGAATTTTTTACAAGTTCAGGTCTCTGAAGTGACATAAAATAGTAATTTTTGTAGCTCTGCTTTTGGGTTTCTTCCTGTCCCATAAGACTATGCTATGACTTGAATGTTTTTTCCACTTTTATTTTTAAATCAATAGGACAGTTAGAACAGTGGTTTATAATTGATGCTTATGTCCTGAAGACTTCACTCTATTCAAATTCAGGACTGGTATTTTAATATTTAAAAAACCCTCTAACAAACTGATTGATCAAATTTCAGAACTAAGGTTTAAATATAACTACACCAAAAATACCAGTACTGTAAACAAATACTTCTAAATGCCTGTCATGGTAATTTCAAAACAGGGTTCAAACTTAAAATGTAATTGAAGTTACATCTTTAGGCTATATATTAATTTTTAAATTACCTTTATATGACTTTTCCTATTATTACAATGTTATTTCCTAGGCATTATTTTAATGAAAAAAATATTTTATGTATATTACTGTTTACATATTTTAATAGTTTTCCTATATATGTGAGATGAAATAATGTTCTTTTCAATTCTCATTTATGTTGCTAGATCTGTGAAATAGTTCAGGCATGACATTTTACTCATGCGATAAAACAGAAGTTTTACTTTTCATTAAAGTGTTATTCATGAGCAAATTAACTAAATCCTTTATGACCTTCCGTTTAAATTTATTTTTATGATTTCAGAAGCTTTAAAGAGTTGCAGTTTGTTCTTATCTTTCAAGGTCAGACATATCTGACCTTCATTCTCTTTCACATTACTTTTAATTCTTTGATTCAAAGAATCCCTTATAGTGAAATACTGCTTTAACTTTTACATCCCATCAGTCAAAGGAATATCTGCAAACTATATTGATAAGAAAGCAGAGGTCATTTCACAAAATTAATTTGTTCATGTTCATATTTTTACTATGTTAAGATGCTCCAGTGCAATATTTCTATATTCTGCTTACTCAGAATGAAGTGGGGTTTGAAATAACTGTGTCCTGAAATAACCTGACATCCAAGAGTTACTCAATCATACCTTACATTCCTAAGACAGTCCAACATTAGATTACTGATGTTAATTTTTCAAATTACTACCCACAGTTAAAGTCCTTGATTGTTTTTTAGAGGATGATGAATTCTGACAGTATTTTGATGAATCTTCATTTGAAAACTATGATTTACTGCATAAAAGCCCATTCCAAGGTATTCCATTTTCTCTGTAGCTTTTGATGAGAATCAAGTTATACAATTTTCTGTATTTCTCTTCTACTTTTCCTTGCTAGCAGTAAAAAAGTGGATAATACAGACTGAGTAAAAGGAATTGGGATCAACAAATCAGGCATTAATTCCACTGCAGTTACCACTTCTGCTGCTTGTTGCACTAACTTTGAGTGAATCTGCACATACTCTCTGATGAGCCTTTATTTTTAGCCAGTAATTCCTTGTAGTTGTTCAGTTCTCATTCTGCATTACAGTTGTGCTCCACACACAGAATAAAACTTTGGTTTCAGGTTAGAAAAAAAGTATATTTTCAAACTCCTCTCCTCTGACTTTGTATCTGTAACCACTCTCTCAGTGTATTCTAGCAGGACAATCACATCATTATTGTTATTGTCTTTTGATGAAATACAAAACCAGTACTCATTTCCCCATGGCTGCTTGTTCATCCTCAGGCATCCTCAAGCTGTCACAGCTTTGTGTTACTGAGAATGGGAAGCAGAAAGCCAGTCTGCTGCTGGGTGTTGAGCCTAAAATCCAGCAGATAAAGTCTTCTGGGATACTAAAATGAGACAAAGTCCAATTCAGTATGTAGTTATTGTGGCAGGTATTTAGTTAAGCCTGGTTCAGTTTTGTGCATGACAAGAAGCAGTCTTGCTTTGGTCTTGGGTCTGAACTCAGAATAGTGACCTTAGGAGTGTTCAGTAGCCAGAGAGAATTTTTGGGATGAAGCTTTGAGTGGAAATACTTCCACTGTGCTCAAGTCCCATTTCAGATGTCCACTTTAATGGGATAGAAAAACTCCTGAAGCCAGTCCAGCTCTATCATTATGCATGTATAATCACACTTTAAAACATTCTGTCTGCATGTGTGCAGATAGAGATACAAGTATGAACAACTGACAGTTTGCTGGAAACAGGGAAATGGCAAACAGCAGATCCAGGTGCATTAGGGATTTCTGAAAGTGGTCATTGTGATTGTCCTCCAAGCCCTCCACATCTGATGCTTCCTAGAATATAGGGCAGATGTCCTCAGGTTTGTTCCTGAACATCCTGAAGGTGTGCCTTGGTATTGCTATTTCTGCAGGTGAGACTGGATCCCTCCCAGCTGCTTGCAGAAGCTAACTTGCTGTGGTAAATGGAGTTTGTCTCGGTGGTGGCCATTTGTGATGATAGCCCAAATGAATCTGATTGTGGGCTGACTTCTCAACGTGCCCTTACCAAAGCTGTCTGCTTCTAGAGGTTGTTGACTCAAGTATCCATTTAGCTACACATCAGATCAGGAGTGGGAAAGGATTAACTCTGAAAAGCATTTCAGTTCATGTGTAACCTTAGTGCAACAGCAGCACTTCTGGAACCCAACCCTTGCAGACGCATGTTTAAAAATTATTTTAGGGAAAGCCTTGGAATTGTTTATAAAACAGATACTGCAAATCATCTGCTTTGTTTTAAGAGCAGAGTTGCTGATTTTTTTTAATTCTTTGAAATTCAGCCTGATGGTTCCTGGAATTACTTGCAAATGAATTCCACTGTGGTTTAGTATCATCAGTGGGAAGAGGAGTGTGAAGCTGAGCAAATCTCTTGCCATCTGGAATGTAACCCAAGCACCTGATAGTTCCATTCTGAGTCCCCTCAGGAAGCTTACAATTATATAAAATGTTTAATCAAAGCTGTTATGCCAAGTATAACTGCAAAGCTGACATCAACATAGGAAAAGAAAAGTTAAATGGCTCCATATGAGCTGCTCTTTTCACTAGAATTTTTGAAAGACAGGAAGAAAAGATAATGCCAACTTTGCTTCCTTTATCTGTGAGTTACTAAAACCACGCTTTTAGTAAACACAGTCCTTTGGCTCTACGATGTTATTGTCACTTTTTTAAATTACAGGATTAATTCCCATAGATATATGGCTTTGTGTCATTAAAATTGAGTGTTTTTTCAGTTGCTTAAGACATGCTAATTTCTCTAGTCTAACAGTTAATCAGGCAAAGGTGCCTTAAACCCATCTGGCTTAATGTGCATATTTTTATTCCTTGTTTCAGTTCTTTAACAGAAAACACTGATATATTAGAAGTGGTGATTAAAAAATGAACAGAACTGATAAGCAGTCTTCATGTAATCTGTATTTTCAATAGAAAAATGATACTCAAGTATTAAAATATTGTATCAGATTTGGGACATGATAAAAAATCCCATTTGTTAAAGAAGTTCTATGTAAAACATAATTTAAAACTATCTCTTAAAATATTTTTTTAGAATTTATGCCTATGTAAGGTAAATTTTTATTTATAAAACTGCTGGAATGTAGGCCTTGGGAACAACATGCTTTCATAACAGCAAGTGATATTTTCAACAAATTTAGTTGGGAAATTGTTTGCATGAACAGCCTTTGACTTAAGCTCTGTTTAAAATTTATTTACTCAAAAGAATAAACTAAAAATATTTTTGAAATTCACTTTCTTTTAAGAAAAAAAAAGGAACTGTAGATTTCCAAAGCAAAATATAAATTAGTGAAGAAAAATACTAGCATAAGAGAAGTGATCTTGTGGATTATTTTTCTTTATGAAATGGAATTTTATGAAGCATCTAACTTCACAACGTATTACTACTTCAGATTATTTAAAATTACTACCAATTAACTGAAAATGCTTCAAGAAAAATCTAAATCTTTGAAATACTCCTGAAATAATTTTGAAATATAGAATATGTTTTCTGCATTTTCCTTATTTTTTTGCAGTGTATGTCACACAATCTTATAGTATTGAAGACTTGATCCTCCAGAGCAAGTCTAAAAATGCTGAGAAGTTTTTATGTCCAGTAATATAGATAGATTTCAGGTAACCTATTATTTATATAGCTGTTTAAATAATTGCCTGTATGCAAATTTAATATAGTGATAAATATGCCACCAAATGGTGGTGTTGTTAGCTGAGGCTTTGGCTGCTATGTTATATCAAGTAATTGTTAAAATATAGATATGAGAAATTCCAACTCAGGATAATGAAGCTTCTCTGGTGCTTTTTAGCATTGTAACACACTTTGGCATTGACAATTATTTTAAAGATGTGAGAAAGGAATATAGATCTCATGTTCTCAAAGCCACTAAGGAAGCTACAGATTCCTTAAAGCTAAAGCTTTATTATGCTAACAAAATTAATAGACCATTTTGACTCTTTGAAGAGTATCAGGATATGCTTAAAGGACCTAGTTAGAGATAAATCCATAATCCCAAAGGTCCCACAGATAAGGAACAGGTTCAATTACCTCTGTACCATCTGGCACTTCTTCAGCCTCAGTTCCTTTTGTTGCCTTAAGGCATCCAGCTTGGCCTTTGTAAGTGTACAGTGCATGTTGTGAGTAGGAAGCTCCCAAGGTCACTGAGTCCAGCCTGCTGCCTGAGGAGGACAGTCACCCACCTCACAGCTCAGCCAGTTCTGCTCAGCTGAGTCTTGAAAACTGCTAAGGAAAGGGTTCCACAGCTTCTCTGAGCAGCTTGGGCTGTGTCAAAGTTTCTCCCAATGTCCAGCTTGAATCTCCCAACATGTTGCTACAAGATTATTACATCATGTTATTACATTGTCTGTCTCTATTGGGAAGAGTTTTGTTCCATCACATGGATGCCTACCCATCAACTAGCTGTGGGGTTAACCAATCTCTTCTCCTTTGCAGGTGTTGGATAAGATGGCAGGTGTGCTAAAATCCTTTATCTCTACTAACTAGCAGTGAAGGCATAGCACCATGACTGACTTTTAGAATTCCTTGAAGGAAGGCAGAGAAAGAATCCAAACAGGATGAGGAGCAGATGCAGTAGTGACTCTGTTTCACTTCTCTTGGGCACCAAGGGAATCTTTATCTTATCAAGAGGCATTTTGGTTCAAGGGGGAAGGAGCTTGGCTGGATCCCCACCATGTGGTGGATGAAGTGTACCATCTCAGCAAATTTTGAACAGGAGATTGACATGAAATTGTCTAAGCCTTTACTCAGCTCCCTGGGAAATCACACTGGCCTAATTAGAGGAATACCAGATCTTCAGTTACCACCATGTCTTTCTACCCACTCCCATTTCTTTGATCAGGAGGTTGAAATTTCTGCTAAGCTAGGATAATAGCAGGCTTATCCTGCTGCTTTTAGGGTTCCTTTTATTTCAGTCAGTGGGAACTCTGAAGACAAACTAACAACTTTCAGAGCAGCTGGAGAAGGTACATTAGGCACACCTGTACTAAAAAGGAAGAGGGCTGCATTAACAGGCTTTCAAAGAGACCTATACACACTGAAGGTATGTTAGCACTTACCTGTCATGAAGCTATATTTGAGAGGTACCAATATGAATAGAAGCTTTTAACTGCCAAGAATTTGAAACTTTAAACTAGTTAATTAGAAGAAAAAGAACAAAAAAAAAAAAGTGTGTATGTGTTTCAAGTGTGAAAGCTTGTTTAGGAAAAGTGGAAAATCTCAAAAAACTTGAGTGGTTCTCTGTGTAATTTTTTTAACTGTAAAGCACCTGATTGCCATGCCAGTAAATATCTATTAAGTGGTGCAGAAAATAAATGCTATTATTTCTCCCTTTCATATCTCTATGCCCTTTCAGGAAGGCTCCAAAGACTTGTGAAGTGACCCATTCATCTTAATGAGATACTGCCAGGCAATAAGAACATTTCAGGGACATGGATACTGATAGAAACCTGGGATATCTCAGGGCTTCATCTCAGTGGATCTTCTCATTTTCCCTACTTTAGTTTAGTCTCTTGTGAAGCTTGCTGGTAATTAAAGCATAAAGCTTTATATTGGGATAAACAATTGGGCAACATTACGTGGTTTCTTCTGCTGTTTTAATGTTTTATAAGACTGCTGTATGTATGTGCATGCATTGGAGACAAGAAAAAGAATTTGATTTATTTACCATTAAAAAGTCAAATAAAACACCTGAGACAATATTCCTCAGTATTGCACAAAAAATCCTGAAGAATTTAGTGGGAAAATCAGAATTTTAGCTGCTCCATTTTCACTTGCATGATAACTTTATACAGCATCTTTTTGCTGACATTTACACAAGACAATGCGAGCTGTATAAGAAACTCTAAATGTTTTCATTAGCAAGAAAACTTCAATCAATAAAAGCACCTCAACTTACAACTGAAATATGTTTGCAGGCTGCCCCATCTTTATTGACTGTTTTTGTTCTTCAAGTTTCTGTCTTTCCATTCTCTTTTTAGTATGCTGTTAATAACTATTTTGTCCTAATAGGCAATTATTTTTTCTTTGTAAAATACTATAAATATGCTAGGCAGTCACTAAAGTGATTTTACATCTGTCTCTAGCTACTTTCATTTCCAGTGCCCTTTCTTTTAACTATGATTTTAATCCTTCTCATTTAGCTCTACCACCTGCAAGTGATTCCTTGAATTCTGTTCAATTTACTTCATAGCCTTATCATATTCTTTGACAGTCCTTTGTATAAAACATGCTGTCATTTAAATTATGAGTGATTCTATTGCTTCTTTGTAGCACTTTTCTGAGTTTTACAGGGTACACCTTCAGGTAAAATAAGTTTGACCTTGTTTCATGTGATCAAAGAGCAAGCAAGACTTTAACTGGAATTAAGATCAGCTTCATCTCTAATGCTGCCAACAGCAAGGTTACACTGTCTGGATTGTTCCTTACAAAATAAGGTCAAAGAAGTCAGTTCCTGAGTCCAATATTGAAACCTCCTATTTTCTAAAGAGCTGTGGTGATTTGTTTATGTATATATGTTTAAGGAAATAATGTAAAATAAACAAAATATCTCTGCCAGGTATTCGTTTTCACTTAATCCTGCCAATTGATGGTGGTAGGAGTTGAATCAGCTTTTCTAGACATGCTGGATTCAGTCCTGAAAGGACAAATACCTGAGGTCACAGGATCAGTTGAGGTTTTTTAAGCATTTAAGCCCTCTCATTGTCTGAAACAGTCATGTACCTTTTTGATTCATATTTGCCATTTGTTTCAAGAGGTGGAAGGATGCAACAGAGCAGTTCCTAGCTAAGCAAGCAGTTGTAATTACTATTCACTTTATTTAGTTAATATAACAGGACTTGTTAATTGGGATTTATTTATGGGGAATTTGCTGTCATAAACTTCAGACCCTGATAAGAACTTGGATTCACCTAAAACTTCCTTGGAGGTTTTTTGGGAATCCAGAGCCATATGGTATGGATTGAAAAGCTTGAAAATCTCTAGGCCATGATTTTCAAGCAATGTTTGGCTTTTTAACAAAAATATTACACTGTTCTATTCCATTGTATTAAGGATCAATTACCTCTCCCAAGCTTGTCCCAGGCTGGACACAGAAAACAGTTGTCCTCTTTTATGTTTTGCCTCCATCCACTGTGTACATTTCTTAGGGAAAATCCTGAATTTTCAAGAATGCATCTTGCCTTGTCTTCATTACATATTTTGCAATTTTAATATGATGTTACCAAATGGAAGAAGTTAAAAAGAAGTTATATAGGAAATCTTACCAAAAAGGAAATGCAGTTTTAACAAAGGCTCTCAGAGGTGGAGTATTTTTAATACAATGAAGTAGCATTAAACCTCTTATTGCAGAGAAAATGTTTTAAGTGAAGTATTTTCCCAATATAGCATACAGATATTTCAAAATGCATTACAACCTACACTGAACACTGTATACAGAAAAACATCAGAAGTAGTTAACACATTAAAAATATAACTCTTTAGGCCAAAAACTTCTAGAAACCCTGGGGGGGTTTCCATTTTAAGGATTAAAGAGATTTTTCATTGCATGAAAGAATTCTTATTTCAGGCCATCTGCCCCTATTGCTTTTTTGGGTTTGATTTGGCATCTAGACTAGTATCTCTCTTCCTGTAATTAGGATTTTAAAATTTATTTGTCTTCTGGTTCCAGTAGATAAAGATAGAATTTTTCTGAAAATGATATTATTTTTTCAGGGGTGCACGTAAATCTTCTTATAAAATGAAGAGAAAAATACTAAGACTTTAGTGAAATAAAGCATATGAAGACATTAGGGTTAACATCTTGGTCTCCATTTATATCTTTTGCTGCTGTTCAGTTGGGACTTCTTAATCTTCTGTGAAGAAATACATAATTGCTCTGACAGAAAAATCTTTAACACTGTGTATTTTGGTATTGAAAGTCGTACAGGTAGAGATGCTGATTTTCAGAAGCTGTTCAAAGGCAGCTGGTGGTACTTGAGAAGCTTGAGGCCCCTGCAAGATGCATTAAAGAGCCTCTGGTCTGCACACCCTATTGCAGGTGGGCTCTGTGCCAGGGTAGTTTTCCCTCTGAGGCCAGAGGTGCAGCATTTCAGGCTGATGCAGATGAAACCAGGCCAGGTTTTGAGCAAGCTCTGATGCAAACATTGCTCAGAGCTGGGCGTTGCAACCTGTGCTGAGCCTGCTGTTCAAGGAATGCACACTCTGTCACAAAGCTGTGCATTCTTTACCTGGGACCTGTGCTCCTCTCATGCCACAGTTCCTGCCTGGTTTTGGCTCAGAACACAGGTGACAAGTGCTCTGTGTGTGTGTGTGTGTGTGTGCACAGCTGTGCATCAGTGGGAAATTCCCCAGTCTGTCATTCGTGATTCTTGATCTCTTACAGGGAGGCTTCACATGAGAAAATTGGCAAGTCATATAGTGTATTGAAAATCAATATCTAATGGTGTATTTCTGTATTAACAAATTCATAGTGCTTTGGCTTTGCTGGAGGCCTGCAGATACCAATATTTGGGGGGTTTGGGGGCTTTTTTGCCTTCTTTACAGGCAATGAACTCCATAATCATCCATTCAAGAGTTATGAATATAATCCTGTCTAAGTTTCACTTAATACCTGTTTTATTTTAATGGTTTGAGACTTTTGGAGACTTTTGGAGACTTTTTGAGACTTTTTATTTCCTTAGGTGTATATGGTTTTTCCTTTAAAATGTTTTTCCTCTCATGCTACAGAAGAGGATGTGAAATATTTCTCATTCCACTTGCAATAAAAATTCTTTTTAGACAGAATTCATAGACCCACAATGTTTCTAGCAAAATCATACACTCTGTTAATATTCTTCCTTAGAATGAAGTTGCTAAAAATTGCCATAATATTATTTGGTGAGAGATAAAAAGGGCTTTTATTAATTGGACTCTATGATTACAGTACCTGTAGCCATCAGGGCTTTTAACTGTAAATAAAAAATGGTAAGACTCTCTGAAGTTTGCCACTTAGTGAGTTTTTCTGTACCTTCTTTAAAAAAAAAAAATAGAAAAAAGTAAAATACATTTCTTGAGCTGGTAAAATGACATAACTGCTTAATTATGTGAATAATGGCTTAGAATTCATTTTTTAAAATATAATTTGAATATGTATTGACTGTATTCCTTAAGGGGAGGTAGCAGCAGTAGGCATCCATGAAGACTCTGACTTAAGAGAGAAAATGTGTTGGTGACCTGAAAGACTGTTCTGAGTTTGGGGTTGAGGTGCAGTGAGTATCAGGAAAACTAAGTTGAGAAAGACCTGGAAACGCTGTTTTAGAGCTGTCTACCAAGTACTTGATCATTTGGGCTATTAGTTGTACATGACAATTTCCTTATTTAGAATTTTAGAAAAAAAAATCAATTTGTCATTTGCTCTTTAAAACTTGCCCATACAAACTGGAACTAATGATTTTTTTTTTTTCAAAAGACAGTTGATTGTGCTGCCTGATTTGAGAGGATGCTTCCTTACTGCTTGAATAGTAAGAACCAATTCAGTAGTACTGGGCTGGAGTGGACAAAAAGCTATTCTTCCTGAATGAATTCTCAAGAGAAAGACAGCCTAAAGCATTAATGAAAGTGAATTATTCATCTTTTATGGTTTTTATTTACTTATGATAATTTAAACATTCTTTGTCTATAAATTTTCATCCCTAAAGTGTAAATCAGTTTTGAATTCATGTGTTTTGATAAGAACATAAAATTTGATCTACCATCCTACCAAACACTGCTTCTTGAGAGGTAAATCTCTCTGACAGCTCTTTTGCTTCTGACTGCAATACAAGTTGGAATTTACTTCAGAAAGTGTCATTTCAGAGACTTCTGCCTAACTACTCCTTCATTTATCAGCACGCTGAAGTCAATAGTTGTTTCTTCCACACCAGAAAGAAGAGCAAGAGGAAGTTCAGGATAAATTAATTTTTTTCCCCTGCCTCTCAAACTGAAGATGTTGAGATGAAACTGCAAGATTTATATCTCTCTTCATTGTTCTAGTAAACTTAACACCTTCAGTACCTTCTTCCAGGAATAGGATTTTTTTCTTTTACAGTCTTTGCTGTTGCTTGCCCTGGCTGCAAGACAGGGTTTGTAGCTGTGAGGTTCACAGCATTGTTCAAGGATCACTTGGTGTGAGCCTGGGCTCAGCTCTACATGTAATTAAATGTCTAGTGGAATAGGATCTTGGTAGCTTTAAGTTAACTAAAGCTAAACTGTGCTTCTGTATCACAGTGCAGTCACCAAAGCTGACTTTGGTACTGATCTCTAATGATGGCTTCCCCATCACCTTGCAGTGTTTAGCATCACCTGTGTGTTAGGCAAAGTTGCTTGAGTCATCCTGACAGCTGAGTCTGTAGGTCACATTTGCTACTGGGTTACATCAGGTGGAAAAGGTGGTGTTATTTTTGGTTGGTTGTTTTTTTTGTTCACATGGATGTATATTTGCAAATATAGTTGTTCTCCTGTTCTGGAGAGATTGTTCCATGACTGGAGCTCATGGAATTCAAAGAACAGGGAATTTAGAATTTGAAGCTATGTGCAGAAAATTCAAACTCTCTTTTAGTACTGCATTAATAAGCTGATCTTGAAGGAGGCAAAGTCCCTTTTACTTTCACTTGTAGCCACCCTTTAGGAAGAGATTCAGTACTTGTTTCCCCATTCATTTTTTTATTTGACAGCTTTCTTGCTGCGAGTGAACTCTGGCAACCAGTAGAATAGTGGGGAGAAACAGAATTAAGCATTTTGGTGACTCCAAAAAGCATGTGATTATTGAGCTTAATTTCCCTATCTGCAGTGGTCTAGAAGGAGACTGATGTTCTCTGACTCTTAATTAATAAATCCTATTGTGACCAAGTGCTATCAAAGACAAGCATGTGGACAAGCATATTTCTTTTTCTTGAGAGGATGATAAAGCTTCTCTGTTGGGATGACATGGTTTTCAGGTGAGGAAAAGGTTGTATTTCACACAATCTCATCAAATAGGCTGAAAATATTCTGCATCTAAATGGAAACAGAAAATATGATTGCCACTGCCGATTACTGACACTATATAGTGGCAGGAATGAAATAGATAAGTGTATATAAGTGAAATCATTTGAAAAGAATTTTAATTGCTTTGTTTTATATAAAAGTGAAATAATTATTTCCAGAATATGCCTTTAGGATATGTTGGTGCTTTTCATGCTACTGAGTTCAGCTGTTATAATAAAGGACTTAGCATTTTTGCCTTTCAGTCCAATTAGGTTTTATTATTTTGCTGTTTTCAGCATCCAGAATATAACCATAGTAACTGTAAAATTCCTGAGGAGGAGACCAAATTATTATTACTGGACACTAGATTTTTTTTTCATAGATGGTATTCACTGTAAAAATCAGTAATTTAAGCTCACTTGGATTCATTTTGTAAGTTTCTATTATCAGACAGTTTATCAGCCCCTTAAAAGAAGGTTTAGTTGTTGCTGTTATTAAATATTATTTTTTCTTGTTTTGTGCTGTGAGGGACTGAGATTTCTTACTTCTTCAACTGAGCAGTTTTTTAAGCAAAGACTGTCGCTTTCTTTCCCACAGTTTGCCTCAGTGGGAACTTTTTGCCTCGATGCATTAACCAGGATGTGCTACCCAGACCTCACATCCACTAGACCTGGAATTAGTGCCTTCCTGTTGAAAATGTCTCCTAGCTGTGCTTATCTCAAGTTCCTGCTGTCAGGGCTTATCTTATGACAAGTTCCTCTTGTGGCCTTGGCAGTGTTTTGAGACAGGCAACTGTGATCTTTAGGTGCTTGCAACCTTGTATGTAGAACTTTTGAAGGCAGGGTCCACAGCCTGATTTGTGTCATCCAGCCTAAAAAACCTCCTTCAGATTTCCTGTAACCTACAATAAAAAAAAATAAAAATTCTTTAAGCTTTAAAATCTGCTGAACTTCAGAAAGTACTAACCTTCAAAATTCTTTAGCTTCTTATAGAAGATCCACTGCTGGGAAATTGATGTCTCATATCTGCAAAACTCAAATCAGTATTCAGTCACAAATCACCAACTTTATGCCACGCATGATTAGTATCAATTTCTCATCATGGAATTTGTCTGGATGCTGCTAGTAGTTAGGTAGAAAAAATGAATGATTATACATCCCAAAGGAAAAGCACTTTCTTTCTGAACACTTATAGGTGTTAAATTTAGCTTCATTAGAACATACTCATATTATCTGGATGAACAGTCAATGAATAAAAGAAATTAACTGCTGTGTGTAGCATTCAAAATATTTCCAATAGGCACTGAATTCAGAGTCACCTATTTTCCATTTTCTAAATAGATGTTTATTATAGATGTTTATGTTGCTCTGTTAGTAAATAAATCACTTTTCTTCACAGTATAGTAGTAATGCCATATAGGCCATGATGTAGTGACACATGGTATGATAGCAAAAGAAGATACTTAAATCAGAGATACTTTGAATTCTTTCCTGAAGAATAAATTTCTGATGAAACACAGAAATGTACAGGTAGGAAAATGCATAATCTTCCTCATCTTTGTATTTATCAGGCATGGCTGTTACAAATGGTTTAATATTTTGTTAGAAATGACAATTTGAAAGAAGCTTTTCTGCTTTATAACTATTAGTTACTAGAAGTATCAATGCATTTTACTTCTTTATCTGAAGGAAAGTGTAAGGAAAGCACTGATCATGGGGAGTAAACTAACAGAAGTACAGAAATCTTTGAAGTAGACACAGTAACTCTGACCCTATGTATGAAGTTGTAAAGTTCTCGAGGTACAAAATTGTAATAACCTATTACAATGCTCCTATATCTTCTACCCTTTCCCATGTTCCATACTGGAAATGGAGACTAAAATAACCTACTTCTCCCTTCTCCCCAAAAATAACATACATTAATTAAAGTCTGATGAATTTCCAGCAGCCCAAAAAATGGTAAGGAGCTGCTGTTTTGGTGGCCAGCTGTGTTGTGGATCTCCATGAGAAAGGAGTCAGTGAAGATCTCGTTTCTCTCCCCGTCCAAGCTCTTACACTGATGGCAGCTCTGGGTGCATCTTCTGCACTGGGAATGCAAAGGCTCGGTGTCTGTGCCCCAGGGGTGGCCCTGAGGCTGGCTGCTACCACTGTGTGCCCTGGTTTTCACTGCCTGAGAGCCCAGGCACTCCTCCTCACCATGAGAGTCAGATCAGGTTAGACACAGGGGCAGTGTGCACCCACCCTCCTCCCACAACAATGCTCCTTCTAAAAATAATTCCAGTAAGCCACATTCTAACCCAGAAGGTGATTGGGAAGCATTAACTGTGATTGTGTGATTCAGGTGTTACCTGGGTAGCTTGGACAGCTCTTCCTCGAGTCATTTCTGGTTTTTCACATGGTTCTCTCTAGAAGCATCCTGTGCAAAGCTCTTGATAGAGAAAATGTAATAACAAGTTATTATCAATTTTGGGAAGTTGTTTGTATGATACTTTTAGATGATTCCCATTTTATGTAAGAAAAGTTGTGCCCCCCTCCCGTACCTTTTCTGCTTAGTTCAGAGAATCTAAAATTTCTTGCCACAGTGATACAGAATGTAGGCAACATGGGTAAAAGAAGTATAATATGCTTTCAGTCATGTAGTTTGAAATTAATTAAATCAAACTGCAAAACAAATGAAAGAGCAGGAATTAGAATAAAATCTATTAATGACTGCATCTTCACACTTCGTTGTTAAGCATTGTTTCACAGTCCCCAATGAACCAGCTATTGTCTCCTGTAACATCAAGAGATTCTAAGGTGTTCTTTTGAAAAAAAGACAATATCAGGCCTCTTCCATACCTGAATATCCAGGATACATACTGGGCACTGCTCAGCCACACAGCCCTGTGAGACACATCTGGAGGGCTGTGTTTGTGGTGGGCTCCCCAATACTAGCAAGACATAGACATAATGGAGACACAAAAATTATTAAAGGCTTAGAGCCTGTGTCACATAGGAAGACTCAGAGAGAGCTGGGACTGTTTAGTCTGGAGAATAAAAAACTCAATTTACATTATCAATGTTTATAAATATCTTTGGGAAACAGTAAAGAAGATGGAACCAGATCCTTCCAAGTGGTGCCCAGTGACAGGATAGGGGCAATGAGCACAATTGGGAATAGAAGGAATTCTGTTTAAACAAACAAAAGCCCCTATGATTGTGGGCATGGTTGAACACTGAAATAGGTTGCCCTGAGAGCTTGTGGAGTCTCCATCCTGGGAGATACTCAGACCTTGACTGGGCATGGTCCCAGGCAACCTGCTGCAGTTGATCTTGGTTTGAGTGGGAGTTTGGGTTGGGTGATCCCCCAGAGATCCATTCTAACCTCAGCAATCCTGTATGCTTACTTTAGCTTTGCCAGGGATTGTGAAGGTAAGATCTAAGGGTAGCCAAATAGCTCTGGGTCAGACAGACACACTTTTCATTCAGTGTTGAGCTTTTTGTAGCATAAACAGGTTTTCTTCCATTACCAGCAAATGCTTTAAAAGTACCAACACTAGTGATGTGGGAGGTAGAAGCTGTTCATTGTCCAAATACAGACTCAGTGTGACAAAGCACCAAATAAGCTTTATTTTTCTGTGATTATTGAAAGATTCCATGCATGCATCAACAGAACTATATGAGCAGTTTTGGGTAACCATCACCAAAGTGCTTCTTCAGCTGGGTTACTTTATTCTGTATTGATCAGGTGTGGTGCTGTTTGTTTTCATTTTTTTTCTTCTACACAAACAATTTGAAACAAAAATTAAATGCAAAATTCTCCCTTAATTAGCTGATTTCCACTAGACATATGATTTGTAATGATTATTTTTTTAAATTAATGTACAGGATGGTTTGCAAGAATCAAATTATACTTAATTCTTGTCCTGTAGGTTTTTCAAGAAAATTTCAGTGCAAGGGTGTTGCAGGAAACAAAGACTAACTTGGGTGAGAGTTTGATGTCCTTTTCTCAAAATGTATAAAGCAATTTTTTTTTTTTTTTATTTTACAAAATGTGACAGTATTAGTAGGCTTTAATAAAACACAAAAACACATCAGCAAACCTAGGCTACTGTACATCATTTTAAACTGAGCAAATATCAAGCACTCTGTCACAGCAAGGTCAACTCTTCTGAACTGGAATTAGGTAATCAAACAAATCTTCAACTTATTCCCAAAAATATCCTATCTCTATATACATTCTACACGAGTCTGAGGATGTGGCTGCATGTCTGTTGCAGACACTAAGTGATTTTGAGGCTTGTTTCACTAAAGAATCTGAACAGTAAGTGCTTTAGTACTGCCAGAAGGCTATGATCTGACATCTAAATTACATTCTAAAGGGCAATAATAAAAAAATTCCAACAAATGAATTTACATGGAGATTTGAACCTTTCTGAAATATTTATCCAATAGGGAAAACCCTGTCAATTTTTCCAGGAAATTTCTTGAAAAATAGATGTTTAGCAGCTCTTATTTATCAGAAAATGTCAGGGAAAGTCTTCCAGTCTGCCAGTCTTCCAAAACCTGCACAATACAAAAGAAATCATTGAGCAAATTTCCCCTTGCTGTGTGGACTCACTGGATGTTGTCACATTAATAGTGCATTTAAACACAGCAAACATTGCATGGATATGCTACCATTTCTAAAAAATGAAAATAAAAAGGACATCTCCAAATTAATAAAAAACAAAATTAAGACGAATGAGCTGCTGAAGGCATAGTGGATCTTGGCCACTCTGTACCTCCCACAGGACAGGTCTACAAAGGGCAATGGAGCACATTTCCAGCAAGTGCTGATGAAGCTTCTCTGATGCCAGGAGTGATGCACTTGATGTGTGTTAGTGCTGCCTTGGTGCTCAAGTGCAGCTCTGAAAATGTGCCGTGGATAATTCTTGATGTAATGTGTTAGCTGTCAGTAGTCTCGAATTGAAGATTAGCACAGAACAAGCCAGGGTTTTGTACCTAAGTTAAGAAGATGAATCCCTGCTCCTGGCTACTTACCTACCACTGAGCTAATTTCATAGAGTAATAATATACAGCTTAAAATGGCAAATGCAAAATAATGGTTAAATCTGCAAACACCTGGAGAACTTTTCCACTCTCTCTTCCTTTCCTCTGTAAAATCTTACAAGGGCAGATTAGAAGCAGTTTAAAAAAAATACAGAGTTTTTCCTGAAAGCCAAAAATCATAGAAACTTGGTCTTCAAACTTCTGCTCTCATGAGTCCCATTCTGTTTGAAATATGTAACTGAATGCCTGTCTCAACGCATAATGCAAACTGTCATAGCATCACTTTTGAGTAAAAGAGCACTATTTATTGCTTTTTACACATGACAAGAGAAGGTCTGTCCTGTGGGAAATGGCACTTCGTGTCAGTTCTATCCAAGTTTCACCCAATCAATTTTAAATAAGTAGAATTGACATCTATTGTGATTAGGTTACAAAAACAAAACCATTTTAAAAATTAGTTGTTACTTTCTGAGCAAATCTAAAAATATGTTTCCTTGTATCATCTTATTTCTATTGTGCCTTGCCTGCACCAAAAATTAACCCAAAAACCTCCCCTTCTTTTGCTTCATGTGCTCTGTATTTCAGATGCGTTTAAAGTTTTTTAAAATGTCATATGTTTTTTCAGAAATCTTTTTAATGGAGAACTGAGAAGAGCCATGGAAAAAATAAAATCCCATCACTGATGTCAGCAAAAATAGCATAGATTTTATTCTGACAGATGCATTAAATTATGTTGCATTTTCACTCTTCAGTGCTGCAAGCACTACTGCTTTTATTTTCTCATTGTCATCTTCCCTTTTTCTGTTTGGTTTTGTGTGCTCAGCCAGCATGTGTTGCACTTGCTGCTCTTCTGCCCTGATCCTGCAGATGTGACCACCAGTTCATTTGTGTTTTGTTTTCCATGCACACCCTGTAAACTGCAGGTTTTAGTCCCGTTGATGGAGTGCAGAGGGGCAGCTCCATGGAGCCCTGCTGAACACAGAGTGAAGCTGCAGTGTCCAAGTGCTGCACAGTATTTGTTACTGGTTTTCAGAATGGGGCTGTGCGTAACCGGCCCAGTTTTCCAGTCTAGTGCTTCTTTTCATTTGAGTCTTTTTTAATACTTTTTAATTATATCAATAGGTGATATCATAATTAAAACCTGAGTAGATCAACAGTGCCTTTGTGTAATCTCTTTATCTTGTACTAATATTAGACATTGCTCTTTTTTTCAAATTCTCTGTTTAACGTGTCTGGACTAGTTCTTAATTTACTCTAAAGATTAGCCTTGCTACACCAACCTATGAGTGTTTCCCAGCAGTCAGTTGACTTCTTTCTCAATTCATCTTTTACATGATTTATTGCTTCCTGAGAGAGCCTAATTAAATATAATGGACTGCAGGCATACATCTATTGGAATATTGACATTTTATCACCAATTAGTCCGTATTCCTTATCTTATTGCGCTCTTAGCTGGCTTTATATCACTTTACTTTACAGAATTAGGAAATGCTTCTTCCTCTGTTTTTCAAAATATTTGTTTTCGGTTAAGGTATTGAAGTGTTTTGTTTGGAAAATAGAAGCTCTAAAAGTCAGAAAATAAGTACAGGGTGTAAAGATGTATGTAATTGCAAGGCATAATAATCTTAAATTTGCTTCTCCTTTTCTTCGTTTGTATTCTCTCTTCTTCCAAAATACATCACACAGTTTGATAAATTAAGTTTCTGTATGCAAATCTACTTTCAGGCTAGAATTGCTTTCTTTGTTCCCACCCATTTTGCGACAAGAAACTCCTAATGATTTCAACTGTAATGTCTTGCTAAACTGTGATGCACACGTGTTGCATTTGGAGATACCATTGGAGAAATTACTGTTCCCTCACTTCTTGTCCCAAGTGTCTTGTACCTGTAGGTATCTTTAGACTTCAGAAGGGTGTCTGCAGCACACTGCAGCACTGAAGGTATGGGGGGCTGTTGTGGAAGGCATAACTCAATGTCAGAGCTACTGTAGGGTTATGTAATGCCTGTTAGCTCTGGCTCTGCAGCTGGTCACTAATGAAGAACGCAGCAAAGCAGATACAGGCAGAAGTGCTTGTCCAACACCAGCTGGGTTGTGTGGTTTTGATCCCTCAAGAACTATTTCTTAGGCTTCTCAACAAAGAAATAGAAGAAAGCTAAGCAGAAGCAAGTGCTAAGTCAATTTTGGCCATCTGTACTGTGTTCTTTGTAGCAACTTAAAAAAGCCCAAGTTGTTTCTGAAACAAAAGGTCCCCATTTATACACTAAACATCTTTTCACCCAAAACCACTGTGGCCATGTGCAACTGACCTTGTGAGAACAGACCCTGACCCACACTCTCTTTAAAGCTGTGCCCAAACACTGTCTGAAAAAGAGCTTGTTGGCATTGCATATCATTGTTCAGGGGACGCTACCAAAAATTACAGCATCTGGCAAATCCTTGACCCAGTAGAGTTTTCTATGAGTTTTCTTTTATTTATTAATATGTATTTTTCTGTAGAGGTTTTCTTTGCACAGTTCAGCCTTATGCCAAGGTTCAAAGATTTCACTCTATTCCATTAATTTAGGTTGTAGGCTGAGGAAAGTTGACACTGTGCGGAGTAGTGAATGGGGGACTGGGCTACATAAATTTTAAAAAATAAAATAAGTCCAAATGGATATTTTCAACAGTTATAACAGCACTGATATCAGTGAAATCAATGAAAACTACTTTACCTGGGCACCATATTGTATACTATAGGTAGTGTTCCAATAGAAGTTATAATAGATAATCTCCATATAGCTTTCCATAGTATATATGATATGTTGCATTTATGTCGTGTTTTCTGCACACACTGTGATGCTAATTAATTAGGGGCTATACCTATCTACATTTTCTCCTAATTTTCAGTAAGTGTGAATGATGAAATTATAGAGAATATAAAGTCATCATATTAAATATATTCTGTTATGGGTAGAATATTTGCTACATATCAGGAAATTGCTCACCAAGAATATTATCTATGAACTACAGGATTATTGAGCAAAACAACTTCTAAAATATAAATTAAAAGGCTGCACTGTTGTTTACATTAGAAATACATGGTATCTCACTGATAAAAGGAATGTCTCTGATCTACAATGTCAGAACCAAACAAAAGTGATATCTATTAATGCAACACTGAAATGTTGTTTTATTAATAGATTTGGTTATTGGGCTGTGAATTGAGGCACCAGAGGTGCCAGCACATTATTTTCTTTACTGTTTCAGGGAGCAGTAACCTCTTCCAGAGGTGCAAAGGGAACAGTAGAGACTTTAAATTTTAGATTGTCCCCCTTCAGCAAAATCTATCAGACAGTGTCTGCCCTTGCTGTTTATATATGTCTGTTGAATTTTGCTCCTCTTAATTACCAATACAGGTATCTGCCTTATAAATATATTACAAAAAAGGTATATTGCTTTGGCTTCCAGAGGGATTTTAAGTCTTAAGTTTCCCTCCTGGAACCATAGCACAGGTGTATAAATATAAATATATGTTTTTCAAGAGAAATACAGAAGAAACTTTAAAGGCTCTTCTTCAATGGACAGATATACAGGGTCTGGTGGCAGTGAATATTCTATGCAGTTGCTGCTGAGACCTTCAAAGGAGAAAAGTATGTTACATGCTGTCCCAAAAGTAAACACAGTATACTATTTTTTCTAAACACAGTAATTGATCCTTAATGCAGATAAGCTCAGGAAGGAGGTTATTAACATAACCCCAAAAGACTTACCTTTCTGAAACAATAAAGGTTTTCATATGTGTATGAATTGACTTCATAAACATAGCACTAATGACTCTGGATTACAATTATTTGTTTTTGTTTGAGACTTATAGGCAGCTCTATGCAAATTTTTGGTGATGATTGAAATTAAATATTCATTAAAAATACTGTTACTGAATAATTCTAGCATAATAAGTAGCGTGCTTCATAATACATTGTTATTCTCATAGTGGTTGAGCAACTTGTATCACAGATGCATTCGATGAAGTAGCAGCAGCAGTGGAGATAGCAGCATAAACATCATGCTCCACTGCCTGCCCTGTGCTAAAGAAATTACAGTGTGGGAGGAAGGAACATAACACTGCAATTGCTGAGACTGACAGCCAAGGAAGTGATGAAGTCTTATGAAATCAACAGCATGTTGGGTACATACTCTCCAATTATGATGGCAGGGTTTCACTAAAAGGTGGATCTGCTATCATTACACATAAACAGAGTTGTTAAGACAGTTTCCAAAAGATCAAGGGCAGCATATATCGTTTTAAATAGATGATGAAAGTCGTTTGAATCTAGCGGATCTTCTAACACAGTCTCATCCTGTCTCCTACCAGTATAAAGTCTGTGCAATATTTTTTTTGTTTGGATTATTAGTCTCATCTACATCCAAAATATTTGGCAGCCCTGTCTTGTCAGAATGGCACAGTGTCTTGATTCCACATGCTCTGCTGAGAGCTTGGCTGTTAATCACCATGTTTGTAGCACCATGTATACAATGCATGTGCTACTTCCAGCTGTAGAGCACATTCCTGGGAGGACCTGCTCAGTAGGGGGCTTTTGTTTGTATTTTCTGGGCAGAATGCAGAATTTATAAAATTTTGGGTTTTGTATAACTGACCAGCTTCATTGTGAGTCATGACAGAAAGCAGGTTCCATTCATTTTTCTGTAAGCTGGTGCATTGCACTGTAGGCAATGTAGGTTGGGCAAAGGGGGGTAAGATTAATTCTGCCTGGTGCCCTCACTGGTGTACTGAGTGGGTTTGAGCTGCAAAGCTCTAAGTGTGCAACTCCCAGAGAGAAAATCTGTCAGCCCACAACACAAGCAATTTAAGGAAAACCTGGTTTTGATTTTGTTCTTTTCTTTCACCTTAATTTAACAAAAGATTTTGAGAAGTACCTATAAGAAAATTATCTATGCAGATCCAACCCAAAGCTGTAGCTAATTTGGGGATCTCATCATAGATGTGGCTGGAAGGCAATTCCCAATTTTCTGAATATGTACTATCTCAAGCAACCACATGTGTATAAACTTATCAAACTGCAAAACCTTGTTGTTCTAGCTTGTTGGAAAGCTTCTGAACTCACAATTGGTTAAAATAAACCTATTTTTGTACAAATACTGTAATTTCTGTTTGCATTGCTTTTTCTTCTTTTGAGCTTTCAAATAAAAAAAAAGTATAAAAAAAGAGGAAAAAAGCTAGAAGCACTTTCTTTAATTTGAATTGTCTTTCAAAAGTATGAGAAGCCATAATTAAGCACAGTATTCTAGGTCAGGTCTTACCTGTACCTTGCAGAGCAGTACAGTTTTTCCTTCTGGGTATTCCTCACTTGTTATGTTCTGGAATTGCGTACAACTTCTTCTTTAATGACTCTATTACTTTGTTCAGAGGAGCTATGATCAATTAGTACATCCTATTCTTTGCTCTCCTTTTCTTTCCACTCAGATGCTTAAAGAAGAAGTTCTTGTTGATAATTTCCAAGATGAATTTTTTGGCATTACCTTTCATCCTGTTTCTATTATTTAGATCTTCAGCATCATTTTCAGTATGATTTTTCCTGTGTAATATCTTACAACTTTGTGTTGCCACATTTCTGCAGCATGCTTCTTTGTGAAGGTCATTACTTCAGTTATTAAATTAGACTCATCTCAAGTATGATTCTGAACAAAAGAACCCACTTTTCTCTAATTCAACAATTAAATTTTCATCTTCGCCTCCCATGTAGTCAAATCTGTTGCCACCTTTTTATTCCTATATAAGTCCTCTTCTTGTCTGGCTTTTTTCAGATCTTTACTGCACAAGTTTCACAATACTTTTCAAATGAGTGAGAAATTGTACTGATATCCTAGCAAAATATTTATTGCTCAAAATTCATCTTTCCATGCAGCTGCAGATTCTATTCCTATCAAAGTATTTATAGCACATCCATTACCCAAGTCCAGGAAACTGGTGACAAGCAGAAAAATGCACGTTTACATATAAACCTCCTCAGAGGACTACTGCATTTAAACACTGAACGTTTTTCCTTCATGTATGTAGTTTTGCAAAGCACTTACAGATTCTTCATACATAAATGCCCAGAAAAGTAAGGGATTGTTTGTATTAAGTCTTGTGTAAAACAGAAAGAAAATGCAATTAAATGATGAAATATCTCAAGTAAGTTTTTTTTAATGCTTGTTTATACAAAGCTACACATAGATTAGGAATCATTTTACAATCCAAGTTAAAATAAGTTCTTTCAAAGAACACTTCAATAATAACCTAAAAGGAAAGTAAAGAGAGTTTAAATTTTTTGGTCTATCTGGTATTTTTAAGTTCCATGATAAAATTGGTTAGTACCATTTTACAGCACAGAGAATAACTCTGCCACTGTTTTCTGTACAGTCCCAACTGAGAAACAGCTTTTTTCTCCTTTACTTGGTGACATTTTCTTTTTGGTTATTAAAAATAGAAAAGGACAGCTGCATACTTACATGTGCATTAACTTCATAAATTGTTAATCCTGAAAAGACATGCTGCTCACAGAGGGGGCAGGTTTAATGCTGCAGACTGCCATTCAGTGACTATCACTGTTTCTTTCATTTGAAGCCATGCACATCAGACAATACTTGCTTCTCTATAAATTGAACCCATTCTCAGGGTGTCCCTTGATACAAGCAAGAGTTTAATTTATTTCTGAAAAAACACTCAAATAAAAACAATAAGTATAACTGACATGGTGGTCTAGCTTGTGTCCCTGAGCAGAAGGGAGTGGGAGGCAGGTTTGCAGCTTGTCTTGAAGGTCAGCATGGATGCTTCTCCCTAGAGAGTGTTACCTCCCATCCCTTCCCTGAGGGCTCTTGCCTTGGGTGATGCTGTCCTGACACATTGAGCCATGTGTAAACATGAGCAGGATGTCTGGCCCCACCGCTCTCGTGGACCTCTTTGCAGGAAGCAGGCGCCCATTCTCCTGCATGGATGCTCATCGAAGCAGCATTGGGCAGGCACCCCAGTGACATGAGGAACCTGTAGTGGCAGGCAGGGCAGAGAAAGAAGCATGGCACACTCTTGTGGACACTTATGTACTGGTTAAAGAAGGATTTCTGTGTGGATTTCACCCAGTGCTATTTTTGTTAGCTCTGTCTCAGGTCGGATACTGCAAATACCATTTGCAAACCTCTTTCACCCATTCACTTCCCGGCTGTAAGCTTTTGCTTGTACTTTATCATTAAACTGAAATGCTTGATGTGCTTAGTAAAGTCTTTATCAAAGAAACATGAGGAGGATAAAACTTGAAATTTTTCATTGCTTACATGACAGGAGACTGGCAAATATCTCTAAGCTGTATTCCAGCTAAGGTAAAACTGAAATCCACATCAAGAAGAGAAGATTTAGGCATATGTGGTTGAACTTAGATAGCTAAGTGCAGCATGTCATCCTAAGAAACTCAACTCAGCTATCACTTCACTCTGGAAACACTTGCAATCTCTAGCAGAGTTTCCCTGTTTCCAGGCTTTTAGCTGTCAGCATATGTCTGTGCCTGGACTGCCTACTGAGGTTGTTCTACAAAGCAGAAAATAATTCATCATCTAAAAATGATGAATCCTTTTCTAACTGCTGTGTTTTAAAAAACATATTTAAATAAAGAAACTATAAAAAATGAAATGCAAGGGAAACAATAGTTCCAGTACAGAACATAAACCTAACAGAGTTTTCTGATGATGGCCATGAAAACATTTCCAAATTTTTGGAAACCAAGAGGTTTTAGCAGATGCTAAAAGGGAGCTGAGAACCTCCAGGTCCAGCTGTGGCATTGCTGAATGTAGGAGTATGTCTGTCCTGCACATATTCAGGTTAATGTAGAGGAATAAAAGAGACAACAGAACCTGACTTGTCTTCTTATGTGTGAGCATGATGAAGACCAGAGCACCTTCACCAGCACTGCTGGCATGCACCTGGATTCACAGCAGTGTAACTGTGTTCAGAATCTGAGCCGTGCTATAAGAAAGGCGACCATATGAATAGCAGAACTGAAAATCTCATTATTGAATGCAACAATAGCAGTAGGAAGCAAAGGAAGTGATGATTGTGAAATACTGGCTGCCTCTACCTGCTGAGGAAATAAGTGTCATTTTTTGTTGTATGGATATATTATATAATATTTTGCCATTAGTAGAAATGTATTTCTGTATCTGTACTTCTAGTACTGCATCTGTATTAACTATAGATGCTGCATAATCAAGAGATGCACTTATTCTAACTGACTTATCATGCACATTACAATTACTTCAATCTTTTTTCCCTTTCTGCCTTCTATTCTTTCATATGAAGACATTAAAATAGCTTCAGACAAATATCATAAAAGTGATCTGTGGAATAATTGTTTCAGTTGTGTCACAGACTACTGTAGAGTGATGTAAGATGTGGAAAATATATTTAAAGCACTAGTTGTGTTCACAAAACACTGTAATATTTTTTCAGTGAAAAATGTTTCATCAAAAATTAAAGTATTTTAAGTACATAAATTTAATTTTTTTTTCTTAGTAAAAGAAAGGTAGTTTTTAGAAGACAAACGTGATTTTCAAAAGTGTGTTAAGTTATTAAAAGCTTTGATTACTTTTTTCTTTTAACTTATATGGATTTCTTCATTTATTTTGCATTATTTTTAAAAAATACAAGCATTTCCCTTACTGGAAAGAAAAAAAACATATCTTAAAACAAAAGACAGAAGTCAAAACCCACCCTAAGCAAGAGAAGAAACAACTGTCCTCTTGACCCCAATATATTTTTAAAAATGTAATAACTCAACTATGATTAGATAATAAAAAAAAACCCTGTGTTTTCTGTTTTCTTATTATGAACATCTACTGAGGAGTGTAAAATATAAATTATATCATTGACAGTAGGTTGAAAAGTACAGTCAAAAAGGTATTAAGTTTTCTGTGAAGAATGGTCTTTGTTCTAATACAAGGAACAGCTGGTGGTATTTGTGTCAGAAAGCACTTCATAGCTGGTTCATAAAATCCAGTTTAAAGTCTTTCACTAAAGAAATAGAACTTATAGCCAAGATTGTGCCTCTTAATTCATGTTAGTATAATTAGCAAAGCCACACCCAACTAGAGCAATGGATTACCACCATAGTGCAGGCACCATTCCCACTTGTGGATCCCTGAAGCTTGAGCGTGGGGAAATAAAAGGATATATCAGAGTTTTCCTTCTGTCACTACAAGTCTGTGCCAGTGCAAATCTCCCATCTGTGACCTTGCCTGGAATACAGGCAGCTCTAAAGCTCTGCCCTTTGTGCACACTAAGCATAACACAAAAGCTAGAGCTGAAATGTGCAAGTTACAGTATCTTGTGAGAAGAATGTAGGACTCTATATCAGCATATTTTTCTTCCTTTTATCAACATTTGTTTATAATTTTTAAGTATAATTAAAAAAAAATGGAAGGGAGAATTTAATAAACTTTTGACTGTAGAGTGAAAATCAGACAAAGTCAATCAGAAGCATCCTGGAGAACTAAACTTGTAATACCTGGGCTACCATTAATCTTTTCTACTAAAGATTTTGACTTCCTTTGCTCTCCTAAATTTGTGAATACACAGTAATACTATGACATACCACACACATTAGCAGACCAGAAATAGTAGTAAGAAGATAAAAGAGGGACATCTTCTACAGTCAGGTGAGATAAAACTGTTACCTAGTTTATGGTTTGGATTTTAATTTCTCTTGGTCCAGCTGTACTTTAATCTATAACCCCAAAATAAATTTGGAATTTATTTTGTAAGAAAACAGCACCATTTAATCTAATACATTATTAGTATCCAGTTGTCATTTATTATTTTCAGCAGCAGGTCTTGAAGCTTTATACAAAAGGGACAACTTACATTTTACAGGTGGAGAAACTTGGGAAGTGAGACAGAAGAACCCTAACTTTAATATTGACATTGAAAAGCAAAAGAAAATTACATTTTCAGGCAAGAAAACCAATTTGTTCAGGGTAACTGCCTTGAATTTAAAAGCTCAATGTGCAGCTGAATAAGAAAGATACACTACCATTGGTAAAGCTTGGTTAAATTGTTTTAGCTTATAAGGGAATCAAAATAGAGGAAAAACAAGTATGTAGGAAGCAAAATATTACACTACAGGAAGACTGAGGCCAGTGAATATAGCAAGAGAGGAGTATTTTTATCCTGGGTTCCTTTCTGGGGAATACTAAAAATGAGCAGGGCACAGATATCCCTTTCCCTGATACATCACTGTGCAGATTGCACTTGGAAATCTGAGTCACTGAAGTTCCATTGTTCTCCCCTGCCAGTCCTAAGGCACATACACTGGTCTTTTTTTGTGGTTTTTTGTCTGGATGGTGACAGGAAAGAAGTACCACCTCAACTGTCATCACAAACAGATTTCAGATTGCTTGGCTGTGTTGTTTCACTGCTTCCCAAGAAGAATTCATTTGATGAATTCAGCCTCCAGGGTTTTTTATCTGTTTGTGGGCTTATGTTATATAGTCAGAATACTTCGTTCATATGCATATATAATACTTGGACATACAACTGATTTACAAACTATTCTGCTTTTAGCAGAGGAAAAATGAGGTGTTCTGTGCAAAGTGAATTTGTTCTCCCTTACATATTGAGTAGGTTTTTTTTACTTAAAAATATATCGTAAATCATTTTAGTTTTCTGCATGTATATTCATATTTTCAGTAGCTTTAAATGAATGTTTTGAATTATTCCATTAGGGTGATCTTGGAATTTGCATCTAAAATAGGGAGTTGTTATTATTGGCATGGGTTTACATGGTTTAGGATGGAATGCCCCACATGTATAATTTTGTGTTACTTTATAGTTTTTCATGTACCAGATCTGAATGATAAAATAGGTGAATGGCACTGCTGTAGTTGAAATGTAAGTCTCAAATATGCTTCATGCTGCATACATTGAAGTGAGAAGGACCTCACTGATGACCAGAACTGTTACTTAAGGAAAGTTTTCAGCAAACATTTCTGGTCTTTTCACAGAATTCTTGCAGGTTGAGAACTTTCTGTTATCCTGGGGACCAGCAAGGAAGGGCATAACCTATATAAATATGATTTTGAGTATATTCTGAATTGCTTTGGTGTTAATGCTTCAACCCTTAGGGTAATTAATTCACTGTGGATTTTTGCCCAGTTCATATATTCACTGCTAGTTCTTGCTAACCAAACATTACTGAGTGCATTTCCCATTGTTTTGCACTTGATTACTGCCTATTATCATTCTGTTTCAGCCACCAAGGTGGCTGAAGTCTGAAATAATTCTTTAACATATGGCTTTTTTTAAAGCCAAAGCCAGTGCATGGTATTATGACAACTTCCTATTGTCATGTCTTACACACATTCTCTGAAGTCACATTAATTTATTTTGCATGCCAGAAGGAAAGACAAAAAAGAAAATTGAAAGAGCTGGAAGGAAGAAATTAAGATTTCCTATTTTTTAAAGCAACTGACAGTGTAATTGACACAGAAAAGTATGTGATATGATACTCAGAAAAACAGAAATAAAAATTATCAAGAAAAACTGCTAGTGTAGTATCTGAAATTGAATGGGGAAACAAACCACAAACATGATGCTTGATCCTCTCTTTTTTATTGGTTTTTTTTTTTCCCCTCTTGCTCATACTGTTAGAACAAAGTATCTGAGGCCACTGACCATCCCCAAAGAGGAGAGTTTGTGCCAATAACTTATGAATAAACTTTCCTACAAAGAAACTGTCAAAGCAAACATTTCTGAAACTTTGTGTTGGTCAGTCTCCCTCTGCTTTACCTCATGCTGTACCCTCTAAGAGAAGCAGTGATTTTGACTGAGACTGAATCCCTGAAGCTCCACTGAAATATGTTTCTGACTGCTAGACCTTATTTGAGATGGCATTTTTTACATTCCATGTACAGTTTTGTTGAAAGTAAACTGTATTTGTTGGGGGCATTATAAACTCAATATATTTAATGTGTGTGTGAGAGAAGAAGGGGAGTAATTGCTTCATGCATGTTTCACATTGCTGTAAGCCATCACTGAGAGGTACAGTCCTTTCCCATCAATGCACTTGCCCATCCTCCCTCCAGTGCCTGTTGTTCTGGCACAAACATTTATATGGCCACATAGGGAGCCACATCTGACAGCTGAGAATTTAAAATGAATTTAGGAAAAAAGAAATGTGAGTGGCTCAAAGAAGAGTGTTGCTTATTTGAGTGGAAAGAGATTGAGCTTCACATTGCTTAGAAGTCTGATAAGGGCTTTGCCAAACACAGACCTGGTGGCTAAAAGACTATTTCACACTTGAGCAGATGCCCAACCAATATTAATATTTACAAAGCAGAATGCAGCAGCCAGTAATGTGGTTGACTACAGACTGAAATGCCTGATTGACCAGCAGATAAATCTGTTCTTAAAAGAAAGGGGAAGGTGAGAAAGGGGAATGATAACAGTGGGCAATCTCAGAGGGACCTCCAGGGAATGGGGGCCTGTATCAGGGATAAACAGGGATATAGAAGTCAGTATCCCCCCCAGCTCAACAGTACTTTCTCTGAGTGTTATCTGAGGATACCAAATAGAATAGGAAATAGAACTGAGAACCTAAACCCACAGGTTAAGCAGTCATTTATAGTTTGTCCTGTGAGTCATGGGAGGGAGATGCATTTGGGACATGTTTCTGTAATGTGGAGTGATTGTCTTTCTTTTTATCACTTCTGCCCTTCAAGAGCTTTTGCAAGTATGCTGTCAGCTTTTAATCAATTTTTTTCCTTTTTATAACTCAAGCCTGCCTCTGAGGTGAAGAAAATGGTTATGAAAGAGCATCTTAAAAACACTGAGCATTCTTGCCACTGAGATTCTCTGGTACTCTCCAGTATCCTAGGTGTTGAAAGAAAAAGAAGTTACCTCTGCTTTTAGCTGCAAGGGCTAAAATAGAAGCTGGAAGATGAGCCTGTGTCATGGAACTCTCCCAGTGATTGGCATTAACAAAGTAAACTTACTCCCAGCACTAGTTAAGGAAAGAAGCTCCAAAGTCTTAAGGGAGTTTACAAGAGCAACACAATCAAATATCCTGCCTTTGATCATTCCCCTAACTCCTTTTTGTGGTGTTTTGAGAGTATCACTAGATAAGTCCTACTGACTTTCAAAGGCCAAATTTATAATTTGGTGGCATTTAATATCAATTAGCTATTTCTTTTAGGGAAAATACTGCATCTAAAAGGTAACCAATAAGCATTGCTTATGGTCAGAAAAAAATATTTTAGTTCTTAACTGAAAACCAGTCAAAAATAATGAGTCAAAAAATACAAGTTCAGAGCTGAACATTAACCGACTACAGTTTGTAAATGAATGACAAGCACATCTGCCAGATGTTGCCAAGATGTTACTGAAATAAAGCAATTGGGCCTATTCACTGTAACAAGAAAAGTTATGAAAGAAGCATGCTTTTTATAAAAGCTGTATTCATTTGTCATGTATACCAATGCATTCATTTCTGAGATTCTCCTTCAAGCATCAAAATTATTTTAAGTACCTACATTTTCAGATTTTGGGAAAGGGAAAAATATTTTTATAGGTGGAGAGAAAAAAAAAAATCAACCGTTCTACATGTCAAATACTTTTATATCAAATTACTTTCATTCTAAAATAGCCAAATCACTCAGCCATACTGCTGCTAGTATATTTGTATTTTATTGCTATTGCTCTGCTGTTAATGGAGAGTGATATAGCATATGACCACCACTGAAGAATGTGATGATTTACCCAGAACGTGACATGGAAAATGTGAACCATCTGGTTGACTCTGGAAGTTTGTGTTGCCTGCTAGGAAATTGGCAGGTGACTTTACAATATTCCTTTAGCTAGGATAGACTTTTTTAATTTTGCTTCTAGGATTTTGCAAAAGATTTTGCAATCTGTTTGCTAAACAGTGCTTTCTTCAAGGGTAAACAGGAGGTTTGACATCTTTGGCTGCAAAATATTGACCTAGTGATATAATCCAGGAATGGCTAAATCTGTCACATATAATACTTGCTGGGTTGATATTGGCAGTATTGGTGGTTTCCTGACTTTGAATCTTTTGCTACTGATTCAGCTTGTCTTATCTATCCCAAACTTTCGTATTCCAAGCTTTTCATTTTCTTCTTGTATGTCCTGCAGTGCATTAATGTCATAGCCATCTCTAACTTCACAAATAAAAATACCATCTTCAATATTGGACTCTGTCTGCAGTTGGATATGAAAACCAGTGGTCTTTCCTGTCATCTTTAGCTTATCTGCCTAGAAAAGACACTTTGCAGAATGACTTCAGAATTTTCAGATTAATGTATTTAATAAAAAACTGTGGTCTCTTCATTGGTTTTACTGGAATGCAACAAATTGCCTATGTCAGAATTTCCATCTCTCTCCTATTTAAGTACTGTTTGGGCTAGCACAAAACTGAGCTGAAAAAGTAACAAATGGAAGAATGTGGGTAGGTTATTTGTTCAAAACAAGATTCAGGTGAAATATCTGACACAAGCTGGACACAGAGGACTTATTATTTATTATTCTGTCATTCCATATAACAAAAATAGTTCCCTCCCTATATATTAATTAGTCTTTCTATGTCATGAATAATGATAATATTTTAAATGCAGCTTAACTGGAAAGAAGCAAAGAAATTTTCCTCATTGATTTATTTCACTCATTCTACTGCACCCTTTCTAGAAGTTAGTTTAACATCAGGTGGTAGTAAATGTGACAGTAAAATATTTTTATGTTGTTGTGGTCTTTTTTTTTTTCTTTTGAGACAAAGCACTTATCACTTACAGGCATGTGGCCCTAATCTGAAAGATGAATTGGTTCATTCACTTCAAGTACCACATAACCATTCACACACCATCAAGCTTAACACTATTAAAGGGTAATTTCCCCTGTGGGAGCTATGCCCAGTACAGATGCTGTCGCTACACAGTGTCTTTTATCTTCCCCTGGCAGGTAAGGAGATTTAAATAAGAGGCTTCATCAAGAGTGCAATCACAGACATATTCTTCCTCTTGAAATATCCATGAAATAGAAAATAAACACTCCTAAAAATCTTAGTACTCTGAAACATTACCAATAAGTCTTGGTATACAGTTCACACTTTGAAATTCTGTGTTGAAATCAAGGCATGTGAGATGCATCATGGGCTTGTAGAGGACAGAAAATACTGTGGGATAATTTGCGTGTCCTATTAAATTCTGAATGTTGTAAAGCAGTTCCATGTAATCAAGGAGTATATTTTGCCTTCATCTCTTATAATCATCATGATTTCTTTGTAATTTTCTCATAATTTCTTTAGTTTATTATTATGGGTTCTGTATTCTATCAAAATTTATAATTAAGTCTATGGTGAAGTATTCTTTAGAACATAATATTCATATGCTTTTGCTCAAACATTTGGACTAAAGTTTTATCTGCAGTAATTTTGCATCATTTCATCTAAAGATGAATTGTCTAGGAAGGCCAATAAAAATATGCTTTCTGAGCAAAGTACAGAAAAGTTATACTAATAATTCTTTTTTTTTTTTTTCTTCAAGAAGAGACAGTATTTTTTCACCTTATTTTCTCTGTTAAATTGTTTTTCTGATAAGGTCTTTTTTTCATTCACACTAGAATGAACCACCTTTTTCTTTTTTAATAAATTTTGTTTAACTTAAGATCACAGAGTGTGTTGTCTTTGATTTAAATGTGATCAACAGTTATGTCTAAAACTTTCTTTATATTTTTTGCAGTTTTGGACTCCCAGCTAAGAATCATCTTATTAGTGAGGCCAAACCAATTTACATGCCCTGTAGATATGAATTTGAAGTTTTGCCAGAACATAGGGCATGTTTACAAAACTGTTTTGATTAAGTATGAGTAACCTAAGTGCTATTCTTCATGTCAGAGAGGCCCTGCTGAGATTCACAAGCCTCTCTGTGGCAGTCTCATTTGCAGGCCAACATGCTTGCCTTTCCTAAATCACATAAAATTCAGGTTCTGCTCCAAGTGCTGAAGTTGATATGTCAACAGCACTGGCCTTTTACCCAAGAGTTCAGAACTTAGCACAGTAATAAGTCAAAGCCTTACAGATACTAATTCTCCCTTATGCCTGAGGGAAGTCAACTTGCTTCTTCAAAATGAATACTTTACCCTGAAGTAATTGAAAGTGAAAGGGACATTATTTTCAGGATTTTTGAAGCTATTCTACTTTGCATTGAATATTGTCAAGACCCAGTTGGGTCAAAAAATGTGAAAGGGTGAGCATTTGACTATCCATAGCAATATGTCACTCATCTCAAAGGAGGAAGAAAATAGGAAAGGCTAAATTTCAATCCTCCTCTCTCAAAATTACTTTGCTCTTATGTACTAAGCATTCTTTGGATCAAGCCTTTAATTTAAGAAGTGGTTTGGAATGTTGTACCAGATGAAACCCAATTTGGAAACTGAATGCTTTTTTACTTGAAGCAATTTGATGCCACACAGCATAAGGACTACTTCACAGAGTTTTATTTCATGGAAATTTCTATGCTGAGCTCTTCAATTTTTCCCATAAGTGCAAGCTGTCTAGAGCAGAGCTTGTCAAGAGCATTTAGATATTTCTCACACTATATATTCAGTTTTTAGCATTGTTTGGTTTTTATGTTCATAATGGATGAAGTTCATCCATGGCCAGAGGGACAGCTGAGGACTGCACACGACTTAATTTGTGTGTAGGCCTGCATATTAGCCTTAAAATAGACTTTCAATGGGACATGGCCTTCCTTCTCCCCTCATCCCTTGACCCCCAGAACTGAGTGAGATGTAAATTGTGATAACTAAACTTAGTAGTGAAGTTTTCTTGACAAATTGAATGGACTTAAACCCACATAAACTTTTACTGCTAGGTCCAAGGAGTGGATTTAGCTTTGATTTTTGATAAACAGGACAGAGTGCAGTAGTCAGGAAACACCTTGTAAATTTGCCAGCCATAAAGGTACAGTTTTAACCTACAGATCAAGTGGTAAGAGTCCAGCAGAGTCCTGTGCAGGTCTCGAAGTGAATTAATGTGTTGAGCTGAGCTCTTAAGAACAGGATTTTCTTCTAAAACTGGAAATACTATTAATATGCCACTGAAAATGTCAGGGGTTTAGAGCTGTCCTTTCAGAGCTCTTAAAAGTAATCTTTTTTATAAATAAAGTGAAATTAGACATAAAAGATAATCATTTACCATTGAAGTGTGATATTAAGTACTCAAACTTATGGTAATGAAAGTGTTCCCACAGTAGCCATAATCTGTCATCAGATTTCACGGGTGACTTCTCTCTAAGCTTTCAGTTTAGTGTAATACTTCCAGTCTTGGTGAAAGGTAATAAAAACCTAGGTATATTAGATGAGTAAGTCATCAATGTGAGATTAGATGAGTATTCTTTTCTGTAATTGTATATTAATTACAGTTAATTTTATTTAGATTCTAAAGATTAAATCATAAAACACAATAGGTTTCATCTTACATTCTACTCTGTCTATAAGGTAATTTTGAGACAAGAGGTGGAGGAGAAATTCATTCAGGAGTTTAACATATCTGTGTTCCAGAGTAAAGGTCCTGTGTAGCCTCTAAAAATAAAGACTTTTCCTTATGTGAAATTTCCTAATGTGGAAAAAATCACATTTTAAGCAAAGTCATGTACAGCTCACATACTGTAAAAACTATGAAGCAAACTGCAAATAATATTGTTGAATTAGATATTATTTCTTCTGCAGATAAAAATAAAAATAACTTTTGTTCTCATTGCTATTATGTTCCTGAACCATCCAATATACTGTCAGTTTAAAGCCCTGTTGCCCTCCTATTTTCATTTTTTATTAAATCTACTAGAACATGAAATTTATTTACTGTTTCAGTATTTTACATAATTATTTTGATAACAATTTTGCTGCAATTTTTTGAAGATACTCTTGAAAGAAAAAATGTTCTTAAAGATGTTTGTTGAAATTCTCAATAAATATAACATATTTACAAAACATGTATTGCTTATGCAGGAGTTAGTTTTGTTTATGGCTATGTCATTTCAAATGAACTGATTTAATTAATTGGATTATTTAATTAATTCAATAGACTGTATCAAGTAGAGCTGAGTTTGGGTTTTTAAGAAACATTTGAAGAAACAGGAAAGTGTGAAGATAAAATACCCTCAAGAACTTTTTTTTACTAAAACTACATCACAGGAAGACTCAAGATTTTGGGTTTGTTGGTTTGATTTTTTAATTGGTTTAGGTTTTTACTTAAATCAACAAACAGGCTTTATTTTATAGTGCTAGCAAGGGAATTCATAAAACTCAAATCAGTTCACTTCTTTTATGCACATTTTCTGAAACAACAGTAAAAGATAGCATGTTTTCAGCAGATTTCATCCTTCTTGATTGAGGTGGTGCATACTGAACACATATAAAGTGTTGGTTATGGTTTTTTCCCAAATGACCATTTTTATATCAGCTTCAACTGATCTGCATGTCTTGCATCCAGCTATAACTATTGTACTCCAGAGCTAAGATTTCCAATTATTCATTTCAACACAGTAGTTACTAAAATAGCTAACTGCAGCAGTCTATGCATATGTTCACAACTTTTTTACATTTTGCAATAAAAATAAACTGAATTATAAACAAAAAAAAATTATCTTTGAGACACTGCAGGAATAAAGTAGCTGAGTGAGGAAATTAATTCATGCATCTGACACTGTGCATACAGGAAATCAGGTATTTGACCAAAAAAAGGAGAATCTGAAAGAATTATTTGGGTTGAAAGGGACCTTTAAAGGCCATCTAGTCCAACCCCACCCTGCAGTGAAGGTTGGACATCTTCAGCTACATTGAATTGCTCAGAGTCCCGTCCAGCTTAAATGTTAAACGTCCCCTAAATTTCCCGTCCCCTAAATGTTTCCAGGGATGGGGCATCCATCACCTCTCAGGGCAACTTGTTCCAGTGCCTCATCACCCTCACTGCAAAAACTTCCTTTGTTATATCTAGCCTAAATTTACCCTCTTTAGTTTAAAATCATTATTCCTTTTCAAAATGCAACAGGCCCTGCTAAAAAGCCTCTCCTCATCTATCTTGTAGTCCCTTTAGGACTGGAAGGCTGCAAAAGATCTCCCCAGAACCTTCAGTTCTCTAGGCTGAACAACCCTAACTCTCTCAGCCTGACTCCCTAGGAGAGGTGCTTCATCCCTCTGAGCATCCTTGAGGCCTCCTCTGGACTTGCACCTGTAGGTCCATGTTCTTCCTGTGCTGGGAGCCCCAGAGCTGGACACAGCGCTGCAGGTGGGGTCTCAGCAGAGCAGAGGGGCACAGTTCCCTGCCTGGCCCTGCTGCCCACGCTGCTTTGAATGCAGCCCAGGATGTAGTTGAGCTACAAGCATGTTAAGATCCAATGAGAGATGCCTCTGCCCAAATTAAGATGCACATGAGTCCATATGCCAAAGTCAATAATACAGATTTTATTTGGCAGTAAATGTGAGGTAGAGAGATAGAAATAAATAGAAAAGGGGGGCTGGCGGTGGAGGGGGGGGAAAGAGAGAGATCAAGCAGAAGACAGTCACCACCCATAAATCCAGCATCATCCTGCTGGCCCTTCTTCACCCTGGACTTCTTGGTGGAGAGGGTCCCAAGGTAGTTAAAAACTTTTTACTGTCTACACAGTTTTCTTATTCTATTGGTTAACTGATTTCCTCACTTCTAATGCTAATTAGTCCCATGCTCAGTCTCTCTTCTCTTGGGTTGGTGGGCCATGAGTTGAGTCACAATCTCCCCCTGCCAGAACTTTTACCCCGTCGGAGCTGACTTCAACATAATTGCTGAATTGGCTTGCCCTGTGGCCTGCAAATTCTGCTTTCTCTTTGCCCATTGTTAGTGATACATCCTTCTCCCCCAGCCTTGTTAGCCTGCCCCTCAGTCTGAGGTAACACCTGGACAGGCACCACCTTTATCTTATCTCAAGTTCCCACCATGGTGGCTTATCTTCCTGTGCAAGCTCCAGGCATCCACGGAGGCATATTTGGCAGGGGAGATTCAGTGGTTATTGGTGGTCAGAAATACCATCTGCCCCATAACTTGGGGTCATCTTTGATACACATATGTGATATGCATAGGACAAGTTGCTTCTTTACACAGTTTGCCCCAGCAGGAATTCTTGCCTGGATGCATTACCCAGGAAGTGCTAACCAGATCTTCCTCCACCAGGCCTGGAGTCAGCGCCATCCTGTCACTCCATCCTGTGCTTATCTCTTGGCAAAGTCCTTCTGTGGTAACAGTGCTTGAATATGACTTCTTTTGAGTTAAGACTGCTGTACAAATATTTAAGAAAATAAGTGTATACAAAAACTGAAATATAGACAAGAAGAATATCATTATTTTATGCTTTTAATGTTTCCAGTGTGGTATTTTTCTCAGATGCAGGAGATAGAGCTAAAAAAATCTGGTTAAAATAGTTATTCAGACTGCACTTTAGGAATATCTGCAACAATTTATGTAAATACATGGTTACAATTTTCAACCAATAGTTTCTGGCCACTGTATGATTTGCTGTGGTTTTTGGCCTGTTCTTTCTCTGACTGGAGCTCTGTTGCTCAGTTCCTGTTTGATCAGGAAGTCTGAGAGAATTTCTTCTGGTTTCTGTTTTGGTTTTCATAACTGATAGAAGCAGGTTTTCACTTCAGAGAATTAAGTTCATAAGTTTCTAGATAATTTTCCATGCATATCTTCTAGCGATTGACAGTGATTCTTCTATTAGTTGGGTCTCAGGAAATGTTGGCTAAAATCTGTGCAGAGAGCAACACGGATGAGGAGTAAATACAGTCAAAGTAAATGTAATATGCCTGCCTGATCATAGAAATGTCTTTGAGCTATTCTTTCAAGTCTGTTAGACTTTGGAGTCTAGTAGCCTCCTGCGCTGGTTTTGGCTGGAGAAGAGTTAATTTTCCTCTCAGTGGCTTGAACTGTGTTTTGGATTTGTGGTGAACACAGGGTAGATAACATGTTTTTGTTATTGCTGAGCAGAGCTTACACAGAGCCAAGGCCTTTTGTGCTTTTCATAGTATAATGAAAGAATAGAAAATTGTGCTTTTCACACTGGTGAGGGGACTGGGGGTGTGTGGCAGGCTGGGAGGAGACACAGCCAGGACAGGTGACCCAAACTGACTAAAGGGATATCCCAGACCTTGTGAGATCATGCTCAGTACATGAAGTGTTGGGAAGAAAGAGGCAGCGGGTGGGCATTGGAAATGATGGCATTTGTCTTCCCAAGTCACCATTACATGTGATGGAGCCCTGCTTTCCTGGAGGTGGCTGAACATCTGCCTGCCAATGGGAAGCAGAGAATTAATTCCTTATTTTGTTTCGCTTGTGTGCACAGCTTTTGCTTTCCCTATTGAACTGCCTGTATCTCATCCCATGAGTTCTCTGGCTATTACCTTTCAGGTTCTCTCCCAGATCCTGCTCCTGGGGTACTGAGCAAGTGGCTGTGTGGTACCTGGATGCTGGTGGGGGTTAAACCATGATACCACCATAGCAGAGGTGATGAGTAAGCCCAGGTAAAGGGCTAGCTCACTTTCTAATTTTCTATGAGACATGCAGCCAGATAAGACCATTAAAGGAAAAAGTGTCTACTGGAACTGTCTGGAGGAGAAGTGCTGCCTGGGAGCTGTTTGGAGAACTGGGCAGTGGAGAAGGCAACAGGACATATCTTTGCAGAGGAGAATGAGTTGGAGAGGACCGAGATGCAGTGACTCACTTCAGCCTCTCCAGGTTGGGGAACCAGCAGCTGGTGAAGGTCCTGGAACAGACAGGAGCAGGAGAGACAGGTTGCAAGTCAGTGATTTTTTTAGTGTTACATGTGGACTTGGCAGTGTCAGGTTAGGATTAGACTTGATGATCTTAAAGGTCTTTTCTAACCTAAATGATCCTATGATTCTATGTGCACGGTGGAGGAAATATACCTTCTCTGAGTTTTTAAGAGCTATTCTGCACTCCTGGAAAATAAGTAGTTTCAGGTAGACTGAACTACTGAATGTCTTTGGTGTTATCTTGGAATGGCTGAGGAGGTACAGTGAAAAGTGTGGCAGCAAAAAGGGCAATAACTAGATGTTTTTTGAATTAGAAATGTAGCTAAATTTATCCAATAATCCCTGGTGTTGAAAATTCCACAAATCTTTTGTAGATCCTTCTGTATATATTTTAAAATTCTATTGGGTTTCAGCAGGCAGAAAACACTGTGAGGAAAACCTCCCCTCTAGCAGAACTGTTGCTTCTGTTAATAACACACTACTGAGAAAGCAGTGCATAGGTATATAAAGAATTCTTTGTGAGGGAGGATTTGTTAATTTTTAAAAGGAGAGATGTGGGAGAAACTTGTGTTTCGATTCAAGTCATTGTGAATTTAGGCAATTCAGTGGAGCATACGGAACTCAGTGCTGTAAGGTTCATACTGAACCTCAGGGCTGTGATTCAAAAAAGTATTTAAATACCTGCCTACTGTCATTCTCCTGAATAATCTTATAGCAGGAAATGGATCTTTTTTATATTCTTGAAGGTGTATTTCAATGTGCTTTTCTGAAATAGGTCCTTAGTACATTGCAGGTTTGAGCCCATGAGAAGCAAGGAGTACCAATAAAGAACTAAGTACAAAGCAACCAACAAGAAATAACATCTTGATATATGAAGTTGCAGCAAAAGAAATGGGCAGGAAAGAGATTTGAAGACTACTGAGTACTGCAAACAAAAAGCTTTAGATTCTTAGTCATAGAGTGTGTTGTTATATTTGAAGAAGCCGAGATTGTAAACTAGATTAGATATTGATGTTAATCACGTTACTGAAAATCAGAGTAACAATACTTAAATCACTATCTGATTAACGACTCAGTTTGATAATTGCATGCTGCAAAGCCAGAGTAGTTCGATAATGCCAGCTGACTCTCAATTTAGCATATTCATGTAATCGTTTGAGGTATGAAATGAAGTGCTAGATACAACAATAGAAGGAAGGCATGTAAATCTATTTAAGAAGGTGATCAAACTTATGAAAGAGAAGGAGAAGGGAAATCGCTGCAGCCGTGTGTTAAATATTTGGGTTGAATATAATGAATAGAAAATTGCTTCTGTTTTTCACTCTACATAATGTAACTACAAGCCCTGTAGGATTGTTGTCTCTCTTTGGCTCTTGATTATTCATGGGTTTCTCTAGATGGACTACAGAAATGGGACACAGCATCCTGGGATGCTGGCTAAAACAAAAGAAAAGCAGGTTGTTGAATGCTGCTATTGTTTGACTAATCTTTCTTTTCCTTTGTGTGTTGCTTTGTTTTGTTTTTCCCCGTCTCATATAAAATACTGCAATCTTCTTAGGTTCCTTTGAGTCACAAAACTGCACTGTCAAAAAGACCATTGGGGTGTTCATATTGCTTCTGCATTTTTTGTAATTGTAATTGCATTTCTTATTTGTAATTCTGAGCAACAAAATGCTAAGTGAATCAAAAATCTTGCAACTCTGTCCCAGTGACCTGAGGTAGAACTGTCATACTCTGAGTTTTGGTACTGGCAATGGCAGTAAACTGATGCTGGTGTCTGGATAAACTGTAGGGATAACCTAGTTTTCATAAGATATTTAGATACCCAACCTCTTTGGATGCCTTTAGGATTTGTAGGAAAAACACAACTGCCACTAAATCCCCACTCTGTTTTCATTTAGATCCTTGGGTATCTTTGAATTTTTTCCCTTTAGTAAATACTTTAGTCCATTTCAAAACTCCTTAAACTCCATAGATATTTCTGTCATCTTTAGCTAGTGTCCTAAATTAAGATTGTGACGTTTATATGATGTCAGCATAGCATCATTTCACTTCACAGCTGGAGTTTTCAAATAAGTCTTCAAAACTGAAAATGCTTGTACAGATTTAGTGGCTACCACTTATTTTTCACATTCATATTCTGCATAAGACTTCAAAACAAAAATTATATATGGAGGGAATAAGAGCCTAGATCTGATTTTCATGCATGTGAATTGCTGAGCAGTGCCTGCCAAGAGGCTGGTGGGCTGCTCCCCCTGCCATGGCAGTGTGCCTCTGTAAAACTTCATAACCTCCTTTTCCCTGCCAACCTGTGCAGCAGGAGGTGTACAGCTGAATCTGAGCTTGCACCAAGTCTGGGTAACAACTGACAGTAAGAAGTGCAGTGAGATCATTATAGGATAAAAAACCCCAAAACCCTAAAGACTCTGTCAGCAGTGAGTGATCTCTCTGTTACCCTAGGTTTAATACTCCTTTTTCTGTCTAGAGCTTCTGCAAACTTGACATCTGCAGAGCACAGTATCAGTAGACTGTTCAGGAAAAGTGATTTAAGAGCTTCCAAAAAAAATTTAAGTCGAAGTCCTTGGAATAATTTTGTTCAAGTGAAGAGCTTGCAAATTGTACTGTAGTATTTCCCTTATACAACCAAATCTAACTTATCACAATAAACTTCTTGCAGTGTAATAGCAAACTAGTTCATTTAAACTTGGGTGCAAGGATTTCCAGTGCAGCTAATTTGTGAGCATCGTGCACGCTTCATTACCTGGATTCTGAGGCAGGCAGTTAAGTTATTCTTGCTGTAAACATTTTTAGGAGTGAGAATTTTGAGGACCAGACCCTGAATTTGTTTACCAGTTGGGTATAGTTTTGTTGCCTACAAGGAAATGAGACCAACTTTTGCCAGCTGAGACTCTGAATTGTGTTTTTCTAAATGGTACCTGATCAGTTTGATGTGTAAAGCAGTGCTTGCTCAATACTTTTTCTCTCCTGCTTTTTATTAGGGCCCCCCCAGCGAACCATTTCCCCCAAACAAGACCATGAAGAAAGGAAGCACGACAAAGTTTTGGACAAGGGCAGTGAAAGTGGGACTTCCTGTAATGAGTTGTCCACCTCAAGCTGTGACAGTCACTCGGAAGCGAGCACCCCTCAAGAAAATGCCACCAGCACTCAGCCATCCACAGCCCACCAGCCAAACACTCTGACATTGGATCGCCCATCGAAGAAGGCCCCGGTGCAGTGGATGCCAGCGCCAGACAAGCGCAGGAACAGTGAACTCTTTCAAACTCTCATTAGCAAGTCCAGAGAAACAAACCTTTCCAAAAAGAAGGTGTGTGAGAAGCTGAGCATTGAGGAAGAAATGAGAAAATGTATTCAAGATTTTAAAAAAATCCACATTCCAGATTACTTTCCAGAGCGCAAACGTCCCTGGCAGTCTGAACTCTTACAGAAATATGGGTTATAGTAATCAACTGTTTCCTGACATATCTCTGAGGCATTTGATGTTTGTTACATTGCCTCTTACTGATGTCCTCCTCCTCCTCCTGGCCAACTCTGCCACCAGAGCTATTCCTGCTGCTTATTTCTTTCTGTGAACAGTGGATGTTGGATAGTACATGTTTTTCTTTAAATATATATATATATAAAAAGATAGAAACTTTAAAAATGCAAAAGGTGTCTCATCTAAACCACTTCATAATAGCAAAGAGAAAAATTGCATGGTCAAGAAAGATGGTTTTCTAACCACAGTCTGTTGAGCTTCATTATTATTTTGGAACATAACAAATAAAAATCTCAATCATCAGTTAACACCTCATTTTATGTCACCATTAAAAATGACTCAGACTTACTAAGGATGAAGACAAACAGGGTTTAAAATTCAATTGAACTGGTTTTGGAACTAATTCCCAACATTCTCTCAATGTTAATGCAATAAATCAAATACCTATTTTGCATGAGCACAATATTACAAATGAATCACACAAAAGCAAGAGGTTGCCTGTTGCTTGGAGAATTACTTGTTTGATACCAAGCCTATAAACGTAAAATGTCTAAAGGATTGAATTTACTTTGTTCTGGATCTGTGATTTTTTTGTGTGTACAGTGTTCTTTTTGTATGTAAGGATGGTGTAAATATGCCTTATATTGTTTTATTATTGCACCAACAACGTTCATCTATTAGTGCTTGTCAGGACTATTTCTGTGAAATGCGAATTTATGGCAGATTGTGAAAACTGGTTTGATGGTCTGAAAGTTTTTGTTATGTTAGTCGCTAAAAATGGAGAAAAATAAAAGAAACTTTAATGTATTTATTAAAAGAACCATCTAGTAGATTTTCTTGGCTGTTGTTGTTGCCTCTCCTTTTTAAATAGAATCAAGCAAGTTTTTACTTTTCTTCAGCATTTTCATAACTACTCTGCTGGAAATAAAAAAAAACAAAACAAAAACATATTTCAAGAGTGAGAAAAAATATTTAGGGTAGTGCAATTTAATTGGAACTGCCATACAGACCCTAAGAGAAAGAGAGTTATGCTAAGAAGCAGAAGAGCATGAACTAAAAAACTGAGTGGCTTTACTAGCAGAGCAGAAAGCAGTTCCAATTTGACAAGTTCACAAAAATCAGCTTAGAAATAGAAAATTTAGAATACCACAGCAGAGTGTGCTACATTTACAAATGAAAAGTTTCTGTGAATAGTCAGCTCTGTATGGCAAAGCTGTTATCTCAGCCCAGATAGGGAAAAATAAATTCCTTTCTCATTACAGGAACATCAAGAAGACAACTGTGGTTCAGACAGCCACAGCTGAAGTGGGTAAGGACTGCTGGAGTTCACAAAAGAGCTGCTGAGTTCTTACAGGTTTGAAATTATTACTGTGAGCACACAAATGTACACATCCACTTAGAAGGGTTAATCTCCATACATGTTCTATAGCACAAACTGCACAGTTGTGTAAGAATAGGTGGTTTACATCTTATGGTAATTTTAAATGGTTTAGCTAAAATGGTTTATGGTTTTTAAATGGTTTTAGATAAAGTAAAGAGGACTTCTTGAATTATAATTTCCAGGGTTATTCCTGATACCTGTATTACTTTTTAGTCCTCTAAAATGCCACTTTAAAAAACTTCTGATAGTTTTTTAGAAGCAACTTCATTCAACAATTCTTTTCTTAACCCATCTAGAACTAGTTGTTCTCCTATTCAGATAATTAGTTGGCTTCAACATATTTTGACAACATTTTAATAACTTGAAGGACCACATCTGGGGTAAGTCTCGTCTGAACTGATGCAGACCAGTATGAGACCATTTGGCATCTCAGGTTTGCCTTTATGTTCCTTGCTTGCTTCTTCCTGGTCCAAAAGACCCATTCTTTCTTTTGAAAGTTTAATGCTTCTTAGACAAGGTTATCATTTACTTTCTATCTTTTCTAATCTTTGGATTCCTATTCTTTACCTGATGAAGCTTCCAAATGTTTAATCATCACTTATCCTCCAGTGGATACAATTCTAGTTTTACTTACTCCAAAGTTAGACTAATACTGAGAGCTCTGTTTCCACCTGGGATTATATATTTCAGATATAGACAGCATCTTGAGCATTCCTAGTAACCCTTGTTTAATTTGGAGGTTTGCTTTGCCTTCCTAGTTATTCTCAGTATTCCAGGAAATAACTGCCTGAGGAATGCCTAGGTGATTTTTTCACCTATCTATTTGTTCTAATTTGTCAGTATATAAATATTTTTCTGAGCTGTTTTTTTCTTTTATTATACAGCCTAAAATTTCTCAAAACATATTGATTCATTCTCGAGGGGAACAGATACGTTGATATGTGTTTTTAATACATAAGTACTGTAAGATTTTTGATAACCACTTTCCATGTGTTCATGAGGCGTGTGAGCGATGTGGCAGATGAATGACATTACTGCTACTTGGTAACCACAGTGGCATCTTAAGACAAAATTATTTGGTTATGGAATTAGACAGTGTATACTGTCCTTCTTTCAGAGTGAAAAATTCCAATGTGTTGTAGTCAGAGAGAGGGGGGAGAACCACAGGTCATGAGAATCCCTCAGTTGTATTCTCTAATTCCCATCACATGTTTCATCCAGTTAAAGCTCTAACCCTATCTATGTAGTTATTATTCTACAGTTTTCAGACAATTAGGGAGAACACAAGCTGAGACATTCAGTGGAACCTGTGGGTGTTGAGATGGCTACGGTTGGTTGAAGGCTCCTAGGTGTTACAAGAGAATTGTATATTAGAAGCACTTGGAGGGTTGATTGTTTCCTATTGTCTTACATTCTTCTTATTTTCCCATGATAGTTGCTTTTTCTTCTTTCATTTTAGTCTTCTTTTTCTCTTTTCAGCTGTTCACTTTGTTATGCACTGGAATAGTCTACCATGGGAATCTGTGCCTTTTATTGGGTTTCAGCAGAGGCAGTCAGCACACTAAATATCCTCTCCATTTGAAGCTTATGAAGATAACATTTTCCTGAAAAAGAGAACCCAAGCCAAATCCAAATTCTGATATTGGTTGATCCTCCATTATAATCATAGAATGGTTTTGATTGGAAGGGACCTTCAAAGGTCATCTAGTCCAACCCTCCTGCAATGATCACAGACATCTTAACTAAATCAGGTTGCTCGGAAACCTGTTCCAGAGTCTTGCCACCCTCATCATAAAAAGTATCTGACTCATAACTAGTCTGAATCTACCTTCTCAGTTTAAAACTATTAAGCCTTTTCCTTTCACAACAGTCCCTACTAAGCATTTGTCCGAGTGTTTCTTATAATCTTGTATTTCGTTATTATCAGATCTGTGTCTCTCCAGGTCAGAGGGGAGGATTTTGGGGTTTGACGCAGTTGTGGGGACTGTGTCAAAGGCCTTACCTAAGTGCAGATAGATCTGTAGTTCTTCCCTTCCACTGATGCAGTCACTCCATCATAGAAGACCCCTGGATTGTTCAGGCTGGACTATCCCTTGGTGAAGCTGTGCTGGCTGTCTACCATAGCACAGCTTCTAAGGGGATTTGTCCCATGATCTTCCTGGACACAGAGGTGAGGCTGACAGGTCAGTACTTCCTATGCATCCTTTTCAAAGATGGGTGCAAATTTTGTTTAGTGTAATTAAAAACTAAGTCATTTTAGTGAATGATTTAGTGGTAGGTTTAGGTGGTAACTGCTTTGATAAAATTTATTTTAAAAATTAAATAAGAAAAAATACAAAGAAGTAATTTAACATGTAAATTAAGCAAGCATATTTCTGGAAGGAAAGCAATAGAATTCTTGCTTCTGCAGATTTTCTGTCTAAATCAACACAGTTCCTTACATTTTGGTCTTATTGAGAATTCAGCGTGGAATACATATCCCATTATGTTTTTTCAATGAGTTTATTTCTTAATATTTAACATGGTCAGAAATATTGATTGGTATAGACTAGACTAAAGATTTGAAACTGATAAAAATAAAATCTTCCTTTATAAGTAATCTCACAGTTCAGCTAATATTTAATGAGAGTAATTAATTAGAATCTGGTGCTACAGTAATGTTGTTATTATTGCTCATACTTATTTGCTAGACAAGTGAGTTTTAAGCCCTCATCATAATTGTTACATGCAGCAGTTTTTATTGTTCTAACTGAATTATGGGGACTAGAGATAGTTTTGCCATACAGTGATGTTTACCTTTGAAAATGTGTGAACAAAGCTCAGAATGACATGCTCAACTAGTGTATTACTGAAGGATTATTGCATTAACCAAAATGTTTAAGTATTAGAAAAATTGAAATTAATTCTAAAATAGAATTTTAGAATTCACTTTGATTTTCTTTCAATGAACACAATATGAAAAATTGCATAAAATGCATAATTTTATGGCCTCCTGTAAAAAAAATAGTACTTACGCAATATAGTTTGATTTGCTAATGTTGTCTTTGTTCAAGTAATGATATTTAAAAATATACTTCCTACTGGAGGTGGAAAACCCAAATTAGTAACGAGAGGGCAATGTTGAGTTCCTTTTAAAAGTGACTCATGTCCTGAACCAGGCTCTTTGGGATGCTCAGAAATTATCAAGAATACTTCAGGTTTCTGCAGGATTGTCCCACTGATGTGGCTCATCATAAAAATAACATTCACACATTACTTCAGCTTATATATTATGGGCCAGCAAGTAGTTTCTCATTTTCCAGGATCTGTTATCTAGAAGAGGCTTTCACCCTGCTTCATATTTTCCACTCTGCCCCTCTCTTTTTCATTGTTACCATGGACATCCACACAGTCACTTTTATTTAAGAGCTTATCTCTTTCTTGCCTGAAAACACATACTCAAATTCAGAGGAGACTAGACTACACTGGAAACTGGTGGGGAAAGCTGGACACGCTGGCAGTGTTACTGGTTTGAATAACTTCAGCACTGCTGGCAAGAAGATGCCATAAAGCACAAGCTGGAAGGCAAAGTCACATTGCCCTACAGCTGGTGCTCTGTTTCAGACTGTCAGGTGGCGCCTCCTTTAGCAAAGACCAGTCCTCCAGTGAAACAAGCCACAAAGTCATTATTCACTGATGAATGAACCACCGCTGCTGTCAGGGTCCTGTTGGCCACCTACACCTGCTGTGTGTTGGTACTGCAGCTAAATTGGACACCCCAGTTCAGAGATGGTGCTGCTGGGCTGCACGAGGCTGGGGCAGGCAAGAGCTGGGAGAGCTTTTCCTCACACCATTCGTAGGGATATACAGTTTGTTGCAGGCTGCTGTAGTGGGTACTTGCCTTCATACCAGAACTCCTTGCATCACGATCTGAAGTGGGATTCTTGTTTTATTCTGGTGGATCATTACTGTTTGCACAGAAAACAGCCATTCAGTGGGATCAAATCCTAGTATTCTTATGTGTAGAACCATTGCAGAAGATGGCAATCTCTCCTGCTTTAGCAAACTCTTCCTTCTTTGAAATTGGGCTTGTGACAGCATGAAATGGGGTGCTGAGAAAAGAGTACAAATGGTGCCCAGAAGAGAAACAGCACCGACTGTGTTCCCATCTGTTTGGAGCCTGGCAACCTAGCAGTCGTCAGCTGCAGGCATTAGGTTGTGTAAGGCACACTGGGGAAAGGCACAAATGGACTCCATACAGTTAGTGATGAATATAACAGAAAAAGTATTTGAGAGTTTTCTCCTTCCCTAGGGACTCTTCCTGTTCTTACTGGGACATCTCTTTGCCTCAGATAATAAGAAAAAGGAATTACAGAAAAACATAATTGACCAGATGGATATAGTGGGAATATCTATGTCTCTATGTTGTATTCCCTATTAAAATTTCTGTTTCTTCACCATGTTAATGTTACTTTATGTTCTTTTATAGACATAAAAGGGAAATGTAGAAATACCTTGATGGAATTCGTTCTAAGACCCTAGTTCATAAAATCCTTCACAGACATATTAGATGAAGTTCTAGCAGTGAGCATGTTGTTTCAATTACAGTGCAGTGTAATTTTTAGCAAGCAGTCACCCCAGAACAGATGAGTGCCAGTAACAAGAAGTAAATTAAATTTACATAGAAGGAATGGAAATCATAAATATGCAATAAATAATCTTTCCAGATTCCAAAGCAACATTTAATTCTGAAATACTATCACTTACCTCTTATCTGCTTAGCATGCATGCAATTCATTATTTTAACACCAATCAATTGATAATGTGCTCCAAACTTAGATTCCTCCTGATATATTGCTGAAAGATTGTTCTCTTAATAAATATATACTGTACATAGTAAATGTAAAGTTTTGAGAGCAGGCAACACCTGATAGAATATTTTTCATCCCTCCTGGATTGCTAGTTTGTCCTAGGAGGAATTGTGAAAACTATCAATCAATGACCCTTAAAAGCTTTATGCCCTGTTTCTCTTCCTATTTAGGTGAATTGTGTGTTTCATATGGTGTCATTTTTCTGTTGAAGGTAGCATTTGTTTCAATGCAGCACAAAATAGTCTCTGACAGTGTGGCCCTGAATTGCTCTGATTTATACCTACCCCTGATTTAAATTACATTAGTAAGCTTCTGACACGAGCAGTTTAGGTGACTGCTGAGTGATTGAACACCTGCCACACAGTTGAGAAACGAGCTCAAAGAAGACAGGGGTAAGAGTAGTCCTCCATGCCATGTGGATTTGGAGGCATCCCAAAGGATTGAAAGCCCCAGTCCCTCCAGGACATGTCATGTGATGCTTCAATCTCTGTCACAGGAGGGATGAGGGGCCCTTGTGTATCCTTTGCCAAGGGCAAGCTTGCTTTCACCGTCTTGCAGAACTAGGACCAGTCTTCAGGAAAAAAGTTGTTCTTTCACAGGTTTTATGATGCCAGTCCTGAATGCCCCAATGGAAAAATTAAAGAGCACCTTCTTGCTCTCTGATGAAAATGTAGGCTTGACTTCTATTTTAGTCACTGAAGTCTCCACTTTTATGTGAACACTTACCTGAAGCTTCTGTGGCAATTTAAGGACTGTTGTCTCAAATAGATCTCACAACTCTTGAGCTTCTTCCAACTGTTCAATAGTGTTTTGGAAAGAGGATGCACATATTCTAGTTTTGGTCAGTAATGGAAGGACAGAGAAAGGAAAAAAGATTATTCCCTTCCTGCAAAGTGGTGGGGTGATTCCATATATAGAATTATTAATTGCTTTTATATTGCAAATTATGTCACCTTTTTTCTTTCATTTTTTTCCCCATTGCTTTTTCCTGGAAATATACAGCCCAGATTTTCAATTATTTCTAACCAGGCTGCTTTATTCAAATGTTCAGTCATATTTTACTTTTCTCTCTATTTCTAATTACTTTTGAGTCTTTTTTTTTTTAATCAAATTTCATGAACATTCCATTTACTTTAACTTTGAGAAGATGGCAAGCAAAACATATGAAAGAGATCTTCAAAGGCACAAAGAGATCTCAAATTCCCTGAGGCATTTACTGAGACTTGAGCATGTAACTCTTTTTTTCTTTTATTTCTGAAAAACTCATGTTATCTCTGCAGTGATCCCTATGCCCTTCCCCTCATCTCAATAAGACTGATCATCATCTCTACCACAGCTTTCTACTTCCACTCCAAATCAATTTGAATTAATTTTACAAGTAAGCTTTCTTGACATTGAAACCAGGAATTATTATGCTGTCCCATTCCTTTCTTCCACTAATTCTTTGGTGCATTTGAAAGGAATAATGAATCAAGTTTGTCTGACAAGAGCTATGTTTTAATACTCGTTGTGAGTCTGTCTTAATCCCAGACAGTGGTAAACAGCAATTGTCTGAGCCAATCTGTGATAGGCATCTCAGCAGGTGGCAAGTAATGATGCTGCTCTGTCAGCTACAGCAGCAAGAAGAACTCTTACACATACAAGCTTTCAATAAATTAGCTGTACATCAGTGTTTCTGAAAAGCTACAGAAGTTTTCCAAAGTCTTCTGTGTCCCTCTGCAAGTCTTCACAAACAGTGAAAATGTCATGGAGGAAAGAGAGGGAAATTATGTCAAGAACAGAATTTAAAAACAACTTCTCCATGGCTTTGAAAGTGATTTAAGTGGTTTCCTCTCATCTTCCAGTACCTGGGGATCAATGTGATCTTTATGCGCTTTAAATTCATCATCCCCACATGATTACCTTGATGGTCTGCTGATGGCCATCCTGGGAACTGAGGCTCCCAAATCAATGAGTTGTTCCCAGCTGGTGCTCCAGAGCTGAGATCTTGCTTGAATTCATAGCAGCCATCAAGGGCCTCATCTCCAGAACTGCATCAATGCCCCACCTTAGGAAGCATAGCTGTAAATTCATGGATCATATTACTCCCACAAATATATTTTTTTGCATATGTGCTACATCCCATCATGATCTTGACAGCAGAAAATTTCAGCAAAACTGCAATATTATGCAGGGCCCACGTCCAGAATTATATCTTGTATTTACTGTAACATTAAATGATCAAAGAATTCTTTTCAGTTGATACCAGGGTCTTAAGCTGTCCCATGCTTACAGCATTATCCAGTTGATGCTTTCTCACAGGTCTGAAGATGTCCCATTTTCTTCAGGCTCCTCAGTCATCCACAGATATTCAATAAGAATGACTATGCAGTAGGTGTGTGCTGATTTACTTAATATCCCAGAATGCCTGTCATGATTTACTTTTATATTTATTTTGCATGAGCTGCATGTTTAATGCTGTACAGTTAAGCATAAAGACTTGTCTCCTGTCCCAAGACAATTTAAAATGGCAAAACAAGAACTGAGACCATTGAAATGAATATAACATAAATGCAAAGAGATTGTAATTCCTACTGATATTCCTTAGAATACTTCTGTTTAAATTTTATTACGGTATCTCACAATCTCTTAATATTCTTTTGTTTTTACATCAATTAAACCCCCTGTGAATTAAATCAAGTCATGTCTGGAGCATGCTTTTTCTGCACCAAATCTTCCTGATTACCCATCTTCCTTTTTGACACCTTCATATTTGTAAGATTTATCAAATTAGTTTGCTCTATTGTTTGCTCATCAACTGTGTGATCAACTAACTTAGAAATCATATAATGAGAATGCAAAATAGAAAAAAAAAGTTCTCATGTATAACCAATTCCTCTGCAGAAGATGCTCGTTGGTGTGTGGTAGCTGAGAAGTTTTATCCTGTGCCACTAGGCAGGAAAGCTCCTGAATGGCCAGGGGTGTTTCCTTACAAGCCTTGGCCCTGCAGCCTAATGTTTGAGTAAGACCCTGTGCTTTGTCAAAGGTCTGTTCATATGAATTGGGTTCTTTTCCATGGATATCCAATTGCAAGATTAACACCTTAAAATTGAGCCCTTAAGTTTACCCTTCTGCCCTTTAAGTTCAAGTGCTAGCAGCACAGAGCAATATTCTGATGCAGCTGGTAGCCAGGGAATCTTATCTCATGGAAGAGGGTAGATGGAAGAGCACCATGTTCCTCAGAAAGAGTGGTTAAACAATTCTAAAAATGAACATAAAAGCTCGTCTACCTGGAAGAATGGAGACCCAGACATTTCCAGAGGTTCAAGGCAGAGTGTCTCCATCTTAATGCCACACAGCTGAATTCTGCAAATCCATTCATCAGGCAGAAGTACTGGGGTAGGTGGCTGGAGGTGCAATTTTCTGCTCTTTGTAACAGATGTTCCACCCAAAGTTTCTCAAAGGAAAGCCTGAAAAGATGCTGGCCAGACTCTGTAGAAGGCACTTGTCTGAAACAAGTCGCTGACCCATCACTGCCATTAATTGTTTCAACATTTAATGTTGCAAGTCTATTTATGTTACCCAAGTGCAGTGCTGCATGGTAGAAAAGGTGCATTCTCCTCTTTGGAGAATAACCCAATCTGTACCTTCTGTGCTGTGCTGTTCTGTATGCAAGTCAGGTGGGGAAATGAGCTACTTTTTTTGAAAGTTTTTTGAAAGAGAGAACCATTTCTGGAAGGAGGGATATTTTCTGTCAGTGGCAGAGTGTATTTTCTCTAAGCCATCACAGCAAATTCCTATTTTCTTTCTCCTTTGACAGGCTCTATCTCCTGCACTGCACAGCATTGCTAAAATCATTGCTCCCACCTGGGATTCTCAGTTTATTGGACACCACTGGAGGAGAGAGAGCAACTACTGCTGCTCTTCCCATCATAGGAGAAAGCACTTTATAGCCTTTACCTCCTCTCAGTCTCTCTCTTTACCTCTTATAAGGCTGAATGAATCCAACTGCATAGTCTGCAGATTCAGCATGGAATTTGGGTTATTTGTTTACTGGTTTGTGGGGTTTTTTTCCCTCTGTAAGCTTTCTTCTAGAGACACCAGCTGCAAATCTGGGCTGGAAGCCAACTTTGTCTCTCCTTGAATAAAAATAAGACAGAGCTAGTGGGAAGTGCAGAGAGGACAGCGGAAGATCACACAGCAACCTATATCAACCATGCAATGAACCCCTAAGATGCAGCAATGCTGCCCCAGAGGAGGAGCCTTAACAACATGCAAGCAGACACAGAAACCTGCAGATGCACAGCCCCTTGCCAAGCAGAGGCCAGGTGATGATGGCAATAAACTGATCTCAGCTTTTCCTGAACTTACAGGAGCAGAGCTGCAGGATGGGAGGGCTTACAGCCCCTGCACCAGCTGGGCCCAGGCTCTCCCTGCCTGCCACAATGCCTGCATGAGACAGGCTGAGGAGGATCTGGAGGCAGCAGAAGCAGGCACAGTGTGCTCAGAGATCATGATTTTCCTAGGCTGAGGTGGAGATCATCAGCATATTCACTGTGGGGAGGCCAGGACCACCTCTGTGCCATTTGTGAGAGGCTGCAAAAAGGAGCTTAGACTGGAGTCAAGGCCATGAAAAAAAGCAGTGGCTGCTCAGTGAGGTGATGATGAGGGTGGAATGGGAAGTAGTGATTTCATCTCTTACAAGCTGTGGAGGATAGAAATATTCCTTCCAAAGGAAATAAAGTTGAAGAGTAGGGAAAGGAAGAGAGAGGCGTTTCTGAGTTCTGCCAGCCTTGTCTGGTCCAGAAAATTTTCTCTCTTCTTAATCCATCTTTTCACAGAACTGATAACTGCTTCCCAGCACAGACCTTGCCTTTCTCCTCCCTTCCCAGAGGCTCATAGCACTTTCTTCACCAGCTACCTTTTGACCAGTTGCATTGCAATTGGACACGGATTCATGATGGAAAACAGCTGCTCATCTCTAGCATCACTAACTGAGCTACCCTAGGCAGCATAATAGCTGTGTCATTCACCTCATTAAAAAGAAAAATAAAAATGTAGGCTTTCAGGGAGATGCTGAGCAGCAAAGCAGTTCCAGGATGTGACAGATGTGACTGCCCAGATGTTCTGCTGGATGAGCTGGGCATGGCTCCTGTCTACAAGACCTGGGGTGTGACTGTTTGGTGGGTACTGAGGTTGCAGCATTTGGGTAGGTAGGTGAAGATGGATGGACAGATACCTGAAGGTGAGTTACAGTTTGACAGACATTTAGGATTTGTGGATTGTAAGCAAAGCTGCCAGTCTGCCTCTTTATAAATCCCCCTCTGTGGACTGATGTCCTGGCCTCTATCCATCTCCATCCCCAGGGAGGTGCACACTGCTCAGGGCCAGGGCTGTCCCTGTGCCCTGGCTGCTCTTCTGGGATGGGGGACAAGTCCTGGCTGCCCATTCCTGCACTGCTCTCCCCCAGAGAGCCACCATGGTGCTTAACAGTGGATATGCATACAGCAGCTATTCAACTAGATATGTTCTTAGGAAGAGAAATAAGAATGGAATACTAAAGTAGTAAAAAAATATAAAGGAATATTCACAAAAATGCAGGAGCAAAAATGATGTCTCTATCATTACAGTTGTGGTTGATTAAAAGTAATCTCATTCCTGCAAGTTTTCTATATTTTTCAGGTCAAGGAACAGAAGCTGTGCAAATTTCTGCCTTGGACAGTTCTGCTTACTGCTCATTTCTACTTCCTTGCATTTGAAGCAGCTCATAATAATTTTGTTTGGGACAAATAGGTTATGTTCTTCAGCAAATACAGGACAGCAATGAAGCTCCAACTCTGTGTATTGGAAGGAATCGCCCACAAAATATAGCCCTTCTTCCAGGATACAATAGTCCAGAGGATGATAAAATGTCAGCATGCTTCTGGAAATACCTGTTTGTCAGAGAAAGAAAAAAAACCAAAACCATTTCCCTGCCCCTCTCCCCTTCAATTTATGTAACTGCTGAGATTGATTTTAAAAGCAGTGGAGCTGGTAGAAGAAAAAATACAGGCCTTAAAAAGTCTTATCAACAGGGAGAGCATTAGGCATGTCCCTAGGGTTATTGACAAAAAACCTTATTCTTATTGTAATAACTGAACAGTTTAGCAAACGAAATATAGTGTATGTACATGTAATGAGTTCTAAATCCTAGAAGCAGCATTTGTCATTCACTGCCTGTTTGCTTTTCTACTCACAAAATCTCATATCTTTGCACATTTGGACGCTGTCAGAACAGCTGTCCATTCTATCAGTAGAGACAGGTTTTTAAAACTGGAGACAAAGCATCTACACCCCTATTTGGCCTCTTTAACTGTCATTCCTTGTGAAGAGCCTTACTGCAAATGAGAATCTGGCACCTTTCTCTTCATAAACACTGACATTTATTAGCAGGTTAAGACAGGAGAAGAGGAGTCCTTTTGATGAGTAGCATAGAAGATAATTAATTAGAGTTGTAATTTGGCAGAAAAGTGTTAATTTAAACTTCAGAAGAATTATAAAACTTAATGAATTGACCGGGAATGTGCTGAAATTCCTGGCAACTTCCTAATTGCCCTAAATTAAATGACCTAAAATCACGATCATACATTAAAAAATTGAATTTGTTGACCTGACCTGTGAGCAGGCAGTAAATAACAAATTGGAAGAACTGATAATAGATGTGTGTTCTGAAAGAATATGCCTATCTATAGAAAATACAAATAATTTATTTGATAATTCCTAGCCAATGAAGATCACCATTTTAAACCTGTTTCCATTCATTTCTAGGAAGAACCAGGGACTTCAGCAGGAGAGCTTCAAATAAGATTTTGAATGAAGGAGTTCCCAATATAAGCATATAAATCAGGAAATGCCAAATGGGCAGCTTTCTTTTGGCTGCTCTGCTTTCCTGCCTCACTTAACTCCTTTCTGTTTTGTGCTGTGCATGCAGGCCTGGCATGAAGTGTGTTGGCTGTCACAGGTTCTGGAAGACCTGGAGTGATGAACATGCTCCATATTGAGTGTTTCTGATCTTCAGATTTTAATATGTTTTCTAGATAGTTTTTTAGAGTTCCCTAAACTTACACCACATCTATAAAAGCAGGGACATTCAGTTTAATGGACTCTGAAGCTGGTATAGCTGAACCTGAGAGCACACACAGAAGTCTTATGCAAGGTTCTTATAACCAAAGAAATTTTCCAAATCAAAAATAGCTTATTAAAACAGAACCACAAACAGAAAAAAAAAAAAAAAAAAAGAAGAAAAAAAAAAAAAAGAAGGATGTTTTGCCACTCAGCTTTGAGGAGCCCAACTTCTTATTGCTATAAATGCTGATGGAGACCACTGGGCAGCAGAAGGGAATTTGGGCCAGTCTCCAGTCTGTAAGTACTGTGGCAGGCTTAATCATTCCATATGTTTGCTTATTTTATCATTTCCTCACCCACATATGGCTAAAACATAATGTTCAGGCTTCACAGGAGGCAAAAAGAGCTGCATTCATAGCATCCTTGTGGCTGACATTCATACTGAATATAATGCAAGAGGTTGATTTAAACACTGCCACGCTCCCTCCCCGCTCCCCACAAACACAAGGTGTCCTGTAGTTAGTCATGAACTGTTCTGGGGAGGTTCTCAACCTTTTCTATGTTGAGGATATCTGAAACTTTAGAGGATATGCTGAAACAATTTTCATTAATGTCTGAAACATTGTGTCTGTTTCCTGACACTGATCGAAAGTCAGCTGACTGCTCCCCAAATGCCAGCATTTTTCATTTTCATTGCCATTCTCACTCTGCTGAAATCGTGACATGTGTTCACCACAGCAGTGAGTGCTGCCAAATGGCATAAGATCACTGGCACTACAGGATTAAAACTGTATGAAAATCTAAGGGATTGGAAAAGCTGCTTAGAGGCTCAGGTGGCTTTATTTGGTAAAAGCTAAGGCAAACAGATCCTGCAATAATGCTTGGCAGGGACTTGGGCATCCTAGGGCAGAAATGCTGCAAACACTGAGTCTGTGCTGAAGTTTTGGGCAAGTTGCAGTGTTTGTCAGGATCAGAAAGTCATCTGCCTAATTAAGGATTGATTCTAAACTTTTACTTCCCCTTCATTATTATGTACTGCAAGAGCATACTACAAACATTAGCATCCCGTTATTGGTTCATAATGTTGTGCCATTACTCTGTCCCAGCTGAAATTACCACTGTAATGGCTGTTGGCTTCCAATAACCTACCCCAATGTGACAACCCACAAGGGAGACACAGTTTATGTGAGGTACCACTAAAAATGTCCCGTAATATGCATAAAAGACCAAATTGCACATAAAAGATTGAACAGCATCTGAGTGCAGAGCTTTCCTGCTCTCTGCAACAGATGTTTTCTTTCATGCTGCCCAGAAAGGATATATCTTGGGGATTGTTTTAACACAAATATATATAATTTTCTCAATAAACATTTGTTAGTGCCACTTGTGGTCTCTACTTTCACATTGACTTCTCTTTAGTTTACACTGGGATGTGAATACATGGAAAAATGTAGGATTTGCCCTTTAGAGTGCAAAGATATGCAGGTATCATCCTTTATGGAGCTGTTTCCCACTCTCCTGTCACATGGCTTTGAGCAGTGTGATGTCAGTTACCTCTATGCCATTAAATTCAGTTCCTGTTGCCTGCAGTGTCTTCTCTGTCTGACACCAAAATGTTGGAGATCCTTCCTGTCCAGTGCTCACATCAGTCCTTACAACAGTTATGCTCTGCTAAATAAACACCACACACACTCCATTTCCCAAACATCTCCTCTAAGGGTATCATTATTTACTTGGAACTTTGCCTTTTTTTCTGTTTTAATTATAATTCTCTGTTCCTTTTTTTCTCTATTTGCAGTTGCCATCATGCTTTAACTAAACTTTGATTGAATAATCCTAAAAATATATCCTGAAGGGTCAGCCCTATTTTAAAACCAAAAGATAACATATCGCTCTAACACGGATATGCAATTTAGACTAACACTTCTTTTCACACTGTTTATTTATTCATATATAGAATATAGGCAAGTAGCCAGTCTATCAGGGGAAAACTTCCATTTATTTTGTCTTTTACCCCTCTCCCTCTGTGATCTGCATCTCACAGTCAATAACACTTTCACTCCCACATCATATGTCCTGTCAGCTTTCTTTCCTATGATTTTAAATTAAAAGGCAGACTTCTTTTTTAAATCCATGCATGATTTTTCGTATTTGTTGATGGAAAGCCCTATAGCATTTTTTATTTTACTTTTAAGAAAACTTCATCTCTCTCATTAAAAATTCACTTCTTTGCCATCCATCACTTTAAAAACTTGCCTACTTCATAGTATTAGGTAATATTTTTTCCATTAAGAGCAGTAACCTGCAGGCAGAAGTTCTCTGCTTTTTCTTGCTTATTCCTATATGAGGAAAGATTGAACAGTATGCTACCAAAAAGTTCTGATATGGACTGGGGACCATTCCCAACAATACCCATATGATAAAGCTCTAATCTTTGATAAAAGTCAGACTGTGGACATATGAATGAAGGAGTATAAAGAGGCTACTAATGCAAATTGTGTTCTTAATTTCTTAAAGGAGGACTAAGAGTTTTCCTATGAATGCATCCTGACACACTGAAGTTGGCAAGCACTTTAACAGTGAGTCTTCTTGAGTTTTAATTACCATGGGGACTAGCAGATGGACAGATATCTAATACATTTGTGTGGAAGTTATTGTGTTCCCCTTCTTTAGCAATAATATCTGAATTTGTTGATGCTCTTACTTGCCAGCTTTAACATTATCAGAATTCCATGTCCTAATTTCTTTGGCAGGTTTCTAATAATGTGATATGAAACATGGCTATGAAGTAAAGATTTTTTGTTATTGCATTCAGGAAATGGTGAGAAAAGGAAGATGCCAAGTTTCACAAAGTATTTAAAAGGTTTTAATTTTTTCATACATAGGGCAAATGGGCTCTGACTGGAATAGCAATTTGTGTTTCAATGAACAATCAGCTAGCTTGTGCCATATTAAAATCAAAAGAAAATAAATGGAATATGAATGTGGCTGAAACACAAGCCATTTACTGTAGCAAAATCATTATTGTCTTGTAGGAACTTTGGTCTAAAATGATATTAAATTAGAATTAAATGATATTTCTTATGAGATTGAACGCATTTATGTTAGAAATAACTTTCAAAAGGTCTCTGGAAGGAAGCAAAATGGTTGAGGGAATATATTTCTCTTTTCTTGCTTTTTGATTAACAGTCATTAATAACATAGAATCAATCTGATTAATGAGGCATTGTCTTTGCAAATTTGTTTTCTGTCCTTTAAGGAAAAGACTGAGGAAGAGCTGGGAGAAAGGTTATTAAGACAGCACAAGCTTCAGTAATGAGACTAGGCAAACTCTATGTCACTTCTGATAGAACAAATGAACAAGAGACATAAAAACTCTTTGCAAAGACAATTTACCAAAAAAGGCTGTAGACTACAATTTCAGACTAGGACCTTTAGGAATGAAATCTGACCGAAGGTATCCTGTGACTCAGAGATACCAAGATTAATGATCTGTCCCTTTCAAATTACAAATTTAGCCAAATACTTTCTAAGTTATTTTTTTTTTCTTTTAGCTGGTTGAAATTAGTGGGGATAAGCACAGTAACCTTAGAATATTTTCTATCAGATCTTTGCCTTCTAATAAGACTGTGCCAACTTAGATAGCAAGTACTGGTAAAACAACAATAGCTTTAAATGGGAATGACCTACCTTCTTCTTCTTTGAAAATGACTTGCAACACAAAGCTAACTGAGTTTCTCTCTTTATTACATCTCTTTACTAAGGCTGATAGAAACCAGCATCTTGATTTGAAATGACACTATTTGAGCTCTCATTTTTCTACGGGACTCAGAATTCTCTGAAATCAAAATTAATCAAAATAATCTAATGATGAGATTCCAATGATTAGGAATCAGAGGATCTGCTTGGTGTTGGTAGCTCTAATTATCTGGAAAATTAGCTGGGTCTTCACAGCTAAGACTGCAACCAGGGCCCCCTTAGCTCTACAGATCTCCATTTACTCATGATTTGCAAAGTCATTTACTGAAACTGGGCACTTTCAAAAATGGAGGTCTCTTTGTTTTCAACTCTTTGAAATACTTTATCCTCTGTCCAACCCTCCTTTTCCTTTCCTAGGACCAATATTATTTCATAAGAAGCATCCTATTGTAATTTGCTATTTCTGAGAGATGCACAAGAATACATACATTTCACCTCAGCTGGCTCTACTGAATTTTATCTAAAATTGTTCACCTGCCATGATATAAGAAAAACTTGACTTAAAGTGCCCTACTTCACATGATGAACGTCTGTTCTATTGTCAGCTATTTCCTGCATCAGATACTCAAAAACATTTAGATTCAAAACAGTAATTTTTTTTTGGTGGTAAATACTGGCAAAAGCTATGAAGTGGGGTTTTTTGATATTGGAAAAGAATTAAACTGAAAGAAAAAATATAATGATTTTAAGATGCAGTAAAATAAATTCTACTGACTAAACAATGCAGCTCAAACAAGCAGGAATTCTGTAGGGAAAAAAAATTACAGACCTAGGTGTTGTGTGTTTTGCCTTAAGAGTTTCTTTCCCAACCTTCCATAAACCATTTGCCTGGGATGTCAGGAAGTTGCTTAGATTGCATTACTGAACAATTAAAACTCAAGTATTTCTGCAAGGCTTGAAAACCCCATGTGTTCTTTCTATTCTTTTTTTTTTTTTGAGTTGCTTTGTTGTCTTTTTTTTCCTAGGGAGCCACCTTATATAAGACTACAATAAAATACTTACTCATCTGGAGCCTACAGTGCATCAGGAAAATTCATCTTAAGAAAGTACTGCAGGTAAAAGCCTCTCTTTTCTTAACTTGAAAGAGAGTTAAGAGAGCATTACAAAAAAAAAAAAAAAGGAGGAAAAGAAAATAAACACATGAAATGTGTCATTCTTAATGCTTTGAACTTTTTCTGATGTAAACTTACATGTTTTTGAGCCAAAGCTAGAAACTGCTTATGTTCCTGGTTTTATGAAGTCAACCTATAATGGTTTCAGCATACATATGTGAGAAAAATGACCTGATCATAAGCCAACAGCAAAAAATTTCAGTTTCATGATCTGTCAGTGGAAAAAAAATCTTCACCTATTCAACTTTAAAACCAGAGAAAATAATTCAAAATAGCACATTTTAGGTAATGCTGTTAAGGTAAAGAAAAATAGCATGAAGACAATAAAATTAAAGTCTATAAAACAAGATGCAACTTCTTTGCTTAAAGGCTGATCTTATTCTAGATTATCTTGTCTTTAATACTCTATTGTATTATTTTATTATTATTCTTTAATTGTTCTGTATAGAGCTCTCAGTTTGAACAGCTGGTGAATTGTAGAATATTAATTTTTTTCAAGTACATTTTTTCTAATATGGACATTTTATCTTAACATAAAAGGATTTGTTTGTGAAATACCTTTTGTGAAGCATTTAGTTGCATATTTTGCTGGTTTTAATTCTTTGGTCTATCTAATACAGTACCTAACTCTTACCTAAAGAAGAGGAAAGAAATTGAGAAATGCAACAATAATATTGGAAAAAACTAGAGATGGTGGTTTGTGGAAAAAACTTGTCCTTCTTATGCAATCAATTCACTTGACACTTCTGGGTGTAAAAAGTATAAGGTAAATAAAAAATGACAAACTAAAATAAAATAAAAAATAATAAACCCCAAATATTATAAAAATGCAAGCTTAAATTTCTGTTCCAGAAGCCTGTTAAAAACATATCACAGAACTCACCTATTACATTATTTATGAAAGTTACCATACTGGAAGAAAGTTATTGAAAGTTTAACATGAATCAGTTCAAAGCTAGCAATTTTCAGTTACACCTGACATTTTAAAAACTATATATAAACACCTTTGCTAGTCTTATCTGTATACATACTATTTTGTCTTAGGATTGGTGTCACATCCAGGTATTGAAATATTTTTTTTTAAATCTGCATTTTTAGTAAATATACATTATGCCTAGAGTTTTGAAATTTTGAAAATTTCCTCCTGGGCAAGACTCACCACTACATAGATTTTTGAAAGGTGAAACATATAGTTTTGTGAATCTGGGGACTTTTTTCCTCATTTCTGTTACTAGCTTGAACAAATGTAGCAATCTGGGACTCAAGAGCTGAACAAACAAAAGAACACTCCCTGACCACTCTCGCTACAACAGATTTATTTAAAAAACAGCAGCCTAGCATTTGTGAGCAATGAGATACACGGCTACTGGGAATGCCCTCATTTTTGGAATGGCTCTGACATTATAACAACTGTAATCTGGTGTGAACCAGAACCATTAAAATGTCAAGGAACGAACTGTCTTTGGAGGGCTGTGAGGGTAGATTTATTTTATTGGTTTTCCACACAACAGATCAGAGGAAACAAAAATCCAGCAGCTCTAGGAAGATTCATGGGACAAACAAGACTCAGTGTGTTGCAGAATTCCTAATATTATAAAAAAATTTAAAACCATCCTATAAAGAGTACTTTTTGGTACATCTTGTAAATCCTCAATATCCACAGTACATGGCTTAATATTTTTAGTTAAAATGTGCAGAAATACACACACTCATGTATATGTTGAGCATGATAGGCCCTTTTTTGTATCCAGGATTTCTATGCATGTCTTTGCCTCCTGTCAAATGGGAAGGTTGCAATTCCTCTCCTGAGCCCTGAGGACTTTGGATAACAGGAAGGGAGAGGCATCTAAACACCTTAGGTAGGAGGTAATCTCAGGTTTATGAGATTATAAGGGGTCTCTTGACAGTTTTGTTACAATAGTCAAGAGTCTCTGAGGGCCCAATACAAAATCATTGGCATCTGGAATGAGGAAAGGGAGAAAGAAGATGCCTGTAAAAAAGGGGGGCATGCTGTGACCATAAAAAACCAGAAGACCATGCTGTGTGGAAAGAGCCAAGCTGTGAAGCAAGTCCAGAGAAGGGCTACCAAGATGCTTAGATGGATGGAGTTCCTCTCCTGTCAGGAAAGGTTGAGAGAATTGGGATGGTTCTTCCTGGAGAAGAGAAGCATCCAGGATGACTCTGCTGTAGCCTTGCCTACAAGAAAGACGGACAGGATCTATTTTCAGGGGCATGTAGTGACAGGACAGGGGGAATGGGTTCAAACTGAAAAACAATGGACTCACATTAGGTGTTAGGAAAATATTCTTTGCTGTGAGTGCAGCAAGGCACCAGAACAGGTTGCCCATAGAAGCTGTGGATGCCCCATCCCTGGAAATGTTCAAGGCCAGGTTGGAAGAGGCTCTGAGCTACCCATTCGAGTGCAAGGTGACCCTGCTTACCACAGGTTGGTTGGATATTTAAAGTCCTTCCAGGCCTAACCATTCTATGATTCTATGTGAAGCAGAGATTTGACTACTGGAGCCAGCATGCAGTTGGAGGACATTATCAGCACTAAGTGGATGAAGGCATTTATCCAGGCAAGTTAGCAGGGCAGGAAAGAGGCTTACTGAGTCTGGGGCAAAATTCACATGCACTAGAGGGGCTGGAATTCTTTGACAGCAGAACTGAGATCTGTGCACAGATCTTTCTCTGTCTAAAATCTGAGCAAGATTGATTCAGCATCTCATTTCTAATAAATTCAAAGAATTGGAATCATGAGGAGTATTGCCGTATATTCTGGTGGACCACTTGCACAGCTGGTACAGTATTTTACTCAAAATGTCTGTGTGCAAACCAGTTTATGTAATCTGCCCAGGAGACAGATGAAGGCAGAATTAGGTAGGTGATATAAGGTGTGGATGAAAGTGTGACAAACTAAGATTTTAGATGTGCAACATTGAGTTAGTGAAAAAAGGAAACAAATCTATGCAAGGCATAGAATTTTGTAAATCCACTAGACTACACTGGGGGAAGGGGTACTTCAGTAATAGGGGGTTACTTTTTTTTTGGTCTTTTTTTCAAGTGTTGAGAAGTCTGTTTTACTTCATTACTTGCTTTGAAATTTGTATTTATAGCAAGCCTTTTCCATCCAGTTTTTTGGGGGTTTTTTTGGTTTATTTATTTTTTCTTTTTTCAGTCTATAATTTTAATTTGACATACAATAATATAAAATACAACATAAATTATTGAAAAAGGTGCAAAGGGATAAACTACAACAAGCTAGCCATCCAAAATACACAGAAGGTAAGGGTAGCTTCAGCACTTCTCTAAAAGCACTGGGGTGTATTCACTCTAATGAGTCTTCCAGTATCAGTGACAATTCTGCATCTCAACTAGGGAGTAAAATCACTTAGTGTTCATCTTTCTTCTCAGCAAGTTTCACATAAACAAACAAGAAATTGAATCCATAGTAAATCTTATATAGAATCTGCACCTTTATTAAGCAAGCTGCAAAGGAAAGTAATTTAACTTAAGATAGGTTTAAGAAAAGTAATTAAATTGAAGATGTGGCTTCTAATTAAGATGTATAGTATATTAGTGACTTAATTTCTCAGGTTATTAATTGCTATAAAATAAATATCTATATGATTCAACCTTTCAAACTTCTGGCTTTAATGGCAATTCAAAGCCCTTGACATTTCTATAATGTGCTCAATGCTACAGAGGATCAAGTTCCTAAAAGAAAAGGAGGCATATTTTCCATTTTACTTAAGGTCAAGGTAATGAACATCCAACTTCTCAGAGACATGTCAAATGTACGTATGGATGCATAAAACCATAATGTGATCTTCCACTACAATTAAACCAATGATGCAGAAAAAAACCCTTGTAGATTCCTACTGTCTTGGATTGAGTTTTGTGTCCATTAGTCTATCTAAGTAATTCTGCAGGAATTAGAATGCTCATTTTGATGACTGAGAATTTCTGAATCAGGTCATGCTCCATGTGACTGTTTTACATCTTAGTATTAATCTAATCTTGGTGAGCCCAACCCCTTTTTATATATCAATGTAATTGTGAACAGCTTCAATGATGTTGACAGTTACACCTTTAAAAAGTTTGCATAAAAGATACTGGATTCTGAACTATTTATCTTTATGCTGTATGACTTTCTCTCTGAATTTCTTGTGGCCAAAACTTTCCTCTGAAAATTAATGTACATTTTCAAATTCCTTCCATTGGATCAGGATTGGACCATTGAAAAACTGTGTTAGTACACTCCCCAATGATGTTCATACTCCAGTAAACTCCATTAGTAGAACTAATTTTATTCTAAACACTTCCAACACAGCATTTAGGTAGGAAAGAAGTGCCATCAATCACTTGGCGTTATCCCACAGACAACACTACATGCATCAGCGATGTGCTCAGGAGGCAAGAAGACCCAGATGAATTGTTAGATTGTCAGGTTTTTTTCACTTTATAAACTAAAGTGTTGCAGAGTTATAAAACACTATGTAGCTATCTTCTCTACTGTTAAACTCAGGTATATAAAATGACCTTTGAGGAAAACAGAAAGACTAAACAACAAAGGAAAAAATTACATAATTGTACAGGAAAATGTATTAAACCAGCCTTACAAGAAAAATAATTTGGTATGATTGACTTATGATTAATAGCCAGGCACTAAACTTTATGTCTTCTGTCTATGAACTGAAGTTAGTAAAAAATTTTGCTTGTATAAAATAGAAAGAAATCTATTTACTTAATTGCATAATTTGGGTCTTTAGTAGCAGAAATGGAGTGACTCAAGGTTCTAAAAGAAACATGCTAAAGAGAATGTAATTAATAATGCCTCTTAATATATTGACTTTCTTGAGAAGGGCGAGGAGCCTTGGCTGCCTAATTTTCTGAATTCATAAGACATATCTAACAATCAAGAACCATCTTTAAAATATCTGAAAATCATTGGAAAACAATTATTTTCTGAATTATTCTCAGCAACCAGAATGGCCATTGGCCATTCAATCACCATCTGTCAAGTAGTACAGATTATGTGAATTTCTGAAGAAATAGCTGAAAATGGAAATCATGCAAAATAGTGTATAATAAACATAACAAAATTTATTGAATGAAAACAACACTTAAGAAATTTTAAAAGTTCACTTTGGCATGTTAATAATTTTCTGCCTAAATTCTAAAATAATTAAAATCATATCTCTTTTATTTTCACATTATTTATCTTGACATAGTGTGTTGACTGTGCTGTTTATTAATGTAATGCCATGAAATGTAATATTATTAGATATTAAAGCTGGAAGAGATGGGCACATCTTTTTTTGTAACCATTGCCATAGAATTTTATCAAGCAGTTCTTGCATACAGCTCAAGAAGCTACATATTATTATCTACAGAAAGACTTAATACTGATTTAAGAACTCAAAGTAATGATAAAGCCATGTTATTCTTTGCAACAATTTTATTAGTAAGGGTAGGAAAAAGCATTTTTCTTTTTTTTTTTCATGAAAGAGAAAAAATTCTTATTAATATGTATGCAGCTTAGGGCTAGTTAAGCCATTCTTATAAGCTGAGATATTTAAAGACTAGAGATGATCATTATTGTTGAACTTGTTGAACAGAATGTAGTAATTTTCATTTTCTTTTATAACATCAAGTCTAAATAGGTCTGCATTCTATATTACTTTGCATTACTCTGGAAATTATTCTCATTTGTACCCAATGAACTCTATAAGGTAACATGGACAGAATTTCATTCTGTTCAGTTTGCATTCATATCATAAAAGATAATCAACCCACCAGAATCAGTTCACCTACATTTTTCCTTCAGAGAATTAGGTTTTGATGAGGCAGGTGTAAGTAAAAGAAAATTAAGGTCTTTCACTTCAGTCTTTTAAAATACTTTTTCCAACTAGTTTTTGTTATATTCAGCCACAGTCGATGTGAATTTTCTTCAGCAGCTCTGAAGAAACCAACAGAATTGTCTTTATAACTCCCCTAAAATTATTCTTTTCATGCAATAAAAATAGCATCCCACTTCCTTTCTTCTCTTCAGGCCTTGTTTATTTACAACTTAAATGTCAGTAATTGCAATAACTTAACCTTTGCAGGGTTATAATGGACTTGAAATTAAACAGAGAGATTTTAATTGGCCTCTGAGTGTAGCAGTGCTGGGCCCTGCTCAGCTGAGCTGCTGCGGAGCGTGTGTAGGAGAAAGGCATTCACTCCATCTGGGTGTTTGCAACAACTTCTGGGGGCTGTGCCTCTGCAATAAATACATTATTGATCAAACACTTGGTATAAATAGGAGCAGCCAGTTCTGCTACCAGCACCAGCCCTCAGATCTCTGAAAGCTAAGATGCAATTAATGTATTCGTATAGAAAACATAAACTGAGAGTAGGAAACTGCTGAGAAACAACAGTGTAAGGAAAAAATAAAAATCACCAAGATAAAACCCATTAAGAATTACAGTATTTATTAGATTAGACAGCTTTCGTGACCTTTGTGCTTCTCCCCAACATGCCCTTCTTCTGTCAACATTCTAAACCTCGTTACAATTTTGCCAAAACAAGTCAGTTCTCAGTTTGATCAGAGAAAGAAAATCATATGATTCCACTAAATCTTCTGACAGTTCTGCTGTCAGGGCTGTCAGGCTGGGTTATGTACTTCACACTAAATGAAGCAGAATACAGTAGTATAGAATGGCCTGCAAGGGTCTCTTCACAACAAGTATTTATTTATTTTTGCTTTAAGTATACATTTGTGTTGTCAGATGATGCAAAGTTATTGCTGTTTCTTATTATTTATAGCTGGTATTATTGCTATCATGCCTCGGAGTAGCCATGGACTATGATCCAATTGTTCTTTCTGCCACACATGTTTAGAGAGCCATCAGAGGTGGGACAGTGTGGTATTTTCTGGGGTCCCCTGTGGCAGGAAGGAATGAATCTGACTCCATGTTCTTAGAAGGCTGATAATATAATATAATATAATATAATATAATATAATATAATATAATATCATATCATATCATATCATATCATATTACATTATATTATAGAATGCTATACTAAAACTACACTAAAGAATAGAGAAAGGGTACAGACAAAAGGCTACAAAGATAATAATGAAAAACTCGTTACTCCTTCCAGAGTCCCGACACAGCCTGACTGTGAGCGGTCATTAAGTTAAAACAATTCACATGAAACCCATCAAACAACCACCTATTGGATAAACAATGTTGAAACCACATTACAAAGCAGCAAAACACAGGAGAAGCAAATGAGATAATATTGTTTTCCTTTTTCTCTGAGGCTTCTCAGCTTCCCATGAGAAGAATCCTTCGCATGGGGGTTTTCAGAAAATATGATGGTGACAGGACAGCAGCAAGCTTTACTTGCCCTCTCACACTCACTGTCATGGGTGCCAGGAGCAGTGAAACCCCCACAGCATGCTCTATGGCTGCCTCAGTCCATTCCCTGTGGGATCTTAGGATCTTACTCCTTTTTGGTCTTTTGCTGCTCCCACTGCAGTCTGTGGTACAATAGTGATGGAGGTGGGGGCCAGGACAGGCAGCTTGATGATTGCACAGCAACATGGCAGAGAAGATACAGGACAAAGGGAAAGTGAGATAGGCAGGCAGGAGAAAGCAGTGAGTCCCAGTGTGACATGCACAGTGGTCATAGGACACCAGCTGCCTATCTAGTTATGCTTTAATTTGAGCTTTCGTGGGAAAATGAGTAGATTTTGCAAAGGAATTAAGCTTATAGTGTTCTGAAGATGGAGAAAACCAAATTTTACTCACTAAATGAAGATACCAAATTGGGTCAGTAAAAGGGAAAATCTTTTGAGAAGACCAGAAGAAAATCCAGAGAGGTGAGAAGCTACAAATGATTTATCCAAAGAAATGGTCCAGGAATATGGGTTTTTCAAAAACTGCAGTAATTTTACATGTGAAAGAGGAGAGCAATGACACAAGTTACCATTGGAACCCAGCCTATTTCTAAAAATTTTTTTCTGCTGAATATTTTAGGTGGATAATGTGTCTGTTTTATGGAAAATTAAGTCACAGCCTTTGTTTTATGGTTATGAAGGACTACAAAGAGGATAGACTAATTTTTATCCATGAAAGAACTAAACTTATTTGCCTCTATCATTCTGTACATTTGCAAAGACACTAACCTTTGGACAGGCCATAATTCCCTCAGAGCCTTGCTGCAGAAGAGTAATACTCACAGGAATATCAAATATAGGCAAGTAAAAAGGAAGTATTAGACTTCCAATATTTTTATCTTCATATTGGGAAAATTCTTTCTGTCATAGGAAGTATTTATATTCAGTATGTAAATACCTACATAACCCTATCATAGTTACTGGTAGTTTTTCCTTCCAAGTAGTCATTACAGTATCAAAAATAAAGCTTTATTTTTGAGCTGATCTTCCTTGAAGAGGGCTAAGGAGCTTTTAATATTCTATAAATATATTCAAAATAACAGAAGACTGAACTAAATAGAAACAGAAGATCTAGCTCTAAAATGTCTATTTGAAACAAAGTGAGCATTTTGTCCATGTATCCATGGATATCCACTTTGAAAAACAAAATTAAGGAAATCTGTCTAATACAGGAAAAAACAAAAACAAGCAGGAAAAGGAAGAAGATCTTTAGATAAAGTAATATGATATGTTTTGTTACTATATTATAGTACATATTAGTAAATTGTCCAAATCTGTTTAACAGCTTGAGAAACCTTCTACTTCAGTGGAGAAACTTCAGGACCAGTTGAAAAAAGGTGCAAGATGGAGAAAATGGAAAACCTCCTGTGTTCTGCACATTGTAATCACACGTGGAACGTAAAGGAGATATGGAGACCTGGATGTAAGGACATCTGTCTTGTGAGAATAAACTGTTAACATAAAATAAAAGAAGCCCCACAAAAATTATATTACATATTAAAATAATACAGAATATATTAATACATAGAAACAACTAAGATAATAATAACTGATAAACACCCAGGCTTACTAATGATCCAGAGAAAACAGAGATGATAGCTAAAGATGGATCCCTCAAGTCAGTGACTGACAGGGTCTTGGAGGAACCACACAAGAACAGCTTGGAAAATTTTTGGCCAGACTTTGTAAGTGATAAGAAAGGGCAAAACTATTGTGGGTCTTATGGCAGTAAGACACTAAAATCCCTCAAAGGAAGTATTTACTGTTGTTTTAAATTTATTTTTGGACAAGCTTCAAAGTATACTACATTGAGATAAGTCCTGACTTCAAAGAAACTTAATTTGGTTTGTTTCTTTGGTAAGGCACAGGGTCTGTATTGCACAGCACTTATAACAAGTAAAACACAATGGGCAGAAACTAGAAACAATTTCATTGATCCAACAGTGGTTATCTTTGCTGAGAACACTATTGTTTCATTATAAATCATAATATGTAAGGCTCTTTGTAATTAAAGAACATTTTTATTTTCCTAGATTGGTGACTTGATGGAAAAGTTGTACTCTCCCTTAAGGAAATGATCTGTTTTAGGGAATGCCTTTAAATATATCAAAATGGAGGGATCATTACCTTGTCTGTGGCTCATTTGCAATATAATCTCATTTTGGCTCCAACCATCACTGAATGGTAATGGATATTGATCAGTTGTTTTAGCAGTGGAATAACAACTTCAATTTAATGACTGTATAATAACATTATAATGGCTGAGACTGTGAGCTGAAAATGTTCGTTATATCACAAGCCATACAAGGCAGCATTAGACTTTTTAATGGATTTTTGTATGATTTAATTGTGCACCAGGTTTTACTTTTATACATGGAACAACAACAGTACACAGAGGATTACAATTTTTTTTAATGTAAAATCTGTACAACTTATGCAAATAGAGCTGATCACATTTCCATTTTTATTTATAGATACCTGCCTATTTTTAAATAAACTTAAAGCATTGAATTTCCTTTCAACAGTACAAGGCATTATAAATGCAATCTCAGCAGAAGCAAATGTGAGTGTCTGTGTCCTTTCAAGTGACACGCCTGCTTCCAGCCAAAGCACAGCTAACCACTGGATTAGAAAAATTAAAGAGAACTATCAGACATGTTAAAAATCAGTCTCCAAATTTACCAGATCAGACAAGCTGACATAAATGGAAGTCTTTTTTTAGTGCACTAATGTACCAAGCTTCATTAATCACAATTTTCAGCTGTGCTACAAAGCACCATCACATGCTTCTTTTTTTTTCCCCCTTATTTTTTTGCATCCTTTAGTTTCATCCTTTTCTAGTTGCACTTCTTGGAACCATATCCCATATTTTTTTCACCTCTGGAAAATGCCAGCATTTTTGAAGAGGTTTAACACTTAGTTATTACCTTGACAAGTTTCCACTGTTTAAAATTAATGCTTTGTTGAAATAAGAACTTTTTTTTACACAACTTCACACATTTGATAGAAATTTCCATTCAATATTGGAACAGAAAATATTAAATCATTTTCTAATCAACAAAAACAGTGACAAATAAACAACTGTGGATTTATACCCAATATTATCATTTCCATCATTTATGTAATTGAAGACAAAAATTTTGCTTCATTTAGAAAGTACAAAAGTAAATCTTATCTTCAAACAATTCCAAATACTACCATGTAGTATTATTTGGAAAAAAAATTGCTGAAAGGAAGCTGTGGAAACTATCTAAGTGAGTTTAATTTAATCTTTAAAACATTACCCTGAAAAAATATGAAAAGCTAAAAAATTTTTATAGTTGAATAAGCAAATATAGTTTATTCTTAGAGTTATTCAAATGTTTAAGGAAATCTGCAATTTTTTAGATAATGAAAAATATTTGAAACTCATGATAAGGTGAAGTGAGCTTCCTTAGTCTAACCTGAGAACCTGCTTTATTTTTCTGTTAGATGATTTAATCCCAAATCAGTCTTAGTGGAGTAACACAACTGTTGTGGCCTACAAAACTGCAGGGTGATGTTTCTGTTCCATAGTTCTAAACCTCTGAAATAGTTTTCATCATTTTCAGAAGGTACTGGGCATGAGTGTGTCTCCCAGCACCCTGGCAGTTTTTATGAGGCACATAGCTCCATCTTCATACAGCTAATTGTAGACTTAGAACCACAGTTTTAAACTTTTGTGACCATTTAAAAAATGTTTATGGTTTTAAATTTATCGTAACTCTAAAGCATCATTTTCTAGGAAAATATCTACATCTAAATTTTCACTTTTCTCAAAACTTTACCCCTTAATATGTACTGCTTGTCAAATACTCATGGAACAGCTCAGAAGAGAAAGCAGGAGCACATTTTAGAAGAATTTTGAGGATGAAAAGACCAAACTTATCTTATTTTTTTCATCAGCATGTACACATAATACTTTCTAGCCAGTGCTGTAAAACATGCTATCAAAACCCATCACCACTCTGTTTGAAAGTGGAGAGTAGATATACTATCAGTCACATCAGACATTAGTATGCTGTATATCCCATCTCCTGCAAAATTGCTTTGACATACACAATTATCTGTCTAGATGCATGGAATGTTAACAGAACCTTCCATTATCAGAAATAAGGCTGCCTTCCATTTGCTTTCCTACAAGTGCCATGTATATGGATTAAATCTTTCTTGGATGCTTTGAGTTTCCAGGGGATTGCAGGTCTGACAGAGCATTTATCTTTAGTATTCTTCCATGCTATTATTATTCTTCATTTGATTTAACTCCTAACTCTGTGTGTTGTTCACAGTCTCTTTAAGCCCAAATAGCAAGAAATTACCCAGTTTATTTTGGAGCATGAGACTAATTTAACAGGTAGTATCTACTTTTTATGTATTCCAAAATAGCTTCTTTTGAACAGGTAAAGCACTTACATTCCTAACACACAGGCATCAGAAGTACACACGAAACTTTTCATTTCAATACCTTAAGCAGAAAAATAGAGTCTATTTGCAAACCACATCTATAGCTTGAAACATTAGATTTAAGTTGTACATCTTACAGAATAGAAACTGAGTTTTTACAATTCTGCCTATCATGTTTAAGACATGATTTTATTTGACATCCCAGCAAAAGACAATTAACTGCCTATATTTAGTAACTTGATGATATTTGTCCCACCTCAGTAGATTCCAGCCAGGGTTTGCTTGCAACCCTTCTGATTTCAGACATCTGTGTAGTAGTAACAGCTCATTTTAGCAGGTGGCACAGCCTTCCTTAAATATATTCAGGATCCCTGGCATAATTTATTCATAAATTAACTCTATGAACCTCGTTTTCACGTCCTGATCAGTTCATACTTTAATTTCACACATTGATGAGCACTGCAAGAGTAAGTGTGAAACATTTCTAAAAATAGGCAGGGAGGATATAACAGGACAGGAAAGCATCTTGTAAACTGCAAATAAAGAACTCACTGCAGCTGGGAATCTGGTGTCTGTCTGGTAAAAGCAACATATTAGATGCAACCAATAGCACTTCAGGACTTCATCTGTAACTTCTGGTATTGTGATAATGAATCAATGAAGATGTCTTTGAACAGATGAAGTGTGCTTTCTGACCTCTATTGTCATTATTTAATATTATATGTGCTTATTGTTTGAGGTCTTTGATTTCATCTCTACTATGGTTGTATTCCTAAGTAAACTTATATAAAACTGTGTAGTAATTGCTTGTCTTATTATATTTAGGAGCCAATGAACAGCACTACAACTAGCCAAGAGAATTTAATATATCTATTTTTGTCAAAATATAATCAGTTAGTTATAAGTGAGTGCTGTAAGTTAAAAACAGGGCCACAGCCTTTGCGTCCCTGGGCAGCTGAGCAGATCACTTTTTCTGTGGACAGCTGCAACATCTAAACTCAGAGTAATCAGTCAGTGCTGAGCCATGTGGGCAGTCAAGGCCTAACCCTCATGGAATAGCTGCAATTTGTCTTACAAACAAACAAAAGAAACCCAAATACCCAAAGACCAAACCACAATGTAATAGCTAGGAGAAAAAAATTCAGGTAGGAAATAAATTTGTGGTCCAAGTATGTTGCTTGTTTTTAGGCAGAATAGTTAAATGAATCTAGCCTTTGCAGGTATGGCCTTCATCATGATGCTTTTATTTTATATTATATTATATAGTAAATAACTTTTAGATGTAGATGAAAGCAATAATGAAAACAAGGGGAGGCACTTGTCACTAGGTCAGTGATAACCTTGTATTTACTATTCTAAACTTCTTTTTCTTAGTGTAAAGAATTTTCTATTTGGTTTTCTCATGGAAGCAATGAGAGAAAATATATTCAGAATTGTGCCCTTTTTTTTAATTTTTACTTTAAACTGTATTCTCTGTTCATTCCTATTCTTGGATTTAATTTCTGGAAAATAATTATTCACCATTGTGTCAGGTTCTCATTATGCTCATTTTGTTCAAGAACATTTTGTCCTTGTTTTTTTAAGAATCAAAATTCTCAGAGAAATCAATAAAATTTTATGCATAAAAGTGGAGTAAAAAGCAGCTCCAAATATCTGCTTAAATAGTTCTCCACTTTACACTGCAGAGGGAAGCTCAATTTATTAATATTTATCTACTGTGCCTGTTTAAATTACTGGTTTAAACATTCTTATTCATGGATTCCAAAATGTATTTTAAAATAGCTCAGCTTTCTTTTCAGTGATGGAGCTCAGCTCCTGGTGCTTGGGTATCTTTATCCCCCCCCTTCCACTTTCATGCTTATAACTCCTCAGCAGTCCTCTAGCTCTGGCCTGCTGCTATAAAGCCATCATCACTTTTCTTCTGCTTTCTCAGGTGAACAAGGAGACCAAAAAGTTGAGTGGTGCCTGTAATTGCAACACTTAGTCAATTCCTCTGGTTGCAGTAAAAAAAAGCAAAGCAGTGAGGCCTCCCTTGATACAAAAGAAAATGATGCATTGTGCTGCCTTGCTACTGTCTTAATCCCAAGTGAAGCCACAGTATATGAACATTTTGTTCAGGAACCAGGGGGACTCTAATAGGCACTTGTTTAGGAAAACAGGTGATCATCTTGAAAAAGAACTGAAAACTAAAGTGCTAAAACTACTCACTTTGTTCCCATGATGTACATGTATCTGTTGAAAACAAGTTCTTATATCTAAGTACTAAACAAGTAGGATGTATTTTGATTTAGCAATGTTTATTTTTCTCTAATGCAAAATTTTAGTCAGTGGTCTAATTATTGTTCTTCTCAGTCTTTTAGAATTTTTTTAGACACTGTGTAATTTGCTTGTCTTACAAAAAGACAAGTGTTATAGCAAAATAAGAAAAAAAATACAGTTGTTTTGTATATATGAGCATGAGAGGGGCTCCCACAGTAGCTGTTCCATATAGGCTGTCTTTTATAGCCTCAATTATATAGTCACTGGAAAATCAGTTGCTGTGTATCTAAATTCATTTGCACACATAATGTTTTTCACCCCTGAGGAGTAATATGGCATATAACTACATCTGAAAACTAAACTAGTGAAATTTATGTCATGCCGGTGTTTATTTTGTTGTAAAATTGACTTTCTACAAGAAACCCAATATCCAGTAAAGGGCTCTGATCAGGCAGGCTTATAATATCATTAACTGCTGCATTTGTTAATGGCTGCAAATATTTTCTTTCCTACCACTTAAGGGTGTCAAAAATCTTCTTCATGGAGCTACAAATGAATGCATACATAGGGTGGTAAAGTAATTCAGCCCTTGCTCTTCATCTTTAAACTGAAAGAAAAATGCCAGCAAGGACAAAAATGATAGAGAGATCACAGAGAGCCTTCAGCCTGGTGGACATCATTCTCTGGAATAATTTTCTGAAGGAACAGATAGGAGCTAGATTTTTGAACCATTAAGAACATAATGTGATGAAGTAGTGAAGAACAAAGCAGTCTTGACTTCCCATGGACAGAGATTCTGAGTCTTTGGTCTAAGATCTAGAAAGCATTCCTCAGACACTGCTGACCTTCCCAATGTTGATCAGGTGTTACTCAAGTGCTGGTAACTTCCCATACAGAAACAACCCTGTGTTAAACTGAGAGTTAAACTACTGAGGAACTGTGACCATTCCTCCTTGGCTGACTGCAATTCTGTGTCATGGTAAGAGAGGAGATGGTTTTTAGCTTCTTCAGGTGTGCTGCTCTTTGTTATCTGTTTTCCTATCTGGCCCTAGTTCAACACTGTTCTTCAGCTGCAGCACAAGGGAGGTGAAAGAAATCTGTTTCCAGCAACTCCCACTGAGAGAGAAGGTGAAAATGTTTTGTTACAATACAAATGGCTCTTGGGACCAAAGGTGTGGAAATCAACCAGAGGAGTTTCAGACTGTGATTCAAATAGCAGCATTTAAGTATTGGTATAACAGGATCATCAGCTTGTTTTGATATCTTTGTACTTTAAGCCATAGTATTGCTCAAGAACAGTGGAAAAAAGCCACATGGCATTTTGAAAGAAAAAGCTTATATGGGATGTGTGAGTGAAACAAAGGTCAGGATTTATTTGCTGTGCAGTTGCTAAAGGATTCCATTGGCAATTTACTTGCCAGGAGGCCACCCTGACTAACAATAACTGGTGCTGGCAACTTGTGCTGCAGGTTTAGAAGGTTTTGCACCACTGTAAAGCCATTGAAGCCCAAAATCTTCCTTTGCACATTTTTCTTTAATATGGGAATAAATTCTGAGGTAAATTAGAAGGAAAATCTATCTCCATCTTCTAAGATAATACCTGCAAAATCAATGCTAAAAGCAATGCTTGAAGGATGGAAATTTCAGTGTAGAGGCCAATTTTTTTTCCTACTTCTTAATTATTTGACCCCAATTTACTTATTGTTCCTGAATGTTTAGCATGGGATGTAAATTTTTACTGTTTATGGTATGTCTTTCCAATTTTTATCATGACCTATTGCTAATTTATCCACAGACCAGATGAGAGATGAGTAAGACCGAGTTGAAAAAAATATGTATAAGACTCATGTCAAGAGAATGAATTTCAAATTTGTGAAAGTGCAAACTCTGTCAGATACCCAAGTAGTCACAAACAGCTTGCCATCAAAAGCAAAGGAGTCTCTAATATGAAGTGCTGAACTCCAATATGGGTTAATATTTTAATTAATGTTATCGTAGAAATAAATTAATCTTATGGGGACCAAAATCTGTCCATTCCAAAAGATACCAAAATTGCTGTAACAGAAAATTAATGAAATTATAAAAATTTGAATAGGAGTTAATTTGATGTTCCTTGAATTAAGTGCTCAGGACAAATCTTATCTCAGCTCTAGAAAATACCAAGTATATTTCTTCAATTACTTTGTTTTTGCTGGATTTGGAAGGGACTTAAGCCCTTCTCATAGCCTATTTTTTTCTGTAGAACCAGTTGGAATTAGTACTGGGTGCAGAGACCCGAAAAGGGATGAAATGGAGTTGTCCTGCTTAACTTCTGTACCTATTTTCTGTGGATTTTTACAATACTTTTACTTACTTCAAGGAACTGTCAGATTGCACAACCATTTAATGCAAACTGGAGCAGAGGGGAATCTGGATGAATGTCACGGGGCAGGTAGGGAAAATACAAAATGAGCATAACCACTAATTACAAAGCTGATTTGGGGGAGGAAAGTGGTTTTCTGGGAATTTAGGTTTTGGGTGTTTTGTTTTTATTTTCTTTGTGGCTTAGTTTGGTTTGATTTGGTTTTCTTGTTAGTTTTGTTTGTTTTTAGATATCAAATAGTTTGCCTCAGACATCAGACACCTATCTATCAGATAAGGTGTAGAAAAGACAAGAGCAAATGAGGCAAAATATTAGTAAAAAAAATGTGGCATAATGATGAAAGAGAAATGTATGAACAGGAGGAAGACAGAGACAGTTTTATTTCTTGGCAGTTAGATGTGAAAATCTTAGGTATAGATCTAACAAAAATGAAAATGGTTTCAAAGCCCACACTAGAAGGAGTTACATTAGGAAAAGGCTAGTCTTTTCTTGTCAAAGTGCAGAAGTCTCTGCACAACACTATTTATTCCCTTTTTATAAAGGGAAACAGCCTCAGTGGATTTCTGTCTCCTCAGAACATGAACTTGAGCAGTGCTTTATCTACACTTGGACAGCTAGCTAAAAATAAGAAACCAAAATGCAAATGTTTGCATTTGTAAGTGTTAATATGACAAGTTAGAGAAATCACTGTCTCATCACGATGCGTGCAGTCAAATGGAGAGGAAAAAATATACTGGGCTTTCACCAACAGAGTGAGACTTTGTGGGAGCAAGTAGCAAAAGTGTAAAGAGACGATGAAAAATTTAGAAGTTGAGAGGGTGATTTTTAATTCCTTCCTTGATAAAACAGAAATGAAGAAATGGAAAAGGTGGTGAGATAATTGCAGGTTCCTGCAACTTGGTGAAAAGCTTAGTAGGTCCAAGAATTATTACAAGGTTACTCACACTGGTTCTATTTACTTTGTAACATTGATAGCTATTATCTTACCATTAGACTGATACTATCAGATACTTGCTCTGCAGTCAAATGACAAAATCTACCATGAAATGTGATAAAGAGAAGAAATATGGCAATATAAAGTGATTTTCAACTTTATTCATTATCAAAATAATAATTACACCATAACATAGGGCATTTCTTACTCAATAATGGTTTTTAGAATGCTGTAGGTGCAAATCACAGAACAAAATAAAGTTATTTCTTCTAAGGAGATTCAATTTTAGACTTCAGATATTTACTCGTATTGGAATATTATCCCAATATTTCTGTGTGGGATGTGCCTGGCCCTGTCTGACCCTTGCTGCTGGACCAAAGGCAGCAGCTGTGGTGTTTCACCCCAGAGACACCTTTGGCCGGCTGGATGCTGCAGCTGGGCACTCGGAACAAATCCAGGCATGGTTGAAACTCAGTTTACCTCTGGTGGAAAGGCTCCAGGCTAGGTGAAGAGGAAAACGAGGCAGATTCTGCAGAGGGTTTAATCCAGAGTTTTATTCCAGAGTCACACATGTCTGAATCTTGTAACAGCTCCACAGAATCCAGACCGCATGGTCTCCGTGTCTTTTAAGCTCGGGGGCAGGGGGAGGGAAGGGACAGGTGAGGCACCAACCAGGTGGGAGCGGGGGAAGGCTCAGGGGACAATGACACTCGGACGAGCCAATGACCCCAGGGCTGAGGGGCATCTTTTGAACTTTTGCCAATCACACGAGGCCCCTGCTGGAATGATAAGATTGACTGACAGCACTTAGCAAGGAGGCAAGGGGGAGGGGAAGGTAGAAGGTATTGCCACACCTGGGAAACTACTGGGATAGCTGGAACAGGAAATGGCATCACACTGCAACATAGTCTGATGTTATTTTTGGACACCTTCCATCAAGCTTGGACAAGTTCCTACTTCAAGGAAGAGTCTGGGATAATTCCACTGCAGTAAAGCACTGAGGAGACAGGATTGTCTCCTCAGACCCCCTCCATTGCTATGAAGATAGGGGAAGAGGCATATCTAAAGGAAAACTGTGAAGTCTGATGAGCTAAAATGTAGTCTAGAGGTATTTATTTTTTCCATTGACTATGAAAGGTGTTCATAATCCTAACATAAGCACCTCTGTTAATTGCATGAAACTAGATAAATAGCACTTAAGTCTGAATTAAAAAGCCAAATAGATTAAAAATAAAATCACCAGTACTCTGCCTGAAAAGATCAGGCTCTGATTTGAAGGTCTCCTGTGTATGCCACATGTTTGTAAAATTATTTACATGCCCACTCAGCCTCAGTATATAAATATCATTATCACTTTCATTGCCTTCATGTCTTTTGCATTTTATCCTACAAACACTGAAATCATTAGTTACAAATTGTATCTGATACTTGAAAATGAGGTAAATGTAATCAGTGTAGATTAATAGTAATGCTACACTTACTAGCAATGTGTCTTCAATAAATTTGAATTTGGACCATTATTTTGGATTATATAATAAGCATATAAAAGATAAAGAGGATAGATATTAAGATCATAAGACAGCTTCAACAAGTGAAGTACATCAGAGTTACTGAAAATGAAATTATAACTTCCAGACTAGTTTCTAGTGAGCCAAAATCTTTGCTCAAAAAATTCAAATGACCATGAAAAACCTAAAAAGAAAATCTATTCATGCAATGGATGCTCAGATCCTTGTTTAAATAAATATTTAATGAAAAGCTAAGAAGTAAACAAGAAAAAAAGGAAAAATGTTTATCCTTTCCAAAATTGATAGAAAAATATATCCACTGAGGATACACACCTCAGCTTCACAGAGCAATGAATGAATTCACAAATATATTTGCATATGTCTCACGTTCATGATTTCCTTTCCCTTGTTTTGGACACTATTTTTGGAAAAGCAGAGGAGGGTCCCTTATTTTCATTCCTCTCATTGAAAAGGCTTCAAATATGAGAATACAATCTGAAAGAAAGTGAATCTAAATTAGTAGAAGATTGGCAGGATGAAAGACCTGACAGAATGCCTACCATCCCTTGAAAAAAATATGTGATGACAAACTGATGGTCTAAATTTATGTATCTTTGTTCTCATCCTAAATGGGTAACAATGATGTATTGAGGTTGGTAAAAAATGACAACATTGACAAAGCATTGATTTCATGTTTCCTATTTTTTTGAACAATAATGAAATTATTATGGCCACTCAATTACTTTTTCTTTCCATTTCATATGATGAATACAGGTTTTTGTACTATCAAATCTTCCTCATAATGAAAAACCTCATTGAAGACTATCTAATTTTTACTATTCAGCCTTCATTCTTTTTGCTTGATTCAGGAAATCACAGGTTATTTGCTGCACCTGTACAGAGAATGTCTATTCTAATGACACTGATGTTCTGAAAGTAATTCTTATTTTTACTAGTTAAAAAAAATAATTTTCAAGTACTGTCTTACTTTGTACAGCTTTACCCATATTTTTAGCATGATATAGCCTGTCTTCATGCAATGCAGAGACTTTTGTCTTCACTGTCCTCTCTCCCTGTTGGCTGAGATGCTGTAAATTGTTTCTGGACAAGTTTCAGTGCTGCCTGTAGCACACTTTTAATGTATGTTCTCAGAAGACTACTGGGAAACAGTTTAGCTTTTTGCAGCCTTCTCTAACATACACCTTGTTCCTAGAATGTGTTTAATGTATGTCTTTCCACTTCTTTACTCACCTTACGTAAGGGGATCTATTCATAGCTGATTAGGAAGTGAGCAAGCTATCACTGCCAGCTCTGCTCCCAAAGCAGTAAAAGAATTCTTTGCAGTTTCTTCCTCCCACAGCAGGATACAGAGTTACATCAGGGGAACTTTGGTCTGGATTTCTTGGAGAATTCAGATGTCTTCACAGTGGTGATGCCTTGTCAGACTGACTCAGTAAAGCTAGAAGAGGCTTCTTCAGTTCTTGGGACTACAGCTTCATCTAGAAGAAGAAAGCAGCATAGCACCATGTTTGAAACCAGAGATTATATAATCAAGCTAATTCAGAACTTCCAGTTTTAAAGCTCAAGCCATGTAGCAGCACCCTTCTGGGTTAGAAGGTATGGAAATCTCATTCCAGGCATAAAGGGGAACTGAAAATTCAGAGACAGTAAAATTTATCTCATTATGTTATCTTCTGACAAAGTCAGGTGTGCTTTGTGGAAAATTGCAAAATCAATTGGGAAACTCTTGCTGCTGGCCTTCTTGCTGCCAACAAATATATGTTTTGAATTATTCATGGCATTTTGAACAATGGTTTCAAAACCACCACCAATTAGACCCAGAATTCACATGGGCAAGACAAGAGCTTTAACTTCAGATTTAGTTTTGCCAGGCAGAATTCTCTGTATAGCATAGGGAGGACCCGGTCATTGACAGACACTTTTTCATAATTGAATATTAAACCCTAAAAGTGATTACTGGTTTCCAGTAAGGTAAACATCCTGGTTTTCCTTTCACTGTTAGAAATCCTGCCTCTGGTGGTACCACTGTGAGGATGCTCCACTCCTACTAACCCTCTTTAGAGCTCAGCCTACACAGTGGCTTTCCCAGACACAATTTAACTTCCTGCTTTTTGCTGAAGAAGAAAGGGTTATAAAACATTTATAGGGTTGGCTTACAGTAATAACAGAGGTGCCAGTAGAGCACCATGCCACAGGACAGCAGTTTGAAGGATTTATCCTTACACATAGCCATGGTAGAAATTAATATACAAGATGCAGGTAATCTAGATACAGGACAAACCTATGTCTCATTTTGCAGGAGCTGAAATTATTAATCAGGTAGAAAAGGTAACTGCATATTTTTACAATTCAATTGGTTACCCTGTCCAAGGAAACTTAGAAAAATCTGTTTTCTGTCTAAACACCAAAAAATGTGTGTTATACCACTTTGATTTTTTTATCTGCTGTATTTTTAGCAGTGGATCTGGTACAACATCTTTTTGAATAATTAGGTCTATCTGAGTTAAAATTGGTTTTGTTAGAAATAGGGAATTTTAAACCTCTCTATGTATATTTTTTCATCTTAATGACAACAGTGTGAGTTAAGGTGAAGGGAGGCTGCATCTGGAGTAATGTGTCCAGCTGGGGGCTCCTCAGTACAAAAGAGACATGGAGCTCCTGGAGTGAGTCCAGAAGAAGGCTGCAAGGATGGTTAAGGGACTGGAGCACCTCTATTACAAGGAAAGGCTGAGTGAGCTGGGCCTGTTCAGCATTGAGGTGAGACAGCTGAGGTGGGACCTCATCAATGTCTATAAATACTGGGAGGGAGGGTGTTAAGAGGATGGAGCCAGGCGCTGCTAAGTGATGCCAAGCAATAGGACCAGAAACAACAGGCAGGAACTGATGCACAGGAAATTCCACCCAAACATGAGAAAGAACATTATCGTGTGGGTGACCACACACTGGAATGGATTGCTCAGAGAGGGTATAGTATTCCTCACTGGAGATATTCAAGAACCATCTGGACATAAGCCTGTGTCCTGTGCTCTGGGATGACCCTGCTTGAGTAAGGAATGTTGGACCAGATGACCCACTGTGGTCCTTTCCCATCTGACTCATTCTGTGATTCTGTAAAATAAATCATTGATGATTGCAAAATTGTTTTCCAAAGAAGAAATGTAATTTCAGAAAACAATGAAATTTATGCATATTTCTGAATGCATTTTCACACCAATAGAAAGGAAAAGCTTTCAATAGAATTGAATGGTTCCTTTCTATTCATGTAGAAGAGATTCTATAATAACCAATTCATTCTGAAGCAAGTTTGAAAGCGGGCATTTGAATAACTCACACTTCTGTTGGCTAGAAGGAACACTTTTTAAGACACAATTCTGAGCTACATAGGCAAAATCCTGGTGTCATTGGACTCAGCAGAAACTTACCATTTACTCCTATTAAATAGAAACTTGGCTCCGTGCTAGATAAAAAACTCAGATAGACTTTGTTGCTTTCCTGGGATATGTCCTTGCCTCCTGGAAGAAGTCCAAGAGGTTCTTTCAGGTTCATGAAACTCATAAGAAGTTGTTGCTGCTGCCTATATTAAGGGAAGTTGGGAAAAAAGAAATCAAGCTTGTAGTAAGAGGTTCCCTATAAAATAAGTTGGTGTCCTGGTGCTTTGCTTAGATTTTGATACCAAAACAATATTGATTCAAGGGCACCAGGAATGGGGTAAATTGTGCGGAACTCTTGAGTGCAGATTTAAGGCAAATTTACAGGAGAATAGTCTCTCCAGTGTTTCAAATTGTGGAAGGATCAAATACTATATGTTGGTGAAAAACAAGATGAGATAAGGAAATTTAGATGATATAGTTAAGGTGGAACCTTACAGAAGAAATTAAAACTAGGTGACATCTCTTGAATGGACATCTACACTGGAGTTCAATGCAATTGTAAAGGATGTAAGCACTGCTCAGATGAGCAAAGCAAAGTACAAAAGTATTAAATTTTGCATCATCTGGCAGGCCAACAAAAAGGACAGACAATTCCTGAATTCCACAAGTTAGTGCTTCAGAGGCAGAGAACTCTGTTTTTACTATGTCCAGTCATTTTACACACTTGAGCTTGATATGGTACTTCTGTTATTGTCAGTGGGTGACAATCAAAATGCAAAAATGTAAATCAAACCCTTAAAGCTGCTCACCCTTGAGAATGACAAGACTAAGTACTGATGTGGGTGGGGAAGAGAACAAAAAGGTACACATCCATGAAAAGTATTACTTTCTCTCCCAAATTACAAAGAAAGCCAATCTGAAGCATTGCTCACATATCCTGAGGCTGTGCCTTGTAAGACACCACACAGTCCTGCTGTCTTTCCTTTGAAACCTCTGAGTGAGACATGCAGTGAAAATAAAAATACCAATGGCTTGCCACTTTGTTGCTCTAAGTAGGACAACCAGCTTCCTTTTCTCTTTCCTTGCATCTAATTATGGATTTTCTTGACTTTTCCCAAGGTCTGGCTAGTGTCAGTGAGGTATCTCTAAATTAAGCCATATGAGGATGAAACTATGTTGGAATGGCATTTTTAAGCTCTCAAGGAAGAGCAGTAACTCTTTCATTTATGACAGTTTAAAGGCTGAATATATCTGGGGAATCTCACCGAATCCTCCAAAGTTAATGAAGTATGGAAGCACTAGCCACAATGAAAAGTGTCAGGATTTGGCCTATCTTAAAAATGTATTTATGCAAATTTTACTGTCTCATTTAGAGTGGACAAAATTTTGCTTGCACAATTGGGGTGCCTTACGAGTTCAAAACCATCAAAACAAGTGTAGTTCAATGCATGATCAGCAACTGGAATAGGCTGCCTAGGAAGAGGTGGACTGACCATCCTTGGAGAGATTTAAAAGATGTGTCAATGTGGAACTTAGGGGTATGATTTAGTGGTGGGCTTGGCAGTGTTGGGTTATGAGTTAAGAGTTGGGTTATGAGTTGGTCTTGATGATCTTAAAGTTCTTTTCTAACCTAAATTATTCTATGATTAAATTATTATTATAATTTCATTCTCTGTTTATCCTTGGTTCAGCAGTACAAATTGGATTGAATACAAATGGGGAAATTACCTGCAAAATCTCCCTGTTACTTTTCCCTAAAATAACTGAAGAACAAGGCCCATGAATCCATTTATCCTTGCTATCACAGGATGGTAGTCTGGGGTTTTCATTTGAGTCAGTCGTACATTAATGCCAAAGTGCTCTTGAGCATGAAGGAGAATAGTAGCTATGGTGGTACTGGCAGATACAGATTCATGTTTAACAAAGCAACAAACTCCTCTTTGTGCCACTGGGGTCAAGCATCTTCCATGTGACTGGTCACACAGGTAATGGCTTCTAACTCCTGCACTTCCAACCACAGACTGTTTAATGTAGCCTTAAGTGACAAAATCTATATTTAGGATGGAGTCTATCTTCCTTACTTTAGACACCAAGTTAGCCACCAGTGACCTAAATAGATTCCCTCAGTCAATGGAGATAGGTCTTACATAGCTATCTTTATTACCTGAACCATTTATCACCTGAACCAATTCCTGATGGAAGTTCATCTTCTCCTGCTGTGTTCCAACAGATCTAGATGATTAGCATAGATCCTCACCATTCAGACAGTCAAAATAAGACTAATGAATCCCACTCTCAAGGGAAACAAAAAGAGGAAGTCACTGCAGAATGTAAACCTGTTTGTGTGAGTAGTCAGTCATAACCCTCCTTTCCCCCATGAGAAGGCCACATACACATGGAAAATTCACACAAGAGGCAACTGAGGAGGTCTCACAAATCATCAAAGACCCCCAAAGTGCCTCCCTCAGACTCATTCCTGAGGCCTTGCAGCAGAGCACTGCTCATGGTGCAACAGATCCACAGTCTGCTGCAAGAATGGCAAACTTGCCCCCCGCCAGGGGAGGTACCTGGCCATTCCCAACCAGCCCAAATATAATATTAATCCATTGAACTCTGTGTTTTGCAGGACCCTCACCACCAAAAAGATCAGAAGAAAAGGATCAACAGGATGCTATTGGGATCCATGGAGTGATTATATCTTCTATTTAATCTGTCTCTCTGTCTCCCCCACTCCTCTTTTCCTTTCTCTCTCTTTGTCTCTCTACCTCACATTTAATGTTAAATAAAATACATACTATTGACTTCAGCCTATGATCTCGTTTGGACTTTAATTCATGCAGAGGCATCTCTCTAATAATTTTAGTAACTGGATCATAACAGTTTGGTGAGGGCAATTATATCCATTCATGGAGAGAAGACATTCTGCAGAAATAATATTGCTTTGACAAACACATCACTTTGCCTTAGCTTTTGCTCACGTTCATATGCATTAGCAAGTCTTCAAGACGGAAAAGGACAAGCAAAGAACTTAAGAAGAGACTAAATACTATGTCAGGGTACCCTGGTAGATGGTGAGTTTTCTCCTTCCTGATGAGCTTTGTCACCCAGAGCAGAAAGATGGAGAAAGCATGAACCATAACATTGTGGATGTGTTTGTGTACATGTAATTAGAAGGCCATTGTTCAGTATGTCAGTATGCAGATCAACTTGGTTTTGCTGTTTTATTCCATACTTGAAAAAAATATTTTTTTTTTTCCTGTGGGACTGTAATAAGTGCTATAAATAATAATTCTAATAATTTATTATTTCTTTAATCTTTGTTCATGGTATCTGAAGAAGGAAATAACTGTTTCTAAAGTTCAAAGCTTCCTGACTACTTTTGAAGTCATGACAGCACTGCTCCCAGGGAGGACTGTGATCTAGGCAGCTGTCCGCCAGGAATAAAAGTAAATTAATGGGAAAAAAAATCATAGAGATATAAAACGGTGCTTTCATCAATAAGGTTTTTCAGTTTTGCTTTCTGATATGTCATCTGGTGTGGGAGGGAAAGCAAAGTTGCCTGCACTTTGAAGTGGTAGCATGTTCTGAAGCAGTCATTAGTGCAGTTCATACCTCTTCTTATGTACTTGATTCATCAAGGTGCTCTGTGCAGCCAGGATACCTTGCAAGACCCAGACCTGCACAAGCAGCCTGGAGGGCAAAAATCTGACAAAGAAAACTATTAACTGGAGAGCTTTTGGTGTGGAAAATATAAAATATTTTTCAGTTAGGATGTTATAATTTTCTATCTTTTTAGAGAGATCTTACAGCTAGCCTAGCTTTTAGAAAAGTGTCTTACATTCAATTATTTACAACTAAGAAAAGTAGCTTTCTCTTTAGCTCCTTTTAATTTCAAGTTGAAAAGTTAGATCATAGGTTTCACTATTTTTCTTCATATTTAAATTATTAAGACAAAAAAATCTTTTTGCATTATATTACAAATACATGAGTACATTCCTATAATTTTTATCAGTCTGCACACACTTTCATAATGTGTTAATGCCTGTCTCATACAGTTATTTCTAATCTTAACAGGGAACTTTAATGTCTTCTTCCATGGCATAAGCATACTCTTAGTCAATTGATGCATAATTAACACAATGGCTCTTGTATGATAAAAATCAGTTATTTCCCCTATTGTGAGCATATGCAGCTTCCATCACATTTCCCTTCTTTGAAGGGTCAAAGAAAGTGGAGGTCACTACAGAACTGTTAATTCTTGAGATAGATTGTACCTAATTACTTAATTATATTGGTTGACTGCGAAAGACTGAAATGGTTAATGGCTTAAATATTGTTAAGATCATCTGAGGGCTTGTGCCCACTGTAGTGAACTGCAAAGAAGCAGCTGTTCATCTGCAACCACCAAAGCCCACGCCTTGCTGAATATGCCTACTAACTAGAATTTGAACAGTGCTGAGAACTTGAGATAAGATAAAGGTGGTTCTTTTTTCAGTTCTCCCCCTGGGGAGAGGAATGTATCCACAAGTGATACTGGAAGAGAGGGTGGAAGGCTGGTGGCTCAAACATCGAGGGGGTGAGCTGCCGATGTGCAAAGTGCCTGCCCAGGTGGAGAGGGTGAGCACAGCTGTCCAGGCTGCAGCTGGCTGCTGAACGAGATAAGGAAAGTGGCAAACTTTGTGCAGCAGGTACTGTCTCTGTCCTCAATCAAGTGAACTCAGATGACATAACTCCCCTGCCAGGGATGTAACAGGCAGCTGTAACATCTTAGCAGGCGTCAAAGACTCCTGAAGTGTCATCAGGTGCCTCATGAGCCACAGCATTCAGTGTGAAATGTGGGTTTTCTCCACCGTGGTGATGGGATTTAGGCTAAGAACATGACAGATTATTCAGTCTGCAATTGCCACTTTGACCAACAGACATCAAAATTTCAAGCCTTGCCAAGGACTCTAATTGGTGGTGACTATATACTTTCTATCTTATTCCTCCTCTTTTTCCTATTTCTTTTTATCTCTACCTCACATTTACTGTTAATAAAAATGTGTACCATTGACTTTGTTATATGATCTCATTTACACCTAAATTTGGGCAGAGGCATGTCTCAAATGTTTTTAATAACCAGATCGTGACATTGACCCATGTGATAGGTATTCTATTGCATTATTTTAGCTGATAACGGATGGTGTAATTTAGGCAAAATAGAAAACTGCTTGGAAATAAGCTCAATATCTCTATATTTTGTACCCTCTATAAGGGCTTTTTATCTGAGGCCTACTAAAGACCTGAGAAATTCAAGTGTTTTGAGTTTTCCTTGCATGTTTTCTATCACAGATTAAGCTTTGAACCAAATTCCATTTAGGATTGACTCTCACAGGTCAGAGCAATGCCTGCTTAGACACCCTATAGCATTCCCAAAGGAGACAATCAGAACAAGAGATGCAAGAAGGTGAACTTTCACAGATGCTCTCCCTGCTTCCAGTAATTTTTGGGTGAGTTGATTCCTTACAGAGTCTTATCTCGGTATTAATAATCACAGACAGACTCTTCTTCCATGTCTTTTTTCAGTGATTTTTGTCAACTCTGTCATCTACTAGAAATCTACAGAGTAATTACAGCTCAGTTACAAATTGTAGAATAAATCCCTTACTTTCCCAAGTACATTTTTTTACATGGTATTGGAGGATACCATGAATATCTGATCAGAATCACTCTTCATTATTTGCTTTTGTATGTTATTAAAATTCTATTCAAATTACTTGATGACTAACAGAGTTGTCTTAGCTCTTTCCTCACATTTGCTTATTTTCCACGGCATTCACTGCTCCATACATATACTTCTCATACCTAAGCCGGTTCATAACTTTGATTATCCTAGATGTCCTTTGCTGAAAATTCTCAAATTCTACTAATTTGGTACCTTGCACAGAAAGCAATTATTAAACTGATACTTCTCACTTTATTGCAGCAGTAAAACATAGAAAACTGGACAGTAACACAAATTTGTTATATTTCAGTGTATTGAGTTTGCAGGTCAAAGTTTTGGTAGTGGAAGGGGCTACAGGTGTGCCTTCTGTGAGAAGCTACCAGAAGCTTCCCCCATGTCCAACAGAATCAATGCCAGCCAGCTCCAAGAGGGACCACTCCTAGCCAAGGCTGAGTCCATCAGCAATGCACTGCTGTGGTAACATTTATAAGGGGAAAAAGTTGCTGCACAACTGAAGCCACATGGAAGAGTGAGAATATGTGAGGAAAACAGCTTTGCAGATACCAAGGTCAGTGGAAAAGAAGGGGAGAAAGTGCTCCAGGTGCCAGAGCAGAGATTCCCCTGCAGTTCATCGTGAGGAGGCAGCCATGCCCCTGCAGATTATGGAGGTCGCTGGTGGAGCAGAGATCCACCTCCAGCCCTTGGAGGACCCCACACCAGATCAGGCAGATGCCTGAAGGAGGCTGTGACCCTGTGGGGAGCCCTCTCTGGAGCACGCTTCTGCCAGAACCTGTGGCTCGTGGAGAGAGTAGAGACTGTAGAAGAGATTTGCTGGCAGGATTTGTGACCCTGGGGAGAACCCCTGGTCACAAGAACCTTGTGACCCTGGGGAGAACCCCTGCGCCTGAAGGATTGCACCCTGTGGGAGGACCCACACTAAAGGAGCTCATGAAGAACAGCAGCTCATGGGAAGGATTCACGTTGGAGAAGTTTGTGGAGGACTGTCTACCGTGGGAAGTGTGTGGGGCAGAAGAAGGGGTAGAGAAAAGGTGTGATTCTGTGACTGCAGCCCCCATTCCTCTCCTCCTGTATCACTGCAGCGAAGGAGGTAAAGAAAATCTGAAGCTGAGCCCAGGAGAAAGGGAAGGGAACGGGGGAAGGTGTTTTTTAAGATTTGATTTTATACCTCATTACCCTACTCTGACTTGACTGGCAATAAATTAAAGTAATTTTCCCCAAGTCAAATCTGTTTTGCCCATGACAGTAATTGGTGAATGATCTCTCCCTGCCCATATCTCAACCCACCAGCCTTCTGTTAGAGTTTTTCTCTCCTCTGTGCAACCAAGGAGGGCAGTGCTAGAATGGCTTAGGTGGGCGCCTGGCATCCAGCCAGGGTCATCCCACTGCATACAGTTAGCTTCACTTTTGCTTCTACATGTCACCCTCCATTACGTGAAGGAGAAAGTAATATGCTTCTTTAATTTTTGCAAATTATCCTTACCAGGTATTCAAACTCCTGAATACTGAATAGGTCAGATTACAGTAGTTCACTAAGTGTAATTTATTATATGTCTTGTGAATGCAAAGAAAGCACACATAGATGAAAAATGTAAACGGAATGAAAAAAAATTATCAAATTAAGCCAAGGATGGTGTCCTTCAAGAGTAATAGTTGAATTTTAATTTCCTATTTAATTTATGTTCCATTTAGATGACAAAACTTCAGCTGCTGTTGAAATATTTTACAAATATTGATTCATTTGTACCTTAGTTAAATAAGTATTATGAAAAAGTAGGGAGTGTGGTGTGATCTTCCAGTTAGAGCATATACTCCTACTTAAATTAAATAGTTTACTCTCAGTGACAAAGGTGGCATAGTTAGGAGGAACTAGAATCCAGAACTTCCTGGAAAAATGCAAATTTTTCTTCCTATGATACAAATGTATAATATTTTTAGGACTTTTTGGTGTGCAACAATCCTCAGCTTGTTTCTAATTAAAAATCTAAATTTCTGGACCGCTTCTAAATTCAAGACTTCATTGTGGCCCGGCTGAAGCTACTGTTCAAACTACTCTAAAAGTCAAGGTCAAAATGATGGTTTCTGTCATCATGTGAAGCTGCACTTTGCTCATGCAATAACCTAGTACAGAAACCAGTTAGGCTGCAGATGCAATTTCTGATTTGAATCTATTGTTTTCTATGAGTCAATTCCTGGCTACCTGAGATAACACCTCTTTCTCAAGGACACATTATGTTTGAGTGTAATTGAGCAGCTGGAGCCGTGGGCTTTCCCATATAGACAAATATGAGCTGCTGAAGGTGTCATCTGTAAGAGATACTTCTATTTTTGTCTCACTCCACCTGTGGAACCTCTAGTCCAGCCCAGGATGGCTGTCAGTCCGTGATACACCTGAAGCAATGCCCCACATGCAGCCCCTGGAGTGCCAATGGAACCCTTGAAATAAGGGTATATAAGGTTGGATGGGTAGGGTTTGCTAAGCCTGGTGAAATGCCTTATTTTGATTGAATGCTTTGTCTTAAATTTTGCCAAATTTCTGGCCTTCTAAAGTTTGTCAGTAAAGTTTGTTTTTACACCTCCTGTTGTTGTGTGTCTCCCGTGCACCAAATCCAGGGAAGGGTAGCACCAAAAACACTTTTAAGTAAACTTGCTAAGCAAAGATGGGGGATGAACAATGGATAAGGTGTTTTTTAGAGGGGAAAAAGAGTGAAATGTATTTGAGCAGGAATGGAATGCATCACGTGATGCTTTTTAAAATGGCTTTAGAATTCCAAATGCAGTTTGCAATGAAATGATGTCTCTAAATGTAATCACAGAACCAACACCAATGGACTATTTCATACCCATGTGTATGCAGTGAAAAATGGAATTTCAATTATTACACTTGACATCTTATTAAACTTCTCTGTTTCAATATTTTTTTCTCAACTTTCCTGTCCTAATACTCACAAGAGAAACTTCTTTTTCCCTCTATTTATTTATTTCTGACAGGATGGAATTCAATTACATTTTTTATATTGAACCACCCCATCGTTATAAACTACCTTCTTCTTTCTGGGCTCAAAACATGTATTTAGGTGAAGATATTCCTATCCTTCAGAGATATTTTTGTGATACTTTATATTTGACTGGCAGTGTAGCACAACTGTGATTGAGCAAAATAAATAAACAATAACAATAAATTTCAGCAAAACTAAGTCCTGGTAGTAGCAAAAATGCATTGCAGGTTGATAATTGACAAATTGATTCATTTAGTCATTCTGGATTCTGGACACTTTCATAAGTATTTTGAACCAAATCTTATTTAAGGTATGCTATAGAAAAAACTCCTCTTGCTTATACATGTCAGTGCATTAAGTCCTCCAGTAGAGTACTTTTGAATACATACTTAGGAAGACTGAGACAAGCTTTAAAACTTGTCTATGTTTGAAATGTTGCTGTGGTGTTTCACCAAATAAGGCTCTGAATCTTCCAAGCCCTGGAAATAGGGTCAAAGTAATAGCCCCAAGGAAAGCAAAACATCTTCTAAGCAATCATGTTCTGCTTTAACCATCAATCTCAGAACCCTTCATGTGAAACTACTGGTAAACACTAACCATTCACCATGTGGTACCATCACAAGAGAAGATTTGAACCACTTTGCAAATGTCTTTCTGAATCCTCTTACTTTGTGGCAGAGTGTGCAGATGGCAGCAGGATTCATGGAAGTGAGAGAGAGGCTTCTTGTATAACGCCCCACAAGACAGAAAAAACTAGATTCTCACCTGTTGAAGGACCTAAGATTTGTCAGCATAACTGATATGACACTCAAGGTAAGCCCCTGTCACTGGGACTTGGGATGAATCTCAGGTAGTGTCTTTGCAGGGTGCCTTCTAACTGCTTTCCCTCATAGGACAGAGTGGGGAGAACCTAAAGTAAGCTCTGTTTGTAGACCAAAATACACCCTATGCTTTGTACTGACATTGTTACACCATGAAGGCAGGAGTCTGAATGGTGGAAGTGATCCTTTAAATGGACAGCAACATCAGCAGACTTCAAGCTATTCTTTCAAGGAAGAAAACAGTGAACTCAGTCAAGTCATTCTAACTGCAGTTTAGTAGTCTATATTAGGAGAACCTGGAAGGGGACCAGGACATGAAAGTTTTCTACATTTTCTACAGTATTCTACAGAGGAATTTTGTCACCCACCTTAAGGTGACAAACAAAGCAATGAAGTGCTCAGAGTTTGTCTGTGACTTTACTATTGAAATTGAATTTTTTTAAAAGCCAGCATTACAAAATTCATAATATTAGCTTTTTTTTCTGAATAAATCCCCCACATGACTGAATTCCTGAACAGCCTATACCAGGAAAGAAAGCTTACATATTTGATTGTTATGACAGTAGCCAGACCTGAAAAAGAAAAAAATATATTATATCATCAGTCTACTAAAGTAATAATCAAAGACTTATTCTGTTTAAAGCAAAAGCTACCCTACCTAGATTTTGAATAATGTTCTGTGGTCTCCAGAATGCAGAAAAGCACAGCAGAGAGCATTGGCCAAATAATGTGAATAGCTAATTTTAAAATTCCTTTTCCTTTAAGTCATGATATATGTGTCTTGCATCTCAATTTCTTTCAGGAATAAGACCCTTTCAGATGCTTGCTTAGACTAATATTATGTTATCAGAAAGAGAGAAAAGTATACAGAAAATTACAAGATGTTATAGCATGCTATAATAAGATAAAGTTAAGCTCTTATGTGCTACACTTTGAAGAAGCAGTACAAGAGTATTTGCCCTACACATTCAATAGTATTAGATACCAGACAGGACTATTAATGTTCCCATTTTGACCTCATAAATATATTCAGGAAGCAAATTATCTGGTATTAACACACCCACTTTCTGTCCCCCTCTTCCCAAACAGATTTGGCTTAGTGTGAATGTAGGATGGGGTAATTTGACTTTTGCAATCACAGCAGACAGCTGTGAATGATACATGACATGAAAATGAATTATCTTTGCTCTTGCTCATTGAGAGCACAGAGTGCTCTGCAGTTAGTATGCTCTGTTGTAGTCTGTACCTGACAGGTATGGAGTACAGGAAGATTAAATAAGCTTTTACACCAAGTTTTATTAATTATTCTTACACATACTGAAAAATAGCTTTTTATAAGTACCGTGTTCCTTAATTTCCTTTCTATCTTTCCCCTCTCTCCATTCTTCATCACTGTGAGATAATTCTACCATGCTCCCAGTCATTCAGGCTTAATAGCAGAGTGCTAAACTTGACCCCCCTTTTCCCTTTCCACCCACTGCTAGAATGTTGTTAAATGTCAGCAGTTATTCCTCAGTAAGATGAAGAAGCCATGTAATTTATTTTCTATCTCAGCTGTTGCAATTCTGATAATTTATCAAAACTCTCTTATCTTCTCTCCTCTCACCTGATTCAGCTTTGTTTTTTTCCTCTTAGGTTTTACACTGTGAGCTTTCTGTCCCACTTATCAGACCTTTTTCTCAGCTTAGCCTCATTATTCCCCTTCATATATTGAGGTCCCATTTCACTAATTTTGGAGACTCTCTGTGGCTTCTTTGTGAGGTACAACCCCCCTGTTACAACCTGTCACTTCTATATGTTCTATCCCAAGCTGCCAACTGTTGCTTGGGGTTCAGTAACTTCTGCTCCCTGGCCCCTTCATATTTGCTATCTTTTTCTCATTGGAGTGATCTAAAATTTTAGGAACCTATCTGTGGACACCCAGATTCCAAATGAATGTTTACAGGTATCCAATTCAGAAAATTCTCATTTTCTTTCCTCTTTTCTGAGACCTTAAATCTCGGCTCAATTACACCAGAAATAGTTTAAGTATTTTCTAATGTGTTTTACTCATTCCAAGCTTACTCTGTCTCTCAGGTACAGGTTTGAACAATTTGTGTGACTTGTCTTTTGTTATGAACTCCAATTACAAATAAGGGCAAGCAAGAGTGGTTTTGTGGACTTGTGTGTTACCATCTGAGTCAGTGAGCCATGCTTGGCAACTGTAGTTTGAATAATTGTTTGAATTACAGAATAATGAGAGCACAGAAACTTTTTTTTCCTGAATGCTTTTTGATGAGTTTTGAAAAAAAAAATCAACATCTTGTGTAATGTAGTAAACATGACAAGTGGCTACCTGTAAACATTCATTTGGAATCTGGGTGTCCACAGATAGGTTCCTAAAATCTGATGCAGACAGTCACATGAGAAATCTACTCTGAAGTGTTCAACAGTCACATCTCATGGTGACTGCCTGACCTGTCTGGTTTCTCTTTGAATGCACCCCCATGAATTCATGTGACCTACCAGCCACCAGAAAGACCAACTGGCCTGACAAGCCCATGCCAACATTTCTGTCTGCCCCCGAGCAGTCCCTGGAAAATACCTGATTTCCAAACAAACTGCTCTGATATGCTACCCTAAAAGCAGCTCTTGCATTAGCAAGTGCATGTGAGAGCCTGCATTTTCGTTTTGTGTATTGCTGTTATGTGTGTGCTGTATTTGTGACTCAGCCTCATAGGAAGTGTTGTGGTCCTCTGCGTGGTGTGACTGGTTCTGTACAGTCAACAATGGGTGAGGGAGGGTAAAGGTTTTGTCTCCTCTTCGTTTATTCTGTTTTGGTTACTGGGCCACAAAGAGTTGCTTCTAGCTTATTTTGCCACCTGCCAAGCTCTCTTTCCTTCATGTGGATCTGCAAAGGGGAAGATCCTTCTACATCTGTCCAGCCACACACCCTGGTGCAAGGACTGCAGCATAGGCATGGGACATGCCATGGGTGGTGCACGAGTAAGGTATCAGTCAGATGGAAGTAATTTCATGCTTTCTCAGAAGGAAAACAAATGACAGATCTAGCTGTGCCTGACACTGCCTGAGCACCAGAGACTCTCTCTCCCTCCAGGGAACCTCAGGTTAATGAGATGGAAAATGCAGGCGGCAGATTCCACGCCATCAGAAACCACCAAACTTGCACAAACTGCCTTCGTATCTCTGAACTGTGCCTTATTTCTAAAGCTAAAGCACTCTTAATACCAGATTCTTAGCTCAGTCCTGATCTGATTTTTAATATCTTCACTCTGCCCTTCATACTAATCAGATTTTTAAAAGAAAAAGCAGAGGAGGTTGCCTCAGATACTGAAGTCTCTACAGTAATTTTCAGGCAGAAAATCAAATTGCCTGTGGGCTGTAGATTTTCATAGTGTGTATGCATAGAGGTCACCTTTAACATTAAGGGCATGAATCTCGTTTTCCCTCCATCATTTGAGCTCTGGTGTAACATCATTAATAACTTCAGCAGGTTCACACTGACTGATCTGTGGGGTTACTAAGACCATTAATTTGGCCCAGACCCTGTATTTAAAGTGTAACTAATGGCAACAAAAACTCTTAACTGTGCTTTAGAGAGAAAATATAATAATGAAAAGCTACTGACAGCTTCTAGGAGTCATACCAGAATGCTTACTTAATTTTATACAAAATTGGCTTATTGCTAGATCCCACCATTATGTCTTTCTGAGATGAAAATTAACCCATTACCCCTATTTTGCAGACAGAAGTGAGGTTCTAAGAGATAAAAGGACTGTTAAAAGTCATTCAAAGGGCAAAATTGCATGGTTTTTTCAGTCCTCTTATAGTCCATTACACTTAAAATATGTCAAGCTGGATCTCCAGTGAGAAGGTGGAACTGCAGTAGTATAGGACATTGAGAGAGGGAACAGAATGAAGTCTGGCTTTTGATATTATTTTGGATTTTGATAATGGAAAGGCAACTATTTGGCTACTTACAGGGCTCCTAAAATCCCAAAATATTAGTCCTTTTGTGTGAAGGAGCTATTACAGAGAGAAAAACATGAAACAGTCAGCACCTCAAAATTTCCAGGATAAATATGAAGAGTACTAACTGTAATGACTGCTAGTCATAGACTCAAAGCATGGCCTGTTTTAGCTGCTGTGTTTCCACCAAGAAGCAGCTGACTTGGCCACTGAGGCTTTGTGTTCTACTGAACAGCTATGAGCTGCACTGTCACACCCCATTTACACTCATATACCCTTGGTTTGGTGGGAGAACCTTGAGTCAAATCTGCTGCTGCTGGTAGAGGCTCTCTCTGAACACCTTTCCTTGTAAATAAGAAGAGCTATACGAAATGCAATGAGTCATTCCAAACTCATGACCCTTTTTCATGATACTTCTAGGGTCTAAACAAAACAACTGTGATATGCAGTGCATTAGTTTAATGTGCTCTATAACAAAGCTTTTAAGTACATCTCCAATACTAAAGTTGGAGACTCCATCTCCTGCTTAATTCAACTGTATTTGTGCTAATGTCACCCTAATACTGACTGTGGTAAAGAATCTGTGCCTGCACTTTCCCTCCATCTCGAAACTTCCCAGGAAAAAACAGTGAAATTCTGCTTCAGGAGGGTAGAGTCTGAATTACATTTATTTCTGATTCCTCTTTCCATGGCTACTTGCCTCCAGAGATTAAAGAAACCATTTCTTCGCAGCCTTCCAGGGTATCACATCTTTCACACATTACTCATCTCCATTTAGCTGTGTTCTTTATGCCCTAGAGCCAACATTTGTATGGCTAGATCTTGCACTTTATTTTTCTACTTGCTTTTCTTGAGATTTGTGCGTTTGTTGGCTTCTGAGAAGATTTCCTGCACTGGTGCTTGCTTTTCTTGACTCTTTTCAAAACTGTGCAATAACTTGCAAGGATCTATAGACTGAGGTTAAAACCACAGGGCTTAATTACCTGGGTGTAGCAGTAGGGTACCTGGAGAGAGCAAAGTCTGCAAATCTGTGACACTTTGGTTGATGGCTTTCTATCGCAAGGCATCGTTCTTCAGCCAAGGCAATCTAAGTGATCTAACTGATATTTATAGTTATTGTGATACAGCAATGTATCCATGTGGAGTATATCCACCTGTGGAATGCACTCATTTGGGTGTGTATAAAGATATGATCATGTTTCTTTTGTGGTAGCCTCTGTGACTGGCACAACCTCTTACTAACTGTTATCTATCTTCCTCTTCAGCATCTTGGAACTTCTGATTTTGAGCAATGAATTTCATGCTTTGCATCCATTAAATCACATTGCACAATGTGCTTATAAAATGGCCCAGAATTTTACTTTTATAAACATGAAATTTTATCCAATTACTACTGAATTTTCCAACCATAGTGTTTCTAGTATGGACAGGCAAAACCTTCAACATGGACTTGCTTTTTTGACAGTTCATCTTTAGAACAAACTCTGCACATTATGTCTTGGTTCATTTTTACTGCTGGATATACTTTCTTGGGAGAAACCTCTTATTGCACTGAAATTCAGGAAAAATGATGCAAAAAGTGTGTAAGAACAATTAAGAGCATAGCTGGGATCAGTTAAGTATTACTTGTTGTCAGCCTTCAGCTTCAGTATAGACAGATTTTTCAGATGCTATTTTCACACACACTGTTTAAGCAAATAGCATATGCTAGTTTGTAAATCTGAATTTATAACTAACTGAATTATCTGGACACAGCCAAGTTACAGTCATATACCTTCTACTTCTAAGACTTACAATGATTCAGATCATCACTTCTAAGAGTCGTAATTTTCTGCAAAATCAAAGTATGTTCTTTATGGTCTTTTGATTGTTTAGACTGTATTTGAGTTTCCTGAACATGTGCTATACATTTACATATTTTTCAATAGTAATGTTTTCCCTGCATTTAAGATTATTTTTTAAAAAAAGTGAAACAAAGGAACGCCACAAAAACCAAACTATGAGAAAACACTGAGACAAAAACTAGGCAGAGCTTTTATTTTCTCATACAGATTTTAGCCTTTATGTTTCACATTCTGCCTTTTTTCCCCCTAAGTAATGTCAGAATGGGATTAGAGCTAACTAGAATTTAATTTACTGTTTCAAGTGAATGTGCATAGCTACTAATCCTGTCAGAGCACATTTCGGTTGACATACTTTTAAGGACAGACCTTTAAGATTTCTGCAAAGCATACATCAGCATTCATTCTACAAAGAACATTAGTTTAAATAGAGGTAGGCAAAAATTTCCATTTCAATTTCCTATGATTTAAGCATCTAGTTTTGCTTAAAAACAGAAATTCTAATTTCTTAGAAAATAAAATTACTAAGAGAATGTTTGGCCAGTGAGTTGAAACAATCAAGTTGAAACAATCTTTTGAACTTTAAGTCTAAAATTAATTTTGAAAGGTTTCATTTTGCAGAATTTTTGGGAAACGTTTCAAAATGGCAACATGAAACTTTATATCACCAGAAAAATGTTTTTGCAGTAAGAAAATGATATATTATTGAGTGCTCCACTATTATTACAGTCATAATGTTCTGCTAAGAGCTTCCTGATCCATTTCTTGAAAGGTGAATCTCATCAAGCCCTCCTCACCCACAAGGACAGATCTTCTAAAAGTAGTTGGGGTTAAGCTGGTGCTCCAACCAGCAACTAAGTCCCACCCAGATGCTTGCTCACTCCCTACCACATATATATGGGAGAGAGATTTGGAAAGGTAAAACTGAGAAAACTCGTGGGTTGATATAAAGATGATTTATAGGTAAAGCAAAAGCTGTGCAATGCAAGCAAAGCCAACCAAGGAATCCATCACCTATTCCCATGGGCAGGCAGGTGTTCAGCCATCCCCAAAAAAGCTGGACTCCAGCATGCCTAATAATTACTTGGGAGGACAATAATTTCAAACACCCCCACATTCCACTGTCTCCCCCAAGCTCTATATACTTGTTTATTATCATATACCATAGGGGATGAAACACCTCTTTCATTTTCTTATTATCTTCTTTACATCTCTTTTACTTCACTGCCTGTGTGAATCTGCCAAGAATGTTGATTTAGACCTATGATGAGATGGAAAGACCATCTTGGCTCTGTCCCCTCTGGGACTGCCAAGGTACCGTCATTCTCTGATTATCTCATCTTTGCTAACTGTGCAGCTTAACTTCTCAACTTTCTCTTCCTATGTGGTAGAAGAATTTACTGCAGGATATTATTTCCTTCTGGTTGAACCTGAAGAAAAACAGTGCTATTAAATGTACACTATTAAAATACATTTTTCTTCTGCCAATATTTTTAGCAGTCTGAACACATCCAGGGATACAAGAGAAAAAGTTTCTTAGCTTCAGTACTGTATTTGAGTAGATTTAAATATAGGAAGAAAACAGAAAAACAAAAAAAACTTTGTCCATTTTGCGTACCTAAAATATTTGTTTATCTTGCTGTTTCAATCTTATGCTGGCAAAAATGGTCCACAGGAACTATATAAACTGTGCAAAAGCAGATCTGAAACAGTTCCAGCAGGAAATCTCTAGTAATTAAATTTCAAAAGGTAATCTGCTAAATTCACAATTTTTAGCACCCTAAACAAGACAATGTTGAAAATCAAAAAAAAAGGGGTGAACTCACCACACAGTAATATCATTAGTAAACTACAAGTAGAATCATAAAAACATTACATGAATATTTTGTTTCACCTCAGATTCCTTTCTTCTCTCTGCAGGAAGAAAAGATTCTTATTTTCTAGCCAGTTCCTTTTGCTCGGCTGTTGCACTCATAGGACCCCTTCCCATCCCTCTGGGGCACGGCTGCAAAACAGCCGCTGTGTCTTCCTGCGCCTGTGTCTGGGCTGTGCTGAGCCCAGAGCCAGCCAGCTTGGGCTCTGCTGTGCCAAGAGCGTTCTGGGCAGGCAGGCAAAAGTGCTGCGTGCACAGTGGGGAAGGGGCTCACAAGAGCCTCCTACGGGAACAGGGCTCCGCTCCCTGGCTGGGAACAGCCTGGTTTTGCTGCCGTGAGCGCAGGCAGGAGTTCAGGCACTTGAACAGGCAGCGGACACCTCTTGTTTCTAGGGGGCCCAGGGGCTGCGCGCCACAAGGGGCACGAGGAAAGAGACTCGGGAGAAGGACGATGAGCTCGAGCTGCAGTGCCTGTGCTACAAGGTGCAGAAGTAATTCAGCCTTGCCAGGGTTTCTTAGGTGTGTGTTGGTGTTCCCCGGGAAATGGACACATCTGGGGAAATGGACACATTTGGGGAAATGCATGCATTTGGGGAAATGCCTTTGGAAGAGAGGGCTTGCTTCTCAAGCAAAGTGCTTCCCCAGGAGCCCCCAGTGAGGTAGGTGCAGCTGTCTCCCTTTGGCTCCCTGCCCCCCTTTCGTCCTTGAGGCCCCTTGCACTTGGCTGAGGGGCGTGGGAAGGGAGAAGGCTGTGAGGAGCAGCTTTGGCATCTGCCTGGAGCTGCATAGTCCAAGCCAAGCACCAGCAGCAGGGTGTGTCCCGCCCCTTTCAGCACAGGACAGAGAGGGATCATCTCTGTCCAGCCGAGAGCCCCAAATGCCTCTCAGAGAGCTGTGAATTCAAAGGCCTTTATGCACACATTGATGCCATCTTCCCTATCTGCTGTGTTTGAACTCTTGGCAAGAGGCATTTGCCTCTTGCTTGCTGGAAGCTGCTCTGCTCCAGGGCCGGCACCGAGCTGGGCTGTGCGGGCACCGTGGAGAGTCCTTCCCTGAGCACTTGGCAGGTCGTGGTATGTCCAGGGCTGTGTTAGACACTCGTGGGCAATGGATTTCTTCCAAGCGGGGGCACCTAGGGTGGGGAGGGGGTGGCCCTGGGGCACGTGGAAGCATGTCCCTTTGTGACACGGTGGAGCAGGGTGACCGTGGAACCGAAAGGGACAGCGTGTCTGAGCAGCCCTTTGTGACACACGCTGACATAGGGGCTGGCACGGTGCAGCCACGCCACAGTGCTCGGTGCACGCGACGGGACAGGAGGTGACAGAGCGGTGCTGTGAGGTGTCCCCACACAGCCAGCTCGTTGGTTGCTGACCCAGAGCATTTCCGAGGCGTTCCTCCTGTGGCTGGCCTCACGGCCAGACCTCGGGATTCGGTGACTCGGAGCTTTTCCGAGTCATCTCCCATCCCTGCGGCCGGTGCCCTCGTGGCCAGGCCGTGGGACTTGGTGACCTCCATCGTTCACCAGGAGTCTCCTGTCATTGTGACAGGAGACCTCAAGTGCAGGACTTGCTGTCCTGTAGCCTTCCTGAGGCTCCTCTGTTGCAGGTGCCCGCAAGGCACAACTGCAGCATTCGCTGACTCTGGCCTTGGCCGAGGCATTTGAAAGTGCCCTCAAGGTCAGACAGCGGGATGGCGGGCAGACTGCTCAGCCGGTTCAAGGGGCTTCGGGGCAAGAACAGCAAAGGCCCTGCAGCTGCCCCAGCGCAGCAGCATGCACAGCCGGAGCAGTTGCAGCCGCTGCAGGACGGTGAGTGGTGGAGCTGGGCCACAGGGCCGGTGCCTGCAGCCGGCCTGGGCCCCATCCCATCCCATCCCATCCCATCCCATCCCATCCCATCCCATCCCATCCCATCCCATCCCATCCCATCCCATCCCTGTTGACACACCCATGCACGGGATGGGACAGGGGCTGGGGCTGCCTCCCCGTTGGGCATGCTCCGTGCCCTGGGCGCCCGGGGGGCTGTACCTGCCTGGGGAGCACAGGGCTGGGCTGTGTTCTCCGGCCTCTCCCGCAGCCCCTCAGCTCTGCCTGCGCTCGCTCTTTGGCAGATGCAGTCAGGGACCGGACTCAAGAGCAGGAGCCCACCCGTGGTCGCTTCCGGAGAGCAGCGCAGGTACCTGCGACCATCCCCACCTGGGCCGGGCCTGCTGGCACTGCTCGGCCGGGCCCCGCGTTGGAGCAGACCATGGAACGTCCCTCTCTTCTTCCCGCCCTTCCCTTCTGTTGCAGACACTGCGGAGGTTCCTGCGCCTTCGGCGGCGCACAAAGACCAGCGGCCCCGCGCCCGAGGGCACGGCCGAGCTGGGCCCCACGCCCGAGGGTACAGCCGAGCCCGGACCCGTGCCCGAAGGCCCGGCCGAGCCCGGACCCGTGCCCGAAGGCCCGGCCGAGCCCGGCCCCGCGCCCGAAGGCCCGGCCGAGCCCGGCCCCGCGCCCGAGGGCATGGCCGAGCCTGACCCCAGGCCCAGCGAGCTGCGGGCAGAGGCTGCTTCCAGCACTGCATCCTCTGACCTGGCCGCCAGCTCTGACTGGGAAACCGACGAGGGCTGGGAGGAGGCTGACATGGCCCCGACGGAGGGCATGGCCACCACCAACACCATCACCCAGGGCATCCCAGAGACTGAGGCCATGCCCACGCTCACTGTGAGTCCTGGACCCACTCTGGAGTTTTTCCAGAAGGGTTTTTATTCTCTGCAGCAGCCTGGGGCTAGGGCTGAAGGCCTCTCAGGATCACGTGGCCCCTCAAGCCATGTCTGCTGGGCCCCCTCAGCCCCATCACAGTGGGCTGGGAAGGCGAGCACTTCTGGGGGGAAGCTGGGCAAGTTGCTCCTTTGGACAGCACTCCAAGTCTTCCCCATGCCGCTTCCTCCAGGTGCAAGCCGTGGTGAGTGCCATCCTGCAGAGACTCACATCCCGTGAGTCTGTGGACGCCGGGCTGCAAATGGCCATTGTCAGCCTCACCGAAGAACACCCTGCCCACGTTGTGATGAGCCTCCTGCGCTGTGCCCCAACGTGTGACGGGTACGGGGCACAAGTGCCTCGAGAGCTCGGTGCTCACCGGCCCGTACGGCCCCTCGCCCTGTACAGCCTGTCCGGCGGGGTCTGCCAGACGGGCGGAGAGCACCGGCACCCTCGGGCCCCTCTGTTTCCTGAGCCTGCTGCCATGCTCCCTCCCGGCCCCACGCAGCTGCACGGGCACGGTACTGACACACAGCTCTGCTCCCACAGAGCCGCCGCGCTGCTATGGAGAGCCATGGGCACCTCAGAGGTAGCCGTGGAGGAGGTGTTTCCAGCTCTGCTCTCTGCAATAGAGGAGCAGCCACCGTACGGCGGCTTCCTCTGCAGCGGGGACAACGAGGCCGTCCTTGCCCTGGCTGTGAGTTTCTGGAGATGGCCTACGCTGGCCCTCCAGGTCACCTTCTCAGAAGCTCTCCATGATCTCCCCACCCTGTAGCTCCCTGCCTGGGCTGAAAGCTGGGCTAGGGCCAGCAGGCTGGGTGCTCCCCTGCCTCTCACCCCCGGCCCTGCCTCACGGACACCTCGGCACTGAGCGCTGCCTCGGGGCGCTTTGTCTCTTGCAGGCAACTCTGGTGCTGTGGAGGATTGCAAGCATGCCCGAGTGGCACTACGCAATCCTCCTTCATTCTCCACGCCTGTTGGTGGCTCTGCTCTTGCAAATTGTCACCACCACGGAGCAGAGGCCAGAGGACGTGGAGACCCAGCGCTTCTGGAGAGCGTGCCGGGAGGAACACGGCCTTCCCAGCGAGCCCAACAGGTGCCAGTCGCCCTGTCCTTCCCACACCCTTGCGGCCAGGGCCAGTGCTCCCAGAGTGACCTGGCCTTGGCTCGGCACACAGGTTTGCAGTGCAGACCATGAAGGCTCTGCTCTTGCGACTGGGCTTTGGCAAGAACCTGCTGGCTCTGGAGCACAAGCAGCTCTGGGACACCCTGCTCTGTGCCGACACCCAGCACTATGCAGCGGGCCTGCTGGCCAGGTGAGATCCCCTACTCCCAGCCGCCACCGCCACCGTTTGTGCCCCGTGCCCGGAGTGCCCCACACAGTCCCGGGGGCTTGTAAGCGAGAGGGCCTCGTCACCGAGGGAGGGCTGAGCAGACTGCAAAGGGCCGGGAGAGGAGGATGCCCAGCAGCAGCTGCCTCCCAAGGGGCCCATGTCCCCTTGCGGAGTGCTGGGGAAAGATGGGACCTCTGTGAGTCACTCCTGGGAGAGGTCTGCCCGCCCGGCTCAGGGCCTTGGTGCCTTTTTCCCCTGCCAGGGAGATGCGCTGTGGCTTGAGCCCCTTGTGTCCCCACATGGCCTCACACCTGCTCAGCCTGCTCGTCGGAAAGCAGCTCCGCTGGCATCTGCCTGCCCTGGCGTTCTTTGTGGAGGTGAGCCTGATGGCCAGCGCTGCCTGGCTGAGCTGCCTCTCAGCTCTCTGGCCTCTGGTAGCTGCAGCCGCCTGGGAGGCTGCCCGCGCCCGCTGCTGCTGCTGCCTGGAGCCGGCCCGCTCCCCTGCCACTGCCCTGTGCCTTTCAGCTCCTGGAGTGTCTGGACCTGAGCAAACACGGTCCCAGTGCCCTGTTGGTGCTATCCCGGCACCTGCCGAGCCAGCACAGGGACAGGCTGCGCCTGGAGCTCAGAGGCCTCGTGGTGCTCAGCAAGGAGCCCTCGCTGGTGAGAAGGGGGCAGTGGCTGAAGCCGCGCTGGCAGCGTGGGGCTGGGGAAGGGAGACCTTTGGGCTTGGCTGGGCTTTGGCAGCAGAGGCAGCTGCTGCCAGCTCTCCCGACTCCCGCTTCAGCTGCCCGAGTGCCCCAAGCAGCTGTTGGTGCTGCGGCCAGTCACGGCTTCACAGCACAGCCTGGTCTTGCACACAGGCCGGAGGAATACGAGGCCTCTATCAACACCTGGTGGAACTGCTGGCCCATCCAGATGCAGAGATGGTCGGGATGAGCCTCTCTGTGCTCACGCATGTGCTCCAGGACAAAGACCTTGAGATACCCAGCACCGCCGCCCTGAAGCTGGCTGAGTCCCTGCTGCCACACTTTGAGAAGGTAAGGCTCTGCACCCCCAGCCAAGGGCACTGGACGCTGCCTGTCTGGAAACTTTGTGCCCTGTTCATTTTAGGGCCTTTGCCCCAGTGGGTCTGGAGTAGTTGGTGCTTAGGACTTTTCCTTTCCTCCAGGACAACAGCCATGTGCAGCTGCTCTCCATTCAGCTCTTCGGCAAGGTGCTGGAGCTGGGAGTGGAAGAGAGGGAAAATCCCCTCACGACAGTTGTGAGCCAGAGCCTGCTCCCTCTGTTCTTGCGCTGGCACCACGAGGACGTGCACGTGGCCGAGGTGAGGTTTGGTGTGATGCTGCCGCATCCCTGGCCGGGGGCTCGGCCGCCTCCTGCCCCGGCGCCTCGCGGGCTCCAGCCTCCCCTGGCCTTGGCACAGGGAGCCGGCTCCCGTGTGACTCACCTGGGCTCTGGTGCCACCTGCGGCTCTCTGCTGCTCTGCAGGCGTCTCGCGAAGCCCTGCGTTGTGCCGCCCGCTTCCTGAGGAGGAGGGATCTCCAGGAGCCGCTGAGGAAGAAGCGGCGGATGAAGTTCGCCGAGAGCCTGGTAAGGACAGCCCGGGAGCCCCAGCCGCAGGCTGGACTGGAGAAGCCCCCCCTGCCCCCGGTGCTCAGTGCGGGGGGCTGGCAGCTGCGCCCCTGCCCGGCGCCGCCAGCCTGCATCCCCCACGCTGCTCGCTGCCCTGGGCCGTGCGCGCCGGCTCGGCCGGTGCCGGGCGCAGGGAGCGCCCGGCCGAGGGGCAGAGCCCGCTCCGAGCCATCCCTGCCGCCTCTCCCCGCAGCTGCTGCAGGACGAGAGCCGAGCGGCCGAGCACCTGCGCTGGGCCCTGCCGCACCTGCGGAGCCCACAGAGGCCCCTACGAGAGGCGGCCGTCAGGTTCCTCGGTGAGCCAGCAGCCCGGCGCCCCTCCCCGCCTCCCGGCCCGGCCGCTGCCCCGGCAGCGGGAGCCGCGCCCGGGCCGCTGCAGCCCCGCCCGCCCTGGGCGCTGCCGCCGCCCTCCCGCAGCCGTGCCCTCGGCCGGCAGCGTGCGGCAGGGGCCCGGCACGAGCTCTGCCCGGCAGGAGGGCGTGCGGCCGCAGGGCTGGCAGCGCCCGTGTCGGGCAGCTGTGCCGCCTGGCGCCGCCACATGCTCTGTCTTAACAGGGGTGGCCGGAGTGCTCATGATGGGGCAGAAGGAGGAGCTCCAGGTCCTCAGTCAGGGTGAGTCAGGGCAGCCGCGTGGGGGGCACAGCCCGGACAGCTCTCTGGGACACGTGGCGGATCCGTGGCCAGCACCTTCTGCCCGAAGCCCTTGTCTCCCGCTCCCTCCTGGCCATGGCGAGAGCCGGCCGGCATGGCCCTGGCAGGAGGCTTTCCTTGGATTCCCTCAATTTGGCTTCTGACCGTGGCTCTGTTCCTCTCTCTTCCAGCTCTTCAAGCCCTCAGGGAAGACGAGAGCCCATCCTCCATGAACACATGGATTCAGATGAGATTTGAAAGAAGATCTGAAGAACTTCGTTTGTCTCCTGGACCAGATGTACCTGTACCGGCCTCCTTTGATGACTTCCAGTTCCCATCGAAGATGGGACCACCTGCAGAGCAGAAGGGACCAGCTGCAGCTCCAGGCACGGCTCTGGCTGCTCACAGCTGAGCCTGTGCGAAGCTCCAGCAGCTCCTGCCATCTCTCTCCCTGTTGGCAGCTCCTTCCCTGCAGCCCTCAGGCCCTGCCCATGCCCTTTTTTACCTCCCAGCTCACCCCTTCGCTTTGCTTTCCCTTAATAAACTGTTTGTGTTTTTCACTTTACCCGCATCTCCGTGGAGTTGAAGCGGCACAAAACCTGAGCCCGGAGACACGCAGGGCCCTGCTGCCGTTCTCCTCCCTGCTGTGTTCTGTGCACGGGCAGAGGAACAAGGGCAGCTCAGGCTGCAAAGGTCCCTGTCCCGCTGCTCCAGCTGCACAGCAGCATGGAGTTCAAGGGCGTGCTGAGCACGCTGAAGGGGAAAAGGACCCTGGGTTTTAGAAGAGCCAACTTGAGTGTGCTCCAAACCCAGCCGTGAAGGATTCCAGTGCAGGCATCCACCGAGGGCAAAGGAGCTTGTAATGGCAGAAGTTTCCACCAAGAGCTTCCTGAAAGCACAGCGATGCTCCATCCCTACACAGGGACAGGAAGAGGGCAGGACAAGAGACCACCGTGGCCTAGCAGTGAGCTTTGGGTGTGCCGTAAAGCAAAAGAAGCAGCAGTGGCAGCAGAGTGGCTGGGACTCGGGAGCGCAACCGTCCCAGCGGCCGCAGCGCTGTCAGGCAGCGCCTGCACGCTGGGCGTGCTCCCGGTGGCTCTGGTCTCCCCAGAAGTGGGGAATCAGGCAGCCCCTGCCTCAGATCTAGTCAGAAACCCAAGCAAGTGAGACCAGAGGCAGGGGCCCCTTCCCGTCCCTCTGGGGCACAGCTGCAAAACAGCCGCTGTGTCTTCCTGCGCCTGTGTCTGGGCTGTGCTGAGCCCAGAGCCAGCCAGCTTGGGCTCTGCTGTGCCAAGAGCGTTCTGGGCAGGCAGGCAAAAGTGCTGCGTGCACAGTGGGGAAGGGGCTCACGAGAGCCTCCTACGGGAACAGGGCTCCGCTCCCTGGCTGGGAACAGCCTGGTTTTGCTGCCGTGAGCGCAGGCAGGAGTTCAGGCACTTGAACGGGCAGCGGACACCTCTTGTTTCTAGGGGGCCCAGGGGCTGCGCGCCACAAGGGGCACGAGGAAAGAGACTCGGGAGAAGGACGATGAGCTCGAGCTGCAGTGCCTGTGCTACAAGGTGCAGAAGTAATTCAGCCTTGCCAGGGTTTCTTAGGTGTGTGTTGGTGTTCCCCGGGAAATGGACACATCTGGGGAAATGGACACATTTGGGGAAATGCATGCATTTGGGGAAATGCCTTTGGAAGAGAGGGCTTGCTTCTCAAGCAAAGTGCTTCCCCAGGAGCCCCCAGTGAGGTAGGTGCAGCTGTCTCCCTTTGGCTCCCTGCCCCCCTTTCGTCCTTGAGGCCCCTTGCACTTGGCTGAGGGGCGTGGGAAGGGAGAAGGCTGTGAGGAGCAGCTTTGGCATCTGCCTGGAGCTGCATAGTCCAAGCCAAGCACCAGCAGCAGGGTGTGTCCCGCCCCTTTCAGCACAGGACAGAGAGGGATCATCTCTGTCCAGCCGAGAGCCCCAAATGCCTCTCAGAGAGCTGTGAATTCAAAGGCTTTTATGCACACATTGATGCCATCTTCCCTATCTGCTGTGTTTGAACTCTTGGCAAGAGGCATTTGCCTCTTGCTTGCTGGAAGCTGCTCTGCTCCAGGGCCGGCACCGAGCTGGGCTGTGCGGGCACCGTGGAGAGTCCTTCCCTGAGCACTTGGCAGGTCGTGGTGTGTCCAGGGCTGTGTTAGACACTCGTGGGCAATGGATTTCTTCCAAGCGGGGGCACCTAGGGTGGGGAGGGGGTGGCCCTGGGGCACGTGGAAGCATGTCCCTTTGTGACACGGTGGAGCAGGGTGACCGTGGAACCGAAAGGGACAGCGTGTCTGAGCAGCCCTTTGTGACACACGCTGACATAGGGGCTGGCACGGTGCAGCCACGCCACAGTGCTCGGTGCACGCGACGGGACAGGAGGTGACAGAGCAGTGCTGTGAGGTGTCCCCACACAGCCAGCTCGTTGGTTGCTGACCCAGAGCATTTCCGAGGCGTTCCTCCTGTGGCTGGCCTCACGGCCAGACCTCGGGATTCGGTGACTCGGAGCTTTTCCGAGTCATCTCCCATCCCTGCGGCCGGTGCCCTCGTGGCCAGGCCGTGGGACTTGGTGACCTCCATCGTTCACCAGGAGTCTCCTGTCATTGTGACAGGAGACCTCGAGTGCAGGACTTGCTGTCCTGTAGCCTTCCTGAGGCTCCTCTGTTGCAGGTGCCCGCAAGGCACAACTGCAGCATTCGCTGACTCTGGCCTTGGCCGAGGCATTTGAAAGTGCCCTCAAGGTCAGACAGCGGGATGGCGGGCAGACTGCTCAGCCGGTTCAAGGGGCTTCGGGGCAAGAACAGCAAAGGCCCTGCAGCTGCCCCAGCGCAGCAGCATGCACAGCCGGAGCAGTTGCAGCCGCTGCAGGACGGTGAGTGGTGGAGCTGGGCCACAGGGCCGGTGCCTGCAGCCGGCCTGGGCCCCATCCCATCCCATCCCATCCCATCCCATCCCATCCCATCCCATCCCATCCCATCCCATCCCATCCCATCCCATCCCTGTTGACACACCCATGCACGGGATGGGACAGGGGCTGGGGCTGCCTCCCCGTTGGGCATGCTCCGTGCCCTGGGCGCCCGGGGGGCTGTACCTGCCTGGGGAGCACAGGGCTTGGCTGTGTTCTCCGGCCTCTCCCGCAGCCCCTCAGCTCTGCCTGCGCTCGCTCTTTGGCAGATGCAGTCAGGGACCGGACTCAAGAGCAGGAGCCCACCCGTGGTCGCTTCCGGAGAGCAGCGCAGGTACCTGCGACCATCCCCACCTGGGCCGGGCCTGCTGGCACTGCTCGGCCGGGCCCCGCGTTGGAGCAGACCATGGAACGTCCCTCTCTTCTTCCCGCCCTTCCCTTCTGTTGCAGACACTGCGGAGGTTCCTGCGCCTTCGGCGGCGCACAAAGACCAGCGGCCCCGCGCCCGAGGGCACGGCCGAGCTGGGCCCCACGCCCGAGGGTACAGCCGAGCCCGGACCCGTGCCCGAAGGCCCGGCCGAGCCCGGACCCGTGCCCGAAGGCCCGGCCGAGCCCGGCCCCGCGCCCGAGGGCATGGCCGAGCCTGACCCCAGGCCCAGCGAGCTGCGGGCAGAGGCTGCTTCCAGCACTGCATCCTCTGACCTGGCCGCCAGCTCTGACTGGGAAACCGACGAGGGCTGGGAGGAGGCTGACATGGCCCCGACGGAGGGCATGGCCACCACCAACACCATCACCCAGGGCATCCCAGAGACTGAGGCCATGCCCACGCTCACTGTGAGTCCTGGACCCACTCTGGAGTTTTTCCAGAAGGGTTTTTATTCTCTGCAGCAGCCTGGGGCTAGGGCTGAAGGCCTCTCAGGATCACGTGGCCCCTCAAGCCATGTCTGCTGGGCCCCCTCAGCCCCATCACAGTGGGCTGGGAAGGCGAGCACTTCTGGGGGGAAGCTGGGCAAGTTGCTCCTTTGGACAGCACTCCAAGTCTTCCCCATGCCGCTTCCTCCAGGTGCAAGCCGTGGTGAGTGCCATCCTGCAGAGACTCACATCCCGTGAGTCTGTGGACGCCGGGCTGCAAATGGCCATTGTCAGCCTCACCGAAGAACACCCTGCCCACGTTGTGATGAGCCTCCTGCGCTGTGCCCCAACGTGTGACGGGTACGGGGCACAAGTGCCTCGAGAGCTCGGTGCTCACCGGCCCGTACGGCCCCTCGCCCTGTACAGCCTGTCCGGCGGGGTCTGCCAGACGGGCGGAGAGCACCGGCACCCTCGGGCCCCTCTGTTTCCTGAGCCTGCTGCCATGCTCCCTCCCGGCCCCACGCAGCTGCACGGGCACGGTACTGACACACAGCTCTGCTCCCACAGAGCCGCCGCGCTGCTATGGAGAGCCATGGGCACCTCAGAGGTAGCCGTGGAGGAGGTGTTTCCAGCTCTGCTCTCTGCAATAGAGGAGCAGCCACCGTACGGCGGCTTCCTCTGCAGCGGGGACAACGAGGCCGTCCTTGCCCTGGCTGTGAGTTTCTGGAGATGGCCTACGCTGGCCCTCCAGGTCACCTTCTCAGAAGCTCTCCATGATCTCCCCACCCTGTAGCTCCCTGCCTGGGCTGAAAGCTGGGCTAGGGCCAGCAGGCTGGGTGCTCCCCTGCCTCTCACCCCCGGCCCTGCCTCACGGACACCTCGGCACTGAGCGCTGCCTCGGGGCGCTTTGTCTCTTGCAGGCAACTCTGGTGCTGTGGAGGATTGCAAGCATGCCCGAGTGGCACTACGCAATCCTCCTTCATTCTCCACGCCTGTTGGTGGCTCTGCTCTTGCAAATTGTCACCACCACGGAGCAGAGGCCAGAGGACGTGGAGACCCAGCGCTTCTGGAGAGCGTGCCGGGAGGAACACGGCCTTCCCAGCGAGCCCAACAGGTGCCAGTCGCCCTGTCCTTCCCACACCCTTGCGGCCAGGGCCAGTGCTCCCAGAGTGACCTGGCCTTGGCTCGGCACACAGGTTTGCAGTGCAGACCATGAAGGCTCTGCTCTTGCGACTGGGCTTTGGCAAGAACCTGCTGGCTCTGGAGCACAAGCAGCTCTGGGACACCCTGCTCTGTGCTGACACCCAGCACTATGCAGCGGGCCTGCTGGCCAGGTGAGATCCCCTACTCCCAGCCGCCACCGCCACCGTTTGTGCCCCGTGCCCGGAGTGCCCCACACAGTCCCGGGGGCTTGTAAGCAAGAGGGCCTCGTCACCGAGGGAGGGCTGAGCAGACTGCAAAGGGCCGGGAGAGGAGGATGCCCAGCAGCAGCTGCCTCCCAAGGGGCCCATGTCCCCTTGCGGAGTGCTGGGGAAAGATGGGACCTCTGTGAGTCACTCCTGGGAGAGGTCTGCCCGCCCGGCTCAGGGCCTTGGTGCCTTTTTCCCCTGCCAGGGAGATGCGCTGTGGCTTGAGCCCCTTGTGTCCCCACATGGCCTCACACCTGCTCAGCCTGCTCGTCGGAAAGCAGCTCCGCTGGCATCTGCCTGCCCTGGCGTTCTTTGTGGAGGTGAGCCTGATGGCCAGCGCTGCCTGGCTGAGCTGCCTCTCAGCTCTCTGGCCTCTGGTAGCTGCAGCCGCCTGGGAGGCTGCCCGCGCCCGCTGCTGCTGCTGCCTGGAGCCGGCCCGCTCCCCTGCCACTGCCCTGTGCCTTTCAGCTCCTGGAGTGTCTGGACCTGAGCAAACACGGTCCCAGTGCCCTGTTGGTGCTATCCCGGCACCTGCCGAGCCAGCACAGGGACAGGCTGCGCCTGGAGCTCAGAGGCCTCGTGGTGCTCAGCAAGGAGCCCTCGCTGGTGAGAAGGGGGCAGTGGCTGAAGCCGCGCTGGCAGCGTGGGGCTGGGGAAGGGAGACCTTTGGGCTTGGCTGGGCTTTGGCAGCAGAGGCAGCTGCTGCCAGCTCTCCCGACTCCCGCTTCAGCTGCCCGAGTGCCCCAAGCAGCTGTTGGTGCTGCGGCCAGTCACGGCTTCACAGCACAGCCTGGTCTTGCACACAGGCCGGAGGAATACGAGGCCTCTATCAACACCTGGTGGAACTGCTGGCCCATCCAGATGCAGAGATGGTCGGGATGAGCCTCTCTGTGCTCACGCATGTGCTCCAGGACAAAGACCTTGAGATACCCAGCACCGCCGCCCTGAAGCTGGCTGAGTCCCTGCTGCCACACTTTGAGAAGGTAAGGCTCTGCACCCCCAGCCAAGGGCACTGGACGCTGCCTGTCTGGAAACTTTGTGCCCTGTTCATTTTAGGGCCTTTGCCCCAGTGGGTCTGGAGTAGTTGGTGCTTAGGACTTTTCCTTTCCTCCAGGACAACAGCCATGTGCAGCTGCTCTCCATTCAGCTCTTCGGCAAGGTGCTGGAGCTGGGAGTGGAAGAGAGGGAAAATCCCCTCACGACAGTTGTGAGCCAGAGCCTGCTCCCTCTGTTCTTGCGCTGGCACCACGAGGACGTGCACGTGGCCGAGGTGAGGTTTGGTGTGATGCTGCCGCATCCCTGGCCGGGGGCTCGGCCGCCTCCTGCCCCGGCGCCTCGCGGGCTCCAGCCTCCCCTGGCCTTGGCACAGGGAGCCGGCTCCCGTGTGACTCACCTGGGCTCTGGTGCCACCTGCGGCTCTCTGCTGCTCTGCAGGCGTCTCGCGAAGCCCTGCGTTGTGCCGCCCGCTTCCTGAGGAGGAGGGATCTCCAGGAGCCGCTGAGGAAGAAGCGGCGGATGAAGTTCGCCGAGAGCCTGGTAAGGACAGCCCGGGAGCCCCAGCCGCAGGCTGGACTGGAGAAGCCCCCCCTGCCCCCGGTGCTCAGTGCGGGGGGCTGGCAGCTGCGCCCCTGCCCGGCGCCGCCAGCCTGCATCCCCCACGCTGCTCGCTGCCCTGGGCCGTGCGCGCCGGCTCGGCCGGTGCCGGGCGCAGGGAGCGCCCGGCCGAGGGGCAGAGCCCGCTCCGAGCCATCCCTGCCGCCTCTCCCCGCAGCTGCTGCAGGACGAGAGCCGAGCGGCCGAGCACCTGCGCTGGGCCCTGCCGCACCTGCGGAGCCCACAGAGGCCCCTACGAGAGGCGGCCGTCAGGTTCCTCGGTGAGCCAGCAGCCCGGCGCCCCTCCCCGCCTCCCGGCCCGGCCGCTGCCCCGGCAGCGGGAGCCGCGCCCGGGCCGCTGCAGCCCCGCCCGCCCTGGGCGCTGCCGCCGCCCTCCCGCAGCCGTGCCCTCGGCCGGCAGCGTGCGGCAGGGGCCCGGCACGAGCTCTGCCCGGCAGGAGGGCGTGCGGCCGCAGGGCTGGCAGCGCCCGTGTCGGGCAGCTGTGCCGCCTGGCGCCGCCACATGCTCTGTCTTAACAGGGGTGGCCGGAGTGCTCATGATGGGGCAGAAGGAGGAGCTCCAGGTCCTCAGTCAGGGTGAGTCAGGGCAGCCGCGTGGGGGGCACAGCCCGGACAGCTCTCTGGGACACGTGGCGGATCCGTGGCCAGCACCTTCTGCCCGAAGCCCTTGTCTCCCGCTCCCTCCTGGCCATGGCGAGAGCCGGCCGGCATGGCCCTGGCAGGAGGCTTTCCTTGGATTCCCTCAATTTGGCTTCTGACCGTGGCTCTGTTCCTCTCTCTTCCAGCTCTTCAAGCCCTCAGGGAAGACGAGAGCCCATCCTCCATGAACACATGGATTCAGATGAGATTTGAAAGAAGATCTGAAGAACTTCGTTTGTCTCCTGGACCAGATGTACCTGTACCGGCCTCCTTTGATGACTTCCAGTTCCCATCGAAGATGGGACCACCTGCAGAGCAGAAGGGACCAGCTGCAGCTCCAGGCACGGCTCTGGCTGCTCACAGCTGAGCCTGTGCGAAGCTCCAGCAGCTCCTGCCATCTCTCTCCCTGTTGGCAGCTCCTTCCCTGCAGCCCTCAGGCCCTGCCCATGCCCTTTTTTACCTCCCAGCTCACCCCTTCGCTTTGCTTTCCCTTAATAAACTGTTTGTGTTTTTCACTTTACCCGCATCTCCGTGGAGTTGAAGCGGCGCAAAACCTGAGCCCGGAGACACGCAGGGCCCTGCTGCCGTTCTCCTCCCTGCTGTGTTCTGTGCACGGGCAGAGGAACAAGGGCAGCTCAGGCTGCAAAGGTCCCTGTCCCGCTGCTCCAGCTGCACAGCAGCATGGAGTTCAAGGGCGTGCTGAGCACGCTGAAGGGGAAAAGGACCCTGGGTTTTAGAAGAGCCAACTTGAGTGTGCTCCAAACCCAGCCGTGAAGGATTCCAGTGCAGGCATCCACTGAGGGCAAAGGAGCTTGTAATGGCAGAAGTTTCCACCAAGAGCTTCCTGAAAGCACAGCGATGCTCCATCCCTACACAGGGACAGGAAGAGGGCAGGACAAGAGACCACCGTGGCCTAGCAGTGAGCTTTGGGTGTGCCGTAAAGCAAAAGAAGCAGCAGTGGCAGCAGAGTGGCTGGGACTCGGGAGCGCAACCGTCCCAGCGGCCGCAGCGCTGTCAGGCAGCGCCTGCACGCTGGGCGTGCTCCCGGTGGCTCTGGTCTCCCCAGAAGTGGGGAATCAGGCAGCCCCTGCCTCAGATCTAGTCAGAAACCCAAGCAAGTGAGACCAGAGGCAGGGGCCCCTTCCCGTCCCTCTGGGGCACAGCTGCAAAACAGCCGCTGTGTCTTCCTGCGCCTGTGTCTGGGCTGTGCTGAGCCCAGAGCCAGCCAGCTTGGGCTCTGCTGTGCCAAGAGCGTTCTGGGCAGGCAGGCAAAAGTGCTGCGTGCACAGTGGGGAAGGGGCTCACGAGAGCCTCCTACGGGAACAGGGCTCCGCTCCCTGGCTGGGAACAGCCTGGTTTTGCTGCCGTGAGCGCAGGCAGGAGTTCAGGCACTTGAACGGGCAGCGGACACCTCTTGTTTCTAGGGGGCCCAGGGGCTGCGCGCCACAAGGGGCACGAGGAAAGAGACTCGGGAGAAGGACGATGAGCTCGAGCTGCAGTGCCTGTGCTACAAGGTGCAGAAGTAATTCAGCCTTGCCAGGGTTTCTTAGGTGTGTGTTGGTGTTCCCCGGGAAATGGACACATCTGGGGAAATGGACACATTTGGGGAAATGCATGCATTTGGGGAAATGCCTTTGGAAGAGAGGGCTTGCTTCTCAAGCAAAGTGCTTCCCCAGGAGCCCCCAGTGAGGTAGGTGCAGCTGTCTCCCTTTGGCTCCCTGCCCCCCTTTCGTCCTTGAGGCCCCTTGCACTTGGCTGAGGGGCGTGGGAAGGGAGAAGGCTGTGAGGAGCAGCTTTGGCATCTGCCTGGAGCTGCATAGTCCAAGCCAAGCACCAGCAGCAGGGTGTGTCCCGCCCCTTTCAGCACAGGACAGAGAGGGATCATCTCTGTCCAGCCGAGAGCCCCAAATGCCTCTCAGAGAGCTGTGAATTCAAAGGCTTTTATGCACACATTGATGCCATCTTCCCTATCTGCTGTGTTTGAACTCTTGGCAAGAGGCATTTGCCTCTTGCTTGCTGGAAGCTGCTCTGCTCCAGGGCCGGCACCGAGCTGGGCTGTGCGGGCACCGTGGAGAGTCCTTCCCTGAGCACTTGGCAGGTCGTGGTGTGTCCAGGGCTGTGTTAGACACTCGTGGGCAATGGATTTCTTCCAAGCGGGGGCACCTAGGGTGGGGAGGGGGTGGCCCTGGGGCACGTGGAAGCATGTCCCTTTGTGACACGGTGGAGCAGGGTGACCGTGGAACCGAAAGGGACAGCGTGTCTGAGCAGCCCTTTGTGACACACGCTGACATAGGGGCTGGCACGGTGCAGCCACGCCACAGTGCTCGGTGCACGCGACGGGACAGGAGGTGACAGAGCAGTGCTGTGAGGTGTCCCCACACAGCCAGCTCGTTGGTTGCTGACCCAGAGCATTTCCGAGGCGTTCCTCCTGTGGCTGGCCTCACGGCCAGACCTCGGGATTCGGTGACTCGGAGCTTTTCCGAGTCATCTCCCATCCCTGCGGCCGGTGCCCTCGTGGCCAGGCCGTGGGACTTGGTGACCTCCATCGTTCACCAGGAGTCTCCTGTCATTGTGACAGGAGACCTCGAGTGCAGGACTTGCTGTCCTGTAGCCTTCCTGAGGCTCCTCTGTTGCAGGTGCCCGCAAGGCACAACTGCAGCATTCGCTGACTCTGGCCTTGGCCGAGGCATTTGAAAGTGCCCTCAAGGTCAGACAGCGGGATGGCGGGCAGACTGCTCAGCCGGTTCAAGGGGCTTCGGGGCAAGAACAGCAAAGGCCCTGCAGCTGCCCCAGCGCAGCAGCATGCACAGCCGGAGCAGTTGCAGCCGCTGCAGGACGGTGAGTGGTGGAGCTGGGCCACAGGGCCGGTGCCTGCAGCCGGCCTGGGCCCCATCCCATCCCATCCCATCCCATCCCATCCCATCCCATCCCATCCCATCCCATCCCATCCCATCCCATCCCTGTTGACACACCCATGCCCGGGATGGGACAGGGGCTGGGGCTGCCTCCCCGTTGGGCATGCTCCGTGCCCTGGGCGCCCGGGGGGCTGTACCTGCCTGGGGAGCGCAGGGCTGGGCTGTGTTCTCCGGCCTCTCCCGCAGCCCCTCAGCTCTGCCTGCGCTCGCTCTTTGGCAGATGCAGCCAGGGACCGGACTCAAGAGCAGGAGCCCACCCGTGGTCGCTTCCGGAGAGCAGCGCAGGTACCTGCGACCATCCCCACCTGGGCCGGGCCTGCTGGCACTGCTCGGCCGGGCCCCGCGTTGGAGCAGACCATGGAACGTCCCTCTCTTCTTCCCGCCCTTCCCTTCTGTTGCAGACACTGCGGAGGTTCCTGCGCCTTCGGCGGCGCACAAAGACCAGCGGCCCCACGCCCGAGGGCACAGCCGAGCTGGGCCCCACGCCCGAGGGTACAGCCGAGCCCGGACCCGTGCCCGAAGGCCCGGCCGAGCCCGGACCCGTGCCCGAAGGCCCGGCCGAGCCCAGCCCCGCGCCCGAAGGCCCGGCCGAGCCCGGCCCCGCGCCCGAGGGCATGGCCGAGCCTGACCCCAGGCCCAGCGAGCTGCGGGCAGAGGCTGCTTCCAGCACTGCATCCTCTGACCTGGCCGCCAGCTCTGACTGGGAAACCGACGAGGGCTGGGAGGAGGCTGACATGGCCCCGACGGAGGGCATGGCCACCACCAACACCATCACCCAGGGCATCCCAGAGACTGAGGCCATGCCCACGCTCACTGTGAGTCCTGGACCCACTCTGGAGTTTTTCCAGAAGGGTTTTTATTCTCTGCAGCAGCCTGGGGCTAGGGCTGAAGGCCTCTCAGGATCACGTGGCCCCTCAAGCCATGTCTGCTGGGCCCCCTCAGCCCCATCACAGTGGGCTGGGAAGGCGAGCACTTCTGGGGGGAAGCTGGGCAAGTTGCTCCTTTGGACAGCACTCCAAGTCTTCCCCATGCCGCTTCCTCCAGGTGCAAGCCGTGGTGAGTGCCATCCTGCAGAGACTCACATCCCGTGAGTCTGTGGACGCCGGGCTGCAAATGGCCATTGTCAGCCTCACCGAAGAACACCCTGCCCACGTTGTGATGAGCCTCCTGCGCTGTGCCCCAACGTGTGACGGGTACGGGGCACAAGTGCCTCGAGAGCTCGGTGCTCACCGGCCCGTACGGCCCCTCGCCCTGTACAGCCTGTCCGGCGGGGTCTGCCAGACGGGCGGAGAGCACCGGCACCCTCGGGCCCCTCTGTTTCCTGAGCCTGCTGCCATGCTCCCTCCCGGCCCCACGCAGCTGCACGGGGCACGGTACTGACGCACAGCTCTGCTCCCACAGAGCCGCCGCGCTGCTATGGAGAGCCATGGGCACCTCAGAGGTAGCCGTGGAGGAGGTGTTTCCAGCTCTGCTCTCTGCAATAGAGGAGCAGCCACCGTACGGCGGCTTCCTCTGCAGCGGGGACAACGAGGCCGTCCTTGCCCTGGCTGTGAGTTTCTGGAGATGGCCTACGCTGGCCCTCCAGGTCACCTTCTCAGAAGCTCTCCATGATCTCCCCACCCTGTAGCTCCCTGCCTGGGCTGAAAGCTGGGCTAGGGCCAGCAGGCTGGGTGCTCCCCTGCCTCTCACCCCCGGCCCTGCCTCACGGACACCTCGGCACTGAGCGCTGCCTCGGGGCGCTTTGTCTCTTGCAGGCAACTCTGGTGCTGTGGAGGATTGCAAGCATGCCCGAGTGGCACTACGCAATCCTCCTTCATTCTCCACGCCTGTTGGTGGCTCTGCTCTTGCAAATTGTCACCACCACGGAGCAGAGGCCAGAGGACGTGGAGACCCAGCGCTTCTGGAGAGCGTGCCGGGAGGAACACGGCCTTCCCAGCGAGCCCAACAGGTGCCAGTCGCCCTGTCCTTCCCACACCCTTGCGGCCAGGGCCAGTGCTCCCAGAGTGACCTGGCCTTGGCTCGGCACACAGGTTTGCAGTGCAGACCATGAAGGCTCTGCTCTTGCGACTGGGCTTTGGCAAGAACCTGCTGGCTCTGGAGCACAAGCAGCTCTGGGACACCCTGCTCTGTGCAGACACCCAGCACTATGCAGCGGGCCTGCTGGCCAGGTGAGATCCCCTACTCCCAGCCGCCACCGCCACCGTTTGTGCCCCGTGCCCGGAGTGCCCCACACAGTCCCGGGGGCTTGTAAGCGAGAGGGCCTCGTCACCGAGGGAGGGCCGAGCAGACTGCAAAGGGCCGGGAGAGGAGGATGCCCAGCAGCAGCTGCCTCCCAAGGGGCCCATGTCCCCTTGCGGAGTGCTGGGGAAAGATGGGACCTCTGTGAGTCACTCCTGGGAGAGGTCTGCCCGCCCGGCTCAGGGCCTTGGTGCCTTTTTCCCCTGCCAGGGAGATGCGCTGTGGCTTGAGCCCCTTGTGTCCCCACATGGCCTCACACCTGCTCAGCCTGCTCGTCGGAAAGCAGCTCCGCTGGCATCTGCCTGCCCTGGCGTTCTTTGTGGAGGTGAGCCTGATGGCCAGCGCTGCCTGGCTGAGCTGCCTCTCAGCTCTCTGGCCTCTGGTAGCTGCAGGCCGCCTGGGAGGCTGCCCGCGCCCGCTGCTGCTGCTGCCTGGAGCCGGCCCGCTCCCCTGCCACTGCCCTGTGCCTTTCAGCTCCTGGAGTGTCTGGACCTGAGCAAACACGGTCCCAGTGCCCTGTTGGTGCTATCCCGGCACCTGCCGAGCCAGCACAGGGACAGGCTGCGCCTGGAGCTCAGAGGCCTCGTGGTGCTCAGCAAGGAGCCCTCGCTGGTGAGAAGGGGGCAGTGGCTGAAGCCGCGCTGGCAGCGTGGGGCTGGGGAAGGGAGACCTTTGGGCTTGGCTGGGCTTTGGCAGCAGAGGCAGCTGCTGCCAGCTCTCCCGACTCCCGCTTCAGCTGCCCGAGTGCCCCAAGCAGCTGTTGGTGCTGCGGCCAGTCACGGCTTCACAGCACAGCCTGGTCTTGCACACAGGCCGGAGGAATACGAGGCCTCTATCAACACCTGGTGGAACTGCTGGCCCATCCAGATGCAGAGATGGTCGGGATGAGCCTCTCTGTGCTCACGCATGTGCTCCAGGACAAAGACCTTGAGATACCCAGCACCGCCGCCCTGAAGCTGGCTGAGTCCCTGCTGCCACACTTTGAGAAGGTAAGGCTCTGCACCCCCAGCCAAGGGCACTGGACGCTGCCTGTCTGGAAACTTTGTGCCCTGTTCATTTTAGGGCCTTTGCCCCAGTGGGTCTGGAGTAGTTGGTGCTTAGGACTTTTCCTTTCCTCCAGGACAACAGCCATGTGCAGCTGCTCTCCATTCAGCTCTTCGGCAAGGTGCTGGAGCTGGGAGTGGAAGAGAGGGAAAATCCCCTCACGACAGTTGTGAGCCAGAGCCTGCTCCCTCTGTTCTTGCGCTGGCACCACGAGGACGTGCACGTGGCCGAGGTGAGGTTTGGTGTGATGCTGCCGCATCCCTGGCCGGGGGCTCGGCCGCCTCCTGCCCCGGCGCCTCGCGGGCTCCAGCCTCCCCTGGCCTTGGCACAGGGAGCCGGCTCCCGTGTGACTCACCTGGGCTCTGGTGCCACCTGCGGCTCTCTGCTGCTCTGCAGGCGTCTCGCGAAGCCCTGCGTTGTGCCGCCCGCTTCCTGAGGAGGAGGGATCTCCAGGAGCCGCTGAGGAAGAAGCGGCGGATGAAGTTCGCCGAGAGCCTGGTAAGGACAGCCCGGGAGCCCCAGCCGCAGGCTGGACTGGAGAAGCCCCCCCTGCCCCCGGTGCTCAGTGCGGGGGGCTGGCAGCTGCGCCCCTGCCCGGCGCCGCCAGCCTGCATCCCCCACGCTGCTCGCTGCCCTGGGCCGTGCGCGCCGGCTCGGCCGGTGCCGGGCGCAGGGAGCGCCCGGCCGAGGGGCAGAGCCCGCTCCGAGCCATCCCTGCCGCCTCTCCCCGCAGCTGCTGCAGGACGAGAGCCGAGCGGCCGAGCACCTGCGCTGGGCCCTGCCGCACCTGCGGAGCCCACAGAGGCCCCTACGAGAGGCGGCCGTCAGGTTCCTCGGTGAGCCAGCAGCCCGGCGCCCCTCCCCGCCTCCCGGCCCGGCCGCTGCCCCGGCAGCGGGAGCCGCGCCCGGGCCGCTGCAGCCCCGCCCGCCCTGGGCGCTGCCGCCGCCCTCCCGCAGCCGTGCCCTCGGCCGGCAGCGTGCGGCAGGGGCCCGGCACGAGCTCTGCCCGGCAGGAGGGCGTGCGGCCGCAGGGCTGGCAGCGCCCGTGTCGGGCAGCTGTGCCGCCTGGCGCCGCCACATGCTCTGTCTTAACAGGGGTGGCCGGAGTGCTCATGATGGGGCAGAAGGAGGAGCTCCAGGTCCTCAGTCAGGGTGAGTCAGGGCAGCCGCGTGGGGGGCACAGCCCGGACAGCTCTCTGGGACACGTGGCGGATCCGTGGCCAGCACCTTCTGCCCGAAGCCCTTGTCTCCCGCTCCCTCCTGGCCATGGCGAGAGCCGGCCGGCATGGCCCTGGCAGGAGGCTTTCCTTGGATTCCCTCAATTTGGCTTCTGACCGTGGCTCTGTTCCTCTCTCTTCCAGCTCTTCAAGCCCTCAGGGAAGACGAGAGCCCATCCTCCATGAACACATGGATTCAGATGAGATTTGAAAGAAGATCTGAAGAACTTCGTTTGTCTCCTGGACCAGATGTACCTGTACCGGCCTCCTTTGATGACTTCCAGTTCCCATCGAAGATGGGACCACCTGCAGAGCAGAAGGGACCAGCTGCAGCTCCAGGCACGGCTCTGGCTGCTCACAGCTGAGCCTGTGCGAAGCTCCAGCAGCTCCTGCCATCTCTCTCCCTGTTGGCAGCTCCTTCCCTGCAGCCCTCAGGCCCTGCCCATGCCCTTTTTTACCTCCCAGCTCACCCCTTCGCTTTGCTTTCCCTTAATAAACTGTTTGTGTTTTTCACTTTACCCGCATCTCCGTGGAGTTGAAGCGGCGCAAAACCTGAGCCCGGAGACACGCAGGGCCCTGCTGCCGTTCTCCTCCCTGCTGTGTTCTGTGCACGGGCAGAGGAACAAGGGCAGCTCAGGCTGCAAAGGTCCCTGTCCCGCTGCTCCAGCTGCACAGCAGCATGGAGTTCAAGGGCGTGCTGAGCACGCTGAAGGGGAAAAGGACCCTGGGTTTTAGAAGAGCCAACTTGAGTGTGCTCCAAACCCAGCCGTGAAGGATTCCAGTGCAGGCATCCACCGAGGGCAAAGGAGCTTGTAATGGCAGAAGTTTCCACCAAGAGCTTCCTGAAAGCACAGCGATGCTCCATCCCTACACAGGGACAGGAAGAGGGCAGGACAAGAGACCACCGTGGCCTAGCAGTGAGCTTTGGGTGTGCCGTAAAGCAAAAGAAGCAGCAGCGGCAGCGGAGTGGCTGGGACTCGGGAGCGCGACCGTCCCAGCGGCCGCAGCGCTGTCAGGCAGCGCCTGCACGCTGGGCGTGCTCCCGGTGGCTCTGGTCTCCCCAGAAGTGGGGAATCAGGCAGCCCCTGCCTCAGATCTAGTCAGAAACCCAAGCAAGTGAGACCAGAGGCAGGGGCCCCTTCCCGTCCCTCTGGGGCACAGCTGCAAAACAGCCGCTGTGTCTTCCTGCGCCTGTGTCTGGGCTGTGCTGAGCCCAGAGCCAGCCAGCTTGGGCTCTGCTGTGCCAAGAGCGTTCTGGGCAGGCAGGCAAAAGTGCTGCGTGCACAGTGGGGAAGGGGCTCACAAGAGCCTCCTGCGGGAACTGGGCTCCGCTCCCTGGCTGGGAACAGCCTGGTTTTGCTGCCGTGAGCGCAGGCAGGAGTTCAGGCACTTGAACAGGCAGCGGACACCTCTTGTTTCTAGGGGGCCCAGGGGCTGCGCGCCACAAGGGGCACGAGGAAAGAGACTCGGGAGAAGGACGATGAGCTCGAGCTGCAGTGCCTGTGCTACAAGGTGCAGAAGTAATTCAGCCTTGCCAGGGTTTCTTAGGTGTGTGTTGGTGTTCCCCGGAAAATGGACACATCTGGGGAAACGCCTTTGGAAGACTGCTGCTGGGACCCAGCTGTAATGTTCTACGTATAGATTTTCAATTCTTCATGACTTTTTCACCTTTACTGGAACAGTGTACTGCTTATTTTATTCTTTCTCTTTGAATTTTTTAAAGTTTTTCTCATTATTACATACCTCTGGTCTTGCTCCAAGGCCTTTAATTACCAACTGAAATATTCTCTGTCACAAAGACATTTTTTCTTGCTTTAAATTGATTCTTCAGGCATGAAAAATCCTGTGGCTGAAACAAGCTAAGCAGATTCTTGTGTACCTTTAAAACAAAAAATAAAACCTTAATAATCTGTGTCTCGTTTGTGCCATGCAAAATAGATCTGAAATTCATTTCACATAGAAATTGTTATAAAAATATTATATATAGAGATGATAATAAGTCCATGTTAGTTTTGGTGCCCTATTCCTTTATTCTACTCATGGATTTTTGGCTAGTTTAATCCTCTTCCTGGCACTGTGTTTGGGTTTTGGTGAGCAAGGGTGTGTTTCTTTAGCTGCTTCCTTCCTTTATTTTCCTAAACACCTAGAATACACCAAGTGCTTTTTCTTGGCCTCTAGTCAAAGGGTGTCATCAGGTTGCTGATAAAACACTTGCACTTTGTTATCTCATTTTTTTTCCATAACTTGCATGTGAACACAGCTTTTCAGTGGCAGAGAAGCATATTAGCTATTAGGGGCTTGAGTGATGAGGGTGGTTTACATTATATACATGGCTTTCACATGCAGTGTTGAACAGACTTTTTTCAAAATCTCAAAAATTTTAAGCTTCATGTATCTTTTTGAATAAGTACTAATATGGTATTGCATCAATACTAACATTTTTTTTTTAATTTTGTTTGTAGACATAAAATGCGAAGTAAGTATGCCTAAACTGGTAATTCTTTAAAGCCAGGGGTGGTCTAGTTTATTTATTGTGTGATGTCTAATAGAGTAGTGTCTCTGTTTCTTGTATGTGACTGAAGAAGCCAATAGCTTTCATATTAGAAATCACTAATTGTAAATGTAGACTTAAATGTGTATTGGCAAAGCATTGCAAGCCTGCAGTCTTACAACAAGGGGTGTAAAAAAAAAATTGAATCAAGGTCATATTTATCATTAAATATTCATATTCTATTTATTTTCTTGCTATCTTATAGTAAAATAAAAGAACTTTTTAAAATAACTAAGGAACATTTTTAAGATCACCAAGTCTCTTCTCACAAAGGGAATGGTGAAATGTCCTGGAGTGATAAGTAGGTGTTTGCTTTTTAGCTAATCTGAAAATTATGGCTTTCAGAGAAAAAAGAAGACAGCACATACATGATGTGACCCTTGTTCTCCTCATTGATAGGCAAAATAAACTTCTAAATCTTGTGGCTAAAATGCTATTCATTTTCTAAAGAGTGTGCCTCTGTTACCAATACATGTCTCAGTACGTCTCTGGTAGCATAGCAGTTTGGAGCACAGGATTACTTGGAAAAGGATATTTTAAAAAGTTGTTCAAAAGACCTGTTGAACAGTTGTCTCTGGGATTGGCATGAGTCTACCATGTGCAGAGCCAAAAAAGTAAGATATGAGGAGAAAAAAAAGTGCTGTGGTATAAAAAGCATTTAAAAGTCATCATCAGTGAAGGTATGTCTCGGGTATTCACAGCACATGAGTAAACAAAGGACTAACATCTACCAGAAAGCTGAAGAAATAGTAGCAATATTCTCTCTGGGATCTATTTAATAGCATGGTTTTTATTAAAGAGTGGGAAAAAATAGCGTAGAAAATACAAACCCTTTCAACAGCGTCATGAAAGAATACTCAAGTAAGAGTGCTAAAGTTTTAAGGATGGTATTTCCTTGCCTGTTGCATGCAGGTGCAATTCCCTCAACACTAAATGTAATTAATGATATGAGTTAACAGCAGAAAGCTCCCTGGAAGAATCATAGATTTTGGTAGTGAAGTGAAAATTACTTAACTCTCTACTCACAGGAGATAATGGGTTATGTCAAATGATGTTGATTCATTGTTTCTTATTTTTTTAATGGCAAACTTACAAAAGAAACTAAATTAATTGCTTTCTTATTTCATTAACAATAAACAGCTGATATTACTGGAGGCAGAAGCAATAATTTGTAACAAATTAAAGTATTCTATGAAAATTAGCTGTATAATTTAACTTAGGTAAATTATTAACGCTATTAAATTGTTAGAAATAAGCCACGTGAGAATGAGTTACAGATTCCAAACATGGATTCATTCAGACCTGAATAAAAGCATTAAAATGAAGATCAGTCCTGAACTATAGGAAAATCAGTTGTGCAGCACTGCACAAGTGCTTAATTTGGGATATTTAACAGAGTTTAATTTAAAAAGGGATTTGAAAACTTGTTGCTTTCTGATACAAATACTGGAGAGAAATTCCTCTGGGTATGAAGGTCCTGTTTCTAGTACTGTCACTAATTGTTCTTAATAAATCTCTTGTCTGAATTCTGGCCTTTCTGTCACATTCATGTATCACTTGTATTATGAAATGATATTAAAACCATTCAAAACCAATAGTGCTGTCTGTTGCTGCAAACAGATGAGTCCCAGCAAAGATGCCCATCAGCTGGGTATGATCTGGGTATAGGGAAATCTCGCAGATTGTGAGGAGGATGGGACCCCTACTCTCTCCACAAAAAGTCCAATTGAACCATAAAAGGTGTCAGTATTTATTGAAACTTCATCCACAGTTTTGGTAAAAGATTTTTATGCTGGGGCCTGTTTCCAGAGCTAGAGGCCTGTATTGGATGTTACTCAGTGTAGAAAGCTATATACATAAAATATATATTTCTGTAAAACATATAAATATGTACAAATGCATGCACAGCCCCACATGTGTGTACCTGCACATACATGGGCCCTGCAGTAGTGGTGAAGTCCATTGAAATAAATGCTACTGAATGCATCTGTAGCCAAGCAGTCAGTCTTTAGCAAGTCAGCCTTCCAATTTGTCCTGACCACTTTTTAAATGTGTCTTATTTCACTTTTTGTAACAATTATTAACATTTCCTCACATTTACTCATCATTATTATCTTTTGCTGACTACTTATTTCAGCTTTAAAAGAGAGTTTCCTAAGACATGAGAATTGATATTTCTATCCTCAAGGAGGCAGTGATTGATATTTCTAGGGGCTTCTCTTTTTCTGCATAAGAGCATGTCTTCCATATGCGTATATGCATAAAATTTGCTTCTAATGTCCCAGAATTCAGCTTAGCACTCTATTATGAAAGAAAGATGGTGAGGTGTCTCTTTTTCTACACAGCCAAGATATGTAGGGAACAAAAGGTCCCTGTCTCATTGCAAAGCAACTCTTAACAGTAGTTTACAATTAAAAACCATCTACCAGAGGTTTTAAAGAAGGTCTCAATTTTCTCCTTCAACCAGTTTGTATTCTACCATTCAGTCAGCTTGTGTTACTGTTCTGCAGAAGCACATCAAATTGTGTGAAGCCCAAAATATTTAAAACTGTGTAAACTGAATGAGCAGTTCAAAGGAAATATTTTCACTCACCTTTTGATATAAATAAATACAGCTTATGCAAGAGTGGTCCCCAACAAATAAATTCAATGTTAATTCAGATGTTGATGTGGTTTCTATGTGCCATTTCAAGAAACACTGTATTGAAATAAACTAGGTTGGAATGACAAAAGCTTGACTAAATTCAATAGGGAGAGAAAAAGTATCCACAGCTTCTTGACCAAATACAGAGAAAGTTAATTTCCTTCATGTATTCCTCTATATGTTTTGCATGCAAAATTCAAAACGTAGTAATAAGAGTTCTTTTCTGCTGGAAAAGCATCACTATGAAAATGAAGTTCTTGCCAGCTGTAATACCAGTCTTTTAAAAGCCTGAGATATCATGTGTCTTTAGAAGGAGATATCCTTCTAAAGACACATGAAGCTGATGAAGTTTATTGTAGATTTGGTTATTAACATGTTAATATTTCAGGTGCTTTTATAGTTTACAAAATTTAGTCCCAACCACTATGCAAAAAATACATGCCGAAGTTTTGGTGTTTATGTCTCCTGTGTATTGCTCAGTTTGTTAGAAAATTATCAGTGAAGTGAAAAAAGCGAACACAACTTTTTCTGCATAGCACAATAACAATTAAAAAAATGAGCTAATTTGCTAATTTGGAGGTAAGAGCTATTCTAGTCAGAAGGTGATGAGAGAAACACAAACTTTCCCAAAAGATAATAACTGTTTCATGAAAAGCCAGCCAATCTAGTCCTGTGAAATTCTACATGTTCTAGCTTGGTCTGGCATGAGCTATTTAGCTCTTGCTTTGTCTCTGAGAGGGAGAGAGAGTTTTGCAGATTAAAACCATAGCCTCCAGTCTACTGGGACCAATCAGCTAGTTTATGTTTAAATTGTTGCAAGAAATTGAATTAAATATCCAGTACTCTAGCAAGCACATTTAACACTGTCAAAGAGCTATCTTTAGCCCTCAAGGCATGTAATTACTAGCTCTGGTCCATAAGGGAATTTCATCCTGAGAGATTTTAATTATATTTCAGGAGGATCCTCTCTGCTACTGGTAGTGGATACATCCTAAACAACATTCAACTTCTTGCCAATGGGATACTGAGGTTTCCAGAGAGTGGAAATTCATATCACTGACATGTTAACATAGGACAACCCATTTATACCAGAATACTGTTATATTACTCTTGCAGGTACTTGTTATTTCTGCTTTCCTAATAGTAAGAAAAATTAATAACTCATAGAAAGCTCTACCATGAATAAGACTCAAGCAATAAAAACTCCATCCAGCTCTGTCAGTCATTCAACTCTTTGCAGTATCAGTGTGTCTAGCTTATTAATGAAATAGATTTTTGCTTGAGAATGGCTGCTTCCCCATAAAGTTATGAAAATATGCTAAAAGCAGCACGATAGGCTCTTTTCCACAGAAAACTATTGCTATTATTTATTTCTTCAACATCAAGGTGAGGAAAGGAGAGGTTTTTTTCACTTTCAAGTACTGTCCAATACTGTATTGTCAAGTACTTTCCATATTTTAAAAAGCTGGTCTGGTTTAAACATAAATAATTTTCCTCTATTGATGTTTTTTTTTCCAATTGGGCAACTCATGGATAGCACAACTCTCCAGGTTCAAAATTTACAGCTGACACCTGCTTTAATTTTCTTCCTGCTTCCCTGATCAAAAGTACCATGACAAATAAGGTTGATGAAAATACTTACGAGCATTTTTAAATACAAAATTTCACTGTTAAATGAAAGTTATTTAACCTTGTGCTTAATTATCTATGGCAATCAAGCTAATATTCTGAGCACATAATTTAAACTGTGATTTGTGTAATTAAAAGTTTTTGTAAAAATATTTTTTTCTTCCACCAATAATGAATTTTTTTCCTCTTCTGTAAAATTAATTTCCTTTTCCCCAGTAGTACCACAATGTATTTTTCTTCAATGCCTACACACTTAAATAATTTGCCTCATTTAGCACTTAAAAAACAGGGAAGCTCAGGAAAAAAAAGAGGAAATACGAAGTCCAATATGATACAGCTGAGCGCTTAAGATCAAACGATTTCAGGTAATATAGATCCAATCTGGTGTCAACATACAGGAAAGTGTAATCCAAAGCACAATAAACTTGCTTATCTGCACACTTCTGAATGAACACTCTTATCGTGTTACTGATTCTAGGAGTAATAATTTTGCATTGGAGGAATTGCTTTCCACTATATCTTTAGGCAATATTTGTCCTCAGCTGTATTCAAACACAGAATTTTGAAGAACTACTTAGGACAGCTGTCCTGCTGAGCACCCCCAGTTATCAGAAGGGCAAAATGGTCTGACCTAAACCATCATGATGATACTCTTTCAACTGTTTAGTAACAAAGCATGAAGAATAATCTCAAATATATTTAAAGTCTAATTCATTTAGTTTCTCAGAAATTCTGGCTGAGAAAGTGTGTTAAAACAGATGCATTACAAGCACCAAGCAAAAGACAAAAAAATGCCTGGCAGTACTCTGAGAGTGCTGTATGCCATCAGTGGAATTAAGAACTTACAGTCACCAGCTGGTAACATGCACAGCTCTTCACGTGCATCAGATACAAGCAGAGGACATGCGGCTGATGTTAACAAAGGAAGATGAAGTATATTTTCATTAAAAAAAAAATCTTCAAAGTTAAAGATCATTGAATCACCCTATTCTACTTCCTTGTTTTTTAAAAGTAATGAATGCTAGTCAGTTGCTATATGTGCTATATGCTATATGTACCTTGGAACTATCTGGTTTTTTATAACAGTGACAGCTTCACTGGCAAGAAAATCCATCTATGCAAATAGATATTATTAGGTTGTTGTTTTTACAATCATGTTTGCCATTATTTCTTATTAATTCTGTTCCTTTTAATTTAATGTTGCATTGAGTGAATGCTATTTCCTTGTCTAAAAAAAAAAAATCACAATTAATGTATCTGAATGGCAAGATGGCATTTTTTTTGCCTGAGAATGATAAATACATTGTTGCTAGGAAACAGTTTCCAAAGACAAATTTTTTGAAGGACAGCAATTTTATGCATTTTAAAAATGTCCCAACTGTAATCTCAAAGCAATGCAAAACCAGAAAGTTCCCTTATGGGATGGAGAGACTCTGTAGGCAGAGACAGCTAGTTAGTAACCTGTTTTACTAGATAACCCTTTTATTACATATCCTTATTTTACCCTCTTCCTATACCATGTAAAACCTTTCTGAGACTATAATTCAAGCAGTATTCAAGCATGATTGTAGCTCCCACTTTTCTGGCATATAATCTGACCTTCACAAACATTGTCCATAAGAACAAAACCAGGTTAGCTCAGAAATGGGCATAGTCTTGGGCTCTGATACCTTCTGGGCCACAGCTGGGGCTCCCCAGGAGTGCTGGCAGGTGGCAGGGGCAGAGCTGGGGGTTGCTCTGGTGCAGGGGGTTTTCCAGGTGCCTCACTGTCCCATCTGGGGTGCCAGAACTGATGCCTTGAGAGGCTGACCTGAAACAGAGACTAGGCAGAGCTAAAGGAATAAAGTAGGTATTTATTAGAAAAACTTGATGGATACACCTTGGGCAGTACAAGAGCCTGGCCAGGGCTGCACCCAAGACGGACCCAAAATGGTCAAAGTGGATGACTGGTCAGGAGATTTTACACTTGTATAAGTTTTGGTCCATTTGCATGTTGAGGTTAATTATAGCTTCAGGTTATGAAGTTCCATCCCTCTTGTTTTCTCTCTTCAGTCCACCATTGTTTATACTTTTTGGGCCTGAAGTTTGTAATGGTTGTCCTTGGTTCTCAAGCTGGAAAAGGATTGTTTTGTCTAATTACCCTGTGAAGAGGGATTATTAACACTTAATGTGAAGCTCAGAGCTACCCACTTAGGCAGCACAGAATCTAAAAAAATATGAAAGCTAAAACTTAAGGCATCATGGCCCATCCTCAAAAGTACTGATTTGCATATTTGATGTATATGTATGTAAAGACTGGGTAAGTCTATTTGGAAAGTCTCAGTAATGTGCCATCATGGCAGCCTCAGTAAAAGCTGGGTGAGGTGACAGCTGCACTGAAATTATTGACACAAGAAAAGTTTCTGTATGGCCCAGCTGCTAATATGTGAGATTTTTATTTACCTTTAAGTGTCCTTTTATTTTCCTTTACAGTGTCTTTTAGATGACACTGATTTGAGAAGACCAAATGCTACTGTGCCTGAACTTGCACCTCTGCAGAATATTCTATCTAGTTTTGCTTCTTGGGCATAACTTTAGAGAATTCACTGTTCTGCACCTGGTCCCAGAGGCCCTCTTGTCAAGTCTGGGATCTTCCCACACTCTGGGCTCCAGGCAAGGTGAAACCACCACGTATTCCCCAGGGAGGCAGTCACACACTCACCTCACAGTCCCTGTGCTCTTTTCAGGGCAATCCCTTGTTCATACCTTCCCCGCCAGGCTGTCCTTTGCCCTGGGACATCTCCTGTAATAACACCCAGGCTGCATTTCAGAAGCATCTGTAAGAAAAAATCCAAACCTGCTCCATCTGCTGCCCCTGTTCTGTTTCAGGGACAGTATTTTGCAGCAGCTATTTTCTGATGAGAGGTTCAGGCACAGCCATGGGAGGCAAATAGATCCTCGGACACCTGCAATGACCATGGCCAGTAGAGGATGTATCCTTCATTAGGCTGATGGGAACTCCCTGGACTCAAGGCAATTTTGGTGCAGAAAAAGGGAGTGCCTGTGAGCTCAGAACATAAAATTACATATGTGCAGAGAATTTGGCAGTAGCACCCTAATTATTGATTGGTATTCTCAAGTAACATGAATAAATACTTAGCAGTCTGGCCAGTATTCAGGTTCCTCTGATTGCTTCATTTGCCAACATCCAGATGAGATTTTCCAGTCTGTCCTGTAAAACTGCATTTTGCTTTACCAGAGACAGTTGTTTCCCAAAGATAACTAATTCACACAGGTAGTGAAAGTCTATCAGGAGGCAAAAGAAATGAGGTAAAGGCTCTGAAGTCAGAGCTCAAGGGATGCTTGGTTGAACAAGAAAAATGCTGCTGAGAGATTCTAGCTGTGCAGGTGCATTAGACAAGGTATCTATGTAATGATCATTTTTTTTTCACTGAAGAGTAATTCTACCACTCCTTTGGTCCTTACAATGGAAATGAGTTTGGGGTTTATTTTTTAATGTGAAGCTTTAATTACTTTCTTCATGTAAACTTGCAAATTTAATAAAATTTCCATTATGATTAATAGAATTTAGAATACACTATAAAATACAAAAAGTGCAAAATATATGTGGGCAGAGAAAACATGTATAGTGCTATCACTAATAAATACAATGTTGCAGATGCATCACTGAATGCAGGACTTCCTTTGCATGACATGTTTCTTACTTCAGAATTTTTGATCTAAGGTAAAGAAACAATAGCAACACAAAGCTGCCCAGACAATAACTATATAATTTTTCATTGCAATACATTTAAAATGAAGTATTTGTTATCATTTAAGACTAATTTAAGTATAGAATCATAGAACCATAGAATCTCTGAGGTTAGATAAGGCCTCCAAGATGATTGAGTCCAACCTTTGACTGAGCATCCCCATGCCATGAATCTCATACAATTTGCCTCAGCCCATTGATCCAGCCTGTCCAGGTCCCTCTGCAGAGCCTTCCCTGCAGAGGAACAGCACTCCTACCCAACTTAGTGTCATCTGCAAATCTAGGAAGGGTGCACTCAACCTCCTCATCCAAATGATCTTTAAAGATAAAGTCCTGTTGCAAGTTGTCCTTGTTATATAGAGGTAGGAGTTCCCGAATATACAAATTGAGAAGCATATTTCTCTGATTTTAAAGTTTTGTGTTTTTACAATAAGTAAGGATCACATGTACTGGAACTGCATTTATGTCTGAAATAAGCACTAACATTAAAACAAAATGGGCAGGGTGACCAAAATGAAATATGCTTAAATATCTCAGAATGTAATAGTGATTCCTAAGTTATGTCTCTTGGCCTCTAAACTAATGGCTAAATAAAAAAAAAATGCCATAAGTATCCAAGTTGACAAGTACAGTCCCAAAAGGCTTCACTAGCTGTTTAGTTAGGGTGATTATTAAACTAATAAAATCTAAAAGTTTTGGTTTTAGGATCCTACAGATTTTCAGCCCCAGAAACGGCAGTATCAGGTATCCCATAGTCCTCACTTAAACTCTGAGAGTCCTACACAGTCCTTAGGGGCTTCTCAGCCCTCTGAGGTTTCCATTCTGTTGGGCATTCAGTGTTGATATCCAGCCTTTTGTAGGAAAATTCACCAATGCACTTCACCAAAACTTGGCACCAAACAAAAGCTGTACAGAACATTAGTGTCAAGCATGCCCTAGCAGCCACAAATTGTGTTCTCGTTTAAAATATCTTTGAAAGGCAAGATATTCAGGAGGTATTTCATGTATTCAAAATGTTTTTTCTCCAGGATTTTTTTTGTCAAGACACGAAAAGAGAATTTTTTTACAACTACAATTGGATTGCCTTGTGCCTTTTCTCTAGATAAATTAACTAATTGTATTTGTTTCCTCTTTCCTCTGTGCGTATATGTAGAAGTAATTAAAATGTTTTATATATAGGAAGAATGTTTTCAGTTTTGGTATGATCAAGTGTCACTGGAAGAGCAAAGTTCCACCTTTCTTGAAATGAAGTATAACAACAGATGTGTCCTTCTAAATTCAGAGGAGCAGGGAAAGAAAACTCTGTTCTTTTACTCCAGCCAGCAACTGAACCCCACACAGCTGCTCACTCACTCCTCGCGTGTCTCCCATCTCCTAGATGGGAGACAATCAGCAGGATAAAATTTGTGGGTTGACGTAAGGGCAGTTCAATGGGTAAAGCAAAATCCTTGCACAAAAGCAACAAAACCCAAGCAATTAATTTACCACTTTTTTTTATGGGCAGGCCGGTGTTCAGCCATCTCAGGAATGCCTGTCTGTCACCATCTGTCACGTGTAATGGTGACTTGGGAAGACAAACCCCATCATTCTGTGTCCTCCCCTTTCTTTTTCATTGGCCAGCTCTCCATGCTGATCATAACACCACATGGGTTGGAGTATCCCTTGGTTCAGCTGGGATCAGGTATCCCAGATGTCTGTCCCCCTACATTTTTTCTCCTCAGCCTCATCAATGGTGAAGTGGGGTGAGCAGCAAAGAAAGCCTTGGCTCTGTGTAATTCCTGCTGACCAGTGAAAAAGCATCCCTGTGTTATCAACACTATTTCCAGCACAAATCCAAAGTATATCCTCCTGCTACCTATGCTGAAGAAAATTAGCTCCATCCCAGCCAAAACCAGCGCAGTTTGTGTTATCTCTCAGTTAATTCAAATTCTCTTGAGTAGTAATATAATACACAGAAATTTCTATCCTCTGATTATTTCCTACTCTGTAATTGATGACATGGTCTTCTTTCTAATTCTCTAATCTTCCTCTGATTCAATCAAACAGAAACAGTCCTGTTGCAAGTCTTTATAAGGATAAAATTATTTAGGTTTGACAAGATTTGGGCAGACAAGAAAAATACTTTCTAAAGCTGTTATGTAATTACACTACATAATGGCTGCTGCAATTCAACATGGAGAAATGCAAAGCATTAAATAGGAGAGGGACCAACTTAAAACTTCTCACATATAAAAAAAAAATCCTGAGAAGGGAAATTATAATTATTGAACTATAGAAGATCAAGAAAGGAGTATTTGCCTAAAAGGAAAGATTGAAAGCAGCTAGACTAATTAATTTGAAGGGAGTGGGGAGTAGGTTTGTTACAAGACAGTAAAATCTGTTATGGTAAAGATCTATATTAAATCAGAAATTATAAAAAGAATGTTAGTCCATGCCCTTCCCATAATATAAATACAGAAAAGCATTCACAGACAGTAAGATTAATGTATTTGGAATGGTTCAGGGAAATACATTTCTGTGCAACGTGAAATTTATCTGCAAAACTCCCTGTGGAAGATATCTTTCTTCCATATTGTTTAGGATATTAACTCCTCACTTCCACTGACAAGTAAGAGTAATTGTTCCCAAGGTATCTGGTATTATTGATTACAGTTTCCTCTGAAGCATCAGTTACAGTATATTCTCAGAGACACAGTGAGCAGTGTTAAAGGAGCTCTGTGGTGTTCAGCTGCTCCAGCAAGACCAACCATCCACTTCCATACCTGGCTGAGGATCCCAGAAGGGGAGTACAGCAAATTCCTGCTCTCATTGCTGGTGCAGGTGAAATGAGGTTCAGGCAGCTGAGCGTTTCCCAGCAGTCTACTCCAAGAGGAGTATTTAAAAAATCCCATTGTGCAAAGTGTTGCATACTTTGATTCATGTCCATCAGGGTACTTATGCTTCAGTTTGGCATTTCAACTGGTTTGCTTTCTGCGCAATTTTTGCCCCTTGGATCTAGAGATAAGTACAGAGCAAGAGAAGAAAGAAAATGATATATCTGTATCCATTCACTTTAGAGACAGCAGACCTCAGCCCATGCCATTCCCTTGTGACACCTCATAGAAGAAAAACTTTTCTGGCTTCCTCCACAAAGTGTATGAGAAATTAAAAACTCAGCAAGAAAACCTTATTTTACAACATAGTAGGATGATTCCCAACCCCCACCCAGTGTTTCTCACTTCCCGATGGAGCTTGGTAAAATGATCAGTCCCTGCACTTAAGGCCTCTCTGGATTTTCTTCCATGCATCTTTGTCACTCCTTTTTCTAATAAAAATGCTAAATTAATGTATTTTCTCCTTGATGTAGTATGGGTTTATATAAACTTACTGACTGTTATAAAGCTATTTTCAGCTGTATATCTCATAACACTTTCACAGAAATCATCTGATTGATTTTATAGATTTTTAAAATCTCCTGTGTCACATTCCAGAAATAAAAGTACTAAAAAATATTTCTTATGACAACAAAGTCCACTACAAGCCCAGACATTTTGGATACACGATGAGCTTCATGTATATAGAGTAACTTAGTAAAAAGTCAGGAAGTTATTTATAAAGGGGGTTTACAATAACATCTGATATATCTCTTTTTATAACAGTTCAGAGGTATCCTTCTCTGAAAGGTAGCACATGCATTTTTGAGTTTGGTTTCAGGTTTTTTTAGGAATAGAGATTGAAAATTTGACATATTATCAATATTATCTTTTATAATAATTCTGGTTTAAGGAATTACTGTCTTTCATGCGTATTCAAATTGCTTACAAAAAGAAAATGAAAAAGATTATGTAAATAAAAGCAGCAGGAATTTTGGATACAGGGTGACTTTACAAGCCTAGTTAAGCATGGTAGGACAGTTATACAGCCCAGTCAAGTATGGCTGATTGATTTTTATCTGCAAATTGCTATCAACTGTGAATGCTGGCTGCAGGTTGTTAAAATCAAGAGCCCTGTGCATTCCATTTAGAGAACACTGGTTGCATAATAAATCTGCTTTCCTGTGAAAAGCAGGCAATTAGTATTAATGATTTCATCACAAAGAGCAAGAGAACACTTAAAAGTTGCCAGAGAAACTGGGTTGAAAAACACTGTTAAAACAAAGATTATGATGCTGCATAGGAAGAGGTGCATCCCTCAAAGCCTGGAGAAAAACAGTAAGACCTCAGAGACATGGTGCCAATTACAGCACAATATACAAAGTACACATTAAGGAGTTTTGGACAAAGTGGGTACTCTCTAGATACAAAAATTAAGAAAAGAATACACTCCACCAATACATGGTGACCATGTGTTGGGCATACCACATGATACAATGTTAGTCTCATATTTTGATGAAATACACAATTGAGCAGGGAGTTAAAGATTGGTGGGAATTAATCTGGAGAGCTTTCTGTGTGACAGGGAACTAAAAAAAGCTTGATTTTTAACCTACAAAAAAGAAAGCTCATAAGGATTACAATTATTGTCTATAAATGCAGGAAAATACATATATATGGAAAGGAAAGAGCAAACATGAGACAGCATAATGAGACAGCATATCCAAAATATTTTTATCTGAATTATTAAAAATATACACTTTGAATATATTTACCTTTTGTTAGGTTGGCTTGTCATGATGTTTCTAGAAGACAAGCTTTCTAGAAGACAACCATAAGGAAGTTGAATACGAGTTTATAATGAAAGTTAAGGAATGGTAATTGGTCCAGTTTAAGGAACATTTCATAGCAGGAGGGAGTTTTGAAGAGAACAGGAGGAAATAGTCTCACATGTAGGCCATGGGCCCTACATGAAAGTTAATTTCTGCAGCAGTGCCAAGCAGGTAGCAGGGATTTTTAACCATGAGTGATGACAAAGGAGGATGTGTTGTGGTTCATTAGAGTACACTGAGTGCAAATCTACAGAAAAGTCAAGGATATGGCATCATATGAATGGGGATCTAGAGACCTCCCAATAAGGCTTATCTAAATAACTAGCACGTGAATAATTAGTTATCTCCAAAAGTGCCTCACAGGTAGGCAATAGAGGTTGAAAACCAGTAAAAGAACGATAAAATATATGAGAAACTAATTAAAAGTCTAAAGGGGATGTTGTAGTTCAGATTTTCTGTATCTCAACCACTGGCCAGATGGGTCCACGGGTGCTTTGGTGACCACTGTGTTATAGTAATATGAGCTGGACATGTATTATACTGCTCTGAATTGATAGAACAGATGCTGATAAAAGCTTAAAAAGCAGATTGAGCCTGATTTCTGGAAAATCTGGAAGCAGGAAAAATTCTGGAGAAAACATCTCTAGGCAGTGAGTGAGTTTCTCTTCTCTAAGGCATTAAGAGTACTTGTATGGGACACATGCTGAGAAGAGCATCTGGCTTCTGGGCCGCAGGCTTTGGGCTTCTGGAAGAGGAGTTTTGTACAGCAGAGGTCAGTTCTTCAGGACAGAGGAGCAATCCTCTGCTTTCTTCTGCAGCCAAAGTCATCCACTCAAGTGAGAAAAATTATTTTTGGTACCTATTCCTGAAATGCTCTTGCTGACATTCTGCAAATAATTCTGCTACCAATGGTGAGTGGAGACTGAGCCAAAAGTAAGAGGGAAAGGAGGAGGTCAGCTTATGAAAAAAACATTAAAGTCAGCACACTACTGGTAAGAGCCATCTCAGAGTTATAATATGCTGTCATGGGCTATACCATAGCTTTCCATAGTGACTGACATGGTCACTTTCACTGACAAGCAACATGCAACACTCTCATTACCCGTGGACACTTCAGAAGATGTGACTGAAGAAGTCCTTGGGTAAAATAAAAAGAACAGACCACAGTATCTACAAGATACTGTGAGAAACATTTAGAAATGAGAACAGTTAGAAAGCTTTATCTTAGTGGGAACTCTCTAAAACAATTAGACAAGTTTTGTATTCCAGTGAGGCAGCTTCTTGCTTAAATACCAGGGATCTGACTGAGATACATTTTAAGCCAGGTCATGCTTTCTTTTTTCTGCCAAATATAATTAAAAATGTATTGAAATGTGCAAGCTGCACTATTCATTAAGCATTTGCAGATGTAACACCATGAGGAGCACTGCTGTTCTGCTTTTGGCACTTGACATTACCATGGCAAAAAACATGCTGAGCTAATAGAGTGTCTGCACATTGGAAACTAAAGCACGGCTGGGGCTGAGAAAAGTAATTCCCTAAACTAAAAATTACCTGTAATGCAAGTTCTTGGAATTCTCTTTTAACTAAAAAAAAATTGTGGCGAAAATCTAACAAATAAAGACCAGGACTGGCTAAAAATATAAGCAGGGATTTTTTGTATTATTATTTTTGTCTTTCTACAGACTGTGAAAGTTTGGATTCCTGTTCTTATTTAGAACTAACCCAGAACTACCAAGTTTGAAGTCCTTTACAATTTTTTTTTCTTTTTATTTATGAAATATGTTCAACCATCATCTTAAATTATGAAAAATTTTTTAAACCACATTGTTGTCAATAGCAATATGAATTCGAGACCAGGAAGAGTTCTTCCTGAAACATGCAGGTTTGACAAGGTCCCAGTTGATAGGGTAAGTGCAAGTGGTACTTAAGTACATACTTTATATCAGTAAAATGCAAAATCATAGAATCTTTTAGGTTGTGAAAAGAGCTTTAAGACCATTGGGTCCAATCATTAATCTAACATTTTTAAATCAACCACTAAAGGATGTCCCTAAGTGCCTCATCTACATGTCTTCTAAATACCTCCAGCGTTGGTGACTCAACTGCTTCCCTGAGCAGCTGTTACGATGATTTACAGCTCCTTTGGTGAAGAAATTTTTCCTAATACCCAGCCTAAACTAAACCTCCCCTGATGAATCCTGAGGTCATTTCCACTTGTCTCATTTCTTGTTTCGTAGGAGAAGATACCAACCCACAGGTGTCTAACTTTCTCTCAGGAAGTTGTGGAAGAGTGAGAAGTCCTCCTGAGCCTTCTTTTCTCCACAATAAGCCACCCCAGTTCCCACAGAGTACTTCCTCAGAGGCTTCCAGCTCCTCCTCTTTGTTGGCCATTCTGTGTGCATTGATCCCACCATGTGATCCTTTTTGTGACTGAAATGAACTTGATCACATTCAGTAAAAAGCTTCATTCCCTGCTCTTCTGGCTCAGAAAAATTCCCTATTTTGCAGCTTATCTTCTGGATTTGTGCTTTGTCTCCGGCCAATGATACAGGGTTTTTTAAGCCAAACCTTAATTTGAATTATTCTTATTGGTAGGTTGTCAAGTCTCAGTTTGAATTTTCCTTTGGGAATCTTAGAAAATCCATTTAATGAAGTTCCCATCAATGTATTCTTTTTTCAGTAATAAGTAAGCCTTACGTAGTAAGACACTACATATCAGACACTTCCCTTGGCAAGCAGTGATCCTTGTTTACTGAAAACTCCCTCACTACAGGTTATTTTTAAAAACTGTATAATAATTTTGATGTGTCATAACCCACCAGTAATTTTGAATAGTAGCTTATCTCAGTCCAATGTCATTCTTGGCTGATGGCCTGGAAGCATTATCTAGATCTGGAAAGGTCAAAAACAAATTCAGTGCCAAAGTAATGATAAGCTGCAGGTGGGACTGCAAGCTTTCCAAATCACATAAAATGCCAGGAAATTTTCCCAAAAAGATTTTTTCTAGCATTTATAAAGTAATTGAAATAAAAAAAATATATTAATATGTATGTGATATGTAAGTAGCAGAAGAAAACCTGCAACTTTTGCTGTCTGTAAATTGTTGTATTCATCAGAAATTTTTTCAAACATAATACTGGAGTTGGTGAAATATTACTTGATCATGTTCCATATTACAAGCTCTCTTCAGTGAATGTTGTGGCCCAATATTTTGTTCTTTGTATGTGCCTGTGTTATGTGAACATTTGGAAATAATTTTTGCAATCAGAACAGTGAAAAACGTTCTTATGATGTATGGAGTTCTCATTCCTTAAAGACTCTTTAAAGTTCAATCAATCCAGACTTTGTGGTTACTTCAGAACAAAAAAACCACCTGTGAAAAATTCACAGATGGAGAAAAATCAAAAGCTTAAAGAAGAGACAGGCTAATAGGAGCAGGAGGTTATAGATAGGCAGTAAGACACCTATGCCCAGTTTGGCTTGTAAAATGGCAATGGAAAATAAACCAGGCATCCCAGCAAAGCACAGGTCTAACACACAATGTTCAGAAGGAGCTGAGCCTGGAGCTTTGCTCCCAGCTAAGCACTGAGAGTCAGGAGGAGCTCTGCTCTCATGTAGCACTGCCACTGCCCTTGACTTTATTCAAGTCTGAATTTGCACCTGGGCGTTGTGTTGTGTCTGTATATGTTGGACTGTTCTGTTCCCCCTTATCGTGTGGTGGTTCTGCCCTGGTTCTCCCTTCCCTCCTTTATGCTGCCAGTTATCCCAACTCCTCCCCAGCTGCCTGGGAGATCAATGTACCCTTTCTCAAATCCCTCCCCGGTGCCCTGTCCGTCACTCGGCGCTCCCAGCCTTCTCTCTAGAACTCTCTAGAAACTTCCAGCTAGAGCATCGAGTGATTGGCTCAGGGGCTGGGGCCCCACCAGGGGCCGGGGCTCCACCCTCAAGTTATCCCCATTGGTGTTCTCCCTAAGTCAATCTTTTGTATCCCACTCCCCTCTGAAACCCTATTCATCCAAGGACTGACTCCTCCCCTGTGTCCCTCCCTCCTTATAAGCTGTTGCAACCCCTCCCTCGTTCTCGTTGGGTGTCGGTTTCCTCTGGGACGCATTAACCCTGGATTCACCACAGCTGGAGAGCGCACTCTTATTTCTGCTGACTGTAGCCATAAGCCAAGCCATGTCCTACCACAAGGTCACACTGCTGTCACAGCACAGAGCGTTTGCCTTAGGCGCTGTCCCAAACCCCGGAGATCAGGACAGTGCCCTCGTACTGCTAGAGGTGCTGGATAGCCAGCCGGGACATCCGAGAAGGACAATCTTTCTCCAGCTGGACCACTTCATCTGTGCTCAATGAGAGATTCAGAAAGATGTGTCCATGTCAGATCATAGAAAGAAACCAAACAGAGGTATTGAAGGACAGATCTGTGACATCTAGAAATGCTAAGACATAAAAGGAAAAAAGCTGGATTCCCCCATATCATCATTTTTTTCCCCAGGTCAAATGAACATTTTACATATGTCTTGTTAATTTCTTCTTTTTCAAATGGGTGAAAACACTTAATTCAGAGCCTACAGCTCTGATACATCAGGAATCAGGTATCAGTCAGGAGCTGAGACTGCCACTGCAAAGCCCACAGCTATGGCCAGAAATGCAGCAACCTGCTTACCCAGTTGTTTCTCTCCCTTCTCTTTCCAAAACTCTGTGCATACCATTGGTCTATTTTATGAAACTTTTTTTTTTCCCCAAGAGAATTAATTGTCATCTTGAAAAATCTATGGTTTCATTCGATCCTGGGAGTGCTTCTGGAATTGCTTTTTTTTTTGTTGATGGCAGTGTTGATATGAGCTGCAACATGCTCCAAGGTGTTTCTCCAGCAGATGGTGAAAAATATTTTATAATATGGTGGATTGTAACAGTGGGAGTAGTTCCTATGTTCCTGGGAAAGCAGACTTCAAAAAAACAAAAAAATTGTCACGATTGCAAGGATGTTTAAGCAGTTGTCAGGACAAATATAGCAATACTTACTGTTATCCCTGCAAGTTATAGTTTTCATATAGCAATCGCTAGATTTCTTCATCTTTCTGCTTTGATGGTATTGAAGTAAGACGAGTGGCAAAGATTGCAACCAGACTTTTAATCACTGTTTACAATTACATTACAGTTGTATTAAATGATGAGAAATAAATGAATCATTATTTTTTCATTTTAGCATCAACAGATAACAAGTATCAGCACCAGAGCCTTGGAAATGTCATCATCTCTGAGGATGCTGTGAAAAACAGGGGATAGCACACACAGAGAGGCATTAATCCTTTGTTAATACCTTGAGACTGCTGTATCTGTATGGCTCATGAGGCTGCTGTGTGGTTACTGTGCATCTCAAAAAATGTACAGTCTTCACATTGCATTCACAAAAAAATTATTTAAGAATGAAACAGCGCACAGATTTTCAGTGGAGGTGGATTTCCTATGTGTGTGTTCACTATCTGCAAATTTTTGCCATAGGTTAAATAGAGCATATCTTTATAATTCATCTTTCATCTTTGTTCTTCAGGCTCCAAAAAGTTTGGAGTTTCTCATTATGTTTCCTTTAGGTTGGATATGGAAAGTAATGAAAACCTAGAAAAATACTAAATATATTTTTAATTTGATATTTATTAAAATCCAATTTGGAAAAAAAAATTGTATTCACATTAACCTTAGGGCTGTATTGAAATGCCTTTCAGCTGTCAAAAAAGGTTAAATGCAGAGGAAGCACACATAACTAATGAGTTTGATAGTAAAGGCTTCATTTTGAGAAATCTGTTTTAAAGATATATGCTTTCCTAGCTATTATATTTTACAAATAGAATGAATCATCATGAAAATATTTATTAATACATATTTTACATTAATCCAATGCTTCTGCCAATGTTAAGGCTTTAGGAGTCTATTGAACTCATTGATACTATTGAAAAGCTTTTGTATTCTCATGATCATTGAAGTTATCTATCATTTTCTGAAGTTTTTCTAGCACTAACATTCCTTTCCCTGTCACAAAAAAAGGTCGGTTTCCTAACTACAGTGTAAGATTTTGTTCTCATATATCTTAAAATATGCTATATGGTACTTGTCTTTGATATTCAATTTCAACACATTTCCCCACAGTTAATTGAGTTCTTTAGTTTATTAACTGTTAGAAACAAGTCCTGAAATGCAGCTAAATTGTATAGTATCTAGAATTGACTAAATTTACTCCTGGTTTACCTGAAAAATAGAATTTGCTGATTGAGATATCTGCAAAATCTTTCTGACTTTACCACCACAGTCATGGTGTTTATTCCATTTTCCATGGAAAATGTTATCAAGTTTAGTTAAAACCTGAACTGGAAATTAGTAAGATAGACATTTAAAAAGTGATTTTATGAAAATACTGTCGCTATTTTCAAGGCAAACTTTTGTCTGTGAGTGTCTCCATTTACCCTACCCTCTAGGACACACACGATCCCTGACAGCCAATCTGGGGCATAGCTGCTCTAGCAAGTCCCCATGCTTTGCCAGACCCTTTCTGCTAATTCACCTCTCTCCATGCTGCCCCAGTCCTGTGACTTTCAACAGAATATTCTGGGCTGGAAGGGACCCACAGGGATCATCGAGCCCACCTCTTGAGGGAATGGCCTGTATGGAGATCAAACCCACAACTTTGGTGTCATTCCTTGCTTTTCTGGAATACACCAACAAAAACATTCTGTCCTCATTTTTGCAGGTGCTGAGCTGCTGAGTACACTGTGACCATTTGTTTCTACACTGTCCTTTGCCATGGCAAGGACTCCTAACATCTTCTGAAGGGCAATTTGCCACCTCTACCTCTCTGGCCTCCCCATTACCTATCAGCAGAAGTCAAGGTAGGACTTAGGGCAAGAAATAACTTAAGAGCTTTTACTTTCCATAATAAATTTTTCGAAAATCTTTTCATAAGTAGAGAAGCACTACTAACAAGGTAAAACTCTATCCTTTTTTTGTTGTTGTTTTTGGGTTTGGTTTTCTTTTTTTGAGTGGTTTATTTTGGGTTTTTTTCTTTTGTTTAGATGGGCTTTTTGTTGTTTTTTGTTGTTTTCTGATGCATAAAAAATGAAAAAGGATAATTCCTATTGAAATGTCAAAGTACTGAGGTAAACAGATAGTAATAGACTTTCACTCAGGCATTATGATTACTTAAATACATTGCCATGAAAAGGCAAACAATCAACAGAGTTCTTTAAAAGGTTCAGTGCAAATTAGTTTCTGGCAAGGACTGTTCAAGGCTTCATTAAAGCCTTCCATTTATGAATTGTCAGGAAAAAGCAAAGGATGCTATGTATGGTATAAAATGAGACAAAAGCCTCAGAAGCCCTCACAGGGCATTGGGCAGTTCATTTTAAGGTGGTTGTGAGCACCATTATCTATCACTGCCTCAGGGTCACAGATAGCAGCAGGACTTGGGAAATAAAGGCATCAGTCAGGAGCAAACATTTATGTGTGTGCCTCTCCAGAGTTTAATTCTACTCTGGAAAGGAGTTTTAAATGTGAAATACAAATATTTATTCTCCCCATTTTTCAAAGGGAAAGTGTATTTGAGGACATGCAGCACCACACTGACTCCCCTCCTGACTCTGTTGTCTCTGCAATAGGTGGCACTGGGAATTTTCACATGCAAATCTGTTGAGTTTAACCTTCAGTTTTTGCCATTGAAGTAGTCCCCTGTAAACATTTCCCTGTATAAAGTGTTTTGGAATTATCACAAGCCATATCCTTCAGTTATTTACATAGTGTCATCCCATTGTTTTTAGACTATTTGTTAAAGAAATATAATGAATGTTCACATTTCTGGTCACAGTATTGACCCTGGGAGACATTTTTATTTTTCTGTTTTCTAAGTTGGTTATTTTCCACCATACCTTCTTACCTGTATAAGTTAATTTGTCAGAGTTTCTTTGTCAGCTCTCCAGGATGTCTGACCAGAGCATGACAAATGTTCCAATTTAGCTATTTTATGTACCCTTTCCACAACTTTTGCCTTGTTCAAAGGAAGAAGGAAATGAGACACTTGCATTCCATCAGATGAGGTTTCTCCTTAGAGCACAATTGCAGCAGCAGAATGCTCTTGCTAGATTCTCTTCTTGTTGAATAGGGTCTGAGGGTTCAATGTTCTTCATGAGGAGGCTGTATCTGAGAACATGCTCTCTGGTTCCTTTCCAAACCTTCTCTGGTAAGATGCCTGTGTGATGCAAACAAGCTTCTGCTGGCTCGAGTCAGAGGTGGACCTGAGAGCTTCTGAGAGGTTTCCAGCTCTTGCAGGGAATGGAACTTGTGAGGAACTTCTTTTTAATTGACTCTGCTAGTAAAAAGTTAATAGGTTTATGCAACAAAAATTTCAATAACGTTTGAATAACACCTGTTCTAATGGCTCCTCTTCTGACCTTGCTGTCGGTTAAGAAATTTTTACTGGACTGAGGTTAGAATTGTTCTTGTGGATTCTGAGCAGAATCTTGTCACATGCAGTGTTTGAAAAAGTGTACTTTAGTCAAATCTGACTGTGTGGGAGACAAATGGATTTTGAAACTGAATAAGAAATAGACAGAAAAGGGGTGGGGAAAATAAAAACAAAAGAAAGAAAAAGATAGGAAACCTCCCCATAGAAATGTGTGTAGATGTGTAGTCAATGCAGGATGAATAAATGAATAGACAATGCAAAGAAATATTGGAAAGAAAATGGAAGAAAACAATGCCTGTTAACTGATATGCTGATGTTGAGAGAGTTGCCTCTGTACTTTGTAAACTGCCTTTCTCCTGCAGGCACTGAAACAAAAATTAACAAAAATAACAGACAGACTGGGTGAGCTCTGACTGTGCTGCCTGCCCCAGTGCTGGAGTGGTAAGGACCTCTGCTAACTCTCTGTTCAGAAAGTCAGCAGCAGCAGGCTTCACCTGGTTCACACTAAACACTTCCTCAGGACCTCTGGTTAGGTCAGACAGCATGAACACAGTCACAACACCTTGGGGAAAAATGCACACAGCAGGCTGTGCCAAATATTCCATTTTATTTGAAACCATTGGCTCCTAGAGAAACTATCTCAGGCCCCTCAGTGATGTTCTGCCTCTGGGGCTCTTAAAGGGGATTGCAAGCCAGCAGGCATCATGGATAGGCTTCCACTCCTGGACCAGGCTAGAACAGAGACTAAACCTGAAAACTGAATAACTGCTTCCATATGGGCAAACAGCAGAGGGAATGTGCAGGAGAAGCAGCCACTGACTGTGGAGATTTCACTGGAAACATTCACGTTCTCAGTGACACTCTAACAACACAGTTGGATTTTTCTTTTTTAATTAAAACACCTAAATCACCTTAAATAGAATGTGAAAAAAAACCCAGATTGTATTTTTCCTGATGGAAAAAATGCTTTGCAGGCCTTGCAGCTGACAACAAGTGCAGATCTTGAAATCCCTGGAGTCTGGGGCTGTGTGGAGGAGAAGGGGAGAGCTGCTGAGCAGTGCAGAGCCTGCAGCAGCCATCCACCAAGATGTAGCAACAGTACCAAGTGCCACCATATTTTTCAGCATGCATTTCCAGCAAGAAACAGAAGCCCATATTTCTTGAGACTTCAAGTAGCAAAGAGGAGTGGGAAGACCTGCAGCTATGTAGTTCTCACCTCAAGGCCAGTCTCACACCCTGGAACATCTTGTGTCAGGGGAACAGAAGAGGAGAAGGAGAGAAAGTAATTGGAATCCTCCTGGGACCTTCTCTGAGATCTCTTTCTCTTGATCCAAGGTGCTTCCTAAGTCATCTATGCCTCATTTCCTTGGCAAAGAGTTTGTGCATAGTTGTTTTCTGGACAATTAATTTTTTCTTAAAGGATCTCCATCATTAGGCTCATGGCAAAGAGAAATATTTGAGGAGGAGCCCATACTTGTGACCCTCCTTAAGAGGGAAGAAAAACTTTCTGCCAGAAGAGAGCATGATTAGGAATCTCTCAGAAGTTTTAGAAAAACTTCTGTGCAGCTATAGCTAAGTAATGGATATAAACCCACAAGAATGTACATAAAATCACACACACTATGGCAGAACAGGATTGAAAATGAATACCACAGAGCAAACTTCAAGCATATTTAACAAACTAACCAAATACTCTCAACACTAAATTGTTAAGAACAGTACAGGAAATTATATAAGCAAAATCAGAAGATGGATAAGTATATAAACTCAGTATTTCTCAGCAGAGTTTGATGGAAAAAGTTGTTTTAAAGCTCTCTTGTGGCATTTTGATGCAATTTACATCGACACCTGACAAATGATTGCTGAAAATGTCATTCAACATATGTTGCAAATTTTCATAACAGATTTTGCAATGGCAGTGATATTAAATTTGCATCACCAGTCTTTTTAAAAATCAAATAACAACAATTGGAAAGCACTAAAATTATTACCAGGGAGAAATATTAAAAATTCCAATTAATTTTGTATTTACTAAGACCTCTGCTATTTTCTGAAGTCTCAATTCATGTCAGAATTCTGAGCTTGTTGTATTGTCAAATCTTTCACTCTTGATTAGCATATGTCTTCCTTAATATTAATTTGTGTTTTGGAAAGTTTATTTTTTAAAAATGGTTTTGTGAAGTTATATGCAATTTTCTTCTGAGATGCTTTGATACTAAAGATATTTATATATCTGACATGGATGCTTTCTTTTTGCACTTAATATTTTCAGTCACTACTTTTTGGGTGCAACAGAAGAGATCTGGCTGTTATGAGAGGCTAACTTTGCTAATATACTTAATTTTTTTTTATTGCTGCTTACCTATTACTCAAATAGGTCCACTAGTAAAACCTATTTCTGAAATCACAGGGACTACAAAGGACTTGGGAATTTTCCATCATTCCTTTCAATGTTGCTTTCAACAGCTTGATTATATGGAGCAGGGCTTGGGTCCCTACTGCCTTTGCACATTTTCTAAACGAGATTTTTCATGTCAACAACATACAATATACTTCTGTGAACAGAAGTTGTGGAGCAAGCAGCTTTTACTGACCCAGTCCATCTGTTCTCTTCTGTTCTTTGTGGCTGGAACTCTTTTTCATCCTGGACTTTGACCAGGATTTTATCATCAAACCATACTTTAAAACTGTTCATATTATGAATATTTGCTTAATTGATTCAGGTTTTTTGTCATCAGAGTAGATTGATTAAGAAGTGTGGCTTACTGCATCGTAATAGTAAGTGGGATTGTTAGATTTTATTTTCAAAATTATAAACTACACAATCTGTCACTGCCCTGATGACTTTCACCTTGGATTTTATTATATAAAATGCAGAAATTACTACTTTGCATGAAATGACATCCTGCTTTTCTTTTAAGCCCTGATATTCTTGACAGAAAATGTATTCAGGTTTTTTTTCACTAGCTTTGACTGCTCAGCCCCTGCCTGCTGGCTCAGCTAGCAGAGTTGCAGGCTAAGCCTGGGCAATCTCAATGCAGTGTCATTTTGTCAGAACACTAACTTTTTCTTAATCTGTGAAATATTTGGTCAAGAAAAATATAATCTTCCTAAAGGAGAATAAGAAAGACTGAAATTACTGATAATTGAACATAGTTTTCTCTCATGTTTCTCTCATCCATACAGTGACAGCAGTGTTGAGTACTAATTTTACAGGCAGACTGTATTTTTGCAGACAAATATTGAGCATCTTACTTAAGATTACCAGATCCTGATTTTTTTAATTACTGAAAACCTCATGAGAGATGTTGAAGCCTCTTCCTGTTGGACTGAAGGGGAAAAAAAAAGCCTTAGATCTCCTCAATCTCCTCAAAAGCATATGCATAACAGACTTATGACTCATCTGTAATAAAGTCAATATTCAAAACATACCATTAATGTATGAATATTATACTGGGAGAGGATGGTTTTGTGGTTATGAAGAGAATTGCTTAATCTTCCTTTATGCTTGTGAATAAACTGGGAGTCCATTAACCAGCTTGATGATTTGTATATAATTGTTAGCACATTGTTTTTAGATTTAGGGCATAATTATTTATGGCTTGTTTCTCCCCTTTCACAAGAGAAAATACACATAACAGCAAGAATTTTTGAAATAAAATAGGAATAAAATTAACTTCCCTAATCATCAGAGGACCTGTCCTAATTTATTTTTGCCATTGCTGTGTGTCTGCCATAGATGTAGGGAGGTGTCCTGAAGCACTTTGTATGGGTTCCACCAAGGCAAGGGATCCTGCCTTTGGGAATCCTGCATGATGTTTCTTTACTTTCAAATGCAGCAACTGCCAATGAAACAGCTGGCACCATCTTTTCCATTAAAATACAAACTGAGGAGATATTTCAAAGATAATCTCCTTAACACCACAAAACTTCATTGGAGTTTAAAACACATAACTGGGAAAACATATTTAATTTTGCTTCAGTGGAATTGTCGAGGAGTTTTTCCGTGATCTTTTATGCTATTTAGATTGATCTTCTGGTTACAACACTTTATTATATGCCATTAAATTATTGAAAGATTGATTTATCTCATGATGCTGAGTGAAGTAGCAGATGAAATTCCACATTGATAAACACAAAATTTTCTATGAGAAAAATAAGATGAACTATACATACCTCATGATGAGTTTTAACTTGATCATTACAACTTTGAAAGAAGATATTTAAGACTTTTTGAATAGGATACAGAAACATTATCTCCATCCTTAGAAGCTGAGAAAGAGAGTAGTAAAATGTCTTAATAAAAAGATTGAGAGAAAATTATAAGCTTTTCTGAGAAATTAGTATAATTTTCTGAGAAAAGATAATTTTTTTTTTTACCTGAGTTCAGAAAAGCTTAGTAAGTTTTTCTGAACTCAGGTAAAAAATATAGCGGAAGTGAAAAAGGCAGAAAGACAAACAGGAAGGATGGTCAGAGTTATAGAAGAGTGTCTCCTCAGGAAGCCTGAAGTGGATCAAGTTCCTCAGTCAAGAAACAGGAATGACTCAAAAATAACAGAAATTCATCAAATCAGGAATAAAGTAGAGATCATAGGAAATGCTGGTATTGGTAGTGTCTCAAGCACTACTTACTGGTACTTGCACTTCAGTAGCATTTTGAGCAATATAACTCTAGAAGCAGTAATGTCAATATTCATACAGAAAGTTTAAAAAAACTACATTATTTTCAATAAAGTATCTAATTACTGACCCATTGCCAAAGGACATAGTTGTTAAAACTTTATGTGGTTTCAAAAGATGATTTGACCTACTTTTGGAATAAATTAAGAAAAAATCCATCACAGGCAATATAAACCCAGCTATACAATCTCTAGCTTTGGAAGTCCTTAACTTCCAAACTGCTGAGAGTGAGAGGCAGTAGAAATGTGCCTGTATACTTGCTGTGCTCCTGCACCTTTGTCTAGAATTTGTGTTTAGACATCAACAGGTCCACATAGTAAAGTCCAGTGCAAGGAGAGGATTTCTCACATTAATTCTGCAATAATAGCAGTAGGAGAGCAAGTGAAAAAGCTTTAGCAGAGAAACAAAGATTTCTTTGAAGAAATTCTTTATATTGTATTCCTGGACTGCAGTGCATTGTAAAATGAGCCAAAAATGGAGAACCTGAAAGGAAATTTCTTGGGTCAACTCATTCACTTGGGCAGGCAAGTCAGCTAAGAGTGGATGATCAATGACCATTTTTTGTGTCTGAGAAGCTGCCCCACATGTCAGGTCAGTCTCTAATTACAGCATCACAGCTCTGTACCTCAGTGACCAGCACAGCCACTGGGGTTTATGCACAACCATTACCATGGTCTAATGAATATAATGAAAGGTCTTAGGGCTTGACCTTCAACCCTGGGGCATAACACTGGCCATTGGGCTGCCTGCTTTGTGTAAAGTGAAGCCACCTGATTTAATTTATTTCATATGAGCAAAACATCTTCCAGGTATTTCTGAAAACTGGGGGGATTTCTCATTAATCAGAAAGACAGTGTCTCAGGACTCTGTTTCCAAACTGAGACTATCCAATGTAAGCCTTGAGGCAAAAAATTCTGTGCAGGACCAAAGCTAAGTGCATATTAAATCATCATATTTATGCTGATACCCCAGGAGGGCCTGACAGCTCCCAGATCTGTTTGTACGTGCTGGCTGCAAGCTCGTTCCATGCCATGCATGGGAGCACATTGCTTGGATGGAAGATGTTCACCTCCTCACCTGTTTTTATTGCAGGGAGGAGGTCATTGTGTGGGAACTGAATGCCACTTAATCCAACAGGTCCTGGAATCACCCTGAAATGTGGGATGTGCTGCTAATGTACCTATTACCCAGTCAGGATGAGAGAGAGAAGTTAAAGCATTTTCAGACATGCAGAGGGAACAAAGGAAAGGTAAATTTCATTTTCCTAGAACTTTAATAGAAATATTAGTAAAGACGGGAGAGTTTCCTTTGGACATTTCAGACATTTTTAAGCAACATATATGTTAAGTTGATCATGCTCCTTGGCTGGTAAGTATTTCATGTTATTATTCTGCAAATAAAATCTGCAATTTTCTTCAGAAGGTATGACTTGGGGCATAGGTCTGTGTTTTCACTCTACTTGTAGTCTACAGGTTTTATTTGTAAACATAACCGTGTAAAAGAAATAATCTTGCCTAATTAATAATTTATTGTTGTTTCTTCTGTTTCAAATTTAACTGCTTCCAATTTTCTACTTCCTGCAGGGTGCCCTGATCCATAATTAGTCTGGTAAAAGGATTTGTTGGTATCAGATTTGTTTTCAGGCATGCCAACCACCTCATGTATTGCAAGAACTCTTTTTAATAAATGCTTGTTTATATTGCAGAATTATCAGAATCCCAGCAAAAGCCAAATACAACAAAAATTATTTTTACTTTATTTTACAAAATATTTTTAATTTGAAAATCAATTGCTTTAAAAAAAATGGTGCTCTTGCGTACATATTCTGTCCAGCAGTGATTTGAACTTCTGGGCTTAGGACTCACTAGTTAAGATACACAACACAATCCATAGGAGGTGAGGATCCTGTCAATTAAGAGATCCATGGTAGGTGTAATTAGACACATTCCTCGAGCTTCTCAGGGAGGTTTTCATAATTATTTAAACAGCTTTTAAGCAATTAGCACTTTTGAATGCCATTTTCTTGTATTCTTATATATATAATTAACAATAAAATCTATAATTAACAATATCCTTAATTAACAGAGAGATTCAGAAAAAAAAATTGATTGAATGATGCATTGAAAATGTTGAATATATGAGATTTATAGTTGCATTGAAGTTTTATATCTTACACTTCAAACTGACCTCATCATTGCAAAATAACTAAAATATTTAATAGAATGTGACAAAAAAGTGATTTTACCCATTTTAATAATATGCTGATGTCTGCCTTTTGAAAACAGATGATGGTCCTCCTCTGTCTTCTCCTGAAAAAATCTAAATTAATATTTCCTTTGGTATAGAGAGTTGGTGTTGCTTTCATCTATGAGTCTGAGACAAGTTATTAAATTTTGGCAGCTTTACATAATATGATTACATGAAGAAATTATTTTCTATAATATTTATTTGCTGCACATCAATCTGATTTATATTCCTAAAATGAATCTTACAACAATGAATTGGGGGAGTCATTATTTCAGTGTTAATGGAAATAGTTCTACATTTTGCAAATGTTAAGGTTGATGAAGTTGCACATTATGGATAAAATGCATATATGGAAAAATTTAATACTGGGTGTTTTTTTTCCACTTGTCAAACACAGAAAGGCATGTAAGCTTTTGATCCTGGAAATTAGAAATAAAGAATGAACATTGTCTTACTTCTGTAATAAATAAACTAAATGTTAGGTTTACATTTTCAGATTACTTTCAGTAGCAATCTGAAAGATGAAAAGGTGTGAAAGGGTAAGATATCCTCAGGACCAAGAACAGGGGTTCTTCCATCCTATTTTCTGGCATGCTAAGGATATTATGGTGAGGGATACTTCAGAATCTTAACCCTCCTATATCTTCCTATTTCTATTCCTATTCATGTTGCCTCCATTTCCCTCCAGTGCTCCATCTTCTATGCTGATAAACAAAGTTTTTAAAGAAAAATAGAAGATTCATAATTAAAAAAGAAGCTGAAGATGAAACTATTCTTATCTCATATGAATGCTATGAACGTCATTTATTATTTTGTTTCTAAATCAACACTGCACAATAATTTAATGCAATTAGTGATTCTTCAGATCTTCAGTAGTACTCAGACCTTCTACATAATTTAGTCTGAAATGTTGAAGGCTGAGAGCCAGTGGAAATGAGCTATGGAAAATGGTGTAATGCTCTTATTCTGTGATCTCAAAGGATGGAAATACCTGCCTCTTTTGAAACATTCCTTCCTTTTTGGTTGTCTGGGTTTGGGGTTTTTTTTGGTTTTGTTTTGGTTTTTTGTGCATTTTTTTGAGACTGACAAAGGTGGTAAGAAGTGGAAGCTGGACTCTTGCCAAGAAATTGAATCATCCTTTCAAGAAATTGAATCATCATGCTGGAAAGGGTACATATCAGGTACTATTTACTATTGGTAACAACTTACATTTACTCTGTTTTCCTGTTCAGTTAGAACGTTTTTCATCTTGACACCTGTAACTAGGATATTGGGTTTTTAAAAGTAGAGAAGGGGGTGGGGGTAGGGGGAATAACAAAATCATCCATAAGGAGAATAAAACCAAGCAAATATAAAAAATCAAACCATGTAGAAACAGCCTGAGGGGTTGGGGTTTCTTGTTTGTTTGGTTGGTTGGTTGGTTGTTGTTGTTTTGCTGTGTTTTGGTTTTGTTTTATTTTTTTTAATGAAGGTTTCAGGAAGGTGCCACTGTTAAAATTATCCATCTGCTATGTGTAAAGTGTACTAGAGCCATCAAAAAATCTTTTTCTTGCACATGGTAGGAGACATGCATCAGTGAGGTAGACTGTGGATGGGTCTAGCAAATAAGATCTCAGTTCTGCAGCTGGGAGCCATACCATCTTTATTTGGAGTGATGGAAAAAGGTAAAGAGTGAAAAGTGCACTCAAGAGAGACAGCAAGGCAAAACCAGAAAATTATTTACCTTTGTGGTAAAGCCCAGCAGGACATTTCAAATCCATTTATTAATAATAAACTCAATAGTGGAGTGCTTTGGCTGCATAATCCTAAATTTTTATTTAGCAGATGACCATGGTTGTTACTTTTTAGTGAGTCAACAAACATTCACAAAAAGTAACAAATCTTTCAACCTGGTGCTCTTGGAAAAGAGCACCTGCCTCATACATGTATTAAAATGAACATTAGCAGAGCTGAAGCAGGCGGATGCTTTCTTTCCCTGTCAGAAAATAATCTTAGAAGAAAGTGAGATGAGTACATGAATCTTGCTTACTTTGGAATAAGTTTTCCTTTTATCCCTTGAAATAATATACTTGGTCTATGAATAGTCATTTTGCAGAAGCCTGCATTCTATAAATTGCTGTATCTCTACATTTTTCTTAGATAATAATCCATATTAGTATACCAAAGGGTTTAGATAAAAATAAGAATCAAATCAAAATCAAGAAAACAGGCAGAATACCCATTGCTAATAATTTCTTTAGCTATTCACTAAGTTATGGATGTTGTTTCTGTCATTTCAATTATACCATCTACATTTCATTTTCCTTCCCACTAAGGGTTCAGTTCCTTTCTAAAATTAATTTGCTGTCTGTGGATAGTTTCATTTTGCTAGGTCCAGTCAGGCTAATTTGACATACTGAATCATGTTATTAAAGTCAAGAGGAAATCCTTAGCTTACTTAGTTTCATCTCCTGTATCCTTTGGGTTATATATTTTTTCACAGGTGTTAAACTTACTGATTGTGTATGAATTAATTGTTCCATTGAATTAGACATTAAATAGTGAATCCATTTTTTTCACTATATTTGTACACTGCTTAGTCACATTTGCAGTCACAAGTAAAGAAATAACTGTCAATTTGTAACCACAGATTTTTGTTTCAGAAGACCCTTAGGATCTTGTATTCCTTGGTTTTTGGTTTGATTTTTTTCTTACTTTAAACTATTTCTCAGGAACTGGTATGTGTGTATGTGTGTGTTGTAATTAACTTTCGTCTTTGTATATGTTTTTAAAATACAGCATTAGAACTTGCCTATTTTCCATACCATACTTACAAATTGCCTTCCTCGATTTATTTACTGCTCTCTATTTGTACAGTGAAAATTTCTTATGCTTTTTGTCCATTCCCCATCTTGGAAGTTGATGTTTTCTTCTTTGGTCCATGAGATTTGTAAATCCATCTTAGACTCTCCTTCCCTTCACTGTCTCCTCCAGCATGGCTGTCATATCTTTCCAGAAGTGAAAGTTTGAAACTGGCTACATTAAACATACATTTTGCTCAACAAATTATCAAAGGCTCTAATTTATCTGCATGGCTGTTCTGAACTCATGGCGAATTATTAGACTTCCAGTGTAGTCTTTTCATTTTATGACTGAAAAGAAGCATTATTTCATATTTACTCTGAATAAAGAGTAGAAATTGTTGAAGGTTTTTGAACCCTTGCCCATATTCCCTTGCCATTCTATCTGAGAACAGCATTTGAAATCTGAAATACAGCCCTATTTTTAATATCAGAACACAGGGTGCTTGTTTGTCAGATGCCTGGTGCCATTACCTCTAATAATCAAACCTTCAATTTTCTTAGATAATTAAACAGAATCATTTGACAAGATACATTTTCTAGGAAAGCATGTCAATTGCTTGCATTATATCTTTACTCTTTGTCTTATATTAATTACAGATCTTTATATTCATTATTTTTTTAATTCTGTATGAGCTCTCTCATTACTTTCCCCAAGGCTGATGTCTAGCTAGCCTGCCCATAGTCATGTGGGTCAGCCAGCACACTCTGGCTCAATGATTTCAATGGCACACTTTATTTATTCATTTGTATTTTCTCTGGCATGCAGAGACCTAATTAAAATCGCTACCAAGGGGTCAGAGATGTCCTCTATCTACAATTACCGTAAAATGGGGTGGTAATTTTAAAATGTTTTCTCCTAGCAGAATCTCCTGAATTAGAGCTGAAAAAGCTTTGAGATTATCAATTTAAATATAATCCAAAAAATTATTATGCAATGTTATGAAGAATGCAATAATCAGGTAGTGAACTAAGGGGAGCTATAACTCCTATTTTTAAAAAGAGAAATAAGGAAGATCGGGGTAAATACAGGCTGATCTCTCCTTTATGCACAGCAAGATCATAGAGCAAATCCTCCTGGAAACTATGCTAGGGCACATGGAAAACAAGGAGGTGATTGGTGACAGCCAGCACGGCTCCACAAAGGACAAATCACAACTGACAAATCTGGTGGCATTCTAAAATGGAGTTACAATGCTAGAGGATCAGGGAAAACAATTGATGTCAGTTATCTGGACTTGTGTCTCTCTGTTGGTGACATCCACAAAATTGAAAGCTGCATCAGGATTTATCTGTACTTGAAGATTCTTCCTTTCCTCTCTCCAGCTGTGAAATGCAGAGGCACACTGAGTTTTACCTGATTAAATTTAGGCAGACTGGTCAGATGGTCACAGAAACGCAGGCTAAGGTGCCCTGTGGCATTTTGAAATCCAGTGCAATACACTTCTCAGTATACCACACTCAAGGAGCTTCTGGAACTGATGAAGTGAAGCTGGGTGAAAGTAATAACTAATTTATAAGCTTAGCAGAACTACTTCCATCTCAAGGGTTATGTCAGAAATCTCAGAGGGTGCAAATGAAAGAGGAAAAAAAAGTAAAAAATGTGAATCACAAATTCAGATCTAGGAACAAAACAGGTCTCCTAAAACATGGTTTTACTCAGGTCTGATACTAGCATGCTGAGCTAGTACAGAAAATGATGGATTATTTGAAATCCAGACAATGAGGTATCAGCCAAACGTTATCTTCACAGCACGGTAATTTGTGTAATGGCTCATAATCAGATTTTATGGTCCTGACATTGCTTTTCTTCTAAATAACAAGCTGAGTAATCCTTAAAAAGTGGTAGACAATGAGTAGATTTGACCTAATTCCTGTGTTCCTATTGTAACAGTTACATAGGTTTTAATTATTTCTAATATCATGCATTCATCCAGTAAAGCAGACACTACTGATCTTGTTTACCCCTAATTTTAGCTAAATCATACACAAATCTGTCTATCCCTTCCTTAATGACTTCCCCACCACCATCACCCCAACTAGAAATGTGTCTCCAGCAGGAGCTGTTATTTGCTGTTGCTCAGTTCTCCCTTTCACTGTGGAGCTTGAGGCACCACGCACGGCCAGGGCACACCTGGTGTGCTGCCATGGGGCTCTTCACAGACTGCAGCACAGGGGGAAAAGGGTGGCTACACCTCTTTGTAGAATGGGTGAATTATTATAAAAACCTTGGGTTCAGTTTCAGATCTGTTGGAGCTATGTGGATGGAGAGAATCTGAAGAAGGAAGGAAAGATAAAAAAGAGAACATGGAGTGACAGTGCTGCTGTTGATTCCCAAATCTCAAAAATATTTTTACATTTGTTCAAAACTGAATGAAACAGACACATAGTTTGGACCAAAACCATGACTGAAGTAATGTGTTCTTTTGTATTGCTGCTTTTTTGTTCTTTAGATTGTTTTCACTCTTTCTCCACTGCTGTTGTGAATTTTGAGTCTTCCATAGACAGGTGACTTCTAAAGCAGTCTGAATGTATGTGATATGACATATCTGGAAAATAGCTGTTTAAAGAAGGTCTAATATTATTTTTCTGGTTGCTGCAAGTGTAACTCTCAACTACTTTGTCCTGCCTATTTTAAAGTATGCTTGTTTATATATATATATATCTCCACAAGTTCTGCTCTGTTTTAGACTTGCTGGATTCATAATTGCTGCATATCTGAATCCCAGTACTGATGACAACATGATTAAAATTTAATACTTTACTATTAGTCAGCTATTCACTGAGTCCATTTTCAAAGTGATGAACTGTGTGAAATGAACAGACTTTTCCCTTTGGAAAGAACCCTTACGACTTTCATTGGCTATTTATATCAAACTTCTATGCCTTTCACCTTTTCCCTGTGGCCCTAAGTGCATTTCTTGGGAACTAGGTGTCACTCATATCCTTAAAAAAATACTTCACCTAGGATTGACTGTGCTTGGGAACTGAACATAAAGTGTATAATTTCTGGGGTCACTTCCCTCAAGAAATGAAAAAATCTTCCTTTTTCCAGCTCTTTGGTTTTCAGACTGCCATTCTCATTCAGCGAGGTCACAGGATGCGAACTCCCTTGCTGAAAGCCTGGGTATCGATCATAGTTATGTCTCTGCAGATGCACCATTTTATTGCCTTGCTCTGACATTTCCCTCTGCCTGCTGAGCTGTGCTCTGCTGGTTTATTGGGTTAGGTATTGCCTTCAACAACAGCCATATTCTAGCCATGACACAGGAAATAATCCTTTAGTTTATGCAATGCTCATGAAAACATCACACTTCAGTAAAATCTACATAAACTGATGCAGATGAATCATTAATGGCTCTGGTCAGGTTATGATATGATGAAATATATTCTGTGAAGGGCAAGTGCCATTGCACAAGGGTATTATTAATGCAAGTGGAAGAAAATGGATATTTCTGAGGGTGAGAAATGTTCTATAGCTCTTTAAGGCAATTCTTGCCGTTACTACCCAGCAGCCACTACAACATGTTGCTGAGAAAGGAAGGGAATAGTGTTTATTTTCAGCTCAGTAGTTTTACCCAATTTCCTAAACCCTTCAACTAAATGAAGCTTAGATGTCATTCTGTGGCTAACATGATTTGACCAAGTGCTTTTCTTGTTTTAGGGGGTTGATTTTTGTAAGTTTCCCAAAAAAAAAAAGGAATTATTTATTTAAATTCAAACAGATTTTGATGAATGGAGACAGGCCAAAAATAATTGAAAAAAAAAATTCAGCCTCCATATGTAGCTGTGGAAGAGTTTGCACAGGGAGATTCATTATTTCTTTGTCAGTTCAGGTCAATAAAAGCCAATTCTGGTCAAGCAGTAGCAGTTCTCTGTGTTACAATGGTATTGTTAGGTAAATTATTGCTGATTTGCTTCTCTGAGGAGTCTACCCTAGGACTCACTTCTGTGGAGGACTAGGCATGTGCAAGGAACTGAAGGAAAAGACCAACTCTTTAAAAAATAATAATTTCTCAAATAAAATGTGAAACAGCAAATCTTGAGTATGTTCAAGTGAACATACTGCTCACAGCTCAGATAGTAGCTGATCTGAATCTTCAGATCACTTTGTGGTGAGATGAGAGGTAGATGCTGTTTTTTCTAATGGTGATCTACTGCTATTTGATGTTATATTTTTGATGTACAGGAAAATGAGAGGGAAAAGTAAAGCAACAATAGTTTACCTCCTGCACAAAAGAAATTGTGAAGAGTGCTGAAAAATGTGTTTGTGGTAAGCCTAAGAAAGCACACAGTAATTTTAGGAATCTGTCATGTCCTAAATATTAAAACAATTGAGAAGCAACAGTACAAACTGACAGTTGAAGAAGATTCATCCACAGCTTTCTATCCCTGAAGCTTTCTATAAACGATTTTAATTAAAGCAAGCAAAGCAAAAATTAAGAAATTATGTAAAGTCTTTTGTATTAAAACACTGTTTTTTCGAGACTGTCCTCTGTAAAATTTTACCATATATTCTTCATTTCTGAGAATATGCATCTGTACTAACTGCTCACAGAGAAGTGTTTTAGTCTCTTAGTGCTTCCAGCCACATGAACAGGCAGATGAGGCAACTGAGAACATGAAGGATCCATACTCTGATCTCCTATGGTCTTTTTAAGGGGCTCCTTGGGAAGTGCTGGGCTGTTTTGTTTTCTGTCTGAGACACTTGTGTGTTAGGAAAAGAAACATTTTCCCTGAGTGCCTGAAAACCTCACAGATGCAGACTACATGTGCCAGCAGTCTAGCTGAGCTGCTGGGAGAAACAGGCTAAACCAGCTCCTTGGGATAGGCTGTTTTGTGGGGACTCAGGAGGAGTCTGTCCACGTGGTCATTCAGGATGGATCAAAGCCCATGCAGATGTTTTTCTCACCTTGGATTTAAACCAAGCACCATGCTCTGGAAGGGGAAAAGCTCAAGTTCCTGATTCTAGACTTGCCTTTTAGCTGTCTCACTGTGGGCTGTGAGCCAGCACTGGTGGGGCAGGTTGCTCTCCAGCTGGGCTCACCAGCTTATGTCCTGTGCATAGCCCCAATGCCACATTTGAAATGTGGGCATTTCAAATCAGAGCTACAACAGGCTGGCTACATGGAATGAGAATTTGCTGGCACAAGAGCTTAAAGGTTTGATCCTTTTCTGAAGTTGCCCTTCAGTCACCTTGTGGGGCAGATACAACTTCAGGGTTAGAGAGGATCAACAAAAAAGGCTGAGGATGTTATGAGTATATGGGTACACCAATTCAAATATTGCCTCTTACAGAAGACACAGAGAATTGAGCCTTACAGAAATTGTGCCTTGAAAATAATCAATATGGTATACAACAAAAACCCTACACTGTTCATGAGGGACAACCTTTAAACTGTTTCCTCAGCCTGGCTGCTTTTACTCTGTACAGCTTTTTGGACCACTATACTGGAACTCATATTTCATTAGCATTGCCGGGATTTGCAAATCTCTCTTTAGTTATTTAGAACCTGACAAACCCTTTTAAATTTTTGGCCTAAGAATGTGAAAAGCATGTAAAGAAATAAAACCAGAACTGCATCTCACAAAATATTACTTGGTTTCTGTAATTTTTAAACTGAGTATCCCAAAGGGAATCTCTATAATAGCCTTCATATAACAAGAAAAGAAAATAGCAACCATAAACCCCCTTACCTGTTAATGCATTTTCTATTGATCTTGCAAATAAGTTCATCAGAGAAATACAAAGTGTTTAAAGTGATTTCTGGGTAAAGTACTGCACACCCTATTGCAGAATAAATGGTCCCTAAATAGGCATCTTTGAGAAGCAGCACAGAAAAATAACTCATTAGGAAAACTATTTTAAAATAGTTTGTTTCTTCATTGAGGGAATGGAGTATTATTGCCCTAGAATGATTTAATTCACCCTAATTATATTCTGTTTGATATCTGCAGCTGTCTTGGAAGCAGGCTTCTGCTATGTAAATCCAAGAAACATTTCTCATCTCATTTGAAACCCCAAAGTACTCTAATTTTCAAAGGAATTTTAAGCTGATCCCTACTTATGTTCATTGAATTTTTCAGAGGAATATCAAAAGAATAACTCAAATTTTTGAATCCTGTCACTTATATAGACATTCATCCTCAGTGTATCTCATAAATGTATATACATGGAATACAATATGTATTTGCACTACAGTGTTAGAAAGTTGTGTAGAGGCATGATTGTATGTATCCAAGAACATCTTTGTTTTGAAATGTTCGTAGAACATATCAGTATAAATTGTGGGGTTTTTTTTTCTTTTTTCTTTGAATTTCAGTTTACTTCAGAACAGATGTGAAGCTGTCTCTTCAGCAACTCTTTAACATAGTCATTAAACAGCACCATTTTGGTTGACATGGAAAAACCAAGAGAGGAAAAATTTCAGGAAAAAAAAATGTTTTGTATGCATCCTTCAATGTCTTTGGCAGTAGCTGTCCTTGTTACAGTGCCACACTGCATAATACAGATAATGATGATGTGCAGGAATTTTAATTAAATATTTATTCATGGATGGTCACCATAAATGGCAATCAGCAAACACTGGTATTTATTCTGGAATATTGCCATCAGTTCCAGGCAAGACAGGAAAGTGAACAAGGTGGAGTGAAAAATCACAAGGACCTGTAAAATGCATGAACATTCAGTAAGTGATGGCTTCTTCCTCCTCTCTATAAATTACACCTAATCAACACCTACAAATCATACACCTAATCAACAAAACAGAGCAGTTTGCTTTCTTCTACTCTGAAGGAAAATGCTCACTTTATTAATCTTAGGAAGGGTTACAAATAGTTTGGAAACAAAGGAAGGGAAGTCAAATGCTTTCTTTCAAATAAAAATACCTTTTCAAGACAGAATTCTAATCAGGGGTTAGAAATTTTAAAGTAAAAGCAGTTTTATGCTTTGAAGGTAGAACATGAGCAGAATTTAGATAGTAATTCAAAAGAAAAATTAATAAACTTCCATCCATAAGGGTGGAACTTCGATCCACTAAGGGTATTTTTCAGGTAAACTCCTTAGGAAACTGTTTTGGTTCCACACCATCTTAACAGGACTAGCTAAATTGAACATGAGGAGTCTTGAAAGGGGCACCTGCTGCATTAATTCTACCATAGAAGCCAGTTCATTAGACACAGTTTTAGACTATCCAGTGCTTCCCAGGTTCCTACTTCTCTATTCCCAAATCTTCCACACACTCTTATAACCCATATTCACCAAGGGGAAGCACCACCAAAAATAGAAGGACTCCTCTTGTTCCTCTTTGAAAGAAATTAAGGACAAAGTTTGGTCAATGAATCCCAATTTGACATGGATGTTCAAATCTCTCAGCCTCAAGTTCTTAAAAGGAATTCTTCCTTTACTCACAGTTTCTTATTTTACCTATTTTATCTGCTCCATCCTGACATGCTAGTTGCAATGGTTCCCTTTACAAGTTTCCCAAGGCTCTTCATGTACTAAGCAGTGAATAAATGTTATTAGCCCTCAAGTTAAAAATTAGGTTTAAATGGAGGTTCATGAAATTAAAAGTTCTTTTGTGGATGTAGCATTACATATTAAAACCAAAGAAAGGCTGCAATGATGTTAAGATGGTCACCTGAGTATACTGAAATTATCTTTTGGAGACTGGAAACTTCTATTCACAAAGGAAGATATCAGAAATTATTAAAAATTGCTCATAATCTAAAAATAAATGCTATATTGGGAAAACTGATTAAAGCTGGAGTATCTTAACTTTTAAACAATTTTAATAAAAGAAACCTCATACATTTTAAACACATGCAAGATTATTCTTCAGGGACTGTTTCAAAACTACTTTTAGGGAATGATCTGGAAAGAACTATAATTCAGAACTTTGCCAAAATGTTGTAATGTACAAAAATCTCAGGATTCAGAATTAAAATAATTTTCTGTCAGTTTTTCAGTCATTTCCCTCTCTCTTAAATAAATGAGCAGATCATGAGTAAATGTGAGTATACAAAAACACCTTTATTTTCAACTGTAGGCAAAACTGATAAAAGAATGTGGGAAAATAAGAGGACTCAAAATCTGGGGGAAAAAAATGGCATTCAACAGATGCAGTTTATTATTTTCCTAGATTATTCCGCTTCATGGAATGTGAGACAGAGCAAATGCTGGAACTGCAGAGATGTATGTGACCATAGAAACTTTGTGCCAACATATGAAAAAGCTTTGATATAACAGCATTATAATAAGGTCTTCAGATGAGAGTTGGAACACCAGCAGCTTAGGATGTTCACCTTATGCCTAAATCAATGTTAGAATAATAAGCAAAGTATAAAGATTTTACTTGCTAAAAAGCAATTTCTACAGCAAATTATAAGCATTTCAGAGAAAAAAAATTAAGTTTCAATGGAAACCTTTCACTTTTAAGTCACAATTTTGATTGTTTATGATGATGACTTTCTCCAGCTTTCAGAGATCTCTGTTCTTCATCACTTTTTCAAATGATAGAAATTGACCTTGAAAGGATGCCATCTACCTTTTTCAGCACCTTACTTGTCTTCCATGGGGCTCCACAGACTATGTCAATTTTTTTCAAAGTAGTACCAAATAGATCCTTATTTACAGCTAATGGTTCTTCTCCTGGACTCCTTTTTCTCTAAGCACAGGCCCAAGGTGAAGACTGAAACAAAAAAGGAATTGAGCATCTCAGCCTTATACAGCACCTGAGGATGTGTCAGGAAGGGGTTGAGTATTCGGACTGTTTACCCTGGAGAAGAAAAGCTTCCAGGGATCTCAGGGATCTTACCTCTGTGTGTCAGTAGCTGGTGGGGTGGAGGGAATAAATAAAACAGAGTAATTTTCTCCTTCATGCTATCCAGAGATGGGACAAGAGACAAACAAAAAATATAAAAAGACTTCATTTAAGCTGTTTTCCTGTGAGGATGGTTGAACCTTGGAACAGATTGCCCAAAAATCATGTTTCCTAAGAGATGCTCAAAACCTGACTGGATGTGGCCCCCCTGCTCTAGCTGGTCCTGCCTATAACTCCATGTGTTTTACCAGATGCTTTATGAGAGCCCCTTCAAACCTCAACCAGTCTGAAATTATGTGGTTCTGTGACAGATACTGCTTAGTAAATTCACATTCCTAGACATAATTACTAGAGTTTGCGATAAAAACAATGTTCATGCACTTTTTACGCTCATTTTTAATTTTTATGGATTTATATTATGTAAAAAATAGATGTAGTTATTTATCTATAAATATAAGGGAATAAGTAGACTGGAATGGCCACATGCTTAAGCTTATGTAACAGAAAGGTGGATCATAGCATATGGACACTACCAGCATCTCCTTTAGTGAAAGAAAAAACGAGACTTCTGCGTAAAACTCAATTTAAAACATTTCTTACTCTGCTTCTCTCCAAGACCCTTCATCTGTGCACTTGTTCATGACAGCAGCATCCCAACACCTGATGTAAGGCAGGCGGGAATTTTTATTCAGCAGATATGTAAATTTTATGTTGATGAAGATTTTTGCAGTGCATGTCTGGAGATGTCTGGCTTGTACTTTTCAAATTCCCATTGCAGACAGAGTCTTGCTGAGCAGAGTAGTCTGCTTTAATCTTGGGCTCAGCAATTTGCCAAGGATTACATGATTTAGACTGTATTCATAAGTAAATCAGGACCTGATGAGACCCTTTCACTTTGTGTACTTAGAAGAAGGAGGCAAAAGAGATCTAATGCCATATAAAGCTAAGTCCATCTATTTGGAAATCTACAGGCAAAATTTTTTACTATCTTTTGAAAAATATAGTGGTAGACAGAGTAAACAAGGTCTGCAGAACACAGAGGTATGAGAAGAAAGCAGGTGAGGAAGATGCAGAGATATCTGAAGCATATTTTTATTAAGATGTTTGTTGAGACAGTGGGAAATAAAGATGAAATTATGTAAAAAAAATTTTACTGTGAGGTTTCAATAGGATTTTAAAATTAATTACATGGCATTCTTTGAAATTATTCAGAAAGATAAGCAGCAGTAGGATTGGTGAAAACCATGGGTTTGGATCTACACAAAAACTCCAAAAAGCAAACCAATTTGCAACAAATGTGTCACAACAGGGGCAAACTGATGCTGGAAAAATTAACTTTTATTTGAAGAACTAAATCATACAAACAGGTGCACACAATCTGTAGTATTAAAGTCACTGTAGCATCTCTCTGCAGGACTTTTCTTCATGATTCATCCAGCTTTCATAGACGTATATACAAGTGATATACAGCACAATTGTTGGAAAAGATGGTAAGAAAATTTGTCAGAAATTAACAACTTTAAGTTGTGTGAGATGTATGAGATTTAAAGAATAGACTTACTGACAGAATTCAAGCTTTGCAGAGTAGTGGGCAGCTGAGAAGTTTTACCCTGTATGGAATGGGCATTAGAAACCAAAGACACTTGGCTGTGTTGTTAGCTGACTTTCTTGGCATCCTATAATGCCAGGATTGTCAAGCAAACTGCTTCTGGCAAGAGGTTTTTTTGAGCAGTAATATGGGTATTTATATATGACAAACTTTATGGTCCTGTCATCACTGTTGGTTCGGCCACTTGCTAGGGCAGCTGAAGTGCTGTGAGAATATTATGTGCCGAAGAATAAATTATGCTGTACATGTCTACATTTATTTTCAGTGAATAGAAGGATTGATCTGCAGCACAAACCAATCTGTTCTGTAAATACAAGATAATATATACTTGGTAGTAAATGTGAAAGATACCAGTTCCAGACCAACTCTCTGTACTCAGCTCTTCTCTGGCATTGTTGCAGTTTCCTATGCCTAAAAAGCAGTTTTGACCACTAGAAATTCTATGTGTTCCTGAAATACTTGGTTTTTGTTTCAGCCAGCTTTTGTCTTCTTTCTCAAACCATTCACCCATTTTCTTTGCTGATGGACCGACTCTTTGCACAATAGCCTGGCAAGTATCTTAGGAGTTTCTAGCTTGTGCACAATATCACACAGAAAGTTGGTCAATAGATTATGTAATTTGGTATGTGGTTCCAAATTTGTGGAAAAAAACCCATATTAAGTCATACAAGTCAAACAAGATTTTGCAAGGAGCAAGAAAGCCATCGTGTCCGAGTGCAATTTAGATGACTTGCTGGAGTCAGTAGTTTCTCTATGCAGTGCTTTAATAGCATATTAACTAGTGATAAACCTGACACAACTGGAAGTGTTTATTCGAAATATACCATGTGAGACTGTTGCATCTGTCTACACAGCTGATCCTGTCTTTGGTGCTCCGTAATAGTCTTGCTTTGTACCTCACTTTTTGAAATGTCAATTTTCATTTCTAGATATTTCTCCCAAAGTGCTCAGGGTTCTATAGCACCCTAACTTTCATTGGCCAGGTATCTAAAAGTAGATATCCTATAAACTCTAGAGACCATGCAGAAAATGTTGCTTTGCTGGCTCTCATTTCAAAACTGTTTGTTTTCTCTCTGGGTCTAAGGGAGGATCAGGAGAAACAAGCTTTACACTTCCATTGAGTCTTTACTGGAGTCATTCAAGGCCAGGTTGTATTGGGCTCTGAGTAACCTGGTCTAGTGGTAAATGGAACAAGATATTATTTATGGTCTCTTCCAATGTTTACCATTCTATAATTCTATGATTTTCTAAACTATTTTCACTGAGTGATAAGTAGCTACAACAGTATTTCCTTTGTCTTCCAATTTTTATTTAATCAGTCTAATGGGACATAGGAGCTGAAGTACCATTTTGAATGAAGACAACCCAAGTGTTATTATTATTAAAGTGCTTCAGATAATATTTTAAAGCATTTTTCCATCATACAAACTTTCTTTTCTATTAATAGAAATCATGCTTTTGCCAACAAATATCTTGGGAAGATATCTTTTCCCAATATACAGATGTCCTTTGATACACTGCAGTCTTTCAAGAAGAAAAATTTCAGGAAATTTGTGACCTATAAGAATATGAGGGAAGAGACACAATTTGCAGTAAACACTGTATGGTTAACTGCAGAAAGAAAACAGAAAATGAAAATGCAGATAACACTAAAAAACAGTGTTAATGGAGGCAACTTTCATAACTGGTATTGGAATAACAACAAAAATTATTCAACTACGAGTTAACAGAAACAAAAGCTGCAGTTTAAGGTAGACTATGATGTTGAGTGATGCACAATTTGCCTGAATCTAAGCTTAGCTGGGTTTGATAATGTAATAAATGTTGGGTTGGGTTATTTTTTAATGTGAACTCACCTAGGTAAAATTTCCATGCACATTTGATCACATACATGTTTTCCAATGCAAAGACTGAAGACAAAAGAAGGAATATAAAAAGCAAAAGAACCATAATTATTTTCCAAAATTCACCCGTCATGTAGAACAAAAGTCTGAGCAGCCATAGCTATATTTAAAACAAACTAAGCAAAGACTGAAGAAAAGATTTCTTTCCTTCTTCCAGAAATATATTTATGTTGCTTTTTCATTCAGATTTCCATTTAAAGAAATGCCATTTTAATTGGCATAATCTTTTGAAGCAGAACATTTGCCACTTTTTAAACAATAACCAGGGAACAGACAGAGCATGTGTAAATGTGTGCCATTTGTTTTTCCTCACCTAGCACCTAGTTTATTATATAGAGTACAGAAACAAAAGCAATTATGCAAAGGACAAAATAGATTTTGTCGAAGGTTACATATATTGCACTAATTTGCACCTGAGTATAGTTCATTAATTCCACTGCACTTTTTATCATCTCCTGCTTAATTTCTCTTTTTTTTCCTTTTTTTTTCCTCTCTTGGTAGTGTAAATTCATTCTCTAGCCAGAGCTAAGAAGCTAAAAAGATTTAGGTCATGATTAAATGCTCCAGTACCAATGACTATCAGTAGACATAAACCTATGAAAAAGATTCAGTTTCTCAGTTAATTATGAAGATATCTGACTCCACTGCCTTTTTTTCATTCATTTTCAAGACATTTGGTCAAAATAGCACCATTCCATAGTTTCTACATCTAGGAAGTGTAAATGGACACAGACACTTCTATCTTAAATTGACAGTAGGCAGAACATACTAGCCACTGTGATGAAAATTAACTCTACCCCAGCCAAAACCAGCACAACTGGATGTCAAATGATGGCCTTACAGTAAAAGTATTTTCTTTATGTAATCAAGAATGAGGTGTTTGTCTACAAGGGGTTTGTCAGTAAGTTGAAACAAGCCGAATTAAACAGAATGCTCACAGCTTAATCATGGACTGATAAAATGTCTATGTCTTAACCTCTCTCACTGATAAGGACAAATCAAATGACATTTATTCAGTTGTTACTGAATACAATTTCTTCAGTGAATTAAAAAGGGCTTAGTAAAAAAAAAAAAAGAAATATATATATAAGCATAATTCTTTAGAATGGTGTACACTATTAAGATGGGAATCAGAAGCAGACATGATAAACAATAAAACTGGCAAATCACATTTAAAAACAGAAATTTCTAGGTACCTAAGCAATCCTTTCATGTGGGCCAACACATAAATAGCAGATTGCGTCCTAATATGTGGTTACTTTTAATTTCTAGCATCACAAAAGAAATTTGCAAGAAAGAGGTGCTTAAAACATGACCATATATTGTTGACTCTAAAAGTAGAAGAAGCAGATATGGCAGCTACCCATTGCTAGAAAGAATAGAGGTATTCACAATTTCCACCCTGACTGATAACCCCTCTTCAGTTTGAAGGGAATGTTTTCCTTCAAATTTCCCTTCCAGATTTCCCAGATGGCTGAATCTGGGTCAGACGATTCATGATAAAAGAAGTATGTGAAAAGGTGACTCCAAAGATTCATGTGTAGGGTGATGACAACTCTTTGTTCAATTTCTTGATCTGTTTCTACATTTTTCTAGATACAAATGCTACAAAAATATAATGCTGCTGTAAACTCATGGTCCTCATGTCCTGGCTTTAACAGGAAATACTTACCTTAATTAATACTCTGGTTTCTCTTCAGCTTGTATAAATCTTTTGCCTTTTACTAAAGATTTCCATGGAGATGAACAGGCACAAGTGCCAAGAATTTTTATTTTTTTTCTCATTAGCAACACAGGTGTAGGGCAGGGCTCTCCTCTGGTGAGCAGCAGGGTGATTAAGAGATGCCTCCAGGGAGTATGGGGACCCAGAGCGGGGCAAGTGGGAGTGAGTCAGGAGGGGCAAACAGGGGCATGGCACATCCCAGAGGGTGTGGCACAGCTCCGAGGGCCTGGCACATCTCTGAGGGTGTTTCATGTCTCAGAGGGTGTGGCACATCTCTAAGGGTGTGGCACATCTCTAAGGGTGTGGCATGTCTATGAGGGCGTGGCACAGCTCTGAGGGCGTGGCACAGCAGTTTGCCCAGCAGTTCATGCAGGCAGAGCAAACCGGCAGGGTTGCAGGTATTCACCTGCTAGTGGTGTTTTTAGTTGTTTGTTGTGTTTCTGTTGGTTGTTTTTACAGGGGTTTTTTTTGTTAGTAATGATTTTTACAGGGTCAAAACCTGTGATTATTAGCAGTGTATGTAACCAAATGGAGCCCTCTGAAAAGGATGTGTCTGTCCAGACCCATTCCTGTGCAGAGTGTTTGAATTTATCAGTGGTACTGGGGGGGGTTGCAGAAGAAGCCTGCCTGTGTTGTGAGCAGGTGAATGATTGCCTTTCACCAGTGGCCAAGCATAGGGAGGAAGCTGAAAGACTAAGGACTTTTGCCTTGAAAGGCTGCATTTCCCCATTCCACAGGGGAAAAGCTGCAAACAGATACAAATGCTGTCAGTACAAGTCTGCTGCTGCAGCAGCTTCTTCTCAGTCTCAACTAGAAATATGGCATGGCCTGCCTGGGTCCTGCACCTCACAGGTATTTCCTGATGGGTAAAAGTATCTGCTACACCCTTAAGAAATCTAGGATAAAGGGGATGCTCCCTGTCATCTTTGAGTTGAGAAAGGTGGCCTGTGGATGCCAGGCAGGTCCAGTAACTGGGAGTCACAGCCACCTTCTGGAGGGGAGCTTGTGAGAAGAAAACAGCTCCAGGAAAATGGGAAGGGACGGTGTGGGGGGCTTCTACGGTGGCAGATGGGAGCAATGGAACTCCAGAGGATCAAGCAACCTATAGCTGGACTATCAATATTCATATCAAAGAGGGTGTTAGGAGACTGCTAGGTTCAGAGAAAGGCAGCTCTAGTAATTGTTTCTTACCATGGGTGGTCAGCCAGAAGTTGAGTATAAAAGATCCCTGGTAGTTGCAAAGTAAGCACTACCAGTGAAAACGCTTTTGAATTTCTTGTTTTCCCAGAAAAATGTCAGGTTTTTTAATGAACTCTCTTCCTGCTGGCATCCTTTTGCCTCAGTCCTTACAGTAGCAGCATGTCCTGCTCTACCAGACAGCATCTTTAGGGTATCCCCTTTCTCTTCTCAATCAGTGCTATCTTTTCTGGTTACACTGAGTTTACAACCAGAATCAATAATATAGGTAAGGCATGAATAATTTATATCCACCAAGATCAGTTTTGGTCTCCCACAGGAGCCTATAAGAGGGATCATTTTGTAAACTCATCTCTCAGGTTTGGGTACTCACTCTGCCACTTCACAACAGCCAGAGTCATGAGACAACCTATACTTCTTGAAACGTGTATTGCAGCTGTCTTTGCTTTGTCAATAAAAAATTGATTCTGCAGATGGGTCTTATTGATATTGTAGGAAGTTTAGCCACATCATTTTTCTTCTCACTTTCCTGCTTGAATTCAGTTCTAAAATACCTATGTAATATCTCCTGCTATATGAAAATATTCATTTGGCCTGACTCCAGCTACATTTATTTTGGATTTATAGTTGTTAACTGTCTTCTGTTAAATAAATGCTGATTTACATTACCTTGAGTCCAACTTCACCAGCCATTATCCCAGGCTTCAGAAATATCCTCTAAAATCTCTCTCAGGTATTTCAAAGTTAACCCACAGCAGCAGACAGGTTAGACAGCCTGACTCATGTTAACAACCAATTTTTTCCCCATCTATTTAATAGCTCGTGAAGTTTAAAAGCCAGGTTCCTCAATTACTTTTTGCATTTCAGCCAATTCATTCTGGTAACGTCTCCCTGTAAAAATGAGATAACATGCTGTAAAGATAAAAGTGTACCAATATGCACTTTACTGAATGTCTGCATTATGGGGGTTCTGCATGTCAGAGCTGCTGTGCTAGTAGAAGATGACTTGAAATAAGCCCTTTAATTGATCTTCACATCAAATGCTCTGAAAAATGTAAAAAAGGGGCTTAGACTGTCAGTAGTAGGGTTAGCTGACAGTGTATTGTCTCCACTCTAATTTCTTTAATGTGCATGGTGATAACAATGGCTAAAATTCATCTGCTGTCATGTGTCAATGTATTTCAACAACCATTAACAACTGGCTGTTAGAATGTTTTCTTGTATTTCTTTCTTGAATATAGAATCACTAAAGAAGTGTCAGGGTATTTTAGCATACTATCTCCTAGGTCATTTGTGGTGCCCATTTTTGCATGAAACATGCTTTTTCACCATCTCTGGCTGTCACAGAAGTTCACAGTGTTTATAGAGAGGAAAAATGTTGGGAAACCGTTCCAGTCTGCTGCAAGCTTTCTGAGAACAGATGTCAGCTACACATAAAAAACCCCCTTGGCTCAACTGAGTTTACCTTATAGACATCCTTGGGCTATTAGAAAAACAACCTTGACTTCTGTTCCCCATCACATAGAATTAGTGTGCTGTTGACTTTATGCTTGATCTAACACCACTGAACTTAGTAGTCTTATAGCAGGGATGAATTCGGCCCTTGGTCTTTAAAGCAATCTTTCCCCTTGTGTGTAACAAAAACACCATATGGTGAGTCCTTGGCTTGGTATCCATAGCTCAGCTTGCTATCACTCCTTTGTGATGCTGTTGCTGGAAAAGGTTAAAGCCTGCAGATCTGGTTCAGTCAATTCAAAATCTGCAGCAACAGAGGGTGAAAAAGGAGTTAACAGAGAGCTTCATCCATAAAAGTCCTCCTGCTCATACTGCGGGGGCTTTACAGGCCCTCACACAGGTTGAATTGTTCACTGTTTATGGAATCATGGACTTGAGATGCACATAGAATCAGAACAGCAATCCTCTTCCTAAAATGTTCAATTATTCCTGTAGTTCAGTCAGTGAGACATTCCTCCTCCTAACTACTTGGAAAAGCAGCAGTGCCTGGATAAGCTCCCCTTCACAGCATCTCAAAGGAAGCCTTTGCCATAGAATATGCTCACCAGTAGTACAGCAAGGAGTTAGTGAGCCCTGAGAAGCAGCTTTGTCATAGTGCACAATGTATTCACAAACAATCTGAGGAGCTTCACTCAAAAATTCTCCTCCCCATGTTGAAACTGTCAGCCAGGAAACTACAGTTACCTCAATATATCTGCTGAATTTAGTTGTCCAAACTGCTTTTCCCCTATACTGGTAAAAACCTGTGCTTGCATGTTGCAAACTGGGTGAAATTGCAATTTGACCACGCCAGTTTCTTCAAAGCCTCTTCAGTGGTTTCCTCCCTAAAGCCATATTATGGTATCCCTGTGCCATGACCTGCAGAGCTGCCCCTCTGCCTTTTGCCACCTGCCTTGTAGCAGGATTAGCCCCTGTTTGGTCTGGGTTTTGCCAACCTTTGACTTGCTGTTTGTCTCAAGCATGTCTCCAGTTTCTCTGCTGAGCTGCGTGTGGAAAATAGCTTGCAGATAGAAAATGTCAGTTTGATGCTTTCAGCTCTCCCCCTGAAGCTGTTCAAACACATTCAAGACTTCTGCTGTTGGATATCAAAATACTAAATTAAGATTTTTTCTTATTTCTATATGGGCTTGTCCATAAAGAAGAATTCAAACACCCTTATATATAAAGAATGATATTGCTTTATCCAAAGTTTTAGGAAGTGTTGAGTTTCTTTTGCAAATAAATTAATTAGTCTTTCACTTGAAAATCAATCCTTTAGGGACTTTTCATGCTGTTTCCAATCATGCACTTGTCTCAGCTAAGCTTAGAAACAGAGAGACAGCTCTTCAAACTTCCTGTATCATTAAAATTCACAGAGCATTTATGGAAGAAGAACCATTAAAAGATTTATTTCAATGTTACTGGTGGGGTTGTTTTCTCTTGTTTTTAATAATTGATGGTTCTTTTTCCTGCAGAACAAGTTTGTACACTTGCAGTATGGCACAGAGGAAAATTCACAGAGCATAGATGAGCTTGAGAGGTGCTACCTCTTCTGAGTCCCTCCTCATTTGAGGGGGAGAGGCAAACTTTTCTGAAGAGCAATTCTAGAATGAAAGCCCATTTTAAGGCATATAAATCTTCTCCCAAAGGAGCCTTCTCTGTCAGCTGGTGACAGGCCTGGAGGTTAAAATCTTCAGTACTAAAGTTAGCCTTTGTGGACTTTCCCATTGCAGGGCTTTTTACTGAACAATCACCTACTTTCTATTTCACAGATTTCTGCCTCATTGGATGCACTGAAGGGAAAAACAGCCTGTGTCAGTACTTATTTATTTTTCCTGCCAGCCTCTCTGTCAACCTGTAGTCTTTTGCTTTATTTACTGCCAACTCTTCAGACCCTACTCCAAGTGCAGAAAACATATCATTTTCCAATCCAACTGTGAGATGAGAGGGTAGGATTGTTCTCCTTTTACTAATCAGGACATAAAGGGCAATGAAATTACAGACATAAAAGAAAACTATAAACGCCATGAGACACATGAGCAGGGTTTGAATGTTCAGAGCAGAGCTCCTGTGGCTGGGGCAGCAGCTGATAAACATTCCAGAGTCTTCATGCTCTGTATGAACCAGTACCAGTGGAGGATGAGATTCACAACTTAGCAGAGGATTTTCCAGCTTTGATGGCTGCTGTGTCTCTAGCATGTGTGGGTCCATTTCTGCACTTGGAGAGATGCTTTGCCCTCCCCTAGGCCTGCATCTCCCTGTCCCTTTAGCTTGTTCCTATCCAGTCCTCTTCTGAACTTCTTAGAGGCTCTCTCTCTATGATCCTGAATGCCATACTCTCATCTGCAGATCTTTATTCAACTCTTTGCATCCTTTATTCATCTCTTTGCATGCGTTCACTATTTTCAGCCTTGCTGTCCTAGTTTCACGGTGTGTTTCCTTTCCCTCTCCCAGCACACTTCTCACTCATCTAGGTCTTTTGCCTTGAAAGGCTGCATTTCCCCATTTCAGAGGCTGCCGTGCTTTCTCCTGGGCTCCAGCAACAGCCACACTTAGGGCAGTGGAACAGGCATTTTCATAGACCCATTGCTCATAGCAATCATAAGTAATAATTTCAATAAGCAAAAAATTCTATTTCAGAGTCACTTTACACACTCTTCAGAAGGAGGAGCACCGAAAATGTGAAAAACAGTAAGGATTTTTTTTGCAGGTTAGTAAGTTGACCATTATTTAGTAGGCATTCTTTGAAACAGCTGCTTTCCTTAGTCAAAGCAGGAATATATTGGAAGGCCTTATTCCACAGAGTCTTGGTCTCAATGGAACATAGACCAATTACTAGTCCTTGCTGATACTGTTGGAAACTTTTTTAAAGAAACTTTCTAAAAGAAATTCTGTCTGAAGTGCATTTGCTGACAGGGAAAATTTTAGCAGCAACAGCTTAAATTTGACAAACTGGTAGATAATTGAATGCAGGATTTTATACAGAAAGTGTTAGATGGCAGCCGTTTTTATGCTCATATTCCTACTCAGCTCCATTTATAATGTGCCACTTTTCAATTGCTACAGTAATGGATGAGAAAAATATTATTCAACTTTTCATCATTTTCTTGCAATTATAAATGGAATAATTACATTAAGTGTATCAATTTTTTCACATAAAATGTGTTGGTGGTTTCAGGATATTCTTATTTCACTTTTAATGACGAAATGCATAACACTATTTTGGACTGAAATCAATAGTCCAATCAATATGTAGTCATGATCATTTTTTAAGTTATTATGAATATGTGTTATTTTTGGTAGTCAAGTTCTTTGCTTTTTCTACTTTATGTATTGTTTGATTTTACTCATACTAATGTGTAAACACTGTTGCAGAAAAATTGTGTTAGCAGGAAAAACAGGTTATTCTTTTTAAGGTAATTGTTTTGTTGAATCAACATAAACTGCTTGCTCTTTCTCTAGACTGCTGCAACTCATAGGAAGATTATGAGTCACCAAGCAGCAGACCTCTGTAAATGGAATAGGAAATTAGATTTGTAAGAGCTTTTCCATTTAGGCATGGAAGCTGTTCTAAAATCATAAGCATTGTTTGAATCTTCGTGAAACTGTTGTAATGTAATTACAGCTAATAAAGAAAGTTCAAAGGGCTATTTGGGTAGAGCAAATGAAATAGTCAGATAAACCCCACCTTTATCAGAGGAAGTAGCTGGTTAGCTGGAAGGGCTTGTATCCCTATTTCATTTCTTTTCTGTGACACAAGAAGACAGTGTTCACCCTTAAACAATACAGAATAGACAATCTTGAAGAAGCCCTGAGGTATTTTGTTTCAATACCCTTACTTTAACAAATGCAAACTGGCACTCTCCATTAACTGTGTGTATGCAAAAACGCAGGCTGGGGCTTTTCCTCTGACTGCAGAAACTATGGGGTAATCAACCGAACACTCCACAGAGCTCCTACCCATCTGCCATATGACACAATTTAATACACTGCATTTTTTGTAATCCCTAGACAAAATTGCACATCTGTTAGCTGCATTAGCCACCTGGGCTTGTAATAATATTTCTGAAGTATTTTAAAATAAATGTGTTTCAAAAAAGTTGGTGCATTTCTTTGAAATTGTCTATCAGAAAAATGCATTCTCAAAGTCCAAGTTTGCAGTGATTACAATTCCAGTTTTTTCACCTTTAGCTGCTCTCAAACAAAAAGATAAATCCTGGGAATCGTGAGCATAGATATTTATAAGCTACTGGAAATGGGTCTAGACAGTACCTGTTTCTCCTCCTGTGGTAATATCTCTAGGTTTCCAACTATGTAGGCAAAAAAAAAAAAAAAAAAAAAAAAAAAAAAAAAAAGCTTACTTGCATCATATTTATCAGCCCTTGAAATGAACTTCAAGTTTAGCAGTGCTTACAGTTTTACAGTTGCAGGATAGTGCTTACTTGTGATGGGAGCACAGGGTAGTTTACCTTGCACAAGCTACTGACTTTTCATTTCTTTATTTTGTGGCAGGGACTCAGCACACTACAACTGTATTTGCTTTCTGTGAAGCAGGACTCTAGGTCTGTCCTTGTCAATGGTTAAAAATAGCTGAGAAGGCAGATGCTTCTTTAATGGGAAAGCAGAAAATAGGGCTGGGACTATAACTTGTCCTACTGACATTATCAGACAATTACCTATGTTTCCTGAACTCATGTGTATATTCTGCCTTTGGGATGCTCAGTAACACTGATGGAAAGACACATGATGTAGTATTTATGCACAGCAATACTGAAAGCATACGTATGTTACAGCAGAGCATCCAATGGCTTTTGTATTTCTGACACAAAGATTAGTGCATACATGTGTTATTGAGAAATAGTATTTAGTTTCTGAGACATCAGCAGAGGGCAGGGTCACTTTATTCTTTTTCAATTCACTGAGTGTGAAGAAACAATTAGGAGTTTTAACTCAATATCATTGAAATAGCATTTTCTTAGGTAGTGTTCTTGGGAAGCTAAATTTTATCTTTATTATATGCTTTACACAGTTTCCACAAGGGGTAAATGATTATTAATAGCAGATCTTGCACATTTAATGAGCACCTGCTATGCAGTGTGGGTCGGTGGTTTTGATGAAGCATTACAAAACACTCGCTATAATTAGTACGGTAAGGCCTTTCAAAAAGCTGCCCTGTCTGTAGAAAATCAGATTCTGAAACTTACTTTGTGGTGGTTGTACTACCTGCTAATTTAAACAAGTTTCTGGCTGTTTGGGCAACACTTATTAAATTGTCAACTTTTCTGAGAAGTGCTTAGCAGTAGTGGTTGAAACCAGGCAGAAATGTCCTTATTTGATGAGGCCAATTGCCCATTTATACATCTCTCCTATCTTTGACAATGACTTGTGTGAAATTATTCAAGGGGAAATGCAAGAGAGTGTCTCCTATACAAGCACAAAACCTCATCCTTAATTGAAAGTTTCTTTTTAGTAATCCTCTAGTACATTCCCTGCAAGCAGGTGTATGACATATAAAATGGGTGATTCTTGTCTAATTTAGCCCTCTACTTGCTTTTTTCTTGTGAAAAATCTTTTTTCAAACATGCATTGAATGGAGCAGCACTGCCATGCCCATGCCACACTGCTAAGTTTGGACATGGCCTGTACATGACCTATTCACTGTCTCCATCTTCAATCTGCCTCATTTGTTTACTCTATCACTTCTGCATGCAGAACAGCCAAAAAATCCTCCCTTATACAGAAGCCCCATATCTCTACATCTGTTCATAGCAAAAATAATTAACAAGAAGATCCTTTTTAAGTTTAATATTAAAGTGGATTACTAAGATCATGACATTTACTTATTTATTTATTTATTTATGAGGGTTATTTTCAGCAATATTGCTTCCTTTCATGCAAAAAGCTTTGATTTTGTCTAAGGTTTTTCTTTAAACCAAATTAACTTATACCAAATGTTGCTGCTAAGAAGGCAATGTTATCCCAATCTGAAATGATTTGCTTTACTTCTGAAATATTAAAATGTTCTTTGAAATGCTCAATCAAACAGTTCTAATAGGAATTTTTAAACAGTTAATTCTGCAAAAAATGTTCATGTTACTTTTGAAATACTCATCAGTAATGAGTACTGAGAACTGGCCTTATGTGTTTGCTTATTGAACTGAAAAAAAAAGTTAATATAATATTTTGTTTTAGTCAAATAACATCCTTGGAATGTAACTTTGAAACCATAAAAATCACAAAATAATTTTTTTCACTGAAAACTGCTTAATTAGCTGATGAAGCAGGTTAAATTACCTTTAATTTCAAATTAAGCCCTTCCAAAAGCCTATGAAATAACTTTAAATTATCTAATAGAAGAAAATATGCTGCAATTTAATAAATGAAATGCTGGGGAGATATTTTAACAGAATTTACTGCAACTACACTGTCTTCTAGTTTCATGACCGGCTATTCTTCCAAACACTATGGTGAGTAGTGTTTTAGAAACCCAAATTCTTGTAAATAACTAACTGTTCTGTTGCTGAAAGAAATTTATTGCATCTTTTGGTTTACATAGTAGTAAGACTCATTTTCAAACCCCACTTTTACTCATTTTTGCTTGAAGGACAAAAAACAGGAAAACCATTTAATACAGAGTATGATACATAAAGCTGTGAGATTGCTGTGGGCAACTTGATCATTAAGTTTGAAATTCAGTTTAACTAACTTTTCCATGCACATTATGCAAAGTTATATTCAGATTCAGAAAATATTTCCAGCATGAGAAAATATTGGTGCAAAATAAACACATGGAAAACTATCAACTCAAACACTGAAAATGTGTTTGTAAATACAAGTGAAGTTCTGCCTTATGCTTGTGGAAAATTCACTTTGCTTCAAAAATATAAGCACTTAAAAGCAAGATATTTTTAAGATAGTCGTAGTATATACCAGTTTCTTCAGTTTATTCTTCAGTCTTCTCTGTTCACAGTTTGGCTAAGTAATTGCCAAATCTGAACTAAGCATATTTGTGATGCTGGTATCTTATGATTACAGTGTGAAGCATGTAGACATTTTGTGTATGCCTGTATCATCTACACCATGTTAAGAAACATTTTTCCTTTCACGTATTTTGGCTCAGGGAAAGCACTTGTTTTAGCAGGGTCAAAAAGCACTGCAGGCAGGATGCTAGTTCAGACTGAATCATTATATTTACATTTTAGAGAAATCAGTTCAGTTTCCAATTAAAAAAAAAAAAAAGTAAATATTATGCTAATGTACCTAAAGACTCTAGTGTTAGTTTCTTATATATTTCTTGGGTTCAAAGTACAGGAAATGAAATAAATCTGTCTTCTCTCCACTTCCCAAATCCCTATCATCGGTTCCTAACAATAATTTGCAAAATGATGGGCAAAATATTTCATATATTGCTGATATGATTTGGGAAAAAGCTAATAAAAAAAGGAGGGCTTTGATCAAAGACTCATCTTGAAGAGAAGATGCAGTTTATTTGGAGGTTAATAATCTTGGAGTGCTTCAATACTTTAGATCTGCTACAATAAAGCTGTCAAAATATTTTTAATTTCAGAAGCCTTGACTTCAGAGAAGCAGCTCTTACTGTCACAATGATCCATGACCTAGTTGCAAAGAGATTTGTTTCCTTTTTTTCTCCCCAGTTCCCTTCCCTTCCCTTCCCTTCCCTTCCCTTCCCTTCCCTTCCCTTCCCTTCCCTTCCCTTCCCTTCCTTTCCCTTTTCCTTTGCTTTACTTTATTTTATTTTATTTTATTTTATTTTATTTTATTTTATTTTATTTTAATTTTACTGCCTGCCGTGAGATGGCTTAAGGAGCAGAATCACTGCAGAGGCAGAAGAAGGGAGCCTGTTGGCCAGTCCAAGTGCCAGTACAGAAGGCCGGTGCTGCCAGAGCAACCTGAGCTCCAGCTACACAAACAAGGTAAAATAGTACAAGTTCTGTACATTGTTGTGTACAGCTGTGTTCTGTCACAAGTAGTCTGCAATGAAAGCAGAGTAAGCTTCTCCCCTCAGTTCCTTTTCCTTTGCTGGCCTTAGTCTAGTTTAGGAATTGCCCTAAGAATATATATGTAACCACTTACATCAAAATAGGGTAGGTAGATCAAATGTAATGTCCCTGAGAGCCAAATAACTTCACACACAAAATCCCAAAGCAGGAGAGAAAGTTGTTCCATGTTTCAAGGACCTAAGAAATGCTTTTTCTTTCAAATGAGTGGTTCAGGCATAGATTACTTTTCAGGTTTTAGAAAAAGCACCAGAGATTGCTTTTATATACTATTTTCAAGTCACACCTGCTCACCATGAGGCAAGATGTCAGAAAATAATGAAGCAACATTATACATATTGAAGTTGCAAGATGGGAAATGGGAATCAGATCAAAGGTCTCTGAGAGATGAAACTTAGAAACAAATGAATTTCTGACACTGAAGAGTGAATAGACTATCTTTGAAATTCTTTCTTCAGTCATTGGAGCATGTTAATGGGTTTTCTATTTCTTTTTTTTCCCTCATCTTCTTTATTTTAAAACATCTCGTATGACAGAATTAAGTATTACAAACACTAAATTCATTACAGCTGCTGATGTAAATTTTGCACAAAGCAAAAAAAAAAAATTACATTTTTTTTTTCCCTTGGACTAACCTTTCCTTCCTTGTGAGGAAAATACATTAGTGTATTTTACTGACCTGAATACGTGTTCTGGATAAAACTACAGAAAGATTGCCATTTCACATATTAATCTCTGGGAATTTACACTGTAGTGGTGGGTTTCCTGTATGCTCCCTGATTTGTTGCTTTTTGGGAAGTGCAGCTCTCTGCAATTTTTGCATTTGGACCCCTATACAGAATTCAAACATGGTGATGCAAACGAGTGTGAGCACTTGCAAAGGAGATTAGTCCAGCCTACTAGGGAGTCAATCAAAATTATGCAGAATATTCTCATGTTGGGCTGCTGTAGCTGTCACCATCAAAAGCAGGGAGCTCATTTCTCTGGGAACCTCTCATTTCTCATTTCTCTGAAGGGAGCCCCTGTAATTGGCACTGCAGCTGCTGCTGCACTGAAGGCTGACACGTACAGTGCAGGTGATCAGACTCGAGGGACTGAGCAGGCAGTGGGGCTGGGGAAACATCTGGCCCAGCTGTGACCCAGATCCCTGGGCTTACAGGAGACACCTGACTGACCTCAGGTGAGGGCTGGGGCCATGCAATGAGTTCTCACCTTTTGAACACTGTTGGACTTCCATGTCACAGAACAGAGTATGCTCCTTTGATTTTCAGCAGAGTGCTTTCAGCTGCTCTCCTTACATACTGTAAATGCTGCCCTGCACTGAAAATAATCCTCTCTTCAGTTATTTTTGTTTGTAAATGTCACAACATCATAGATAAAACCTTAGAAAGGTACTTCTTTTTTTACCCTGTATTAATTCATTGATATTCTAACCATATTTAATGTCAAAGGCAAAATATTTCCCATGAATGTATGGTCAATTAACTTTTCAATGTTCTTAAATAATCCTTTGCCAGAAACATTAATGCTTATAGTAATGAAAATTGCTTCCCAAATCCACAGAGTGTTGAAAGTCTTTGGAAAATAAGATATAATAAAGAATATTATAAAAGAAAATACAGAGATGAGCTTATTTCTTTACCAAAAAGTCAGGCCTGCGAGTCAAAGTGAATTTAAATAATTGTTTTTCAATTTTTAACAGACTTGCAAGAAAGTCTATTGTTTCCTTTGACATAGTAAAACAATTTTGAGAACAGGCAATCATTTGAAATGACTGTGTAGGTGTCATGCTTAGCTAATCATGAAATGTCATTTTCAAAAACATTAATGTATTCCTATTAGAATGGGAGTCAAAGTAATGCACTTTGTAAATGAGATCAGCATTCATTAAGTCTGGAGAAATACTATTCACTGGCTGCACCATAATGCTGATTCCTGTCTTCTAGTAATAAAAGCTGTCATGCTTCCTCCTATGAAGTGCTTGACAGCTGAGCACTGATAAGATGAACAAACAATAAAACCCACACATAACCCCTGCAAACAAACAATACTCCTGCAAAGAGAGAGCAAAGCTGTAACAGCGGATTATAGAAATTCAAATGCAACAATGGAACTAAACTTCCAAGATGGGTTCCACATTCTACAAAAATGTACTTGTATTCAGTTCTTACCCAGGTCAATGGGATAGGGGGATTTGTAGTACTCTTCGAGGAAGATCCAGGCCTGGAAGGTCACATTGGGATGGTTTTTAATCAGCTCTTAGAATGAACAAAATATATTCTGAACCTGTTGTGTAAATCTAATTAAACAGTACAGCTCTTTCTATTGCATGATGAAGCTTATTCTAAAGCAGTTAAGGAGTTACTGTCAGATCAAAAGAAAAATATCTCCCCCACAACTAAATATACAGCCCTAGACAATAAGAACACTTTTATTTTGGATTTAAGCAATTCCGCCTTTTCCTCTACTTTTTGTAAAATTCTCTCCATAAGCCTAACATGCAAATTTTCACCATCATTTACGGACTAGTGAAAGTGAAATCCTGGAACACAAAAGCTAAAACCTCTCAGACTTCACTTAGTTTACTTTCTGAAGCAGTTATTTATGTGGCAATGTCAATTTTTCAGGAATTCATGCATGAACTTGTAAAAAAACCCCTATTTCCACTTTCCAGTAGTACAGTAAGTTTTTTGACATACATATTGGTGATAGACTGAACAAATAAACTACCTGGAAAAAATTTAGAGGGTTGAAAAATAAGGAAATTTTTCCAGACCAGTAAACTGCTTCATGTAGCCTTCTCATAAACCAAGAGCTGCCAAAGCACACATTGAAGCACACATTTTCTTCTGTTTGTACTTTTGTACCATAAATCACAATGTCAAAGCCTGTTCTATTTTACTGCTTTTAACTTTTAGGCTGAGATAATAGAACAAATATATTTTCTTGGAATGATAGGTACATAATATTTTCTGATGAAAAACAACAAGCAACTATAGAGTAACTAACAATAAAGATGGGGCAAAATTTATTCTTCTTGTTGTCTGGAAGTGTTATTTATAATGACAGGCTTTGTGCTAATGCCCAGCACACAGTGTACTCACTGAGGCAAAAAAATAGGAGTATGTATTTAAAACTTTCCCAACATACAACCTTCTTTGTTAACATTTTAGAATTTTGCCTACAAGACCTTTTTGATACATGAAAAGGGCATTTTATTCAACATTCTAACTCCTAATTATTTTCCAGTTACTTAGAGAAACTGGGCAAAGTAACTTGATTATAGTGGAATAAAGACAGGTTTTCAATCAATGACTCTAACAATCATGCATAAAATTCTAGAAAAACTGAGAAATGCAGTTTTAATCAGTGGTGGTTTGGGACTAATATTGCCCTTTATTATATATGCCTGCACAGCTTTTTCAAAATGAGTCCCAGTCTGTTCTGAATTGTTACTCTTTCATTGCTTTAACACTTCAGCATTTATAATCGTGATGGTGGAAACAGAAAACAGTTCAGTGTGACTCAATTGACCTATCAGTTTTCTAAATCTAAGATTTGTCTTTTCTTCCCTGTAGCCTGGATCTTCTCCTCGGGTCCACAATTTTGGAATAATCATGCTTTCTTTTTTTATTTAGACATGGCATTTTATTTTGGTGTTAGCTATGAAAACAAAGGCAATCCCCATTTTCACAGAAGTATGACTATCTCTTATAAAATCCGTTCAATGTGTTAGTAAGTATGAAAAAAGGTGAGTATTCAGACACTGAAGTAACAGGCCCTAGTTCTATTGACAGAGAACTCTACTAATGTGACTGAAAGTTAATATGGTTTTTGTTTGCTCATAAGCTTTTTCCTTTAGGACAATGTTAGTGTCCATCTTATATTTCCTCCATGTCAAGTGGGAACCATAGGATTTCTGGTCAGAAATGAGATTAATTTATCTACCTCTGCTATGCAGATTTCTTGGGAAAGCATTGTTCTTTCCATTCATTGTTTGAATACTAAATCAACTTTGGTTACTATGGCTCTGCCTGAATTGTTGGATAAATTTGGTTCAATGCTGTTTGTCATGTTTTGGGTCATACCTGAATTATTCAGTGATCTCATGGGTATCCTCACCCATGCAAGACAGAGTTAGTCCAAGGGAAAACAAAACTCTTCATTGATAGTCACTAGCATTTGAGGAGACTAATGGATCTCAATGTCCTACTGTGATATTTTGCTAACAAGAATTGAGTGAACAGTCAAAAAGGCAATCATTGCATGTGAACAACTCTGAGACACTGGCAGGATCAACACATATCTTTTCTAGTCAGCCAGCACAGTGTCTGCAACCTGCCATTTTCATTTATTCTTCATATTTTTTTTACTTACAGAATACAGAAATGTTGAGGATTTAATGAAGGTGTATTGGAGATGTTTCAAATTCACCCTTTTACCTTTTCCTTCTAAATTTTTATTTTGTTTTTGGTAAATTAACTTGGGTATCTATGCAGGGCTATTCTTCTGTACACTGGATATTCTTCTGAACCAACAGTATTCAAGGGAAGTCTCTCTTAATTTTAACACCTATTTATACTTGTTAGCCTAAAATCTTCTCTTGCCTACCATTTATGTTTGTTCTCTTGCTTCCTTTTCAAAGACTGCTGTACTTCCTGAGAGAGATGCACCTAGGGTAAGAAGCCATGCTGCCATTCATTTTCACCCCCTGCTCACATTCCGTAAGAAGCTGGCACTAACAGTGTATGTGTTCAGTCATTCATCTCAGTATTGGAGGATGTAGCAAGTCGACTTGTTCCTGTCTCTTGAAGGAGAATACTTGCACTTGAAACAGTCTTCTCATCAATCCAAATGGTGAGCTGAGAAAATTAGAATGGATAAGTATAGTTATCACTGGTGCTATTCTACACAATCATTAGTTAAGAGATATACTGAAGGCTGCTAAATTTAAACCCATCCTGAAAACATTTCTGTAAGAATCCTTTCCAATAGGTCTCTTACTTAATAGAAATAATTGCAATAAACATGTATGTGTTTCTAGGTATTTGTAATGAGATTAAAGACAGAGAGGTAAGAAACACCCTCTCTGCTACATCTGCATGATTTCTACCAAATAGCTCATACAAAACCAGTTTCCAAAAAGGATAAACGCAACACACAAATTTCAACACTAATTTTTTCTTGCTGTGCTACAAAATCTTTGAAAACTCGTAAATGGACCCATCTGATTTATCATTTTATTTTATATACATTAAGGAATGTCCCTTTCAATTAAAAAAATAATAATAAAAAAAGCATTCTTTTCCTGTTTCCAATAATGGAATACACAAACCTAAACTTAGCCAGCAAAACTTTTGCAGCGAAGACTTTTTCTTGTGGAGCAATATAATGCCCCTTACAAGCAAGAAAAATGCATGAGCATAGCTGAATCTACATAAATTTTACATTAAAATAAGTCCTTGTGAAAATGTTGTTATGCTAATTGCCTGACTCAGTATGATATCATGTCAAAATGTAATCATCCAAATTCATCTCTAGATCCAAATGTGTCACCAGCTGCATATACCAACAGTTGAGTTACATGAGCCATTCATTTGGCCCAGTAAGTAATTTATCTAGTTATTTATGTGATCTATATAAAACTAATTTCTTTCCAGGTCGGGACACCACTGCAAAGTTGATTAATGCTTTTGTCATTTCACGTATTGATTATTGTAATTCACTACTTATTGGTTCCCTCATTGCATGTTGCACAGGCTTCAGCTTATGTAAAATGCTGCTGCGCATATTGCAGTCAAATTATAAAAGTTTAATAGCATCACTCTGGTTTTAACGAAACCTTGCTGCCTCACTGCTCACCCCTGGAATAAGTACAGTGTCCACAACTGTCAGGGTAATGTGTAATCTTTCTGAGCATTTGCTGATGTTGTGGGGAATGACCTTCCTCTTTTGTCACATATTAGTTTCTTGCTCGATAACTCATGGGGAGCTTGCTGACAGCACTCAGCCATTAGACAAAACCATGGCTAGTTTCCTTCTAAAACCCTAATGCCTGAGTTGGAGGGAACCCAAAGCGATCATCAGGTCCAACTCTGAAGTGAACGGCCTATGGTGGGGATCAAAACCAGCACCTTAGTGTTCATAGCACCCTGCTTTGACCAAGAGCTCATCTCGGAGTCACTCATCTACTTTTCTTTCTTATTGCTTGATTTTGTCATTCACTTTAGCCATGGCCTCTGAAATACTTTTTCCAGGGAAAAGGAGAACTATAAAGAAGTTTGATCATAGTCTTTGTGAGCTGTTTATTAAATTTAAGTGATCCCACTTAACTTTTTGGAGTAATAATCTGCTCCAAACACATTTCCCCTGTTTAATGATATATTTGAGTCTCTGCAAGTGATGCTAGATCTCTTACATTTTCCCTAAAATCTGGAAACAGAGCCAACCAACACATTATAAAGGAATTTGGGAAATAAATCTATTTAAATACTCAAAGTTTTCCAAAACTAGATTTTATTTTAAGGTTCACATTATCTTTCAGAAAGAAATTACCAGCTTCTCTTTTCTATTTGGTGCAACTGAAGGAGTATGTAAATAGGTAAGTAGACAGTGAACAAAAAAAAATTGTTTCAAGAGTTCTTGAAAGAGCAGTGCTTCCCTTGTCTAAAGAAAGTTGTCTTTCAAAACAGGGAGGATATATTTACCTTAAATAATGGGGAGAGTTTAGGAAAGGCAGGTGTTTATAAAAAAGTCTACTGTGATGTCTAAACTCTGTATATTTATGTTATGTGAAATTATAGAGAACTTAAAGAAACTGTAAACATAAGGAAAAATAGAGTGGCAAACATACAGCATATCTTACTGTTCTACATATCTCACACAAGGGGTTACAGAAAAAAAAGATTCCTGGACATAAGTAATTACTTAGACAGTGATACAATGATCGAATGTCAGTTTATGCCGCTAGCATATTTTCGATTTAACTGAGTAATAATGATGAATTGAGGGCAATATCTGATGATTAGCAATTAAAAGAAAATATGATGGCCTCAGGTTCAGCTGCTAATTCTTAAATTATGTCTGAACCAAATCCGATTTCATTACTTTAAGATGAAGTTGATTTCCTACCCATATTTTAGTGTGATTGTCAAAAGTGAAAATTAGTTTTATTTTTTTTTTGTCCAGAGACTTATTTTTAGATGGCCACACAACATTGTGACTCAAGACCAGAAGCAGGTTGGTAAAAATGTGTGTTGGTACAGAAGTAGACCAGATGATTTTCTGCAGTTAACATGGGACTGGTTTTGTAGCACATTTGTAGTCCCTTTTATGGGACAGACATCAGTTACCTTACACCTGCTCTGCAAAAAGAGGGTGTTGTTGTCGATTTAAAACCAGCCCTGATATCAACCATGTTCCCCTGAGGGCAAGTTTGAAAACATTCACTCAACTATAAACAGGATTTTCCTTAATGACGAAAATCCTGCCTAGATCATGCACTCAGCTGATAGAAACTTGGGCTGAGGTTTAATTGAACAATCACCTCTCAGGTTTTGTAAACCTGCTTCTATCCGCACAGCCAATATTAATTTCAAAGACATTTACAATATTCAGTGCGAATGTATAGTAGCCATTAAGTTGAATTCTAAACTAAATTTATAGGCACTTCTTTACTCGCATTGGGTTTCTGACTAGATCTGAGGCAGGGGCTGCCTGATTCCCCACTTCTGGGGAGACCAGAGCTGCCGGAAGCGTGCCCAGCATCTAGGCGCTGCCTGACAGCGCTGCGGCCGCTGGGACGGTCGCGCTCCCGAGTCCCAGCCACTCTGCTGCCGCTGCTTCTTTTGCTTTATGGCACACCCAAAGCTCACTGCTAGGCCACGGTGGTCTCTTGTCCTGCCCTCTTCCTATCTCTGTGTAGGGATGGAGCACTGCTGTGCTTTCAGGAAGCTCTTGGTGGAGACTTCTGCCATTACAAGCTCTTTTGCCCTCGGTGGATGCCTGCACTGGAATCCTTCACGGCTGGGTTTGGAGCACGCTCAAGTTGGCTCTTCTAAAACCCAGGGTCCTTTTCCCCTTCAGCGTGCTCAGCACGCCCTTTAACTCCATGCTGCTGTGCAGCTGGAGCAGCGGGACAGGGACCTTTGCAGCCTGAGCTGCCCTTGTTCCTCTGCCCGTGCACAGAACACAGCGGGGAGGAGAACGGCAGCAGGGCCCTGCGTGTCCCCGGGCTCAGGTTTTGCGCCGCTTCAACTCCACGGAGATGCGGGTAAAGTGAAAAACACAAACAGTTTATTAAGGGAAAGCAAAGCGAAGGGGTGAGCTGGGAGGTAAAAAAGGGCATGGGCAGGGCCTGAGGGCTGCAGGGAAGGAGCTGCCAACAGGGAGAGAGATGGCAGGAGCTGCTGGAGCTTCGCACAGGCTCAGCTGAGAGCAGCCAGAGCCGTGCCTGGAGCTGCAGCTGGTCCCTTCTGCTCTGCAGGTGGTCCCATCTTCGATGGGAACTGGAAGTCATCAAAGGAGGCCGGTACAGGTACATCTGGTCCAGGAGACAAACGAAGTTCTGCAGATCTTCTTTCAAATTTCATCTGAATCCATGTGTTCATGGAGGATGGGCTCTCGTCTTCCCTGAGGGCCTGAAGAGCTGGAAGAGAGACGAACAGAGCCACGGTCAGAAGCCAAATTGAGGGAATCCAAGGAAAGCCTCCTGCCAGGGCCATGTCAGCCGGCTCTCGCCATGGCCAGGAGGGAGCGGGAGACAAGGGCTTCGGGCAGAAGGTGCTGGCCACGGATCCGCCACGTGTCCCAGAGAGCTGTCCGGGCTGTGCCCCCCACGCGGCTGCCCTGACTCACCCTGACTGAGGACCTGGAGCTCCTCCTTCTGCCCCATCATGAGCACTCCGGCCACCCCTGTTAAGACAGAGCATGTGGCGGCACCGGGCGGCACAGCTGCCCGACACGGGCGCTGCCAGCCCTGCGGCCGCACGCCCTCCTGCCGGGCAGAGCTCGTGCCGGGCCCCTGCCGCACGCTGCCGGCCGAGGGCACGGCTGCGGGAGGGCGGCGGCAGCGCCCGGGGCGGGCGGGGCTGCAGCGGCCCGGGCGCGGCTCCCGCTGCCGGGGCAGCGGCCGGGCCGGGAGGCGGGGAGGGGCGCCGGGCTGCTGGCTCACCGAGGAACCTGACGGCCGCCTCTCGTAGGGGCCTCTGTGGGCTCCGCAGGTGCGGCAGGGCCCAGCGCAGGTGCTCGGCCGCTCGGCTCTCGTCCTGCAGCAGCTGCGGGGAGAGGCGGCAGGGAAGGCTCGGAGCGGGCTCTGCCCCTCGGCCGGGCGCTCCCTGCGCCCGGCACCGGCCGAGCCGGCGCGCACGGCCCAGGGCAGCGAGCAGCGTGGGGGATGCAGGCTGGCGGGCCCGGCGGCGGCGGCGGGCAGGGGCGCAGCTGCCAGCCCCCCGCACTGAGCACCGGGGGCAGGGGGGGCTTCTCCAGTCCAGCCTGCGGCTGGGGCTCCCGGGCTGTCCTTACCAGGCTCTCGGCGAACTTCATCCGCCGCTTCTTCCTCAGCGGCTCCTGGAGATCCCTCCTCCTCAGGAAGCGGGCGGCACAACGCAGGGCTTCGCGAGACGCCTGCAGAGCAGCAGAGAGCCGCAGGTGGCACCAGAGCCCAGGTGAGTCACACGGGAGCCGGCTCCCTGTGCCAAGGCCAGGGGAGGCTGGAGCCCGCGAGGCGCCGGGGCAGGAGGCGGCCGAGCCCCCGGCCAGGGATGCGGCAGCATCACACCAAACCTCACCTCGGCCACCTGCACGTCCTCGTGGTGCCAGCGCAAGAACAGAGGGAGCAGGCTCTGGCTCACAACTGTCGTGAGGGGATTTTCCCTCTCTTCCACTCCCAGCTCCAGCACCTTGCCGAAGAGCTGAATGGAGAGCAGCTGCACATGGCTGTTGTCCTGGAGGAAAGGAAAAGTCCTAAGCATCAACTACTCCAGGCCCACTGGGGCAAAGGCTCTAAAGTGCACAGGGCACAAAGTTTCCAGGCAGGCAGCGTCCAGTGCCCTTGACTGGGGGCGCAGAGCCTTACCTTCTCAAAGTGTGGCAGCAGGGACTCAGCCAGCTTCAGGGCGGCGGTGCTGGGTATCTCGAGGTCTTTGTCCTGGAGCACATGCGTGAGCACAGAGAGGCTCATCCCGACCATCTCTGCATCTGGATGGGCCAGCAGCTCCACCAGGTGTTGATAGAGGCCTCGTATTCCTCCGGCCTGTGTGCAAGACCAGGCTATGCTGTGAAGCCGTGACTGGCCGCAGCACCAACAGCTGCTTGGGGCACTCGGGCAGCTGAAGCGGGAGTCGGGAGAGCTGGCAGCAGCTGCCTCTGCTGCCAAAGCAGCCAGCCAAGCCCAAAGGTCTCCCTTCCCCAGCCCCACGCTGCCAGCGCGGCTTCAGCCACTGCCCCCTTCTCACCAGCGAGGGCTCCTTGCTGAGCACCACGAGGCCTCTGAGCTCCAGGCGCAGCCTGTCCCTGTGCTGGCTCGGCAGGTGCCGGGATAGCACCAACAGGGCACTGGGACCGTGTTTGCTCAGGTCCAGACACTCCAGGAGCTGAAAGGCACAGGGCAGTGGCAGGGGAGCGGGCCGGCTCCAGGCAGCAGCAGCAGCGGGCGCGGGCAGCCTCCCAGGCGGCTGCAGCTACCAGAGGCCAGAGAGCTGAGAGGCAGCTCAGCCAGGCAGCGCTGGCCATCAGGCTCACCTCCACAAAGAACGCCAGGGCAGGCAGATGCCAGCGGAGCTGCTTCCCGACGAGCAGGCTGAGCAGGTGCGAGGCCATGTGGGGACACAAGGGGGTCAAGCCACAGCGCATCTCCCTGGCAGGGGAAAAAGGCACCAAGGCCCTGAGCCGGGCGTGCAGACCTCTCCCAGGAGTGACTCACAGAGGTCCCATCTTTCCCCAGCACTCCGCAAGGGGACATGGGCCCCTTGAGTGGCAGCTGCTGCTGGGCATCCTCCTCTCCCGGCCCTTTGCAGTCTGCTCGGCCCTCCCTCGGTGACGAGGCCCTCTCGCTTACAAGCCCCGGGGACTGTGTGGGGCACTCTGGGCACGGGGCACAAACGGTGGCGGTGGCGGCTGGGAGTAGAGGATCTCACCTTGCCAGCAGGCCCGCTGCATAGTGCTGGGTGTCTGCACAGAGCAGGGTGTCCCAGAGCTGCTTGTGCTCCAGAGCCAGCAGGTTCTTTCCAAAGCCCAGTCGCGAGAGCAGAGCCTTCATGGTCTGCACTGCAAACCTGTGTGCCAAGCCAAGGCCAGGTCACTCTGGGAGCACTGGCCCTGGCCGCAAGGGTGTGGGAAGGACAGGGCGACTGGCACCTGTTGGGCTCGCTGGGAAGGCCGTGTTCCTCCCGGCACGCTCTCCAGAAGCGCTGGGTCTCCACGTCCTCTGGCCTCTGCTCCGTGGCGGTGACAATTTGCAAGAGCAGAGCCACCAACAGGCGTGGAGAATGAAGGAGGATTGCGTAGTGCCACTCGGGCATGCTTGCAATCCTCCACAGCACCAGAGTTGCCTGCAAGAGACAAAGCGCCCCGAGGCAGCGCTCAGTGCCGAGGTGTCCATGAGGCAGGGCCGGGGGTGAGAGGCAGGGGGAGCACCTGGCCTGCTGGCCCTAGCCCAGCTTTCAGCCCAGGCAGGGTGGGGAGAGCATGGAGAGCTTCTGAGAAGGTGACCTGGAGGGCCAGCGTAGGCCATCTCCAGAAACTCACAGCCAGGGCAAGGACGGCCTCGTTGTCCCCGCTGCAGAGGAAGCCGCCGTACGGTGGCTGCTCCTCTATCGTAGAGAGCAGCGCTGGAAGCACCTCCTCCACGGCTACCTCTGAGGTGCCCATGGCTCTCCATAGCAGCGCAGTGGCTCTGTGGGATGAGAGCTGTGCTTCAGTACCGTGCCCCGTGCAGCTGCGTGGGGCCGGGAGGGAGCATGGCAGCAGGCTCAGGAAACAGAGGGGCCCGAGGGTGCCGGTGCTCTCCGCCCGTCTGGCAGACCCCGCCGGACAGGCTGTACAGGGCGAGGGGCCGTACGGGCCGGTGAGCACCGAGCTCTCGAGGCACTTGTGCCCCGTACCCGTCACACGTTGGGGCACAGCGCAGGAGGCTCATCACAACGTGGGCAGGGTGTTCTTCAGTGAGGCTGACAATGGCCATTTGCAGCCCGGCGTCCACAGACTCACGGGATGTGAGTCTCTGCAGGATGGCACTCACCACGGCTTGCACCTGGAGGAAGCGGCATGGGGAAGACTTGGAGTGCTGTCCAAGGGAGCAACTTGCCCAGCTTCCCCCAAGAAGTGCTCGCCTTCCCAGCCCACTGTGATGGGGCTGAGGGGGCCCAGCAGACATGGCTTGAGGGGCCACGTGATCCTGAGAGGCCTTCAGCCCTGGCCCCAGGCTGCTGCAGAGAATAAAAACCCTTCTGGAAAAACTCCAGAGTGGGTCCAGGACTCACAGTGAGCGTGGGCATGGCCTCAGTCTCTGGGATGCCCTGGGTGATGGTGTTGGTGGTGGCCATGCCCTCCGTGGGGGCCATGTCAGCCTCCTCCCAGCCCTCGTCGGTTTCCCAGTCAGAGCTGGCAGCCAGGTCAGAGGATGCAGTGCTGGAAGCAGCCTCTGCCCGCAGCTCGCTGGGCCTGGGGTCAGGCTCGGCCATGCCCTCGGGCGCGGGGCCGGGCTCGGCCGGGCCTTCGGGCGCGGGGCCGGGCTCGGCCGGGCCTTCGGGCACAGGTCCGGGCTCGGCCGGGCCTTCGTGCTCGAGGCAGGGCTCGGCCAGGCCCTCGGGCGCAGGTCCGGGCTCAGCCGTGCCCTCGGTCGCGGGACCGGGCTCGGCCGGGCCTTCGGGCGCGGTGCCGGGCTCGGCCGGGCCTTCGTGCTCGAGGCAGGGCTCGGCCAGGCCCTCGGGCGCAGGGCCGGGCTCGGCCGTGCCCTCGGGCGCAGGGCCGCTGGTCTTTGTGCGCCGAAGGCGCAGGAACCTCCGCAGTGTCTGCAACAGAAGGGAAGGGCGGGAAGAAGAGAGGGACGTTCCATGGTCTGCTCCAACGCGGGGCCCGGCTGAGCAGTGCCAGCAGGCCCGGCCCAGGTGGGGATGGCCGCAGGTACCTGCGCTGCTCTCCGGAAGCGGCCACGGGTGGGCTCCTGCTCTTGAGTCCGGTCCCTGGCTGCATCTGCCAAAGAGCGAGCACAGCCAGAGCTGAGGGGCTGCGGGAGAGGCTGGAGAACACAGCCCAGCCCTGCGCTCCCCAGGCAGGTACAGCCCCCCGGGTGCCCAGGGCATGGAGCATGGCCAACGGGGAGGCAGCCCCAGCCCCTGTCCCATCCTGTCCATGGGCGTGTCAACAGGGATGGGATGGGATGGGATGGGATGGGATGGGATGGGATGGGATGGGATGGGATGGGATGGGATGGGATGGGGCCCAGGCCGGCTGCAGGCACCGGCCCTGCGGCCCGGCTCTGCCACTCACCATCCTGCAGCGGCTGCAACTGCTCCGGCTGTGCAGGCTGCTGCGCTGGGGCAGCTGCAGGGCCTTTGCTGTTCTTGCCCCGAAGCCCCTTGAACCGGCTGAGCAGTCTGCCCGCCATCCCGCTGTCTGACCTTGAGGGCACTTTCAAATGCCTCGGCCAAGGCCAGAGTCAGCGAATGCTGCAGTTGTGCCTTGCGGGCACCTGCAACAGAGGAGCCTCAGGAAGGCTACAGGACAGCAAGTCCTGCACTCGAGGTCTCCTGTCACAATGACAGGAGACTCCTGGTGAACGATGGAGGTCACCAAGTCCCACGGCCTGGCCACGAGGGCACCGGCCGCAGGGATGGGAGATGACTCGGAAAAGCTCCGAGTCACCGAATCCCGAGGTCTGGCCGTGAGGCCAGCCACAGGAGGAACGCCTCGGAAATGCTCTGGGTCAGCAACCAACGAGCTGGCTGTGTGGGGACACCTCACAGCACCGCTCTGTCACCTCCTGTCCCGTCGCGTGCACCGAGCACTGTGGCGTGGCTGCACCGTGCCAGCCCCTATGTCAGCGTGTGTCACAAAGGGCTGCTCAGACACGCTGTCCCTTTCGGTTCCACGGTCACCCTGCTGCACCGTGTCACAAAGGGACATGCTTCCACGTGCCCCAGGGCCACCCCCTCCCCACCCTAGGTGCCCCCGCTTGGAAGAAATCCATTGCCCCGAGTGTCTAACACAGCCCTGGACACACCACGACCCGCCAAGTGCTCGGGGAAGGACTCTCCACGGTGCCCGCACAGCCCAGCTCGGTGCCGGCCCTGGAGCAGAGCAGCGTCCAGCAAGCAAGAGGCAAATGCCTCTTGCCAAGAGTTCAAACACAGCAGATAGGGAAGATGGCATCAATGTGTGCATAAAGGCCTTTGAATTCACAGCTCTCTGAGAGGCATTTGGGGCTCTTGGCTGGACAGAGATGATCCCTCTCTGTCCTGTGCTGAAAGGGGCGGGACACACCCTGCTGCTGGTGCTTGGCTTGGTCTCTGCAGGACCAGGCAGATGCCAAAGCTGCTCCTCACAGCCTTCTCCCTTCCCACGCCCCTCAGCCAAGTGCAAGGGGCCTCAAGGACAAAAGGGGGGCAGGGAGCCAAAGGGAGACAGCTGCACCTACCTCACTGGGGGCTCCTGGGGAAGCACTTTGCTTGAGAAGCAAGCCCCTCTCTTCCAAAGGCATTTCCCAAATGTGTCCATTTCCCCAAATATGTCCATTTCCCGGGCAACACCAACACACACTTAGGAAACCCTGGCAAGGCTGAATTACTTCTGCACCTTGTAGCAGAAGCACTGCAGCTCGAGCTCATCGTCCTTCTCCCGAGTCTCTTTCCTCGTGCCCCTTGTGGCGCGCAGCCCTGGGCCCCCTAGAAACAAGAGGTGTCCGCTGCCTGTTCAAGTGCCTGAACTCCTGCCTGCGCTCACGGCAGCAAAACCAGGCTGTTCCCAGCCAGGGAGCGGAGCCCAGTTCCCGCAGGAGGCTCTTGTGAGCCCCTTCCCCACTGTGCACGCAGCACTTTTGCCTGCCTGCCCAGAACGCTCTTGGCACAGCAGAGCCCAAGCTGGCTGGCTCTGGGCTCAGCACAGCCCAGACACAGGCGCAGGAAGACACAGCGGCTGTTTTGCAGCCGTGCCCCAGAGGGATGGGAAGGGGCCCCTGCCTCTGGTCTCACTTGGTTGGGTTTCTGACTGGGTCTGAGGCAGGGGCTGCCTGATTCCCCACTTCTGGGGAGACCAGAGCCACCGGGAGCACGCCCAGCGTGCAGGCGCTGCCTGACAGCGCTGCGGCTGCTGGGACGGTCGCGCTCCCGAGTCCCAGCCACTCCACTGCCGCTGCTGCTTCTTTTGCTTTACGGCACACCCAAAGCTCACTGCTAGGCCACGGTGGTCTCTTGTCCTGCCCTCTTCCTGTCCCTGTGTAGGGATGGAGCATCGCTGTGCTTTCAGGAAGCTCTTGGTGGAAACTTCTGCCATTACAGGCTCCTTTGCCCTCGGTGGATGCCTGCACTGGAATCCTTCACGGCTGGGTTTGGAGTTGGCTCTTCTAAAAGCCAGGGTCCTTTTCCCCTTCAGCGTGCTCAGCACGTCCTTTAACTCCATGCTGCTGTGCAGCTGGAGCAGCGGGACAGGGACCTTTGCAGCCTGAGCTGCCCTTGTTCCTCTCTGCCCGTGCACGGAACACAGCGGGGAGGAGAACGGCAGCAGGGCCCTGCGTGTCCCCGGGCTCAGGTTTTGCGCCGCTTCAACTCCACGGAGACGTGAGTAAAGTGAAAAACACAAACAGTTTATTAAGGGAAAGCAAAGCGAAGGGGTGAGCTGGGAGGTAAAAAAGGGCATGGGCAGGGCCTGAGGGCTGCAGGGAAGGAGCTGCCAACAGGGAGAGAGATGGCAGGAGCTGCTGGAGCTTCGCACAGGCTCAGCTGAGAGCAGCCAGAGCCGTGCCTGGAGCTGCAGGCGGTCCCAACTGGAAATCATCGAAGGAGGCCGGTACAGGTACATCTGGTCCAGGAGACAAACGAAGTTCTGCAGATCTTCTTTCGAATTTCATCTGAATCCATGTGTTCATGGAGGATGGGCTCTCGTCTTCCCTGAGGGCTTGAAGAGCTGGAAGAGAGAGGAACAGAGCCACGGTCAGAAGCCAAATTGAGGGAATCCAAGGAAAGCCTCCTGCCAGGGCCATGCCGGCCGGCTCTCGCCATGGCCAGGAGGGAGCGGGAGACAAGGGCTTCGGGCAGAAGGTGCTGGCCACGGATCCGCCACGTGTCCCCGAAAGGTCTCCGGGCTGTGCCCCCGCCGCCCCCGGTCCGCACAGGGAGCAGAGCCCTCGGCAGCCCGGTCAGGGATTGTAGCTGCGGGGCCGGGATTTGCAGCTGCTGCCCCCCCTCCCCCGGGCGGTACTCGCTGCCACGCGGCTGCCCTGACTCACCCTGACTGAGGACCTGGAGCTCCTCCTTCTGCCCCATCATGAGCACTCCGGCCACCCCTGTTAAGACAGAGCATGTGGCGGCGCCGGGCGGCACAGCTGCCCGACACGGGCGCTGCCAGCCCTGCGGCCGCACGCCCTCCTGCCGGGCAGAGCTCGTGCCGGGCCCCTGCCGCACGCTGCCGGCCGAGGGCACGGCTGCGGGAGTGCGGCGGCAGCGCCCAGGGCGGGCGGGGCTGCAGCGGCCCGGGCGCGGCTCCCGCTGCCGGGGCAGCGGCCGGGCCGGGAGGCGGGGAGGGGCGCCGGGCTGCTGGCTCACCGAGGAACCTGACGGCCGCCTCTCGTAGGGGCCTCTGTGGGCTCCGCAGGTGCGGCAGGGCCCAGCGCAGGTGCTCGGCCGCTCGGCTCTCGTCCTGCAGCAGCTGCGGGGAGAGGCGGCAGGGAAGGCTCGGAGCGGGCTCTGCCCCTCGGCCGGGCGCTCCCTGCGCCCGGCACCGGCCGAGCCGGCGCGCACGGCCCAGGGCAGCGAGCAGCGTGGGGGATGCAGGCTGGCGGGCCCGGCGGCGGCGGCGGGCAGGGGCGCAGCTGCCAGCCCCCCGCACTGAGCACCGGGGGCAGGGGGGGCTTCTCCAGTCCAGCCTGCGGCTGGGGCTCCCGGGCTGTCCTTACCAGGCTCTCGGCGAACTTCATCCGCCGCTTCTTCCTCAGCGGCTCCTGGAGATCCCTCCTCCTCAGGAAGCGGGCGGCACAACGCAGGGCTTCGCGAGACGCCTGCAGAGCAGCAGAGAGCCGCAGGTGGCACCAGAGCCCAGGTGAGTCACACGGGAGCCGGCTCCCTGTGCCAAGGCCAGGGGAGGCTGGAGCCCGCGAGGCGCCGGGGCAGGAGGCGGCCGAGCCCCCGGCCAGGGATGCGGCAGCATCACACCAAACCTCACCTCGGCCACCTGCACGTCCTCGTGGTGCCAGCGCAAGAACAGAGGGAGCAGGCTCTGGCTCACAACTGTCGTGAGGGGATTTTCCCTCTCTTCCACTCCCAGCTCCAGCACCTTGCCGAAGAGCTGAATGGAGAGCAGCTGCACATGGCTGTTGTCCTGGAGGAAAGGAAAAGTCCTAAGCATCAACTACTCCAGGCCCACTGGGGCAAAGGCTCTAAAGTGCACAGGGCACAAAGTTTCCAGGCAGGCAGCGTCCAGTGCCCTTGGCTGGGGGCGCAGAGCCTTACCTTCTCAAAGTGTGGCAGCAGGGACTCAGCCAGCTTCAGGGCGGCGGTGCTGGGTATCTCGAGGTCTTTGTCCTGGAGCACATGCGTGAGCACAGAGAGGCTCATCCCGACCATCTCTGCATCTGGATGGGCCAGCAGCTCCACCAGGTGTTGATAGAGGCCTCGTATTCCTCCGGCCTGTGTGCAAGACCAGGCTATGCTGTGAAGCCGTGACTGGCCGCAGCACCAACAGCTGCTTGGGGCACTCGGGCAGCTGAAGCGGGAGTCGGGAGAGCTGGCAGCAGCTGCCTCTGCTGCCAAAGCAGCCAGCCAAGCCCAAAGGTCTCCCTTCCCCAGCCCCACGCTGCCAGCGCGGCTTCAGCCACTGCCCCCTTCTCACCAGCGAGGGCTCCTTGCTGAGCACCACGAGGCCTCTGAGCTCCAGGCGCAGCCTGTCCCTGTGCTGGCTCGGCAGGTGCCGGGATAGCACCAACAGGGCACTGGGACCGTGTTTGCTCAGGTCCAGACACTCCAGGAGCTGAAAGGCACAGGGCAGTGGCAGGGGAGCGGGCCGGCTCCAGGCAGCAGCAGCAGCGGGCGCGGGCAGCCTCCCAGGCGGCTGCAGCTACCAGAGGCCAGAGAGCTGAGAGGCAGCTCAGCCAGGCAGCGCTGGCCATCAGGCTCACCTCCACAAAGAACGCCAGGGCAGGCAGATGCCAGCGGAGCTGCTTCCCGACGAGCAGGCTGAGCAGGTGCGAGGCCATGTGGGGACACAAGGGGGTCAAGCCACAGCGCATCTCCCTGGCAGGGGAAAAAGGCACCAAGGCCCTGAGCCGGGCGTGCAGACCTCTCCCAGGAGTGACTCACAGAGGTCCCATCTTTCCCCAGCACTCCGCAAGGGGACATGGGCCCCTTGAGTGGCAGCTGCTGCTGGGCATCCTCCTCTCCCGGCCCTTTGCAGTCTGCTCGGCCCTCCCTCGGTGACGAGGCCCTCTCGCTTACAAGCCCCGGGGACTTTGTGGGGCACTCTGGGCACGGGGCACAAACGGTGGCGGTGGCGGCTGGGAGTAGGGGATCTCACCTTGCCAGCAGGCCCGCTGCATAGTGCTGGGTGTCTGCACAGAGCAGGGTGTCCCAGAGCTGCTTGTGCTCCAGAGCCAGCAGGTTCTTTCCAAAGCCCAGTCGCGAGAGCAGAGCCTTCATGGTCTGCACTGCAAACCTGTGTGCCAAGCCAAGGCCAGGTCACTCTGGGAGCACTGGCCCTGGCCGCAAGGGTGTGGGAAGGACAGGGCGACTGGCACCTGTTGGGCTCGCTGGGAAGGCCGTGTTCCTCCCGGCACGCTCTCCAGAAGCGCTGGGTCTCCACGTCCTCTGGCCTCTGCTCCGTGGCGGTGACAATTTGCAAGAGCAGAGCCACCAACAAGCGTGGAGAATGAAGGAGGATTGCGTAGTGCCACTCGGGCATGCTTGCAATCCTCCACAGCACCAGAGTTGCCTGCAAGAGACAAAGCGCCCCGAGGCAGCGCTCAGTGCCGAGGTGTCCATGAGGCAGGGCCGGGGGTGAGAGGCAGGGGGAGCACCTGGCCTGCTGGCCCTAGCCCAGCTTTCAGCCCAGGCAGGGTGGGGAGAGCATGGAGAGCTTCTGAGAAGGTGACCTGGAGGGCCAGCGTAGGCCATCTCCAGAAACTCACAGCCAGGGCAAGGACGGCCTCGTTGTCCCCGCTGCAGAGGAAGCCGCCGTACGGTGGCTGCTCCTCTATCGTAGAGAGCAGCGCTGGAAGCACCTCCTCCACGGCTACCTCTGAGGTGCCCATGGCTCTCCATAGCAGCGCAGTGGCTCTGTGGGATGAGAGCTGTGCTTCAGTACCGTGCCCCGTGCAGCTGCGTGGGGCCGGGAGGGAGCATGGCAGCAGGCTCAGGAAACAGAGGGGCCCGAGGGTGCCGGTGCTCTCCGCCCGTCTGGCAGACCCCGCCGGACAGGCTGTACAGGGCGAGGGGCCGTACGGGCCGGTGAGCACCGAGCTCTCGAGGCACTTGTGCCCCGTACCCGTCACACGTTGGGGCACAGCGCAGGAGGCTCATCACAACGTGGGCAGGGTGTTCTTCAGTGAGGCTGACAATGGCCATTTGCAGCCCGGCGTCCACAGACTCACGGGATGTGAGTCTCTGCAGGATGGCACTCACCACGGCTTGCACCTGGAGGAAGCGGCATGGGGAAGACTTGGAGTGCTGTCCAAGGGAGCAACTTGCCCAGCTTCCCCCAAGAAGTGCTCGCCTTCCCAGCCCACTGTGATGGGGCTGAGGGGGCCCAGCAGACATGGCTTGAGGGGCCACGTGATCCTGAGAGGCCTTCAGCCCTGGCCCCAGGCTGCTGCAGAGAATAAAAACCCTTCTGGAAAAACTCCAGAGTGGGTCCAGGACTCACAGTGAGCATGGGCATGGCCTCAGTCTCTGGGATGCCCTGGGTGATGGTGTTGGTGGTGGCCATGCCCTCCGTGGGGGCCATGTCAGCCTCCTCCCAGCCCTCGTCGGTTTCCCAGTCAGAGCTGGCAGCCAGGTCAGAGGATGCAGTGCTGGAAGCAGCCTCTGCCCGCAGCTCGCTGGGCCTGGGGTCAGGCTCGGCCATGCCCTCGGGCGCGGGGCCGGGCTCGGCCGGGCCTTCGGGTGCGGGGCCGGGCTCGGCCGGGCCTTCGGGCACAGGTCCGGGCTCGGCCGGGCCTTCGTGCTCGAGGCAGGGCTCGGCCAGGCCCTCGGGCGCAGGTCCGGGCTCAGCCGTGCCCTCGGTCGCGGGACCGGGCTCGGCCGGGCCTTCGGGCGCGGTGCCGGGCTCGGCCGGGCCTTCGTGCTCGAGGCAGGGCTCGGCCAGGCCCTCGGGCGCAGGGCCGGGCTCGGCCGTGCCCTCGGGCGCAGGGCCGCTGGTCTTTGTGCGCCGAAGGCGCAGGAACCTCCGCAGTGTCTGCAACAGAAGGGAAGGGCGGGAAGAAGAGAGGGACGTTCCATGGTCTGCTCCAACGCGGGGCCCGGCTGAGCAGTGCCAGCAGGCCCGGCCCAGGTGGGGATGGCCGCAGGTACCTGCGCTGCTCTCCGGAAGCGGCCACGGGTGGGCTCCTGCTCTTGAGTCCGGTCCCTGGCTGCATCTGCCAAAGAGCGAGCACAGCCAGAGCTGAGGGGCTGCGGGAGAGGCTGGAGAACACAGCCCAGCCCTGCGCTCCCCAGGCAGGTACAGCCCCCCGGGTGCCCAGGGCATGGAGCATGGCCAACGGGGAGGCAGCCCCAGCCCCTGTCCCATCCTGTCCATGGGCGTGTCAACAGGGATGGGATGGGATGGGATGGGATGGGATGGGATGGGATGGGATGGGATGGGATGGGATGGGATGGGATGGGATGGGATGGGATGGGATGGGATGGGGCCCAGGCTGGCTGCAGGCACCGGCCCTGCGGCCCGGCTCTGCCACTCACCGTCCTGCAGCGGCTGCAACTGCTCCGGCTGTGCAGGCTGCTGCGCTGGGGCAGCTGCAGGGCCTTTGCTGTTCTTGCCCCGAAGCCCCTTGAACCGGCTGAGCAGTCTGCCCGCCATCCCGCTGTCTGACCTTGAGGGCACTTTCAAATGCCTCGGCCAAGGCCAGAGTCAGCGAATGCTGCAGTTGTGCCTTGCGGGCACCTGCAACAGAGGAGCCTCAGGAAGGCTACAGGACAGCAAGTCCTGCACTCGAGGTCTCCTGTCACAATGACAGGAGACTCCTGGTGAACGATGGAGGTCACCAAGTCCCACGGCCTGGCCACGAGGGCACCGGCCGCAGGGATGGGAGATGACTCGGAAAAGCTCCGAGTCACCGAATCCCGAGGTCTGGCCGTGAGGCCAGCCACAGGAGGAACGCCTCGGAAATGCTCTGGGTCAGCAACCAACGAGCTGGCTGTGTGGGGACACCTCACAGCACCGCTCTGTCACCTCCTGTCCCGTCGCGTGCACCGAGCACTGTGGCGTGGCTGCACCGTGCCAGCCCCTATGTCAGCGTGTGTCACAAAGGGCTGCTCAGACACGCTGTCCCTTTCGGTTCCACGGTCACCCTGCTGCACCGTGTCACAAAGGGACATGCTTCCACGTGCCCCAGGGCCACCCCCTCCCCACCCTAGGTGCCCCCGCTTGGAAGAAATCCATTGCCCCGAGTGTCTAACACAGCCCTGGACACACCACGACCCGCCAAGTGCTCGGGGAAGGACTCTCCACGGTGCCCGCACAGCCCAGCTCGGTGCCGGCCCTGGAGCAGAGCAGCGTCCAGCAAGCAAGAGGCAAATGCCTCTTGCCAAGAGTTCAAACACAGCAGATAGGGAAGATGGCATCAATGTGTGCATAAAGGCCTTTGAATTCACAGCTCTCTGAGAGGCATTTGGGGCTCTTGGCTGGACAGAGATGATCCCTCTCTGTCCTGTGCTGAAAGGGGCGGGACACACCCTGCTGCTGGTGCTTGGCTTGGTCTCTGCAGGACCAGGCAGATGCCAAAGCTGCTCCTCACAGCCTTCTCCCTTCCCACGCCCCTCAGCCAAGTGCAAGGGGCCTCAAGGACAAAAGGGGGGCAGGGAGCCAAAGGGAGACAGCTGCACCTACCTCACTGGGGGCTCCTGGGGAAGCACTTTGCTTGAGAAGCAAGCCCCTCTCTTCCAAAGGCATTTCCCAAATGTGTCCATTTCCCGGGCAACACCAACACACACTTAGGAAACCCTGGCAAGGCTGAATTACTTCTGCACCTTGTAGCAGAAGCACTGCAGCTCGAGCTCATCGTCCTTCTCCCGAGTCTCTTTCCTCGTGCCCCTTGTGGCGCGCAGCCCTGGGCCCCCTAGAAACAAGAGGTGTCCGCTGCCTGTTCAAGTGCCTGAACTCCTGCCTGCGCTCACGGCAGCAAAACCAGGCTGTTCCCAGCCAGGGAGCGGAGCCCAGTTCCCGCAGGAGGCTCTTGTGAGCCCCTTCCCCACTGTGCACGCAGCACTTTTGCCTGCCTGCCCAGAACGCTCTTGGCACAGCAGAGCCCAAGCTGGCTGGCTCTGGGCTCAGCACAGCCCAGACACAGGCGCAGGAAGACACAGCGGCTGTTTTGCAGCCGTGCCCCAGAGGGATGGGAAGGGGCCCCTGCCTCTGGTCTCACTTGGTTGGGTTTCTGACTGGGTCTGAGGCAGGGGCTGCCTGATTCCCCGCTTCTGGGGAGACCAGAGCTGCCGGAAGCGTGCCCAGCATCTAGGCGCTGCCTGACAGCGCTGCGGCCGCTGGGACGGTCGCGCTCCCGAGTCCCAGCCACTCCGCTGCCGCTGCTGCTTCTTTTGCTTTACGGCACACCCAAAGCTCACTGCTAGGCCACGGTGGTCTCTTGTCCTGCCCTCTTCCTGTCCCTGTGTAGGGATGGAGCATCGCTGTGCTTTCAGGAAGCTCTTGGTGGAAACTTCTGCCATTACAGGCTCCTTTGCCCTCGGTGGATGCCTGCACTGGAATCCTTCACGGCTGGGTTTGGAGTTGGCTCTTCTAAAACCCAGGGTCCTTTTCCCCTTCAGCGTGCTCAGCACGTCCTTTAACTCCATGCTGCTGTGCAGCTGGAGCAGCGGGACAGGGACCTTTGCAGCCTGAGCTGCCCTTGTTCCTCTCTGCCCGTGCACGGAACACAGCGGGGAGGAGAACGGCAGCAGGGCCCTGCGTGTCCCCGGGCTCAGGTTTTGCGCCGCTTCAACTCCACGGAGACGTGAGTAAAGTGAAAAACACAAACAGTTTATTAAGGGAAAGCAAAGCGAAGGGGTGAGCTGGGAGGTAAAAAAGGGCATGGGCAGGGCCTGAGGGCTGCAGGGAAGGAGCTGCCAACAGGGAGAGAGATGGCAGGAGCTGCTGGAGCTTCGCACAGGCTCAGCTGAGAGCAGCCAGAGCCGTGCCTGGAGCTGCAGGCGGTCCCAACTGGAAATCATCGAAGGAGGCCGGTACAGGTACATCTGGTCCAGGAGACAAACGAAGTTCTGCAGATCTTCTTTCGAATTTCATCTGAATCCATGTGTTCATGGAGGATGGGCTCTCGTCTTCCCTGAGGGCTTGAAGAGCTGGAAGAGAGAGGAACAGAGCCACGGTCAGAAGCCAAATTGAGGGAATCCAAGGAAAGCCTCCTGCCAGGGCCATGCCGGCCGGCTCTCGCCATGGCCAGGAGGGAGCGGGAGACAAGGGCTTCGGGCAGAAGGTGCTGGCCACGGATCCGCCACGTGTCCCCGAAAGGTCTCCGGGCTGTGCCCCCGCCGCCCCCGGTCCGCACAGGGAGCAGAGCCCTCGGCAGCCCGGTCAGGGATTGTAGCTGCGGGGCCGGGATTTGCAGCTGCTGCCCCCCCTCCCCCGGGCGGTACTCGCTGCCACGCGGCTGCCCTGACTCACCCTGACTGAGGACCTGGAGCTCCTCCTTCTGCCCCATCATGAGCACTCCGGCCACCCCTGTTAAGACAGAGCATGTGGCGGCGCCGGGCGGCACAGCTGCCCGACACGGGCGCTGCCAGCCCTGCGGCCGCACGCCCTCCTGCCGGGCAGAGCTCGTGCCGGGCCCCTGCCGCACGCTGCCGGCCGAGGGCACGGCTGCGGGAGTGCGGCGGCAGCGCCCAGGGCGGGCGGGGCTGCAGCGGCCCGGGCGCGGCTCCCGCTGCCGGGGCAGCGGCCGGGCCGGGAGGCGGGGAGGGGCGCCGGGCTGCTGGCTCACCGAGGAACCTGACGGCCGCCTCTCGTAGGGGCCTCTGTGGGCTCCGCAGGTGCGGCAGGGCCCAGCGCAGGTGCTCGGCCGCTCGGCTCTCGTCCTGCAGCAGCTGCGGGGAGAGGCGGCAGGGAAGGCTCGGAGCGGGCTCTGCCCCTCGGCCGGGCGCTCCCTGCGCCCGGCACCGGCCGAGCCGGCGCGCACGGCCCAGGGCAGCGAGCAGCGTGGGGGATGCAGGCTGGCGGGCCCGGCGGCGGCGGCGGGCAGGGGCGCAGCTGCCAGCCCCCCGCACTGAGCACCGGGGGCAGGGGGGGCTTCTCCAGTCCAGCCTGCGGCTGGGGCTCCCGGGCTGTCCTTACCAGGCTCTCGGCGAACTTCATCCGCCGCTTCTTCCTCAGCGGCTCCTGGAGATCCCTCCTCCTCAGGAAGCGGGCGGCACAACGCAGGGCTTCGCGAGACGCCTGCAGAGCAGCAGAGAGCCGCAGGTGGCACCAGAGCCCAGGTGAGTCACACGGGAGCCGGCTCCCTGTGCCAAGGCCAGGGGAGGCTGGAGCCCGCGAGGCGCCGGGGCAGGAGGCGGCCGAGCCCCCGGCCAGGGATGCGGCAGCATCACACCAAACCTCACCTCGGCCACCTGCACGTCCTCGTGGTGCCAGCGCAAGAACAGAGGGAGCAGGCTCTGGCTCACAACTGTCGTGAGGGGATTTTCCCTCTCTTCCACTCCCAGCTCCAGCACCTTGCCGAAGAGCTGAATGGAGAGCAGCTGCACATGGCTGTTGTCCTGGAGGAAAGGAAAAGTCCTAAGCATCAACTACTCCAGGCCCACTGGGGCAAAGGCTCTAAAGTGCACAGGGCACAAAGTTTCCAGGCAGGCAGCGTCCAGTGCCCTTGGCTGGGGGTGCAGAGCCTTACCTTCTCAAAGTGTGGCAGCAGGGACTCAGCCAGCTTCAGGGCGGCGGTGCTGGGTATCTCGAGGTCTTTGTCCTGGAGCACATGCGTGAGCACAGAGAGGCTCATCCCGACCATCTCTGCATCTGGATGGGCCAGCAGCTCCACCAGGTGTTGATAGAGGCCTCGTATTCCTCCGGCCTGTGTGCAAGACCAGGCTATGCTGTGAAGCCGTGACTGGCCGCAGCACCAACAGCTGCTTGGGGCACTCGGGCAGCTGAAGCGGGAGTCGGGAGAGCTGGCAGCAGCTGCCTCTGCTGCCAAAGCAGCCAGCCAAGCCCAAAGGTCTCCCTTCCCCAGCCCCACGCTGCCAGCGCGGCTTCAGCCACTGCCCCCTTCTCACCAGCGAGGGCTCCTTGCTGAGCACCACGAGGCCTCTGAGCTCCAGGCGCAGCCTGTCCCTGTGCTGGCTCGGCAGGTGCCGGGATAGCACCAACAGGGCACTGGGACCGTGTTTGCTCAGGTCCAGACACTCCAGGAGCTGAAAGGCACAGGGCAGTGGCAGGGGAGCGGGCCGGCTCCAGGCAGCAGCAGCAGCGGGCGCGGGCAGCCTCCCAGGCGGCTGCAGCTACCAGAGGCCAGAGAGCTGAGAGGCAGCTCAGCCAGGCAGCGCTGGCCATCAGGCTCACCTCCACAAAGAACGCCAGGGCAGGCAGATGCCAGCGGAGCTGCTTCCCGACGAGCAGGCTGAGCAGGTGCGAGGCCATGTGGGGACACAAGGGGGTCAAGCCACAGCGCATCTCCCTGGCAGGGGAAAAAGGCACCAAGGCCCTGAGCCGGGCGTGCAGACCTCTCCCAGGAGTGACTCACAGAGGTCCCATCTTTCCCCAGCACTCCGCAAGGGGACATGGGCCCCTTGAGTGGCAGCTGCTGCTGGGCATCCTCCTCTCCCAGCCCTTTGCAGTCTGCTCGGCCCTCCCTCGGTGACGAGGCCCTCTCGCTTACAAGCCCCGGGGACTTTGTGGGGCACTCTGGGCACGGGGCACAAACGGTGGCGGTGGCGGCTGGGAGTAGGGGATCTCACCTTGCCAGCAGGCCCGCTGCATAGTGCTGGGTGTCTGCACAGAGCAGGGTGTCCCAGAGCTGCTTGTGCTCCAGAGCCAGCAGGTTCTTTCCAAAGCCCAGTCGCGAGAGCAGAGCCTTCATGGTCTGCACTGCAAACCTGTGTGCCAAGCCAAGGCCAGGTCACTCTGGGAGCACTGGCCCTGGCCGCAAGGGTGTGGGAAGGACAGGGCAACTGGCACCTGTTGGGCTCGCTGGGAAGGCCGTGTTCCTCCCGGCACGCTCTCCAGAAGCGCTGGGTCTCCACGTCCTCTGGCCTCTGCTCCGTGGCGGTGACAATTTGCAAGAGCAGAGCCACCAACAGGCGTGGAGAATGAAGGAGGATTGCGTAGTGCCACTCGGGCATGCTTGCAATCCTCCACAGCACCAGAGTTGCCTGCAAGAGACAAAGCGCCCCGAGGCAGCGCTCAGTGCCGAGGTGTCCATGAGGCAGGGCCGGGGGTGAGAGGCAGGGGGAGCACCTGGCCTGCTGGCCCTAGCCCAGCTTTCAGCCCAGGCAGGGTGGGGAGAGCATGGAGAGCTTCTGAGAAGGTGACTTGGAGGGCCAGCGTAGGCCATCTCCAGAAACTCACAGCCAGGGCAAGGACGGCCTCGTTGTCCCCGCTGCAGAGGAAGCCGCCGTACGGTGGCTGCTCCTCTATCGTAGAGAGCAGCGCTGGAAGCACCTCCTCCACGGCTACCTCTGAGGTGCCCATGGCTCTCCATAGCAGCGCAGTGGCTCTGTGGGATGAGAGCTGTGCTTCAGTACCGTGCCCCGTGCAGCTGCGTGGGGCCGGGAGGGAGCATGGCAGCAGGCTCAGGAAACAGAGGGGCCCGAGGGTGCCGGTGCTCTCCGCCCGTCTGGCAGACCCCGCCGGACAGGCTGTACAGGGCGAGGGGCCGTACGGGCCGGTGAGCACCGAGCTCTCGAGGCACTTGTGCCCCGTACCCGTCACACGTTGGGGCACAGCGCAGGAGGCTCATCACAACGTGGGCAGGGTGTTCTTCGGTGAGGCTGACAATGGCCATTTGCAGCCCGGCGTCCACAGACTCACGGGATGTGAGTCTCTGCAGGATGGCACTCACCACGGCTTGCACCTGGAGGAAGCGGCATGGGGAAGACTTGGAGTGCTGTCCAAGGGAGCAACTTGCCCAGCTTCCCCCAAGAAGTGCTCGCCTTCCCAGCCCACTGTGATGGGGCTGAGGGGGCCCAGCAGACATGGCTTGAGGGGCCACGTGATCCTGAGAGGCCTTCAGCCCTGGCCCCAGGCTGCTGCAGAGAATAAAAACCCTTCTGGAAAAACTCCAGAGTGGGTCCAGGACTCACAGTGAGCATGGGCATGGCCTCAGTCTCTGGGATGCCCTGGGTGATGGTGTTGGTGGTGGCCATGCCCTCCGTGGGGGCCATGTCAGCCTCCTCCCAGCCCTCGTCGGTTTCCCAGTCAGAGCTGGCAGCCAGGTCAGAGGATGCAGTGCTGGAAGCAGCCTCTGCCCGCAGCTCGCTGGGCCTGGGGTCAGGCTCGGCCATGCCCTCGGGCGCGGGGCCGGGCTCGGCCGGGCCTTCGGGTGCGGGGCCGGGCTCGGCCGGGCCTTCGGGCACAGGTCCGGGCTCGGCCGGGCCTTCGTGCTCGAGGCAGGGCTCGGCCAGGCCCTCGGGCGCAGGTCCGGGCTCAGCCGTGCCCTCGGTCGCGGGACCGGGCTCGGCCGGGCCTTCGGGCGCGGTGCCGGGCTCGGCCGGGCCTTCGTGCTCGAGGCAGGGCTCGGCCAGGCCCTCGGGCGCAGGGCCGGGCTCGGCCGTGCCCTCGGGCGCAGGGCCGCTGGTCTTTGTGCGCCGAAGGCGCAGGAACCTCCGCAGTGTCTGCAACAGAAGGGAAGGGCGGGAAGAAGAGAGGGACGTTCCATGGTCTGCTCCAACGCGGGGCCCGGCTGAGCAGTGCCAGCAGGCCCGGCCCAGGTGGGGATGGCCGCAGGTACCTGCGCTGCTCTCCGGAAGCGGCCACGGGTGGGCTCCTGCTCTTGAGTCCGGTCCCTGGCTGCATCTGCCAAAGAGCGAGCACAGCCAGAGCTGAGGGGCTGCGGGAGAGGCTGGAGAACACAGCCCAGCCCTGCGCTCCCCAGGCAGGTACAGCCCCCCGGGTGCCCAGGGCATGGAGCATGGCCAACGGGGAGGCAGCCCCAGCCCCTGTCCCATCCTGTCCATGGGCGTGTCAACAGGGATGGGATGGGATGGGATGGGATGGGATGGGATGGGATGGGATGGGATGGGATGGGATGGGGCCCAGGCCGGCTGCAGGCACCGGCCCTGCGGCCCGGCTCTGCCACTCACCATCCTGCAGCGGCTGCAACTGCTCCGGCTGTGCAGGCTGCTGCGCTGGGGCAGCTGCAGGGCCTTTGCTGTTCTTGCCCCGAAGCCCCTTGAACCGGCTGAGCAGTCTGCCCGCCATCCCGCTGTCTGACCTTGAGGGCACTTTCAAATGCCTCGGCCAAGGCCAGAGTCAGCGAATGCTGCAGTTGTGCCTTGCGGGCACCTGCAACAGAGGAGCCTCAGGAAGGCTACAGGACAGCAAGTCCTGCACTCGAGGTCTCCTGTCACAATGACAGGAGACTCCTGGTGAACGATGGAGGTCACCAAGTCCCACGGCCTGGCCACGAGGGCACCGGCCGCAGGGATGGGAGATGACTCGGAAAAGCTCCGAGTCACCGAATCCCGAGGTCTGGCCGTGAGGCCAGCCACAGGAGGAACGCCTCGGAAATGCTCTGGGTCAGCAACCAACGAGCTGGCTGTGTGGGGACACCTCACAGCACCGCTCTGTCACCTCCTGTCCCGTCGCGTGCACCGAGCACTGTGGCGTGGCTGCACCGTGCCAGCCCCTATGTCAGCGTGTGTCACAAAGGGCTGCTCAGACACGCTGTCCCTTTCGGTTCCACGGTCACCCTGCTGCACCGTGTCACAAAGGGACATGCTTCCACGTGCCCCAGGGCCACCCCCTCCCCACCCTAGGTGCCCCCGCTTGGAAGAAATCCATTGCCCCGAGTGTCTAACACAGCCCTGGACACACCACGACCCGCCAAGTGCTCGGGGAAGGACTCTCCACGGTGCCCGCACAGCCCAGCTCGGTGCCGGCCCTGGAGCAGAGCAGCGTCCAGCAAGCAAGAGGCAAATGCCTCTTGCCAAGAGTTCAAACACAGCAGATAGGGAAGATGGCATCAATGTGTGCATAAAGGCCTTTGAATTCACAGCTCTCTGAGAGGCATTTGGGGCTCTTGGCTGGACAGAGATGATCCCTCTCTGTCCTGTGCTGAAAGGGGCGGGACACACCCTGCTGCTGGTGCTTGGCTTGGTCTCTGCAGGACCAGGCAGATGCCAAAGCTGCTCCTCACAGCCTTCTCCCTTCCCACGCCCCTCAGCCAAGTGCAAGGGGCCTCAAGGACAAAAGGGGGGCAGGGAGCCAAAGGGAGACAGCTGCACCTACCTCACTGGGGGCTCCTGGGGAAGCACTTTGCTTGAGAAGCAAGCCCCTCTCTTCCAAAGGCATTTCCCAAATGTGTCCATTTCCCCAAATATGTCCATTTCCCGGGCAACACCAACACACACTTAGGAAACCCTGGCAAGGCTGAATTACTTCTGCACCTTGTAGCAGAAGCACTGCAGCTCGAGCTCATCGTCCTTCTCCCGAGTCTCTTTCCTCGTGCCCCTTGTGGCGCGCAGCCCTGGGCCCCCTAGAAACAAGAGGTGTCCGCTGCCTGTTCAAGTGCCTGAACTCCTGCCTGCGCTCACGGCAGCAAAACCAGGCTGTTCCCAGCCAGGGAGCGGAGCCCAGTTCCCGCAGGAGGCTCTTGTGAGCCCCTTCCCCACTGTGCACGCAGCACTTTTGCCTGCCTGCCCAGAACGCTCTTGGCACAGCAGAGCCCAAGCTGGCTGGCTCTGGGCTCAGCACAGCCCAGACACAGGCGCAGGAAGACACAGCGGCTGTTTTGCAGCCGTGCCCCAGAGGGATGGGAAGGGGCCCCTGCCTCTGGTCTCACTTGGTTGGGTTTCTGACTGGGTCTGAGGCAGGGGCTGCCTGATTCCCCGCTTCTGGGGAGACCAGAGCTGCCGGAAGCGTGCCCAGCATCTAGGCGCTGCCTGACAGCGCTGCGGCCGCTGGGACGGTCGCGCTCCCGAGTCCCAGCCACTCCGCTGCCGCTGCTGCTTCTTTTGCTTTACGGCACACCCAAAGCTCACTGCTAGGCCACGGTGGTCTCTTGTCCTGCCCTCTTCCTGTCCCTGTGTAGGGATGGAGCATCGCTGTGCTTTCAGGAAGCTCTTGGTGGAAACTTCTGCCATTACAGGCTCCTTTGCCCTCGGTGGATGCCTGCACTGGAATCCTTCACGGCTGGGTTTGGAGTTGGCTCTTCTAAAACCCAGGGTCCTTTTCCCCTTCAGCGTGCTCAGCACGTCCTTTAACTCCATGCTGCTGTGCAGCTGGAGCAGCGGGACAGGGACCTTTGCAGCCTGAGCTGCCCTTGTTCCTCTCTGCCCGTGCACGGAACACAGCGGGGAGGAGAACGGCAGCAGGGCCCTGCGTGTCCCCGGGCTCAGGTTTTGCGCCGCTTCAACTCCACGGAGACGTGAGTAAAGTGAAAAACACAAACAGTTTATTAAGGGAAAGCAAAGCGAAGGGGTGAGCTGGGAGGTAAAAAAGGGCATGGGCAGGGCCTGAGGGCTGCAGGGAAGGAGCTGCCAACAGGGAGAGAGATGGCAGGAGCTGCTGGAGCTTCGCACAGGCTCAGCTGAGAGCAGCCAGAGCCGTGCCTGGAGCTGCAGGCGGTCCCAACTGGAAATCATCGAAGGAGGCCGGTACAGGTACATCTGGTCCAGGAGACAAACGAAGTTCTGCAGATCTTCTTTCGAATTTCATCTGAATCCATGTGTTCATGGAGGATGGGCTCTCGTCTTCCCTGAGGGCTTGAAGAGCTGGAAGAGAGAGGAACAGAGCCACGGTCAGAAGCCAAATTGAGGGAATCCAAGGAAAGCCTCCTGCCAGGGCCATGCCAGCCGGCTCTCGCCATGGCCAGGAGGGAGCGGGAGACAAGGGCTTCGGGCAGAAGGTGCTGGCCACGGATCCGCCACGTGTCCCCGAAAGGTCTCCGGGCTGTGCCCCCGCCGCCCCCGGTCCGCACAGGGAGCAGAGCCCTCGGCAGCCCGGTCAGGGATTGTAGCTGCGGGGCCGGGATTTGCAGCTGCTGCCCCCCCTCCCCCGGGCGGTACTCGCTGCCACGCGGCTGCCCTGACTCACCCTGACTGAGGACCTGGAGCTCCTCCTTCTGCCCCATCATGAGCACTCCGGCCACCCCTGTTAAGACAGAGCATGTGGCGGCGCCGGGCGGCACAGCTGCCCGACACGGGCGCTGCCAGCCCTGCGGCCGCACGCCCTCCTGCCGGGCAGAGCTCGTGCCGGGCCCCTGCCGCACGCTGCCGGCCGAGGGCACGGCTGCGGGAGTGCGGCGGCAGCGCCCAGGGCGGGCGGGGCTGCAGCGGCCCGGGCGCGGCTCCCGCTGCCGGGGCAGCGGCCGGGCCGGGAGGCGGGGAGGGGCGCCGGGCTGCTGGCTCACCGAGGAACCTGACGGCCGCCTCTCGTAGGGGCCTCTGTGGGCTCCGCAGGTGCGGCAGGGCCCAGCGCAGGTGCTCGGCCGCTCGGCTCTCGTCCTGCAGCAGCTGCGGGGAGAGGCGGCAGGGAAGGCTCGGAGCGGGCTCTGCCCCTCGGCCGGGCGCTCCCTGCGCCCGGCACCGGCCGAGCCGGCGCGCACGGCCCAGGGCAGCGAGCAGCGTGGGGGATGCAGGCTGGCGGGCCCGGCGGCGGCGGCGGGCAGGGGCGCAGCTGCCAGCCCCCCGCACTGAGCACCGGGGGCAGGGGGGGCTTCTCCAGTCCAGCCTGCGGCTGGGGCTCCCGGGCTGTCCTTACCAGGCTCTCGGCGAACTTCATCCGCCGCTTCTTCCTCAGCGGCTCCTGGAGATCCCTCCTCCTCAGGAAGCGGGCGGCACAACGCAGGGCTTCGCGAGACGCCTGCAGAGCAGCAGAGAGCCGCAGGTGGCACCAGAGCCCAGGTGAGTCACACGGGAGCCGGCTCCCTGTGCCAAGGCCAGGGGAGGCTGGAGCCCGCGAGGCGCCGGGGCAGGAGGCGGCCGAGCCCCCGGCCAGGGATGCGGCAGCATCACACCAAACCTCACCTCGGCCACCTGCACGTCCTCGTGGTGCCAGCGCAAGAACAGAGGGAGCAGGCTCTGGCTCACAACTGTCGTGAGGGGATTTTCCCTCTCTTCCACTCCCAGCTCCAGCACCTTGCCGAAGAGCTGAATGGAGAGCAGCTGCACATGGCTGTTGTCCTGGAGGAAAGGAAAAGTCCTAAGCATCAACTACTCCAGGCCCACTGGGGCAAAGGCTCTAAAGTGCACAGGGCACAAAGTTTCCAGGCAGGCAGCGTCCAGTGCCCTTGGCTGGGGGCGCAGAGCCTTACCTTCTCAAAGTGTGGCAGCAGGGACTCAGCCAGCTTCAGGGCGGCGGTGCTGGGTATCTCGAGGTCTTTGTCCTGGAGCACATGCGTGAGCACAGAGAGGCTCATCCCGACCATCTCTGCATCTGGATGGGCCAGCAGCTCCACCAGGTGTTGATAGAGGCCTCGTATTCCTCCGGCCTGTGTGCAAGACCAGGCTATGCTGTGAAGCCGTGACTGGCCGCAGCACCAACAGCTGCTTGGGGCACTCGGGCAGCTGAAGCGGGAGTCGGGAGAGCTGGCAGCAGCTGCCTCTGCTGCCAAAGCAGCCAGCCAAGCCCAAAGGTCTCCCTTCCCCAGCCCCACGCTGCCAGCGCGGCTTCAGCCACTGCCCCCTTCTCACCAGCGAGGGCTCCTTGCTGAGCACCACGAGGCCTCTGAGCTCCAGGCGCAGCCTGTCCCTGTGCTGGCTCGGCAGGTGCCGGGATAGCACCAACAGGGCACTGGGACCGTGTTTGCTCAGGTCCAGACACTCCAGGAGCTGAAAGGCACAGGGCAGTGGCAGGGGAGCGGGCCGGCTCCAGGCAGCAGCAGCAGCGGGCGCGGGCAGCCTCCCAGGCGGCTGCAGCTACCAGAGGCCAGAGAGCTGAGAGGCAGCTCAGCCAGGCAGCGCTGGCCATCAGGCTCACCTCCACAAAGAACGCCAGGGCAGGCAGATGCCAGCGGAGCTGCTTCCCGACGAGCAGGCTGAGCAGGTGCGAGGCCATGTGGGGACACAAGGGGGTCAAGCCACAGCGCATCTCCCTGGCAGGGGAAAAAGGCACCAAGGCCCTGAGCCGGGCGTGCAGACCTCTCCCAGGAGTGACTCACAGAGGTCCCATCTTTCCCCAGCACTCCGCAAGGGGACATGGGCCCCTTGAGTGGCAGCTGCTGCTGGGCATCCTCCTCTCCCGGCCCTTTGCAGTCTGCTCGGCCCTCCCTCGGTGACGAGGCCCTCTCGCTTACAAGCCCCCGGGACTGTGTGGGGCACTCCGGGCACGGGGCACAAACGGTGGCGGTGGCGGCTGGGAGTAGGGGATCTCACCTTGCCAGCAGGCCCGCTGCATAGTGCTGGGTGTCTGCACAGAGCAGGGTGTCCCAGAGCTGCTTGTGCTCCAGAGCCAGCAGGTTCTTTCCAAAGCCCAGTCGCGAGAGCAGAGCCTTCATGGTCTGCACTGCAAACCTGTGTGCCAAGCCAAGGCCAGGTCACTCTGGGAGCACTGGCCCTGGCCGCAAGGGTGTGGGAAGGACAGGGCGACTGGCACCTGTTGGGCTCGCTGGGAAGGCCGTGTTCCTCCCGGCACGCTCTCCAGAAGCGCTGGGTCTCCACGTCCTCTGGCCTCTGCTCCGTGGCGGTGACAATTTGCAAGAGCAGAGCCACCAACAGGCGTGGAGAATGAAGGAGGATTGCGTAGTGCCACTCGGGCATGCTTGCAATCCTCCACAGCACCAGAGTTGCCTGCAAGAGACAAAGCGCCCCGAGGCAGCGCTCAGTGCCGAGGTGTCCATGAGGCAGGGCCGGGGGTGAGAGGCAGGGGGAGCACCTGGCCTGCTGGCCCTAGCCCAGCTTTCAGCCCAGGCAGGGTGGGGAGAGCATGGAGAGCTTCTGAGAAGGTGACCTGGAGGGCCAGCGTAGGCCATCTCCAGAAACTCACAGCCAGGGCAAGGACGGCCTCGTTGTCCCCGCTGCAGAGGAAGCCGCCGTACGGTGGCTGCTCCTCTATCGTAGAGAGCAGCGCTGGAAGCACCTCCTCCACGGCTACCTCTGAGGTGCCCATGGCTCTCCATAGCAGCGCAGTGGCTCTGTGGGATGAGAGCTGTGCTTCAGTACCGTGCCCCGTGCAGCTGCGTGGGGCCGGGAGGGAGCATGGCAGCAGGCTCAGGAAACAGAGGGGCCCGAGGGTGCCGGTGCTCTCCGCCCGTCTGGCAGACCCCGCCGGACAGGCTGTACAGGGCGAGGGGCCGTACGGGCCGGTGAGCACCGAGCTCTCGAGGCACTTGTGCCCCGTACCCGTCACACGTTGGGGCACAGCGCAGGAGGCTCATCACAACGTGGGCAGGGTGTTCTTCAGTGAGGCTGACAATGGCCATTTGCAGCCCGGCGTCCACAGACTCACGGGATGTGAGTCTCTGCAGGATGGCACTCACCACGGCTTGCACCTGGAGGAAGCGGCATGGGGAAGACTTGGAGTGCTGTCCAAGGGAGCAACTTGCCCAGCTTCCCCCAAGAAGTGCTCGCCTTCCCAGCCCACTGTGATGGGGCTGAGGGGGCCCAGCAGACATGGCTTGAGGGGCCACGTGATCCTGAGAGGCCTTCAGCCCTGGCCCCAGGCTGCTGCAGAGAATAAAAACCCTTCTGGAAAAACTCCAGAGTGGGTCCAGGACTCACAGTGAGCATGGGCATGGCCTCAGTCTCTGGGATGCCCTGGGTGATGGTGTTGGTGGTGGCCATGCCCTCCGTGGGGGCCATGTCAGCCTCCTCCCAGCCCTCGTCGGTTTCCCAGTCAGAGCTGGCAGCCAGGTCAGAGGATGCAGTGCTGGAAGCAGCCTCTGCCCGCAGCTCGCTGGGCCTGGGGTCAGGCTCGGCCATGCCCTCGGGCGCGGGGCCGGGCTCGGCCGGGCCTTCGGGTGCGGGGCCGGGCTCGGCCGGGCCTTCGGGCACAGGTCCGGGCTCGGCCGGGCCTTCGTGCTCGAGGCAGGGCTCGGCCAGGCCCTCGGGCGCAGGTCCGGGCTCAGCCGTGCCCTCGGTCGCGGGACCGGGCTCGGCCGGGCCTTCGGGCGCGGTGCCGGGCTCGGCCGGGCCTTCGTGCTCGAGGCAGGGCTCGGCCAGGCCCTCGGGCGCAGGGCCGGGCTCGGCCGTGCCCTCGGGCGCAGGGCCGCTGGTCTTTGTGCGCCGAAGGCGCAGGAACCTCCGCAGTGTCTGCAACAGAAGGGAAGGGCGGGAAGAAGAGAGGGACGTTCCATGGTCTGCTCCAACGCGGGGCCCGGCTGAGCAGTGCCAGCAGGCCCGGCCCAGGTGGGGATGGCCGCAGGTACCTGCGCTGCTCTCCGGAAGCGGCCACGGGTGGGCTCCTGCTCTTGAGTCCGGTCCCTGGCTGCATCTGCCAAAGAGCGAGCACAGCCAGAGCTGAGGGGCTGCGGGAGAGGCTGGAGAACACAGCCCAGCCCTGCGCTCCCCAGGCAGGTACAGCCCCCCGGGTGCCCAGGGCATGGAGCATGGCCAACGGGGAGGCAGCCCCAGCCCCTGTCCCATCCTGTCCATGGGCGTGTCAACAGGGATGGGATGGGATGGGATGGGATGGGATGGGATGGGATGGGATGGGATGGGATGGGATGGGATGGGATGGGATGGGATGGGATGGGATGGGATGGGATGGGATGGGATGGGATGGGGCCCAGGCCGGCTGCAGGCACCGGCCCTGCGGCCCGGCTCTGCCACTCACCATCCTGCAGCGGCTGCAACTGCTCCGGCTGTGCAGGCTGCTGCGCTGGGGCAGCTGCAGGGCCTTTGCTGTTCTTGCCCCGAAGCCCCTTGAACCGGCTGAGCAGTCTGCCCGCCATCCCGCTGTCTGACCTTGAGGGCACTTTCAAATGCCTCGGCCAAGGCCAGAGTCAGCGAATGCTGCAGTTGTGCCTTGCGGGCACCTGCAACAGAGGAGCCTCAGGAAGGCTACAGGACAGCAAGTCCTGCACTCGAGGTCTCCTGTCACAATGACAGGAGACTCCTGGTGAACGATGGAGGTCACCAAGTCCCACGGCCTGGCCACGAGGGCACCGGCCGCAGGGATGGGAGATGACTCGGAAAAGCTCCGAGTCACCGAATCCCGAGGTCTGGCCGTGAGGCCAGCCACAGGAGGAACGCCTCGGAAATGCTCTGGGTCAGCAACCAACGAGCTGGCTGTGTGGGGACACCTCACAGCACCGCTCTGTCACCTCCTGTCCCGTCGCGTGCACCGAGCACTGTGGCGTGGCTGCACCGTGCCAGCCCCTATGTCAGCGTGTGTCACAAAGGGCTGCTCAGACACGCTGTCCCTTTCGGTTCCACGGTCACCCTGCTGCACCGTGTCACAAAGGGACATGCTTCCACGTGCCCCAGGGCCACCCCCTCCCCACCCTAGGTGCCCCCGCTTGGAAGAAATCCATTGCCCCGAGTGTCTAACACAGCCCTGGACACACCACGACCCGCCAAGTGCTCGGGGAAGGACTCTCCACGGTGCCCGCACAGCCCAGCTCGGTGCCGGCCCTGGAGCAGAGCAGCTTCCAGCAAGCAAGAGGCAAATGCCTCTTGCCAAGAGTTCAAACACAGCAGATAGGGAAGATGGCATCAATGTGTGCATAAAGGCCTTTGAATTCACAGCTCTCTGAGAGGCATTTGGGGCTCTTGGCTGGACAGAGATGATCCCTCTCTGTCCTGTGCTGAAAGGGGCGGGACACACCCTGCTGCCACTGGTGCTTGGCTTGGTCTCTTCAGGCCCAGGCAGATGCCAAAGCTGCTTCTCACAGCCTTCTCCCTTCCCACGCCCCTCAGCCAAGTGCAAGGGGCCTCAAGGACGAAAGGGGGGCAGGGAGCCAAAGGGAGACAGCTGCACCTACCTCACTGGGGGCTCCTGGGGAAGCACTTTGCTTGAGAAGCAAGCCCCTCTCTTCCAAAGGCATTTCCCCAAATGTGTCCATTTCCCCAGATGTGTCCATTTCCCGGGGAACACCAACACACACCTTAGAAACCCTGGCAAGGCTGAATTACTTCTGCACTTGTAGCACAGGCACTGCAGCTCGAGCTCATCGTCCTTCTCCCGAGTCTCTTTCCTCGTGCCCCTTGTGGCGCACAGCCCCTGGCCCCCTAGAAACAAGAGGTGTCCGCTGCCTGTTCAAGTGCCTGAACTCCTGCCTGCGCTCACGGCAGCAAAACCAGGCTGTTCCCAGCCAGGGAGCGGAGCCCTGTTCCCGCAGGAGGCTCTCGTGAGCCCCTTCCCCACTGTGCACGCAACGCTCCCACCTGCCTGCCTGAAATAAGAAGGGCAGGAGACTTTTTCTCCTTTTAATGCCTTTAATAAAACTGATCAGCATAAGATTGAGAAGCTTGATGGGTCTGCAGTCTCTGTTGTCTCTCCCAGGGTGACTCAGAGGAGCAGAACTAGAGGTCCAGTCCTCGTCGGAGCCTGTTGAGCGTGATCCAGATGTTGATCTCTACAGCTTCTCTCTCCATGTCCTGGGTTTGAGAAGATTTTCTTGCTCAGGGTGAGGGGCAATGAAGGCTTTTAGCATCTCTGCAGGCTCAGCACTCTGTTCCTCATGCCCAGACATCACTCCAATTTCCCAACTCTATATTGGCTTGTTGTTTTGGCGGTCTTCTCAGTAAGTTTGGAGTAGTAGTTTCTCATGGCACGCTGGTCCTGAGGTTATTTTGCGTGCCCCCCTCCTACCTCTCGTCCCTTCTCCTCACTGTCTGGGGAGGTCTTCTCCCTTCACTGTCTCGGGAGAAGAGCCATTAACTTAGCCCTAGCCAGGGTCTTTACTGATACAAAAAAGAACCATTAACGACAACGACTTGTAATTCTCATAACAAACAGGAAGCACTTTAGCAGCAACACTGGTCTGACTAGTTTTTGTAACCTTTTTCTCACAAAAAAAATTGACATATTTTTTGTTTATAACACTGCCCAGAACGCTCTTGGCACAGCAGAGCCCAAGCTGGCTGGCTCTGGGCTCAGCACAGCCCAGACACAGGCGCAGGAAGACACAGCGGCTGTTTTGCAGCCGTGCCCCAGAGGGATGGGAAGGGGCCCCTGCCTCTGGTCTCACTTGCTTGGGTTTCTGACTGGGTCTGAGGCAGGGGCTGCCTGATTCCCCGCTTCTGGGGAGACCAGAGCTGCCGGAAGCGTGCCCAGCGTGCAGGCGCTGCCTGACAGCGCTGCGGCCGCTGGGACGGTCGCGCTCCCGAGTCCCAGCCACTCCGCTGCCGCTGCTGCTTCTTTTGCTTTACGGCACACCCAAAGCTCACTGCTAGGCCACGGTGGTCTCTTGTCCTGCCCTCTTCCTGTCCCTGTGTAGGGATGGAGCATCGCTGTGCTTTCAGGAAGCTCTTGGTGGAAACTTCTGCCATTGCCCTAGACATAAATTTTCGAGAAGAAAAGAAACACCTCACTTATAATTTTCTCCTGGAATCAAAAATATCGGTAATGGTTAATATTCATTTGACTTTGGAAAGAAAAAAATCTTACAAATAATAAAAGAAAAAGTAGAAAATTTGTTGGTTCACATAAATTTGAAAACATCACTAGGAAAAATGCATTTATGAATTTTTTTTTTTTATCTTTTAGTGAAATGTTCCTTTTATGTCCAATATATATCCACATTTTCTGGTGTTATCTAAGTGTCTTGTGTTACTAAATTGTTTTTCTTTCTTTTATTTAAAAAATGTATATAATGCACAGGCAATTTAGGAATAAAAGGACTATTTAAGTGTCTATTTAAGAGGACTTTTTAAGTTTGGGATGGATAAACTCCGTTCATAAGCATTCAGATTCTTTCACCATCTTAATTCCCTATTAAATGTTATAGAAAGTTAAACCTCAATACTTGATGCCACTAAATACATTGTAGTTTATATAGAGAGATCTTAAACAAAAACTATATGAGTGAACCATATAGTTTTTGTTAAAAATAACCATATGAGTGAAAATGCAGGATTGCCTTTACTGAAATCGAAAATGTTTAAGGCAATACTCTTCAAAATAAACCAGTGGAAGTAGGAATGCAGCATGTTACATGCAGAAGCAGTGGCTAGGTGCTGGAAAGAGCAGTGTGCTTGTTCTGGAAATGCTGTATTTACTAACACTACAAAGAAAAGAAATTCCTTCTAACATGATATCTAAGGAAATTCAGGGTAATACTCAAAGAAATTTTAGACTTTAGATTAATTTTAGAGTTCCTTCAAAAAAGAAGTTGAAAATATATTCTTTTAAGAAAAAAAAGTATATCAGATACTTTTTATTGAAAAAGTTAAATTAACATATTCTATGGGAATCTGTAAAAAAGGTTTAAATTTGTATAGACATTTAATTGTGTATTTTTGCATACTTCTCATGAAACAGCTGATTCATGGTAACTGGTTAGCATGCTTAAACTCTTGTACCTAAACCTTACTGCATGATTCATTAGTTTTATTACTGTGTGAAAGTATTTGATTCATTCCAGTTAGTGCTCATACATGAATAATATAAGAACTTTGAGTGAACTATATCGGAGAAAAAATTTCGATTATATGCACTATGAGACAAGCAGAATGTTTGACATAGGATGGTGAGATGTTCCTATCACACAGACATCCATCATTATTATTGGTGATCCAGAGTACATGAGATCTTTATTGCACTGCTAGCATCTGTTTTATCATCACATTATTATTTTTGAATCTTCTTCCCACAGCAGGTCTTTGTTCCACAACAGTTATCAAGGGAAGTGGAAAACCTCAATGTATTGTATCATTCCAAGAGCTCTCTTTAACTGGAATGGGAACAGACAGAACATTGAGTCTGTGGAGGATCAGAGGAGATCCTTCACCTGTGAAACTTTGTTAGGTGACATGCTTCTTCATAATTAAAAAGCAAACTGTTTGCCATGAGAGATTATACCAGTTTTTCACTTCATAATTAGTTTAAATACAAAGCCGGAACAGTAATACAAAAACAACTGTATAGGATTTTGAAGGCACAATTGCTTTTGCCACTAAATGTATTGAAAGAAGCAAGGGAGATTTTTAAGATGCTCAAAGCAGGATCAGGTTAGGGACACATTCACCTTTTGTTTTAACAAGGAAGATAACTTGGACTATAGGGCTGTTTTTTCACACCTTTGAAGAAAGGGACATTCTGAATTTAAGATTATTAATGATCATATTTATGTAATTAGAACATAAACAGCTAAGCTATGGTATGAACTGGATACACATATTTGATTTACTGAATGCTTCTCCTGCAAGAAAAGACTCAAATATTACTACTTCTTTCAGAATTTCTGAAACATTTAAATCAGCAGTGGTTTTCATTCATTTTACAAAAAAATATTTCTTCATTCCTTGTAACAGTGGTGGAGAAAGTCTACTTACCAAGTTCCAGGATTCAGCTGAGGTCTCTGGAGTCTGGTATTTGCCGTAGGCTTGCTTCCAAAACAAGTTCTCACTGGTTTTAGAGAGGTAAAGAGGAGAGGCATACTATCCATTGAGGTAACAAATGATGGCAGAAGCTCTTTTCTAGGGATGAAAGCAATTCCAGACCTTACCAAAGTTTCAGGAAGAGTTCTTAAAAAAACAAAATCAACAAATTAGTTTATTTCATACAGTTCCTGCAGTCCCATTTCAGGTATACTTTTAAGTTGAAAGTATTAAAATTTCTACAAAAACTTGTAGATGCTACCACTCTGATTATATACTTTTTTTGCAATTTCTAATATATATTACAAAATTCTTCATTTATCTTTTCCAGGCTCTGTCATCTTAAATTGCTTTGTAGGTCAGCAATTTAATACTGAATATATATGTGAATAAATATATGTGCTTGGATTCATGTCTGTTGGAGGCTGAGGTCAACAAAAGTTGTTGCTGCCATCCCTATACTACACACAATCTGTGGGGGATGTGAGAGTTACATCTGAGCACCCAATGGAACGATGAAAACAGCTACCTGAAGCATCATCACAGAGAAACATTGCAGAGAAGGATGGTACAGTACTGATGATACTCTGTTTTCCTATTTGTTCTATAATTTTTAAAATGAAACTCTGGGTCTCAGGAATTGATGTAAGAGTTACTTCTGATGTAAGGCTACTTCTTGCATAACCTCTCCTTCCATCTAAGTAACTTCTCAGAAACATAAGCCTGAATCATCCTCATTGTTAGCATAGACTAGATTCAGCAAAATATGGTCCCTGATGTTGGTTGTTCCAGACCACACTGCAGAAACCTGGGAACCTGGGATTCCAGCTCTCTGAAGGACAGATCATGGCTTAAGCATCTCCACATCTAAGTCTTGGCAATCTGTCCTCACATCTTCAAATACCACTTTGAAGTAAACCCTGGCCCAGGAGCAGAGCAGAAATCTGAAGTCCACTGCAGGACTGAAAAGACCCAAAAAGAAAGAAAGAGGATAATTTTCTGTTCTCACACCATGGACACAGATAGCTTTGGTCCTTTCCATGGTCTGGGCCATGCTTGTGTTCTTCCTGGATATGTGATCTCTTCAAAGCTGAGTGTGTTTTCAGAGGATGCTCCTGGATTTCACCCCAGCTGGCAGCAGGGCAACTATGAGCAACTGGTTCCATTTTTGTGCAAGAGCACCCAGCATTTATGCTCTCACTGAAATTACAGCCTGAGCAAGAGTTGGGTGTTACATACCTGTCACTGTGCTTTTCTTTCCAGTAGGCCTGCATGCTGCAAAAAAAAGAAAAGTTAGTTAATTCTTGAGTGACAGTTTGATAATATTTCTGCATTTTTTTTAAATTCACCTAGGTCTAGCTTATTTTCTCACAGATAATTGCTGTAGTTATAAACCTTTATCAGCTGCCAAATGTGGCCAAAGCAACCACCAATCTCATCAGAGTGCAATTCACTGACACAAATCCAAGCAGCTGCAAATATTCTGCAGTCATAGTTCTAGATGCCACTGTTCATGTATGATGTCTTATCTTTAAGGATTATAGCCACACTCCTTGGAAAATTGCAGTCAAAGAAGAAAAAGCAATTAAATATGCTGTTTTTCAAGCACTGCAACTGAAGACAGCTCTGGGCTAGCGTCTTCCCCCCAACAAGAACTTCCACTCTTGAAAGTCTCTTGCCTTTTTTTTTTCTGGTTTGATGTCATAAATCAGACACCCAAGAGACAGAGAGGAACTAGGACAGATTTTTCAAATGCAACAAACAGAGCAAATGTAGCTGGGTGTCTCAATGCCGATTCTCAGTGCCCCAAAGATTAGAGAGCAACACTTTTTCTGAACTGGCACAGAGAGGAGGGGAAGGGGGGAGCCAGGGGGAAAAAATAAATAAGTATTTATCTGTAATTCCTTTTAGTTCAGCTGAAGATGTTGCCATGGCAACTCCCGGCAGAGGAGATGGAGCACTGGACCTGACAGTTTCTGGGAGCTGGTTCAGGAACAGCTGAATCATTTCCTGTGATATTCAGAAAGGGGAGAAAAAATATAAAAAATGTTTTATTTACTTGTATTTCCATAGTAAAACTCAAAGCTGTAAGTTATCAGCTTTGCCTGCCATAATATCTATTATCTTCACTCATTATTGCTAAGTCACTGTCTCTGGAAGAAAAACGGAGTGGAAAAATCAGTGGACAGCAATTGAAAGCTTTTATGCTGCTGCTCATTCTCTACACACTAAGAGTGATTTTTGACCAGTAAATATTGGTATTCCTGAGAACTGGCACATGGTCCTGCTGTGGTAGTTGTTAGACTAACTGTCAGATGATTTGAAACTTTATGGCTTATATAGTACAACCTTTCAGAAATGAATATGTACATATTTTCTGAGTAATGAGGGGAAAAAGCTTATCATTGTTCCTAGGGATATTCTGTAGTAGTACACCAGCTCCAAATACAATCCAATTAAAAAGGCAAGCAGCAGTACACTTATTTGTGGTTCAAAAAGCATTCTTACCTTTCTATGTGAATTAAAGTGTGAGCAGAAGACTTGAAATTATTAATTCATAAGATCAATGGGAGATGGAGCCTCTAACCATTAATACCAAACATTGTATTAGCCCAGCCAGGCTTCAAAGTAAATTAAATACGTAATGTGAAAATTGCTTTGGTGAAAACTAGCAAGAAAGCATGACCCTGAATGTGATAACTGAAATCAGCTGAATTCTGGAGAATAAGCTACCTAAACATATTCTAAGGGCAGAAAAGTTCCAGTAAATTTGTAGAAGACCCAATGATATCCTTACTACAAAGATAGAGAAACTGTTCACTTAGATGTTTAACCTGACTCTTCTTAATCTCCATCAGATTAATTTTAAAATATAGAAGAATCACTTCAGAAAAATACAAAAGATTTTGTCAGAGACTGTTTCACCTGGTGGCCTCTCAATGCTAACAGTTAATATGGCCTAATAAAAAGATATTTAATTGTTATATGTCTAATTAGTCTGTTGCTATTAATAATCTCCTGGTAGATTTTGAAATTTTATTCTTTTGCAGAAGATGGTCTCTAATATTTGAGTTCTAAAAGTTCAAAAGCTCTTGTAAGGATCTGAGAAAATTATAAATACGACTCTCCCTTTTTCCTATTAACTACTATAAGAAGTGGGCAGGAATCCTGGATATGTAACAGTATATCCTGGGATAGCTACTTATATTCCAGTAAAAGAACTTGTAAGAAAAACATGTAAGAAATTTCAGTATCTATATTCTCCTTTTACTTTTTTTTTTACTTCTGCAATGATCAAAAAGCAGACAGGAGGTGTAAATAATTCCCTAGTGGAAAGAAATTACTTTGCCATGGTATTTATCAGGTTTCTTTAGCTCAAAGTTCATTAGCAGCAATTGCTGTCCTAAGAATGACTGCTATGGAAGTATTCAACCTATCTGCCTTCTTCAAGGGATGTATTATGCTCCTGCTTAATTAATTTGGTACCTTTTCCTAAACCCAAATTAAAACAGGAGCTCAAGCATGAAAAAACCCTCATGTGTGGAGCAACAATGTAGATAGTTGACTCTGGATTCTCAAACTCCTCTTTCCATACCCCACAAATGAATGCAGAGAGTTTATTTCTCATATATATACAACTTAGAAATTTTGAAAGGAAGTCTCTATGCCTCAGCTGCAGTACAGACATTGAACTTAATATTTCTCCTCCATTTTTGAGCACTTTCAGGTATATATTTTTTCAATTTCTTGCTTTTGTAACATGAACTACTAGTCTTGAACAGGAAAAGCAACAAAGAGAAACTGCATTTCACATTGACACATCTTTTTAAATGTCATGTGACTGCCAAATCATAAAACCATAGCATTGTTTGGGTTGAAAGGGAACAGTGAAGATCATCTTGTTCTAATCCCCCTGCTATGGGCAGGAACACTTTTAACTACAGCAGGTTGCTCAGAGCCCCATCCAACCTCGCCTTGAACTCTTCCAGGGATGGGGCTTCCACAACTTCTCTGGGCAACAAGTTTCAGTGCCTCACCACCCACACAGGTGAAAAATCTAATCTAAACCAACCCTCTTTCAGTCTGACACCTTTCCTCTTGTCCTGTCACTACATGCTCTTGTGAATTGTCTCACTCCATCTTTCCTGTAAGCTCCCTTTCAGGTACTGAAAGGTCACAATTAGGTCACCTTGAAGCCTTTTCTTTTCCAGGCTGAGCAATCCCAGGTGTTTCAGCCTTTCCTCATAGGAAAGGTGCTCCATCCCTCTAATCAACTTGGTGGCCCTCCTCTAGCAGGTCCATGTCCTTCCTGTGCTGGAACCCCAGAGCTGGCTGCAGCCCTGCAGGTGGGGTCTCACCAGAGCAGAGCAGAGCAGAGGGGCAGAATCCCCTCCCTCCCCTGCTGCCCACGGGGCTCTGGATGCAGCCCAGGACACCTTTGGCTCTCTGGGCTGGGAGTGCCCATGGCTGGGTCATGTCCAGCCTCTCGCCCACCACCATCACCAAATCCTCCCTGGCAGGGCTGCTCTGGATCTGTGCATCCCCCAGCCTGTGTTTATACTTGGGGTTGTCCCAGCTCAGGTGCAGGACCCTGTACCTGGTTTTGTTAAACCATGTGAAATTCCCAAAGGTCACTTCTCGAGCCTGTCCAGGTCCCTTTGGATGGCATCTCATCCTTCAGGAGTGTTATCTGCACCACTCAGCTTGGTGTCAGCAGCAAATTTTTTGAGGGTGCACTCAATCCCTTTATGTTGTTAACGAAGACATTAAATATCACTGGTGCCAATACAGACCCCTAAGGGACATTTATCAAGAGGTCAAGAATAACAGCTGGGATGATTTTCAATTGTAAGATGCTTGCAATTTGGTAGCCTCAAAGGAAATCTTTCTACATAGTATTATTACTACATAATTTAAAAGAAACTTAAATGAAGACCAGAAAATATAAAGAGGAAAAAAGGAATGCCTACCACATTCAGAATTTACAGATTGATATTTTGATACTTAAATTGGTCCATCAATATCAGAGTTGTGTAATGGTTGCAACTCCACAAACACAGAGGCCACCATATAAAGACTAGTGTTTGACAATGAACCAAACCTTCAAATTTTTCACAGAGGTGGCAAACTGTATTCATAAAATATCAATTGCATGTCATATCCTACTTGAGTGCAACTGTAAGCTTATGACAGTATGTAATTACTATCATCAACTATCTATTCATATTCTTTCCAATTAAATGTGAATTTGGTTGTTTGAGAGCTTGATTGATCTAAACAAAAAGATAGATACCCAATCTTACATGTTTATTTTCATTCCATAAGCAGGCAAATTTCACTTTATGAGCAATGATCTCATGCTCCTACATGTGCTTTCATTATTCTCCCTCACACTGTGTCAGACCTTCCAGACAGAGGTATTTATTGGACCTACATGAAGGAATTGATGCAGACTACAATCAAAAGAGAATAAATCATATCTACCTGTAATAGTCTCAATAAGTACCATTTTGAAGGATCTGATTTATTAATTCCTCTAATTTATTCCTCTTAAATAAATTAATCTATCTGGGAAACACATAGTGTTGCATTCTACATGTAGCAATGGTTGTTTATGAGTATTTCACAGTAGTAACAGGAAAAGAGTTAAATAACCTTCCATAGAAAGCTGCAGTATTTAGATAAACAGCTTTAACATTACCTGTAAGATGGATTTTAGAAAAGGAAAGAGCTGTTTCTAAATAAAAGAGAACACCTTTGAATTATTAAAGGGAGAGGTTTGACTCAAGTGTCTTTTGTCTTTGTACTGAGTCAGAGGAGCATTTACTTCATCCGAATCTCCAGCATCAGAGAGAGCTTTTAACAGTGGAAGTTATTTATTGTGAGGAAGTTTCTTTAACAGTTTTTAGCTAAAGAACAGTGCTACACTGAGCAGAAACTGAAAAATTTTCTCTTCACATCTTGCTTTAATTTCTGTCTCTCTCCACTGTTATTCTTACATTACCTCATAAATAATTGACAACAACCCTATGAATTACTGACTGCACAATTGTTGCCTCTTTGGTACTGGTACTTTTCATCTAATGAAGTTCTGACTTTTACAATTTGCCACTAGTTGTAAGAAATATTTTTAGTTCAAGGTTAATTTTAGAGATATAAGTTTAACTTCATTCTTTATAAGAACCAGAAAAAGGAAAGCAAGATGTGGAAAATTATTTGAATTTAAGTGGTTTTCAAAAGATTTAGACATTTCAAATTAAACATACCTATAAAATATACAAATGAGAGAAAAAAAGGAAATGTACAAATGTCAATTACATGTGTTTTAATAATATTATTGTAGTTTCCCTGATTTAGTGGTTTTGGATCTATGACAGTCCCCAAAGTGATCATTATTGTAGCTATAAAGTTGGTACAATAGGTACCAACAAAAGGTATGGAAAAATAAAATAATTTACACTTAAACAAATGCAAACCACATATGAATAACTTTTGAAAATACAGTTATTAAAATATAGGAATTTAAATCAATATATTTTGGGCTCTTTGTCTGCTCTACTCGTGGCAGAGCCTTCAGTTATAGGATCACTAATTTTTTTACGGTTTCACATATAATGCTGAAACCTGTTTCACAAAATGCAAGCTTTTATATTTGTAATAGACTCATATTTTTGTCCTTAAAACTGATAGTTAATTTTATTCAACCTAATTTTCTTTCATTAATCATAAAACAGAAATTTATATTTGACACTACTCCATTCATGTTTCCTGAACTAAGAATTCCATAATCTACAAGCCAAGACTTCTCTGGTGTGCAAAATAAGTCTGTCACAAATGAGAGGATACACAGCTCATAACAGATCATTCCATCAATTCTGTCAGACTAAAATATTTCATTTAATGACCAAGCACCAGATTTTAATATAGAGAGGCTGTAATTGGTTCTAAATTTCTGAATCACACATTGGTTCAGTTTAGTTTAAAGACCTGTCTTAATGTGTGCTGCTGAATCGTTCTTATATAAATTGTGATATTAGAGCAGCTATTCATTGTAAAGTGCAATCAGAAATGCACTTTTTAGGTAAGAATCACAAGTGCATTTCCTAGGAGTGTCATGTCATAATGCTCTGTAAAAGAAACACTTTGAGCTTAGAAGAAAGGACTTTAGAAGAATAAAAATGGAGGAAATAAAAAAGCAAAAGGAAATGCAGTGGCATCAGTATGGGGTTGATGATTCAGTCTGCATCTGTTTCTTGATGAGACTTAGATGGCCTTGCCCTTAGTCATCAGAATTTGGGTGAAAAGGAAAAAACTGGCTGGTCAGTTTGCAAAATTTCCCTATGATTGCTACTGAAATGTCTAATTCTAGAGACTGTGTTTGTGTCAGGAACTTTTAGGCTCCCAGCAGCAATAGGTAAACATGAACCTAGATTTTTATTTGTGAGCTTGCCCAGTCATATCTAATCAAGCATAAATACCAGGAGAATAGTCTTGTGTAGTCAAACACTTTAATAAGCTTATTTGATTTTGAAATCAGATAGGTAAGTGAAGGTCAGAATGAAAAGCAGGACTTCGGAGGAAGAATTTTTTTTGGTAAGTATTCTCAGGATCTACTAGAACCTTTGTAACCTTTGTAGATGTTTGTGTCTTTTTCCATGCTGCAATCAGGTCTGATTCCTCACAATGTTCTCAATCCCACAGAATTCAGATTTATATTAAGGAAAAATGCACTCATTTATGTAATAAACATGTTATAACTCCCCCTTCTCTTGTTTATCTTCCCTTATTTCATGCTTTGGTTTCAAGAATGATCATGTAAAAAGTCTCTCCATTTACAACTGATCCTGGGTTTGGTTGGATAGCATTAATGTCCTTCAGAGAAGCCCATATGCTGCTGTATTTTGGCTTTGTGCCTAAACCAGTGCTGAAAATACACCAGTTAAGAGCTTTGGCTGTTACTGAACTGTGCTCATGCAGCATCAAGGTCTTCTCCTTCTCCCACACTGCACTCCACATGAGTAGGCTGGGAGTGGGAAAGACTAGAAGAGACAAAACCAGGACCCAACGTGATCAAAGGGTTATCTTAAAGTCTCCCATCCCATCCCATCCCATCCCATCCCATCCCATCCCATCCCATCCCATCCCATCCCATCCCATCCCATCCCATCCCATCCCATCTCATTCCATATGATGTCATCCCTCACAATAAAAGCTCAAGGAAAGGATGGGATGTGGGGGTATATGTTTGGTTACAGTTTTTTTCCAGGTAACCATTGTGAATACAGAGGTCTATCTTTCCCAGATGTGGCTGGACAACTGTGTGTTAATAAGAAGTAGAGAAAAGTGACTTTTTTCATTCTTTGCTCAGTTGTACATCCTTTGCTTCACTTTATCTTGATCAATGAGATTTCTTGACCTCTTTCTCTTTTTTCCCCATTCCAGAGCAAATGGAAGCGAGTGTGATCTCAGTCAGTTTTGGGCTACCCAGTGTTCAGAGTAGTGATACTGTAGATAGTCCAGCAAAGGTGGCCCCTGAGATGGCTAAGAGAGGGGAACATCTCTCCTATAAGGAAAAGCTAAAAGAGCAGGGGCTATTCAGCCTGGAGAAGACAAGGTTCAGTGAGGAATCTTATCAATGTATGTAAATACCTGAAGGAAATGTGTAAAGAGGAAGCCAGGCTCTTTTCAGCAGTGCCCAAGCACTGTGGGCAAGCTGCAACGGACATAAACTAAAATCTCCTAAAGGAGGCTCTCTCTAAAAGTCAGGTAACACTTTTTATTTGTGAGGGTGACTCAGCACTAGCACAGTTTACCCAGATAAGTTCTAGGATCTCCCTTCTAAGACATATTTAATAGCCATCCTGGGAAAAAGGCTATAGGTGGCCCTGCTTGAGCAGAGCGTTTGTACCAGGTTTCCTCCATAGGTCTTCTCTATCCTCAGCCAGTCTGTGATTTTGTGAGTGGCTGTGTTGGTGTCTGGCTGATAGCTGGGTCAACCCACCACAGCCTCTTTGAATTCTTAAATGCACAAAAACTTACAGGAATCAGTGGGGGCTGAAAGAAGCTATACATCATCAGGAATTTCAGAGAAAATTCTGATGTTGTAGAACATGAGTCTTTATGAAATAAGGCAGGAGAAAGGACTTTCCTTACCTCCTCAACTAAAGTTATCTGCATACTTGGATTTCTATTAATTGCCATATTTTTTTGTTACCATGAAATATTTTCTGTTTCAGTGTGGGATATGATTTTCTTTTCCTGTTCAGTTATGTGCAGCTTGCCTAATCAGTTCCCTGCTGGAAGCAGATCTTCAAGTTGCATACCCTGGTTCTGATTCACAGCTCAGTTTCAGGAACTTAGTCTAAAATATTTAGGCTTCCTACTGGTTATATGGACAAAATTTAATATCTTGTGGCCAATGGGATCTAACTAGATCTCTGTCCCCTTACAGCCCTAAGATCTAGGAAATAATTTTCTGGCATGGAGTCGCAGAGGAAGACTGGAGAATAACTCCAATTAAAAAAAAAGTTATTATAAAGACTTAGAATCAATTACAATCAGCTGGTTTGTGGCCATGTATGGCAAATAACCGGTACTGCCATAGATATGAGACAGTTATTACTCTCATCCTTTGGAAACATAATAGGAATAGACTGAGGAAATAGAAGTGTCTCTGCTTTCCTGGCAGAAGATTATTGCACCTACACCAAAAATATCTATTTCTTCACTTTACTCCACTTAGTTAGCTCTGTTGAATTGCCCACTTTCCTGATTTTCCTGACCTCTTGCTTTTACATGCATAAAGTTACTTTGGGAAAACCTGTCTCTTCCACTGGGAAATCAGCAGTGGCAAATTAACCACTATTTGGCAACCTTTTACAGATGGTGGTGCCAGCAGAATTTCAGCCTAAGTCAGTAAGAACAAGGCAATTTAAAAACATTAAAAATGCATTGACAGCAAAGAAATAAAAGCAGGCACTCAGGTACAAGCCAGAATAGTTAAAAAGCTTTTGGACAAAAACAGGCTTTTTGTTTTCTGTTAAACACCTTATTTTGCACAAAGAACTCTGTAAGTAAAGAAAGGCATAGGAGTGTATTCTCTACTCAAGATATTTTTTGGGAAAGAGGGTTTTAATATTTTTGTCTGATATAAACTGATATCAAAATAAATATTCAAACCAAATGAATTCATTACTAATTTTTATTTTATTCATGATGATTTCAGGTCTCGTCTATCATTTAACAGTCTTCTGAAAGCTATTGTCTCTCACACACAGACATAAGAATTTCATCCACATTTGCAGAGCCATCCATTATACATGAAGAGCTGTGCTGTGACTACTATGGGGGAAGGGATTAGCAAGTGTGTAAGGCAGTTCTATAAATATTTGTCCTGAACTGGGACCTCATTACGGTGTTTACTACAGAAATGTGAAATACTAGGCTTTCTGCCCATTGGCTCCTTTAGGAATGCATTTACTGCTGGTCTTAAAAAGTCCTATTTTTTTTCTACATTAATACTACTCTAATGTGGATTTTAAGTAATTTCCATCTTTTTGAAATTATGGAATTCCATCAGTTAAAAGTGTGTATAATATATGAATATGTAAAACCCAGAAAAATTATTTAATATCTATAATAGATGTGATAGATTAAGAGTTGATAAATCATTTATGAATGAATTTTGCTTTCTTGACAACATAGGTGATTTCAGTGTTTCCAAGCGCAATAATTTTTTAAATGGTTGCTGGCAGGCAATTTATTAGGATGTTTACTCGGTATTTAAATTTCCCATATTTAGCTGGGTCATCTGCTATCTTTGATTTGAAACATAGAGGGAATAGGTAGCAGGATAAAATTGCTTATCTCTGATCTTTTGAGAGTTGTTTCAATTTCTGGTGAGATACATGAATTTTCTGATCCATAAATGTATGTTACCATAGAACAACCTGGTCATTGCACTGCAAGTTAGAATTTTTTGTGTGAATATATCAGAAAAAAGCATAAATCTTAGTTGTGGGAGGAAACATTATAACTTACACAGAGTCTGTCCTGCAGTCCTCTTTTATTCATGTTTTCTGTTGCTGATTTTTTTTTTTTGTTTAACATTTCTAAAGTTGGTTCCTGGTATATTGATTAGAGACAATGCTCATACACTTACTCAGCCTTAGTTTTACCAAGATAAGCCAACTGGGCCTTTTTAGTTTTCTCTCTCCCTGCCACCAGGCACCATTCTAGGTCTTTTTAAAAGCAGTTCCTTGAGAGTTCAGTCTTTCTTTAAGTGTCATGACCAGCTTTTCATAGGATTTTCTCAATAAGCTCCTTGCACCACTTTTTAAGTTAGTGGTATGCCTCAGAACAGCTACATAGGCAGAATGAGGGGAAATATCCCTATCTACCTTTTCCACAGCCTTTGCATAGCAATAGGTCATAGTCTCACATAGACAAATCACTTACAGTCATCTTTTAATGTTCCTTTGACATTTTTTGCTGGCTAGCCATGACTTTATTGCAGAAATTCATATCAGTCATTGAATATATGACCTTTTAATTATGATACTCCATTTGTATAATTCTCACCTACAAGACACCCAGTTTTTCCTGTAGGATATTTTCACCTTCTTTTGTACCAGTTGTAGTGCTATTATTTGATTTAAAGAACATTTTACAGCCCTTTTACACAATTTTTTTCTTTTATACCTTTGTCCTGTTCCAGCAATACTGACCAGGACTGCCATTCAAGCCAAGCTTTAATAAGCATCCTGTGTTTCATGGATATGTGGAATTAATCGTGGAAAAGCTATATCATAGTCAAGCCTAGCAACACCAAAAAATGTAAAATAATGAAACTTCTACTGGTGCTGAATTTAGTTTAAAGAACTTAATATTTTAGTAAAAACTAACTGCAGATCTCAAGAAAAATTTCCTTTTTTCTAGAACTCAGACCTTTTGCACATCTAAATTAAATCTGTGGCTTCACATCTGAGACTTTGTAAGTTACAAACATTACCAGAGGCATTTTTTCTGACACTCCTAATGCAGGTAAAAAAAAAACCAAACCAGCATGCAGAAATCAGTAATAGACAATTTGTCTAAATCATAATTCTATGACTCTAAGTATTACAGGAAGAGGAGGAAATTGTTTTTTCCCCCAGCTAATTAACCAGCCTGTTTAGGGTATATTATTGTAGGTTGAGTGATAAGAATATGTAAATCCCATATCCTCATGGGTGCAACAGTGTTTCCACTTTATAAGGGAGATTTAATTTTGTTCATCCCAAATTCACAGAAACAGTAAGGCATAGACCCTCAATGATCACTGTATCCTGAAGACTTTATATGTCTATAACCTGCAGATTATTTCCAAATGTCACACCTTGCAAGGTTCTTCTTTTCCAACACTAAAAAATTATTTTGCTGTTGGTTTGGGCCTCCTCAGTGGCCAAGCCAATTCCCTTTCTGCAAGAAGATAATCCTTGCAGGGTGGCTAAAAGAAGCTACCCAGACCGAAGTACTGTTTATGTTTGTTTAACAAGGTGCAAATATTGTTTGTTATACAGTCTTACAGTTAGAACACAATCTGGTTTTGTATAAACTAATATTTTTTTGAGTTGTGAATTATTTGAAAGGTAATTCGAAACACCAGTAAAGTGTTTGTTAGAAATGTAACTTTGACATAAAACCACAAAAACACTGGTATGACTGTATCCAGAAAGACACATACTCTCAAACATTTATCATTGCATTTTCATTCAGAAAGAAAAATATATTTATTTAGCCTAATCCATCCACCTTTTCCAGAAAAAGTGTTGAATTTCCAGATAGCTGCATAGTTACAGAAGAATAGAAGCCTGAGAATAGAACTGATACCAGCTGTTTTGGGGGGTTTTTTTTGGTAAGGAAAATCATATGAAAAGGATTTGGACATGGCCGTGGATGCTTCAAGAATTCGGTAGTCCCTGGTTCAATTCTAAGTTTTATTAGGAGCTTTAAATTTTGTAAATCTACTATGCCCCTCCCTATCTCAAAGGAAGCTGTGATATTTTCTCTGTGTAAAGAAAGCAGGATGTTGTAGAACATCCTGTGAGATATTATAAGTGCTATGCTTGAACCACAGATTTATTTAATTTACATATATTCTTTTATTAATTGAAATAAGAACAAGATTTATTGAAACATATAAGAACTAATTTACACTCTTAAATAATAAAACCTACAAAGATGAAACAGCACATAGGAAGGCAATATAAGCATGCCCCTAAGAAAAAAATTTGAATATTATAGGGAAAATTAAATTTCTTTAAAGCACCTTTAAGACTTGAAATCTCAAATTTTTTGTGTGAATATCCCCTGTGTTTATCTAAGAAAGCTACTTACCATATATCTTTGCCTCAAAGAAAATTAGGAGCAATTCTGCTGGTAGTTTTACAGGGGGTGAGCATTTCATCCTAATTGTCTGTACAGTCTGACTTCTGGCATTACATTTAAAACCAAATTCCAGTGAAGAGGAAAGTATTTTCTTTGCATGTTTGCTTAATAAGGTGTTAAGGGTTTTTTGTTTCTGAAAATGTTTTTACATCTCTCTAATCAACTTCTATAAGCACATGCACTGACCTCGTCAAGGTCTAACCCCGGCTGGCAACTGAGCCTCACTCAGACATTCACTCACTGCCCCCACGCCAGAATGGAGGAGGGAATCAGAAAGGCAAAAGTGAGAAAACTCCTAGGTTTAGTTTAAGGCAGTTTAATAAGGAAAACAAAAGCCATGCATGCAAACAAAACCTTACAAGTGCCTGCACCACTTCCCGTGGGCAGGTGTGTGCTCAGCCATGTCCAGGAAAGCAGCGCTTCCCCACGCGTCACGCTGACTTGGGAAAACCAACCCCACCACCCCAAACGCCCCCATTCCTTCTTCATCCCTCAGCATTATATACTGAGAATCACCCCTTACAGTCTGGAATATCCCTTGGGTCAGTTGGGGTCACCTGTCCTGGTTGTGTCCCCTCCCAAATTCTTGGCATGCCCAGCCTTCTTGCAGGGGAGGAGCAGAAATGGCCTTGATGCCGTGCAAGCCCTGTTCAGCAGTAATGAAAATATCCCTGTATTTTTACCACTGTGTTAGCATACATCTAAAACACAGACCCATACTAGTGACCATGAAGAAAATGAATCCTACCCCATCCCAAACCAGCATGGTCTCCTTCTCAGGACATCAAAAAAACTGACAAAAACAAGGTTAAGATGTAAACTATCTGAAGAAACATTTATTTTTGGTAGCTGCTTTTTAGGGGAAGCAGTGGGCAATTCAAGTGGTTGATCATGGTTAATATCTATGTCTCCTCATCCCTTCTGAGTTTGTACAGGAACACATGGGTATGATTAGACATGAATAAGTAGACATAATAAACATTCACCTGGTATAAATTAATTTTTCAGACCTTAAAATTGTATCGAGGAAGATCATCAAGAATTCTTTGAGGACTATTTGCTTGGTGTGAAATCACCAGAGCACAAAAGCATTCCAATTTCATTCCAAAGTACACTCTGACTTCTTTTACCTTTGATTAGTCTCACACAAAAAGAAGTTCCACCATTATTTGAAATGGCATAATTAAGAACTCTTCCAATATAATTAAGAGTCCTTATGCTTCGATTAAATAAAATTTATTTCATGGTGAAAGCACTAAAATCTATCAAGTGAAAGGGTCAATTGAAAATAAAATTAAATTAAAATACACCCTCTCCCATGCAAATTGAATTCTTTCCTTCATGGTGATTCATAGTAAGGCTTTAGAAAGCTGCTAAGGTCTTCAAAAGGGACATTAAACTAGCTGTTGACTCTACTGAGTTATTTTTCCCTCCTTTTTGTAAGAAAATTTATAAAATCCACAAAATTTCAAGGAAGAAAATAAAAATAATTAAGAGTGTAATCCATATGATTGCATCACCAGCTATAGCATTCATTTATCTTCCTTGAATAAGATGTCTAATGGTTTTGTTCAGTGATTGCATTTGGGATCATATAAGTCTGATCTTGTGACCTCTGAGAAAACAGAATTCCTTTAATTATTTCTCCTGCTAATCAGAATATGCCCTTATCCTTCTTTCATGAAAAGCAAGCCAGGGTTGCAGGGCACTCTCTTCTCCTCCCTTTCTTTAGAAACTTTTCTGCTACTGAAGCTTAAAACCAAAACTATAAAAAATCTAAGAGCAATTTCTCTCCCTCAGGGTAGCCAGTCCCTGTAGGTTTATGACCCAATTCTTTGCCCAGAAGATTTTGACTATTATCCTCAATTTTTGACATGAATATATTTTGTATTCTGCTAGAGATCTGTCAAGATCTTCATACATTTTTCCAACCCAACAAGTGAATGCAAGCTACTTCAGGCCAGAATGCTTGGTTTCGAAATTTCCTTTTTTTGTACAAAGATGGCAAAAATACTTTTTAAAATCACTTTTTGTTAATATAAAAATATATTTTTAAATACAGTTCTTTCAATTAAATCCTTCAAGAACACACTGTGAAATGTGAGATAATATTACAAAAAATATAACCTTAACCCTAACCCTAACCCTAATTGCTCACAATTTAAGCTCAAGACTCTTCACAAATGCACTTCACAAGAGTGTTGTAAGGATTAATTAGTTAGTGTTTAGAAAGAGCTTCATAAAAGTAAAGTACTTAACATTATTGTCACATTAAAGACAAGCTGGAGCCCCTTGGACAGATCTATTGTATTATATGGGCTCTTTGTGCAGATAATTATACATCATAAGACAGTCATAATTATATCAGTAATTCGAGTTACTCAATCCACATTATGCATGTCTTCTATAAAGCTCCAGCTGTTATGTGATCCATTAAAGGTAGGATCTCCGTGTGTTCAGAACACAGATTCAAACCAGTCTAATGCTTGAAAAATGTCTGACCAGAGGTTTGGGATGTCTTTATAAAACTTTAGGTGTGGCTCTGTGAATATTTGTGAGTATCGCCACCCATAATACGTCACACTAATTAGTAAGGAAAGGCAGTTATTTCCTTACAGGCTGCTATTTTGACAGTTTTTCAGAGCTACAAATAGATTCAGTTGAAAAGTATAAAAATGCTGTAAAAAGAATCAATGCTTTGTTTGATCAACACTTCACCAAACTCAAAAATTAGTCACTCTTTCTCTTTGGTCACTTTATCAAGAAGATATTTTACAAGTTCCTACAATAAGCATGAATTAACATCCAGCATCAGTGCACTCTTAAAACCATGAATGTAATTTATTCAGTAACTGCTGTGAATAGGAGTAATAAAATCTACTGAATAAAAGTTCAAGTAATATCTGAAGATGCTTCATCAGCATTTTTCTGATTATCTACCATAACCTCTGGATGAATAGCCATGATTAGCATCTCTGAAACTACTTGCTATAGAAACAGTCCAGATCCTTATTAATATTAAAATAAAATGGAGAAAGATAAAATCTACCGAGAAAATGTTACTTTTTGTAATTTGCACAGGAGGGATAAATGAAAGCCAGAAAAATGCTTTGCAGGGTGGTACTAGGCTACTAGCAAGGCCTGATATATCCTCCTGCAGTTCTGCCCCTATAATTCTTCAGTGATTATAGTGATCAACCACTCAATGGTATAGAGTGCATTTTATACATATAGGCATTGAAAAATTATTTGCTAGGCTGTCGCACCATTACAAGAAGAACCTATGCAGAACAAGTGAAATCCAAGAATAACTTCCCTCTTTCAGGGAGCATTCTATTGGGTTTTGTGGAAGGCTTCCCTGTGTGTCAGACACTTCCCAGTTATTACAGTATTTTTTTCAGATACCAAGTATCTGAGATGTCTCCTCAGACAATAGTCATTTACCACATCCTTAGTGTGGCAAGCTTGAAGCAAGAGCCAAGCTCTCTTACTGGCATTCATTTTGAGGCCAGGTCTAAAAAGGGATCCAAATGTTCTGAGCTATAGAACATTTTCCAGAAAATGAAGAAACCTTATCCCATTTTCCCTGAAGAGAGAATTGTCAGGGACTGCTGAGAAGTAGTACTGACAGCACAGTGCAACAGTTGCTTAATGAGAAAGTTCTGCAAAACTGTTTTTAGAGATGAGAAGCATTCTTGGGCTGGCTAGTAAAGATTAAAATCCTTAGCAGAAATACAGCTGTAGAATAATTTTTCTTTCCTGCAGTATGGCATAAAATGAAGCAATCAAGACTGTAAGATGTGAAAACATCAACTCTGTTGAAGTTGGCTCTTGGTCTGTTGGCATGGAAGAATGGGAGAAAGTACCCTCTAGGCAGCATTTTCTTATGCCTTTAAACTTCTTAGTTGAAGAAAAAATGAGATAGTGAAAGAGAATAGAACAGGATACAAACAGAAAGATACAAGAAAAGAAAAAAGGTGGGTTTCAGGTAGATGATTTTTTTTGTAGTATAGATCTGTCACTGAGAGGAAATTGGACATGGGTAAGTGCTATAAAACAGGATGAGAAGAAGCATGGTCCCATTCTCTTGCTTCTCATATCAGTTATGAGAAATAATAATTCATATGTCCACCAATCTTCATTTGAACAATGACCAATCTTTTCTTTAAAATAAGGCTAGATTTTTAACACAAAGGAAATAAGGAGAAGAGATCTAACAGATATCAAAATATGATTCAGATATACTTTCCAAGGACTAAGCCCCTGTATTCAAAATTTAAAACAACTTCCCAAGTGAAAAAGTTTTCATGGTAAATATATTTTTTAAACTGAACTGTGAAGAAAGAGAGAGTAAAAGGCAGGAAAATATTCTCTGGCCAGTCTTTTTTTTTTTCCTCATTTCTTTCTAAAATTGATAGAGCTGAAGCTGCTGTTTTGCAGCCATGACAGTGGAAGTCATTGCTTTTCATGGATTCAATTCCAAATTTTTTCTGGAGAGTTACAGGTGGGGTACTGTAATCCAGCTTTCAGGACAGTGAGCTATTTGGCTGGAGGCTAGGAAGACAGAAATAAGACAAAAGTGTGGAAAATAATGTCCAATGATGGGGATCCTAATGCAGGAACCAATGGCTGTAGGAAATCCTGATATCAAACTGCCAGGTAATAACATCCTCCACAGAACCTGAGCTTGATAACAGCAACCAGTCAGGCAATAGCCATGTTCTCATTGTGAATAAGTACTGCTGTGGTTATAACACACACCACTTTTTATGGAAGTCACCATCTTAAAACAAATAGATAATGTGCTTCAGAGGCAGTGTGATATAATCCACTGTGATTTTGAGAAAGCAATAATTATATACTTAACCAAGATTCTTTAGAGTAATGTTTAGAGGTACAACTGAACAATGATTGGTGTTCACTGCAATGATGAATGCTCACAGCAGTCAGTGAAGAGATTTAGTTTAGATACAAAATGCTTTGAGTTAGATTAAAAAAAACTAAACACTTGTCCTGGAAAGATAAGAATTGCAACTGATCCCAGCTAGCTTTATGCTTGAACCCTGAGTTTGGTGTCAATCATTATTTTCAGCATCCTTTGGAGTTTAGAAAGTTTGCTTCAGAATTGCAACCCTGACTATTGTTTTTAAAACAGAATGACGAAATCCCTCAGAGGGGCAATTATGAATTTCTTCTAAATCATGTAAGAATCAAGAGAGCTTGACAGTGCTTCTTCCTGTCATTTTTTATAGCACTTACCTATGTTCAATTCCTTCACAGTGACAGATCTGTACTTCCAGCAGCTGGGGCAATACTCTGACCTACAAGTTCCTGTTGAAATTCAGACACTGATGGAAATAGTTTAGGACTTACGTGATCAAGAAGTGCTTGAAAGAATTAGGTGTGGTGACCCCTCAGTGAGAGCACTTACTGGAAAGAAGGTAGGTACTGATTTCTGCTCCCTGCTTCTTGGATGGATTATGCATTTAGCCTGAAATATTAATTACATAAAAAATTCATGATATCGTTTTGTGGGTTTGTATGAACTAATTTTAAAACTTGTTCAAATAAAACTATGTAGATTCCTGCTGTATATATAAAGATGAATTTATTGGGGCTAACAAGTTTTTTAATAGTAATCACAGCTGACAGTTTCACCTAAAAAAACCCCTTCCTTCAGATAACAGTAGTGTATCTAGATATGCAAAACCCCCATAAATCTGCTTAAAGAAGCAGAGAAGTGTGAAAATTTATCCTCAACAATTTTCAAAAAACTATTTGAGTTAGAAGTGTTTTGAATTCCAAATTTCAGATAGCTTTTAATGTGCAGAATAGTAAGGCTGGTGAGGCTCCCAGGAACCATTTAGACAAGACATTGCAAATTCCTTTCCCTGGATCTGGGCTCCAAGAAATACATCAAAACCGAGTAGCTAGGGCATGAATATAATTTTAAAATGCTTCCTATTCAAATCTCCTGCTTAATTTGAATGCATAATATGGGTGAGCTTTTCAGAAGAGTAGGACTCTTGTAAGGCAATGTTTTTATCAGGAAACAATTAGCTTTTAGGAGAGACTGGAAAGACTACTATATCATATTATCGCTCTCAGCATTCTCAAGCTCCGCAGAGGGAGTTTGGCAGTAACTAAGAAGTCTTTAGGAGACTTATTTCCTTGTCAGGTAAAGTAGAAATATCATTTTCAAAGCATCATTAAATGCATTAAAATTGGCAATATAATTTAAGATGCCTAAGACATATCAAAATTTTAAGTTAGACATCAGCCAACAAAATTCATGCCCTCTCCAAAGCCACAGTAAAGTGAGAGAAGATTCTTTTTGCTGTGCTCTGTCAAGAAACTGACCTGAGAAAAATATACATTGTTCTGTGTTAAGTACAAATCCAGATGCTTCCCTCAGGAGCCTTGTGCCCTTTCAAGCTCCCTTGTCATGGAGAAAGACATCAATCTTTCTGCTGATAGTCTTAATTCATTGTTGGAAACACAAGTAACTCTTTATCTTCCTTCATCAAGCAAAGGACATGTTCACCAGAAAATGCACAAGCACACACACAAATAAATATTTTCTTGTGGAGCATGTTCCTGGCACTAGTTTGGATGTGGAGACAAGTGACAGATTTGCTAGTTCCCAAATCAGACATAGTACAGCTGAAGGCAGATATGCAGCTCTGCTTAAGGCAGATGGCAGGAAGTAAGGTCTCTATTTTCTTAAAAGAGGTAAGAATTACAGTTGCACAGGCAGTCCGTGCAATTGTCCAAATGTACAATAAAAAAGTACTGTCAAAATACAGAATGAGACTGTGTCCAAGGCCTTCTGAAAGCAACCCCAATTTTCAGCAAGACCGAGTAATGACTTTAACAGATCATAAAATGACTCTATTTTACAGTCAGTCTAAAGAATACAGTCAGCCTAAAGAAAACAGTCAGTAGAAAAGTTACACATGTGTAAGGATGTACCTCTTCTGACCTAAAAAGAGTTAGAGAAATCCAATTAAGATATATTAAAGTGGGAATAGGTTATTCTTCAGTTTGTTTTGTGCACAAGATAGCACCCTGTATGTTAAAAATCATCTATTTCTTTATATTCTGATTTATTCTAAAACTCCTAAACATTTTATTAAAAAGCTTTTTATGCATAGTGCACATTTCCTTCAATGACTTGAAGGCCTGAAGTAAGGTGATGCCATATGCAATAGGGGAACACTCAAAAGTCCATTTTTTTCAGAGCTGGTAACATCAGTGTTCATATTGTTGTAATGCAAGAAGACAGAAGCAGACAGGCACCATATTTAGTGCAGCCCAGACAATAATTCTGCTTAGGAAGCAATAATCTTTGGGAAACAAAATGTAAAATCAGGGCTGTCCAGTTTTAATTAGACTGCAGTTATGAAAAAGGTTTCAAAGTTATAGTTATTGTAACACACAGAAAAGCTAAAGGTTTAACTAAAGAATAAAGGCTTTTGACCTAACTGCAATTCACTTTAAATACTTTTATGCAAATGAACAGATTGTATAGTCTGTGGAACACTACACATAGAAATATATATTCAGATATCACAGGATCCCAGCAGATTTGACTTATCTGTTTTGCTCCAAAAAGACATGGCTTAGTTTCATGGTGATGTTTCTCAAACACAACATGAAAAATGCGGTGTTAACACTGTAAGTGAAATTTTATGTGTGGAAATGTTATTAATGTTTTCAAGGGGTTTATATGGATCTTAGTTCTGACATCACCTCTTCATAAGCTGTGTCTGTGAGCTGCTCAAAGGGATAAGTAGTAGGAGACTATTTGGTGACCATGGGTGCATCCTCAAATCCTATCTCACAGTTGAAACATTCAGTTTTGACATTAAAACATGAAAGGATTGGATTACAATTCTCTATTTTCAAAATCTATCTTCTGACATCATCACTGCAAGAATACTGGTCCAGGATCTGACTCCTTTCTCTCACTAAGTACTGCCTTTTTCACTAAAAAACTAAAATATCCACACTTCATTTGGTCTTAGTTAAGCTAAAAGATGTCCCTTCCTTTGACAGTGGATGCCACTTTCCCCATTACTACAGTAACACTGTCACGTGTCAAGGCCCTTGACCTCTGCCTTGGAAGACATTATTCCTTCAGGAGTTCCCCTGTGCATAGTCTGATTTATTGCCTCAGTACCAATGCAGATAGCCAAGTGGATGAAGAAAAGAACATGGGCTCCTTTCATCTACACAAAGATATCATCTCTAATCAGCCTTTGCCACAGGACCCTGAGCCCATCAAATAACTGCTTTGTCAGAGTTTATTCTTCTGTCCTGTGAAAAAAAACCAAAACAGTAGGGTTTGGGGTTTTTTGGGTTTTTTTTTTTTTCAACTCTATCTGTGTGAAAAGAATACCTTCATTTTTATTCTGTTCTGAAAAGTCAGGCACATTTTCAGCTCTTTCTTTACTTGGTGTCTGGGATTAACTCTTTCCTTGAAGGCTGTATCACGTTATATTGAGTCATGTGCTGTGCAGAAATCATTTTTCCCTGCACCCTGCTTTTGGCAGAGATGAAACAAACCTTTTGAAGCTTATTCTTCTGAAGGAAGTAGGATGACACTAAGTAACATGAAATTACTCAGTTTAAAAGTATTATAACAGGGGAAACATGCAATGATGGTATGTTCAGAGCTGCTTCTACAATCAATGGTGGTATCAAATGTACAGAACAGTTATTATAAAACCCATCTAAAATAACTTTGGTGAGTGCATGCTTCAGAACATAACTCACTGTGACATAACATATATTGAATGTATAAAGATTTAATGTATACAAATATGTGTGTATAAAATACACATTTTTATACATTAAACAGATATAGATTCTATATAGACAATACACTACTTCTGTAAATTCAGAGCCTTTTTACAACCTACTTACATGGTAGAACAAAGAAAAGTTATTCACTCTGATAGAAAATTTAGGGCAGAGGGGAAAAGAAACCATGAATAAATGGAACCACAAAATAAATGAGCTAAAATCTTTACAAAAGTTCTTATTTTTGTGCTCAAGTGACTAGCATGATGGAGAAGAAAAACTGCAAATAAATCCAAGTACACTAAAGACTGTTTCAAATACACAAGTAATGCAAAGGTATTTTCATGGCACAGAAATGACCAGTTTTATTGGTGATAGAGAGCTTTCCCTCTGGGTAAGGTTCTGTGCCAGACTCCTGAAAAAAAACCCCAAACAAATTATATCTGCTTTTTTTATTGTTATTATTCTCTTTCATATTGTTCATAGCATTCTTTTGTGAGGTTACCTCATGGCTGTGTTCCCTCATCTGAGCAAGCTTTTATTGCTGTTTAACATTTTTCAGAGACATGCAAAATTGGACTCAGACTTGTTAGCTGCAAGCATGACACTCCAAGACAGGTGTTTTAATAAACAGCTAGCAACTGCACATTCTTGTGAGACTACAACCACCATTTGTGTCTGAGATGAAAATTGTGAATATTTGGGGCAGCCTCTCCCCCAACACAGGCACAGGTGCAGGTAACAAGCACATTGCAATATGTGGCTCTTATCAAAGGCTTGGAATGTTTATATGAACTATCCTTCCCCCTCCCCCTATTAGTTATCTCTAATAACACACTTCATTTGTCAAGGCAAGGTCATGTCTACCTCAGAAATCTTTGTTACAGAGTGTATAGAACTTGCACTCCCTCCCTCCACTGTGGAAATCAGAGAGCCAATGATTTTCTCATAATTTCTAATACAGTTGTTCAATAAGAGGTATGGTGCCTTACAGCACTTACAAGTACTCTACTCATTCATTTCTGCTGTTCCTGAAAGCATCCAATGAAGTTAGGCATTCATCTTAGCTTGAAAAAATAAGACCTGGTCTCTTTCCATCTCCACAGGTCATTTCTTTTAGTGTTGGGGATAAGAGGGGTCATTCTTGATGGCCTCAGAATCAATCCTCACTTGAGGCCTTCCCTGGGTTGCTGGCTGTTGCTTGCTGTTCTTGACACACTCACAGGATTCAGACACCACTGAGAGCCTATGAAGTAGATGGAAAGAAAGGAAAATCCAGCCCAACGATCATGAATTGATTTGGTGTAAGGTATTGGCAGTTCAGTTGCCATTTCTGTAGCAGTATAGAAATCCATTGTGTACTATCATGCTATCTTTGTGGTGTGATGTAGATACAAAGATCTGTTGCAAGGCTGTACGCTAGCAAAGGGACAAGGACATTGAACCACACCTTTCAGCAATAAATTGGTGTGATTTCCTGAAGTGAGTGTAGGGTCTGAGCAGCAAAATCGAGCTGGCTTCTATGTTTGTCTTGCATAGACCACCTGTATGATAAAATAAATCTGCTTGACTCAGGGGTTTTTTAAGTATTGAGTGCTACATGGGAAGGACAGTGTTAATGTCATGAGCAGGCGCGTGTGACAAAGCTTCTTCCCTTTCAATCATTACCTGATGGACTTGTCCAGAGCCCAGAGAACACCTCTGAGATTGTGGGAAAGTGGACTAAAGAAAAGAGATGCTCAAGTGAAAGTGAGTGATGAGGGATGAAATGATGGGGCTTAGGGGACTACAGCCAAGGGAAGAGCTTTTCTTGCTTTTCCCTTTGCAGTTCCATCAGCTCCTTGGCACAACTCATCTAAGTGAGAGACCAGGACATATTCCTAATATCTTCAGTGAAGGATACTTTGTTCCACTTCTTCTACTGTTAATTCTTCCTTCCCCTTGCGCCTTCTCCAGCTCTTCTCCTTGTCCCACATCCTTCCTCTCAGGACAGTGTCCTCTCTCATGTCCCCACTCAAAGCCCTTGCTCAGCCCCTGTCCTGCCCCTCTCCAGTGCTCCCTGCCCAGACCCTCACACCCAGCCCAGTTTCAGGCTCCAGGCATCTCTTTTAAATTGCCACACAGCAGGTAAAACTCCCTTCAGCAATGTCATTGGAAATGCATGCAGTGCTCCAAGAAACTCTTCCCATCTCTGCCAATGACTTTCCTGACTTCTCCTCAAAACTTCATAAAAGAGTGTGTGGATATAATGCATGGTATAACCATCCCCAGTCTGTATTCCATTACCCAAGTATTTCCTTGAATATTGCATCAGGAAATGGTAGATAAAATTAATAACAGAACCTTATAGAAGGGAAAACCCCATGGCCTAATCACTTCTGTATAATTTTCACATCAATATTTTAAACTTAATTATATAATTTAATTATTATTTTTAATAATAATAGGTCCATGTAAAAATTTAGACCGCCTCCTGCCCCCCCCCCCCCCAACTGTCTGCTATCATGGGTACAAAAAGATGTAATTTTAATTTTATAATATTGGAAATGAAGGGGTCTGGAAAGGAAATGATTCAAAGGCACCAGTGTATGTCCTAAAATATATGTTCATGATTAAAAAGTAGGATAAGTTTTTAATTCTTTTAACAAGTTCATTTAAAAACACAAACAATGTCTTCAAAAGTTTTTAATCAGTATTTTTTGAATTCATTTATCTAGTTATAATTTGTACTAAAAAATTGACTCACAACCTAAACACATATTCAGGTTTAATGGAAAGAAATCTCACAAAAATACACTAAAACAAACTGACATTTATTTTCTATCAAATATACAATGACATCTTAACACATTTTGAGAATTTAAGTTGCTTTTAATTTGAAAAGAGATTGTTCTGCACTTTCAGTTCTGCTTATAATCCAATGTAAAACTGATTCTTACATAGCAGAACAAGTTCTGAATGTGGATACATGTTCTGAATGTGGATAGAATTAACAGGAGGAAGGAAGTTCAGCATGAACAGCCTTTGAGTAAATGAAAAAACAAATTGTACTTCTGGAGAAAAAAAATTCTGCAGAATTACTTGCACTTTTAAAATATTTTAGATTTTGTGTATTAATTTACCCTTTTCCCTCTCAATATAATGCTTTTGGACTCCCTACTCATGACAGTATTATAGTTCTGTGCACATACACCTCTGAATATAAAATACAAAGTTATTTGTTTGTAAGCACATCTTGAAAATATCTTATTTTTGTCCAAGAACAACACTTACCATGGGTTAATCTTTAGGGTTTAGCCCTGCCGTACTCTTCATTATATTCAGAACCCTGGATTACATTAGTTTGAATTTAGCATGGAATAAATTGAAGTTAGAGTGCCCCTACTGGTTTTAATGTTTACCTTTTAATACCTTTAATAGATTACCTTTTCTGAGTAGTCTGAAGGACTATCTAAGTACCTTTTCAAGTTTGGAGAAATTTTCTCATTGGATTAAGGAAAAACATAACACATTCACATTTAGAAGGAGTTTTCCATGGAAGTGCTGTGCAAACACATACATTTTGCTAAAATCTACTTTTAAACAATAATAAATTTCTGGAATAAGCAGAATACTCTATTTTCACATTTGAAATAAAAGATCTTTCAAAAGTTCAAATGTTTTTGTTTGAATTTGTAAAAGGAAAAGGTGAAAGAATTAGACAATTTAGTGCTGTTGAAACAAAACTTTTCTCACCATTAGTTTAAGAGATCCTTTCTTACTGAAGTGTTTCAAATTTCTCATTTGCAATTCAACTCAGATTAGCCCAGAAGTCATCCTCTCATTTGTATATGCAACAGACCTTTCTTCCTCTTAACAATGGTAATCCCAGTGCAAAGGGGTTTTTTAGGGTTTGTAAATGGGAAAGAAAATAAATACACCCCAGATGTCCACCTGTCATTTTTCATAGTTAAGAGCCTCATATTTTCAGTCCTGTTCAGTGAAAGAATAGGAGAAAGAACTTTGGCTGTGAGATTACTAAGACAGTTTCCAGATCAAGATAACTGATTTGGTTACTGGAGAGGTTGAGAAGGGATCTCATTAATGCATACAAATATCTCACAGGTGGGTGCCAAGAGGATGCTGACAGGAACCCTTCAGTGGTGCCCAGCAACAGGACAAGGAGTAATTGCCATAAACTACAACACAAGAAATTTCACTTCAACATGAGGAAGAACTTTTTTACTTTGAGGGTGGCAGAGCACAGGAACAGGCTGCCCAGGGAAATCATGGAGTCTCCCTTTCTGGAGACATTCTAAACCCATCTGGACACATTCCTGTGTCACCTGCTCCAGGTAACCCTGTCTTGGCAGGGGGGTTAGATCGTATCTGGAGGTGTCCTTCAACCCTAATGATTTTGTGATTCTGTAATTTGGACCATTTTTGAAATTTTTAGATCACTTTGAAGTGTGATTATGATTACTTATTATTTTGCATTTTCTTTCACAAGTCTTTGTTCATTGTTGAAACATATGTAATAATATAAAATTAATAAATTTAAACTCTGTTGGTTTTTAGTTGTGACTGACAGAGATATTGAAGTTTTAGAGAAAAAAGTAAAATATTTTATGTATTCCACACACATATGGTAAACACTTAACCCCCCCCAAATATTATTTTTGTGAAGCAGAGCTGAAAACACTTGTTAAATTAAGTTATAGCATTCCTGCAGCAAAACTTCTTAGGCTATTTCTGATTAAGGATCATCACAGGTTTTATTCTAGATTTTAGGGGTTTCATTAAAGTTTAAGGGAACATACTCTATGGCATACACTGGGTTAGTTTGAAGCAAACAATACCTCTGCCTCAGACACAAGTCTTGAAACAAGCATCTTTTTTCTGGTGTGATCACAACATGATTTTACATGTTGATGTGTATTATTTTCTATTATTGAAAAATCTGGCACAAATTATCTTCTGTTGTTTGGCAAGCTACAGGGGTCATTAAGTAATAGCTGCTATGACCTTTTCATAAACATTTAACCAGTAATAGCTGCTATGACCTTTTCCTAAACATTTAACCAATGTATGTCAGTGAAACTGTGGATATGTGCTCTTGAGACTGGCAGGTTGAACAGTCAGGGTGTTGGGAGGTGGGCATCAGTTAAATCAGTCAGTGGAAGAAGAGTGAAATATTCTGTGGATAAAATCAGCATAGAGGGAGAAGAAAAGCATCCAGGTATCTGGGAAAGAGATTGGCCCAACAGCAGGGCATGGAAGGTCATTGTTTGAACTTGTTCCTTCAAAAGACTTTGTGGGAGTGAGAACTGAGACTGCTCTTTCAAGTGGGGAGCTGACCGGACGACAGAGATGAAAGAACTGTCTTCCCTGAGAGCAAAACAGACACTGGAGTGGAAAAAAACCTAACTCCAAGTGGAGAAGAGTTCCAAAAGTGACAGTTGAAAGGCAAAGACTTCACAGAGATGACCAGCAAGAAAGGAAGGCCCAATGACTGCAGCACAACAATAGGGGGTGGTGAAGGCAGAAACTGCATAAGTGATGTGAGGAATCATGGAAAATGAGATGTGGGAGACTTAGCAGGAGACTAAAGAGCTGCACTGTTTGAAAATGAGAAGAAAAGAGGAAAAAAGGATCTGAATACACAGAGTTATCAAAGAGGCTGCTGCCTGTTAAAATCCTATGGCAGCTCAGACCAGCCATTTGAAAAACTTGGGATGTTAGAATAATTTTGTATATGTGTTACTCATAAGTTAAAACTGTTTCATTGGAAGCTTGTACTGATGGTCATGAAAACAGTAATAATGCTTTTACACCTGTACCACACAGTTAAAGGTGCTTTCTTTGATCTTTAGGCAAAAGAAGGCACAAAAGAATTGCACAATACAGCGCATGAAGAGCTATTTTCAATGCTGTAGAGTAATCCTAACTCCAAATAGAATCAACAGAAAGGACACAAGACCCCTTTCTGTGGCAAGCAGCAAGCACTGAGCCTAAATCAGTGAGACATATTTGCTTTGCCAACACAGCACAACACAACAAAACACAACAAAACACAACACAACAAAACACAACACAACAACACAACAGAACAGAACACAACACAACACAGCACAACACAACACAGCACAAGACAACAAAACACAACACAACAAAACACAACACAACACAGCACAACACAACACAACACAACAACACAACACAACACAACAACACAGCACAAGCAGTCCCTCTGGATGCCTGGGGGTTCCAGCCGTGTTGAACCCATGGTGCTTCCCAGAGCAGTAGCAGCAGCAGGGAGCCAGGGCTGGCTGCAGCTCACAGGGATTCCAGCAGCCCCTCCACCAAGCCCTCTGCTACAGGGAGCACCTGAATGAAGAAAAAATCTAAGATCAGAGGGGAAGTACAGATGAGGATTATGGTGCCCCAAAGAGGAAGAAAGTTTGTATAGACGAAAAAAAGAGGACATGAAGAAACAAAACCTGCTCTCTAGCTTTTTAGCTCTTGGTTTTTCTTACAATCTCAGAAAAAAAAAAAAAAAAACAAAAAAACAGTATTTTTCCTTCTCAGTGTTCTCTGTGTGTCACATTTCTTCAATTTTTCAAGTTTTTTATATAGGTAATTCAGTCCTTGCAGTAAGTGGGTTCCTGGGTAGGCCGAAAACCACTTTTAATTACAATGTTTTTTAATCTAAATAAATTATATGTGACAAGATTATAGTATATAATTAGATATAATATAATTGGAATTAGCATGCTTCTATAATATACTTACCTTGAATGCATGGGTTTCATGCAGAATTTAAAGGATATAGAATAAAAATCTTTTATTCAATGTATAATGTATTTTTTAAACGATGGGAAAATTTTCAGTTCTTTTCACTTCTTCTGACAGCTTGTTCACAGCTGAGATGACTCAGAGGAACAATGTTTAGGCTGAGCTGAGCTTCTGAAGTTGGTGCATTGCTCCAGGATGAGTGTCACTGTTACTGTGGGACTGATTTCTTCCTGTTATAATATAGCTACAGTTAGACCTGCCAGGGAAAACTGCTGTGTACATAATTTCTGCAACTGCTTGCAACAAGATTACTCAGGGTTACACTGATAAGTATACATGATAAGGAACTTCAGTGTCTTTGAATATAAAACCAGGTTCTCTCAAACGCATAAAAAGTATCTTAAAAATCAAGCCCCAGGGAAAGGATGACTGATTTTTCACCAAACCAGGAATTTTTCCTCATTTTGCTTTGCTACTGGAGATGATAAGTATGGTAAAAGAATATGCCATGACAGAAAAAGACTTTTAGTGCTAATTTTAGTGCTAATTTTAGCGCTAAATGCCATTAATGGCAGCTTCTTCCTCAGAACACTCTCTTCCTAGGTTTTCAATGTGTAGGCATATAAAAATACAGTTTTATTTTTAATTGTCTTAAAGGAAAGATTAAATAGATGCCCTCAAGCAGCATTTGCTACACAAACATAGTCAAAGCCATAAGCCATTTTCTTAATCATTTGTCCAAAAAGAACCTTAAGACTATTCAAGAAATCAATGTCTATATCCAGTCCTGCTGCATGTTAATAAAAATGGAATGCCACAGGAGATGCAGTTATCCCAGTTTGATCCTCAAACATAGGTTAGTTACATATTATCACAAATGCAGTACAATTTTTCACACTTTGCAGTGAGCCCAGTCCCACACCTAGTGACTATTCAGGAGTGAGGAAAGAGGCCACCAACACAAAGCTTTTCCCAGCTCCTTGTTGAAATCCAAGAGCACTGAGGAGCTGGCACAGAATAAATGCTGGAGGAAGAACCTGGCATATGCAGTTTTGGAGTATGACTTCAGGAAATTACTTGGCATAGAAAACCTTTGGGTTGACTTCAATTTGGGTTATCACTTACATGATACAACTAAAATGCACTGTCAAAATATTGATGGATATGGCAGAAGTCATGGAAATCAAGCTGTTCCACAAGAAGCTTTTTAGAAGAATATCATGAGACAAAATGAAGGCAAAACATTTAATTCTGGTGATTATTAAGTCTACCAGCATAGGTAGCTGTGAGGCTTCTTTTCTACTTGCTTTTCTTCCATGAAGACTTAATGTCTATTTCTTGGCCAGTTGCTAAAAATTTCAGAATTGCCTTCAGAAATTTCAGTCAGAATTTCAGTTTAAATTTCATATGAGTAAAGAAAATTAGGCTTTGGCACTAAACAATGTGTATTAGGGAATAGGATGGGATAGAGCTTAAAGGGTTGTTTGTCATGTGCTGCTAATGCAGGCCTTCTTCACCTTGAGAAAATTCCTGTTTTGGTCACCAACAGAGGTAAAACAAGTCAAATGACCAATGCATATGATTTCCTTTATTACTGACAATCTTCCAAGGAACTCCAACAAAGTAACATTAGAATTGGACAAACATCTCTCTAAGTAAACTTGATAAACACAGAGCTCGCCATAGTGCAAATAGAATGTCTTCACAGATAAGCAGCTTCAGTGATAAATTATATCACATAAAGTGCTCCACCCATTTGTTTGAGATCTTCATGGGTCTTACGATATTTTTAAAATTTATTGACACAGCAACAAATCAATGGTATTTAATAGTAAACTTGGAAAGCAAGTTTCCAATTCATAGTTCACACTGGAAATCAAAGAATTATGCTTAACCAGTCATCAAGCAAAGAAGCAAAAATATACTAGGTGATATATTTTGATGATTATATATTGAACAGCACTAATTTTGAATAATTAATGCTTGCAATAAACTTCTAACACACAATCTTTAGAGTAAAAAATTTCTTGGAGAAAGAATACAGTAAATGATGAATACATTGGAGAATATTGCACAGAAAAAGAGATCAAATACAATAAACAAATGAAATATTTGTTATTAATTATTCACCTGTATTCCTGCTTATAGAAAAGAACATACTTTCCTCTAATTTCTCCTGCCATAAGTCTTGAGTTCCTGCATTGGTTATATCCACTCTATTTCACAAATATACCCAGGCTATGCTAACTTCTGTGTTACCTGGCACCAGTGTTCCTGAGACCAGTGTCCTGAATCAGTCAACATCAGTTTACACTGAGTGACATCCTGATTGTATTTCCTGTTCCCTCTCTATACTTGTGTTCTCATTTGGGCCCACTTATGTTAATGAACTAAACCTGTTAACTCAGTAAAGTACAAAATTATTCATATATTCATAGATGTGAAAGTTGAAAAAAACTATTACATCACCCTATCAGCTTTCCTCTACAAAAAGAACCATAAGATTTGCTAGTTTAGGAGCTCAAATAAATTCACAGGTATGTGCACACACACCCCCACACAATTTATATTTATATTTATATTTATATTTATATTTATATTTATATTTATATTTATATCTATATCTATATCTATATCTATATCTATATCTATATCTATATCTATATCTATATCTATATCTATATATCTATATATCTATATTTATATCTATATTTATATCTATATTTACATCTATATTTACTTTTTAAATAACTCTAACAGGAAAAAAAATGTGGGAAAGGGAAAAAAAAACAACTCTCAGAGTTTAAATAGTTACCCTAGGTCACAGAACTTAATATAAGGCAGAACTGAGAATGCCTTACATTTTATACTGCAGTTATTAAGCTACAGCATTTTTCACTGGATTTCCAAAATCAGATGCTGAAGGGAGCAAATTTAGTTGAGATTCATGACCCAGAGAGCATATAGGTTCCAAAATACAATTTCCTGTTAACACTGCTGAAGCTTTTTTGTTTTGAGTCACTGCAACTGTTAACATCCCTACTTGGCAACTATCTGAAAAATGGAATAACATGAAGGACTATTTCAAGACTCCATGATCAAAAAAGGAGGGGGCCAACAAAAGGAGAAAATATAGTTGAAGTTAGAATAAACGCGCATATTTTATGAAAACTTCCTGAAAACTGTGAATAATTAGAACTTCTTGCTGCATTGTAATATTGCTGTATAATTCCATAGGTGGGCATGTGAGACTCAAAGAATTACCTGCATTGACAGTAAAGGATATTTAAAGACCCAAGGTGCAGTGCTATAAAGGTTTATGTTGTGAAAGCATTTATGTATTTATAACACTTCAAGTGCAGGGTATCCACCATGTGAGCATAAAACGTTATAAAATGATGGATTTTCTAGAATGACTCTAAATGAGAAATTCAGTGCTGACCCAAGAGGACAGATGAGGCAAACAGGTACAGTATCTGTCATTTTCCAATCATCTCTGGTTTTGTATCAAAAGATGTGACTGTCCACACCTGGAGAAACCAACATCATACACACACATTCTAGTGATTCAGCTCTAAATACCTCCATTTCTGTAGCTGGGCTCTCTATTTTTTATATATTGTTAGTGCTGAACCAGATATGTTCCCAGAGGATTCTCAGTTTAGAGAGCCGTGCTGTTTTCTGCACTTAAAATCTGCTTTGGAAAAGTATTAACTATTTCACACCTTGTCAAAAATTAGTGCTTGATATAGTCCTAATTTCAACAAACACATTCATCTTGTCCTACTCTTGCACTTATTAGCCATTTATGTGTCATACTGACTACTTGCTCCAGATGAAAAGGATTAGCTCACATTAAAGCCTTGCAAGAAGAAAGCAGCTTGTAATTCCAGAAACTATACAATCTAACTGTTGTCACATGCATTAGATAAGAAAATATCAACACCTATTCAGCACAGACTTTCAGAGAAGTTTATATTGTTTATTTTCAGTGTGGTCTTTGTAAAGGTCTCTAGTACATTTCCTCCTTTGAAAATGAGTGTACAGTGCTGCTGGCTAATCTTAGCCAGCCTGGGGATTTCTTATTATCCAGGAAAGACATATTTTCTTAGAATTTACTAATATTGGAAGAAGCTTAGTAATTTTCAGAATTAATTTGGAGGCACTGCCTAGTCTCTTCCAGCTTTATTCTTATTGCATACCACTTTGAAATAGATCCCTTATAAGCAGAACATAGTAATATAAGTGGCAAAAGGAGAACCTGTGTTAGGGAACACTTGCATTTCTGGGATGCCTGACTCTATAGCAAGCAAGAACATAGGGATATGGATTTGTCAAGGAAATGCTGATGTGATACCAAACCACATTTAACATAATGAATTCTGCATTGTTTTACTTCATGGATGTTTAGCATACTGAGACATGACCTAATCATTTTGCCATTTTATGGCAATGGCAAGTGGTAAAACTATTGCCCAAGAAAACTGCATGTATCTTGTAACCAGCATGCTCATCTAAGATATTTGCATAATTTGTAGACCAGCATTACTGTCTCCTGTAAATTATTAGAAAAATAACTTTTTTTCCTTCAGTTTGGCAAAAATTTTTATCATCCTAATCATAACCCTACTCTAGATTGAATGTGAGATGACAAGTATATAAAAGTAAAAGGTAATTGATTTATTTCTTGCATATTTTTAGCTTATTTAGAGAAGCATGTTGTAGATGCTTATAGTTTAGCTACATAATTAGAAATCATTCTTGGAGAAAAAACTATGTCCTTTTTATAAATTCAATGGTCAGGATATATTGTCTGGCTTCCATTCCATTTCTTAAATTTGACATTTGGTATGTAACAGAATATCTGTACAGCTCAGAACCTGAGATAGGCTTACCCACCTTATTTACAGACTGCACAGGTCTCTCCTGTGTAATTATCTGTATTCGTGCAGCAATTCTTCATGATTACTGCCAGGCTGATGTAGAACAGTTAGCTATGTCCCTGCTTGCTATTATTGTCACAGAATCTCTGTAGGTTGATCATTTGCAAAGCCCACATAATGCCATGATGATTCTCTTCCCCTCTCATGAAAATACCCTCATGTGATAAATTGTTTCAATAGTTCTAGTACTGTTATTCTATTTGCATAATGAAGATAGAAACTTTATCCTTTTTTCTGTCATTAATATTCTTAGGATTAATTTTGCTACTGTGGAAGACTTTCAGTTCCTTGTGTTCACAAATATTTAATCTCCTTTTCAAAACTAGGTTTCCTTCTCTTTATTTTTACTTTTGGTAAGTAGGGATAAAAACACAGCTCTAAAACAAAAATTAAGGAAATCATCATTGTAGGTAGGTCAATCATGATATTATGGGAAGTTATTGCCAGGCATCCCCACCTATCTCAGGAAGGACCTCTGTTTTGAACAATTTTGGACTTGTCATGAAAAAGAACACATTTCATGTAGGCAAACATGCAATTTCTCCAATGTTTCTGATCAATGGAATTTGAGGGGTTTTTTGTTGTTTTTTTCCATATATAGATTAAATCCAACCAAACAATGAAGGATATTATCAGTGTTACTTGCCCAAGGTTCCTGTTCCATCAATTTAAGTATTGCCAGTGAATGTTTCTCAGTTAGGAATTTCACATTTCAAAACTAGTAAGATTACTAAAATCTCCCTTCCAGTATGTAGAACACTTTTTTCAATGCTTGTAATTTTTAGTATAAATTACCCTGTTCTCTTAATATCACTTTTAAGAGTGCATTTTTTCTATTCTTCCAGCATTCTCAAGATGTGACATGTTTAGTACCCCCATTTTATCTACAAACACATTCTTAACTTTTAGAAATGGATTGGATGAAACAAATACAATAAGTAAAGTGCTGAATATATTTCTTTAACATTCTTGTGAGTTGCCTGGATTTACCAGCACTGAGCATCATTTTGAAAGTTCTGTGCCAAACTGTACAAGAGGTGACTCTAACTGCTATTTTTATTCTAAGAACTTTGATTTTCTACTTGTGTTAGAATTCGGTGATAAATACCAAACTATTAGATATATATGCAATTATGGCTTTCTAAAGACAGAATTATTCCTAAATGCAAGAGCAGACATCAGATGTTGAAATGTTTTATCTTAAGTTGCGCAGGCCTCCCTAACACGCTCAGTGATGTTTGACGGTTTGGATGACTCAGCAGTGGCCCCGTCTGGTGGGGAAATCTGAATATATACATTGAATCACTGAAAATATTATTTCCCACTCTAAAAGAAAGCAGAAATGTTCATAGGTTGTAAACTGGACGTATATTTGTGTGTGAGTGAGCATGCAGGTGTGGTGACCACAAATGTGAGTGGGTAGCTGGCTGTGGGTATGAAGGAGTTTTACAAAGAGAGCACAAGGATTTGCAACTAACCCCCAAGTCTGGATCTCCATAAAAAAACAAATGTAAAGTACTTTATCACATTTTTTTTTACTTTCTAAAATTATTCAAATGTATATGTTTTACCACTTTGTTTGTTTAGATTCCAAATACAGCTTGTCTACTTTTGAATTATTTTTTAAATTTTTTACCCCTTAAACCAGGTGATACACTTAAGATCAGAGTTGATTGTCTTTAAATGAATGTATAAAGGCAAAAGTTATTAGCAGGCATTAGTGTAAGGAAAATTGTTTTTTAAGCTAGATTAACATAAATGTATCAGATGGTAAGTGCTACATTCCCAAGGAAGGGAAGGGAAGGTACCACACTGTATAATAGAGGCTTCCCTTGCAGCTGTTGGTTCTCAGTGCAGGGAGGAAACATAACTGGGAAAAATTGTGCATGTGAGATCTTCCTTACTGTGGTTTAGAAAACAAGTCTTATCTGGACCTGCCAGGTAGCAGGTAGTGTGTTCTGGGATGGTGACTGACCTATGTCACCCCTCTTTCCCTTCCCAGGAACAGAGTGACAGCAGGAGGGAGTCAAACCAGTGGTGGCACCAAAGGTATGGAGCAGAAAACTCTGGGGAACAAAATGAAAGAAGGCAAAGTTAAAGATGAGACCAAGAGGTAGAAAATGGAGGAAAATATAGGTTTCAGTGGCTTTAAGATTCTTCTATGATAGCTGCTGCTTAACACCCTTAGGCATCTTGTGACACCAGGCAACCCTTCCCACCCCTCCTACCGCAAACACATTTTTCATTTCTTTTTCCAAATCTTTTTTTGTCTTATTCAATTAATTTAAGAATTTTTTGAAGCAGATCTGTGTGTCAATACAAATGATTGTGGAAAGGTCATTGTGACAGCAGGATGACCTGGGTGGGGGATATTGCAGTACACATAATAACATAGGTAACATAAAATCAACATTCACATTTTTTTATATTTTATCGGGCAAAGATCCCTCTAGTTCCAAAATTTTCAGTGTTCTGTGCACAGCTCCATCACTTTTATTTCTCACCATTCTTTACATTAGAACTAAATAAAAGTCTAGAAGTGATGAAAATAAATCGGCAGTTGTTTAAATTAAGCAAATGAATACTACAGCATCATAAACTTTCCTCATCAATAATTTTTTATCCTGTCACTAGATAATTTGTTGCATTTTTTTATAGTCTGTGTGAAGTAATGTAAGTAATTGTTAGCATAATTACTAACTCCCATTTCACTAAAAGTTAGTTTGAATTTCATCTTGGCTTAATGTTTTGAGCAAAGAAAATTCTGCATGTGAATGATCACTCTTCTTGTTTGGAGCAGAATTTTTCTGATTTTGTGTTAGACATATAAGCTTACTGAACTTCCAGAAGAATAAAAATGGCAAAGTATGCTGCATAACATTGCAGGATATTTAAAAGATGTATTATAAATCCAGCAAAAAAATTGACAATTCAGATCAATTTCATTTGCATTTAGAGTTAATCAGCTCCAAGAATGAAATGTTACTTGATCGGGTAATGGCTTCATTACCAGAAGTTAATCACATACTACCTTCACCTAATTTTCAGAACTTGGAATTAGTTATTCAAATTATAGCAATTAAAATATCTCAGTCAAGGACTTGATTCATTTGAGAAAAATACTTATGCAAACTCACCATAGATTTATCGATCATTTCTAAGAGCCAGAGTGTGAGCTGAGTATCTAATTCTAAAAGAAAAAAATTTGGTATTAACTAGATAAATATAGGATTCTGAATGTAGAATAAATGGAACCATGAAAAAAATAGGGGGTTGTTCTTTTATTTATAGGAAGCTTGTCTGGAATTTTACTGTCTCTTCATTAATGTGAAATAATTAGAATATCCTGGTTTTATGAACCCAAATAACATATTAATGTTATCAGCAAGTTTGTTTGAGTTACAGCTCTTAGAAAGCAGTGATCCCTGGAAACAGATTTCAAGAAATAATTAACAATCACAATAAAAAAACCCTGCTCACAGCTTTCCTTTTCCTGTGTCCTGGATGCAATCTAGTGGAAAAAGTTATTCATTTGCTGTTTAGACACAGCACAAATAAGCAGAGAAAGTGAATAAGGAAAAGTTGCCATTTCCTGTTATGTGATTTATGAATATAGTGATTTTGAATGCTTCATATAGTATTGTATTTTATTCCCTGTATCTTCAAAAATAATATTCCAGTGTATTGGGGGTCAGGATGTAAATAATTGTCAGTAATCTGCATTGAGGACTTTGTAGGGTGGAGCACGTAAGTTGTACCACGTGTCTTGTGTAAAACCAAAATAATTTCACTGGTTGTAAACAGTGCACAGTCTTCTGTTGAGCAAGGACAACCTGACATATGCTCATATTATGTTCTAGCAGTTTAAATTTCTAAATTACACTGAATGACAACCTACAATGTATGTCTAGATAGATAGATTTTATTTTTTTTCTCTTCTCTCTCAAGAACAAAACCATAAGGTAAGATAGAGTGCTTGCAGATCTCAGGTGCACCATGAGGACTTCAGTACAAGAAATGCAGCAGTAAATGCAGCAGTCTAGTTTCAATTAAAATTATTCATAGTATCCTGAGAGCTGCTAAAAATATTTTTGCCATTCAATAAGCATTTCTTATACAAATGGACCAGTATATGTCTGCAAATTACCTGAAATCAGTGGTCTCTCTTTCCACATTTTTCATAAATGGATCGAATTCTTGAAATACCCTGAGTCTTCCCCAGTCTCCAGCATGGGATTGAAAAGCAGTAATGGAGGAATGTAATGGAAAGCTCATACCTAGTCTATGGTCAGCATTTCCATGCCTCCTGCTTTGCACAGCCAAGGAAACCTAAGCAGATAGCACATGAGATACAATTTCTCTTTCTGATAAGGTAAGGATGTTAAACATGGATTCATTTGGTCCTAATCATCCCAGGGAATACAACTGTTTCCCTTCTCCATTCATCCCACAGTTTACAAAAGAATTTAGGCCAAAGGGATGTCTGAGAACTTTCCTAATGATTAATAGAAAGTATAAATAAACTGACATAGTTCCTCATATTAAAGAAAATCATGCAAAAACAAAACTGCCATAGCATTCTAACAGGTTGAAGGTGCCTCCTTAGTCTTGAACCCACAGTCAGTTTGCTGGAAATGAGTCAAGTCAGGTCTTTTCACTGATCCTCACCAGTGGCTTTTGTATAAAGAGAAGAAAATTTTGATTTTTAAAACCATGTCATGATTACTCTCCTAATTAGCATAATGAACAGCTGTTTCATAATTAATACATTACCTAAGTTCTATTAGTGAAAGCATGCAGTGCCCATGCTCAGTGAAATTTGAAAACACTTTGAAATGAGGAAACATTCCCATTTGTCATCCCTTCCATGGGCCTTTACATTTCCTAACACATTTTTGAGCTGAACATCTGTCTGAGATAAAAACCAAAATGTGCTTGGTCTCAAAAACCCCAGGTACATAAAGTGTTCACTGATTACTTCTCAGTTAATCCCAGGTTTCACAGAGTGGTGAGTTAATAAATACTTTGGGTTATCTTAATGACTTACAGCAAATGTACCAAGACCTTACTGTAGTCAGGCTTTTAAATATTTGTTACTACAATGTAATTCAGACATTAAAAAACCCCTCATTTTAATGCATGCATAAAAAATTGCCACAAATTGCTATAATTGCTATACTGTTGTATCAGAATATTTAAATTAGGAAGACCAAAAATGTTAAGAGGAATATGTTTTGTTCATGCTTCTATAATGTATTATAAAGCTTCGAAAAACTACAATTAGGCTGACTCAAGAAACATACATTTCCAGTTTTCTTTTTGTATGGTTCAAATCAATTTTGATTGATTTTGAGAGAATTGTCATTCATCCGTTTCAGTCTATTTATCTCAGAGACAGAACTCTGTTTTTGTTGGTCTCTTCACAACATCTTATCCAGAGCATAATTTAAATCCCTTGGGCTAGCCATACACATCATTTATATTTTTATTTTCTTTAAAAATAGTTTAAAAACATAGTTCCTACAATTCCAGAGTTCCATTCAAAAGAGGTCTTAAGGTCACTATCTTCTAGAAGGAAAAAACAAAACAAAAGGAAATGGAGAAACATGCTGTTTCTCTTTCAGTATCACTCCTTGTGGTAAAGAGATTTCTTCAAACATACAAATCCTCTGCTGAATTGCTCTGCTCCTTGTAGAGAAAGTATTCATTTTAATTGAGCTCCAGGTCAAAAGTTCTATGTGTTATACAAAGGTGACATGTCCTACTCACATCCTAATAAGTGCCAAATCTCCTTCAGTCTTCCTGTGCACCTCAGTGGTGCTGTGCTAGCTGTTACCAAAGGCAGCTACAACTGTTGCATTTCTGAGGATGGCATTCATTCACACACCTTTTTTCTTTTTTTCCAGTTCCCTGCATTTTGAACACTTTCCTGAAGTTTAAATGCTGCTTTTGTTAGTCCAAATATCACACAACTGTCCTTTTTTGAGATTATTTCTCTGAAATTGTAGTATTGACTTTTTCTCTTTGTTCAATATTGGATACACTTTGATTGCTTTGTTAATCTTACTATAAAAAATGAACACTTATATTGATGTTGCTAAGGTAACAAGAGTTTTTAAGAAGATGCATATTTAGTGTATTGTGTGCTTTACATCTTGCAAATCCAGCAGTGGTTTATGTTTCATTTCTTTATTTTCTACTCATTTTTATGCTATTTTTCAAGGGCTTTGTCTTTAAATACACTGGAAGAGCTGCTAGATTCCCATAAATCAAAAACCAGTGGTAAATAAGTTCTCATATTACTTCAAAATTTTATAAACATAATACAAGTGGAGAAATAGGGAAAATTGAACATTTACAATTTCTAAAAAGTTTTTCCTTGGGTATTTTCCTGTGTCTTGATATTTTGCAGATAGTTAAAGTATTCTTTTTAACAAATGGAAAACATTTCCCTTCAACCTTTCCTCTAAGTAGTTTTTGGCACTTTAAATGTAAAATTATCTGCTGCTACTACTGCTATTGAACAATCACAATCTTAACTTCCTTGGAAGCATGACAAGATACTAAACAAAGACAGTTTTGTTCCCAGCAATCAGTTTTTCAGAAAGCTGAAAGTAAAGAAAATCTATCTCTTAAAAAAGCAAGTAAAATTGCTACCACAGCACCTACAATAAATGTCATAATTTCTAAATTCTAACTTTGCAAGCTGAGTGTGCTTTATAAATGTATCATTAAATGACAAAAACTGCTACTTGTCTCACCATCCTGGGCAGGATAGATAATAGATGACAGAGAATAAGAAATTTTTTCCTCAGAACACATTTATTTATTAAAAATAGTTTTCTCTTGGGTGGCCTCATGCAAGCAATCTCATTTTGTTAGCAACCTAGTGGAGCACTACTCATGTAGTGCTACTCAGATGTGCTCAGTGCACTTAGGAACAGTGAGTCCTCAATGTCTGGGAACAAAGGCAGACATTTCCAGACACATTATTTTAATTTATTTTGTTCTGACAAGTTAATGGGTGAAACATTTCTTAAATCTAAACAAGAAGCATATTACAGATCAAGAATTATTTTCCCATTTACCTGATAGCCTCTGCAGTCTGTTTATCTTAGAGCCTGAAAAGCAGCAATTATTAGTGAGTGGAAAGAGTGTATTTACTTCACAAGAGCTGGAAGTCACTCCCTGCTCTGTGCACCCCAGGGTGCAGCATCTGCTCCTGCAAAGCCCCAGGAGCAGCTGAAGGGCTCTGCAGCCCCCCTGTCCCATCCCTGCTGCAAGTTCAGTGCCTAACCAGTGGGACAGAACAAGATCAGTGTCTTACTGCAACAACTTCCTTGGAAATGAGCTTTATCCACGTTAGTCCTTAGCTAAGTGCAGCTTACAAGGGTTCAACAGAGGAGCAGTGAAGTGTGGGTTAAGGGCCTGGGACGTGCAGTAACTCAAGATGCACCCTTGGGCAGCAGGAACCCGTGCAGCTCATTCTTCTCCTCCTGTCAGGCTTCAAATACTTTTCAGTTGCTGAACAGAATTCTGTTCTTCAGAAAGTTATGATCTGTTTCATACAACTTTTTACTCCTTCAGACTTTCCACTGTTTTAAGCAGTTAGTTTTATGGCTTACAAAGTCTTTCTGAAGGTCACCAAGCCTCTGTTTTCCTTGGAGTCCATGCAGCACTGGAGAGCCTCTCTTCTGGAGGTAGTTTTTCATCTACAAAACATTACCCAAATACAGTAATCAAGGAGGGGTTTTGAATCTCTGTGAAGAGCATTCAGCTGACTGTTTGCCCAGCATGCTCCTCACAATATCTTGTTCAGTTTAACTCAGGGAGCATTTTGCTCTCTTGTAGGATTCACTGTCAGTTCAAAACATATTTTAAAAATAGAAAATCAAAATAGTTTCCAGAGACACAAGAAGAACAGAAATTAATACACTTACTCTATGATTGTAAAATCTCACAGATTGGTGAGATTTTGGTGTCAGGTGTAGTAAATCCAGTCTTTCAAAAATTGCATATACAGTGCTCTTTCAAAATAAATCCACGAGAGATTTCTATTAATTCAAATTAGTACACATACATTTTAAAAATGGTCTGTTTATAAGAATTAAGAATATTTAGACTCAGTTCAATGTTTCTACTACAGAGATTGAAGTCTCCTCTTCAGTGCCAACACATAAAAAGATTAGATTTTATTAATTCCTGCACACTGACTATTCCAACCTACCACTAGAATTCAAAATTCCTGGCACAATTACCTTGAAGGAGCAATTTTGGCCTGAAGCTCTTGATTGGAATTGAGGTTTAAATCAGGAACTAATCATATGACTCTACATATAGAGTAGGTTCTACGAAGCAGAATAGATTTTACTTCAACTTCATTTTGTAGGAGCTAATTTTTCAGGTTTAATACAGCTAGAAAAAATAAGGTTCAAGCTGTCATGAATAAATGATTGCTTTTAGAAATACAAAATTCTTTGGAGAGAAATGTCAAGAGCTCCATTGTAGCTGATGACCATGAGGAATGGGAAGCTGTTTTATTGGAGAAGCTTTGCATTGCAGTATCTGGTTTGACTTTGCAGTGAAGTCATGCCAGCTTTAGTTAAGAAGCCCTGAAGTTTAGTATCAGTCCAGCTGCAGCAGCATAAGTCTACTGAAATGTGCTATAATATATGATACATCTCCCTGTCTCCCCTTTAGGATGAAGCCAAATACTCCAGAGCTCCACAGCTTGGGAGGGGGCCGAGAGACGGGACAGAGAATGGGCAGATAAATCTTCCCTTCCTTGTGATCCAACTGCCTGGTGGTGCCCAGAGAAATGAGCAAGCTCCAGACTGAAAACTGACACAAGCTGTTCTCACCATTTACACTAAACTTTGAAATTCTCTGCTTCGGGATGTTGTCTGTCAAAATTTAGAAAACTGCTGAAAGATTGACTCATCAGGTGTAGAGAGCTTTTTGGATAATTGGTTAGCTGAGAAAGGCCATTTCGATGTGATACCAATGGATAAAGATAGGGGAAACAAGCTGGGGATTATGTAACCAATCACTGACAAAGGTCACAGTGACCTTCTCTGAGACGGGAAGATGGGGGAGAAAATCGCTTGCCAGAGAATGTAGATATCTTAGGTAGAGAAGCTAGAAGAATGCAAACATAGAAGCAAAATAATTATTAGAAGATGGAAGTAGGTGTGGTTGATCCAAGTGTACTTTAACCAACAATGAGCTCAGCTTTTGCAATATGTATAAGCTTCATTAACACCAATATAAATATGTGTGAGTTTTCAATAAACTTCGGGATTTGCCATTCACGCATATTGTGTGCTGCATTTCTCCCGCCGTTCACAACAATCAGGGAACATTAAACACAAAAACCAGAGCAGGTACAGCAGCACAGGGAGTCCTTAAACTTCTGCAGGGCTGCATCAGAAAAGAGATCAGCTTGTACAGGCACTATTTCTTAAACCCCTGTCCTGGATTTTCACATCTGGCCATTGTTGGAGACAAGATACATGAAAACATCAGAGGTAAAAAGATTTTATCCAGTAACATACTCATATGTGCCATTTATCCTGTTTTCTAAGCCCACACAAGAGCTTGATAACTGCACATTCAAGCATCAGTATTTCTCTGAAAACATAGTTCTTGAAACAAAACTAGATTTTTTTTTTGCTTCTTAAAAATTCTGTTGCACCACACTAAATCTGAGTTCATTCACCATGATCTCAGAATAAATTTTTCTTATTGTTATTGTTAAAATACTAAAAAATCAATTTCACTGAAGAAATAAAATCCATCTAAGGAAATAGTCCACTGTGCATTAGTGTGTGAGATAAAAGCTATTTGTGAGTCCTTGGTGAAAAATTAAAGGAGATAGCAGCTTTAGGCAGCTTAACATGTAAGAAAAAAGGCCTCAAATTTAAACTCAGTTCTTTCTGTTTCAGGCAATTCTTTATTAAAATTTAACTAAGATTTCTCCTCCTAAATTTTGTGTTTGTGACAGGGTGGAGAACATATCACCTGGGCAGGCTCCATCAAGGTGGTGAAATCAGTATCATTAAGCCCAAAAGCTCTGACTAAGAGCCTGTACATCATAGGAGATGGGAAAGAACAGGGCTTCTAAAGAAAATAACTTAAACAAAGGAATTTGAACAGATTTCTCAATGACTAATGAAGAAATGATCTCAAATGCACATATTTTTTAGAGACATAGCATATCCCTCTCTCCTTTTTCTTTATTTAGGGGTAAAGATGACTGAAAAAATGTAATGAATAATTTTTTTTTAAAGGAGCATTTTAGAGAACTGCATGTTATTTTTCTTGATGTTGATTGTGTTTTTCTCTCGGGTAAACATTTCTATGCTTTCAGTCGTCATAAACATCAAAATAGTGCAATGATAATAATGATTTCAACAAATCTGATACTTTTTTTCCTTAAACCAATTCATAAACCAGTCTACAGTTACAACTGCAATTTATTTGGGACTTTACCTTAACAGAATTAATATTTATGAGATTTCTGAAATTCTTCCAAACTTATTTACTCATGAAAATATTTTTCTACTGCTGCATTTTAAATGCAAATAAAGAAAGAAAGAACACAAGCTTGGGTTTTGTTTTTTCTATTAAAATGGTATAGAATGAGAATGCCAAGAAATTTATTACTTTTTTATACAGAATTCCTGAATAATAAACACTCTACCAGATATCTTAAAGAAAAATATTTCTCCTAAAATTTGACTATGCTCCCTCTTCTTTCAAATATCGGTTCATTAAAAATGCTCAGCAGATTTATAGAATTAAATATATTTTCAGAATAAGTGAATTAGGTTAATTTAATCTAACTTTCTGAAATCAAAATGAGGGCATTTCACAGAATTAAATATATTCAAATTGTTTTTCTCTGTGTAGGACATGTTTTTAGAGTGACACGTGATCAGATCATTTGTAATCAATTATTTATTATACTTTATCATACAAGGTACATTTTTCATAACCACCAGTACCTATAGGCTCAAACGGTCCTAACTTAAAAATCTTTTAAAAATATAAAATTTAAAGGACTCAAGCATGTAATATACACTTTGCTAATCAATTAAACTGATAATAGCAAAAAACATGGTTTCAGATCATTTTGTTGACATAATATGGGAATAATTATCTTGTGGAGAAATGCTTCAGTCTTGCATTGACTTCAAGAATGTCAAAAAAAGTACAACCTGTAATTCTAAAATTCTTTCATTAATAGAGAAACCTGAACTCCCTTGTGCAGTCTTTAAGAGAAAATGACAACTTAGTTATAGTCTGTCTTCTGGTACCGTGCAGAATGTGACCTGAGAAAGTAATCATTCTTTTCTGCCCTGTTAAACTGTACAGACTGACCTCTCCTCTAGTATCTCATCATCAGTCAAAAAAAGAATGTACTTCCCAAGTTCAAATCATTCCTGTTTCTGAACACTCTTAACAGTTCTTTAAACTTCGAATGGAATGATAATGGTTCAAAACCATTATTGAGTGACTTAGGTAATAAGTGAGAGTAATATCTTGGCACATTTCTGCTGTTTACTAGCCATATTTAACAGTTATATTCAAATAGACTGCAAATTTAAAAATTCAGGAATTGTACTTGAAAAAGCTATTCTAAAAATATGTTTCATAACAGCATTAATGACATCTTATATACAGGAGGTAAATAAGAAAAGTTATGTAAATGCTATAGCAAGCTCTGTATTTCACCGATGCTTGCAAAAGCATCTCTCTCAGTTCTGGAGAATGCAAGGTCTGGTCTAAATCAGAAGGGACTTGACTTACTGGTGAGTGCCACCAGTCCAGTCATTCCCACCAGCACAAGCCAGACATCTGTGTGAAAGTAACTAGGAAATGATTTCCCTTACCCTTAGATCTTGGTCACTTTCTGTGTTCTTCATTGGCAGTTCATGTAAGAGTGGTTATCTGGCTCTAAATCTATAAAGGCAGAAAATGTTTGCATCCCAAGAGGAGAAGTGCTTAAGGTACTCCTGATATTTCTTTCTGGTGAGCTTGAGTTATTCTGAAAAACAGATTTTAAATTTTCATTACCCTCTTATGTTCTTCACTAGTACAGAACTCTTAATTACTTATGGACACTGATGGATCATAATTTTCTCCCTTTCATGACATTTTCTTGAACAGCATCAAGAAGAAAAACTGAACTTTGATTTGTTTAACCAAATTCACAAATGGTAAGCTGTGTGCATGATTTTATTTCACATTACAATTCAGTGCTCTTTCAAGACAATGATACATGTGGACTTACTAGTTAGTTCCAAGCTTTTGGTGTTACATATTTTAAAGGCATGTTTCCTCTGACTGAATCCAAAATCAAAACCAGGGTTTACTCAATATGTACATTGCAGAGTTTTCAAAAGTTAGCTGAAAAAGTTTACTAATAATACTGGCACTTTTAGAGTGGAAAAGATGAGTACAAATAACAAAGAGATGATAAAATTGTAGGTGAAATTCCATGAAAAGGGATGTAATATTCCTCAGGGGGGAAAAAATATATTTAAGAAATAAGACCTTGAGACATAATAGACAGAACCGTGAAAACACAATTTCAGTCCTTGGTAGTCCCATAAAAAAAAATGGAATTTTAGCATCTATTGGAAAACAAAACAAAAAAAAAAAAAAAAAAAAAACCACCACCAAAACAACCCACACCACAAAAAACAACAACAACAACAACAACAACAGAAGAGTTATACCTTTCTATAAAACCAGGATGCCCTTTATCTTGAATATTGCTTTACTCCCATATCCGGGCTGGGAAATCACAGAAAAATAAATAGGTATGTCTAAAGTTATGGAATGACTTTGTGTGAGAAGCCACTGAGTTTATTAAGATCAGAACACATTAGGCTGAAAAGAGCAGCTGGAGGGGAATGCAGCAGTGCTTCAGAGAATCATTACAGACATTGAGAAGATGAGTAGGGACCCACTCAGTGTCTCTTCCAATACACAACTTAATGGCCATCAAATAAAGCAGCAAGAGGCAGCTTCAAAGCAAAGCAAGGATGTATTTTCTCACACAGTGCAGTGCCCAGCTCTGAAACCTCCATGGGACATTTCCTACAGTAAATGTACATGGGCTCATAAACAACAGAGCACATTCAGGGAAGGAAAGTCCACTGAGGACTGCTAAATATGAAGTTATTGCCTCTCATGCAAAAAGTCCCTAAAACAAAAAGCACTGTATGTTGTGAGCATAGCACTGTGCCCTGGCCATGTGCTTTTAGCTTTCCCCCTGGAGCTGTGGTGGAGGCATTCCTGGATCAAACCTGGCAGGAATTCTCTCCCCTCTCCTGGCTGTTGGACACAGAAGTACAACAGAACAACTCAACAGCTCTTTGTGGTGTCAGAAATTTGCTTCATATTCAAGACTGACAAATTAAATATCACCTGTAATTTTAATATTCTCTAGAAAGCATCCCAATGGTCTTTGTGAAGATTTCACAAGATCCCTGAAAAGACACCCAGCACCATTACTGACTGCATGGCTCAAATCAATCTCCCTTCAATGAGGTACACACTGGTCTTTGCTACATGTCCAAAGTTTCTATTCCACTTGCTAAGAGATTTACCAAAAAACTGTAGCTTCAATGGATTTATATATGGATACCAATAACACAAAGCAAATACAAACACAAAGCAAATACAAACACTAATCTGGGCTTAAATTCAAAATGCAAATTATTATAGTCCCATGTTTAGCTACACATAAATTTAGCATGACAATAATAATAAAATTTAAAATTCAATATAAATTATTATAGTCCCATGTTCAGTTACATGTGAATTTAGCATTACAATAATGATAAAGTTGCTCAGTTTTCTCTGGGCTGAAGATTGAAACAGCAGCAAGCATCATAGGAAAGCAAAATTAGATAAGTGTCAGTGAGGTGAGAAAGAGGCTCTAACCATCAAACATAACTTTAAAAAAAACCACATGCAAAGAACAAAAGAGAAAATTACATTATTTTCTGCCTTTCTGATTTCAACAAAGTAGAATGTAGAGAGGAGAAATGCTAGGTGAGATGAAAGAGTCGGGTGAGTTGCAGAGTCAAGGATCTGCTGTGCAGAGAAGCCAAAGCTCCTCTTTGGCTGTCAGTGGGGCCAGCAAGAGTCCCTGGGGGAGTGGTGAAGGGCTGGGTGTGGGCAAGTGAAGGGCTGGAAGAAGGCAAAGATTGGGCTCACAGTTCTGTATTCTGAACAGACAGAACAGGACATGAGTAAATGATGTCAATTTTTTGGTAATAGAAATGAAAGAGAATTTGCAGTTGAACCCCAACTAAAAGAAAATCAAAAAGGAAACCAGAGGGAGAGAATAACGAAGGTAGACACTCCCCAAGCCTCTAGTATTGAATAAAATGTGGCATTTCCTGATAGATTTAACCTAAAAGAGATCCTTTGGGAGGCTCAGGGCTTATTTAATTTACTTATTTATATATTTTTGGGGGATTTTTTTGGTATTGCTGGTGGTCATGATGCTCAGCATTCCTGAGCATATCTTTTTTATGGCATGCTTTCAACCTCAGAGGTATGATATTTCAAGATGATGATTCTTTGCATAGTAACCCAGAGCAGAAGGAAAAAAATTCCTCTCTCCAGTTAAAAATATCAGAACAACCTTTAGAGTAACATCTTGCTTGCCTTGTAAAATAATAACCCTGGCTCTTTAATCATGAAAGGGGAGCAGGTTTATATTTGATGAAGTATGGAGGATGGAACTTACAATGGGAAAGAATTACAAATATACAGAGATTTGCCTCAACACTGAAGACCAGTAGCATTCAGAAGAAAAACTGTTGCAAAAAAAGAAACACTTGAGGAAAATATTGACTTTGGAAAACAGCTGCATCTTTTGTTCACTAATAAAGTATAAAAAATAATGTTCATCAACTGTTGGAAACTTAGATGCACTACAGACAATGCACATAGAATTAAAATGTACATGATTAAATGTAACTGTTAAGCAGTTCTTAAATGTTAATATTTAGAAATACCACAGAGTTGGCAATAAAATTACAGGGTTTTTTTGTAAAAGAACACTTATTTTGTACAAGACATATGACTTTGTGTTCATTTGATTTTCATGAAGCATCTCATAAAGCTGTTGTGAAAATGCATAATCTTAAAAAAAGTTGGTAAACAATGTTCTACCCAAAAATGGTTGGGTATGCAGCCTCTAAAGTATTTATTGACCTCACTCTTGTAAAGAATAAACCCATTTTGGAAATGTCTGGATTGGGGGAAGTAGGATTTTTCTTTTCCCTCAAGATATAGTCTTGAATTAAATGGACGCTGTTTCCCTAAAGCGTAGAAAACTTGAGGAAATAATTATGCTATCAGATAAATGAATGTAAAGGAAAGCTTAAGGCATGAAAGAAATAATCTCTGACAGAAGGTAAAAACCATAGGAGTAGGATGAGGAAAAGGGAGCAACTCAGACCTGGATGTTGAACAGAGACAGGTACCAAAAAAAGGATCACAGATTTGCCTTCAGAGACATTCTGCAGTAGATACATTGGTGAAATTTTTGCTAAGCAAAATTTGGATTAAATCAGACAGAAGAGAGACAAAATAAGGGCTGAAAATATGAGGGACTTTTGAAAAGCTGGAGCTAGGGGAGAAGCCAATTTACATCATTTAAACAATTCATGGTATTGGGACAAAATCTGCCTGATGATGAGGGATTGGGTCTTCTTATTCTGACTAGAAAGTCTTTTTTTCCATTCAAAAGATATTTGTAATTGCATCTATTCTCATTCTACAGCATGCAAAGTGCCATTAAAAACAGTCACTATGTCGTGATATAGTCATGACATGTATGACCCCATTGTCAGCTTCATTAAGTTGTATGAAATTATCTTGGTGAAGAACAGGAGAGGGAATCTTTATATTTTACAAAAGAAGAGAACAATAAACATTTAATGATACAAGCACAACTTTGAAGGGACTACTGTTAGCTGTTGGAACTATTTCTATAAATGTCAGATACATGTGAGCATGAATTGAATGAAAAGCAGCTTCAGGATTTACAAAGGATTAAACCAAGAATAAACAAAGATTTATATTTAGATTTATAACCAGAATTAAAGAAGAAAAAAAAAAGGGGGGGGGGGGAAGAAAGAAATCTTAGATGGGTAAATTTTATTCTCATCCTTGCAATATTTTGTATTTCTGTTCTTTCCTATCTCATAGTAAATGAGATTCACTGCCACTCCTCCAAAGATAGCATTAACTTTACAGACTGGAAAAAAGAAAGAAAGCAAGCAGAAGATTACTAGATCATCAGAGCTATGGAACAGAATATTTTTAAAGAGAAGGAGCAAGGCTTCCCTTGTGCACCACTATTAGGCTGCACTGGTGCATCACCTATTTTGATATAATTAACTTCAACTTTGTAGCAACATGGATGATGAATCACTCATCCAGCACCTTCAAAAGCAAGTCTTCCTGCTGAACCAAATTATATCAGACAGGGACTTCACCAGCTCTGCTTAGTAGATTTAAGAGGCAGAGAGAGTGTGATGAAAAATGGTAATTCATCTGTAGACTGAAAGCTTCAGCACTGCTTAATAAATCCCTCTTAGAACAAGACCTGAATTCTAAAGCTTGAGTTCTGGTTATGTTTCAGAACAAAGCTTTAGAGGTACCTGGAAAAGGTAGGTGCTCATTTCTCACCTGAGCACAGGGGGAAAGCATGCAGACTTACAGAGGCAAAATATTCTTATTTCAGGGTCTCTCTCCTCCATTTCAATACCTTCCCTGCAAGTGAATCCTCCAGCCTTTCATGGTTTGTGTGTTCATAGAAGAGAAGCCTCACAATGTACACACAGTTTGAGATTGTCAAGCAAATGGCATAAAATAATTAACCAAAATTTAGGCTATAGCATGTCTTTCACTTTTGAGAACAAATGTCTTGCAAATGTAAAAAGTAAAAGAAAATTTGAAAAATACCTAAAAAAATAATACTGAAACACAGGAAAAAAAAATCTCCCAGTGTTAAAGAATGACCAGAAATGTTTTATCCTTTATTTCTTGAAAGAAAACAACAATCACTGCAAGGTTAAGAATTAACATGAAAATCTTTAGTCTTATTAAAAATCTTTTCATCATGGGTAAATATTTAAAGCAGAATCCCAATGTGATACCAATTATAGGAGACCTAATCTTACCATGATCCATGTAGAAAATGTAATTCATTGAAGTGTAGCAACTGTGTTATAGTTAAAATTTATTTTACAATTAAATAAATGTATGTTTCCTGAGAAGGTTAATTTATACTTTTGGTAATAAAGTCTTTCACATCCATTACCCATGAAATCTCCATGGAGTCTAAGTCCAATTGAGGTCATCCCATGAGACTTATTTAAAACTTGAAAAAACATAATCAAACATAAATAGCAAGTAATTTTCATCAAAGCATCCTACTGGTGTCAAAGAACAGGACTTGGCATGAACTGCATTGCATGTGTACTAAGGACGCTGATACAGCCACCAATTCACCTTTTTTTCAGCTTAAACTTTTTCTCTGGTAAGAAGCAGCAAAGGTTCCTTGTTGCCCATGTAAGACAGGGAGGTCCTTCAAGAACTGGAAGAACCATGCTTTTTCAATTTTTCTAAATTTTCAAATGTACCTTATTTATCAAGCTGATTGCGATAAAGCTGTTTTTAAGAGACAAGTACAGCAGGGGACTGCACATTCCATGATGAATCAGATGTGTTTTTCTACTTGAGACATACCAACTAAGTTTGTCTCAAGTAATGCCAAGAGGAAGCAGGCTGGGCAGAAGCACCAAGCATATTATTTTCTCTCCTTGCTGTCTGGGGAGCTCCACACTTCCACAAGTGTTACTGCCCCTGTGAGATGGGATGTGGTTCCTTCTGCAGTGCTGGTCCTCTGGCGACTGTAAGGTTCACATGCTCTTTCCCTGTAATTGTCTCTGCAGGTCTCCTGGCTCCTCTTGGGAACAGTTATTCATATGAACTTCTTTTCCTTTCTCCTTTTCTTTTTTCATGAAAGAATTGCACAGGTGCATTGCCTCTGCCTGCTGTAGTTTGCTGTATTCAAATATTTTCCCCATTTTGAAAAGATCACAAATATGTGTAAGTTGCTCTTGGGTAGGATCAGAACTTACAGGCTTAAAAATTTTAAAATTGTTTGCAGCAATGAAAGTCATGTTTCCTGGAGCCTTTCTGTCCCTGTTTTACTGTTGGACATTATTTTCCTCATGTTCTTTTCCTAGACCCTACTAGAAAAGTAAGGGCAGTAAAATAGACTCTGTCCTTCTCCAGAGACCTCTTCAGCAGCATTCTTAGGTATTTTTCATTCTTGTATTACTTTACATTAAAATATTAAAGGCCTGTCACTGAGTTCCCTTGCATACTTTTACATTACCTTATGTAATTTTACCATGGGAGTTCTTTTCTTTGCCTCTTAGTGTTTGGTTTATTCATCACATGGCATGGTTATTAGTCCTTTTCCACAGTGTCAGATCTCACTGAACTTGTGACTCATTAATTAACTACATGTCCTCAGTGGTTAAAACTGCATGGAATGCAGCAAAACATCACCTGCTGTTTATTGGTGTATCTGTGAAGCTTCAGGCTTAAACAACCCTGTCCAATTTGTTTTATAGTCCTTCTATGATAAGATATGTCTGCTGAACTATAAATATCCTCTTAGAAAGTGGCTGTTAGATATCACATTTGGCATGATGCTGAGGAAAATTGTGTTACTCTCCAGTCAGAATCATATAGCATAATCTTCAGCAAAACTTTAAAAGCCTAACTAATGAAGACCTACTTTTAACAGATAAAATAAAACCACGATATTGTAGTGTACATTCTACACACAAGAAAACACTGATCAAGATTTTTTTTTAATTCGCTTAAATCTGAAAACTATTCTGAATAAAACAAGTGTCAGTTTCTTTGAAGAGAAGTATGTGCTTCTTGGGCTATATATTAGCAACTTCTACACTAAAGTAAAATAATAATATTGGTAGATGAAAAACAGTGTTTCTTAACTGTATTGCAGCAAATTTTCTAATAAACAATGTCTTTCACTGCTGAATTCAGTTCTGTTCTGGTCAATATAAATTCATACACTTTTCTCATTTAATACTTAGGCATCTTACATATTTAAATGCTTTGTGAGCAGAAGATATTAATTCCTTAAAATGTACCAGAGGGAAAAAGGGCTTTTTCTGTTTGGGATTTTTTGTTTGTTTGTTTGTTTGTTTAATTTCCATTTGTGCAGACTTTTATGTCCAAAATATTAAAAGGACAGTCCATAATAAGTTTCAAAGGAATGATTGCCAAACAAGCAGTCCACACATATAATGAGTTGTGGTATCCAACTTTGGCACCATACTCCTCTCCATGCCCCCACCATCTAAGTGGCTATTTATATACTTTATATTTACTTTATATATTTCATATTCTGTCCTTTTGATGATCATGAGATAGCTAAAGCATGTTCTTTATGAGCATGGCACCATTATTTTTGTTCACGTTAAGCAACACGTATTTAAATTTTCCTGTTGACATCTGTAAGGCTTCCAGTGAACAAAATACCAAACAAATGTCCAATTCTAGCTCTCTGGGAATATTTCAGTTCAGTTACAGCTATATTCCCCTGGAAGGAGCCTAAGGGACAGCCTGGGCAGGAGTGGTGAAAGTGGGTGTCCTTACTGGAGATGTGATTCTGCAAGAACAGATAGAGGAAGGCTATAGTCTGTAGTTCTTTCCTACTAGTGCTGAAAGTTGTTCAGAATTTCAGTCACAGATTGTTGCCTGTGATCAGAGAAATAATGCCTTTGCTTTAGAGATGCACAAAGTGTGAGGCTAATGTGCCAGGTCTAAACCAATAGATTATACCCATATGATATCTTGCCATTACTAAAGGAAAGATTAAATCAATTAACACAAGAATATTCTTGACTACTATAAAAAATCAGTAGGTGCATACATAGAGAGTATTTGAGACTACAAAAGTCAATTCACTGCAGGAGAACAATTGCCTACTGTCCTGATGGGAATGGGAATGTGTCTTATACATGCTATTATTTTTACAAAGGTAACATACAAAGCTGTATTATTGGTACAACAAATGCCTTCTGCTCTTTATTTTCATTCTTATGGTGGTACACCTGTTGAAAATATTTCACATTTCCTTCTAAAATGTGCCATTACCTTTGTATGAAGTTGCTGTAATATTTATGACTCTCTCCAAAAAAGTGCGTTTTTGCATCCTCTGTGGCATCTGAAAGACTTCAAGGCAAAAACCAGTAAAACTTCAAAGACCAAAAGAGGAAAAGAATGATGAGACTTCCACTCTCAGATGTGAATATGAAAGGAACATTTTTCCTGTTCTCATGTCTAGAAAGATGAGGAGCAAGATTATCATCACAGATACTTTGCAGTAATCCACCATCTATGCCATGGCATTAGCAATGTTAGCTAATACTCAGACTCATTAAAATCTTGGGTTTTTTTTATCCTGCAAATGGACCCTAAACCATTTTTCAACAGAAAAAAAAAATTCATAGTTACAGTAATTCAGTTGTTCTCATAACACCTCTCATACAGAAAATCATTGAAATCCCTAAATGGGCAGCATAATAGTGGCTCTGTGGTCTGGAAAAGGAAAATAGCTGGTGCTGCCTCCATTGGAGGCAGAGGTATGCGTACTGGCAAGGTAAAAAAAAATATTATTAGTGAAAAGCTGTCACTGCAGCTTCCTTCCTGTAAATGTAATTGTTCATGCTCATATTGTGATAAAACATGAGCTCTCTGTGCTTGAATATTTAATAAGAGAACTGCCCATAGAGGAAGCTATACATGGAAACTTTGGACTTGTCTGTTGTAGTCATTTGTTTCTTGGAACCACAGGTGTGGCTTCAAACATAGGACCATCAAATGTCAAGTGAGCTGTACATCTTTGCAAATTTCAATTGCAGTTGTCTGGTAACAAGTGTAGTTTCCAGCAGAGAAGAGCAAACTTCTGCCATACGTTTCAAGAGTAATATTTTAAAGAATACATTTTTCAATCAAATTTGTACTTTAATCTTTGCCATGAAGAAACAACTAACATTGCATCATAAATCTAGTGATGGTAGCCTAGGAGGCTTTCTTCTTCTTTGTAGCAACTTCTATTATTAACTAAAGCAGTTAAACATAGTAGAAAGAGGGGAATGTTTCTCATACCCCCTTTGAAAAGGTCAATATGTTATCCCTTAGGAATGGCAGTCATGTAAATCCTTTAAAAATCCTTTATAATTTTTGTTTGATATTTAAAGTTAACAAGAATTTGAAGTACTTCTGCCAACAGTAGAAGCTGTGGATGGAGAACATCTCCGTATGTACTCAAGCCATGAGGCTGCAGGTAGTGAAGGTGAAGTTTTTGCCCTTTTTTTTCTGATATAACTGAGGCATAGTCTGATATGTCAAAAATACATGAAACTATCTAATCAATGCTTGGCACAATTATAGTTAGCAAAGGGTTTCTGCTTAGTAAGCCTCATTCATGGTCTTACCCTTGGCTGGGTTCTAAATGCCTTTTTCAAGCCTCTCCCAACCACAGGCTGGAGTTAAAAGGCTGGCAAACAGCCATGAGTGCTGGGAAGCCAGGCCGTGGCTCGGTGTAGAAATCCACCTTGAAATGGACACAGCTCCATTTCTAGGAGCAGAGAGGCAGAAATTAATTTGTCACAATTAAACCAGGATGAGCTGTCAGATGAAAATTTAGCTTGTCTTTCCATCAGTAGTGAAATAGCAGCAACAAGGACCTTAGAGTGTTTGTGGATTTGCTACCTGTGTTTCCTCCCTCCATGCTGCCTGCAGGTCACAGCTGGGGTTCCAGGCACCCTCCTGCTGCTCAGGAAGAGCAAAGCTTGGCACTGCTGCCTGCAGCACTTCACTGTGTGCTCAGGCTGGCCTGAGCCTGCAGGGCTCTGGGCAATAGCTCACATTTCGTTCCCAGGAGGGTGTGAGCCCTTGCTGAGCCCCCAGTTTGGGCATGGTATTGCTGCATGTGCATGGGGGGTAGTGAGTGAACACCTGGAACCTCTGTTTGTTCTGTGAAGTAGCTGAGATATATGGGTGTGATGCAGAGAAAACCTGGTAAATGAATTCTTTAGTCTATTGAGGTGTTTGCAGTACACTGATGGAAAAGGTTTAATTTCAGGAAAGACAGTTCTGGAGATCTCCAAAGCCAAAGCAGCCTTCCAGCCTGGAGGGCTGTTTGAGAGGCTTAGTTGGAACCTGGTGTTCAGCTGACCCTCTTCAAATAAATTCACCAAATGGCCTGAAGCAAGACAATGCTTCTCATCCTGGAGGCTGCCATTCCAGGGCAGTCATGAGTTGTCCCTGATGCCAGATTTCCTTCTTCTGTGAAGTTCAGAAAGGTCTGCAGGAATCTGGGTGTCCAATTCCACCCTGAGAAACCAGTGATCTCATGAATAATGTCTCCTGTAAGATCATTTTAAACAAATCAACATATTGGATAACATTTATTAAAAAAAATAAAAATTGGCCATTAGTAGATTGACAGCTGTGCTTAATATAATGCAGGGCATGGCTTAAGATGAGGCTGCTCTCTCTCAGTGATGTCAATGGTGCTAATCATCAGAAAAGCTATTCAGCTGTTCCTTTTAGATTGCTAGATAAATTAATATTCAGGGAGGAGAAAAAGCTCACAGATTTGGAGCAAAGCTTGCAAATATGGTTTGTAAGGCAGGTACTTACAAAATGGACTTTTGTGTTTATAGTCTAACATCATTTTAATCAATTAAAAAATATAAGGCAGCAAGGTTGGTTTTATTTTGAAATGGCTGGATCTGGCACTGATAATATTGCTGTAACAATGTAAAGTCAGAGCAGCAATATCACATGCTCAGTACTGAACACTCAAAGCAGCAATTGGCCATCTAAAATTGCTAACATTCCAAATATCTTTATTTATATAATTAATAAAGAGGAACATTGAATCAACCTATGCTCTGATTAGTCAATATTACAAACAGTTGTTCACACCTTAATTTCTCTCCTTCTAGCCCTTGTTTCTCCTATTCCCACTGAGTTAATTTTAAAATCCTGTCAAAGACTTGTGACTATGAGTCTCTGAAGTGGCTCAGGTAATGAACTTCTGATCTGGCTGCTTTTTTTTCTGAATGCTAACATATGAAGCAAGATTACCTCATTAGTGCCTGGAATGCTGTAAATACATATGATAATTTGCCATACACTTAAACACTGAGCTTTCTTATGTGATACAGAATTTTTGATGAATTATGTATGGCTGTATAATGGAGGATGATGAAGGTTTTAATTTTGCATCAGGCTCCAATAACTGTTCTTCCAAAGTGAAGAACTAAGAATTAAAATTGTGTTATTTTGCTAACTTTAAAACACTACAATCTCAGCTAAAGTCCAAAGTGCAGAGACTTTCTCTGGTGTAATCCTTCACAGGCTATCTGTCATGTCTTGTCTTACGATTTGTCATATTCTCATGCCATTTCTTGGGAAGATGAGTGATTGAATCCCTTGATTCACCTTATGGACAAAAAGGGATAATCTTTTTTTTTTTTTTTTTTTTGAAAGAGGAAAGCCTTTATCTTAGTTTCTAGTCACTGGAAATTTCAGTATACTATGGAATTTTTTTGAGTGAGACACCTATAGAATAAAAAAAAATCTGATTTTATGCAGATCAAGTAATAAGATAGTATCTAGCTGAAATAGTCTTTAAAATATGTTTAAACATACTCATTTTACTGCAAAGTTTTCACCTAGAGCAAAAAGAAAAATGCAGAGTCATTTCACTTTCAGAAGATTGGAGTTAGGACTCTGTCTTCAGATCCCTGTGGTCCAGGATTTCCAGGAAAGTTCCCTCTATTCTATCTAGGGTCATCAGGAATAAACATTTCTGTGGTGCAATCTGTGTAATTTTTCCCTGATAAACAAAGGAGCACACCTCATCTGGTAGCACAGATGTGCTGGGGAGCAGTGCCAGAGCAGCAGTGTGGGATCTGCCCTGTGGTCCTCAGTGGTGTCTGCTGCTGACTCAGCCAGTCAGGGTAATGCTGCTCAGTCCATGCCATGGAGCAGCCTGGAGGCAGCTCAAACTGAGCTGAGCAAGAAAAAAGAAAGCATCAGTCCTGAGTTTCCTGGAGCAGGTACTCTAGGGAGGCTGACTGTGCTTTAAAGTTACCTCTAACATTGTAAGAAAAGGTTTTGGACACAGATCTTAAGTTTCAGTCACAAATTTTAGTCCCCTCTTGGCTGTTACACACGGCAAGAGCTAATTACCTCAGCCTCTGAGGTGTCTGAAGCAGAACTTGTCAGTGCAGTACTTCTCATTCCCTGGCCATATCTTCTGTTTCCACCCTAACCTACTCCATGGGGTCCCAACTCCACAAAACTTCCAAGCTGTCCCATTTAATGTTGCCTCAGAGTACCTTTCACTACTCAGGCAGTAGTCAGGATCAGATCCAAAACCAGTAAATACTGCAGGTTGTGCACAATAGGTATTCTTTTTCTAAAATACATTAACTGCCAATGTTTAATTCAAAATCATTCAAATTCAGGTTATGTTGAATGAGATCATTTGTCATTTGATCCTTTTTCTCCATTCTCAGCATACACAGCTTTATTGCCAGTCTGAGCAAACCAAAGAACCTTGGCATCATCATAATCATAAAACACTTTCTTTTGTCATTAATTAGACACAACTGGGCAGGAAATAACACAGAGGCCATAAAACCCAGTGATGTATATTCAGCTCAAGGCAATAGATTTTTCCTTTGATTTCCAGAAACTTTTGATAGAGCTGGAATAAGCTATACTCTTTTTTTTTCTGCAACAAATATACCTCTTTTTATACCTCTTTGCCTTACCTTTCTTTCAGCTTTCTCGAGCCCATGAAGTGAGACACCCTGCTGTGACAAGGAAGACAAGCAGCTGCAAACAGTAATTTATTTTAAAGGCATTTCCCATACAAACCAGAAGTCCTAGTGACAGTGTGAGGAGCGTGTAGAATGTGTCCTATGTTTCAGACCTTTTCTTTTACCAGTTATATTCAAGGGTGTTGTAGAGGTTTATATATGGGAAAACCTGTGCAATTTGACGGATTCAGCTTCATGCTGAATCTAACAGGACAGCTTGATGCTGTTTTTTGGTTGCAATGGCTAGATAACTCTGGGACAAGAATTGGGGCACAAGTGCAGGGGCAAGAAGTAAAATCCTCAGTAAGGCTGTTCTGTACTGCTCAGAACTATACACTCTCAGGTAAAAAGTGAGCCTGTCAGGTAGATTTGACTTCTCCCTGCACTTGGACAGCCCACAGCAATGGCTGCATTCTTGCTAAGGAAAGTGATAGTGGGATTTCTTCTGATGAAGTTCATGGCCAGGCTTCCAAATTTGGGGGCATGATTATGGATAGACATGTGTATGTGTGTGATAGCAGGAATTATACCAGAACACATAAAACATCAATTCAACATTGCCATAGGTCTATGAAGTCCATGAATACAGTCAGGAAAAGGGAAAGGGAAAAGCCCTTCACAGTATAGGAGAGAATCCACAGCACATTCAGCTGTATCCTGTGCATGCACACACACACAAAAAAAAATTACACCTGTGCTTCTAGATGCTTCCCAGATGCAGAACCACTATTACCTTCTCTAAAGAAAAACACATTTTTATAACTCTTTTTAACCCAAACATCTCCTATGTAAAGCAAATAGTACAACTGAAAATCTTAAAAATATATGGTACAAGTCTAGATTGTAATTATGCTGAACTGTAATAAATTATGAGCCTTAAAGAACTAGATGGGAGGACACAGAGTGGCTGCTATATTGAATTTCTTTGCCCAGACCTCAGTGCTTGCTGGAAGCAAGGCAGTTGAGACAAGGGCAGGTGTAAGTATATTCACAGGGTGTCTATGAATATGGTAGAGATATTTTTTGGCAGAATTGGAGAAACTTTTGCTCTACCTCCTCTTGTCCAATACATCAGTCCAGGATTTTGATTATTTTTTTTTTTAGCAGGTTCAGAGGCAATAGAATTGAGTACATGATTATTAACAGATATTTTGGATACCTTGAAATGGACATGTAACAAGAGCCTGATAATATTTGACAGATAAAATATGATTAGCAAAAAAAGCTAAATTTGTAAATCAGCATTTCACAGTAATACATAATGGATCATTTTACACAGATTGTTACTGACTCTTTGTTTACTGACTGTTTTTGTATGTGATCATTCCCAGGTGTCACAGAACATTGGTCCTGGTCAGACTGAACAAGTGGAAATTGTGTGCATGAATGAAAGAGACTTCTGTGTTTTGGTCATTCTTATCATATTAGTTTCAAAATGGAAAACAGAAATAGATTGACATCTTAGTTTTTGTTTCAAATATTTCAAAACAGTTTTTCAAACTTACTTTCAATATAATAATATTTCAAATTAATTTTTCCAGTGGTCATTCTGCCCTGAATGAAAACAGTAATCAGTCTTGGGATTTGATCTAGAACAGAAAAATTATGTATCCCTAATAATTTCTGTTATTCTACTAGGATACATTTTCTCTACTAGTTTTTTAGTGATAGAATAGAATAGAATAGAATGAGAATGTTTGCATGTTTTATTTCTAAAATAATTATTTTGTTATTAGCTTTGATATACATGAAGTACAATGTCAGCTAACAAAAGTGAAACAGAAAAATGGCAATGGTACAGTCTTCATTGGGAGATTCTTTACTGCACTGGGCTGCACATTTATCTCCTAGAATAAGAGGCTGTGTCACTGTTCAGAGCATCTCCAGTTCTCCCACAAATATTTGTAATTGATACACCCTGTCCTCCTAAATTGGAGTTACAACCTGATTGAGCAATGTGGGTGTGATTTCATCATAAAATACAGAAAAATACAGATTGCAGAGTGGCAATAAGGGATCCACAAACATTGTGCTAATTAATGAATGACATTTCATAATTATAGTTAGTGTATATTTCCTTCTCTCACTGAGGCAAGGAAATTAATCCATTTTGTACAAACTAATATATTGCAAGTTATCTCAAACATTTAAAACTTAAAAGATAAGAAGGAAGGAAAAAATGAGAGGAAATAACTTTCAAAAACCATCCTAAACTTCAGTTCAGGAAGTCATAAATCTCCCTGCACTAATGATAATCCAAAAATGTTTAGCTAAGATAATAAAAATGTCTTGCTTGCTACCATAACTTATTTTCATGACCTACAATAACTGTTATGAATGTTTCCCATCAGTACACATATATCTTTTATCAGTCTAGAATATATGAACAATGTTTGCCAGACAAAGCCATTAAAAGAAGCTATAAAAATAGAAAACAACTTGTATCAACAATTAAGCTTATTAAAAACAATGTAAGAAAAAGCAGAAGGAATTTAAATGTAAAGCAAGCAAACATATACACTGAGAAATAAAATTAAGGATTTGAGATCATCTGCTTCAGTAACTAGTTTTATTCAACATTCTTTTCTGAAATCAAATTGAAGAACTTATTAAAAAAAAGAATTAAATCCTTTAGCAGCAGGATGTTTTCTCTCCCAAAATCAAGCTATGCAAAGAAGTTTGGTGTTGCCAGGAAAGTTTAAAAATAATGTACTTTGTTTCTAATTGGCTGCAAATTGTGGGAAGTAAATACCTTATACAACATCAATAGTATTAATGTGGTGTACAGAAAAGGTCAATTATATTCTGGGGTTTCCTTCTCCATATAGAACTGACTGAGAAGGATTTTTAAAGCACAGCTGGTGTGTTTCTTTTAGTTCTTCCACTATTAGCACTTGATCTACACTAGTTTGTGATGATAAATGAGAATTTTTACTTTCATGTGGTGTTATGACACCTCTCATTTTTGTCATGAGAATGTCAATTGATAGCACAGAGTGAAGAGAGCATTAATGCATTAATAACCCTGGTCACAGTATGGTATTCATGCTCATGGTCAAAATGGCATTCTGCTGATAGGAAGATGTGTGAATGCAAAACAGGAGTAAGACCTGTAAATAACCTTGGTGAAAAAAAAAAAAAGGGAAAAGCTTCAGCTGGATTTGAACTGTTCGTTTTAAGAATGGGATGGAGTATTGGAAAATTCAATGTAGGGAGAATAACAAAAGGCATATTTTTTGACTAGGTGTCTTGGTTTGGAAAGACAGGAGTCTGCTAAGGAAGGCAGGAGCCTCCCTGAAATGGAGAATGTAAGCCCTTCCCCACTCCTCTGAATTGCTATAAATTTTAAATTAAGGGCCTCTCAGGCAAAAAGTATGGGAGTGGGAAATAACAGTTCTTTAACAGGGAAAGGGGAAAAAAAAAAAAGGATAAAATAAACAGTGCAGTACACAAGAACAACACTGACAGAGTCAGAAACCCAACCTGACACCCTGTGGGTCAGGGTGTTGGGGGCAGTCCAATTGGAAATGGGGCTGCAGCCCTCCTGAAGTATCAGGAGCAAGGGGGTCCTGTAGAGAAGGATGTATTCTTCCTCTGAAGATCCAGTGGAAGAAGAGACAGCTGATGCTCCTCTGGGGAGTCCCGTGGAGAAAACCGTGCCGGTGTTTCAAAAACCTCTGGATTATATCTGGGTAGCAATGCTTGGCTCCTCCCTCTGGGCAGAGCATCTCACAATGGGATATTATAGTTCTTATCAGTCAGGCAGTGACATTCAATAGCTGTTATCAGCAATGTCCCCTCCCGAGGGAGGTGTGAGTGTGGTCACTCAAAGAGAGAGATAAAGCAAACTGCCCACTTGACAAAGGTAATCTGCCATACAGATGGTAATGGAAAACAACTTGCAGTGCAATCTTCAGCACTAGGAAAGCTTGAAATGGAAACAAAAAGAGATTTCTGTTTGGAAAGGGTTTTATAATGACAATATTATCAGTTACACTAAAGTCTTTTAGAGATAAGATGGCTGATTGGCTTACTTGCCCAAAATCAGTGGTAGGTTGGATTTTTAAAAAGGATTTTCAAAAGGATTGATACATCAGTCCCAGACCAGGCTCTGTAGGAATATTATGGAGTGTCATTTGCCTGATGCTGGAAGAACAGGTATAATAAACATCTGCTGGATATGGGAAAGGAATATTTGTCCTTTCGAAGAGATAAAATGTGTGTGCATACACACATAAATAAAAAAGTGATTCTCCAAATTAAGCATGTCATAATATCTTATAAACCCCAGACATTAGGACCTAAAACTGTCAGCTTCTTTTCTCCCTCATTAATCTCAAAATATAACTCAGCTTCCTGCACGAAATTACATGCTATAGATTCAAGTAATGATTTCTGTCTAGTTAAAGAGAACAATAAAATATATTTCATGCTTGTCAGGCATAGTTTCAAAACAAAGATGATACATTTAAAACTGAATTCAGACTTACTTTATGACTGATCAAATCTGATGTTTTTCTTCAACACAGACTGATTCAGGATATATTAAAAATTAATTGTGGTCATGTGTTCCTTGGAATTTTAAACTATCATTTAAAATATTCCTGCAAGGATATATTATTTTTAAATTATTTATATGCTGAACAAAACAAACCTTAAAAAGCAGCTAGAAGATTTGTATCACATCAGCCAGCTTGTGACCATGATGCCCATGTCACTATGGAAAAGAATGAGTGACTGACATTCTCAGTGCTGGAGAATACCAGAGATGCCCTGCAGAGATTTGTGTTAGGACCTGTGGTATGATTAACAAATCATATTTTTGAAAAGATACTGACTATAGAGGCCACAGTATTTGTAGACAACACAAAAAATAATTAGGAAAAGGAGAAAACAAATTTTTGAGAAGTGTAGCAAAACATTCTCATAGCACTGTATAAACAGAGAAAAGAAAAAAATGAAAACCAGCAAAAATGGCAGACTTGAAATTTTTGTGTGCAAAGAAAAATACTTGGAGTAAAAGAACTGCATGTACACCATGATGTATTTTAAAATGACAATTACTGTGCAGGTAACAGAACATGAAGTCTTTACAGGAGGATTGAAAATATCTGTTCAATTCTCAATGGCAATTCAGAAAGGAAATAAAATGTAAAATATATTAAGAAAAGAACGGGGAATAATTCCTTCTGCTGTTAGCTCATGGATTAAATGCTGTTTACCTACAGCCTCAGTGCTTCCAGCTTTTCTTATCTCATCTGCAAAACAGCCCAGAACTAAAAAATGGGTGGATAAAGGCTACAGGGGTTACCAGATATATACAGCAGTTTATGTATCCAGAAAAATTAAGTTAACACTCTTCAGCTTAGAAAAGAGAAGATATTAAAAAGATGGCTAGCAGAAGATTTTTCTGACACTTCTTATAGTTTCTCATGATGAAAGAACTGAGGGAACATGAGGGAAAGAAGAGTGAAATTACCATGAACATTATAATTAAGTAACTCATCACCACACCATGTTGCAGAGGCCAGAATATAAGTAGGCTCAGAAAGTAATTGGTAAAACAAATTAATGAAAGAAAAATCCACTAAACATTATTAAGTCTCTGCACTGATGGCTTTAGAAGTCCCTAAACTATGGATTGCTGAAAGCTGGAAAGACACACAGGGGAAAGTGCCAATGTATCAATTGTCCTGTTCTTGTTATTTTTTTGGCTAAGCATCCACAAATGGTCACTGCCAAACAGGATGTAAAGCCACTTCCAGACTTACCTAAAGGGATCTTTGATTTCACCAGGAAACCTTTTTTCAAATTCTTATCTTAACCGCATTGCAGAGAAGATATGTCAGGTCATAGTCTAAAAAGTATACTTGAACAAAACTAAAAGATTACCTGATTAATACCTTAAATATATTAACAAGAAATAATAATGCATCATTTAATAATCAAGTTTATTAAATTTGTAATAAGTACCTGGCCACTGTTTTCCATATTTGAAATCATGTCATCTACCAGACTGCAGAATTCCTAAGCCTGAAATTCATGAAAGGGCCCCAGGAGTTTTTTACTTCCTCTAAGATTTGGTTCCTCCAGGGTAAATGATAGTTTCTGCTAGTTGCTTCCTCTCTCACCTTCAGGGAATTTTTTTCCTTAAAGTAGGTTTAAAAGGTTTAAAAAACACATAATGCCTGATACACCTTCAAGTGCAAATGCAGTTCTGTCAACAAAACATGAATGTATATGCCAGGATTAAATATAACCAGAAAACATAAGATGGTATTTAACAGAGAGCAGAGAGAATCTGTGAGTTATTTGCAGAAGTCACATTTTACAGAGGTCAAATATTATGGAAATTTTTCAGTTCCTTTATCTCACCTGTTAGAACATCCTTAAAGTTTTTTTTTAGGATGGATTAGAAATTCATCCTAACAAATTTCTATCTTCAGCAGGCAAGACACAAATTTCTTTGGCATCAAAGAAGAAATGCTTGGTTCCTGATACCTCACCTATTTCACACCATATCACTCTTTACTGAAGTTTACTTCACAGTGTCCAGAGGTCTCTTTTCAATGGCCAATTTATCATTAGGAAATTATATTTGCTGTTTCTCCAGTATGATTTCATGTCCAAGCAATCAACATCTGGGAATTTATCTGCAGGAGCAGGTTTCTTGCCTACTGAAGGACCCACCCTGGTGCTTGCAGTGGACAAGAGGTTTTTCAGAAGTTGCAGAGTCCTTTCTGATAAAAAGGCAGTAAAAGCACAAGAAAAAAGCTCTTGTAGCACAAAAAATTGGACTATAGTCCTTTGGCTTAGTGCATACTCCATTTAGAGTTGCCATTTCTGACAGTGGGCAGGTAGGTGAGTGTGGCCACTGTAGAGCACATCCAGAGCTTCATGAGTGGCAGTCAGCCAGCCTGGACCACAGATAGGATGGCACCCATCTGTAATGGGGACATTATTTTAAAGCTTTCACACATCCCATAATCAAGGCAAATTGGAGCCAAAAGTATCACCTTGAGGTAGGTTGCAGAACTGGAAAATATAGCTGCAGCAAAGACAAGCCACCCCATGGTTTGTTCCTCAACTTCACAAGATTTTGGGAAGAAGGAGAGGCACAGTCCTACTGTCTCCTGGTTATGAGCCTTTTAAAACATTTATTATTAATTTGGCCCTTAGAAAGGGTTTAGAACTTGGATATGTGTTTTAATTGTAAACAGGTAAAGCAGTCAGATTTACTTAGGCCCTGAATCCTGACTGAGAAACAAAAGAATATGTTACATCCCTCCTTTCTTATTCTGACCTCCTGGGTCTGTTTCTCTAGGCAGTCTTGCAATATGAGTGTTTGTAAATAAAACCACATGGACCACCATGCCTGATGTTGGGAGTGTGGACAGAAAAACTGCTGGCACCCTACCCATGAAAAGTAATTTCATTAAATAAAATTGGTAAATTGTGAGAGTGTCTGAAATAGAAGTAAAAAGCAAATAATAATATTTGCTGGAAATATGACTGTCCTCCTCACAATAAAACTATTTTTCTGGTAGAAAAATAAGAAAATTATTAAAACTTTTTTTAAAAAATAGAGGAACTGCTAACACAATAAGCTGCAATTTATATGAAAAGGATCCTTTTTGCTTCTCCAGGGCATTAGAGTTCCTCATCCATTTCTCTAGACTACATTTGTTAACTCTGAAATAGCTCAAAGGACTTGGAGAATTTTAAAAGCATTGAAAAGTCTGCAAGAAAAAAAGTGAAGCAACATTTTTATCTCTTTCCCACCTGCTTTCAGCAGGTGTGTGCAGTCAGACTGCATAGCTTTTATGCATTGTAAAGCTTACATAATTTAGACTTCATGCTCTACACGTTTCAAATTGGTTTGACCCCTTCCTCTCCCAGGAACACACAAGTGCACAAATGAATTTTTGCTGTATTTTTCAAATCCATGTATGCTCTAATTTATTCAGAGTTGTCTTTTAGAGTGGTTAAAAAAGCATTTTAATTAATGTTTCAGAGAGAAACCTTCCTCACAATTTTATGGTGAAGAACCAAGCATAAAAGGGACTCTGTGTGCATATTGCATATTTTGTTGCAATATTCCTTTTTCTGGACATAAACTGACTGCCTAGAAATTTTTTCACACCTCAATGACTGAATGGCAAAAATGTATGTATTTAATTATTCAACTCTATTGAATGACTTAAAACAACATCCTCATAAATAAGGGGCCATCAAGGAGTTTGAAGGTTTTTTCTGCCTTTGTTCAACTACCGGTTCCAATGCAGAAGGAGAATTCTCAGCTGACTGCATGAGCTGAGGATTGTGCTGTCTTCCTTATTACTATTTGGACATAAGAGGAAGACAAAAACAGAGCAGAAAGCAGAAATTCTCCAAGAACTCCTGGCTAATCTAAGATCTATGCAGCTAAACTGAAGTTAGGAAATCCCAAGGCTATTTCATACCATTTTGAGCCAACATGGCATATATGATCCTGTAAAGGAAAAGAAAGATGTTATCTGTTTCTAATTATTCTATCATTTGCTCTTTGAAACAGTTTTTGAAAATAACTTGGACCAATTATTGCACAGATGGCCTTGATTTTCCTTACCACAAAATAGAACATTTTCCATTCATTTGAATTGAAAATTACTTTAAATAAAATGGGCATACCTAACAATTTGCTCAGTGGCAGTCCATATCTACATCTTTGAATAGAATCATAGAATCACAGAATCAAAAAATGGTTTGGTTTGAAAGGGACATTAAAAATTACCTAGTTTGAGCCCCACTATAACAATCAGTTACAATCAGTAGTTACACTGATTATAAACAGTAGAACAGTAAGGAATAGTTTGATACCTTAACTTAGACATATAAGGATCTCAAAAAAGTTGTCAGCATTGTGAGAGGATTGGTTTTGCTGAGAGGACAAATATCTGATTCTTTTTTGTCAGTGATTGTGGTTGAGAAAGGGATGTACCAAAGAATGTCACATCATTTCTAATGTCATACTAAGTTTTCAGTGCAAAACTGAAGGGGAAAAAATAAAATTAGCGGAATTCAAGTTGGAAGGAATCCCCATGGGTCCAACTGCCTTGCCAAAGCATTCCCAAAGTCAGTTTCAACTTCAAAGTTTTACCACATTCCTCAGGGTCATATCCTGTCAAGTGCTGAATAAATCCCAGGACAGATTTAGTAAAACCTCTTTGGGCAGAATTAACGAGAACTTTGAATTAGTCAATGCAGATAAATTGATCAATACAAATAAAGTGAAAAGAGAAAGGAAAAGAAAACAAAATAAAACTGCTCTGGAGAGGAAACTCTTTGAGCTTTCAGACTGGACTCAGTCAGTGTTACCTTTGAAAGCATAGATCACAGTCTGACTCAAAAACCATGTTTCCTCTGAATTAATTTTTGGTTAGTTACTCACTTGGTTTTAGATTTGGACAGGAGATTACTCAGCAGTAATTTTGTGAAGCCATTTTTATACATAATCACAGAAGGGTTGAGGTTGGAAAGGGTCTCTGGACATCATCTGGTTCAATCACTCTGATCCAGAATGGAAACCTGCTGTCATGGCTAGCTGACAGAAAGGAATGAATTTCATATTTCCTGTGTATTGAATTCTGTTTGAGAGAAAAGAAATTAAATATGTTTTCTACTGTTAATGAAAACCTTGTATCTAGGTGCATCCTCCCAAAAAATCACTGGAAAAACTTTCATTATATTCCAAGAGAATGGATTCATATTCAGGGTAAGATGTTTTTAAAAAATGGAATTTCAGATTAAATTCAGAGAAAAAGACAGTGGTACTTTTTTTAGGCTTTTGTTCAGAATAATTTCACAGACTGAAGCAGATTGATATTTGTGGTTATAAATTTTTCAGTTTAGAAATAGAAAATGTTCTAATATTTTGTGCAAGAAGTTCCATACCACCTTGTAAATGAAATAAGATGGTCAGGAAACCTAACTTGTTTTCAAATGGGGTTTGATGAAATTATAAAAATTATTTATGGTCTTAGCATTACACTTGTATATTTTATATTCCTGCTATGCTGTAAAGGATTTGGTTTAAGTTAAAAAAATCTGGATAAAACATTACTGAAATAATGAAAAAACATTTTGGCATTGTTTACAGGAAAACCTCATGTGGTTTAGTTTTAATCTTAATGAATTTATTTCAGGAAAGTGATTTCTAATGTGAACTGAGAGATTATACCAAAAAGAGGTGTCCCATAGTTACAAAAATTAGCAAAAAGAATCCTAATAAAGTTGACCTGGATCTGATTTGAGGGTTATTTTATTTGTGACATTTGTCTTAACTGAAAGACTATTCTGAAATTCCACAAAAACTTTTCTAAGCACTTCTACTGCTGGCCACATGGCCAGAGCTTCCCCAGAATTTAGCAGGTGTGTTTCAAATTCCCTGTTGACAGATTAGTAGGAGCAGAGCAGATGTGGCCTGCAAGGTCAGAGCTAGAGGGACAGGTGCTGGGGGTGAGATAAGTGAACTTCATTAAGGATGAGGGAAGTGGCACACAGCAATAAACAGCACACAGGCATTATTAATAGGAAATGTTACACACTCTTTGAAATGTCTACTTGTTGAGATGAACTTTGTTATTAAAAAAAAAAAAAAGAGTAAACAATCCTAATATTAATTTCAGAATAAAAAATGAAAATATTGAAAAAATTTCTTAGGCGCTCCTTAATACTTTTGATTGAAGTATTTACTAAAGGAAATGTGAGACCTTAAGAAATATCCTGTCATCTAATTGCCAATGCATTTCTTTGTACTAAGTAAGAATAATAATACGATCTTTATATTTGGAAGTTTCTCTGCTACTTTGATGTAAGTCATTTTATTCTCAAACCCACCTTTGTGGGTTTTGAGGATTCTCACTTAAGATGAAAAGTGCCAGCTTGTGTGGAAACATGATTCAGGGCAGTGAAAACTCTGTCATTATGATTTTGTGCCTGTGGTGTTCTTTTCTCATTCCTTGTGTTTCTAAAGGCTGGAATTGGCCTTTGGATCCCCACTGCCTACATTTGACAGAGCTCTGTGTAGCTTTCTTAGGGCTCAGCTTAGAGCTCTTCCTGTGAGGAGCAGCAATTTTGTCTGCCCTGTGTCTGCTGCCTGCTTGCCTCTGTGTGTGAAGATAACCTTCTGCCAACATTCCAGCAGGGAAGTCAGAAAGGCACCTTTTCAAGGAGCTTTTGCCTGTTAATGAAAGAAGTTATCTGAAGTCTCTGCACCATTTCTTGTTTTCCTGAACCACCTGCCATGAATGCAGAAATTAAAAATATTTAATTACCCTAACTATATAACGAACCTCAGCATTTTTAGGGCAGATTAATGTAGTATGCAATTTTACTAACTGAAGAGCATTTTAAAGTTTTAAATAATGGCTTAGAGGGAAAATAAAAAGACACTAAAATAATTTAGATAGCATACCATGAATTAAAATTATATTAAATCATCTATTAAAAAAGAATTGTACAAATTCTTGTTGTTCCCTCAGTTTCAAAAAAAGTTTAAGCTATGGAGGGGTAATTCAGGAATGTTTCCTTCTTACTAGTTCCAGAGATTTGTTCTGAGATATGATACTGCTGAGTTGACACTGGGTTGACTCTTGAGTTCACAGGAAAGAAGAAACCAGAGGTGTATTCCCATGGATCTCAGAACTGTGGGATAAGGGAGCCAGAGTTGGGCAGACATCAGCCTGCAATAAGAAAAATGAGCAGTAATGTTTTTATTCATGGTGATGGGAGTTAAGTGAGCACATTTAAGCAAGTGTCAGACTAGAGAAGAACAAGAATTCCATTTTGATTGCCTTTAAACAAGTGCTGACTCCTGATCATATCCCACCTTGCTGAAATACATAACCATTGCTCAGATTTTAATTTTCCACAAACATAAGTTTGTTGAGCTTGAATTATTTTCCTTTTATTAAGCACTGTTTTTCATTGTGTGCTTCTTTGTTACAACTCCTATTCAGAAGCAAAGGATTTAAAATACTTGTTATTTACTCATGTAAATGCTTTAAATAAGTAATGTAAAAATCAATAAAGCAAATAAAGTTAGAAGTTTAATATTCATTATGCAAAATAAAAAAAGAGGGAAATTGAACAGAAAAAAAAAAGGCTACTAAACCCAAATCCCTAACATTTCATTAGGTGTCACATCTTAATAAAAAACTCAATAAAGTCAGAGAGTGCAACCCTCTGTTTAGTATATATCAAGTCCCCTTTGTCTAGAGAGAATGTAATTGTTCAGTACTTTGGATAAATGATTGCAGAACAGATAAATTGTTCAGTACTCTGGATAAATGATTGCAGAACAGATAAGGCACATACTGTTAGGGAAGTTCTCTGCATACCACAGCTGGGAAATGCTGTGGCTTAGGATGAAGGGATGAAACCAGCCAAGCTTTAAGGTCCTTACAATAGCTAAAAAGCCAAGCAGGAGTATGGATAGGGGAGCATCACTGGTCATTGGATTTCCTAACAAGGGTTAGGGGATGGAGCAGAATGGCAGTACACACACATGTGACCGTGTTCACAGGGGTTCTTGGATGAGGCAAGAGACGAGAATGTTGACTCCATGATCAGAAGGCTTGATTTATTATTTTATAATATATAGGTATTACATTATAACTATACTAAAAAGAAAAAGGACAGGTTTTCTCAGAAGCTAGCTAAGCTAAGAAGAGAAAAGAAGAGAATGAATACAAAAGGCAGCTCTCTAGGACTCTGTCCGAGATAGCTCCATCTTGATTGGCCATTAATTATAAACATTCAAGATGGGCCAATCAAAAATCCACCTGTTGCATTCCACAGCAGCAGATAACCATTGTTTACATTCTTTTTCTGGGGCCTCAGCTTCCCAGAAGGGAAAATCCTAAAGAAAGGCTTTTTAGTGAAAAAGATGTCTGTGACACACGCATACATTAATGCTGTTGTTCAGTGAAAGGTCAGAGGCCTCTCATCTGTAAGCATTATGGTCAGTACCTCTTTCTGAGACACTTTTTTCAAGGGTGTCTCAAACAAGTAAGAGATTAAGTGTATTCTGTGAGTTTTGTAGCTTTATTTCTGCTAATCTTGCATGACTGTGTGTGACTTCAATGGTGTTTTATCTATTAATAGAAAAAGATGCAGCTAGATGCTGTTGGGTGACATAAAAACCCAGTAACTGAAAGGGGACCGAGTGCCCAGAGGGGTGACCATGGGCCAGTTCAAGCAATGATCTTGATGGGTTATTACACAGTAAGTCACATATTCAAGCTTTTAAGCTACATACTAACTGGAAAAAAGATAATATTAGCTTTGCATAACACTCAGCTAGATTCCCTCAAGTAAATATCATCTTCCCCTACTTACCAAACAGCAAAGAGTTCATTTGCCATAGAAGTTGTAAAACCCACATGATGAAGATTTCTTGAGATGTCTCTGATGTAGGCCCCTATATACAAGTGTGCAACATGCCTTCTCTACATGGAGACATCCCTCAGCCACAGCTCCTCTGCAGAAAACAAACCCACAGAGTTGATAACACAGTTCTGGGGAAGAAGACAGCTGTTCAGCTGGTGTGCCCAGACTCAGTGGGACAGTACTGCTCACCAGCAGATGCCTCTGGGAAGGAAGAGACCTCCTTCACCACTAGTCGTGTGTGGAAGATATGTAGGCAGACATTCACAGAGGAAAAATTAATGGATAAAAGAGGAAAGAAAAAAAGCCCAAGAGCAGTCATAATTTGATGTTAACTTTCTAGGGTTTTACATGAATATTCAAAATATGCAATGATTGACCGCAGAGCCAATAAAGGTATTAATATGACAATGTTTTACCTCACTGCAATAATCATACAATAGTTTCTCAGGAATAGAATAGGTACATTCAGATAGGGTTATTTTGTTTGTGGGGTTTTTTTTTGAAAGTTCCATTTCTTTAATTCTCAGTTTGGTCTCTGACAGTATCTACAGAAGTAAAACTTAGGAACTTGCAAGTGTGGTAAACTCCAAGATTTTTAAACTTTCTTCTCCTTGTTGTTCTCTTGCTCCAGTTACTTACCATTTTTATCTGGTACCGTGTTAGGACCTGAAGCAATGCTTGCATCCCTCGTGGAATTCAGAATATAACTCCATTTTTAAACAATGTAAAACTGGAAGAACAGAGATGAGAACCTGGACAGAAGATGGAATTTTTTTTTTTCTCTTCAGAGGAAGAAAATTATCAAAGAAAACATATTACTCCATCTCTTTTATTGATATTTCAAAGCGGCAATGTGACTTATTTTACATACTTAGAAAACTTTTACCATTAAACTGACATAGAACAGTGTATTAGGAGTAGAATATTCAGCTTTGGAGGGTAATGTATCATTAGCACAGCAAGGTGACTGGACAGGTATGAGTGTACGCCTGGGTGTGTCCAGAATCTTGAACATCATTCTATTTAAATGAACTTTGATGGAAAGCGCTTAGAAATCTTGGAAAATCATTTGATCCAGAAGCATGAAAGCTAAACAAACTCTAACTGAAATTAGTGCAAAGATTGTCCATTTAAGATAAATTGCAAAGAGGGCTGTCACCAACCAGCCACAGAGCACTGTGGAGCAGCTGTTCTGGTAAAATACACATGTAACTGGAGAGGACAATATTTGCCTTTTGCAGACCAGAGCACTGCTGAGAGCACTCCTTGGAACCCTTCTTCAAGCTGCAGTGGCTCTTTCAACTGCTACTGTATTCTGGTATTAGATCTGAAAAAAAAATGCAGCTTCACTACTGAGACCTGAAGTGTCTAGATTTATTATTTTGTAGTCCCAGATGCTTGTTTAATCAAATTGCCTTCTTCTGAAAGAAAGTTTGCTCCCAAGGACTTTTTAAATTTCTTTTTCCCTCAGAGGTAGCTTAGCTTGAAACACAGTTATCTGTCCCATCCCATGGGATGCATGGCAAGCTTCCCCCTGTCAACACTCAATTCCTTTCAGTTTCTCTTTGTCCATTTTGACCTCCCTGGTTTTTAAACGTATGAAGAAAGGTAGTACTGTAACAACACATGTGACTGGAAAACAAAGGAGAAGGGAGAGCAGACTGATGTGCAGAATAGCAATTTTGGAAGCTGGAAAATTTGACCTAAATAGATTTTCTAAAATTGTTTGGAAAATTGGGTTCTATTGAATAAAGAAAAAATGCAGAATAATAAAAAAGTACTTAACAAAAATATAAAATAAGAAATGACAAAGTGAAAGCATATTTTATTGATTTTTAGGTTATTTTGACTTTTCATTTCTTAACTGGTCATTTCATTTCACAATCAAACATTTATTTTATTCTTTAAAACTGAAGTTTTAAGGGTAAAAGTATGAACACTTTCAAATATTGTAAGGAAATATTTGTTCCTAGTGGAAAAAAAAAATTCACGTTGACTTCTATAAAACATGGTAACATTTCAGGTTAGCCCAGACCAGATACTTTATTTTATTTGTTAAATTGTTAAATCAAAATCCTATAATTTTATATGTGTAAATAAAGCTCTTGCCTTTTGCTGTCTTCTTGAGGTATATTGATCAATAAAAGCATTTATTAACTGTCTTGTTGCCAACTTTCTAAGGTAACAGGACTGAAATCAAATAGTCTCCGTGAAAATAAATATCACCTGTAATTAATTAATTTTCTTCTAGAAATTTTAGGGATTCTGTAAATGATGAGTGGCTTTTATGGGGAAAAATGAAGTTTTAACTAGTTTTTCCTCTCCTTTTCTGCTAGATTTTTAATAAAAATAACAATCAATAGCAATATCTTTAAAAGCATATAAACCAGCAATCTTAAAATTGCTAGAAACAGTTGCAAATTAATTTCAGGCACATGACACAGACTTCAAAAAACAAGAAATGTAGTTGTTTAGGCTATAGTCAAACTTTATTTATTTCACCATAGCAAAAACCTAATAGCGTGTATTTTGGCATTCCACAATTAAACTTTTCTAAGTCAATTACTCACCTTGTTTTATTTAGTTATAGACAAATTTAGCAGAACTAAATGTTCACAATTTCTAGATTACATTCCTTAGAAATACACAATGAAAAATCAACCTTGTGTCAAAAAAATCAGAGGTCTGCAAAGGGAAAATTTCATCATTGTCTCCCAGTTTATAACTAGACGCATCACTGAAGAAAAGGAGAGAGAACAGAGGTGAAACTTGGATCAACCTTCCTCCTGCCATCCATGTAAAATTTTCACAGAAAGTTAAACAGTGGTCATACCTCCTTCCAGAGTATCCAGGTACAGAGAGGCATGATGAAAGAAAACTAAATTATTTTTGATCAGAGATTATATGGCGGCAATAAAAAAGCCATGCCTCCTTCTGCAGCTGGCAAGGGAAAGACAAATGTAGAAACTACAGGCATAATCTCCTCTAACTGAATGTTTTGAAGTATTGATTATAAGGGAGAGTTGCAGGTGTTCAGCTGACTTCTGAACTGCCTGCTGAAGTGCTCTTTCAAGTCTGTTTTTTACCCTCAGAGAGGTTTTCTGCAATAAGCTCTTTATCAAGATTTCAGGTCAACACTGCTGAGTAACACACTTATTCCCCAATGAGAGCGCTGTGAAAGGAAAAGGTTCACCTGAACTTTTCCCTTAATGCAAGGGAGAAAGCTGAGACAGGAACAAAACAACCACTTTTCCTGATCATACATACTGTGACCTTCATGGAATCATTTAAGCTCTGGTCTTCCTCTATAAAGCAGGGATAACCTTCACCAGTAACCCAAAAAGTACTGTTCATGTACTTGCTGTGAGTTGCTAAAAACGTATGACAATGAAAGGGGTAGATTTAATAGGAGTGACTGGAAAGAGAAAGGTCATTAAGGGGAGGTTGCCTCTCCCCTAATGCTGCCCAAAGTGGCTCAGGCTGCCAATGGCCTGGCACAGCACAGCTGGACAGGCTCCAGCAGGCATCCCTGAAGGGGCAGCACTGATCTCATGCCTGCCTGCAAAAGCACGTAGAGCTGTCTAATGGTGTTGAGAGAGGGCATTAGACCTTACATTCACATTAATTCTATTACACCACTATAAGGTACTTTCAAATGAGTGCAATTAGAACATAAGAGGGGGAAATCTATCTAAAGCATAGCATTAAATTTTAATAGGGAGTTATACTTGTCTGCATTTTATAGTGAAAAGCTATTACTGCAAAGGGACTGGTCACTTTTAGTTTCCTTTAGGCCTCTGAATAAAATGTGGGTCTATATCACAAATTAACTAACTTAGAAGCAAAAGTATGTTGTCAAGACTGCTAACATTTTTGTTTAGGAGCCTGAAACTGCATGACTCAATAACAAGTATCTTCTTTCTATTATGGACAGCCAGAGAAATACTAAAAATGTGAAACATGTTTGCACCCCTGACTGTCCACAGTCATTGTGAAAAGAAGCATCCATTTTTTGGGGGGGAGCACCTGTCTGTAGTCAATCATATTAACTTCTGTCAGCTTCACTTGGCACATGGAATAATTCCCACCTTGAACCTGCTAAATCTGCTTGGATTAAATTGTTGGGAAGAAATCAGTAAAGGAAACGTACAGCAGATTTCTTTACCTCTTTTAATGCTTTTAAAGTAAACTAGACTGTCCTTGAAAACAGACAGCTCACAGAGAACTTTCTTCTTGTGGAATTAAAGCCAGTCAATTGCTGCTCCCTCTGCACTGTGATTTATTCAAGTAGGATCTGATCCTGTGCTCAAGCCTACAGCCATCCTGATTTCATTCTCCTTAACCAAAATTTCATATATGAATGGAGACACATAGCAGACTCCAGAGCATCTCCCAGAGAAAGGGTTTGCACTCTAACATGGCATTTTGCCATAATTCTAAATCAGACTCCATACAATCTAAATAAATCTTGAATGGGCCAAGACAAGTTGAAAGCCAAACCTTTTGATTCACCCAGTACACATATCTGGGGATTTTTTTCCCTTTAAGTTTCTAATACACAACAACACTGAGAATTAAAGTATTCAGATCACACATTTTGACATACTGCCTCTACCCAATCTCCAAAACCTCCTTTTTTTTTCACTTCACTTCAGTATCAACATATCTATATATAGTCAGAAGATCACAAAGGTTGCAGTGTCTTCAGCAAAATTGATAAAGAAAACCAAACCAGGATGAGCTTGGTAAATCTGAAGTAAAGAACAAGCTTCTGCCAGTCAGGTAAATTGCACAAATTCTACAAGGTTTTCCTGCTCTCTACTCAGACACTTCAGTGAGCTCTTATAGCCCCTTCTCACAATAACCAGAAGGAAGTTCATGCTCCAAACATGGCAGTTCAGAAAGCTTTGGAGTCACTTTCACTTGAACTATTGTGCCCCACCTTCTCTTCCAGCAGATGACAGATGCTATTCTCTGTATATTTGTTCCTGCCTACATATCACCCTCCATTCCCATTTCCCATTTAATGAAAATACTTAAAGGAGATCACCTGGAAGCCCAGTATATTGTGCCAATAAATAACAGGATGCCCAGAACAGACTGAAAATCTGGAATATATGTCACAATTCAACCTTTTCCCAGATGTCTGTGTACATACAGCATTCAAATGTTGAGACTAACACAGTAAACACACATATTCTTAGATGAATCACAAGTGGAGGATCATTTGTCATCTGGAAAAGCCATTTACTGATCTGTTCCCCATGATAGCTTTTCTACCATTATCATATTGTGTGTCATCTTACTACAAATCAAGAACTACTGCATTTGAATGAGAATTGAGATGATTTCAAAGACAACAGGAGCTGATTTATTTAAATATATATATATATATATGTAAGATGAATAATTAATGAGAGTATTTTCTTTCCAAGCTGCAGAATTTCTGATTCATTTGGGCATGCTCACATTTTGATGCAGAATGTTGTTGGTCCTGTGTACAGTCAGACACTGTGCCTCTTCAGATAGTGGCTATTCTAGGCAGGAACTAAAAGTAAAACTATGCTGAATTTCAAGTTATTTTCCAGGACTCTCTTTAATTTTGGTATTTTACACACTTTAGTGCTTGAAGCATAGAAATACAGTTTGTCTTGCACTACCCAACTTGCTGGTCAGAGTTAAGGAAACATATAAGTTAATCTGGTAATGGCAAAAATTTAAAAATCACCTGGTTTCATTGCTAGAAGTGTCTTGTACACTGTATACCAGGGGGCTGGTAGTCACTCTGCTTCAGATTTTGCATTCCTGCTGATCCCAGTCATTGAAACCACCAGCTAGTCACACAGCCTCATATTTAGAGAAAACCCATTCAGCTTCTGAATTTACAACCCCAGGCCTGACTAAACCTGAAGGTTTCTTCCTTCATAACATTTCTAAATATTAATATGCTTTTGCTTTTTAACCTGCTAAAGGTACCTTCTGAAGTAATTTTCCTGTCCTGACAGCAATCAACAGCTCTTACGTTGTCTTAAAGGAGTCTCATGGTCTACTTCTCCACTGAGCTTGACCCTGACCATTACTGCTTTAGCTTTCTGTCTCTTGCATTTGCTCCACTGTCTCCTCAGCATCACCTAGGCAAGGACTCATTTTTTAAAGCCCCTAGTCTGTCAAGACAAAGCTTTTCTTTTCTACCAGGAATCCACTGAGACAAGATTGGGACTTACTGGCATGGAGCTTTTCATTGCTAATTGTAATAAAACAGTTATACATGTCAGTACAGGGATGTAAGTAACAGTTGGCTATGAATTTTTAATTCATCTATGACAGAGAAAAAAATCTGGGGGATAAAAGCATAAATGACTATAAGGTAGTCTAAAAAACAATGCAGGTCTGTAATTCCAAGACCTGCTTCTTTGTGTAAGTCAGACAATAACACAAGCCATAGACAATAGCCACTTCTGCTTACAGATGTCTGAAATGACTCTCATTGCCTGTCTTTTTTGGTTTTATAGCTTTTGGAAGGTAAAATGGATGTCTTTATTAATAAAAAATATTAAAACAGATTAAGCTGGGGAATGGCAAATGAAATCTCTTTTCTCTGGTTTAACAGCCACAGGTGTGTGACCTTGGATAGGCCTTCCCAAAACAAACAGGTTCCTTCAGATGACTGCAAATCTTGCAAGTTACTTCCTCCTTGTCCCAGCTTCCAGGTTTTCTCAGTGAAACACAGATAGCTCATACTGACCTATCTGCCAGATGAGCTCCTCACCCAAGCCCCTCTGTTGCCCTTCCACAGCTGGAGCGGAGAACCTGAGAGATTCTGATCCATGGAGGCAGGAACAGACACATCCACCCAAACTGAGAGTGAGAAAGGGAGTCACAAAGCAAAAGAGACAGAATATCCTCCTATATCATAAAAGTTATTAATAACACCCAGGTCATGAGGAGAAGAGAAACACAGATTAGGGAGAATGGCAGCAGCACTCTGAAGTGTGTTCTCTTCAGGAGAGGTGGAATTTGCCTCCAACATCAATAGATTGCAAAGATGGCTGTAGTGGAAATGATATGTATGTATAGACAAGAAAAAAATTTGCATTGCTTATATATACAGCACATTCTAGGGTATAGAAAAGTATGTAAGATTTTTAAAAAAATGCAGTTAGTATCAACAGAGGTCAGCTCAACAGTTTTTTCACCAGGAAAAATAAAAATACATTCAGCCAGCTGTATGTTTTATCAATGCATAATGCCAATAACTGGAAATCAAAATAAGAGTGAAGATAAGGCACTAGGAAATTCTCTGAGCTACTGCTTTTAAGCCTTCTCTGTGACATTAAGCATGCAGCCTTGCCTTGTTCACTCCCAAACCTCAAATTCCATCTTTATCATGAGCAAACACAGAAAAAAAAGGGAATTGGAGGTGAGAATAATCCCTTTTCTGCTGCAAGTCAGGTAATATCTTCACATTCTGGTAATCCTTCATCCAGTCTTCCCAATTGTCATGCATAAAAAAGAATACACATAACCAAAGTTCCATCTGTTACCAGCTGCCAATTATTTTACACAAGATAAATTGTAGCTGTCACATGCTCTTAAATGAAAAAAATTAGATGAGAAAAGAATATTTTGTTTTATTCATCTCTGTTTTGTCTTTATCTGTTGAAATTCAACAGTTTCTGTTTTCTCAGCCTCCAGCAATTAGAGTCAGTATCTGAAATGCTGGAGATGCTTTCCCTCAAATCTTTTATTGCATTCTGAGCAATTTTTCTATCAACAGCACTTTTCTTGCACAATCCTTTTGATAAATATGGAATAATCTTAGGAATTTGGAGGAAGCAATTCTGCACCTATCATGTATATTTTTGGTTATAGACCAATTTGGGAAAGCAGAAAGAAACATTTATTTTGAATAACTATTCTTCCATTGCTAGCAAAGCATCTACTGTGAAACATTGATTTGTTTTTATAGTTACACAAAACAAATATAAAATTTAAAATTGCTGCTCTAAATGGCTCATATAGACATATCATGCCTTTTTAATTATAAAATCATTAACACTTTACCTCAAACTATTTTATACACTGTTTTTAGGTAACATAGTAAAGAAAAATAATGAAAACTTTTTTTCTTGTAGAAAAGTTAACTTTTCCACAACTTTTAAGGCAAATCCAGATCTGTGTGGAAATTATTTTCTCTCATAAAAAGACAGAGTACTTTCAATCTTAAGCGTCTTCCTGAAATTTTAGCAATTTCAGATACAGACAGGCAATATTGTCATTTTAAGTTGTCTGCATGTATTGCACTGATGTTTTCCTTTTTTTAAAATTTGCTCTCATTCTTACTGCCTTCATAAATTTTCTACCTTTGTGTCCTGTTATCCAAAACCAGATGGCCATCTCAGATCTCAGAGAGAATTTGATTATTCTGTGGTGGTAGAATTATTTCCACTTCATTTCCCTTTTTTCTGCTCAAGTCAAAAGAAAAGGCTGAAACAGGAAGCCATGGTTTATTTTCACCTGTTTCTGAGCAAATTGATATAATTTAAAATGAATTATAATTTAAGTCTCTACACCCTGCTTCTCTCAGTTAAAATAAGCAAACATGTTTTATTTTTAATTCAAATAAGATGTTTAACACACTCCAAATAGCCAAGTTTCTTGCAAGAAAAGTTTGTTTTTAGAAAGGAAATGCATGTCTATTATTATTAGCATCAGGCAGAATAGCACAAGCTTTCTCCATACTGTCAACATATGTAAGTATCACATTTTGGTGGGGGGAAAAACCCTTTAGACATGTTATGTTTATTGTCTCCAATTCTTGACCTTCTGGTGAAGCTGCCATTCAAAATGTAGTTGTAATACACCTGTAAAAATACTGGGTACTTTGTGGATACTTTAGATCAAAAGTAAACAGTCCAATCTCAATAAACCTTACCTATGTCTAGCTATCACAAATGTGATGAACTGGAGATCCCAACAGTGTTCCTTCTCCAGGTCAATAAATTGTTTTTAAAAACTGGAAAAAATAAACGAAACAGCTGTTTACTGTTTTAAAGATCAGGAAGAATTCAAAAAACAAAAGCAGGAATTAAGGACACAAACTAAGTGAAAGGATGACATCACTCCACCTCATCACTCCACAGTATAAAGACCTTAAAACTTACAGAATACCTGACAACAATGAAAGTATCCTCAGTCTGGACAACTATTTCACTGCAAAATTATCAAAGCCCCCACATCAAGAAAACAACTTGCCCCACAACACCCTCAAATTTGGGGAGAATGCAAATCTTATGCTCACTACTGATGGTATAGCAATGTATCATGCTGCAAATCAAAAGCTGATTGACAGACTTTATGACCGAGGATTCCTTGCCTTCTCCCTCAAGACATCAGTGATACAAAAGCTGTGTGCTACAGTTTGCATTGTTCAAAGTGTCTTGGAAGTATTTATTATTATTATTAGCCTTATTTCTTCAAGGCTTAAGAAAACTTCTAAATGTGGTCCAGACACACTCTCAAATCTCAGAAATGACAAAGCAAAATTTTAATAACATCTTAATTACTTTCTTAAAAACTCATGACAGCTGAGTAAGTCTCTTGAGACACAGTTCTTTATTTCAGAGCAATCATTGTTTCCTATTAGCAAAAGGAAAGTACAAAACATTCATGAATATTCACAGTATAGGGAGAGCCCCTGGGGTCAACACCTAGCTGTGTACTTGGTGTCAGCAACAGGGATTTGATTTTTACGACCCCTGTGTATCAAGGCTGGAAAGGGAGAGACAGCATTCACCCAACTGCCTGGGACAAAAGGATCTTTGGCAACCAGCTGGGCAGCCTGGTGAGGAGGGCTTTAAACTAGGAATAATGCAGAAGGAAGACAATAACCCACAGTCAGGTGAAAAAGCAGTGGATCTGGCTGACAAGCAACAATTTTTATGTGCCTCCAGACAGGTAATCAGTCATGAAATTTATGATAATTCTTTCTCTTTCTGCCAGTGAGACACAGTGATGCTTCTGCAGGGTGCACAATGGAAGTCTAGGATTTCCTGGTTCAGCTTTAACAGAGATATGTACCCAGATCCCCAGAGTTTTGCTACAATATAATACACAGCATAAATAATTTTCAAGTTCAGTCCACAAATTGCCTTTCTGTTCAGACTTAGGAGACTTTCAGTGAACAGCCACCAATGCCTCCTTAGGATGCCCAAGTTTTCTCAGCATTTCTTGCAGTTAGTCAAAGTTTGACACTTCTGATTTTATCACATCTGATATCAGAGACTCCATCAAGACTTCTGAGGACTGCTTTGTTGGTGATCTGATGCTCAGATATTGCAGCTGTTGCTAGCAATATCAAATCAAGCATAAAAAAAAAATAGAATGACAAGATGGTCAGTGAGGAGTAAACTTTCCAGACACAACAGCATCACGTGGATTGACAGTTTGTCCCTTTCTCATGTAAAAGGTCACATAGGCACACCTGAAAGCAATGGAGCTAGCCTGGCTTAGGCATCTCTGCAGCTTTCTCTCCTAGCTCTGTTTAAACCTGAGTTGGACAAAGCACCTACACTGTCAATTACTGTCAGTTTATCCTGGTTCCTTGGTCATTTTCAACTATATGAGCATTCCCTAATATCTTTTGTGAAAACTTTCATTAAATGTCTATCCCTTATCCATTTCACAGTACACCCAGATTTAGCCTTTCCAATATAAAATATTTTTATATACTCCCTTAACAGAGAATGTAAACTTAACTGTAGGTCTGACTTAGATGCATTCTGTTTACAATCTATGAAAACACCTTTAGTTTCATAGTGTCTCAGGCATTTTTAAGGATGGCTAAAGGAAATTACCCCTCTGCTAATTATACTTCCCAGTAAATTAAGAGCCTTGCATTTGAGAAATTTCAAAGCCTCTACAAAAGTACATCTATGCTTGAGAACTGAATAAGACCATATGTAACAACTCCTAAAAGTGAGATAAATCTTTGAAGGAGAGAAAGTCTTCAGTAAGAAAATGTTAGTTCATTTGTGTGTTCTGAAAAATAGAATGTATTTAATCCCAATACTCAGAAAACACCCAAGATACCCAAAGGCAAACTAATTTATGCTCTCAGTTACTACCATGCCAAGCACAGCCAGTGTTTTATGGCACTTTTAGGAGGAATATTGTTACATGGAAATACATGACATTTCCAGAATGAAAGTAAACACAAAATATTCTACACAAACAGGTCCTACAGATTGACACTGAGTTTCAGACTCTCAGGAACTCAAGTCAGATCATATGAGCCCTACCTATATTTTATTTCTTTTTTTTTACAGTACATATAAATAAAAGATGCTGATCAATCTGGTACATTGCAGTAAGTCCAAAACAGGAACAATTTAACTGTGTGCAAAGACTAATTAAAAGCATCTTGCTCATGTAAAGAGTAACTCACTCAATGTAAATCAGCACTAAACAGTTGGCTGACTTTGAGTCTAAATTTTCCACCCCCTTTCTCTGCAGCAGAGGGAGAACTGGGACAGTTTAAAAAACCCAAGTATATGCTGGAACTAGAAGATGGGAAAGTGGAGTGACTACCATTTACACTTAAATACCATGGACTTTGCTTGAAATTTCTGTAATAAAACACCATTTTCTTAAAAAGTTATATACCACAGACAATAATCTCTTTTTTTTGCACATATATGTGTTCAGCAAGATACAACTAAGCAGTTACATCTCTCCCTTCTAAAATATGTTTGACCACTTGCTTATTCTCTTAGTATCGAAATGCCAAACTTTGGAAAAACATCACTCAGTTCATTGTGTATGGAGGAAAACAATGGAGGAAACAAATGTTTAGGTATAGTTCCAAAAACTCCATGCTACAGTTCCAAAAACTCCATTTTATGTCTTTCTTACCACTGACTAGACATGCCATATAAACACACATAGACACAGAAATTATGTATTTCTCATGCATACCTCATGCAACCTCTCTGTATGTTTAACTCTTGTAAATCTAAAGAATATTTAAAATGAAGAACTAATCTAGGGGGTAAGCCTAAGGCTGTGCGTTAGGTGGTCCAAGGTTTAGGGTGTGATCTTTGCTAAGCATAATTTTAAAATATTTTTTAATATAGGTCACATTTTAAGATGCTGTCCTGTAGGCAAAAGTTGCACAGCTTTGGAGAATTTAACTTTTGTTTTTTTCAGTAAATGTCTCTGTGTCATGCCATTCTTTCCCCTGCCTCATAGAATGACAAGCTGCTTTCTGGAAAGCAGTCAATGTGCAGTGAAAAGACTGATGTCTGACTCCTTTCTTGCAGACTTTCAATGGGGAATGAGAAAAAAAAATGCTCTGAAAGGACAAGAGAAAAGTAAACTTATAACATCGTGATTAGGGTGACAGGACACTGCCTAAGGGAACCATAGCTCCTAGGCAAATCACTGTAGCTAAAGGTTTGAATGTGAACTCTTTATTTTTAAAATGCTTGGCTGGCAATATTTGTCTAATCTACCCCTGAAAATGTTTTAATCCCATCACATGCATAAACATTTTTCATTACTTGAGGTATTAAGAGCTTAAGTTTTCCTAGTGAGATCTGATTTGTTGGCTGCTTAACTGTACAAGCATTCATAAAGTGTAATTTCTAAAGGCTAAAAACATTTAAACTTGATGGAGAGCATCGTGGACAGAGGCCAGACTGGAATGGAAGCATTTTTGTCCAAGCTGTTAACTCGTATTAGCCCCCAAAGCAGGGCTGCAGCAAGCAAGATGTCCTTGGTCGTGGTCCCTGACCCATGCTATCTGACACAAGCCAAAGTCATGACAGACACTGTCTTGGTCTGCGTGTTTAAGGGATTGAATTCCAGCATTTGAGGATGTCTCCTAGCAAGTTAAAGTTACTGGCATGGGAGGAGCCCCCCAGTGCCTGGGTTTGGACCATTATTTGCAGGACATCAAAATAAAAGCTGGCACCAGCCTACCCCCCAGATCGAGCCCTATTAAAGTTTGTGCCCCAAATGGGAAGCTCAAATGCTTTAAATCAAAACTGACCAGCTTTATTTGCAGCACTGTTAAATATAACTTTCTCAGAAGTGAAGAAACCATTTTTATGCAAGTTTTCAATCAGGGCTGCAAGCTCAACAGATGCCATTGAAGTACTGGGGAGGATACACCCAGCATGAACATCTTTAAAATTGCTAATAGGACAATCAACTGAAAACAAAGTTATAAAAGATTGGTTCAGGCAAATAATGAGCTCTGCTATAATTCTGGGATTTATCATAAATCAGTTATTTGTGGTTATTATATTTAACACTTTTCCTGGACTATTAAAATTGCAGAGATGGGGTGCCTTGACACTTGTCAATAATGTTGTCATTTTAGTCAATAATGTTGTCATTTTGTTACAAAAATGAGATTAAATTATTTACAAATCCCTTAACTTCTATTGACAATAAGAAACAAACTTCAACGCCATCATCTGATACACACCATTTTGTTGTGTCCCTTCAGACAGGTAAATTGATTAACCTTGATGGAATCCCACATGCATTACCTTCACTTGAAATAGTAAATTAATGAATTTCATTTATTCAATTAAATCTGGTTTTCACTTCAGCTATGTCCTTAAAAGCAGCTTTAACTTTTATTTTTTGCTGTTGACACATTGTGAAAAACTGTATACAGGAGTTCAGGAAAAAAGCAAGCCAAAACACGGCCATGAACTGGTTTTCAACTGTTCTCCTTAAAAATTCCATTGAGTATAATGAGACTTACATGTTATATCCATTTGACACATTTTTTTCAACTGTGCCATAGTAAACAAACACATAGTTGATTTTTTTAATTTTAGGACTGGTATCTCCAATTTCCTTTTTCTCTTCAAGCTGATATGTTTAATAAGTATATTAATCTCATAATAATACTTCAAAACTAAAGACATATCCTGGTCAACATTTATTTCGAAAGGAACTTTCCCAGGAAAATGAAAATAAAAAACAAACTATTAAATGAAAACTAAAGAATGCAAACAGAAACTGAAGAGCTCAATTGATTCATAAGTTCTTACTGATATGAATATAAATACAGAATAAAATGCATTTTCACAAAAAGAACATTTAAATACATTCTTAGCTTAGTTATAGCAATATTTGTTAAGTGATCCTATATTCTTTTTCACTTACCATTTTCACCTTATGACAAGAGCTCAAGCAAAATTTTTGATGTTTAAAGATGTTTCTAAATTAAAGATTCTACAACAGCTGAAAGATAAGTAGGGAGAAAGTTATTAAATTCTTCAATTATTTTTAATACACTCTTTTTGGAATGCACAATCATGCTGTAAATTTTCATCTGAGATCTGAGACTCAAAAAGTGTTTATGAGTCATATGAAATGCAAAAGGTAAATTATAAGGCAACTATCTACAGACAGATCTATGATTCAAAATTTCTTAAAGTCAGTTTGAATCTCCAATTGATTTTGATATTTCACAGAGATTTTTTTCTCTCATGTTTCCACTCCTCATAGCGTATGAGTAAGTTGGAGAAGATGAACTATCAGCCCTATTTCTGAAATCTGTTCTGATTGTTTGCATCTGCATTCTGTCAAAATCGTTTGGTAAGAATAATTTGATCCCAGATGACCATGTAAAACTTACTGAAAATTAAAAATCTCTTACAGAGACCAGTGTGTATGTAATAATGAGTTAGGCAGAAGCTGAAACAGCACAAAATGACATCCCTTCAACTCCTTAACTGAAAATCAATATTTTTTTACAAAAACATTGATTGCAACATTCAAGATAAATCACTTATTAAAAATTTGAAATGCTATACATGCTAAGCATTTCCTCACATTGCCAAGGCTTTCATGGTTAAATCTGAGCAAGCCCACTCAAACCAACACTTTGGTTAATTTTATTGGTTTGCAGCAAGCTAATTTTTTTTTTTTTAATTCCAAAACTTTTACTGCTCCTGTGCCTATTACCTTGGCAACTGAAACTTTCTTCAAAGCTCTGAATTCTGCTCACTGAAATAGAGCAGAAATAGAGGGATGTTTACCATAATCTGTGTGGATTCATTGCAATCTATGCTTAACACCACAATGCAAAAGGAGAAACTGCAGGGCAGGAGAGAAGTGGTACTGCTGAACATCAGAAAAGGAAAATATCTTGTTTCTGAGGGGCAGGAGATGATTTTATCAGCAGAAGGTACTTCTTCACTACAGGGTCTGGAGGTTAACACCTTACTTCCACTGTGTTCCCTACCAGGACTTGCTCCTTCACCTGCAAGGTGATTATGCCTTTCATTGTGCCTTTCAGCTTTTATTGAGCAAATGTCCATGACCTCTTGACTATCACAGCAGGTCCATGTAAATGCCATTCAGATAAAAAGGAAAAAGAAGAAAGATGCCCCATCCCTGGAAGCATTCAAGGCCAGGTTGGATGGGGCTCTGAGCAATCTGGTCTAGTGAAAGGTGTCTCTGCCCATGGCAGGGGGTCAGGAACTGGATCATCTTTAGGGTCCCTTCCAGCCCAGCCATTCTATGATTCTATGAAGAAATAAAAGAGAAGACCTATTAAGGATAATGGAAGTATTTATTAAGGGATTACAAATACTGTAAATAAAAGGAAAGAGAAAATAAACCAATTAATAAGCATCAATTTATCTCCTGACATTAAAGGATACTTAATTATCTAATTATTTATACTTACAGTATGTTTCCAATTTAAATGGAGCTTAGAAGGCCCTCACTATCAGGATGTCATTTGCACAATGTTGAGTAGTAGGAGGAGACTCATTTTTCTAATAACCTTAGCTTTTCTTTAAAATGTTCTTGATTTGATTAGAGATTTGAGGGATAAAAGTGACGTAGCAATAGAAAAAATACATGGAATGAGTAAGAAAAGTGTCCTGACAGTCCATCTTCTAATTAAACAAAATTCTCTTTAAGCCCAAAATGGCACAATCCACTGACATACATTTATACCAAGGGCTAGTAAAAGCAAATTTACATTCTTAACACATGGGCTGGAAAAGTACAGTGAAAAAAATGAAAATCTACACAGAAGGACAGACCTTGCATAATTCACATGCTTTATTCTTTAGGATCTAGAACATTCAACTTGTTAGAATTATTTTACAGTACTGAATGACAAAAAAATGGGAAGAATTTAATGTCGTTATGCTTTCTGCAGCAACTCCACTGTAGACAGATCAAACATTGTCTTATTTCACAGTTCTGTAAATGGCAACAGTCAAATAAAAAATGCATATCTAAAGAACCCTGAATGGGAAGCTGTAGGAGTGCCAAAATAAGAGTGAAATAGAGTCTGGATGTCCTCTAACTTGTGGTAAATACATTTTGATGGCTCTAAGATTATGTTTTGTGGGAGGTGCCTTTGTAACTTCATGTATTTGCTGTTTGGAGGATGGGCTAAAATAGTGCTGCCAGTTTCTTTTCCTGGTACAATGAGTGATGTGGATAATGTGGAATATGTGCATATATATATGTCCTAGAAAAATGAAGTGCAGATCTCTGGCTTGGCACTTTATCATAGAGCTCTAATGGTTTCCTTTACATCACTCACTTTTGTAGATGAAAGATACTGGTGAAAATTAACACCATTTTCATTGCACAACTACACTCCAAAAGTATGCTTTGTGCTTCCTCAAGAAGTTTTCATTCCTTTTTTTTCAGTAATGTGCCCTTTCTTGAAGGGTAATGCAAAGCAGAAAAAGGAAAATAATACTTTGGGTCCATAAGAGCTCCTGCCATGAAGGCTTTCAAAATAGCTGTTTTATGCACTGAGAGAAAGCAACATAAAACTTTAAGACTCTTTTTCATCTAAGTAAAATATGCCTATTTCTCTGTCTGCTGCTGATTTATGAATGGTAATAGTGAGAGCATTATAGTGGCAATGAAATGTCTGTGATGGCTTATTGACAGGAAACTCTCCACAGACACAATCAAACTTTGAGACTTTTGAGACTCTAATGTCTCATTGGCCACAGCAGGCAAAACTCAGGAAGAGTTGAGGTTTTCTCTTGTTCAGATAGGGCCTCAGAGCAGGTGCCTCTAGCTGTCATTAAGCAAACTCAGGATATGGTTATTTTACAAAGAAGTTGGAGAAAAAGAGGATTAGGACTTCAGGCCTAAAAGAACTGCTCTGGTTGGAAATTTTACATTTCCATGGTATGAAGCAACAGATATGGGCTCCTGGGTTTCACCAGTGGAAAGAAAAAGGTCACTGAGCTTTGTCTATTACCCAAAAAAGCCACTCTCCACTGTCCTTTTTGAGAGATTCTATAAACAGCATTATACTTCTGTAGTTTTCTGCTGTTTTTATTCTCCTGCAAAACAACAAACCAAGAGAATGTACAATTCTCATGTAACTATGATCTGACCCACTTCAAGGTCTCAGCACTTTTCTTTGTCTGTACTTGTGAACATGAAACTCTCATTTTTGATAGTTGTTCATGTCAACCAGGATAAAAAATATATATAGAAGTCATACAATAATTATTTGCAGTTCCAGCTTTTTTTTTCCCTACTACCACAGGAGAGCACAAGCAGAAAATTCCAAACAAGCCAAATGATTGAATTGTGCATGTCAGCTAAATAATATTTGCTGATTGAAGTAGATGGGGAATGAAAGTTCAAGAAGCAAATCTTTAACACTTTTCTTTTTGGCTGAGTAGTTGCTTTTTAAGCTCTATCATTCCAGGTGAATTTTGTGAAAAAAATCCAAGGGTTTTGAAAAGCCTATGAATAGAGTCAATTATTCCATACCTTCATGCCTGAATCCCCAATATTTAAAATCCAAAACAATGTGTTTTGCAAGAGAAGGATAGGTGTTGCACATGTTGTATGGGTGCATTTTAATAAGAAACTTCAGTAAATGACAGGCATGGGAAATGATGACTGAGAAGACTAGAAAAATGCTTATTGAGTTCACATAGCAATTGCATCGTGCTACAGCTAAAGTATCCCTTGTGCAAAAAATATCTCTGCATTTAAATTAAGTGTGGAAATAGCTGGGTTCTTTTCTGCTTTACAGTGTCCTGAGTATACTACTCTGATCAATGTAAAGTAGAAGCAAACTTACTCCTTTTGAGACTTCTCACTTCTGTGACAGTTTTAACTATCCTGTTAAATATCTTTTTCAGAATCTGCCTCTGTAATTTGATGACAGCAAACTGACCTTGAAAGACAGAGGAAAGTTGAAGCATAAATTTTGGGTAGAAGGGAGAAAAATAGGGAATAACCTCTTTAAGGGAATAACCTCTAGATCTAAGAACCAAGGAGAACTAGTGTAAATACTGTTTCTGACTTCCTACAGACCAACATATGAAAACACAACAGTTTTGATCCATGTGTCCTCACTTGTATGCACTTTAAGAAAAAAGCTTCATTTTCTTCATCATTTGACCCTTTCTCTGCCAAGCAGTCACTTTCAATATTTCTGCACTCTTGTTCATTACAATCCCCAACAACTGCAGTTAAAAAACTGTTTCATGTATACAGGTAACGATTTTGAACAGTCCAGAGTAACCTATCTTTCAAAACTGCCAGAGTTACTCAAAGCTTGAAATGCTTGAAGCACTTGAAGCCTGCTTTGCAGCTGTTTATCAACATTTTGCAAAGGCTAAATTTTTTTTTAAGTGTGTGATTGTGTAATGTTTACATAAAGACAATAAGAAAACAGAGATGCTTTTCCTTTTTTTGCAAAGGTAGGAGTTGTGTGTTGTTTTGCAAGCCTGAATATCTCCAAAATGTCATGTATGTCTCCTTATCAGAATATTTCCAGATACCTTATTTTAAGTCTTTCATTAAATTACCATATATTTTCAGAGCATTAACCAGGAATCAGCATTTGTGCTTTGCTAAGTCAATAAAACAAGCAGTGAAGTGTTATCACAAGCTGCTTGATGCCAGGGTGCTTCACGTTTCATGCTGAACCAAATCACATTAGCCAGGAAATGTAGGAAAGGGCTCCATTCAAATTGTCTTCAGCATGAATGGGAACAAGCTTCTCTGTTTGTGTTCTTGAAGCAACCTGAACCAGACTGGCCCTGCAGCCACATCTCTCACAGCTGCAGGATGTGGCTGCTGAGCTGACTGCCAGAATCTCACTTCTAGGACAGATCCTGAGCCTCCTGTCCTAGAGGGCTCCAGGACCTTGTCATTATCCCTTTTGAGCACAGCAGGGTGGCTGTGATGCTGTTTGTGCACCAAAGGTTTAGAACTTTGCCTTTGGGCTGGGACGAACACTCATTTTCCATCAGTGACAAATCTCTAGTTTTCCCTGACAATCTAAGTCCATGGAAGACATTACCTCTCTAAGATGGTGTCCGTAACTTGAGAGTGGGTACAAAAAATGTATTTGGCCCCTCAATCCTAAACCCATGGGGACATTTTCAGTGATTGCAGCTAAGTGACTTCATGGAATTTCTTCCTCTATTTATTTCTTCTCCTTGTTTAATTAGAGATTTCATAGTCATAACCTCTCTATAAAATTTAATGTTGTCTAGAGGTAATTGAGGTTTATGTAAATTTTTATGACATACTAATAGCTTGAATAGAACTGAAACTAAAGAGTATTTCATAAAGGAAACTGAAGACTGCTAATGAAAGGTCTCTACAGTCAGCATGGTGAGAGACAAGATTGCCTTTCACCAGTATAACTCTAAGTTGAGCTAGTCTACTTTCAAATATAACATTTAAACCTTTGGCTATTAGCCAAAAAAAAAAGTATATAGGTATAGTTTCCCATACAATTCCTGAACTGAACTGGTGGTAGAAAGAAAGACTTCAATATACTAATTTTCTTCAACATTTGGAACTTCTTCTATCACAAAATGCTCAGACCATTTGGAATTTTAATGCCTGGAAATAATGCTTTTTAAAAGTGCCAAAGAATTTTGGGGAATTAATTCCTATTAGAGCTGGTGAGAATATAGTACCCTTGGGAAAGGTAATGTATAACAGTTCTTTGCCTTTGGGTTCATCTCTTCATAAGAAACCCATCTGATCCCCATCTTAGCATTTTATTACACAGTAACTAGTCACAGAAATTCTTATTTCTATGTTTTATGTTGCTACTGAACTGTGCAAGGATCAAAAGCAATCACTTTTAAAGGAACTGCAGTCATTTCACTCCCACAATATTTTATCTTCTCTGCTTTCTCTTTCTCCTTTCTTCTTCCATTAAAACATTGTTGTTGCTGGGCTTCAAAGTCGTTGGGTTTCAACTAAGGAAAAACATGTCTTTCATCACAGAAAACTATTCTCTTCAATGACCTGAAGATTTTTATGATGATTTATCCATCAGAAGAGGGGGAGAGGAAGTGATGATTCAGTATTCTGGACACCCTTAAAATAGCTCTCAACAGAAAAATTAACTTTCTTTGGATTTCAACAAACTTTGACTATGAGAAAAAATACGCAGTATGTATTTCATTATCTTCTATTCCAAGTCTTGCTGGATTCAAAAACCTTTCTGCCTCTCCTTAGGATAAGTTTCATAGGGAATAAAAGGTTTTCTCTTTTGTACTTCAAGTGTTTAGTTTACTTGTCCACACAATTTCTTAGTAGCCTCCAGCATGTGACCCCAAGAAGGAAGACTTGGCAACTGTTAGAGCACTTAGAAACTACAGAGGGAAGATAAAGAGTATTCCAGGAGCAAGAGTAGATTTGCAAATCAGCTAAATTTTTCCTGCTACTGGAAAAATTCCCTTTGAAGCTGGAAGCTGTGTGTATTCAGAATATGGAAGGGGGAGAAAATGCTTTGAGTGTCCCAGAAACCTCTGAATCAATTAGTGAATATTTGTGACTGGGCCAGTGCTTGCACTGAATTTGCAATGGAGCTCTAGGCTTCAGATCACAGCACTCCCAGGTGGTCTTAACATCCCATCACGAGAGGATTTTCTGTCTCCATGGTTAATCTATTTCCACTTTAATAACTGATAAGACGTAGAAAACTTACATATGCAATTTGTTTGCAAAGGCATGCAGCCAGAGGCAATGTCAACATTTTACCACAGAAAAAACCCTATTAACAATATAGGTAAGCAAAATATTTAAAGTAAAGAAAAATAGCATCAGGTAAGAGCTTTGGGATTTGTGTATATGTGTGCAGGACTCGTATATATATAAATATATTAATTTTGTTATTATAAATTATCATTTGTATAGGAAGAGATAGGGTTTCAGAAGTGGGTTTGTCTGTGGTGGTTTTTTGATTTTTTTTTTTCACAAGCCTTGCAGAAATTTGGTTTACAAAATGTTTGGTTTTGTTTAAGGATTCTCGAAAGAAAGAAAGAAAGAAAGAAAGAAAGAAAGAAAGAAAGAAAGAAAGAAAGAAAGAAAGAAAGAAAGAAAGAAAGAAAGAAAGAAAGAAAGAAAGAAAGAAAGAGAAAGGAAGGTATGTCTTATACCTGCCAATATGAAGAGAAATTAAGCTAATAGTTCAATAACAACACTAGATTTCACTGAAAGAGTTCCAGTGCAAACACTTATTTTCATTTTTACACTAGTCAGGGAGTAAGTTTTTTTACCCTACCAAAAACAGCATAAGCATTTCCTAGTTTTCTGATTAGAAGTATATTTCAGTGATGAAATGAGGCAAGTGAATCCTTTGGATGCCAGTGCCTCAAGAATTTTCTTATTTCTTTTCAAACTACATATACTCAGGTTTTTCAATTTCTTTTGAATTTGAAAAGCAAAGCTTAAACCAAAGAGACTAGCCACAGTAATAATGACATCTTACTATTTCAAATTATTAAGGCTATTAAGACTTCTTCCTTTAGGATGACGTGCTCTCCTGTGGCAGAGTTTTGCCATTAATTCAGGTGGGAGAACATGTGCACCTCTTTCATCACATGCCTTTGACAGGGGCTTCACTGCTTCTGCTCCAAACAAATCCCACTGACCCACACACAGAGCTGTAGGAAATAAAGCCCTCAGCAGAGGTAGCTGGCTGACTCCTCAGAAATCAGCATCCTCTTGAGTTGATTCAGGGGGCTTTTCTTTGCTTGAATGTTGTGACATTGCCACTGACTGCTAACCTGAGTGTCACAGGAAGAGTTATGCTGGGAAGTTATTTCAGAGCTATATTCTGACATGTTGTTACTTCAGAGCTATATTCTGATGTGTTGCTGTCATATTTCTGCAAAGTGTGGTTGAACTTGCTTATCATAAGTATCTGAGCTGTTTGGCTTTCTTTGCCATCTTTCTAAAGTTTGCTTGGTACTATAGGCAGTTAAAAAGGTCTGTTTAAGGCCAGTTTGGCTATAGACATGAATTTTTCTTGCTATAGTGACTTCAGAGCATTTATACCATCTTAAATATAGAGGTTTTTAGGAAAGAGGGTGATTATTTAGCAGCAATTTTGGGCAGTGAGTTTGGGGACTTCAAATGTTTTGAGTATTTTGTAGTTCTGGACATCTACTATCTGATATACATGAGGCATAGGGATCATGAGGTCTGCAGAATGTTCTATGAACATGATAGAAGTTTTCTTTGTTGTAATAGTTTGCAACAGAAAAGGATTTTTCCTTTCTTGTAAATCACAAACTACCTCTATAAGCTGTTTCAAATTCTAAGCTTTCTGATTTTTACTGGCAGAGACCGTTTATTCAACAGATTTTCTGTGACACAAAGTATGCTTAATGAAATACAGTAGTACTTTTTTCTGAAGTTTGTCTGGATCAAAGCTGGAGGCCTGCTGATTGTGACAGGATTAGCTAAATCTGTAGAGATAATAATGCAGAGTGATATAAATTACAGTACAGTATAAATTATGGCACTTTTATCTGTCTATGGTCTTGAATGTAGGACTGGTTTTCTACAGGTTGGTCAAGAGTCTTCAGGATATATTTCAGAGGCTCTTTTTACAATAAATAAAAGTCAAGCTAATAATTTTTGCAACACTAGAATAAAATCTTCAATTAAAAAATTTATACTTTGTTTTGTTAAATACTTTTGGCAATTTCTTGCTTTTTTTTCATTGCTGACCCCTAGTTGTCATCTAGAAAAATTATAAGACCAAGTTTGAGTTTTACATTCTTGGCTTTTAGCACTGCAGTAAGCATTTAAAAATATTCAAGATTATATCTCATGTAAGAATAACTGACCACAAAACATTTATAAAAGGACCTATGCCAGAGGTATGTGAACAGATCATTGCATCAAATCCTCATGTATACAAGCACCTGCTTGACATAAATAAAACTTCCACTGCTGTTTCTGAAGCTCTGTCTGGCAACAAATAAAACTTTCAAATTTTTTTCTGAATTATTTTTAGTCTGGTTGACTCCAGTATTAATTGCCATTTTCTCCATGGTAACCTATTCACAGCAGAACTACCTGCCTCCAAACTTGTCCTGTGTGAACAGAAAGCAAGAGGATTTCAGATCACGCACAACAATTTATGTGCTCTCATTATAATGACCTGCTCAGAATTATCAGAGAGAAAAAAAGTGCACTGCCCTGAAACTTCCAAGGTTGTCTGCAGGAGACTCAGGACACAGCTACCAGTATTCTGTGAAGGAGTTCTGTATGCAGGAAAAGAGAAGGAAATGCAGTTTAAAAGCTGTCACAAGAGGTTGTCTGAAGTCTTTATGGAAGCTGACAGTATAATAACATCACCTGCCTCTTGGTGACAATGGAGTGGATTGGCCTTTCTTTAGAATAGTGCAGTGCATGCAAAAAAGGTACACGTTTACAACTCAACTAGAAAAACATGAGCTGCATAGTTGTTCAATAGGTGACAATCTGTAGGATGCATAGGGACAGATGACATTCTCTATACATAGCTTCTGTTAAAAAATAGATCTTATTTCTGCTTCTACAGAAAAAGAACTGAAAATCTTCCATTTAACCATGCTAAGACATACACTCTGTAGCAGAATTTCCAGATGCCCACTGAATGAGGGAAAAGGTGGAAGGCTTAAAATGAACTGTTGACAAGACAGAAGTCATTTTTGATACAAGGAAGAGCAGAATGTCCATGAAGATTTTGGGAGCAGGAGGAAGAGCAGACTGCACAATGACTTACAAAGAAGCAAGAGCTGTGAAGATCCTCTAGCTGAGGTTTCTGAGTTAGCTGGTGCATCTTAGTCTTTCTTATGGAATAGAAATTAGGTGATGTGTGTGATTATGGGCTTGTTTGGAGTAGATGGAGGATTCATGGGATGTTTCCTTGACCTTAATATTTGGATAAAGAAGCCATTTGGCCATCTCTTGCTGAGAGAGTGATTTAGCTGTTGACTGAGCAGAGATATACAAATACAGTTTATCTGTTGATAATTTTTTAATCTCTGTTGTTTGCAGTATTCAGACAGCTTAAACAATACTCTTAAAGAATACTCTAGAAAGCTGAGAGCCTGATGTTGTTCATACTTCTCATAGTCTGGTGGATGCTGGATAAAAAAACTGTGAATTTACAGGGAAAAAAAGAAGAAAGTATCAACATAAATTACAGGTTATGTGTCATTGCATGCTGTAAATCCCCTTCATTACCACTTGTCCAGGTATTCTGGCCAAGAGCCTAATAGAATACAAAGAGAGAAAGGACTTAGAGACCCATAAAATTATGGTAGAAAATTGCTTGTTTCCAGTCAAAAGAAAAAAATCTCTGCACCATATATATGGATGATGTGCTTTTTTCCAGCAACCAGTTGCCTTGTTGGCTTTGCAGAGGAATATCAGATTCCAATGTATGATCACAAGTTCCCTGGAGGGAGGATTTTCTCCAAAGAATTGTTTAATGTTGTGTCTCAAGTTAAGTGTGCAATGAAAATACATTGACAACTCTTACACTTTGAAACTCAAAGCAAACTATTTTGGAACAAAAGTCTTAATTCTCATGTCAGGTGTTATCTGGAGATATTTTATATTATCACAAAAGAATTTTGCATCATGCATTTTGTTGCTTCAGAGTCAATAATTTTTTAATGAAAACTTGAGTGCCTAGATACAAAATGGCATAGCGGCATTTTAAAGACCTTTTAATACATTTGCATTTCCTACTTTCTGCTGCATAGGTAAAAATTATAGGGGTCCATAATAAACAATAAGATAGAATAGAACAGTGGTCAGAATACTGAATAGCCTTACAAAACTACAAAGTGGTTGTTTTTTTAATTTATTTTATGTTTTGTGGGTTTGAGGGGAAAATAGGAGGGTTTTTTTTAGTTGAGGTTTTTGTGTCCTTGGTGGCTACTTGCTATTTGTTGGGGGTTTTTATAGCCTTCAGAATACCATGAAAAATGAACTACCTTGGGCAAGGGGCAGGGAAAAAAAGGTCAGCAAAACTGAGCTGTATTGTGCACTCAGTATCAAAGACTGCAAAAGAGTTCAGGTATCATGGGGTTTTAATCTGCTCATTAAACCAAAGCATCAAAATAAACCATTTCAGAATTCTTTTTGCTGGTGTTTATGAAAAAGAAAGCTTATATGTGAAGAAAGACTTATTTTTCTAAACAGAAATTTTGACTGGTCTGCATGAAGAATGCAAGCAGTATTTTATTTCATTTGGGAGTTATCAGTTCATGCACAATAGAAATGTGTGGAGCAGACGTGCAGTCATGGAAACTATGTGTGTCAACCTGGGATGAAATTATGCATTTTATGTGGGGATGGGTGAGTTTGCATTCAAATGAAGAACAAAACACTTTATTGATGGCACAGGGTGTACTGTGCCATTGATAAAGTTGCAAAGCATTCATGTCAGTTCCTTTTTATAATTGCTTTGTTGGCATGAAGTATTTGCTTTTCATTTTGAAGTTTCTAGAAAATATTTAGTGTGTACATACTACAAATGAGCCTGGTAGTATTTTTCCTGCATTTTTTTTTCCATAGTGTTGTAGCAATTTCCATAGGTTGATACTGCAAGGAGAATTGTGCTTGCAGAAGAAAGGTTGAACTAATAAATCAAGACATTCAGCAAGGATTTGAAAGGGCTGAAGTAAAGCATAAATCTGAATCTGGCAAAAGTGCAGTGCTAACTTGGACAATAAAAGAACACATGGATGTCTTCCAGGCCCTACAGAGATGTGAACATTGTGTTCTAAACCAGTTGCCACTTTCTTCAAATAGCACCTGGTGTTGTCAGTGGGAATCAAGAGGCCGAGTCTATTCCTCAACAGCAGATTGCTAAACACCATCAGATTTTCTAGGTGAGAAGAAAAAGGTCAAGCACCCCAACAGTTGTCATAGGTTTGAGGTGATACTGACCCCAGACAACCTGGCCAGGTATCTTCCATTCATGGAATCATGCCTGTCTTTAGAAAAACAGAGGGAAGAGGGTTTGCAGTGAACATTGGAAGACTTCTCCAGAGAACTGCCCTTCATTCAGTCCGGTCTGTCTTTTTCAGAAGTAATCTGGTATGGAACAAATACCAAGTACTTCCTTATTTTCTTGTTTCCATTTAATATGAAAGAAAAAGTATTGAGGAGGCTTGAGAATTTCAAATGGTTTGGATTACATGTCTTTAATTTTTTTTCTATCTGTGTGAGACTGAAATTAATGACTCAAACAATTGGCTATTTTGTTGACGATGCATGGTAACAGCTCAGGTGCACAGGGGTGCACACCCACCACCAGAAGCTACAAGCTGGAGTTTGAGCCAGACAAAGGAAAAGGCTCACAAGATGCAGCTCCTGCTAGGTAAAATAGTGCTTTTTATAAGCCAATACCTCCCCTTACACAATGTTAAACAAAAAAGTGCATAGGTATAAAACTCCTCCACCCCCTCCCCAGGAAGAACCATGACATTCAGACAGAGGACTGAAGATATTCATCCCTTATCATGGAGCATAATTGGTTCAACTACACTGATGTGAGAGGCAGCTGTCATGTCTTTCAACATGTCATCAACCATCAAAGACCCCCAAAACTCTCCCAAATTCATTTCTGCACAGACTAGTCATGATCCACAGTGTTGCATCAGACATTGTAAAACTCCCCCACCCCTCAGTGGAGGTACCTTTGTGTTCCCAGCTGAATCTAAATATATCTTAATCCATTGAACTTTATATTCCATGAGCTTCTTCCACCCCTGACAGATCAAGACTGTGGCCATCACTTTGACCAATGGATATTGAAATTGCAGCAAATAGGTCTCATTGCTGGATCCACAGGTTGTGATGCTGTTCTATTGTTATCCTTTCTTTTCTATTTTTTTCCCTTTTTTTCTTTTCCTTTTTCTTTTCTTATTTTATGCTTTTATATGGCTCCGTTTCTACAGATAATAACCAAAATGGCTTCAGACCTCTTTTCCATTGCAACCAAATTGCTCTGAAATAAACCTGCCATATACATATTTATAACTGCCACTCATTTAGTGTCATTTTCCCCTAATCTGTCCCAAGGGATCTATTACTAACAAGAATCTCAGTTACCCTGCCATCAGGGGCAGGTCAAAATACCATCTCTTTCTCTGGAAGTAGATTATTTTCCTATTTTTTCTTTTCTTTTACCTTGAAAAGCGCTGTAACAGCACAGGCATTTCATCATACTACTTTAGTGTTAACTCTTTAGCACAGTCTAGAGCCTGCGCTTTCATAGAGGAAGTATATGCTTAGAACTAACCTCCAGAGCAGCTGATCTCTTAGCAGGTGACGAGGTTGCTACACTTAATTAGCTATAGAAATTGAACTAATTTTCATTGTGAAAGAAAAAAAAAAAAGACTAAAACCTGACAGTGGTCAGAGTGCATGAAATTCTGCTCCAAAAAGCTCTACATGGAGCAGCTTATTATCGAGTTATTGCTGACTTTTTAGGTGCAATATTTCTATGGTTTGAAGGTTTAGGAGCAGGAGCACATTGTTCACACCTCAGGTACTCCTGAGCTCCCTGGAGAAGGAGCACTCTGTCTGATCCACCAGTGAAGAAAAGGAGCTGAATGGCTTATAGCCTTGTCTTCTTAAAACACCAGTGGGGCTTGCTTGAATGCGGTACCTTGTGCTGGCTGCTGAGTCAAAGTCCTGTATTCAGTGTCACTGAAGTCACTACTGTAATGTCGGCAATAAACAGAGTGAAGCTTCAAGAATTGATACCTTTCATATCAGGGGTATGCAGGCCTTGAGTTAATTTTTAGAAAATCGCAAATATCTGATAGAAAATGCAATAGACATGTATCTCTTCAGGACTCTGTTGATAACATTACCTTTTTTAGTAATAATTTCATCAGTTTCATTCTCAATGAAGTGTTTCTTTGAAAACTTAATACCTTATTTCCTCAAGAATGCCCTCTGTCTAGGATGTGCTGGTTTTGGCTGGGGTAGAGCTAACTTTCTCACAGTGCCTAGTATGGGGCTGTGGTTTTAATTTGTGCTGAAAACAGTGTTGTTATTGCTGAGCAGCACTTGCACAGAGCCAAGGTCTCTTCTGCTTTTCATACTGCCACACTGATACCCATGGAGATATATGGAAAATTCAAAAAGACACAGATGGGACAGCTGACTCAGCCAGCCAAAGGGATATTTCTCACCATATGGTGTCAAGCTCAGTATATAAAGACAGGGGAAGAAGGGGGGAACATATGGAGGGATGGCATTTGTCTTCCCAACTCACTGTTACGTTTTTGTTTTCATAGAATATGTGTTGTTAGAAGGAACTCATCAGGAGCCAAGTCCAACTCCTGGGAGCCTGTTCTAATGCCCAACCATTTCTCTGGGTGAAGAACCTTTTCCTGGTACCTAACCTAATACTCCCCTGACTCAGCTTCATGCTGTTTGCTTGAGCCCTGTCACTGGTCACAAGAGTAAAGAGACCAGTACCTGCCCCTCCACTTCCCTTATGAGGATGTTGAAGACTGCAAGGACATCTGCCCTTAGTCTCCTACAGGCTGAACAGAAGTGACCTCAAATATCATACGGCTTCCCCTCCAGATCCCTCACCATCATCATGACTCTCATTTGGATTCTCTCTGATAGCTTAATGTCTTTTATACTGTGACACCCTAAACTGCACACAATTTTCAAGATGAGGCTGCACCAGTGTGGAGCAGAGCAGGGCAATACCCTCCTTTACCTGACTGGTGATGCTGTGCCTGATGCACTCCAGGACACAGTTGCCCCTCCTTGCAAGGGTACTGCTGACCCATATTCAACCTCTCCTTCCCCATTCTATACACACAGCCAGGGTTGCTCCATCCTGCGTGCAGAATCCGGCACTCGACCTTGTTAAGCTTCACAAGGTTGGTGATTGCCCATCTCTCTAATTTGTCCAGGTCTCTCTGCAGGGCCCTTGTGCCCTTGAGGGAGTGAACAGTGCTTCCCAATTTAGTGTCATCAGCAAACTTACTTGGTATTCCTTTGAGTCCTATGAACAAGTTGTCAATGAAGATGTCGAGGAGTGCCAGGCTGAGGATGGAGCCCTGTGGGACCCCACTGGTGACCAGACACCAGCTGATGTCACCCCATTTCCTGTAACTCTCTGTGCCAGACCCTTGAGCCAGTTGCTCACCCAGTGCCTAACACAGTTATTCAGCTGTGGGATGGACATTCTGTCCACAAGGACACTGTGAGACACAGCATCAACAGCTTTGCTGAAATTCAAAAAGATTGTATCTACTGGAGTTCCCAGATCAGCTAGGTGGGTTACCCAGTTGCAGAAGGATATCAGGCTTGACAAGCAGGACTTTCTCCTGTTGTGCTCTGCTATCTGTGATGGAACCTTGCTTTCCTGGAGATGGCTGAACACCTGCCTGCCCATTAGAAGCCGTGAGTGAACTCCTAGTATTGCTTTCTTTTGTGTGCATGGCTTTACCTACTAAACTGTCTTTAACTCAACCCAGAGCTTTCTCAATTTTACTCTTCTGATTTTCTCTGATACCACTAGTGAGGGAGTGAGCAAGTTGGCTGCATGGTGCTTAGTCACTGGCTGGGGTTAAACTACACAGGACTAGGTTATAGCTATGTTATAGCTACATGCCTGGATAATGCTATGGTTGCTACATATGTCAGCAGAAAAAAATGAAACATTTAAATTCAGCTAGTCCAGTGACAATAGTAGGAATGTTAGCTGTAGCTCACTGCAGCACCCAGAGTGTGTTTCTGAAGTCCATGTAATTTGTGTCCCAGAAATGCTTTTGCACATCTGAAAGCTGATGCTGCTGTACCTTCACCATTTCTGTTCACAGCAGAAATGACATGTGCTAGCAGCCAGACCATGTTCTATGATATGTTCTGTCCCTGCTCCTGTATATTGGCATGTGTTTACAGGCAGGAGGTGATTCAGAATCAAAGCCTTTAATAAGGCAGGCTAAATGCCCAGCTCTATTATTCCAGGATGACCCTTCCATTTAACTGTAAATTTTCTGAAAGTGAAATGTGGATTGCACTGAGAAAAACAATAGGTTTTTTGGGGTCACAAAATGGGATATCTGCTACATAAATGTTGCTAATCAAGGACTGCTAAATAGTGTATTTACATTATTTAAGTACTAATACAAAACTTAAGTATGGATAATTTGTCTAAGAATTTTACCTATTTCTTTTACAGAGCATTAGCAATCATTTCAGCCTCACCAAACACAGCACTATTTATTCTTTTTCAAGCTGTGTAAAATCACTCCAAATCATATCTTTACCTGAAATAAGAATAACAGCTTAGATTTGTGAGAAAGATGGACAAGAAATTTACAGGCCTCATTTCTCTTGTAGGATAACCTTTAAAAAATTAGTATCTAGCTGCTTATTTATGCTGATGGACGTTATACTCAGAATTTCACAGTCAATCAAGAAATTGAAAACAGATTTACGACACAATAAATGGCATGATACCAAACTAAAATGCAGTAAATTTAAGAAAATTACTCTTAAGTGTTTTGAGGGGCTATATTTTTGAATACTACTGCTGTTTTTTCTGGTATTATTATTTATTATTATGTGCTTTTATGGCATTTTCTTAGTTTTGAAGATTCTCCTCACTCCTGAAGCTTTGTGAAAAACTCTCACAAGCAAGGCAGAATATTGACTGATCACATCTGTAAGAGAGAAATTGATGGCCTTAGATTGTTCACTTATGTCGATTGCATAAATGAACAAAGGGAAATAACATAGCTAGTAATGCTATGAATGGTGTGGCATAGAGGCGAAAAAATATATTTCAGACAAAAATCATGGTTGTTAAGTTGATGGCTCATGATTGGCATATGTTTTTTCAGCTTTGAAAGAATATTATTTCAATACCTTACCAGGAAGAAAAGAGAATTGTAATTATTAAAAAGCCAAGGAGTGGGAGCTAATCTTGTATTTCAAAGTGAACAGATATACTTGTTGTTTTCTTGAATGCATGAAAAGTAAATTACAGTAGTGGATTATTTATATTCATTTGATTTCTTTATTTTTATATGCAGGAAATTTATTCCTTTCATTCTCTTCTTATATTTTCTTGGTTTCTGCTTATATTTTTTCTTTATTTATTTCCTTTCAATAGTCCTTGGTTTACACTTAGCTTTGTCATTTAAGCCGTGGTATTCTTCTTTGAAGCATGTTGCTCTGAGACATATTACAGCAGGGATATAGATCTGAGCTTCACTGTCAAGTGTTAACCTACTATCACCTAAAAAGAATTAAGGAATTTAACATGTTCAAATTAAAGTGTATTCTAAAACTGGATCTTTTTTCACAACTGTTCTTTATTCCATTGTCTGTGAAAAACAGGTATATCTTTCTTCTAAGTTTGTCCATATTTTGATCTCAGCATAGATCAAATTAAATACATGCAAGCAAGTTTATGAACTTTCAACACTTTTATTTTTTATGCTTCTCCCTTTATGTTATTCCAAAAGCCATTAAAAGACTACATTTCCTTAGCAAGAGCAAAATTTACTGTATTCCAACTAAACTGCAGAACACTGGGTGATTACCACGCCACAGTGAAGGTTAAATGATCAATCATTATTGACTCATAATGAGATGGGCAGAGAACAACCATCTGAAATTTAACAAGGGCAAGTGCAGGGTCCTGCAGCTGGGCAGGAATAACCCCAGGCACGAGCACAGGCTGGGGGCCAACCTGCTGGGGAGCAGCTCTGTGGAGAAGGACCTGGGGGACCTGGTGGACAACAGGCTGTCCATGAGCCAGCAAAGTGTCCTTGTGGCCAAGAAGGCCAATGGAATTCTGTGGGGCATTAGGAACTGCATTGCCAGTGGGTCAAGGGAGGTGATCCTGCCCCTCTACTCAGCCCTGGTGAGGCACATCTGGTGTGCTGTGCCCAGTTCTGGGCTCCTCAGAACAAAAGAGACATGGAGCAGTTCCAACAGAAAGCAACAAGGATGATTAAGGGACAGGAATATCTCTCTTATGAGGAAAGGCTGAGGGAGCAGGGCCTGTTCAGCCTTGAGAAAAGAGCAGTTAAGCAACTAGTGAAAGGGGAAACATCAGGCGCCAATGCTGGAATAGGTCAGGCAGGAGGTTAGCATTGGGGAACTTAAGTAATTGCTTTGCTACCTATCTGCTTAATGACATGAACAATGTTGTTAGCTTCTTACCAAAGACTGTTTAGGTGCTGTCAGCAAAAGTTATTTCACTTAGAATGAGTTAGAAGACCTTGACAGTTAATGAGAATAAGGGAGACATAAAAGCACAAAGGCATACTAAAAAGAACTGAATCAATTTCTGACCAAGCCGATATCTGATTTTGAGGGACTGGACAAAAATTTCAAACGCTTTCTTGGGCATTCTGGGGGTGGATGATTCTGTGGAGGAATGGGAGGACGGCCTGTCACAGCATCAGTGACGCAGGGAATCTCGGAAGAAACAGAGGACACAACCAAAGCTGGAAGCTGATCTGACTCCTTCTTCCCAGGGATTGGGGTGCTGTCTACATTGCTTGGAGAAACTTCGGACGCATTAGAAGGAAAGGAACCTTGAACAAAACTCGAGATCTCTTCAGAAGAGGAAAACAGCCCAGCACCACTCGGAATTAAAGTCTCAGAACTAGGTGATCTGTTTCGGCATTTGAGAAAGTTTCTATTAAGATCATTTTGTTTAAAACTCTCCATTAAAGCTCTGGAGACAGGCATTAGTTTGCCTACAGTCTCCTCCTTTTTGAGAGAGAAAAGATTATAAATTTTCTAGTTTATCTGGTCTTAAAAGTCAAAGGTAAAAGCAGACTGCAAGTCTATATTTTGAATATTCGCTTTTACCCAGATTAATAAGTCTTTTAGTTCATGTTTTGAAATGTCTGAACATCTTTTATCTTGTAAAATTTTTTCAAGCTAGTAAAAAATGTCTTCTGTTTTAGATAAATTATTTACTCTTTCGTTGCCTCAGAGCCCTTAAGTCGCTACTTATTACTTACAAGGACATCAGGTGCAGACGACAAAAAGGATGATCTATATATCTTTTTAACAGCCTGGGCTACTAGTGACTGAACTGTCTACAAACTTCGTTTTTAGTCTTCTAGTCTAACAAAGTTCTTCACAGAGGAGCACTACTTATCACCAGCCGGAAGTATATGTACAAATCACAAATGGGATGGGACTGCTGTAGAATGTGCCTTGAGCTGTTTTATTTCTCAGCATCAGTCATATTACATAGTTATGACAACGAGAAGATGCCACCATATCACATGCAAAGAAGCAAAAAAGAACTTAATGTTACAACTTACTTTATACGTTTTTTGACCAATCACACAAAGCAAAAGCATATTGAAAGTAATTCAATCCAACCACAATAAGCACAGCTACCTTGCGTTAAAACATTGCTTCTAATTTCGAATACAATAGCTACTTAAAACACAATGCACAAAGTCCCACTATTAACCTTCAAACTTCCTAATATCGTGCCAGATAAACATTTCTATAGCTTACGAAGTTATACAAGACAAGAATAATACAAAGACCATTCTTATTTTTTGCCCTTGCTTTTCTACTATTTAAAAAAATTTTCTGCTGACCTATCCAATGGCTGCTTCTTATCTCTAATCTCAATTCTACTGTCTCTGAACCCTGCCATTTGCAGCTTTCCCATAACCCTATAATTTTATAATTCCCACAGAGCCGAGACCGCAAAATGCCTCTCAGAGAGCTGTGAATTCAAAGGCCTTTATGCACACATTGATGCCATCTTCCCTATCTGCTGTGTTTGAACTCTTGGCAAGAGGCATTTGCCTCTTGCTTGCTGGAAGCTGCTCTGCTCCAGGGCCGGCACCGAGCTGGGCTGTGCGGGCACCGTGGAGAGTCCTTCCCTGAGCACTTGGCGGGTCGTGGTGTGTCCAGGGCTGTGTTAGACACTCGGGGCAATGGATTTCTTCCAAGCGGGGGCACCTAGGGTGGGGAGGGGGTGGCCCTGGGGCACGTGGAAGCATGTCCCTTTGTGACACGGTGCAGCAGGGTGACCGTGGAACCGAAAGGGACAGCGTGTCTGAGCAGCCCTTTGTGACACACGCTGACATAGGGGCTGGCACGGTGCAGCCACGCCACAGTGCTCGGTGCACGCGACGGGACAGGAGGTGACAGAGCGGTGCTGTGAGGTGTCCCCACACAGCCAGCTCGTTGGTTGCTGACCCAGAGCATTTCCGAGGCGTTCCTCCTGTGGCTGGCCTCACGGCCAGACCTCGGGATTCGGTGACTCGGAGCTTTTCCGAGTCATCTCCCATCCCTGCGGCCGGTGCCCTCGTGGCCAGGCCGTGGGACTTGGTGACCTCCATCGTTCACCAGGAGTCTCCTGTCATTGTGACAGGAGACCTCGAGTGCAGGACTTGCTGTCCTGTAGCCTTCCTGAGGCTCCTCTGTTGCAGGTGCCCGCAAGGCACAACTGCAGCATTCGCTGACTCTGGCCTTGGCCGAGGCATTTGAAAGTGCCCTCAAGGTCAGACAGCGGGATGGCGGGCAGACTGCTCAGCCGGTTCAAGGGGCTACGGGGCAAGAACAGCAAAGGCCCTGCAGCTGCCCCAGCGCAGCAGCATGCACAGCCGGAGCAGTTGCAGCCGCTGCAGGACGGTGAGTGGCAGAGCCGGGCCGCAGGGCCGGTGCCTGCCGCCGGCCTGGGCCCCATCCCATCCCATCCCATCCCATCCCATCCCATCCCATCCCATCCCATCCCATCCCATCCCATCCCATCCCATCCCATCCCATCCCATCCCATCCCATCCCATCCCTGTTGACACGCCCATGGACAGGATGGGACAGGGGCTGGGGCTGCCTCCCCGTTGGCCATGCTCCATGCCCTGGGCACCCGGGGGGCTGTACCTGCCTGGGGAGCGCAGGGCTGGGCTGTGTTCTCCAGCCTCTCCCGCAGCCCCTCAGCTCTGGCTGTGCTCGCTCTTTGGCAGATGCAGCCAGGGACCGGACTCAAGAGCAGGAGCCCACCCGTGGCCGCTTCCGGAGAGCAGCGCAGGTACCTGCGGCCATCCCCACCTGGGCCGGGCCTGCTGGCACTGCTCAGCCAGGCCCCGCGTTGGAGCAGACCATGGAACATCCCTCTCTTCTTCCCTCCCTTCCCTTCTGTTGCAGACACTGCGGAGGTTCCTGCGCCTTCGGCGCACAAAGACCAGCGGCCCCGCACCCGAGGGCACGGCCGAGCCCGGCCCCGCGCCCAAGGGCCTGGCCGAGCCCTGCCTCGAGCACGAAGGCCCGGCCGAGCCCGGCACCGCGCCCGAAGGCCCGGCCGAGCCCGGTCCAGCGACCGAGGGCACGGCCGAGCCCGACCCCAGGCCCAGCGAGCTGCGGGCAGAGGCTGCTTCCAGCACTGCATCCTCTGACCTGGCCGCCAGCTCTGACTGGGAAACCGACGAGGGCTGGGAGGAGGCTGACATGGCCCCCACGGAGGGCATGGCCACCACCAACACCATCACCCAGGGCATCCCAGAGACTGAGGCCATGCCCACGCTCACTGTGAGTCCTGGACCCACTCTGGAGTTTTTCCAGAAGGGTTTTTATTCTCTGCAGCAGCCTGGGGCCAGGGCTGAAGGCCTCTCAGGATCACGTGGCCCCTCAAGCCATGTCTGCTGGGCCCCCTCAGCCCCATCACAGTGGGCTGGGAAGGCGAGCACTTCTTGGGGGAAGCTGGGCAAGTTGCTCCCTTGGACAGCACTCCAAGTCTTCCCCATGCCGCTTCCTCCAGGTGCAAGCCGTGGTGAGTGCCATCCTGCAGAGACTCACATCCCGTGAGTCTGTGGACGCCGGGCTGCAAATGGCCATTGTCAGCCTCACTGAAGAACACCCTGCCCACGTTGTGATGAGCCTCCTGCGCTGTGCCCCAACGTGTGACGGGTACGGGGCACAAGTGCCTCGAGAGCTCGGTGCTCACCGGCCCGTACGGCCCCTCGCCCTGTACAGCCTGTCCGGCGGGGTCTGCCAGACGGGCGGAGAGCACCGGCACCCTCGGGCCCCTCTGTTTCCTGAGCCTGCTGCCATGCTCCCTCCCGGCCCCACGCAGCTGCACGGGGCACGGTACTGACACACAGCTCTGCTCCCACAGAGCCGCCGCGCTGCTATGGAGAGCCATGGGCACCTCAGAGGTAGCCGTGGAGGAGGTGCTTCCAGCTCTGCTCTCTGTGATAGAGGAGCAGCCACCGTACGGCGGCTTCCTCTGCAGCGGGGACAACGAGGCCGTCCTTGCCCTGGCTGTGAGTTTCTGGAGCTGGCCTAGGCTGGCCCTCCAGGTCACCTTCTCAGAAGCTCTCCATGCTCTCCCCACCCTCCAGCTCCCTGCCTGGGCTGAAAGCTGGGCTAGGGCCAGCAGGCCGGGTGCTCCCCTGCCTCTCACCCCCGGCCCTGCCTCATGGACACCTCGGCACTGAGCGCTGCCTTGGGGCGCTTTGTCTCTTGCAGGCAACTCTGGTGCTGTGGAGGATTGCAAGCATGCCCGAGTGGCACTACGCAATCCTCCTTCATTCTCCACGCCTGTTGGTGGCTCTGCTCTTGCAAATTGTCACCACCACGGAGCAGAGGCCAGAGGACGTGGAGACCCAGCGCTTCTGGAGAGCGTGCCGGGAGGAACACGGCCTTCCCAGCGAGCCCAACAGGTGCCAGTCGCCCTGTCCTTCCCACGCCCTTGCGGCCAGGGCCAGTGCTCCCAGAGTGACCTGGCCTTGGCTTGGCACACAGGTTTGCAGTGCAGACCATGAAGGCTCTGCTCTCGCGACTGGGCTTTGGAAAGAACCTGCTGGCTCTGGAGCACAAGCAGCTCTGGGACACCCTGCTCTGTGCCGACACCCAGCACTATGCAGCGGGCCTGCTGGCCAGGTGAGATCCCCTACTCCCAGCCGCCACCGCCACCGTTTGTGCCCCGTGCCCGGAGTGCCCCACACAGTCCCGGGGGCTTGTAAGCGAGAGGGCCTCGTCACCGAGGGAGGGCCGAGCAGACTGCAAAGGGCCGGGAGAGGAGGATGCCCAGCAGCAGCTGCCTCCCAAGGGGCCCATGTCCCCTTGCGGAGTGCTGGGGAAAGATGGGACCTCTGTGAGTCACTCCTGGGAGAGGTCTGCACGCCCGGCTCAGGGCCTTGGTGCCTTTTTCCCCTGCCAGGGAGATGCGCTGTGGCTTGAGCCCCTTGTGTCCCCACATGGCCTCGCACCTGCTCAGCCTGCTCATCAGGAAGCAGCCCCGCTGGCATCTGCCTGCCCTGGCGTTCTTTGTGGAGGTGAGCCTGATGGCCCGCGCTGCCTGGCTGAGCTGCCTCTCAGCTCTCTGGCCTCTGGTAGCTGCAGCCGCCTGGGAGGCTGCCCGCGCCCGCTGCTGCTGCTGCCTGGAGCCGGCCCGCTCCCCTGCCACTGTCCTGTGCCTTTCAGCTCCTGGAGTGTCTGGACCTGAGCAAACACGGTCCCAGTGCCCTGTTGGTGCTATCCCGGCACCTGCCGAGCCAGCACAGGGACAGGCTGCGCCTGGAGCTCAGAGGCCTCGTGGTGCTCAGCAAGGAGCCCTCGCTGGTGAGAAGGGGGCAGTGGCTGAAGCCGCGCTGGCAGCGTGGGGCTGGGGAAGGGAGACCTTTGGGCTTGGCTGGCTGCTTTGGCAGCAGAGGCAGCTGCTGCCAGCTCTCCCGACTCCCGCTTCAGCTGCCCGAGTGCCCCAAGCAGCTGTTGGTGCTGCGGCCAGTCACGGCTTCACAGCACAGCCTGGTCTTGCACACAGGCCGGAGGAATACGAGGCCTCTATCAACACCTGGTGGAGCTGCTGGCCCATCCAGATGCAGAGATGGTCGGGATGAGCCTCTCTGTGCTCACGCATGTGCTCCAGGACAAAGACCTCGAGATACCCAGCACCGCCGCCCTGAAGCTGGCTGAGTCCCTGCTGCCACACTTTGAGAAGGTAAGGCTCTGCACCCCCAGCCAAGGGCACTGGACGCTGCCTGCCTGGAAACTTTGTGCCCTGTGCACTTTAGAGCCTTTGCCCCAGTGGGCCTGGAGTAGTTGATGCTTAGGACTTTTCCTTTCCTCCAGGACAACAGCCATGTGCAGCTGCTCTCCATTCAGCTCTTCGGCAAGGTGTTGGAGCTGGGAGTGGGAGAGAGGGAAAATCCCCTCACGACAGTTGTGAGCCAGAGCCTGCTCCCTCTGTTCTTGCGCTGGCACCACGAGGACGTGCAGGTGGCCGAGGTGAGGTTTGGTGTGATGCTGCCGCATCCCTGGCCGGGGGCTCGGCCGCCTCCTGCCCCGGCGCCTCGCGGGCTCCAGCCTCCCCTGGCCTTGGCACAGGGAGCCGGCTCCCGTGTGACTCACCTGGGCTCTGGTGCCACCTGCGGCTCTCTGCTGCTCTGCAGGCGTCTCGCGAAGCCCTGCGTTGTGCCGCCCGCTTCCTGAGGAGGAGGGATCTCCAGGAGCCGCTGAGGAAGAAGCGGCGGATGAAGTTCGCCGAGAGCCTGGTAAGGACAGCCCGGGAGCCCCAGCCGCAGGCTGGACTGGAGAAGCCCCCCCTGCCCCCGGTGCTCAGTGCGGGGGGCTGGCAGCTGCGCCCCTGCCCGCCGCCGCCACCGCCGCCGGGCCCGCCAGCCTGCATCCCCCACGCTGCTCGCTGCCCTGGGCCGTGCGCGCCGGCTCGGCCGGTGCCGGGCGCAGGGAGCGCCCGGCCGAGGGGCAGAGCCCGCTCCGAGCCTTCCCTGCCGCCTCTCCCCGCAGCTGCTGCAGGACGAGAGCCGAGCGGCCGAGCACCTGCGCTGGGCCCTGCCGCACCTGCGGAGCCCACAGAGGCCCCTACGAGAGGCGGCCGTCAGGTTCCTCGGTGAGCCAGCAGCCCGGCGCCCCTCCCCGCCTCCCGGCCCGGCCGCTGCCCCGGCAGCGGGAGCCGCGCCCGGGCCGCTGCAGCCCCGCCCGCCCTGGGCGCTGCCGCCACCCTCCCGCAGCCGTGCCCTCGGCCGGCAGCGTGCGGCAGGGGCCCGGCACGAGCTCTGCCCGGCAGGAGGGCGTGCGGCCGCAGGGCTGGCAGCGCCCGTGTCGGGCAGCTGTGCCGCCCGGCGCCGCCACATGCTCTGTCTTAACAGGGGTGGCCGGAGTGCTCATGATGGGGCAGAAGGAGGAGCTCAAGGTCCTCAGTCAGGGTGAGTCAGGGCAGCCGCGTGGCAGCGAGTACCGCCCGGGGGAGGGGGGGCAGCAGCTGCAAATCCCGGCCCCGCAGCTACAATCCCTGACCGGGCTGCCGAGGGCTCTGCTCCCTGTGCGGACCGGGGGCGGCGGGGGCACAGCCCGGAGACCTTTCGGGGACACGTGGCGGATCCGTGGCCAGCACCTTCTGCCCGAAGCCCTTGTCTCCCGCTCCCTCCTGGCCATGGCGAGAGCCGGCCGGCATGGCCCTGGCAGGAGGCTTTCCTTGGATTCCCTCAATTTGGCTTCTGACCGTGGCTCTGTTCCTCTCTCTTCCAGCTCTTCAAGCCCTCAGGGAAGACGAGAGCCCATCCTCCATGAACACATGGATTCAGATGAAATTCGAAAGAAGATCTGCAGAACTTCGTTTGTCTCCTGGACCAGATGTACCTGTACCGGCCTCCTTCGATGATTTCCAGTTGGGACCGCCTGCAGCTCCAGGCACGGCTCTGGCTGCTCTCAGCTGAGCCTGTGCGAAGCTCCAGCAGCTCCTGCCATCCCTCTCCCTGTTGGCAGCTCCTTCCCTGCAGCCCTCAGGCCCTGCCCATGCCCTTTTTTACCTCCCAGCTCGCCCCTTCGCTTTGCTTTCCCTTAATAAACTGTTTGTGTTTTTCACTTTACTCACGTCTCCGTGGAGTTGAAGCGGCGCAAAACCTGAGCCCGGGGACACGCAGGGCCCTGCTGCCGTTCTCCTCCCCGCTGTGTTCCGTGCACGGGCAGAGAGGAACAAGGGCAGCTCAGGCTGCAAAGGTCCCTGTCCCGCTGCTCCAGCTGCACAGCAGCATGGAGTTAAAGGACGTGCTGAGCACGCTGAAGGGGAAAAGGACCCTGGGTTTTAGAAGAGCCAACTCCAAACCCAGCCGTGAAGGATTCCAGTGCAGGCATCCACCGAGGGCAAAGGAGCCTGTAATGGCAGAAGTTTCCACCAAGAGCTTCCTGAAAGCACAGCGATGCTCCATCCCTACACAGGGACAGGAAGAGGGCAGGACAAGAGACCACCGTGGCCTAGCAGTGAGCTTTGGGTGTGCCGTAAAGCAAAAGAAGCAGCAGCGGCAGCGGAGTGGCTGGGACTCGGGAGCGCGACCGTCCCAGCGGCCGCAGCGCTGTCAGGCAGCGCCTAGATGCTGGGCACGCTTCCGGCAGCTCTGGTCTCCCCAGAAGGGGGGAATCAGGCAGCCCCTGCCTCAGACCCAGTCAGAAACCCAACCAAGTGAGACCAGAGGCAGGGGCCCCTTCCCATCCCTCTGGGGCACGGCTGCAAAACAGCCGCTGTGTCTTCCTGCGCCTGTGTCTGGGCTGTGCTGAGCCCAGAGCCAGCCAGCTTGGGCTCTGCTGTGCCAAGAGCGTTCTGGGCAGGCAGGCAAAAGTGCTGCGTGCACAGTGGGGAAGGGGCTCACAAGAGCCTCCTGCGGGAACTGGGCTCCGCTCCCTGGCTGGGAACAGCCTGGTTTTGCTGCCGTGAGCGCAGGCAGGAGTTCAGGCACTTGAACAGGCAGCGGACACCTCTTGTTTCTAGGGGGCCCAGGGGCTGCGCGCCACAAGGGGCACGAGGAAAGAGACTCGGGAGAAGGACGATGAGCTCGAGCTGCAGTGCTTCTGCTACAAGGTGCAGAAGTAATTCAGCCTTGCCAGGGTTTCCTAAGTGTGTGTTGGTGTTGCCCGGGAAATGGACATATTTGGGGAAATGGACACATTTGGGAAATGCCTTTGGAAGAGAGGGGCTTGCTTCTCAAGCAAAGTGCTTCCCCAGGAGCCCCCAGTGAGGTAGGTGCAGCTGTCTCCCTTTGGCTCCCTGCCCCCCTTTTGTCCTTGAGGCCCCTTGCACTTGGCTGAGGGGCGTGGGAAGGGAGAAGGCTGTGAGGAGCAGCTTTGGCATCTGCCTGGTCCTGCAGAGACCAAGCCAAGCACCAGCAGCAGGGTGTGTCCCGCCCCTTTCAGCACAGGACAGAGAGGGATCATCTCTGTCCAGCCAAGAGCCCCAAATGCCTCTCAGAGAGCTGTGAATTCAAAGGCCTTTATGCACACATTGATGCCATCTTCCCTATCTGCTGTGTTTGAACTCTTGGCAAGAGGCATTTGCCTCTTGCTTGCTGGACGCTGCTCTGCTCCAGGGCCGGCACCGAGCTGGGCTGTGCGGGCACCATGGAGAGTCCTTCCCCGAGCACTTGGCGGGTCGTGGTGTGTCCAGGGCTGTGTTAGACACTCGGGGCAATGGATTTCTTCCAAGCGGGGGCACCTAGGGTGGGGAGGGGGTGGCCCTGGGGCACGTGGAAGCATGTCCCTTTGTGACACGGTGCAGCAGGGTGACCGTGGAACCGAAAGGGACAGCGTGTCTGAGCAGCCCTTTGTGACACACGCTGACATAGGGGCTGGCACGGTGCAGCCACGCCACAGTGCTCGGTGCACGCGACGGGACAGGAGGTGACAGAGCGGTGCTGTGAGGTGTCCCCACACAGCCAGCTCGTTGGTTGCTGACCCAGAGCATTTCCGAGGCGTTCCTCCTGTGGCTGGCCTCACGGCCAGACCTCGGGATTCGGTGACTCGGAGCTTTTCCGAGTCATCTCCCATCCCTGCGGCCGGTGCCCTCGTGGCCAGGCCGTGGGACTTGGTGACCTCCATCGTTCACCAGGAGTCTCCTGTCATTGTGACAGGAGACCTCGAGTGCAGGACTTGCTGTCCTTTAGCCTTCCTGAGGCTCCTCTGTTGCAGGTGCCCGCAAGGCACAACTGCAGCATTCGCTGACTCTGGCCTTGGCCGAGGCATTTGAAAGTGCCCTCAAGGTCAGACAGCGGGATGGCGGGCAGACTGCTCAGCCGGTTCAAGGGGCTTCGGGGCAAGAACAGCAAAGGCCCTGCAGCTGCCCCAGCGCAGCAGCCTGCACAGCTGGAGCAGTTGCAGCCGCTGCAGGACGGTGAGTGGCAGAGCCGGGCCGCAGGGCCGGTGCCTGCCGCCGGCCTGGGCCCCATCCCATCCCATCCCATCCCATCCCATCCCATCCCTGTTGACACGCCCATGGACAGGATGGGACAGGGGCTGGGGCTGCCTCCCCGTTGGCCATGCTCCATGCCCTGGGCACCCGGGGGGCTGTACCTGCCTGGGGAGCGCAGGGCTGGGCTGTGTTCTCCAGCCTCTCCCGCAGCCCCTCAGCTCTGGCTGTGCTCGCTCTTTGGCAGATGCAGCCAGGGACCGGACTCAAGAGCAGGAGCCCACCCGTGGCCGCTTCCGGAGAGCAGCGCAGGTACCTGCGGCCATCCCCACCTGGGCCGGGCCTGCTGGCACTGCTCAGCCGGGCCCCGCGTTGGAGCAGACCATGGAACATCCCTCTCTTCTTCCCTCCCTTCCCTTCTGTTGCAGACACTGCGGAGGTTCCTGCGCCTTCGGCGCACAAAGACCAGCGGCCCCGCGCCCGAGGGCACGGCCGAGCCCGGCCCCGCGCCCAAGGGCCTGGCCGAGCCCTGCCTCAAGCACGAAGGCCCGGCCGAGCCCGGCACCGCGCCCGAAGGCCCGGCCGAGCCCGGTCCCGCGACCGTGGGCACGGCTGAGCCCGGACCTGCGCCCGAGGGCCTGGCCGAGCCCTGCCTCGAGCACGAAGGCCCGGCCGAGCCCGGCACCGCGCCCGAAGGCCCGGCCGAGCCCGGTCCAGCGACCGAGGGCACGGCCGAGCCCGACCCCAGGCCCAGCGAGCTGCGGGCAGAGGCTGCTTCCAGCACTGCATCCTCTGACCTGGCTGCCAGCTCTGACTGGGAAACCGACGAGGGCTGGGAGGAGGCTGACATGGCCCCCACGGAGGGCATGGCCACCACCAACACCATCACCCAGGGCATCCCAGAGACTGAGGCCATGCCCACGCTCACTGTGAGTCCTGGACCCACTCTGGAGTTTTTCCAGAAGGGTTTTTATTCTCTGCAGCAGCCTGGGGCCAGGGCTGAAGGCCTCTCAGGATCACGTGGCCCCTCAAGCCATGTCTGCTGGGCCCCCTCAGCCCCATCACAGTGGGCTGGGAAGGCGAGCACTTCTTGGGGGAAGCTGGGCAAGTTGCTCCCTTGGACAGCACTCCAAGTCTTCCCCATGCCGCTTCCTCCAGGTGCAAGCCGTGGTGAGTGCCATCCTGCAGAGACTCACATCCCGTGAGTCTGTGGACGCCGGGCTGCAAATGGCCATTGTCAGCCTCACTGAAGAACACCCTGCCCACGTTGTGATGAGCCTCCTGCGCTGTGCCCCAACGTGTGACGGGTACGGGGCACAAGTGCCTCGAGAGCTCGGTGCTCACCGGCCCGTACGGCCCCTCGCCCTGTACAGCCTGTCCGGCGGGGTCTGCCAGACGGGCGGAGAGCACCGGCACCCTCGGGCCCCTCTGTTTCCTGAGCCTGCTGCCATGCTCCCTCCCGGCCCCACGCAGCTGCACGGGGCACGGTACTGACACACAGCTCTGCTCCCACAGAGCCGCCGCGCTGCTATGGAGAGCCATGGGCACCTCAGAGGTAGCCGTGGAGGAGGTGCTTCCAGCTCTGCTCTCTGTGATAGAGGAGCAGCCACCGTACGGCGGCTTCCTCTGCAGCGGGGACAACGAGGCCGTCCTTGCCCTGGCTGTGAGTTTCTGGAGCTGGCCTAGGCTGGCCCTCCAGGTCACCTTCTCAGAAGCTCTCCATGCTCTCCCCACCCTCCAGCTCCCTGCCTGGGCTGAAAGCTGGGCTAGGGCCAGCAGGCCGGGTGCTCCCCTGCCTCTAACCCCCGGCCCTGCCTCATGGACACCTCGGCACTGAGCGCTGCCTTGGGGCGCTTTGTCTCTTGCAGGCAACTCTGGTGCTGTGGAGGATTGCAAGCATGCCCGAGTGGCACTACGCAATCCTCCTTCATTCTCCACGCCTGTTGGTGGCTCTGCTTTTGCAAATTGTCACCACCACGGAGCAGAGGCCAGAGGACGTGGAGACCCAGCGCTTCTGGAGAGCGTGCCGGGAGGAACACGGCCTTCCCAGCGAGCCCAACAGGTGCCAGTCGCCCTGTCCTTCCCACGCCCTTGCGGCCAGGGCCAGTGCTCCCAGAGTGACCTGGCCTTGGCTTGGCACACAGGTTTGCAGTGCAGACCATGAAGGCTCTGCTCTCGCGACTGGGCTTTGGAAAGAACCTGCTGGCTCTGGAGCACAAGCAGCTCTGGGACACCCTGCTCTGTGCCGACACCCAGCACTATGCAGCGGGCCTGCTGGCCAGGTGAGATCCCCTACTCCCAGCCGCCACCGCCACCGTTTGTGCCCCGTGCCCGGAGTGCCCCACACAGTCCCGGGGGCTTGTAAGCGAGAGGGCCTCGTCACCGAGGGAGGGCCGAGCAGACTGCAAAGGGCCGGGAGAGGAGGATGCCCAGCAGCAGCTGCCTCCCAAGGGGCCCATGTCCCCTTGCGGAGTGCTGGGGAAAGATGGGACCTCTGTGAGTCACTCCTGGGAGAGGTCTGCACGCCCGGCTCAGGGCCTTGGTGCCTTTTTCCCCTGCCAGGGAGATGCGCTGTGGCTTGAGCCCCTTGTGTCCCCACATGGCCTCGCACCTGCTCAGCCTGCTCATCAGGAAGCAGCCCCGCTGGCATCTGCCTGCCCTGGCGTTCTTTGTGGAGGTGAGCCTGATGGCCCGCGCTGCCTGGCTGAGCTGCCTCTCAGCTCTCTGGCCTCTGGTAGCTGCAGCCGCCTGGGAGGCTGCCCGCGCCCGCTGCTGCTGCTGCCTGGAGCCGGCCCGCTCCCCTGCCACTGTCCTGTGCCTTTCAGCTCCTGGAGTGTCTGGACCTGAGCAAACACGGTCCCAGTGCCCTGTTGGTGCTATCCCGGCACCTGCCGAGCCAGCACAGGGACAGGCTGCGCCTGGAGCTCAGAGGCCTCGTGGTGCTCAGCAAGGAGCCCTCGCTGGTGAGAAGGGGGCAGTGGCTGAAGCCGCGCTGGCAGCGTGGGGCTGGGGAAGGGAGACCTTTGGGCTTGGCTGGCTGCTTTGGCAGCAGAGGCAGCTGCTGCCAGCTCTCCCGACTCCCGCTTCAGCTGCCCGAGTGCCCCAAGCAGCTGTTGGTGCTGCGGCCAGTCACGGCTTCACAGCACAGCCTGGTCTTGCACACAGGCCGGAGGAATACGAGGCCTCTATCAACACCTGGTGGAGCTGCTGGCCCATCCAGATGCAGAGATGGTCGGGATGAGCCTCTCTGTGCTCACGCATGTGCTCCAGGACAAAGACCTCGAGATACCCAGCACCGCCGCCCTGAAGCTGGCTGAGTCCCTGCTGCCACACTTTGAGAAGGTAAGGCTCTGCGCCCCCAGCCAAGGGCACTGGACGCTGCCTGCCTGGAAACTTTGTGCCCTGTGCACTTTAGAGCCTTTGCCCCAGTGGGCCTGGAGTAGTTGATGCTTAGGACTTTTCCTTTCCTCCAGGACAACAGCCATGTGCAGCTGCTCTCCATTCAGCTCTTCGGCAAGGTGCTGGAGCTGGGAGTGGGAGAGAGGGAAAATCCCCTCACGACAGTTGTGAGCCAGAGCCTGCTCCCTCTGTTCTTGCGCTGGCACCACGAGGACGTGCAGGTGGCCGAGGTGAGGTTTGGTGTGATGCTGCCGCATCCCTGGCCGGGGGCTCGGCCGCCTCCTGCCCCGGCGCCTCGCGGGCTCCAGCCTCCCCTGGCCTTGGCACAGGGAGCCGGCTCCCGTGTGACTCACCTGGGCTCTGGTGCCACCTGCGGCTCTCTGCTGCTCTGCAGGCGTCTCGCGAAGCCCTGCGTTGTGCCGCCCGCTTCCTGAGGAGGAGGGATCTCCAGGAGCCGCTGAGGAAGAAGCGGCGGATGAAGTTCGCCGAGAGCCTGGTAAGGACAGCCCGGGAGCCCCAGCCGCAGGCTGGACTGGAGAAGCCCCCCCTGCCCCCGGTGCTCAGTGCGGGGGGCTGGCAGCTGCGCCCCTGCCCGCCGCCGCCGCCGCCGCCGGGCCCGCCAGCCTGCATCCCCCACGCTGCTCGCTGCCCTGGGCCGTGCGCGCCGGCTCGGCCGGTGCCGGGCGCAGGGAGCGCCCGGCCGAGGGGCAGAGCCCGCTCCGAGCCTTCCCTGCCGCCTCTCCCCGCAGCTGCTGCAGGACGAGAGCCGAGCGGCCGAGCACCTGCGCTGGGCCCTGCCGCACCTGCGGAGCCCACAGAGGCCCCTACGAGAGGCGGCCGTCAGGTTCCTCGGTGAGCCAGCAGCCCGGCGCCCCTCCCCGCCTCCCGGCCCGGCCGCTGCCCCGGCAGCGGGAGCCGCGTCCGGGCCGCTGCAGCCCCGCCCGCCCTGGGCGCTGCCGCCACCCTCCCGCAGCCGTGCCCTCGGCCGGCAGCGTGCGGCAGGGGCCCGGCACGAGCTCTGCCCGGCAGGAGGGCGTGCAGCCGCAGGGCTGGCAGCGCCCGTGTCGGGCAGCTGTGCCGCCCGGCGCCGCCACATGCTCTGTCTTAACAGGGGTGGCCGGAGTGCTCATGATGGGGCAGAAGGAGGAGCTCAAGGTCCTCAGTCAGGGTGAGTCAGGGCAGCCGCGTGGCAGCGAGTACCGCCCGGGGGAGGGGGGGCAGCAGCTGCAAATCCCGGCCCCGCAGCTACAATCCCTGACCGGGCTGCCGAGGGCTCTGCTCCCTGTGCGGACCGGGGGCGGCGGGGGCACAGCCCGGAGACCTTTCGGGGACACGTGGCGGATCCGTGGCCAGCACCTTCTGCCCGAAGCCCTTGTCTCCCGCTCCCTCCTGGCCATGGCGAGAGCCGGCCGGCATGGCCCTGGCAGGAGGCTTTCCTTGGATTCCCTCAATTTGGCTTCTGACCGTGGCTCTGTTCCTCTCTCTTCCAGCTCTTCAAGCCCTCAGGGAAGACGAGAGCCCATCCTCCATGAACACATGGATTCAGATGAAATTCGAAAGAAGATCTGCAGAACTTCGTTTGTCTCCTGGACCAGATGTACCTGTAGCGGCCTCCTTCGATGATTTCCAGTTGGGACCGCCTGCAGCTCCAGGCACAGCTCTGGCTGCTCTCAGCTGAGCCTGTGCGAAGCTCCAGCAGCTCCTGCCATCTCTCTCCCTGTTGGCAGCTCCTTCCCTGCAGCCCTCAGGCCCTGCCCATGCCCTTTTTTACCTCCCAGCTCACCCCTTCGCTTTGCTTTCCCTTAATAAACTGCTTGTGTTTTTCACTTTACTCACGTCTCCGTGGAGTTGAAGCGGCGCAAAACCTGAGCCCGGGGACACGCAGGGCCCTGCTGCCGTTCTCCTCCCCGCTGTGTTCCGTGCACGGGCAGAGAGGAACAAGGGCAGCTCAGGCTGCAAAGGTCCCTGTCCCGCTGCTCCAGCTGCACAGCAGCATGGAGTTAAAGGACGTGCTGAGCACGCTGAAGGGGAAAAGGACCCTGGGTTTTAGAAGAGCCAACTCCAAACCCAGCCGTGAAGGATTCCAGTGCAGGCATCCACCGAGGGCAAAGGAGCCTGTAATGGCAGAAGTTTCCACCAAGAGCTTCCTGAAAGCACAGCGATGCTCCATCCCTACACAGGGACAGGAAGAGGGCAGGACAAGAGACCACCGTGGCCTAGCAGTGAGCTTTGGGTGTGCCGTAAAGCAAAAGAAGCAGCAGCGGCAGCGGAGTGGCTGGGACTCGGGAGCGCGACCGTCCCAGCGGCCGCAGCGCTGTCAGGCAGCGCCTAGATGCTGGGCACGCTTCCGGCAGCTCTGGTCTCCCCAGAAGGGGGGAATCAGGCAGCCCCTGCCTCAGACCCAGTCAGAAACCCAACCAAGTGAGACCAGAGGCAGGGGCCCCTTCCCATCCCTCTGGGGCACGGCTGCAAAACAGCCGCTGTGTCTTCCTGCGCCTGTGTCTGGGCTGTGCTGAGCCCAGAGCCAGCCAGCTTGGGCTCTGCTGTGCCAAGAGCGTTCTGGGCAGGCAGGCAAAAGTGCTGCGTGCACAGTGGGGAAGGGGCTCACAAGAGCCTCCTGCGGGAACTGGGCTCCGCTCCCTGGCTGGGAACAGCCTGGTTTTGCTGCCGTGAGCGCAGGCAGGAGTTCAGGCACTTGAACAGGCAGCGGACACCTCTTGTTTCTAGGGGGCCAGGGGCTGCGCGCCACAAGGGGCACGAGGAAAGAGACTCGGGAGAAGGACGATGAGCTCGAGCTGCAGTGCTTCTGCTACAAGGTGCAGAAGTAATTCAGCCTTGCCAGGGTTTCCTAAGTGTGTGTTGGTGTTGCCCGGGAAATGGACATATTTGGGGAAATGGACACATTTGGGAAATGCCTTTGGAAGAGAGGGGCTTGCTTCTCAAGCAAAGTGCTTCCCCAGGAGCCCCCAGTGAGGTAGGTGCAGCTGTCTCCCTTTGGCTCCCTGCCCCCCTTTTGTCCTTGAGGCCCCTTGCACTTGGCTGAGGGGCGTGGGAAGGGAGAAGGCTGTGAGGAGCAGCTTTGGCATCTGCCTGGTCCTGCAGAGACCAAGCCAAGCACCAGCAGCAGGGTGTGTCCCGCCCCTTTCAGCACAGGACAGAGAGGGATCATCTCTGTCCAGCCAAGAGCCCCAAATGCCTCTCAGAGAGCTGTGAATTCAAAGGCCTTTATGCACACATTGATGCCATCTTCCCTATCTGCTGTGTTTGAACTCTTGGCAAGAGGCATTTGCCTCTTGCTTGCTGGACGCTGCTCTGCTCCAGGGCCGGCACCGAGCTGGGCTGTGCGGGCACCATGGAGAGTCCTTCCCCGAGCACTTGGCGGGTCGTGGTGTGTCCAGGGCTGTGTTAGACACTCGGGGCAATGGATTTCTTCCAAGCGGGGGCACCTAGGGTGGGGAGGGGGTGGCCCTGGGGCACGTGGAAGCATGTCCCTTTGTGACACGGTGCAGCAGGGTGACCGTGGAACCGAAAGGGACAGCGTGTCTGAGCAGCCCTTTGTGACACACGCTGACATAGGGGCTGGCACGGTGCAGCCACGCCACAGTGCTCGGTGCACGCGACGGGACAGGAGGTGACAGAGCGGTGCTGTGAGGTGTCCCCACACAGCCAGCTCGTTGGTTGCTGACCCAGAGCATTTCCGAGGCGTTCCTCCTGTGGCTGGCCTCACGGCCAGACCTCGGGATTCGGTGACTCGGAGCTTTTCCGAGTCATCTCCCATCCCTGCGGCCGGTGCCCTCGTGGCCAGGCCGTGGGACTTGGTGACCTCCATCGTTCACCAGGAGTCTCCTGTCATTGTGACAGGAGACCTCGAGTGCAGGACTTGCTGTCCTTTAGCCTTCCTGAGGCTCCTCTGTTGCAGGTGCCCGCAAGGCACAACTGCAGCATTCGCTGACTCTGGCCTTGGCCGAGGCATTTGAAAGTGCCCTCAAGGTCAGACAGCGGGATGGCGGGCAGACTGCTCAGCCGGTTCAAGGGGCTTCGGGGCAAGAACAGCAAAGGCCCTGCAGCTGCCCCAGCGCAGCAGCCTGCACAGCTGGAGCAGTTGCAGCCGCTGCAGGACGGTGAGTGGCAGAGCCGGGCCGCAGGGCCGGTGCCTGCCGCCGGCCTGGGCCCCATCCCATCCCATCCCATCCCATCCCATCCCATCCCTGTTGACACGCCCATGGACAGGATGGGACAGGGGCTGGGGCTGCCTCCCCGTTGGCCATGCTCCATGCCCTGGGCACCCGGGGGGCTGTACCTGCCTGGGGAGCGCAGGGCTGGGCTGTGTTCTCCAGCCTCTCCCGCAGCCCCTCAGCTCTGGCTGTGCTCGCTCTTTGGCAGATGCAGCCAGGGACCGGACTCAAGAGCAGGAGCCCACCCGTGGCCGCTTCCGGAGAGCAGCGCAGGTACCTGCGGCCATCCCCACCTGGGCCGGGCCTGCTGGCACTGCTCAGCCAGGCCCCGCGTTGGAGCAGACCATGGAACATCCCTCTCTTCTTCCCTCCCTTCCCTTCTGTTGCAGACACTGCGGAGGTTCCTGCGCCTTCGGCGCACAAAGACCAGCGGCCCCGCACCCGAGGGCACGGCCGAGCCCGGCCCCGCGCCCAAGGGCCTGGCCGAGCCCTGCCTCGAGCACGAAGGCCCGGCCGAGCCCGGCACCGCGCCCGAAGGCCCGGCCGAGCCCGGTCCCGCGACCGTGGGCACGGCTGAGCCCGGACCTGCGCCCGAGGGCCTGGCCGAGCCCTGCCTCGAGCACGAAGGCCCGGCCGAGCCCGGCACCGCGCCCGAAGGCCCGGCCGAGCCCGGTCCAGCGACCGAGGGCACGGCCGAGCCCGACCCCAGGCCCAGCGAGCTGCGGGCAGAGGCTGCTTCCAGCACTGCATCCTCTGACCTGGCTGCCAGCTCTGACTGGGAAACCGACGAGGGCTGGGAGGAGGCTGACATGGCCCCCACGGAGGGCATGGCCACCACCAACACCATCACCCAGGGCATCCCAGAGACTGAGGCCATGCCCACGCTCACTGTGAGTCCTGGACCCACTCTGGAGTTTTTCCAGAAGGGTTTTTATTCTCTGCAGCAGCCTGGGGCCAGGGCTGAAGGCCTCTCAGGATCACGTGGCCCCTCAAGCCATGTCTGCTGGGCCCCCTCAGCCCCATCACAGTGGGCTGGGAAGGCGAGCACTTCTTGGGGGAAGCTGGGCAAGTTGCTCCCTTGGACAGCACTCCAAGTCTTCCCCATGCCGCTTCCTCCAGGTGCAAGCCGTGGTGAGTGCCATCCTGCAGAGACTCACATCCCGTGAGTCTGTGGACGCCGGGCTGCAAATGGCCATTGTCAGCCTCACTGAAGAACACCCTGCCCACGTTGTGATGAGCCTCCTGCGCTGTGCCCCAACGTGTGACGGGTACGGGGCACAAGTGCCTCGAGAGCTCGGTGCTCACCGGCCCGTACGGCCCCTCGCCCTGTACAGCCTGTCCGGCGGGGTCTGCCAGACGGGCGGAGAGCACCGGCACCCTCGGGCCCCTCTGTTTCCTGAGCCTGCTGCCATGCTCCCTCCCGGCCCCACGCAGCTGCACGGGGCACGGTACTGACACACAGCTCTGCTCCCACAGAGCCGCCGCGCTGCTATGGAGAGCCATGGGCACCTCAGAGGTAGCCGTGGAGGAGGTGCTTCCAGCTCTGCTCTCTGTGATAGAGGAGCAGCCACCGTACGGCGGCTTCCTCTGCAGCGGGGACAACGAGGCCGTCCTTGCCCTGGCTGTGAGTTTCTGGAGCTGGCCTAGGCTGGCCCTCCAGGTCACCTTCTCAGAAGCTCTCCATGCTCTCCCCACCCTCCAGCTCCCTGCCTGGGCTGAAAGCTGGGCTAGGGCCAGCAGGCCGGGTGCTCCCCTGCCTCTCACCCCCGGCCCTGCCTCATGGACACCTCGGCACTGAGCGCTGCCTTGGGGCGCTTTGTCTCTTGCAGGCAACTCTGGTGCTGTGGAGGATTGCAAGCATGCCCGAGTGGCACTACGCAATCCTCCTTCATTCTCCACGCCTGTTGGTGGCTCTGCTCTTGCAAATTGTCACCACCACGGAGCAGAGGCCAGAGGACGTGGAGACCCAGCGCTTCTGGAGAGCGTGCCGGGAGGAACACGGCCTTCCCAGCGAGCCCAACAGGTGCCAGTCGCCCTGTCCTTCCCACGCCCTTGCGGCCAGGGCCAGTGCTCCCAGAGTGACCTGGCCTTGGCTTGGCACACAGGTTTGCAGTGCAGACCATGAAGGCTCTGCTCTCGCGACTGGGCTTTGGAAAGAACCTGCTGGCTCTGGAGCACAAGCAGCTCTGGGACACCCTGCTCTGTGCCGACACCCAGCACTATGCAGCGGGCCTGCTGGCCAGGTGAGATCCCCTACTCCCAGCCGCCACCGCCACCGTTTGTGCCCCGTGCCCGGAGTGCCCCACACAGTCCCGGGGGCTTGTAAGCGAGAGGGCCTCGTCACCGAGGGAGGGCCGAGCAGACTGCAAAGGGCCGGGAGAGGAGGATGCCCAGCAGCAGCTGCCTCCCAAGGGGCCCATGTCCCCTTGCGGAGTGCTGGGGAAAGATGGGACCTCTGTGAGTCACTCCTGGGAGAGGTCTGCCCGCCCGGCTCAGGGCCTTGGTGCCTTTTTCCCCTGCCAGGGAGATGCGCTGTGGCTTGAGCCCCTTGTGTCCCCACATGGCCTCGCACCTGCTCAGCCTGCTCATCGGGAAGCAGCCCCGCTGGCATCTGCCTGCCCTGGCGTTCTTTGTGGAGGTGAGCCTGATGGCCAGCGCTGCCTGGCTGAGCTGCCTCTCAGCTCTCTGGCCTCTGGTAGCTGCAGCCGCCTGGGAGGCTGCCCGCGCCCGCTGCTGCTGCTGCCTGGAGCCGGCCCGCTCCCCTGCCACTGCCCTGTGCCTTTCAGCTCCTGGAGTGTCTGGACCTGAGCAAACACGGTCCCAGTGCCCTGTTGGTGCTATCCCGGCACCTGCCGAGCCAGCACAGGGACAGGCTGCGCCTGGAGCTCAGAGGCCTCGTGGTGCTCAGCAAGGAGCCCTCGCTGGTGAGAAGGGGGCAGTGGCTGAAGCCGCGCTGGCAGCGTGGGGCTGGGGAAGGGAGACCTTTGGGCTTGGCTGGCTGCTTTGGCAGCAGAGGCAGCTGCTGCCAGCTCTCCCGACTCCCGCTTCAGCTGCCCGAGTGCCCCAAGCAGCTGTTGGTGCTGCGGCCAGTCACGGCTTCACAGCACAGCCTGGTCTTGCACACAGGCCGGAGGAATACGAGGCCTCTATCAACACCTGGTGGAGCTGCTGGCCCATCCAGATGCAGAGATGGTCGGGATGAGCCTCTCTGTGCTCACGCATGTGCTCCAGGACAAAGACCTCGAGATACCCAGCACCGCCGCCCTGAAGCTGGCTGAGTCCCTGCTGCCACACTTTGAGAAGGTAAGGCTCTGCGCCCCCAGCCAAGGGCACTGGACGCTGCCTGCCTGGAAACTTTGTGCCCTGTGCACTTTAGAGCCTTTGCCCCAGTGGGCCTGGAGTAGTTGATGCTTAGGACTTTTCCTTTCCTCCAGGACAACAGCCATGTGCAGCTGCTCTCCATTCAGCTCTTCGGCAAGGTGCTGGAGCTGGGAGTGGGAGAGAGGGAAAATCCCCTCACGACAGTTGTGAGCCAGAGCCTGCTCCCTCTGTTCTTGCGCTGGCACCACGAGGACGTGCAGGTGGCCGAGGTGAGGTTTGGTGTGATGCTGCCGCATCCCTGGCCGGGGGCTCGGCCGCCTCCTGCCCCGGTGCCTCGCGGGCTCCAGCCTCCCCTGGCCTTGGCACAGGGAGCCGGCTCCCGTGTGACTCACCTGGGCTCTGGTGCCACCTGCGGCTCTCTGCTGCTCTGCAGGCGTCTCGCGAAGCCCTGCGTTGTGCCGCCCGCTTCCTGAGGAGGAGGGATCTCCAGGAGCCGCTGAGGAAGAAGCGGCGGATGAAGTTCGCCGAGAGCCTGGTAAGGACAGCCCGGGAGCCCCAGCCGCAGGCTGGACTGGAGAAGCCCCCCCTGCCCCCGGTGCTCAGTGCGGGGGGCTGGCAGCTGCGCCCCTGCCCGCCGCCGCCGCCGCCGCCGGACCCGCCAGCCTGCATCCCCCACGCTGCTCGCTGCCCTGGGCCGTGCGCGCCGGCTCGGCCGGTGCCGGGCGCAGGGAGCGCCCGGCCGAGGGGCAGAGCCCGCTCCGAGCCTTCCCTGCCGCCTCTCCCCGCAGCTGCTGCAGGACGAGAGCCGAGCGGCCGAGCACCTGCGCTGGGCCCTGCCGCACCTGCGGAGCCCACAGAGGCCCCTACGAGAGGCGGCCGTCAGGTTCCTCGGTGAGCCAGCAGCCCGGCGCCCCTCCCCGCCTCCCGGCCCGGCCGCTGCCCCGGCAGCGGGAGCCGCGCCTGGGCCGCTGCAGCCCCGCCCGCCCTGGGCGCTGCCGCCACCCTCCCGCAGCCGTGCCCTCGGCCGGCAGCGTGCGGCAGGGGCCCGGCACGAGCTCTGCCCGGCAGGAGGGCGTGCGGCCGCAGGACTGGCAGCGCCCGTGTCGGGCAGCTGTGCCGCCCGGCGCCGCCACATGCTCTGTCTTAACAGGGGTGGCCGGAGTGCTCATGATGGGGCAGAAGGAGGAGCTCAAGGTCCTCAGTCAGGGTGAGTCAGGGCAGCCGCGTGGCAGCGAGTACCGCCCGGGGGAGGGGGGGCAGCAGCTGCAAATCCCGGCCCCGCAGCTACAATCCCTGACCGGGCTGCCGAGGGCTCTGCTCCCTGTGCGGACCGGGGGCGGCGGGGGCACAGCCCGGAGACCTTTCGGGGACACGTGGCGGATCCGTGGCCAGCACCTTCTGCCCGAAGCCCTTGTCTCCCGCTCCCTCCTGGCCATGGCGAGAGCCGGCCGGCATGGCCCTGGCAGGAGGCTTTCCTTGGATTCCCTCAGTTTGGCTTCTGACCGTGGCTCTGTTCCTCTCTCTTCCAGCTCTTCAAGCCCTCAGGGAAGACGAGAGCCCATCCTCCATGAACACATGGATTCAGATGAAATTCGAAAGAAGATCTGCAGAACTTCGTTTGTCTCCTGGACCAGATGTACCTGTACCGGCCTCCTTCGATGATTTCCAGTTGGGACCGCCTGCAGCTCCAGGCACGGCTCTGGCTGCTCTCAGCTGAGCCTGTGCGAAGCTCCAGCAGCTCCTGCCATCTCTCTCCCTGTTGGCAGCTCCTTCCCTGCAGCCCTCAGGCCCTGCCCATACCCTTTTTTACCTCCCAGCTCACCCCTTCGCTTTGCTTTCCCTTAATAAACTGTTTGTGTTTTTCACTTTACTCACGTCTCCGTGGAGTTGAAGCGGCGCAAAACCTGAGCCCGGGGACACGCAGGGCCCTGCTGCCGTTCTCCTCCCCGCTGTGTTCCGTGCACGGGCAGAGAGGAACAAGGGCAGCTCAGGCTGCAAAGGTCCCTGTCCCGCTGCTCCAGCTGCACAGCAGCATGGAGTTAAAGGACGTGCTGAGCACGCTGAAGGGGAAAAGGACCCTGGGTTTTAGAAGAGCCAACTCCAAACCCAGCCGTGAAGGATTCCAGTGCAGGCATCCACCGAGGGCAAAGGAGCCTGTAATGGCAGAAGTTTCCACCAAGAGCTTCCTGAAAGCACAGCGATGCTCCATCCCTACACAGGGACAGGAAGAGGGCAGGACAAGAGACCACCGTGGCCTAGCAGTGAGCTTTGGGTGTGCCGTAAAGCAAAAGAAGCAGCAGCAGCAGCGGAGTGGCTGGGACTCGGGAGCGCGACCGTCCCAGCGGCCGCAGCGCTGTCAGGCAGCGCCTAGATGCTGGGCGCGCTTGCGGCAGCTCTGGTCTCCCCAGAAGTGGGGAATCAGGCAGCCCCTGCCTCAGACCCAGTCAGAAACCCAACCAAGTGAGACCAGAGGCAGGGGCCCCTTCCCATCCCTCTGGGGCACGGCTGCAAAACAGCCGCTGTGTCTTCCTGCGCCTGTGTCTGGGCTGTGCTGAGCCCAGAGCCAGCCAGCTTGGGCTCTGCTGTGCCAAGAGCGTTCTGGGCAGGCAGGCAAAAGTGCTGCGTGCACAGTGGGGAAGGGGCTCACAAGAGCCTCCTGCGGGAACTGGGCTCCGCTCCCTGGCTGGGAACAGCCTGGTTTTGCTGCCGTGAGCGCAGGCAGGAGTTCAGGCACTTGAACAGGCAGCGGACACCTCTTGTTTCTAGGGGGCCAGGGGCTGCGCGCCACAAGGGGCACGAGGAAAGAGACTCGGGAGAAGGACGATGAGCTCGAGCTGCAGTGCTTCTGCTACAAGGTGCAGAAGTAATTCAGCCTTGCCAGGGTTTCCTAAGTGTGTGTTGGTGTTGCCCGGGAAATGGACATATTTGGGGAAATGGACACATTTGGGAAATGCCTTTGGAAGAGAGGGGCTTGCTTCTCAAGCAAAGTGCTTCCCCAGGAGCCCCCAGTGAGGTAGGTGCAGCTGTCTCCCTTTGGCTCCCTGCCCCCCTTTTGTCCTTGAGGCCCCTTGCACTTGGCTGAGGGGCGTGGGAAGGGAGAAGGCTGTGAGGAGCAGCTTTGGCATCTGCCTGGTCCTGCAGAGACCAAGCCAAGCACCAGCAGCAGGGTGTGTCCCGCCCCTTTCAGCACAGGACAGAGAGGGATCATCTCTGTCCAGCCAAGAGCCCCAAATGCCTCTCAGAGAGCTGTGAATTCAAAGGCCTTTATGCACACATTGATGCCATCTTCCCTATCTGCTGTGTTTGAACTCTTGGCAAGAGGCATTTGCCTCTTGCTTGCTGGACGCTGCTCTGCTCCAGGGCCGGCACCGAGCTGGGCTGTGCGGGCACCGTGGAGAGTCCTTCCCCGAGCACTTGGCGGGTCGTGGTGTGTCCAGGGCTGTGTTAGACACTCGGGGCAATGGATTTCTTCCAAGCGGGGGCACCTAGGGTGGGGAGGGGGTGGCCCTGGGGCACGTGGAAGCATGTCCCTTTGTGACACGGTGCAGCAGGGTGACCGTGGAACCGAAAGGGACAGCGTGTCTGAGCAGCCCTTTGTGACACACGCTGACATAGGGGCTGGCACGGTGCAGCCACGCCACAGTGCTCGGTGCACGCGACGGGACAGGAGGTGACAGAGCGGTGCTGTGAGGTGTCCCCACACAGCCAGCTCGTTGGTTGCTGACCCGGAGCATTTCCGAGGCGTTCCTCCTGTGGCTGGCCTCACGGCCAGACCTCGGGATTCGGTGACTCGGAGCTTTTCCGAGTCATCTCCCATCCCTGCGGCCGGTGCCCTCGTGGCCAGGCCGTGGGACTTGGTGACCTCCATCGTTCACCAGGAGTCTCCTGTCATTGTGACAGGAGACCTCGAGTGCAGGACTTGCTGTCCTGTAGCCTTCCTGAGGCTCCTCTGTTGCAGGTGCCCGCAAGGCACAACTGCAGCATTCGCTGACTCTGGCCTTGGCCGAGGCATTTGAAAGTGCCCTCAAGGTCAGACAGCGGGATGGCGGGCAGACTGCTCAGCCGGTTCAAGGGGCTTCGGGGCAAGAACAGCAAAGGCCCTGCAGCTGCCCCAGCGCAGCAGCCTGCACAGCCGGAGCAGTTGCAGCCGCTGCAGGACGGTGAGTGGCAGAGCCGGGCCGCAGGGCTGGTGCCTGCAGCCGGCCTGGGCCCCATCCCATCCCATCCCATCCCATCCCATCCCATCCCATCCCATCCCATCCCATCCCTGTTGACACGCCCATGGACAGGATGGGACAGGGGCTGGGGCTGCCTCCCCGTTGGCCATGCTCCATGCCCTGGGCACCCGGGGGGCTGTACCTGCCTGGGGAGCGCAGGGCTGGGCTGTGTTCTCCGGCCTCTCCCGCAGCCCCTCAGCTCTGGCTGTGCTCGCTCTTTGGCAGATGCAGCCAGGGACCGGACTCAAGAGCAGGAGCCCACCCGTGGCCGCTTCCGGAGAGCAGCGCAGGTACCTGCGGCCATCCCCACCTGGGCCGGGCCTGCTGGCACTGCTCAGCCGGGCCCCACGTTGGAGCAGACCATGGAACGTCCCTCTCTTCTTCCCGCCCTTCCCTTCTGTTGCAGACACTGCGGAGGTTCCTGCGCCTTCGGCGCACAAAGACCAGCGGCCCCGCGCCCGAGGGCACGGCCGAGCCCGGCCCCGCGCCCGAGGGCCTGGCCGAGCCCTGCCTCGAGCACGAAGGCCCGGCCGAGCCCGGCACCGCGCCCGAAGGCCCGGCCGAGCCCGGTCCAGCGACCGAGGGCACGGCCGAGCCCGACCCCAGGCCCAGCGAGCTGCGGGCAGAGGCTGCTTCCAGCACTGCATCCTCTGACCTGGCTGCCAGCTCTGACTGGGAAACCGACGAGGGCTGGGAGGAGGCTGACATGGCCCCCACGGAGGGCATGGCCACCACCAACACCATCACCCAGGGCATCCCAGAGACTGAGGCCATGCCCACGCTCACTGTGAGTCCTGGACCCACTCTGGAGTTTTTCCAGAAGGGTTTTTATTCTCTGCAGCAGCCTGGGGCCAGGGCTGAAGGCCTCTCAGGATCACGTGGCCCCTCAAGCCATGTCTGCTGGGCCCCCTCAGCCCCATCACAGTGGGCTGGGAAGGCGAGCACTTCTTGGGGGAAGCTGGGCAAGTTGCTCCCTTGGACAGCACTCCAAGTCTTCCCCATGCCGCTTCCTCCAGGTGCAAGCCGTGCTGAGTGCCATCCTGCAGAGACTCACATCCCGTGAGTCTGTGGACGCCGGGCTGCAAATGGCCATTGTCAGCCTCACTGAAGAACACCCTGCCCACGTTGTGATGAGCCTCCTGCACTGTGCCCCAACGTGTGACGGGTACGGGGCACAAGTGCCTCGAGAGCTCGGTGCTCACCGGCCCGTACGGCCCCTCGCCCTGTACAGCCTGTCCGGCGGGGTCTGCCAGACGGGCGGAGAGCACCGGCACCCTCGGGCCCCTCTGTTTCCTGAGCCTGCTGCCATGCTCCCTCCCGGCCCCACGCAGCTGCACGGGGCACGGTACTGACACACAGCTCTGCTCCCACAGAGCCGCCGCGCTGCTATGGAGAGCCATGGGCACCTCAGAGGTAGCCGTGGAGGAGGTGCTTCCAGCTCTGCTCTCTGCGATAGAGGAGCAGCCACCGTACGGCGGCTTCCTCTGCAGCGGGGACAACGAGGCCGTCCTTGCCCTGGCTGTGAGTTTCTGGAGCTGGCCTAGGCTGGCCCTCCAGGTCACCTTCTCAGAAGCTCTCCATGCTCTCCCCACCCTCCAGCTCCCTGCCTGGGCTGAAAGCTGGGCTAGGGCCAGCAGGCCGGGTGCTCCCCTGCCTCTAACCCCCGGCCCTGCCTCATGGACACCTCGGCACTGAGCGCTGCCTTGGGGCGCTTTGTCTCTTGCAGGCAACTCTGGTGCTGTGGAGGATTGCAAGCATGCCCGAGTGGCACTACGCAATCCTCCTTCATTCTCCACGCCTGTTGGTGGCTCTGCTCTTGCAAATTGTCACCACCACGGAGCAGAGGCCAGAGGACGTGGAGACCCAGCGCTTCTGGAGAGCGTGCCGGGAGGAACACGGCCTTCCCAGCGAGCCCAACAGGTGCCAGTCGCCCTGTCCTTCCCACGCCCTTGCGGCCAGGGCCAGTGCTCCCAGAGTGACCTGGCCTTGGCTTGGCACACAGGTTTGCAGTGCAGACCATGAAGGCTCTGCTCTCGCGACTGGGCTTTGGAAAGAACCTGCTGGCTCTGGAGCACAAGCAGCTCTGGGACACCCTGCTCTGTGCCGACACCCAGCACTATGCAGCGGGCCTGCTGGCCAGGTGAGATCCCCTACTCCCAGCCGCCACCGCCACCGTTTGTGCCCCGTGCCCGGAGTGCCCCACACAGTCCCGGGGGCTTGTAAGCGAGAGGGCCTCGTCACCGAGGGAGGGCCGAGCAGACTGCAAAGGGCCGGGAGAGGAGGATGCCCAGCAGCAGCTGCCTCCCAAGGGGCCCATGTCCCCTTGCGGAGTGCTGGGGAAAGATGGGACCTCTGTGAGTCACTCCTGGGAGAGGTCTGCCCGCCCGGCTCAGGGCCTTGGTGCCTTTTTCCCCTGCCAGGGAGATGCGCTGTGGCTTGAGCCCCTTGTGTCCCCACATGGCCTCGCACCTGCTCAGCCTGCTCATCGGGAAGCAGCCCCGCTGGCATCTGCCTGCCCTGGCGTTCTTTGTGGAGGTGAGCCTGATGGCCAGCGCTGCCTGGCTGAGCTGCCTCTCAGCTCTCTGGCCTCTGGTAGCTGCAGCCGCCTGGGAGGCTGCCCGCGCCCGCTGCTGCTGCTGCCTGGAGCCGGCCCGCTCCCCTGCCACTGCCCTGTGCCTTTCAGCTCCTGGAGTGTCTGGACCTGAGCAAACACGGTCCCAGTGCCCTGTTGGTGCTATCCCGGCACCTGCCGAGCCAGCACAGGGACAGGCTGCGCCTGGAGCTCAGAGGCCTCGTGGTGCTCAGCAAGGAGCCCTCGCTGGTGAGAAGGGGGCAGTGGCTGAAGCCGCGCTGGCAGCGTGGGGCCGGGGAAGGGAGACCTTTGGGCTTGGCTGGCTGCTTTGGCAGCAGAGGCAGCTGCTGCCAGCTCTCCCGACTCCCGCTTCAGCTGCCCGAGTGCCCCAAGCAGCTGTTGGTGCTGCGGCCAGTCACGGCTTCACAGCACAGCCTGGTCTTGCACACAGGCCGGAGGAATACGAGGCCTCTATCAACACCTGGTGGAGCTGCTGGCCCATCCAGATGCAGAGATGGTCGGGATGAGCCTCTCTGTGCTCACGCATGTGCTCCAGGACAAAGACCTCGAGATACCCAGCACCGCCGCCCTGAAGCTGGCTGAGTCCCTGCTGCCACACTTTGAGAAGGTAAGGCTCTGCGCCCCCAGCCAAGGGCACTGGACGCTGCCTGCCTGGAAACTTTGTGCCCTGTGCACTTTAGAGCCTTTGCCCCAGTGGGCCTGGAGTAGTTGATGCTTAGGACTTTTCCTTTCCTCCAGGACAACAGCCATGTGCAGCTGCTCTCCATTCAGCTCTTCGGCAAGGTGCTGGAGCTGGGAGTGGAAGAGAGGGAAAATCCCCTCACGACAGTTGTGAGCCAGAGCCTGCTCCCTCTGTTCTTGCGCTGGCACCACGAGGACGTGCAGGTGGCCGAGGTGAGGTTTGGTGTGATGCTGCCGCATCCCTGGCCGGGGGCTCGGCCGCCTCCTGCCCCGGCGCCTCGCGGGCTCCAGCCTCCCCTGGCCTTGGCACAGGGAGCCGGCTCCCGTGTGACTCACCTGGGCTCTGGTGCCACCTGCGGCTCTCTGCTGCTCTGCAGGCGTCTCGCGAAGCCCTGCGTTGTGCCGCCCGCTTCCTGAGGAGGAGGGATCTCCAGGAGCCGCTGAGGAAGAAGCGGCGGATGAAGTTCGCCGAGAGCCTGGTAAGGACAGCCCGGGAGCCCCAGCCGCAGGCTGGACTGGAGAAGCCCCCCCTGCCCCCGGTGCTCAGTGCGGGGGGCTGGCAGCTGCGCCCCTGCCCGCCGCCGCCGCCGCCGCCGGGCCCGCCAGCCTGCATCCCCCACGCTGCTCGCTGCCCTGGGCCGTGCGCGCCGGCTCGGCCGGTGCCGGGCGCAGGGAGCGCCCGGCCGAGGGGCAGAGCCCGCTCCGAGCCATCCCTGCCGCCTCTCCCCGCAGCTGCTGCAGGACGAGAGCCGAGCGGCCGAGCACCTGCGCTGGGCCCTGCCGCACCTGCGGAGCCCACAGAGGCCCCTACGAGAGGCGGCCGTCAGGTTCCTCGGTGAGCCAGCAGCCCGGCGCCCCTCCCCGCCTCCCGGCCCGGCCGCTGCCCCGGCAGCGGGAGCCGCGCCTGGGCCGCTGCAGCCCCGCCCGCCCTGGGCGCTGCCGCCGCCCTCCCGCAGCCGTGCCCTCGGCCGGCAGCGTGCGGCAGGGGCCCGGCACGAGCTCTGCCCGGCAGGAGGGCGTGCGGCCGCAGGGCTGGCAGCGCCCGTGTCGGGCAGCTGTGCCGCCCGGCGCCGCCACATGCTCTGTCTTAACAGGGGTGGCCGGAGTGCTCATGATGGGGCAGAAGGAGGAGCTCAAGGTCCTCAGTCAGGGTGAGTCAGGGCAGCCGCGTGGCAGCGAGTACCGCCCGGGGGAGGGGGGGCAGCAGCTGCAAATCCCGGCCCCGCAGCTACAATCCCTGACCGGGCTGCCGAGGGCTCTGCTCCCTGTGCGGACCGGGGGCGGCGGGGGCACAGCCCGGAGACCTTTCGGGGACACGTGGCGGATCCGTGGCCAGCACCTTCTGCCCGAAGCCCTTGTCTCCCGCTCCCTCCTGGCCATGGCGAGAGCCGGCCGGCATGGCCCTGGCAGGAGGCTTTCCTTGGATTCCCTCAATTTGGCTTCTGACCGTGGCTCTGTTCCTCTCTCTTCCAGCTCTTCAAGCCCTCAGGGAAGACGAGAGCCCATCCTCCATGAACACATGGATTCAGATGAAATTCGAAAGAAGATCTGCAGAACTTCGTTTGTCTCCTGGACCAGATGTACCTGTACCGGCCTCCTTCGATGATTTCCAGTTGGGACCGCCTGCAGCTCCAGGCACGGCTCTGGCTGCTCTCAGCTGAGCCTGTGCGAAGCTCCAGCAGCTCCTGCCATCTCTCTCCCTGTTGGCAGCTCCTTCCCTGCAGCCCTCAGGCCCTGCCCATGCCCTTTTTTACCTCCCAGCTCACCCCTTCGCTTTGCTTTCCCTTAATAAACTGTTTGTGTTTTTCACTTTACTCACGTCTCCGTGGAGTTGAAGCGGCGCAAAACCTGAGCCCGGGGACACGCAGGGCCCTGCTGCCATTCTCCTCCCCGCTGTGTTCCGTGCACGGGCAGAGAGGAACAAGGGCAGCTCAGGCTGCAAAGGTCCCTGTCCCGCTGCTCCAGCTGCACAGCAGCATGGAGTTAAAGGACGTGCTGAGCACGCTGAAGGGGAAAAGGACCCTGGCTTTTAGAAGAGCCAACTCCAAACCCAGCCGTGAAGGATTCCAGTGCAGGCATCCACCGAGGGCAAAGGAGCCTGTAATGGCAGAAGTTTCCACCAAGAGCTTCCTGAAAGCACAGCGATGCTCCATCCCTACACAGGGACAGGAAGAGGGCAGGACAAGAGACCACCGTGGCCTAGCAGTGAGCTTTGGGTGTGCCGTAAAGCAAAAGAAGCAGCAGCAGCAGCGGAGTGGCTGGGACTCGGGAGCGCGACCGTCCCAGCGGCCGCAGCGCTGTCAGGCAGCGCCTAGATGCTGGGCACGCTTCCGGCAGCTCTGGTCTCCCCAGAAGTGGGGAATCAGGCAGCCCCTGCCTCAGACCCAGTCAGAAACCCAACCAAGTGAGACCAGAGGCAGGGGCCCCTTCCCGTCCCTCTGGGGCACGGCTGCAAAACAGCCGCTGTGTCTTCCTGCGCCTGTGTCTGGGCTGTGCTGAGCCCAGAGCCAGCCAGCTTGGGCTCTGCTGTGCCAAGAGCGTTCTGGGCAGGCAGGCAAAAGTGCTGCGTGCACAGTGGGGAAGGGGCTCACAAGAGCCTCCTGCGGGAACTGGGCTCCGCTCCCTGGCTGGGAACAGCCTGGTTTTGCTGCCGTGAGCGCAGGCAGGAGTTCAGGCACTTGAACAGGCAGCGGACACCTCTTGTTTCTAGGGGGCCAGGGGCTGCGCGCCACAAGGGGCACGAGGAAAGAGACTCGGGAGAAGGACGATGAGCTCGAGCTGCAGTGCTTCTGCTACAAGGTGCAGAAGTAATTCAGCCTTGCCAGGGTTTCCTAAGTGTGTGTTGGTGTTGCCCGGGAAATGGACATATTTGGGGAAATGGACACATTTGGGAAATGCCTTTGGAAGAGAGGGGCTTGCTTCTCAAGCAAAGTGCTTCCCCAGGAGCCCCCAGTGAGGTAGGTGCAGCTGTCTCCCTTTGGCTCCCTGCCCCCCTTTTGTCCTTGAGGCCCCTTGCACTTGGCTGAGGGGCGTGGGAAGGGAGAAGGCTGTGAGGAGCAGCTTTGGCATCTGCCTGGTCCTGCAGAGACCAAGCCAAGCACCAGCAGCAGGGTGTGTCCCGCCCCTTTCAGCACAGGACAGAGAGGGATCATCTCTGTCCAGCCGAGAGCCCCAAATGCCTCTCAGAGAGCTGTGAATTCAAAGGCCTTTATGCACACATTGATGCCATCTTCCCTATCTGCTGTGTTTGAACTCTTGGCAAGAGGCATTTGCCTCTTGCTTGCTGGACGCTGCTCTGCTCCAGGGCCGGCACCGAGCTGGGCTGTGCGGGCACCGTGGAGAGTCCTTCCCCGAGCACTTGGCGGGTCGTGGTGTGTCCAGGGCTGTGTTAGACACTCGGGGCAATGGATTTCTTCCAAGCGGGGGCACCTAGGGTGGGGAGGGGGTGGCCCTGGGGCACGTGGAAGCATGTCCCTTTGTGACACGGTGCAGCAGGGTGACCGTGGAACCGAAAGGGACAGCGTGTCTGAGCAGCCCTTTGTGACACACGCTGACATAGGGGCTGGCACGGTGCAGCCACGCCACAGTGCTCGGTGCACGCGACGGGACAGGAGGTGACAGAGCGGTGCTGTGAGGTGTCCCCACACAGCCAGCTCGTTGGTTGCTGACCCGGAGCATTTCCGAGGCGTTCCTCCTGTGGCTGGCCTCACGGCCAGACCTCGGGATTCGGTGACTCGGAGCTTTTCCGAGTCATCTCCCATCCCTGCGGCCGGTGCCCTCGTGGCCAGGCCGTGGGACTTGGTGACCTCCATCGTTCACCAGGAGTCTCCTGTCATTGTGACAGGAGACCTCGAGTGCAGGACTTGCTGTCCTGTAGCCTTCCTGAGGCTCCTCTGTTGCAGGTGCCCGCAAGGCACAACTGCAGCATTCGCTGACTCTGGCCTTGGCCGAGGCATTTGAAAGTGCCCTCAAGGTCAGACAGCGGGATGGCGGGCAGACTGCTCAGCCGGTTCAAGGGGCTTCGGGGCAAGAACAGCAAAGGCCCTGCAGCTGCCCCAGCGCAGCAGCCTGCACAGCCGGAGCAGTTGCAGCCGCTGCAGGACGGTGAGTGGCAGAGCCGGGCCGCAGGGCTGGTGCCTGCAGCCGGCCTGGGCCCCATCCCATCCCATCCCATCCCATCCCATCCCATCCCATCCCATCCCATCCCATCCCATCCCATCCCTGTTGACACGCCCATGGACAGGATGGGACAGGGGCTGGGGCTGCCTCCCCGTTGGCCATGCTCCATGCCCTGGGCACCCGGGGGGCTGTACCTGCCTGGGGAGCGCAGGGCTGGGCTGTGTTCTCCGGCCTCTCCCGCAGCCCCTCAGCTCTGGCTGTGCTCGCTCTTTGGCAGATGCAGCCAGGGACCGGACTCAAGAGCAGGAGCCCACCCGTGGCCGCTTCCGGAGAGCAGCGCAGGTACCTGCGGCCATCCCCACCTGGGCCGGGCCTGCTGGCACTGCTCAGCCGGGCCCCACGTTGGAGCAGACCATGGAACGTCCCTCTCTTCTTCCCGCCCTTCCCTTCTGTTGCAGACACTGCGGAGGTTCCTGCGCCTTCGGCGCACAAAGACCAGCGGCCCCGCGCCCGAGGGCACGGCCGAGCCCGGCCCCGCGCCCGAGGGCCTGGCCGAGCCCTGCCTCGAGCACGAAGGCCCGGCCGAGCCCGGCACCGCGCCCGAAGGCCCGGCCGAGCCCGGTCCAGCGACCGAGGGCACGGCCGAGCCCGACCCCAGGCCCAGCGAGCTGCGGGCAGAGGCTGCTTCCAGCACTGCATCCTCTGACCTGGCTGCCAGCTCTGACTGGGAAACCGACGAGGGCTGGGAGGAGGCTGACATGGCCCCCACGGAGGGCATGGCCACCACCAACACCATCACCCAGGGCATCCCAGAGACTGAGGCCATGCCCACGCTCACTGTGAGTCCTGGACCCACTCTGGAGTTTTTCCAGAAGGGTTTTTATTCTCTGCAGCAGCCTGGGGCCAGGGCTGAAGGCCTCTCAGGATCACGTGGCCCCTCAAGCCATGTCTGCTGGGCCCCCTCAGCCCCATCACAGTGGGCTGGGAAGGCGAGCACTTCTTGGGGGAAGCTGGGCAAGTTGCTCCCTTGGACAGCACTCCAAGTCTTCCCCATGCCGCTTCCTCCAGGTGCAAGCCGTGCTGAGTGCCATCCTGCAGAGACTCACATCCCGTGAGTCTGTGGACGCCGGGCTGCAAATGGCCATTGTCAGCCTCACTGAAGAACACCCTGCCCACGTTGTGATGAGCCTCCTGCACTGTGCCCCAACGTGTGACGGGTACGGGGCACAAGTGCCTCGAGAGCTCGGTGCTCACCGGCCCGTACGGCCCCTCGCCCTGTACAGCCTGTCCGGCGGGGTCTGCCAGACGGGCGGAGAGCACCGGCACCCTCGGGCCCCTCTGTTTCCTGAGCCTGCTGCCATGCTCCCTCCCGGCCCCACGCAGCTGCACGGGGCACGGTACTGACACACAGCTCTGCTCCCACAGAGCCGCCGCGCTGCTATGGAGAGCCATGGGCACCTCAGAGGTAGCCGTGGAGGAGGTGCTTCCAGCTCTGCTCTCTGCGATAGAGGAGCAGCCACCGTACGGCGGCTTCCTCTGCAGCGGGGACAACGAGGCCGTCCTTGCCCTGGCTGTGAGTTTCTGGAGCTGGCCTAGGCTGGCCCTCCAGGTCACCTTCTCAGAAGCTCTCCATGCTCTCCCCACCCTCCAGCTCCCTGCCTGGGCTGAAAGCTGGGCTAGGGCCAGCAGGCCGGGTGCTCCCCTGCCTCTAACCCCCGGCCCTGCCTCATGGACACCTCGGCACTGAGCGCTGCCTTGGGGCGCTTTGTCTCTTGCAGGCAACTCTGGTGCTGTGGAGGATTGCAAGCATGCCCGAGTGGCACTACGCAATCCTCCTTCATTCTCCACGCCTGTTGGTGGCTCTGCTCTTGCAAATTGTCACCACCACGGAGCAGAGGCCAGAGGACGTGGAGACCCAGCGCTTCTGGAGAGCGTGCCGGGAGGAACACGGCCTTCCCAGCGAGCCCAACAGGTGCCAGTCGCCCTGTCCTTCCCACGCCCTTGCGGCCAGGGCCAGTGCTCCCAGAGTGACCTGGCCTTGGCTTGGCACACAGGTTTGCAGTGCAGACCATGAAGGCTCTGCTCTCGCGACTGGGCTTTGGAAAGAACCTGCTGGCTCTGGAGCACAAGCAGCTCTGGGACACCCTGCTCTGTGCCGACACCCAGCACTATGCAGCGGGCCTGCTGGCCAGGTGAGATCCCCTACTCCCAGCCGCCACCGCCACCGTTTGTGCCCCGTGCCCGGAGTGCCCCACACAGTCCCGGGGGCTTGTAAGCGAGAGGGCCTCGTCACCGAGGGAGGGCCGAGCAGACTGCAAAGGGCCGGGAGAGGAGGATGCCCAGCAGCAGCTGCCTCCCAAGGGGCCCATGTCCCCTTGCGGAGTGCTGGGGAAAGATGGGACCTCTGTGAGTCACTCCTGGGAGAGGTCTGCCCGCCCGGCTCAGGGCCTTGGTGCCTTTTTCCCCTGCCAGGGAGATGCGCTGTGGCTTGAGCCCCTTGTGTCCCCACATGGCCTCGCACCTGCTCAGCCTGCTCATCGGGAAGCAGCCCCGCTGGCATCTGCCTGCCCTGGCGTTCTTTGTGGAGGTGAGCCTGATGGCCAGCGCTGCCTGGCTGAGCTGCCTCTCAGCTCTCTGGCCTCTGGTAGCTGCAGCCGCCTGGGAGGCTGCCCGCGCCCGCTGCTGCTGCTGCCTGGAGCCGGCCCGCTCCCCTGCCACTGCCCTGTGCCTTTCAGCTCCTGGAGTGTCTGGACCTGAGCAAACACGGTCCCAGTGCCCTGTTGGTGCTATCCCGGCACCTGCCGAGCCAGCACAGGGACAGGCTGCGCCTGGAGCTCAGAGGCCTCGTGGTGCTCAGCAAGGAGCCCTCGCTGGTGAGAAGGGGGCAGTGGCTGAAGCCGCGCTGGCAGCGTGGGGCCGGGGAAGGGAGACCTTTGGGCTTGGCTGGCTGCTTTGGCAGCAGAGGCAGCTGCTGCCAGCTCTCCCGACTCCCGCTTCAGCTGCCCGAGTGCCCCAAGCAGCTGTTGGTGCTGCGGCCAGTCACGGCTTCACAGCACAGCCTGGTCTTGCACACAGGCCGGAGGAATACGAGGCCTCTATCAACACCTGGTGGAGCTGCTGGCCCATCCAGATGCAGAGATGGTCGGGATGAGCCTCTCTGTGCTCACGCATGTGCTCCAGGACAAAGACCTCGAGATACCCAGCACCGCCGCCCTGAAGCTGGCTGAGTCCCTGCTGCCACACTTTGAGAAGGTAAGGCTCTGCGCCCCCAGCCAAGGGCACTGGACGCTGCCTGCCTGGAAACTTTGTGCCCTGTGCACTTTAGAGCCTTTGCCCCAGTGGGCCTGGAGTAGTTGATGCTTAGGACTTTTCCTTTCCTCCAGGACAACAGCCATGTGCAGCTGCTCTCCATTCAGCTCTTCGGCAAGGTGCTGGAGCTGGGAGTGGAAGAGAGGGAAAATCCCCTCACGACAGTTGTGAGCCAGAGCCTGCTCCCTCTGTTCTTGCGCTGGCACCACGAGGACGTGCAGGTGGCCGAGGTGAGGTTTGGTGTGATGCTGCCGCATCCCTGGCCGGGGGCTCGGCCGCCTCCTGCCCCGGCGCCTCGCGGGCTCCAGCCTCCCCTGGCCTTGGCACAGGGAGCCGGCTCCCGTGTGACTCACCTGGGCTCTGGTGCCACCTGCGGCTCTCTGCTGCTCTGCAGGCGTCTCGCGAAGCCCTGCGTTGTGCCGCCCGCTTCCTGAGGAGGAGGGATCTCCAGGAGCCGCTGAGGAAGAAGCGGCGGATGAAGTTCGCCGAGAGCCTGGTAAGGACAGCCCGGGAGCCCCAGCCGCAGGCTGGACTGGAGAAGCCCCCCCTGCCCCCGGTGCTCAGTGCGGGGGGCTGGCAGCTGCGCCCCTGCCCGCCGCCGCCGCCGCCGCCGGGCCCGCCAGCCTGCATCCCCCACGCTGCTCGCTGCCCTGGGCCGTGCGCGCCGGCTCGGCCGGTGCCGGGCGCAGGGAGCGCCCGGCCGAGGGGCAGAGCCCGCTCCGAGCCATCCCTGCCGCCTCTCCCCGCAGCTGCTGCAGGACGAGAGCCGAGCGGCCGAGCACCTGCGCTGGGCCCTGCCGCACCTGCGGAGCCCACAGAGGCCCCTACGAGAGGCGGCCGTCAGGTTCCTCGGTGAGCCAGCAGCCCGGCGCCCCTCCCCGCCTCCCGGCCCGGCCGCTGCCCCGGCAGCGGGAGCCGCGCCTGGGCCGCTGCAGCCCCGCCCGCCCTGGGCGCTGCCGCCGCCCTCCCGCAGCCGTGCCCTCGGCCGGCAGCGTGCGGCAGGGGCCCGGCACGAGCTCTGCCCGGCAGGAGGGCGTGCGGCCGCAGGGCTGGCAGCGCCCGTGTCGGGCAGCTGTGCCGCCCGGCGCCGCCACATGCTCTGTCTTAACAGGGGTGGCCGGAGTGCTCATGATGGGGCAGAAGGAGGAGCTCAAGGTCCTCAGTCAGGGTGAGTCAGGGCAGCCGCGTGGCAGCGAGTACCGCCCGGGGGAGGGGGGGCAGCAGCTGCAAATCCCGGCCCCGCAGCTACAATCCCTGACCGGGCTGCCGAGGGCTCTGCTCCCTGTGCGGACCGGGGGCGGCGGGGGCACAGCCCGGAGACCTTTCGGGGACACGTGGCGGATCCGTGGCCAGCACCTTCTGCCCGAAGCCCTTGTCTCCCGCTCCCTCCTGGCCATGGCGAGAGCCGGCCGGCATGGCCCTGGCAGGAGGCTTTCCTTGGATTCCCTCAATTTGGCTTCTGACCGTGGCTCTGTTCCTCTCTCTTCCAGCTCTTCAAGCCCTCAGGGAAGACGAGAGCCCATCCTCCATGAACACATGGATTCAGATGAAATTCGAAAGAAGATCTGCAGAACTTCGTTTGTCTCCTGGACCAGATGTACCTGTACCGGCCTCCTTCGATGATTTCCAGTTGGGACCGCCTGCAGCTCCAGGCACGGCTCTGGCTGCTCTCAGCTGAGCCTGTGCGAAGCTCCAGCAGCTCCTGCCATCTCTCTCCCTGTTGGCAGCTCCTTCCCTGCAGCCCTCAGGCCCTGCCCATGCCCTTTTTTACCTCCCAGCTCACCCCTTCGCTTTGCTTTCCCTTAATAAACTGTTTGTGTTTTTCACTTTACTCACGTCTCCGTGGAGTTGAAGCGGCGCAAAACCTGAGCCCGGGGACACGCAGGGCCCTGCTGCCGTTCTCCTCCCCGCTGTGTTCCGTGCACGGGCAGAGAGGAACAAGGGCAGCTCAGGCTGCAAAGGTCCCTGTCCCGCTGCTCCAGCTGCACAGCAGCATGGAGTTAAAGGACGTGCTGAGCACGCTGAAGGGGAAAAGGACCCTGGCTTTTAGAAGAGCCAACTCCAAACCCAGCCGTGAAGGATTCCAGTGCAGGCATCCACCGAGGGCAAAGGAGCCTGTAATGGCAGAAGTTTCCACCAAGAGCTTCCTGAAAGCACAGCGATGCTCCATCCCTACACAGGGACAGGAAGAGGGCAGGACAAGAGACCACCGTGGCCTAGCAGTGAGCTTTGGGTGTGCCGTAAAGCAAAAGAAGCAGCAGCAGCAGCGGAGTGGCTGGGACTCGGGAGCGCGACCGTCCCAGCGGCCGCAGCGCTGTCAGGCAGCGCCTAGATGCTGGGCACGCTTCCGGCAGCTCTGGTCTCCCCAGAAGTGGGGAATCAGGCAGCCCCTGCCTCAGACCCAGTCAGAAACCCAACCAAGTGAGACCAGAGGCAGGGGCCCCTTCCCGTCCCTCTGGGGCACGGCTGCAAAACAGCCGCTGTGTCTTCCTGCGCCTGTGTCTGGGCTGTGCTGAGCCCAGAGCCAGCCAGCTTGGGCTCTGCTGTGCCAAGAGCGTTCTGGGCAGGCAGGCAAAAGTGCTGCGTGCACAGTGGGGAAGGGGCTCACAAGAGCCTCCTGCGGGAACTGGGCTCCGCTCCCTGGCTGGGAACAGCCTGGTTTTGCTGCCGTGAGCGCAGGCAGGAGTTCAGGCACTTGAACAGGCAGCGGACACCTCTTGTTTCTAGGGGGCCAGGGGCTGCGCGCCACAAGGGGCACGAGGAAAGAGACTCGGGAGAAGGACGATGAGCTCGAGCTGCAGTGCTTCTGCTACAAGGTGCAGAAGTAATTCAGCCTTGCCAGGGTTTCCTAAGTGTGTGTTGGTGTTGCCCGGGAAATGGACATATTTGGGGAAATGGACACATTTGGGAAATGCCTTTGGAAGAGAGGGGCTTGCTTCTCAAGCAAAGTGCTTCCCCAGGAGCCCCCAGTGAGGTAGGTGCAGCTGTCTCCCTTTGGCTCCCTGCCCCCCTTTTGTCCTTGAGGCCCCTTGCACTTGGCTGAGGGGCGTGGGAAGGGAGAAGGCTGTGAGGAGCAGCTTTGGCATCTGCCTGGTCCTGCAGAGACCAAGCCAAGCACCAGCAGCAGGGTGTGTCCCGCCCCTTTCAGCACAGGACAGAGAGGGATCATCTCTGTCCAGCCGAGAGCCCCAAATGCCTCTCAGAGAGCTGTGAATTCAAAGGCCTTTATGCACACATTGATGCCATCTTCCCTATCTGCTGTGTTTGAACTCTTGGCAAGAGGCATTTGCCTCTTGCTTGCTGGACGCTGCTCTGCTCCAGGGCCGGCACCGAGCTGGGCTGTGCGGGCACCGTGGAGAGTCCTTCCCCGAGCACTTGGCGGGTCGTGGTGTGTCCAGGGCTGTGTTAGACACTCGGGGCAATGGATTTCTTCCAAGCGGGGGCACCTAGGGTGGGGAGGGGGTGGCCCTGGGGCACGTGGAAGCATGTCCCTTTGTGACACGGTGCAGCAGGGTGACCGTGGAACCGAAAGGGACAGCGTGTCTGAGCAGCCCTTTGTGACACACGCTGACATAGGGGCTGGCACGGTGCAGCCACGCCACAGTGCTCGGTGCATGCGACGGGACAGGAGGTGACAGAGCGGTGCTGTGAGGTGTCCCCACACAGCCAGCTCGTTGGTTGCTGACCCGGAGCATTTCCGAGGCGTTCCTCCTGTGGCTGGCCTCACGGCCAGACCTCGGGATTCGGTGACTCGGAGCTTTTCCGAGTCATCTCCCATCCCTGCGGCCGGTGCCCTCGTGGCCAGGCCGTGGGACTTGGTGACCTCCATCGTTCACCAGGAGTCTCCTGTCATTGTGACAGGAGACCTCGAGTGCAGGACTTGCTGTCCTGTAGCCTTCCTGAGGCTCCTCTGTTGCAGGTGCCCGCAAGGCACAACTGCAGCATTCGCTGACTCTGGCCTTGGCCGAGGCATTTGAAAGTGCCCTCAAGGTCAGACAGCGGGATGGCGGGCAGACTGCTCAGCCGGTTCAAGGGGCTTCGGGGCAAGAACAGCAAAGGCCCTGCAGCTGCCCCAGCGCAGCAGCCTGCACAGCCGGAGCAGTTGCAGCCGCTGCAGGACGGTGAGTGGCAGAGCCGGGCCGCAGGGTCGGTGCCTGCAGCCGGCCTGGGCCCCATCCCATCCCATCCCATCCCATCCCATCCCATCCCATCCCATCCCATCCCATCCCATCCCATCCCATCCCATCCCATCCCATCCCATCCCTGTTGACACGCCCATGGACAGGATGGGACAGGGGCTGGGGCTGCCTCCCCGTTGGCCATGCTCCATGCCCTGGGCACCCGGGGGGCTGTACCTGCCTGGGGAGCGCAGGGCTGGGCTGTGTTCTCCGGCCTCTCCCGCAGCCCCTCAGCTCTGGCTGTGCTCGCTCTTTGGCAGATGCAGCCAGGGACCGGACTCAAGAGCAGGAGCCCACCCGTGGCCGCTTCCGGAGAGCAGCGCAGGTACCTGCGGCCATCCCCACCTGGGCCGGGCCTGCTGGCACTGCTCAGCCGGGCCCCACGTTGGAGCAGACCATGGAACGTCCCTCTCTTCTTCCCGCCCTTCCCTTCTGTTGCAGACACTGCGGAGGTTCCTGCGCCTTCGGCGCACAAAGACCAGCGGCCCCGCGCCCGAGGGCACGGCCGAGCCCGGCCCCGCGCCCGAGGGCCTGGCCGAGCCCTGCCTCGAGCACGAAGGCCCGGCCGAGCCCGGCACCGCGCCCGAAGGCCCAGCCGAGCCCGGTCCCGCGACCGAGGGCACGGCTGAGCCCGGACCTGCGCCCGAGGGCCTGGCCGAGCCCTGCCTCGAGCACGAAGGCCCGGCCGAGCCCGGCCCCGCGCCCGAAGGCCCGGCCGAGCCCGGTCCAGCGACCGAGGGCACGGCCGAGCCCGACCCCAGGCCCAGCGAGCTGCGGGCAGAGGCTGCTTCCAGCACTGCATCCTCTGACCTGGCTGCCAGCTCTGACTGGGAAACCGACGAGGGCTGGGAGGAGGCTGACATGGCCCCCACGGAGGGCATGGCCACCACCAACACCATCACCCAGGGCATCCCAGAGACTGAGGCCATGCCCACGCTCACTGTGAGTCCTGGACCCACTCTGGAGTTTTTCCAGAAGGGTTTTTATTCTCTGCAGCAGCCTGGGGCCAGGGCTGAAGGCCTCTCAGGATCACGTGGCCCCTCAAGCCATGTCTGCTGGGCCCCCTCAGCCCCATCACAGTGGGCTGGGAAGGCGAGCACTTCTTGGGGGAAGCTGGGCAAGTTGCTCCCTTGGACAGCACTCCAAGTCTTCCCCATGCCGCTTCCTCCAGGTGCAAGCCGTGCTGAGTGCCATCCTGCAGAGACTCACATCCCGTGAGTCTGTGGACGCCGGGCTGCAAATGGCCATTGTCAGCCTCACTGAAGAACACCCTGCCCACGTTGTGATGAGCCTCCTGCGCTGTGCCCCAACGTGTGACGGGTACGGGGCACAAGTGCCTCGAGAGCTCGGTGCTCACCGGCCCGTACGGCCCCTCGCCCTGTACAGCCTGTCCGGCGGGGTCTGCCAGACGGGCGGAGAGCACCGGCACCCTCGGGCCCCTCTGTTTCCTGAGCCTGCTGCCATGCTCCCTCCCGGCCCCACGCAGCTGCACGGGGCACGGTACTGACACACAGCTCTGCTCCCACAGAGCCGCCGCGCTGCTATGGAGAGCCATGGGCACCTCAGAGGTAGCCGTGGAGGAGGTGCTTCCAGCTCTGCTCTCTGTGATAGAGGAGCAGCCACCGTACGGCGGCTTCCTCTGCAGCGGGGACAACGAGGCCGTCCTTGCCCTGGCTGTGAGTTTCTGGAGCTGGCCTAGGCTGGCCCTCCAGGTCACCTTCTCAGAAGCTCTCCATGCTCTCCCCACCCTCCAGCTCCCTGCCTGGGCTGAAAGCTGGGCTAGGGCCAGCAGGCCGGGTGCTCCCCTGCCTCTAACCCCCGGCCCTGCCTCATGGACACCTCGGCACTGAGCGCTGCCTTGGGGCGCTTTGTCTCTTGCAGGCAACTCTGGTGCTGTGGAGGATTGCAAGCATGCCCGAGTGGCACTACGCAATCCTCCTTCATTCTCCACGCCTGTTGGTGGCTCTGCTCTTGCAAATTGTCACCACCACGGAGCAGAGGCCAGAGGACGTGGAGACCCAGCGCTTCTGGAGAGCGTGCCGGGAGGAACACGGCCTTCCCAGCGAGCCCAACAGGTGCCAGTCGCCCTGTCCTTCCCACGCCCTTGCGGCCAGGGCCAGTGCTCCCAGAGTGACCTGGCCTTGGCTTGGCACACAGGTTTGCAGTGCAGACCATGAAGGCTCTGCTCTCGCGACTGGGCTTTGGAAAGAACCTGCTGGCTCTGGAGCACAAGCAGCTCTGGGACACCCTGCTCTGTGCCGACACCCAGCACTATGCAGCGGGCCTGCTGGCCAGGTGAGATCCCCTACTCCCAGCCGCCACCGCCACCGTTTGTGCCCCGTGCCCGGAGTGCCCCACACAGTCCCGGGGGCTTGTAAGCGAGAGGGCCTCGTCACCGAGGGAGGGCCGAGCAGACTGCAAAGGGCCGGGAGAGGAGGATGCCCAGCAGCAGCTGCCTCCCAAGGGGCCCATGTCCCCTTGCGGAGTGCTGGGGAAAGATGGGACCTCTGTGAGTCACTCCTGGGAGAGGTCTGCCCGCCCGGCTCAGGGCCTTGGTGCCTTTTTCCCCTGCCAGGGAGATGCGCTGTGGCTTGAGCCCCTTGTGTCCCCACATGGCCTCGCACCTGCTCAGCCTGCTCATCGGGAAGCAGCCCCGCTGGCATCTGCCTGCCCTGGCGTTCTTTGTGGAGGTGAGCCTGATGGCCAGCGCTGCCTGGCTGAGCTGCCTCTCAGCTCTCTGGCCTCTGGTAGCTGCAGCCGCCTGGGAGGCTGCCCGCGCCCGCTGCTGCTGCTGCCTGGAGCCGGCCCGCTCCCCTGCCACTGCCCTGTGCCTTTCAGCTCCTGGAGTGTCTGGACCTGAGCAAACACGGTCCCAGTGCCCTGTTGGTGCTATCCCGGCACCTGCCGAGCCAGCACAGGGACAGGCTGCGCCTGGAGCTCAGAGGCCTCGTGGTGCTCAGCAAGGAGCCCTCGCTGGTGAGAAGGGGGCAGTGGCTGAAGCCACGCTGGCAGCGTGGGGCTGGGGAAGGGAGACCTTTGGGCTTGGCTGGCTGCTTTGGCAGCAGAGGCAGCTGCTGCCAGCTCTCCCGACTCCCGCTTCAGCTGCCCGAGTGCCCCAAGCAGCTGTTGGTGCTGCGGCCAGTCACGGCTTCACAGCACAGCCTGGTCTTGCACACAGGCCGGAGGAATACGAGGCCTCTATCAACACCTGGTGGAGCTGCTGGCCCATCCAGATGCAGAGATGGTCGGGATGAGCCTCTCTGTGCTCACGCATGTGCTCCAGGACAAAGACCTCGAGATACCCAGCACCGCCGCCCTGAAGCTGGCTGAGTCCCTGCTGCCACACTTTGAGAAGGTAAGGCTCTGCGCCCCCAGCCAAGGGCACTGGACGCTGCCTGCCTGGAAACTTTGTGCCCTGTGCACTTTAGAGCCTTTGCCCCAGTGGGCCTGGAGTAGTTGATGCTTAGGACTTTTCCTTTCCTCCAGGACAACAGCCATGTGCAGCTGCTCTCCATTCAGCTCTTCGGCAAGGTGCTGGAGCTGGGAGTGGGAGAGAGGGAAAATCCCCTCACGACAGTTGTGAGCCAGAGCCTGCTCCCTCTGTTCTTGCGCTGGCACCACGAGGACGTGCAGGTGGCCGAGGTGAGGTTTGGTGTGATGCTGCCGCATCCCTGGCCGGGGGCTCGGCCGCCTCCTGCCCCGGCGCCTCGCGGGCTCCAGCCTCCCCTGGCCTTGGCACAGGGAGCCGGCTCCCGTGTGACTCACCTGGGCTCTGGTGCCACCTGCGGCTCTCTGCTGCTCTGCAGGCGTCTCGCGAAGCCCTGCGTTGTGCCGCCCGCTTCCTGAGGAGGAGGGATCTCCAGGAGCCGCTGAGGAAGAAGCGGCGGATGAAGTTCGCCGAGAGCCTGGTAAGGACAGCCCGGGAGCCCCAGCCGCAGGCTGGACTGGAGAAGCCCCCCCTGCCCCCGGTGCTCAGTGCGGGGGGCTGGCAGCTGCGCCCCTGCCCGCCGCCGCCGCCGCCGCCGGGCCCGCCAGCCTGCATCCCCCACGCTGCTCGCTGCCCTGGGCCGTGCGCGCCGGCTCGGCCGGTGCCGGGCACAGGGAGCGCCCGGCCGAGGGGCAGAGCCCGCTCCGAGCCTTCCCTGCCGCCTCTCCCCGCAGCTGCTGCAGGACGAGAGCCGAGCGGCCGAGCACCTGCGCTGGGCCCTGCCGCACCTGCGGAGCCCACAGAGGCCCCTACGAGAGGCGGCCGTCAGGTTCCTCGGTGAGCCAGCAGCCCGGCGCCCCTCCCCGCCTCCCGGCCCGGCCGCTGCCCCGGCAGCGGGAGCCGCGCCCGGGCCGCTGCAGCCCCGCCCGCCCTGGGCGCTGCCGCCGCCCTCCCGCAGCCGTGCCCTCGGCCGGCAGCGTGCGGCAGGGGCCCGGCACGAGCTCTGCCCGGCAGGAGGGCGTGCGGCCGCAGGGCTGGCAGCGCCCGTGTCGGGCAGCTGTGCCGCCCAGCGCCGCCACATGCTCTGTCTTAACAGGGGTGGCCGGAGTGCTCATGATGGGGCAGAAGGAGGAGCTCAAGGTCCTCAGTCAGGGTGAGTCAGGGCAGCCGCGTGGCAGCGAGTACCGCCCGGGGGAGGGGGGGCAGCAGCTGCAAATCCCGGCCCCGCAGCTACAATCCCTGACCGGGCTGCCGAGGGCTCTGCTCCCTGTGCGGACCGGGGGCGGCGGGGGCACAGCCCGGAGACCTTTCGGGGACACGTGGCGGATCCGTGGCCAGCACCTTCTGCCCGAAGCCCTTGTCTCCCGCTCCCTCCTGGCCATGGCGAGAGCCGGCCGGCATGGCCCTGGCAGGAGGCTTTCCTTGGATTCCCTCAATTTGGCTTCTGACCGTGGCTCTGTTCCTCTCTCTTCCAGCTCTTCAAGCCCTCAGGGAAGACGAGAGCCCATCCTCCATGAACACATGGATTCAGATGAAATTCGAAAGAAGATCTGCAGAACTTCGTTTGTCTCCTGGACCAGATGTACCTGTACCGGCCTCCTTCGATGATTTCCAGTTGGGACCGCCTGCAGCTCCAGGCACGGCTCTGGCTGCTCTCAGCTGAGCCTGTGCGAAGCTCCAGCAGCTCCTGCCATCTCTCTCCCTGTTGGCAGCTCCTTCCCTGCAGCCCTCAGGCCCTGCCCATGCCCTTTTTTACCTCCCAGCTCACCCCTTCGCTTTGCTTTCCCTTAATAAACTGTTTGTGTTTTTCACTTTACTCACGTCTCCGTGGAGTTGAAGCGGCGCAAAACCTGAGCCCGGGGACACGCAGGGCCCTGCTGCCGTTCTCCTCCCCGCTGTGTTCCGTGCACGGGCAGAGAGGAACAAGGGCAGCTCAGGCTGCAAAGGTCCCTGTCCCGCTGCTCCAGCTGCACAGCAGCATGGAGTTAAAGGACGTGCTGAGCACGCTGAAGGGGAAAAGGACCCTGGCTTTTAGAAGAGCCAACTCCAAACCCAGCCGTGAAGGATTCCAGTGCAGGCATCCACCGAGGGCAAAGGAGCCTGTAATGGCAGAAGTTTCCACCAAGAGCTTCCTGAAAGCACAGCGATGCTCCATCCCTACACAGGGACAGGAAGAGGGCAGGACAAGAGACCACCGTGGCCTAGCAGTGAGCTTTGGGTGTGCCGTAAAGCAAAAGAAGCAGCAGCGGCAGCGGAGTGGCTGGGACTCGGGAGCGCGACCGTCCCAGCGGCCGCAGCGCTGTCAGGCAGCTCCTAGATGCTGGGCACGCTTCCGGCAGCTCTGGTCTCCCCAGAAGTGGGGAATCAGGCAGCCCCTGCCTCAGACCCAGTCAGAAACCCAACCAAGTGAGACCAGAGGCAGGGGCCCCTTCCCGTCCCTCTGGGGCACGGCTGCAAAACAGCCGCTGTGTCTTCCTGCGCCTGTGTCTGGGCTGTGCTGAGCCCAGAGCCAGCCAGCTTGGGCTCTGCTGTGCCAAGAGCGTTCTGGGCAGGCAGGCAAAAGTGCTGCGTGCACAGTGGGGAAGGGGCTCACAAGAGCCTCCTGCGGGAACTGGGCTCCGCTCCCTGGCTGGGAACAGCCTGGTTTTGCTGCCGTGAGCGCAGGCAGGAGTTCAGGCACTTGAACAGGCAGCGGACACCTCTTGTTTCTAGGGGGCCCAGGGGCTGCGCGCCACAAGGGGCACGAGGAAAGAGACTCGGGAGAAGGACGATGAGCTCGAGCTGCAGTGCTTCTGCTACAAGGTGCAGAAGTAATTCAGCCTTGCCAGGGTTTCCTAAGTGTGTGTTGGTGTTGCCCGGGAAATGGACATATTTGGGGAAATGGACACATTTGGGAAATGCCTTTGGAAGAGAGGGGCTTGCTTCTCAAGCAAAGTGCTTCCCCAGGAGCCCCCAGTGAGGTAGGTGCAGCTGTCTCCCTTTGGCTCCCTGCCCCCCTTTTGTCCTTGAGGCCCCTTGCACTTGGCTGAGGGGCGTGGGAAGGGAGAAGGCTGTGAGGAGGAGCTTTGGCATCTGCCTGGTCCTGCAGAGACCAAGCCAAGCACCAGCAGCAGGGTGTGTCCCGCCCCTTTCAGCACAGGACAGAGAGGGATCATCTCTGTCCAGCCAAGAGCCCCAAATGCCTCTCAGAGAGCTGTGAATTCAAAGGCTTTTATGCACACATTGATGCCATCTTCCCTATCTGCTGTGTTTGAACTCTTGGCAAGAGGCATTTGCCTCTTGCTTGCTGGACGCTGCTCTGCTCCAGGGCCGGCACCGAGCTGGGCTGTGCGGGCACCGTGGAGAGTCCTTCCCCGAGCACTTGGCGGGTCGTGGTGTGTCCAGGGCTGTGTTAGACACTCGGGGCAATGGATTTCTTCCAAGCGGGGGCACCTAGGGTGGGGAGGGGGTGGCCCTGGGGCACGTGGAAGCATGTCCCTTTGTGACACGGTGCAGCAGGGTGACCGTGGAACCGAAAGGGACAGCGTGTCTGAGCAGCCCTTTGTGACACACGCTGACATAGGGGCTGGCACGGTGCAGCCACGCCACAGTGCTCGGTGCACGCGACGGGACAGGAGGTGACAGAGCGGTGCTGTGAGGTGTCCCCACACAGCCAGCTCGTTGGTTGCTGACCCGGAGCATTTCCGAGGCGTTCCTCCTGTGGCTGGCCTCACGGCCAGACCTCGGGATTCGGTGACTCGGAGCTTTTCCGAGTCATCTCCCATCCCTGCGGCCGGTGCCCTCGTGGCCAGGCCGTGGGACTTGGTGACCTCCATCGTTCACCAGGAGTCTCCTGTCATTGTGACAGGAGACCTCGAGTGCAGGACTTGCTGTCCTGTAGCCTTCCTGAGGCTCCTCTGTTGCAGGTGCCCGCAAGGCACAACTGCAGCATTCGCTGACTCTGGCCTTGGCCGAGGCATTTGAAAGTGCCCTCAAGGTCAGACAGCGGGATGGCGGGCAGACTGCTCAGCCGGTTCAAGGGGCTTCGGGGCAAGAACAGCAAAGGCCCTGCAGCTGCCCCAGCGCAGCAGCCTGCACAGCCGGAGCAGTTGCAGCCGCTGCAGGACGGTGAGTGGCAGAGCCGGGCCGCAGGGCCGGTGCCTGCAGCCGGCCTGGGCCCCATCCCATCCCATCCCATCCCATCCCATCCCATCCCATCCCATCCCATCCCATCCCATCCCATCCCATCCCATCCCTGTTGACACGCCCATGGACAGGATGGGACAGGGGCTGGGGCTGCCTCCCCGTTGGCCATGCTCCGTGCCCTGGGCACCCGGGGGGCTGTACCTGCCTGGGGAGCGCAGGGCTGGGCTGTGTTCTCCGGCCTCTCCCGCAGCCCCTCAGCTCTGGCTGTGCTCGCTCTTTGGCAGATGCAGCCAGGGACCGGACTCAAGAGCAGGAGCCCACCCGTGGCCGCTTCCGGAGAGCAGCGCAGGTACCTGCGGCCATCCCCACCTGGACCGGGCCTGCTGGCACTGCTCAGCCGGGCCCCACGTTGGAGCAGACCATGGAACGTCCCTCTCTTCTTCCCGCCCTTCCCTTCTGTTGCAGACACTGCGGAGGTTCCTGCGCCTTCGGCGCACAAAGACCAGCGGCCCCGCGCCCGAGGGCACGGCCGAGCCCGGCCCCGCGCCCGAGGGCCTGGCCGAGCCCTGCCTCGAGCACGAAGGCCCGGCCGAGCCCGGCACCGCGCCCGAAGGCCCAGCCGAGCCCGGTCCCGCGACCGAGGGCACGGCTGAGCCCGGACCTGCGCCCGAGGGCCTGGCCGAGCCCTGCCTCGAGCACGAAGGCCCGGCCGAGCCCGGCACCGCGCCCGAAGGCCCGGCCGAGCCCGGTCCAGCGACCGAGGGCACGGCCGAGCCCGACCCCAGGCCCAGCGAGCTGCGGGCAGAGGCTGCTTCCAGCACTGCATCCTCTGACCTGGCTGCCAGCTCTGACTGGGAAACCGACGAGGGCTGGGAGGAGGCTGACATGGCCCCCACGGAGGGCATGGCCACCACCAACACCATCACCCAGGGCATCCCAGAGACTGAGGCCATGCCCACGCTCACTGTGAGTCCTGGACCCACTCTGGAGTTTTTCCAGAAGGGTTTTTATTCTCTGCAGCAGCCTGGGGCCAGGGCTGAAGGCCTCTCAGGATCACGTGGCCCCTCAAGCCATGTCTGCTGGGCCCCCTCAGCCCCATCACAGTGGGCTGGGAAGGCGAGCACTTCTTGGGGGAAGCTGGGCAAGTTGCTCCCTTGGACAGCACTCCAAGTCTTCCCCATGCCGCTTCCTCCAGGTGCAAGCCGTGCTGAGTGCCATCCTGCAGAGACTCACATCCCGTGAGTCTGTGGACGCCGGGCTGCAAATGGCCATTGTCAGCCTCACTGAAGAACACCCTGCCCACGTTGTGATGAGCCTCCTGCGCTGTGCCCCAACGTGTGACGGGTACGGGGCACAAGTGCCTCGAGAGCTCGGTGCTCACCGGCCCGTACGGCCCCTCGCCCTGTACAGCCTGTCCGGCGGGGTCTGCCAGACGGGCGGAGAGCACCGGCACCCTCGGGCCCCTCTGTTTCCTGAGCCTGCTGCCATGCTCCCTCCCGGCCCCACGCAGCTGCACGGGGCACGGTACTGACACACAGCTCTGCTCCCACAGAGCCACCACGCTGCTATGGAGAGCCATGGGCACCTCAGAGGTAGCCGTGGAGGAGGTGCTTCCAGCTCTGCTCTCTGTGATAGAGGAGCAGCCACCGTACGGCGGCTTCCTCTGCAGCGGGGACAACGAGGCCGTCCTTGCCCTGGCTGTGAGTTTCTGGAGCTGGCCTAGGCTGGCCCTCCAGGTCACCTTCTCAGAAGCTCTCCATGCTCTCCCCACCCTCCAGCTCCCTGCCTGGGCTGAAAGCTGGGCTAGGGCCAGCAGGCCGGGTGCTCCCCTGCCTCTAACCCCCGGCCCTGCCTCACGGACACCTCGGCACTGAGCGCTGCCTTGGGGCGCTTTGTCTCTTGCAGGCAACTCTGGTGCTGTGGAGGATTGCAAGCATGCCCGAGTGGCACTACGCAATCCTCCTTCATTCTCCACGCCTGTTGGTGGCTCTGCTCTTGCAAATTGTCACCACCACGGAGCAGAGGCCAGAGGACGTGGAGACCCAGCGCTTCTGGAGAGCGTGCCGGGAGGAACACGGCCTTCCCAGCGAGCCCAACAGGTGCCAGTCGCCCTGTCCTTCCCACGCCCTTGCGGCCAGGGCCAGTGCTCCCAGAGTGACCTGGCCTTGGCTTGGCACACAGGTTTGCAGTGCAGACCATGAAGGCTCTGCTCTCGCGACTGGGCTTTGGAAAGAACCTGCTGGCTCTGGAGCACAAGCAGCTCTGGGACACCCTGCTCTGTGCCGACACCCAGCACTATGCAGCGGGCCTGCTGGCAAGGTGAGATCCCCTACTCCCAGCCGCCACCGCCACCGTTTGTGCCCCGTGCCCGGAGTGCCCCACACAGTCCCGGGGGCTTGTAAGCGAGAGGGCCTCGTCACCGAGGGAGGGCCGAGCAGACTGCAAAGGGCCGGGAGAGGAGGATGCCCAGCAGCAGCTGCCTCCCAAGGGGCCCATGTCCCCTTGCGGAGTGCTGGGGAAAGATGGGACCTCTGTGAGTCACTCCTGGGAGAGGTCTGCCCGCCCGGCTCAGGGCCTTGGTGCCTTTTTCCCCTGCCAGGGAGATGCGCTGTGGCTTGAGCCCCTTGTGTCCCCACATGGCCTCGCACCTGCTCAGCCTGCTCATCGGGAAGCAGCCCCGCTGGCATCTGCCTGTCCTGGCGTTCTTTGTGGAGGTGAGCCTGATGGCCAGCGCTGCCTGGCTGAGCTGCCTCTCAGCTCTCTGGCCTCTGGTAGCTGCAGCCGCCTGGGAGGCTGCCCGCGCCCGCTGCTGCTGCTGCCTGGAGCCGGCCCGCTCCCCTGCCACTGCCCTGTGCCTTTCAGCTCCTGGAGTGTCTGGACCTGAGCAAACACGGTCCCAGTGCCCTGTTGGTGCTATCCCGGCACCTGCCGAGCCAGCACAGGGACAGGCTGCGCCTGGAGCTCAGAGGCCTCGTGGTGCTCAGCAAGGAGCCCTCGCTGGTGAGAAGGGGGCAGTGGCTGAAGCCGCGCTGGCAGCGTGGGGCTGGGGAAGGGAGACCTTTGGGCTTGGCTGGCTGCTTTGGCAGCAGAGGCAGCTGCTGCCAGCTCTCCCGACTCCCGCTTCAGCTGCCCGAGTGCCCCAAGCAGCTGTTGGTGCTGCGGCCAGTCACGGCTTCACAGCACAGCCTGGTCTTGCACACAGGCCGGAGGAATACGAGGCCTCTATCAACACCTGGTGGAGCTGCTGGCCCATCCAGATGCAGAGATGGTCGGGATGAGCCTCTCTGTGCTCACGCATGTGCTCCAGGACAAAGACCTCGAGATACCCAGCACCGCCGCCCTGAAGCTGGCTGAGTCCCTGCTGCCACACTTTGAGAAGGTAAGGCTCTGCGCCCCCAGCCAAGGGCACTGGACGCTGCCTGCCTGGAAACTTTGTGCCCTGTGCACTTTAGAGCCTTTGCCCCAGTGGGCCTGGAGTAGTTGATGCTTAGGACTTTTCCTTTCCTCCAGGACAACAGCCATGTGCAGCTGCTCTCCATTCAGCTCTTCGGCAAGGTGCTGGAGCTGGGAGTGGGAGAGAGGGAAAATCCCCTCACGACAGTTGTGAGCCAGAGCCTGCTCCCTCTGTTCTTGCGCTGGCACCACGAGGACGTGCAGGTGGCCGAGGTGAGGTTTGGTGTGATGCTGCCGCATCCCTGGCCGGGGGCTCGGCCGCCTCCTGCCCCGGCGCCTCGCGGGCTCCAGCCTCCCCTGGCCTTGGCACAGGGAGCCGGCTCCCGTGTGACTCACCTGGGCTCTGGTGCCACCTGCGGCTCTCTGCTGCTCTGCAGGCGTCTCGCGAAGCCCTGCGTTGTGCCGCCCGCTTCCTGAGGAGGAGGGATCTCCAGGAGCCGCTGAGGAAGAAGCGGCGGATGAAGTTCGCCGAGAGCCTGGTAAGGACAGCCCGGGAGCCCCAGCCGCAGGCTGGACTGGAGAAGCCCCCCCTGCCCCCGGTGCTCAGTGCGGGGGGCTGGCAGCTGCGCCCCTGCCCGCCGCCGCCGCCGCCGCCGGGCCCGCCAGCCTGCATCCCCCACGCTGCTCGCTGCCCTGGGCCGTGCGCGCCGGCTCGGCCGGTGCCGGGCACAGGGAGCGCCCGGCCGAGGGGCAGAGCCCGCTCCGAGCCTTCCCTGCCGCCTCTCCCCGCAGCTGCTGCAGGACGAGAGCCGAGCGGCCGAGCACCTGCGCTGGGCCCTGCCGCACCTGCGGAGCCCACAGAGGCCCCTACGAGAGGCGGCCGTCAGGTTCCTCGGTGAGCCAGCAGCCCGGCGCCCCTCCCCGCCTCCCGGCCCGGCCGCTGCCCCGGCAGCGGGAGCCGCGCCCGGGCCGCTGCAGCCCCGCCCGCCCTGGGCGCTGCCGCCGCCCTCCCGCAGCCGTGCCCTCGGCCGGCAGCGTGCGGCAGGGGCCCGGCACGAGCTCTGCCCGGCAGGAGGGCGTGCGGCCGCAGGGCTGGCAGCGCCCGTGTCGGGCAGCTGTGCCGCCCAGCGCCGCCACATGCTCTGTCTTAACAGGGGTGGCCGGAGTGCTCATGATGGGGCAGAAGGAGGAGCTCAAGGTCCTCAGTCAGGGTGAGTCAGGGCAGCCGCGTGGCAGCGAGTACCGCCCGGGGGAGGGGGGGCAGCAGCTGCAAATCCCGGCCCCGCAGCTACAATCCCTGACCGGGCTGCCGAGGGCTCTGCTCCCTGTGCGGACCGGGGGCGGCGGGGGCACAGCCCGGAGACCTTTCGGGGACACGTGGCGGATCCGTGGCCAGCACCTTCTGCCCGAAGCCCTTGTCTCCCGCTCCCTCCTGGCCATGGCGAGAGCCGGCCGGCATGGCCCTGGCAGGAGGCTTTCCTTGGATTCCCTCAATTTGGCTTCTGACCGTGGCTCTGTTCCTCTCTCTTCCAGCTCTTCAAGCCCTCAGGGAAGACGAGAGCCCATCCTCCATGAACACATGGATTCAGATGAAATTCGAAAGAAGATCTGCAGAACTTCGTTTGTCTCCTGGACCAGATGTACCTGTACCGGCCTCCTTCGATGATTTCCAGTTGGGACCGCCTGCAGCTCCAGGCACGGCTCTGGCTGCTCTCAGCTGAGCCTGTGCGAAGCTCCAGCAGCTCCTGCCATCTCTCTCCCTGTTGGCAGCTCCTTCCCTGCAGCCCTCAGGCCCTGCCCATGCCCTTTTTTACCTCCCAGCTCACCCCTTCGCTTTGCTTTCCCTTAATAAACTGTTTGTGTTTTTCACTTTACTCACGTCTCCGTGGAGTTGAAGCGGCGCAAAACCTGAGCCCGGGGACACGCAGGGCCCTGCTGCCGTTCTCCTCCCCGCTGTGTTCCGTGCACGGGCAGAGAGGAACAAGGGCAGCTCAGGCTGCAAAGGTCCCTGTCCCGCTGCTCCAGCTGCACAGCAGCATGGAGTTAAAGGACGTGCTGAGCACGCTGAAGGGGAAAAGGACCCTGGCTTTTAGAAGAGCCAACTCCAAACCCAGCCGTGAAGGATTCCAGTGCAGGCATCCACCGAGGGCAAAGGAGCCTGTAATGGCAGAAGTTTCCACCAAGAGCTTCCTGAAAGCACAGCGATGCTCCATCCCTACACAGGGACAGGAAGAGGGCAGGACAAGAGACCACCGTGGCCTAGCAGTGAGCTTTGGGTGTGCCGTAAAGCAAAAGAAGCAGCAGCGGCAGCGGAGTGGCTGGGACTCGGGAGCGCGACCGTCCCAGCGGCCGCAGCGCTGTCAGGCAGCTCCTAGATGCTGGGCACGCTTCCGGCAGCTCTGGTCTCCCCAGAAGTGGGGAATCAGACGAACAAAAGCAAAGGTCCTGCAGCTGCCCCAGTGCAGCAGCCTGCAGAGTCAGAGCAGTTGCAGCCGCTGTAGGTGGATGAGTTCCGGAGTTTGGCTGCACGTCCGATGCATGCAGCCAGCCTTGCCCCATCCCATCCCATCCTGGAAGTAGATGATATCTGAGATCCTTTCCAACCAGTTTTATGACACTGGTTTTAAACGTTCTGTTAACTGGCACCATGTAACATTCACCTCTGGCATTTAACGGAAGTCAGGAAATTAGTATTAGCATTTCTTTATTACCTACATTTAAAGTGTCTATAACAAAATACATCTTTTTCAGGTTGGAATTGTAGTTTTTAGAATGTTTTTATTTCAAAGGGAATCCTCAAAATCTCCTGGAATTTTGTGTATTTTTTTTCTGTGACTAAGTAAAACTGCAGGAAAAACAGGCTGAAATAGAGGATGAAAGTCACAGGAGCAGGACTTTCTGCTTGCAGTCCCTGAAGAACATACAGCTTTGGCTAGTTGGAAGCTTTTCTTCATTTACAGCAGGCTTAGAAATGGAGGCTCCTGCAAAAACTCTCAGTCCAAAGAATTCAAACTTCAACCATTTTACAAACGATGCTGAAGTCCCTCCTGCTTTGTTCTTTGTGGATTCCTAGAGAGGTTGTGTATGACCTACACACAACACAGAAGTGGGAAAGATTTTTGCAGGTAATCTATAATATATGGATGCATATTTTCCAGGTAGGTGACAATATGCAGAGACCTCTCTCTTTCCCTTCCATAGCATTCATTCTCTCTAATAGGTTAATAATCTATTCAGAACTGACTGCCACATCTTGATGGAAAATATTCTGGATTATTAGATAAAAATCTATCTTCTCATTAACTCTCAATTTAGTTCAGTTTAGTAGACAATATTATTTCCATCAAACAATAATGGAATATGATGATATTTGGGTTGGAGTTTGTTGGTTAAACTATGACAGGGTTTGTTTGTTTTTTTCCCTTCTTGTCTTTACACACAGATTGCGTGAAATTTATTTCTTTTTTTTCTCTTTCTCCTCAGAATTTCGGTAGGTGGAGATGATTGGTGAAAAAAATGATTGACCAATGGGTTTTTTTTTAGTATGTCACATTATTAAGACAATTGTAATAGATACCCAACTATAAAAGAATCAATAGCACATTCAAGTTGTAAGGAATAGAAAAGCTGGTCTCTAAGAGTTTCATTTTGGCATTTCAAAGGGTTTGAGTAGATGAAACCAGACTGAAAATATTGCGAGAGTACAAACCATCTGCAACAGTAAGCCAGTAGGAATCACTAGAAAATTGCTTTATTGACAGACCTCTTTAACAGCAGCTCAGACCTAGAAGAAAGTAATGTTTTTAAAATCTCTCTACACCTGATCAGAAAAAACCGCTTCTTTTGTAAAAGATGTCTTCTACCTCATAATCAGGAAAAAGTGACATAAGAGTTCAACAACATGATGATATCCAGATCATCAAATGAGACATGTAAGTAGCCAGGGCACATTTTTGGCAGAAATTAATTGGAAAATAACAGTAGTAAATGGTGCTTCTCTTTTCTTCCAAGAAAATGAAACATAATTCTCCTCAAAATTATATTTATGAAAAACTTGTCTCATTCAACACACTCAGCACTTTCTGAACTGCCTGCAGCCACACTATGTCATGGTAATTTCTCCCATATGCTTGTTTTGGAAAACTTAGTGAGTCTCCCCTCTATAATATTTTTATTTTTCTAATTCGTGTACAACTTTAGAATTTCTTTAAAATTGTGTTTTAACCTTGATGTCCTTGTATCATAAACATTGAACCTCTTTTTGCTCACAGAGCAAGGGTTGGACATCTGTAAAAAAGTCTAATTTTATAGTTTTGGCATATGGCTCACAGTGCTGAGCTAGCAAAGGCTGTCTGCTATCCTTTAGAGCCAGGTACAATTCCTATCAACATCCTTAAAATAACTGTCTCACTGGCTGTATGGGCTTGGGAATAGATCCTTCAGAAAGGAAGAGAAGGATCAGCATTATGTGATGTCAATTGTTAAGATCAAAATATCAGGCAACAGAGTTTCATAAGCAGGCAGAGGACTCTTTCTGTTACCAAATGGCCCTGGACATGTGGAAACTCAGTAATTTCCTGACCTTACTGATGACAGGGACTGACTTCACTGTGACAGGCAATCACATTTGTGATCACTTCTCACATCCTTCCGTATGTAAAGGCCAACTAAAAACAGATTTACATTACAAAATCATCAATAATAATAAATCATTACCAGCCCAACAAACAAATAAAAACAAACCCCCAACCAAAAACCCAAAAAAAGAGTGTGTCTCTTGCCTCTGGTTTTATGTGGCAGGGTAAATGCAGACACAATAGTAAAGAAAAGGAGTCTTTAGGTTCTTATGTGAAGGAGAGGCTGTCAGAAGCTCCATGGCATGTTTTCCTATCAGTTGGCATCTGTGCTCTTTGTGAGGTAGGTCAGATTAAATGACCTTCTGCAGTCCAAAGTTGCAGTAGTTTTTGCCTGAAAAGTTAGGTGATATTTTCAATTGGCTAAGAAAATAAACTAACCTACCTGATTCAGAAGGACTGCCTTTGTTAAGGAAAAAAGAGATGCTGGAGAGTTAAAATATACAATGTTACCCCAGGATATCACACAGTGGGTTGCACAGTAAAATTGCACTTGAAAATAAAACAAAATAAAGTAAAAGTAAAACAAAATATAATTAATAACAAAACAAAACCAAAACATTATTTGGGGCATTAATGTATAAATATATTACAAGTTTTTCTGTAACCTGGCATGCACAGTCTCCTGAGGGACCACCTAGTTCATTTCTACAATGTTAACAGTGGACAAAAGTGAATATGATAAACTAGAATAAAACACTGAACTCCTATGAGCTGAGCAAAGCTGTGTGGGTGATGGTTGCAGCAGGAGTCCCCAGGATGCCAGGAAAGCTGTAAAGTCAGGAGCTTGGAAGGCAACTGTCATTTCCCCGTGGTGTTTAAAACTACTGATTAATGGAGAGTGATGTTAGTGTTCTTCAGCTAACCTTTTTCAAGGGAAAATAAAGTCACTTTCAAACACTATTCTCTATTCAGCTCATTGTTTGTGAATTCTTCAGGCCTGGGGATCTCCATTAGCAATTCTGTTTATACACTTTGGTTTATTAAATATATACACCAAGGGAAATCATTTCCTTTTATTTGCAAACTAGACTCAAGGCACTGTAGAAGGATGTCTTGTTCTAAACTCAGTATGTAAAAATGAGGGGTTTTTTATTTTAAGAGCAAGAAAGTCCCATAATTTTCAGATGATGTGTTCATAACCTCCACTTCTGAGGTATCTTTTTTCAAAATACAATAAACTCAGTATCCCTTTGGAACCCATTATGGGAGGTGTTTCCATACAGCAAAAAGTTACCTTAAACATCCTAAATTTAATGAGGTCTTTGTACAAGCATCTGTATCACTGGAGTCACCATAGCCAATGTGTGCTAAATTACACTGAATAAGGATGGGGACACTGCTGTCAGTAGTCCTAGCAGATTTTAACACAGAATTTAGTTGTGTATGGCTGATGCATCCATTCTGTTTTCCTGCAATCTGTTCCCCATATTTGATTAACCTTTTTAGTTGGAAGTCTCTGCCCAAGTGAAACATTTAGTTCTATGGAATGAAAGTAATACAGATATGCAAAGTGTCAGGCAACAAGCAAGGTGTTCTGCCAAACTGTTCTGCAGTTTGAGCTGGCAAAATTTATTTGTTTGTAACTAGAATTTGACAGGAAAATGTGTAATTACTGAAGAAAATATGTTTCCCAGTGGCTAGAAAAATTATCCATACCATCAACATTTGGAAAATGTTGATGTAGTATTTCATCACAAATGCTGCTTAGACACTCAAATTTCCTCTTCCTTTGTGTTCATCAGACCTCTCAATCAGAGTACTTTTCTCATGAAACATTGTAAGTGGAGCTCTGATGAGGTATTTTGATCGCTCACCAAGGATGGAGCCCACTGTATAACTGAGGAAAAGCAGTGAGAAAGAGCCATGAAGTGCTATATCTTAAAGTATAGTTCTAGTTTTAAATGGCAATTTTTTGAAAAAAATATGTCTATTTCCTCTGGGAAATGGATTCTCTCTGTGTGGATGCCTGTGCCACACATATCAGATCTAGGGGCATTAAAAACCATCTTGTAGTGAGGATGCATGGGATTAAGTGTGCAGTCCCTCTTGAGAGATTTGCTGATAGGTGCCAGTACCATTTGCTTCACAAACCTAACAAATAAAAATAAAATCAAGCTACTAGTGTTCCTCAACATCTCTATTATTAGCTGCTAAAAGATACAGACATCCTTTTATTAAAAAGCATGACTGGGTGGGGTTATAAGAGTTATTTGAAGAGCACTTGGAATATGTGTTGCACTGAGCATGTACACCTGTACTGTATCTTTTAGTTTCTTAGGTTCTTTGTTATCACCTTGCAGATGTGTTTTCCTTCCACAGTAACCATCATTATTTCACAGTGTGGTGAACAAATCCCAAGTTCTTTAAAGTGCATCCTTGAACCTTCTCTGCTCCTCTTGCCACTTGTGTCTCTCTAATTGCCCTGTGTGCAAACCACCAGGATGTGCTGCTAAAAGGCAAATCTTGTCTCACTTCAGCACATGCAGAAAATCCAAGTTTAGCAGAACAGCAGTGATGTTTCAGCACAGCAGAGATGAGGATTTCTTTCTCATTTCCTAAAGGGAATCACTCAGTATGCAGGAATTTAGTGTCACTGCTCAGGAGCACCAGTATTTTTTTGGGAGACTATCACCCACTCAGTGCTTCTATAGGATGCTGCTACCCAGTGTATCTGTGTAATGAGTCCTTGCTACTTACCAATATAATAGGTACCTGAAGAGGTGTCTCAGCAAATATCCCCACCAAAAACTTTGACAAATGTTTCCAATTCCAAAATTTTGTATTGGACTAGGAATGGATTTAAGCTATAAAAACATTTAAATTACATTAATTCTACTGGGTTTTGAGTTCTGTACTCCAAGGACAGCAACTATGCCCATTTGTGAATTTTCTGACCATGTGGAATTTCATCAGAGAATGTGATCTCAAAAAATTATCTTTTTGTGGCATCAGTTTTCACAACCCTTCTTTTAGGACAGCTTGTTCTCCTCCACAATACATTGACAGGGGGCACCCCAAAACAGAATAATAGAATCATCTTGATTGGAAAAGCCCCTTAAAATCAGAGTCCAGCCAAAAAAACCCTTAAATCAGAGTCCAGCCATTAACCTGATACTACCAGGACCACCACTAAACCATGCACCTAAGCACCACCTTGAAACCTAGGGGCCAGGCACCTCCAAAATGTGGGGAGCATGTGGTCACTGCCTGTTTGCCTGATTTAGAGACTGGACTTGAGCATCCCTCTCTCATGGCCCAGTATCCAGCAGCACTTTGGCTGCACAGAGGGGATCTTTCAAATCCCCCACATCTGAGCTGCTGGGCCACAGAGAGGGAGGTGCTGTGGACATTTCTGAGGACATGAGAGGCAAATATCCTTATCTCTGGTCTGCAACAATTATATAATCTTACAGGCATTTTACTTTGTATAAACAATTAAAATAACCACTGGATCCGGACCTTTATTTCAGCTCTCCTAGACTGTCTTCACCTTCAGGCTCTTCGGGAGCATTGTGAAATATTTCTGGTTACTACTTCTTTTGGAGAAATAACCTCATCCCAATTCAGGACTGTTGGGGGGGAGGGTGCATGTTTGTTGTTTGTTTTGTTGGGGAATTTTGTTATTTCGGTTTCTTATGTTTTATGGAACAGTAATTTCCTGCTTGGGTCCTGTCAAATCTTACTGAGATGACTTCCAGAAGGATTAATCAAAGCCTGGCCTGAGAATTTAGCCTTTTGTCAGAAATAAATCACTATTTTGATATTTGAAAAAGAGAAAAATATTGCTGAGGAGAACTGTTCCCTTTTTTAATATCTATTTATGTCTGGGCAATTTTTTTTTTTATTACATAAATCATATGTAATGTTCTTCCTTGCATGCAAGCAATGAGAAAATATCCCCAGGCAAGTTGTTTTCCAAAATAATCAGCTCAGGCATTCCCCATCCGGAAAAATATTGTTATGGTACTGTGGCTTAAAACCAAGTGAGTGATGGAATATGACTGATGTGAGCCAGTGTACCAGAAAATGTTTTTGTTTCAAACATTATACCTGGTCTTGAATTCAGTCCCAGCTTTAGTATTTTAGTTACTCAAGGGCAGACATCAAACACCTGCTCTGTCCACTCTCCTTCACTGCCAACACCATTAATTTTCCAAATGAGTCAGCACATCTCTATTTATTCTTTAATTGATTTGCAATACTGAGTTCTAATTGAGACTGTAAAATTAAAGTTACAGATTTGATTGTCTGCTCAGAGTTCAGAACACTTCCTTGATCAGAGCTGAGTCTTACAAATTGTATAAACAAATGCAAAATAACAAAGAAAAATTCAAATTCACAGTTCTGCAAAATGAGCCAACTCATGTGCTTACTTCTTATTTGGGCTGTAACGCAGGCAAGTGCAAAATATTTCTGGAAGAATAAAACAAAGTCAAGCTGAAAATAAAACCTTTCCAATTTTATTTTTGAGGTGGCAAATCAGCCCCAAGAGTGCAGCAGATTAAATACAGCCACAGGACAACCCATTACTAATTTGCTTAAATCAAATTAGAATTGATTTCCAGATTCCATTTACAGAAATATGAGGATATAATTTGGTGGAAATGTTATGGAAATATGTATTCTGCAAGAAGCAAAGAGCATGGAGCATTAGCATTCCATGGCCCTTGTTCTGGTATAAAGAGTTGTTTCAAAGTCCCTCTCCCCCTTGGGGACAAAAGTAACTAAATGTACAGTTTTGTCTCCATTCAAGCCAATTGTATAATTGTAGAAGCAATTCAAATATTAAGAAAATAAGGTAAAAATAAAATTTACCATCCATTTTTTAAGGCAATATGTAACACCACCTGCTCTGGCACACCATTTTTGTCATGTCAGGGCCTGTATTAAGACTTGAAGGAATGAAGGCTCAGTTTTCTAAAATAATGTCGACTGAAAAACAAAAATTTCTTTTCGTGCTCTGTTCCAGGTTTGAATCTCCTCAGATAAGGACAAAGAATTTCTCCTTTTTAATGAAATTGTTTCGTTCTTCTTTTCCATGACTCATTCTAGTTCTAATTTTTTTCTGTGCTCCATGACTCAGACCATCCAGGCCTCCCAGTCTTCAATGCTATTTTTTCCTCTGTCCCTATGTATCCTTTCTTCTCTGTGAGACTTTTTGCACATATTTTTCCTGTTAACTACTTTCCACAGCATGAACAAGACTCAGCCGTGGGCCGCTAACGAGGACCTGTTGATGGTGAAAGAGATCTTCCTTCTGGCTTCGTATCATTTGTGAAGCACATTCAAAAGTACAGAGACAAGAATCACCCTGTAGAATTTTAGACAGAGCTGCAGCACTGTATTCAAAGGTAGCATGCATGAAGGGTCTCAGAATCATAGAATGGTTTGGGTTGAAAGAGACCTTAATATGGAATATTAATCCAAATATTTCCTGGTGGGACGTGCCTGGTCTCATCTGACCCTCGCTGCTGGACCAAAGGCAGCAGCTGTGGTGTTTCACCTCAGAGATACCTGTGGCTGGCTGGATGCTGCAGCTGGGCACTCGGAACAAGTCCAGGCAAAGTAGGAACTCAATTTACCTCTGGTGGAAAAGTTTCAGGCAACGGTGAAGAGAAAAGGAGAGGATTCTATCGTGGAGTTGTAATCCAGAGTTTTATTCCAGGATGACAGACCTCTGGATGTTGTAACAGCTCCCAGCAGAATCCAGACCGCATGGTCTCGTCTCCTTTTAAGCCCCGGGGACGGGGAGGGGAAGGGACAGGTGAGGGCCAACCAGGTGGGAGGAGGGGAAGGCTCAAGGGATAAAGACACTTGGACAGGCCAATGAGCCCAGACCTGAGGGGCATCTTTTGAACTTCTGCCAACCACACGATGACCCTGCTGGAATGTTAAGATTGATGGACAGCTCTTAGCAGGAGGGCAAAGGGGAAAGGAGAGGTTGGCACACCTGAGGGGTTGGGATAGGTGAAACAGGAAATGGCATCACACTGCAACACCTTAATGATCTGGTCTTTAAGGACTCTCAGTGGTGGGACATCTTCCACTAGACCACCATTGCTCAAAGCCCCATCCAGCCTAGCCTTGAACACTCCCACAGATGGGGCATCCACACCTTCTCTGGGCAACCAATGTCTCACCACCCCCACAGGTAAGAATTTCTTCCTAATATCTAATCTAATCCTACCCTCCTTAAGCTTAAGACCATTTCTCCTTGTCCTATGACTATATGTCCTTGCAAAAAGTCCCTTTCCAGACTTCTTGAAGGTCCCTTTCAGGTAATGGAAGGCTGCTCTAAGGTCTCCCTGAAGCCTTCTCTTCTCCAGGCTGAACAGCCCCAACTCCCTCTGCCTGTCCATATTGGAGAGGTGTTTCAATCCTTTGAACATCTTTGTGGCCCCTGTCTGGACTCGTTCCAACAGGTCTGCATCTTCCCTATGTTGTAGGCCCCAGAGCTGGATGCTGTGCTCCACATGAGGTCTCACAAGAGCAGAGAAGATGGACAGAATTGCCTCCTTGCCCACACTTCTTTTGATGCCTCCCAGCTGGCTTTCTATGCTGTGAGTGTGCATTGCTGAAATGTCAATTCAACACCCCCAAGTCCTTCTAGGCAGAGCTACATCCATTCTCCACACATTTGTGCTTGGGATTGCCCCAAACCAGGTACAGGACCTTGCACCTGGCCCTGTTGAACGTCCTGAGGTTCTCACAGACCCTCCTTTCAAGGTCCCTCTGGCTGCTGTCCTTCCCTCCAGCATGACAACCACACCACACAGCTTGCTGTTGTAGTCAGTCTTGCTGAAGGGGCACTCAGCCCCACTGTCCATGACACCACCAAGACACTCAACAGCACCAGTCTCAATACCCCCCGAGGATCCTAAAGGACATTTTCTTGTAACAAATATATTACGTGTACTTATATATCTGTGATACTTCTAGCTTCAAATTCAAAAGACAGTCCAATGGTTTCATTTTACAAAAACTGATAGTATTTTTAAAAATTGTACTACATTTTGTCAGTTGAGTCAACACAATTTTCTGATGCAGAATGCATGAGAGACAGTACTGTAAAGGCTACAAAAGAGCTCACTTCCAGCTACACCCAAGTGTGAGTTACCCTTACAGTATGTGAAGTGGGAGCATGGGGTTGTGCCTCGCGTGGTGGAGCAGGCACGCTCTGCAGCCCTTGGAGAGCCCACTCTGGAGCAGAAGGAAAGTTCATCAGCAGAAGGGAGTAGCATCAGAGAGGAACAGCCATGTCATGATAGACCACCAACCAGTGCTGCTCCTCACCTCACTGAAAGGGCTGAATGGGACCTGCAGGGACAGAGGGGGGAAAGGAGAGGGGTTTGGAGCGAAGGAGTGGAATCGACCTTGGGAAAGGTGAAACGATATTGATTTCATGTCGGTCTTTTTTATTATCTCACTGCTCAAATTAGTAATCAAATACTTATATTAACTGGCAATTAACTTTCCCCAAATCAGGTCTTTAACCTGTTATGCTAATTGGTCTTTGTCTTGCTTCTTGGTTTTTTTTACTGTTTTCTCCCCTCTTTACCATCTCCTCCCCAGTAAGTGGGGCAGAGTAAATGAGTGACTGCGTGGGGGTTTGGTTTCTACCCAGGGCCAACCCAGCACAGCAGTGTATTCAGGTCATGCAAAATTAAAGCATGTTGTTGAATGGCTGAGTGATAAAAATGAAAGATGAAATTTAGTGTTAGCAGTATTAATTAATGATCACAGAAAAGAGACCAAAAAAAAAGGCCCTAATGTTGGACTTGTTCACTCCTGCTGCTCAGTATTAAATCTGAAGGAATAACTAACAAACACAAAATTTTCATGGTATATTCTGGTTAGTTACAACTGACTCTATTGCAAAGAAAGTTGAGCCCTATCAACAACTTGACTCTCCCAAAGTGTGACCACATTTTAGAATACAAATACATTTAAAGGGTGGAAGTTCCAAAATTAAATTCAATTCAGGATTTCTACAGGCAAGTTAGTCCTAAACAAGGACAGCATTAGCCATATTTCTGATACAACTATGCCCTTTTACTAGTGTCCTACAAGGCCTGTTTTCTATCTGAGCCAGACTATGTGGTGAAATTGTGTCTCCTGAAATGCATCAGCAGTGATGTGGTTTTTATGATTCACAATGCAAAGCTTGGGCAGAGTAAAAACACAGCGCATAATGCAGAATATAGTGCTTCAGGGAGTGTGGCTGATAAGGGAGAAAAGGACACAAACTATAACTAAATCAGCAATGAACTAAAGAAAATTGCCTATGAATATTTTCTTAACCTAATTTGAATTTAAATTTTTTATTTTGTTTCTGTGAAAAACTTCATTTTGCTTCAGATTTGGCTACACCCAGCATACACTTTCTTATTAAAATACTGAATTAATTTAAATAAGTATTGCATTTATTACATTTTCAACTCATTATTAAATATTAGAAAGATTTTTCAGATAGAGAATTCATTTTTCCATTAATTGTTTACTGTCAATAAAGTATCACTAGAAAACTTCTGACTGTTTCTCATAATTTGGTGAGCTAATGAAGGCAGTTTATTATTCTGAGAATTTACAGACTAAATGACCCTGTCTTTTTCAAGGTAAACCATTATTATCTCCAGCTGTGTACATCTACCTCTATACTGAGAATTGTGCCTCCTTTCCCACCCTACATCCCTGTCTACTTGTGTTACTACCACCTTACCAGTTCCACACAAAATTATTTAGGTAAAGGATAGATGGAGAAAGCAGTCATCCAAACTGGGAGAGGGAAATATTCACTTGGAAGGAGAAAATAGAAAAGACCAGCATCTATGGAGTAGTTCATCAAATTAGATGTGTTAATTCATCTGACTGTGCTCCAAACCTCAAGAAGTGCTGTATGTTTTTTCAAAGATCAGACATAAAGTATTGAATCAGGCAGGTATATTTAGATGTTATGGTCCAGATTCCAGACTGCTAATTAGAGGCACTCAAAAATAAACCCCCAGAGCTGTACATTCACTCAGTTTCGAGATTGCTATTCCAAAACAAATTATAATTTGTTCCTTGCTGTATTTGCTATTGTAAGTGTCTCACTTTAGTGAGAAAGTTTTCAGTAGGGAAAAAAAAATCATCCAAATCCCACAAGAAAGGAATTTCAAGCAAAGAAATATTTCTCTGTGAGAGAAAAATGTATTGAGGTTAGGCTCAGTGAATTAATGTAGTATCAGAGTGACAGGTGTTTAGGAAATACTTAAAGACAGCAGAAGTAAATGACAGCTGTGAATGTAGCAGAGAGCAGACTCTGAGCCTGTTCACATTTTCCAGAATTAAAGGTGCAATTTATCTCCAAAGCACACCAGAAAGTGCCAAGGGGGAGGGTCACCATAGCCTAGTATTGTCACAATATGTCTGATTACACAGCTCCTCTCCTGGGAATGAGACCCGTGACTTTGAGCCCACCCAGGATTTGGTAACACCAGTAACTTCAGTGTTGAAAGGGGAACTGAGCCAGCCCTGTGCCAGCCTTCTATCATCATGCTCCTAAAAAAGGAAATTTATTCCCTGCACAGTTTGTGTGCCAGGGCAAGGGATGGCACAGGACATGGCCATGGACCATGGAGACCTTTCCTTGGACTCCAGGGAAGCTCCCACACTGAACACAAGAAGGCACATGTCCCACAGCAGGGACATAAAAGTAGGATCCAAGAAAGGTAGCAGAGATGAACCCTCCCTTTGGGAAATCTATATTTACTGGCAAATATATGCCCCTTCTCAACATGTATTTGACCATAACCAGGCAGATTTTGTGGTGAACCGAAATGTAGGGCATTATTCATTTATTACAAATGAGCACTCTCCAACTATTATAAAAACTCTTACATTGGTTTCCTAGTTGAATCCTTGGAAGCTCTGTCTTGCACAGGAACTGAGGAACAAGCAAAGAAGCTTCTTTACTTCTTTACTTTTTTATCCAATTCAAATATTTTGTTTAGAATGCATCTTTTTTTGTGAAGGGGAATGAAGGCTGTCAGGTGGGTTTTAAATGTGGTTACTAGAAACACAAATGTAAATGAAATTTTTAAGAAAATCTACCTTCCACCAATAATGAAGCCATCAAAAAGTGTAACACTGCACACGGAAATAGGTCTCATTATGCAAATATATTGCAGAGAATCTTAATAGATGTGAGCCCCTCTGTCTCAGTCTCTGTAATTATAATGTACTGTATATAATTAAAATTAATGTAATTAAAACAGTCTCAGCACCAAGTTCAATTATGTCACTCAAATGTTGCCTCTAGACACATCAGAATTGGCACATCAGTATTATGGAGAAGATAATCTTATATTCTTTTCGATTAACAAACAGCTGGGACCAAAAGAGGGTTAAAGGGTAAAAAAAGCAATATTAAAACTCTTTCCTTAAAACAAAACAAAACAAAAAAAGTGCTTTATCTCTTAAGAGAAACTTGCAACATCCCAAACATCTCTGTTTTAATGAATATATGCAATAACTAGCAAATTAGACTTCCGATAAGGCAAACCCCAACAGTTTAATCCTCTAATATAATTCTGTATCCCTAATAAAGGATAATAGCCCTGTGAATAGGAAAGCTAGCAAAACCTACACCTCTGTGATCCATTGGTGGATGAACCTCAGTGTCATCAGCTTTACACCACTGCCATTCTCAGATCTCCCCACATCTCATGTCTGTCTCACGCCTGGCTGGGCAAAAAGCCCACATAGCCCAGGAGTGTAGGGGCCCTGCCAGCCGCCTCCCCGTCTCCTGCAGCATCACCCAGCATAAACCACAGGTGGTAAGGACACACACAGGTACACTGACCATGGCAATGGCAATGCTAAATAGGTAAATAATATGCTTTTAATAATGCTTTTAATAAATAAAAATAAATAATAAAATAATAATGCTTTTAATAAAAATCTTGATGATATCTTCACATAATTCTTGTAGTAGTTACTCTATATCAGCCTTGATAATGTCGTCTCTGACACTGTGTAAAAAGTTTCTGGGATGGGAATGTGGTGCTAGAAGAATACCCAAGGTTTTCCAGAAATGATGCTGATCTTGAAGGTCCCAGTACAAGTCCTGAACCTGAAACTGTCTTTCAAACAAGATGAAAGTTACATACTAAACTCTCAGGAATCATGAAAGACTGTATCCTATTAGCTCCTTGATCTCTGTCAGTTTACACAGAGCCTATCCTTATGTTACAGTGATAACCTTTAAAATTTCTACTGTCCCTTACACATTCAAACCATTTTGCAGCTCTTTCCTTGGCAAGTAAGGGGCAATAATTTCGCTTTTTGTCCACCTTTGAGGCTTCTGTGCAATACCTTCTATCTACAAGAAAAATGAATTCATTCTGGAGTGTGAAATGGAACAATTTCACGGGAGAACTCATTGTTTCACAGGTATTTTGCCTCATGTTCTATATCTGAAAAGTACCTTAAATGTCTAATATAGCCTAGCAATAATAAAGGCTCTGGCTTTCAAAGAGCAGTAGAAATTGAACATATGGAGTGTCTAGTCTTCTCTTTCTTAAAAATACATATGCATTTCCATGTTTTGGGGTTTTACTGTTGTTGTGAGGTACTTTCTTTTCCTTAAGGAAGCAGGAAGCAGGGAGAAAAATAAAAGTAGGCCACTCTAGGCTACAGCATATTTATACAGCTAAGTTGGTTTTGAATGACTAAACCTAAAGAATTTCACCACATAAATTCCAGAAATGGAGTCAGGCAATGACTACATTAACAGTTATTTTTCAGAAAAGGATCAGTGAGGTACCAGATGGCACGGACTTATCTCTACAGAGTTGTGGGGTGGGAGCTGAGGAACCATCAAGCAGCATAACCTCAGTCCAGGAATGGCAGCCAAACCAGCTGAAAGATTCATGAAGAGGACAATGACAAAGAGGAATGCAGATGGGTTTGTCAGAGATAAAACATGTCAAATCAGTTTTCCCAATAACCTGGTAAGATTTCCCAGGAATGTATTTAAGTAGCCAGTCTCCTCTCTTTCCCAAGATTAGTAATATTTTGGCACTTTCTCCCTTGACATTCCTACAAACAGGCCAGGGAAGCCTGGGCTGGACAAAAACATTACAGAAAAACTATTATAGATTGCAAAACTCTGAAAATAGTTAGCCAGAGATTGAATGTCATCAGTTTGTGATCAAAACGGAAAAATATTTTGTAGTTTTGCAGGGTTCCTTCTTTGGCCTTAATTAATATATTTGTGTTAATTCTTACATATATTGAAGACCTGAAGGGTAAAAGAGAGATTATTCTCACCAATTCAGTACATGATATCACTCCAGAACACACCACTACTATGATAGAGAGCAGCATTAAAATTCAATAGCATCCTGATATATAGGGAAACAGGTTGAAAAAAGTAATACAGTCAAGCAGGAAGGGTACACACATAGAGACAAGAATAATAAATTGCATGACCCAGGATCAGGAATGATTGCCTAGACAGCAGTTCTACAGAAAAGATATGCACTTTATAATGGATTGCAAGGGAAGCGTGAGTCAACATTGTCACTCATTGCAAAAAGACAAGCATCTATACCTGAACAGGCCCACAAAGGTACAGCCTGTCAAACACCAAATTTGCTTGCTGTAAAGCACATGTTAGTGCATTTGTGAGCTGTACTTTTAGCCTCTATGAATTCCTATTAAAAAAAAGATAGTTTTTGCCTTTTGAATCACAGCACATAAAATAAAAGTAGTACAATACATGCAAAACATGTTTTCTGGCTCACGCAGCATTAATGTATTTATTCACAAAATATCATTTAAAAATACTAAGGATGATGTGTTGAAAATTGTAAAATATTCCCCTGTTGACTTCCATTGATGATTAAATTTACATAGGTGGATATTTTAAGAATTCATTTTCTTGATATGATTTATACAGAATTCATTGAGAGACCAGGAAATAAAATGAAAACAATAATTTTAATTGTCCCCTCCCAGCCTTGTTAGGAGTAATTTCTCAAAATATTATAGTACTTTAATTAGAAATTTTTAAAACATAGATTATTTCATAAGACTAATAGAAATTCCTGCTATTTTTCCCTGATAATGAGACATGTGAAAAAATGCATGTCATGCATTTTGTGCATCACTCTGCACAGAGATTCTTTGACAAGCATGTGAAATTCTTATTTCATTTTTTTGTATTCTTTGTCTTATGAAAAAAAAAAAAAGAGGTGAAATAAATACCTCCTGGTTGGGAATAACATAGTGTCTTTATTGTTATTTACTGGAAAATATGTCCATTAAAGGCAGAATACTTTAAGTTCTTGACAGTAGTTACTCAGCTCACTATTTCAAATGCTAAATCCAATCCCCACTACAGTACACGTGGTTTATGAACATTCTGATTGTCAGTGCAGCAAAACACTTTCAGTAATAGAGGCTGAAAATTTTTGATAGTAAGTAAAATATATTTCTTCTACAACCCTGATCATTCACCATCATAATCTACACATATGAATTCTGTGAACTGCATAGAACAGAAGGCCGGGGTGTGAAGCTTGAGAAACGTCAGACCATTATCATTATGCTTAATGTATTTATTCATATTTTTCACTGAGTGGAGAATGAGGTGATTTGAGAACTGGCTGGATGGCAGATCCCAGAGGATTGTACTCAGTGGCACAGGGTCTTGTTGGAAGCCTGTCACTATTGGAGCCCCCTGAGGTTCCTTACTGGGCATTGTTTAACTTCTGCATCAATGACTTGGGTGAAGGGGCAGAGGCCTCCTCAGTGGGTTCACTGAGGGCCCAAAGCTGGGAGGAGCAGCCAATACCCCAGAGTGCTGTGCAGCCCTTCAGAAGGGCTGGAGAGATGGGCAGAGAAAAACCTTCTGAAATGTAACAAGGGCAAGTGCAGGGTCCTTATTCCTCTACCTGGGCAGGAATAACTCCAGGCTCCAGCACAGGCTGGGGGCCAACCTGCTGGGGAGCAGCTCTGTGGAGAAGGACCTGGGGGTCCTGGTGGACAATCAGCTGTCCATTAACCTTGTGGCCAAGAAGGCCAATGGTGTCCTGGAGCTCATTAGGAAGAGCATTGCCAGCAGGTGGAGGGAGGTGATCCTGTCCTCCTACTCAGCCATGGTGAGGACACATCTGGAGCAGGTCCAGAAGAAGGGCAACAGTGATTAAGGTACTGGAGAATCTCTATTACAAGGGAAGACTGAGGGAGCTGGGGCTGTTCAGACTCAAAAAAATAACCAAGTGAGAGGGCATCTCAACAATATCTGTAAGTATTTGAAGGTTCAGTGTCAAGAAGATGGAGCTAGGCTCTTGTCAGTAGTGCCAAGCAATAGCACAAGAGGCAATGAGCAGAAACTGATGCACAAGAAATTCCACCTGAATGGAATTTACTGTATGGGTGATCACACACTGGAACAGATTGCCCACAGGCTGTGGAGTCTCCCTCACTGGAGATATTCAAGAACCATCTGGACACAATCCTATGCCTTGTGGTCTGGGATGACCCTTCTTGAGCAGGGAAGTTGGAGCAGATGACCCATTATGGTCCCTTCCATTCTGTGGTTTAATTTATGTGGTAGACGAAATACTTAGGAGCAATAAATCACACTGTAAGTTGTAATTTTTGAAACTTTATGAATATAAGGAACTGAGGTGGAAAAACGTCTCCCAGAATATGAACAAATCTTCTGGCAGAATGCAGTCACTAAAGTAATACTCGGAAATTCTGCTTATCTATGAAGTGCACCTATTACAATAGAGCAACAATGACTCAAAAATGTGCATTAGTTCACTATGTGACTTTTCTTTAGATCAAATTATGCTTGTGCTTGTTGAGGATGAAAGATGCAGAAATAAAGCACAAAGAAAATCCCCTCTTTGCCCAGAGGCTTACATTCCCAGAGTTACCATAAAAGAAAAATCAACAACATTAGCCAACTTTTTTTATTGAATAGAAAGAAAGATGATGTCTGCTTCCATAGCATACTGACCTTATGATCCCAGACCAATGCAGAACAAGTCACAAGGTCTCATGGAGTGCTTTTACTACTGGAGTAAAACTCATGCATCAAAGTGGTCAGGGACATAAAAAGACATGTAAAAACATAACATAAAGAGTTAAGCAAAGATACTCCAGGTGTGTTAACACCTTCACGTGAATGGGTCCAGAAAAGAAAAGCAGCTCTGAGCCCTCATGGCAAAACCTTTTATCTCACCACCTATGCTGGAACCTCCTGAAGCCACAACAGTGTGAGTCAAATCTCCTGCCCAAGGGATGATGAAAACACCTGCTGTAAGAAGCCATGTGGGAAAGAGACCTCAAATGGAACTTGGCAAACAGCCTGACCCTGACATCTCAAGCTACCAGCTCACAAATCGGGAGCTACAAGAGCACACTGGTAACAGCACACATGGCAGACATATGTGTTGATACCAAGGGAGAGCAAAGTGCAGCTTCCTCCAACAAGAGGAAAGGGAGACATCTTACTTAGGAATTAGGTCTTCCTTTTCTTCTAGCAAGAAAGAATAAGCTGCTCATTTCTGAGAGTAGGCACAGACCAGAGAGGCTTCATTAGCTCAGGGCATTCTCAGCCTCTGGGCATGTATTGTCAGGAAGAGGAAGAAACAGAGAAGCTTCCTCCTCTTCTTTTTATGTAGGCAATGGTGATACAAGGCTACAGAGGTACCTCTACTCAGGCTCAGCTCCTGAAGCTGCATGCTTGTATGATGTGCATGTTTTGATACTCTAAGGAGAATTACAACTACTTCATACACCATATATGCAAAGTGTGAGTCACTCATCTCCACATCTCTCCAACATGCCAGATGCATTTCTCAGCAGATAAAAGAGCAGAGGAACTTTGCTGCAGGCATCAAGCAGAAAGCTATATCATATTCCCCTCTGTTCCTTCCAAGTATCTGTTGCAGTTTTAAAAGGTCCTTGATTCAGTTTCCCCAAGCAGAAAAAAATGATCATTAAATAGTCATGAGCAATTTGCTAAAAAAAACCTGAAAGGCTTGGTGATCACACCCAAGAAATTGTAGAGAGTCCAAGCAAAACAAAACAGATCCAGTCCAATCACTAGTTATCAAATACATAACTCTTTCATAAACTAAATATGATCCACCCTAAAACAAATTTGACTTTCAGCCCTACAAGCAGTACTGGAAGGTTGCTCTGAAATATCACTTTGTATGGTTTCATGAGTCCATATCTGTAAGTCAATATGCAGCTGCATATACAAAAGCCCTAAGGAGATATCTAAAGGGCTTCCCTTTTTGCAGCTGCCTTTCCAAGGACATAATTTCACAGAGCCAGAAAATGTGCATGTTAGTTAGCAAAGGCTACCTTTCAATACTGCTTTCCAATTCACTAACTTCCTTTCCCTAGTGTCTAGATAATTACCTTCTAGCTGTATCCCTGGAGTGGTGCCTAAGGCATAAATGAGGACAGAGACAACAGAAAAAATCACTGAGGTTAATTCCCCTTGGTGTCCTGAGAACAGAGACCACATACCAGCTTAATTCAGATGGCTAGAGGAGAAAAAAGAGAATACAAAGATTGAATTGTTATTCTTTCTGGTGATTGAATGGTAGAGGAGTAATTTATCAATATACGTTTTATGCAAAAAATTTTTAAGAAAGAAAACCACGAAATAACCCCATAAGTAAATTTCATATTTTTTTTATCTCTAAGCCCCTGAATATTTTTAAATATTTTTAGCAATATAACCTCAGCACAAAATATGATGCCCTCACCAAAGTATAATATGTAACAATTTTCCCACAAAGTACATTTTTTCAGAGACAAAGGGGATAAAAAACTTCATGTCAGGTTATTATTTTGTTGCTGTTATAAGAATGATTTGCTATGATACATTCTGCCTTGAGTCACCAGCACATCAGTGGAGTCAATTCATTCCCCAGCCTTACATTTGCCAAGAAATTCATGCTCAGATCCCTTTAATCCCAGTAAAAGGACTTCACTGACAAAATTATGGCTGCTTCCTGTCTGAATGAAGCCCTAGCACAAGGATTATACTGTACTGCACTAGGGATGGACTAGGAAGATCTTGTATGAAATTTCTGTCCTGCAGAAATAATTGATACGTTTGCTACTGACTGCACTGCAACATAATTTTACTAAAAGCATCTTCATGCTATTTCTACTCTTTGCCTAATTAAGATATTCAGAAAAATAATAGTGATCTTGTGACAAACCAGGTAATTTACTAAGGACTTTGGCATCAGGGGACCTGAAGATCATTTAACTTTTCTGAAGAGGTAGACTGTGCTACACTAGATTCTTTATCAGAGGTAATTATTAATAATTGAGATGTAACTTCAACAATTTCCACTAAACTCATTTAGTCACATGGGTTAGGTTTCTTCCCACTAATCTGCCACTACATAAGATGCCTCTTAATGGCTATTATATAACCTCTCTGGAACAATTCCCTCAATATTTGTGTTTATAAATTGTCCTCCAGATGACAGCAAAGGTCAACTCCCTATCATCTCATTAAAGGTGAGTTTAATTTAGCCTCTTTCCCCTACACAGCTAAGAAAGCCCTGATAAATCAGCTCTATAGCAAGAATAAACACACTGCTTCACTTAATTAAAAATTAAATTCCTCTTCAGGGATCATTACAGTAGTGAGCTGCTACATGCCTTTGTTAAATAGGTGTTTCTTTGAGGACACAACCAGAGTTATGCTACTGGGAACTCTGTATCACTATGAGCAGGAATTTGTTCAGACATTCAGTTAGAGCAGTACGCATGTTCATCTTTTAAAAAGAGGTGGGTATAGGAAAGCTAAGGGTTCTTTGAAAATCAGGAGAATTGCACAACTAAGTTTCATTCATCTTTGCACCTATTACATTAATGAATCATGTAATTTTAGTATCTGGAAGAAAAAGAAAAAATATTGCTTTGTATACTGGCCAATAAAACCTTTTAATAAAAGATAACTCAGAGGAGATGGGCAACAGGGCTGTGCCTGTGAAGGTCAGGGAGTAACCCTGTGACTGCCCACAGCTGCTGCAAAGAAGCTGACTTTATCACAACACAAAGGGGACTGGAAGGCAGCCTTTGTTTTAGAGAAACAGCTACCAAGAGCTGAGTTGGTCAGCTGGTGTAAGGGTTTCTCCCTGAGTTATTAAAAGAGTGCAAATTTCTCCCTTTCTCAGCCAGACCACCATGCAGACTGGGGAGTGAATAGGGGAACAACACTTATTCAAGACAGAGTATAAATCCAGACAAATAGCAAAAGTATTCTGAAGAGAGAAATAGGCTCGAGCTGGCTTCCATCCATATATTCCTTTCTGGTAACTGGGGATGCCCAGTACATGTATATTTTGCTAGGTGTGACTTAGATTTGTATTGTGTTTTCAGTCTATTTTGTATCACTTCGCTAATTCAGAAATCTCATGTAATTCACCTATTTTCAAATAAGTAAATTTGATATTATACATTACACTGTCTACATATGGAATACCTAAAAAAACTGGTTGGAGAGTACTGGACTGTGGCAACAATAAACACTTTCTTAAGGAAATGCTTTCAGTCCTCTAAAGCCTCAAACAGAAATAGTCAAACTAATCAGAAATGCAGAAGCAATAACATTGTCTAAGAAAACATTTGTGGAAAAAGTAATAAAAATACTTTCTTCTCAGTTTTCCCATACAATCAAGAGCAAGCAGAGTAACTAAGACAAAACAATTTAGCTGTAGCTAACATGCTGAATGTTGATATGCAATTTGGTAGGAACTTGCTCCTGGTCTGTTTGCAAGCCCCATCTACTTTTGGCACACAGGCCATGTGAATTCAGGACTCTGATCTGCCCACATTCCCAGAAAACCAATGCCCAGCTAAAGACCACTGTAACTTCTACATAAAAGTAGTAGTGTACTGCTGAATGCAGGTTTATCTGTTCTGCCTTCCTACTCATTGGCATTAAAACTTCACACAACACAAGAGAAGAGAGTGTCAGGAAGTCATCCTTGATCTTTCACTGACCTTCACATCTGTACTTTTCAGGACAAAAGAAAACAACTCGTCACTCATATTCTCTTCCATTTCAGTGAGTTGACAGCCACAGCAGTCAGCAAAATTGCACTGGTGGTATGTAGTATGGTAGGTCTACACTAAATGCAGTTTTCTGCTAAAAAAGAGGGTCAACATTTCCTCTAGAGAGGGCTCCAGGAGCATTACAGTTTGTTTTTTTAGCCTTTTAGAACCACAGATTAGAATAGCTCTGTCTGAGGTCTTGCACTCTGGGTCTAAAAGCAGACATTCAAGTCGGAGCAGACATTTTATATGGGGCATTTAGGATTCACCTTTGCTTAGTAATATATTCCCATGATCCATATATGCAAAAGTGATCTTCTTTGTGACATAATTGTTAACATGGGGACTCTTATTTATTTTCTCAGCTACAATGCATGTAAAGCAAATAGACCATAGCAATACCATTACACACACTCCTGCACTCACTTTAGAGACAATCAATATCCATTATCAAATTCTCAGCAGGAGAGAAAAGCTGTGAAATTGCCCATAAAATAAATTTACAAAGTCATCCCAATATCTTCTATGTTCTGTTTGAAAAATGATACATAAATAATTGTTTCAAAGGTACTTTCACTTCATTATCATACCAGAGCTTATTCATGGCAGCAGTGATGATGACTACACCATCCTCTGTTTCACAGAAATGAGGAAAATAAGTTGGATTTTTGTTTCAGTGAAGGGCCTTGTTTTGTAATTGGTTCTGTCTTTTGGATCAGGGTCACTCTTTTTTACTTGCTTCTCAAGCTCTGACATAGACCATAACAGTATATTTTATTAAAATAAAGGTCATGTTTGCTATGTCACCCAAATACTAGAAGTCTTGATCTACTTTAAAAGACCAGGAAAAGAGTTTCAACCCTGGAGGAACTCTTTTTTTGGTAGCTTTACATTTTCTTTTAGGAAGGTAGCCCATAGGGGGTTTTTAGCATTCATGTGGATCTTGTGTCTTTCTCTTGTGGAAGACCCACGAAGTAGAATGATGGTTTTCTCACAACCTTCTAAACATCCCAGGCTCTTGTGTGAGTTTTTCTTCTCTTTCTCCTTGAGTAAAAGAGACAAAAAAATGTACCTTTCTATTTTGTGATTCAAGTGATGATAACTAGGCTTCCGGGAGACTGGTGGATCAACATGCAGGTGATGCTACATATGTGCTGAATCAACTTTGGAGGCACAGGAGGGAAGGAAAAGGAAATTTGTACTTTTGATATATATATTTTAAATTCCATGAGTGTCTAGTGGTACTTGGCATGGTTTCCTGACCCATTTGGCATTTGCTGTTAGTCACATCCAGGTGACAGGACAGAGCTCAGCATTAGTTCTTGGTCAGATTTATCCTATGGTCAAAAAAATCAGTAGATCTGATTCCTGGCAGCTGAAGTGCATTCCAGCCTAAGAGCCAGCACAATATATTTCAGACAACAAAAGTAACACTGCTGTAAGCAGGTTCATATACTATTTTCTGCTTCTCAAAGTGGAGGATTGGGCTCTCCATATATTTTGCCAGTAGTCACCACTTATTTTAGTGGAAACATGTTTCAAGACTTCAATGCATTGCAGCCTTTCCTATCTGTTACTTTCTAAGGTGATTATGTGTATCACACCTAGGCATCATTTAATACTGTGTACTCTGTGCTTGTCCACAGCAAATACAAAGGCACCTGTTATCTTATGATGAGCTACCAACTTAAAAGTGTCGTGTTTGTACTTTTGAACATTTTATATATTTATTCTGCTTGATTCTTTAAATGTCTCATCCTTAATCCTTTATCTTTAATTTAGACAACTAATTGCTTTAGACAAATTATTTTATTCCCTTTCATATTTCCCTATATGCTAAATACTGATAAGTACCCAACATTTATCAATGATAGCCAGCTTTACATTAATTATATTTCAAGGCACAAAAAATCATTTTGCAGTAGCACTGTTTAGCAATGCACACATGAACTACATACTGAATATCAACCAAATACAAAGAATTTAACTGAAACCAAGTGAAATATTGAATCCTGAACAGAGATGAAAATAATATATTCAAATTAATTCAGGAAATTTTGAATACCATCATTTTTCGCTGCATCTTCTGCTCTGAACAATCACTCTCTTTGAACTGCAGCAACTGGGATTAAAGATTAGAATGTATGGAGCCTACCTGTACCTTTTTGAATAGCCACAATTATCTTATGATTTGTAATGCTCTGCTTATGCTCTTGAATGCTAACACCAGGCACTGGTTTCATTACAAAAATCACAAATTTACTAATGCCTTTTAGAGCATTATTTCAGCTGTTTTTATGTGCTGAATTAAACGAACTACACATGCAGCATAAAATTAGGGATAAAATATGCTCTAATATAACTATAATTAGAATAGAAATTAAAGGAAATTAGCTAGTATAGCACCAAAAAACTAGAAAAAAATAATGCCCCAGATATATTTTGAACCTAAGTTCAAACAAGCGATTTGAAAGCAAGTCAAACAGTCTGAGCTAGATGCTAATAGATAACCACCTGTGTCCTCTCAGTGCTCTGGAAAACCTCATTAGCAATGCAAGGCCATGGATCTTGGCTCCTTTTCCACTTAAGTAAATTTAGCACAATGAAGAACCACGATGGAGTGGGTATTTCATGCTAATGAACTCTCTGCACCACATGGTACTCTCTTCCTATTTGAAAAAAATGACCATTTGCAAGGAAAGCCAATCTTTTACATAAAATATTAGTCAATCAGTAGTAAGAGCAATTCCCTGTGCTGATCCAAGAATAACGAATCGGCTAGGATTGTTTTCTAAGTCAGATATGTCTCTTAAATAGAACTCTCTGTGGATGTAGTCCTTTGTTTAAGAACAACAGAAACTGGATCAAAAGTTTTTTATTTTAACTCTATCACACTCAGCGAGGTTGCTGCAAAACAAGATTAAAAGCATATTTGGGAAATGATTTCACAGACCTCTAGTGGACTGAAACTGAGCTACTCAGACTGGTGTTGCTTAACACAGCAACAAATTCCCATTGTTTATCTCTAGTGCTTTCTCACAAAAACTGATTATTTCTGACAAGTTTTATTTTTCAGCAGCTCCAGTGGTGTTTTCTGCTTTTCATGTATAAAGATTTCTGGTATAAATACCAGCCAGTGCATATCCCAGAATTACAGAATCTTACTGTAAGGTAACTTTTAAAAGACAGTGTTTTCATGTATTTGCAGAGCAGAAAATCAGATTTCAGAAGAGTTCACAAAGGTAACTACTGGAGCTGCATAGATTCTATTCAAACAGGGCTGTTTCCACTGTTTCATCTTCCAGTTCCAGCTTCTGAGTTAAATAAATCTCTAAAGTTCTCGGGGATCTGGACCAAGAGGAAGATCTCAGATTTCAAGTCTGATGGCAGCATTAGACTGGAACACACACCATTCTGAGCACCAAATGGCATTCAGAATTGTCAATCCCAGACCAGTAGCAGAATAAGTTCAGGGTATTACAGGCATAGATCTGTAACTATTTGTGGATCTGTAACTATTTAGGCTCCTTGAAACAAAACCTGGAGAGATTAAGCTGATGATGTCACTGGTCTAGAAATTACACCTGTCTTTTCTTTGAAGTGGTCCTGATCTGTATTAAAGTCTTTCCAGGCAAGACAAGTCTTTATACCATCCCCTCAACAATTGTTTTTAAAAATCTTTAATTTTAATTTAATTTAATTAATCCGGTTCACTAAATGAGTCTCACATCATACATCTTGAAGAGGAGACAGAATTATCAGTAAATGCAAAGGGAAAGAGTCAAAGTAATGGTTGAACAGCTCACAGTAGCCTCTCAGACTTTGACTTCAGCATTTCTTTAAGATTCAATAAGAATACAAAAACCCCCAAACCTCCCAACATTTTTGTAAAACACAGAAAATGGAAAGAAAGACAGTGTAAGAGAAACTTTAGCAGATAATAACTGTTATTGTGTATTCTTTGCATGAATGCTTTCTCCAAAATTAAGCATCTGCTGTCATGAGATGAGCACTGATGGCATTAAAGGCCTTATGAATATATATATATATATATATATATATATATATATATACATGCATCACTTTCTCAGAGTTGCTGCTAATTTAAAACAAGCGGTCTCAGACATAGGGCCATATCTTAGCAAACCAAAAGCAATCTTCAAAAAGCTAAAACCCAGTTCAATTTCATTATGGCTGAGAGGAATGTAAATTACAGCTTGAATGGTTTAAACTAATGCTCTCAATATGTCAAAGGCTGAGAACTGTTCACCTAAGAAGAACATTGACATCAAAGGCAGAAGGGAAGGAGTGAAATCAAAGACATCTACAATTTATACATCTGCTCATTATCTTGTAAACGGAAAAATTTATTAATATCCATAGCAATTGGTGGGTTTTCATACACTACTGGAAAAGTGAGTATCAATGAGTGTATTAGAGAGAGACAGCGTATTACAGATAGAACCAAGTAACATTTATCATGGCAACAAGTATATAAAACTACTGAAGAAAGAAGTGAACAGATACATCACTTCTCTGCAAATACAATTGCTATTTAGGAACAGTACTAACCACAGGAGATGCCATTTCTGGATACTTATGTTGCCACAGTGCCATATTGGAACGAGCACAAAAATGCACTACTGAGAAAGCATAGCTTTTTAATAAGGGAATACACAGAAATAATTAGGGTTTAGGAGAGGTAGGTGAATGCCTCATGAGACTTTCAGTATTGCACTTCAATGGCAATTAGGCACTGAGCCTTCTATTGCAACCTTTCTAGGTACTAAAATAGTGCAGTTCTGATGCAAAGTCCTTGCACTCCACACACAGAGTTTAAAGCAAAGGAATTACTTTGTTGAGAGAGATCTGGAAGCATTAACCTTGTATTGCATTATTCCACACAGTTTTGCAGGAGCTAGGTCTCCACAGAGATCTGAGAGGTTTCTGCTGACCAGTGAGTGCTGCCTCCTGATCAGTGCTGTGACTGAAAGCACATGATGCTTGGCTCATTTCTCTCAGTACACAGGTATTTTTGTTACTCTAAGGTAGGTTCTACTCTAAGAAGTCACCTGGAACTGAAAGCATCTCTGACCATGCCTGGCTATGCTGCACTAGGCAGGTACATAAAAGGTGAAGGACACAAAGACCAAAAGCAGGAAATATTCAGATTTATAGAGGGTTAGCAGTGCAATCAGCTTTAAGACACATCTGACCACCATCAAGATGCATGCAAAATTATATTCTCTGAGAAAGCTTTTCTGCTATTAGCAGCATGAGTAAGACATAGCAAGGAAGAAAAGTGGAGAGTGGTACACCTGAGCCTTGTGTCTCTACTGAGAAAAGAAGAGATGATTCTACCTAACTGCATTAGGACCTCTACAGAGCACATCTAAATGACTTAGAGAACACTTAGGCATTATAGTAATAACCACTACAGGAAACTCTAATGCACATGTATAAAACATTAAATAGCTTATTTTTTTTCTAATACATGCTTTTACCCTGCTACCTTGTTCCAACCTTTACATCATATTTAGGGCAAACAGCAAACTCTTTCAAGAAAAATGTTATCCAGGAAGCTGCATAACCATTTCTTCTGCTTTTCTCTTATCTCATTAACTCAATTATATCCATTTCTTCAGTGAGTGTTACTATAGCTACTCCTCACAGACATCACTATCATGGTACTACTGGAAATTTCCATTTACAATAAATATGTTAAAAAACCCCAACTTCTTTGTTCTGGGGATCAGAACAATTTATCCCTAATATTTCAGCACTAAAATAAAATAAAGAGTAGTCCCAAACTTAGTTTTCTAAACCATTTTTTAATTACTCCGTTATGTTGTTTGTCTAATTTATGACTTCTGAATGCTTGGAATTCAAAATTGTGGAAGAAAATGGGGTGGGAGCTAGTAAGTTACACCAATCCTTGTAGAGAGGTTACTGATGCCAATGTAGAGCTCTGAACTAAGATAGCAGGCAGTGAAAGTCTAGATTTTGTACAACAAAATGATAGGATTTAAGGAACCTTTGACCTCAGCACCTCACAGATGATGGTGTTAGAGGGGAGAGCACCTCAACTCCATACTGTGGCTGTAGCCCTGTCCTGGTCTCAGAAAGAGAGAAAGCTGTCTGTTTACACTACCTCTTGAAAGTTGCTGTGTGAGTCTCTATAAGAGCTTATGTATATGCCAAAACACCTAATTTGAGATTAGCAAACAGATGACAGAAAATATTTAGTCTATTATTAATTACTGAGAAAAGAAGTATTTGTGAGTTGGTTGATAGAGCTGGCAATCTCCTTAAACACAGAAAGGAGGGAGATACTGAATCTTTCAAGGATCTCACAACATTTAATAGAGTTTAAAGAGAAATGTTGAGAGCTAAAAAGTACCAGTTATCAAGAAAGGATTTGTCATCTGGCTCAATAAGAAAAAAGGCAAAGAAAAGAGCAGTTTTTAAGTATTCTAGAGCCTATGATTGAAAGTTGTTTCTTTGGAGCAAAGCTGAGATAGATAAGGTAGCTGCAAATTTCCCAACAAGGACTGTGTGAAGCAAGAGAGCCCGAGAAACCTGGAGCTCAACTCCCTTAATCTGCTAACACAACAGGTACTCAGAAAAAATCCTGCAGGGACATTATTCCCTCTAATTCTCCACCAGTATACAAACTCATGATACCCAAGGACCAAACAGGTGCTAATTTATTCCACTTACCCTCTAGCTTGTTCTTCAGTATGTCACAAACTCCATTAAAGCATAACAGGTTGTATTTAGCAAGTACACTGTTTACTCTGAAAGGAACATAACTCTAGGGCAGGGGAGCTGAAACTTGCTGTGTACTTTAATTAGTTGTCTCTTCTGTCCAAAGTTGCTTTTGGCTCTGCATCCACATGTGCACATAACAACAGGTATTGCCTACTGCTGGTTTAAGTATTATCTGCTTGCTCTTCCCAGTTTTAAGAAAAATCAGGCTAGAAAACCATCATTGTTTCAGGAAGACAAGACAAGAAAGAAGAGGTACCATAGCTGAACTCCAGCCCCCCGCAAAAAAAAAAAAGGAAGAAAAACCAAAAGGAAGAAAAACCAACCCAGCAAAACCACAAAATTAAACTGTCTCTTAAATAAAAACATTATAGCAACTCACTCTTCATATATTTATATATTTGTTATAAACAAGTGTAAGGCTATTTCCCAGAACTAACATCACAACTTTTACTTGCTCCATTGTTTCTTTATAGCTCCTTAAGAAATACTGAATACATATGATTTAGAGGTTTTACTGCTTTTATATTTTCCAGAATGGAACCACAACCAAGGCCCACAATGCACTTTACAGAACAAATATAAGTGGTGAGGTTCTCAAATCCTTAATCCAAAAACTGTTACTTTCTATCTTTCAAACTGGAGAAGGGATCTAGTCTTTATTCAGTGGGTAAAATACCTGAGTAAACTAGAATTACAGATGTATGTATATACATAATACAAAAATACAAAATTTACTTACACATACTTTTCTCTATGTAAAGCAAGAAAAACTTACGTTAGGTCATAGCTATTGAGTGACTGTCAAAACAATATCTTAGACATAAAATAGTACCTGCTTTCCCTGACCTTCACAGTTTAGCTTGCTGTACACTTCTTTCCACAGGCTGAGTTCGCAGACTGAGTTCATAGACTGTTTACTTTCTCCACAATTAAGGAACCCAAAGTTTGCAGAATATGCAAAATTCAGAATTATTCTGTTTATCTTATATCTTACTTAACTGTAAAGCAAAATAAAATGGAAAGACATTTTCAGAAACACAGACACCTTGAAAGCCCCACTATAAACCCCCTAGCTCAGACTGCTCTGAGCAACTGAAAACAAGCAACAAAAACCAGCAGAAGCCCTGGACACCAGGGTCACCATAACAGCTCTGCTGGCCAAGAGTAATAACCCATGAAGCCAGCAGTTGCAAAAAGGTGAAAGAAAGATGGATATATCCTAACTTAGCCAAGTGAAACTGTCAGGCAAATTAAAAACTCTTTGAACTCCAGATAAGAAGCTAGCCAGAAAACTGTCAAGTCCCCATTGAGAGAGGAAGAAGGAAAAGACATGTAAACAAAGAGCAGTATTGAATAATGGAAGAGAAATTATAAGTCCCTTCCTTAATGTGTTCTCTCAGAAAAATAAAGAGATCGTTCTTTTCAAGACCTAACTCCATGCTCAAATGGAGAAGACACACCAGCAGGATCTGGGGAAAAAGTGATCTGCAGACAATTCTCTGGATTTGAAGCAAGAGCTTTCAGCAAGTCCTGCACAGTGTTGGCAGTACTGAATAACATGTACTACAGCTTTTGTAGGACCAGCTGCATTCATTTGTGTCTAAAAGTGGCATTTTTGTAGCAGATATTAATTTTTACCCTTAATGAAAACTAGAGTCTTTCCAGAGAGGCAGTAACTCTGTGTGCTAGAAATCACAGGGCTGGCATCCAGGATGTTGTTAGGGACATTCTGAAAGCTTTTTCCTATTTTAATACTCATTACTTTGTCCTTATACTGGCTAATTGGTTGTAGAATCACTGCTGTCAGAAATAGATTCCAGGGGAAGATGGGGTGAATTCCTGATGATCACTCACTCTCTGTTAATCAGATCCATTTATTTTTTTCTTATCTGAAGCGCTTAAAAAAGAGGAAGAATACAGAATCATAAAGTCTGACTGCTACCCTGAAAGCATTATTTCAGGTGTTCCCCCCACAAATTTACTCAGGACAGACATGCTGATAGGGTATCAGGATTTGAGTCACAGAAAAGTGTCCCATCTGCAACACAAGACTTCAGAGAAATTCATAGATGTAGGGTGGTAGATACTCAAAGATTCTGTAAAGAGACTTCAGTGTTGTTCCATTTATAATTGACTTGGACTTCCACATCAGATTTTTATTGCTGATTATTAGCAATAGCATGAGTTTAAAACTTGACGTAATGAAGAGGACTGATACAAAGTGACCATCCATGTCATGACTCCAAAGTATGTTTTTTAATATTTGCATTTAAGGATATTTGCTCACATCTAGATATACTTTGAAAAGAAAGGATAATCTCATAGGAGTGCCAGCAATCACTAAGAAAGCTCATAATTTAAGTTTTTGTAGAGAGCATAATTCGTGTTATATTATCTTTACCTTCACAGTCCATTTCAAGTCAAAAAGGTGTACCTGCACATATTCTGCACCATTTCTTGGGTCACTACTGATACTTGGGTATTTCCTGTGTCACTACTGATACTCACATCCCGAAGGAAAAAGCTTTTTCTCCTCTAATTCTTCTTTGCTGCAACCTGGAAGTGTCACTATGCTTCTGATGTTTCTGTGGTGCTTTGAGGTTTCCTTTCCCTTCAAAGTTTTCATACAGTCGATTAGGGCAGATGGGAACTTCTGCCACTGCAAATATTCTGATTCACTTCACAGGGACATGAAAAAAGCTGAAATGGCTTTTGCAGTCCCAGCCTTGCAGGCACTGTTATCCTTACTTTTCTTTTGCAGGAATACATCTATTTCCTTCAACAAAACAAAGCCACACAAATGTGCTGAATGGCTGTGAATAGACATCATCTCTAGATTCAGCCTCATGGTCTCCCTCAGAGGCCTAGACTTTTGGGTATGGAGACATCAGTGTGTATGACATGCTCTATTTTAAGGAGGTTTGCAATAAGAGTTTGCTAATGAATAAAACAGTGTCTTCATCTCCATACTCTACAACAATTTCTGTTCATAAGTGCCACAACAGCCTTATATCTCACCATCATAAGGGAGGCACCATCTGTTATGGCACCAGTGAGAGATGAACTTCCCATGTGTTGTTTTCATCAATAGTGTGGCATTCAGAATAGCTATTTTTTGAATCAATGTGATCTTTGAGGCTCTTAAGAGCAGCAAGGCCCTCTGAGATTTTTCTGTCACTCCACAGATGAAAACAGCATTCCTGTTATGGTACTCCCTCTTCTGTGCTATGTCAAATTTAACATGCTTTCTTTCCTGCTGCTGAATATGCTTTTCAACATTATTGCTGATGCCTCCTCATCAGCGTGATGTTTTTGTAAGGTTGACTGCCCAAAATGTAAGGCAGCAAGGATGGGCCTAAATTTCTACATAAAAAAGCATTGTATTTTCTACCTATACAGTCCTATACATCTTCATTTCTGTCCTGCAAAACTGCCCAGAGGAGAAAGGATGTTGAGTTTCTGTACATTATGTAGGCCTTTACAGCTAAAGAAGAATTTTCACAATATGAGTCTGAAGGAATGTGAAATAGCCCTAAAGCAGAGTAGGAAGGATATCTGAGGGTACAAAACCTTCTGACACAGACCTGGGGGACTACAGAGAGGGGAGGGAGACAAACCTGGTGTAGTCCCATCTATCTCACATTGTGGGAACTGTCCCTGGTACAAGGTGTCTGAAACCTGGATCAGACATTCTCTAGGCATTCCAGTAAACCGTAAGAAAGTCCTGAACCATGTTAACAGCTAAACAGTGTGTATGGTTATAGTGTAATGGCCAAAACCACTTTCTTGGCTTTGGCTTATTTAATGGGGAAATATTTGTTCGCTGATAGGGGGTAACTGAGCACTGGCAGAGGTTGCCCAGGGTGGTTGCAGGGTTTCCATTCTTAGAGATGTTCAGAAATCATCCAGATACAGTCCTGGACACCCTGCTCCAAGTGACCCTGCTTGAGCAAGGAGGTTGGATAAGACAACATCTGGATGTTCCCAAGCTTCCAACCCCAAGCTTTCTGTGATTCTATGCCTTTGCTCTGTTGAATGTAGACCAAAGGACACGTGTAATTTGTGAACCACATACAAGAGCTTAATGGGTCATAAATGTCTTTTCAGCTGAATTTTGGTGAACCTTGACCTAAGAAAAAAATGTGTCTGCGCATGTGTGTTAATCTCCAGAGAAAATAGAATGTAACTGAATATTAATGTATAAAAAAAAAATCTAAACAAGATACACACACCCTGAATAGTCATTCAGAATGAAATATACTGCAAAAGACATTTTCCATCTGTTCCACAAAGAAACAATCCATAACATCAGAGTACATTTGGCTGAGGGGATTTATTAGTTCTGTTATTAATAATTGTTTATATTAACATAGCTAATAACAGCAAATCCTGCTATGCCAGTGCCAGGGCTGAAATGTTATGTTATGCAGGTGAGGGACAGCTGAGGGCAGGGGGACAGGGTCCATCAAAGGGTCCCCAAATGGTTCCCCAGATCCTGCACCAGAACACTGCACATGATGCAGGATGTGATGCATCAGATCCACAGTCTTGCAAGGGACAGTGTCAAACTGCCCCTCCTGCAGGGGAGGTACCTGGGCTTTCCCACCTGGCCCAAATGTATATTAATCCATGGGATTCCATACTTTTCAGCAGGAAACCCTCACTGCCAGAAGACCAGATGGAGAGAAGCAACAAGACATCATTTGGACCCATGGAGAGGTATATGTTCCTACTTATTCTGTCTCTGTCATACTCTCTTCCCCCCCTCACCTTTTCTATCTCCTTCTTTCTTTCTCTCTCTTTCTCTTTATCTCTTTTACAGTTAAATAAAACATATCTTTTTTTTTTATACCAACATTTAACCTCATTTAGTTTTAATCATATTTTGGGGACTATTGTGAACGTCAGGATTTGTAATCCACTGAGAGATCACTTTGCTCCTCTGGAATTAGGGTGGGTTGTGACAGCTAGAGCTTAGAATAAATAGGACAGAGAAACATTTACATTGTAACAATCAATTTCTTTCATTTACAATTGTTGGAGTATTACATGATTAGAAGACCTAAATAAGAGCAGATTCCTCATTAAAGAAGAACCTAAACTATTTCAGCAGCTACATCTCTTGCCTCCTCTGTCCCGTCCCACACCTCCAACATACAGCCTTTAGAAAGACCTCTCCAGTTACTGTGAATCTGTTCCTGGTATTTTACAGAACTATTTAAGATCTCATTCATCACTGTGATTGTTCATGAACTTGTGTGCTGGAATAATTCAAAGGCATGATGTTCTAAGTTTTGCTCAATAATCAATTGATGTTCTTTAGCCATAGCCAATGCAATATTGAAGCTCTTTCCTTTCATGTACCCACTTCAGCCTCCAATCCTTGATGAGTGCTTTACCAATACTGTCAAGAAGGTAAAATTTCTTTGCCAGGACAGAATTCAGATGTCTTCTCTAGGTAGTGAGACTTTATCAGTTGTTCCAAAAAACATTTCTACTTCCCTTTCCAGTAGATTTACAGCTTTTTTTATCTGATTGCTGCCAAGATCCTGACAGAAATCATTTATTAGCAAATTCTGCAATTCCTACATTAGTCCTTGCACAGCTCTGTCTCCCAAGTGATGTTGCTAGCCATATATATATATATATATATGATCCCTTTTCTTTTAAAGTTGTTTTTCTGCATACATCAATTTTGGTGGGTCACATGGCTTTAAAACTGTGGCATCAGTAAGAAAATTATATTTCATTGCAATAGTTTTATCAGTACTTAGTTTCACAGTAGTAAAGAACCAAAAATATTTTTCGTTTTAGTAAGTATTAGCACTGGAAAAATAATACTGTAAGTTGCTTAATTAAGTGTTCCACTGGTAATACCTGGGATACTAGCAACTCCCAAGAGTAAATGTGGAGTCTTTGTCCCCAGGACCCTGATTCACTTTCTGGGAGTTTCTACAAAGGCAGTTTTTGTTATTAAGCTGTACATCACTTTGGTTTAACAACACAGAGGAGTTAACAACACAGTGAGTGCTGTGAATTAGGGAGGGTGTGAATTCTGAGTTTCTTCAATCCACCTCCTTATCTGTTCATCACAAAGGTTAACTTTATGCTCAGAAGGACAGTAAGAGAGAGAGAAGCAGAGACATTTCTGTTATACTTATGGCAGTCTCCTACTTTTTTGCTCTCCTAAATAAACTTATCATTTTTTATCCTGTAAGTGGTAGAGGGAGTCTGGGCCTCATGGGTATTCTCTCTAGAACATGTACAATTAATTCCAAAATAAATTATGGAAGAATTTGTCTCATAGATAATGATAAGAGGTAGAGCAGATGAGTGGGAAAGGTATCACATCACTTGAAGGGTAAGCTGATCTCCCCAGACTCTGTAGTTAGGAGGGGAGAGAGCAGTTCCTGCAGAGTGGAAATCACAACGTCTAACTTACATGCTCTGATGCTCTCTACTCAGGAGGCTCTCCAGGCAGTGCAGAGGCCTGGGAACAGCTGCAGCTGGGTGAGATGGATAGTTACAGTGAGAATGTCCTCACCTGGAGCCAGTGCAGAGTAAATCACATGCTGCAAATTCAGTCTCTAATTTATTGGGAACCAGCTGTTCAAAGGACACGTCATCCATGGCTGGAAAGGAAACTGTGCACATGTTCTTTTGTAGACAACGCTGCCATGTTAAACCAAACTTTTATGCTACACTTTTCATCCACTGATTTCAAGGAATTCACAGAAACAGATGAACACAAGTACTGTTTTAGAAACCAAGACAGCACATGATACAAACACTCGTCGTTCAGAAATTCTGTTGGAAACCTCAAACAACTCTCAAATCTCTGGGTTTCCAGCCAAGATTTATTGTCATTATTCAGCTGACTTATTGTAACAAGGAAAACTAAGCAACACTTTACAGCGTTGACTCCTTTAGAGGAAATTACATTACAAATATAATTAGGGATGGATGTATACTCTACATAACAAATACACATGAAAACTCAGAGGAGATTCTGATATATGATTAATTTCTCTGCCTACATTTTTATACTACATTCCTGGTATCTGAGAGCAATAATCACTAGTAAGGGTTCAGGAGTGGCTGATTTATGGAAAAATTTTCAAAATACTAAAAATAGATTCAAATTTGCACAGGATAATCTCTTAAAGATAACTAAATTCCAGTTAGAATTTCAGAATCTAACAAATGAGAACTGAAAACCCAAACAAAAAATTTACACATTTGTATGCAAAAACCATGGCTCATTTTGTTGCTGCAGTAGGCAATTTACAGTAAAATAAAAATGTCCTTTCTGTGTCAGACATGCATATAACAAAATAATGCCTCACTTTATACCCACTGAAACTTTGTTCAAGGATTCAGTAGCCTATGGAGTCACTAAAGTGCTGAGGCTGAAGACCTAAATAGGCAAGAAGGAGAGAACAGTGCAGCAATAAAACCTTTCTTTCCATCAGTTGCTTGTCAGTGCTGTGCTGCAGTAACAATGACCAACGACGGCTTTGAAACTTTCACACACTGCTCTTATAATGTGCCACCATAAATCACAATGTAGGAACTGAAGAACTGCAGAGAAGGTACAACATGATAGCACTGACACCATATATTAACTTCTCCAATAGCATATAACTCCTCTTATCAGGATGCCACCAGCATTTGCATATTCTCCCATTGGAAAGTTAATGTCACAAAGAGAAAATCCTGGAAAGTTTCCTGAACCGTTTTGCTTTCTTGCCTTCCTTCCCTTTCCCAGACTGAAAGTGTGGATATGCATGTTTGAATCCCAAGTCTCCCAGGTGCTCCTCTGATGGCAGGACCACTCCAAAAATTGGCTAAGAGCTCTGAGCATTCTCTTTTCCCTGCTGTTAGCCTCTAGCACTGCATTGAAGCGGGGTTTGTGAGAAGCTCCCACCCTCTGTGCTTGCTAGTACATCAGATGAAAACCACTGACCTTGAAAACTGAACCCAGCACAATTGTCACAGTACAGAAAGTTCTGCTGATCTCTTTGTGTCCCTCACATGCACCCCTCAGTGTATGTTATGGCCTTCTGCATGTGCCAGATACAGCTCCACATGAGCTATAGGCACTACAGACCTGCACATTACATCCAAGCTCCTGTCCTTTCCTTCCTTGTGGCCTTCAGCTATGGGCCTTCATGCAGAAAAACTCCCCTTGCAAGAAGAGCCCTGCAGGACAGGACCTGTTGGCTAAGCTTGGGGGCAAAAACCTTGATCTGAAGGGGAACTGTTGATGAGGTCCCACTGCACTCAGTACCCTGACTGCTGGGAAGGCTGGAGGTTCCTCTGGAGCCAAGAAGCATAAACTGGAAATTAATTATATAAAAAATGGAGAAAAAGCTAAATCTTTATCAATTGTCAGGCATCTCATAACCATTCTGCTGGGAAGATGGGTGTTTCCAGCATCTCCTTACTTCAAAATCTCAGTGTCAGTGACTGCACAAGGCTCTTGTCAGAGAAAACAGCTGAAGTACATTCTTCAGGTCAGTACAAGCTTGAATTGATGGCAGATCCACAGACACATTTTTTTTCTTACTGTGGTTCCATACGACCAACACATCCCATAAGACCTAAACAATTTGCCGCATGTTTTCTGAATACTTTGTTCTATGGCAATTTTTGAGCACTATCTATTACTGTGTGAAGAATAGTGAAAAAATGGCAAGATGTCATAAAATAATTTGGACACAAATGCAATAATTATTATTCTTCTCAAGTTATTTTCCATATTATGGCACATCACTGGTTTCTGAATCACTAAGCTGCCCTCCTCTTATCTACCAGCACTTGATAAATTATGGGTAATTCCCTCTTATGCTTGCTACTTTTCTGCTAAGCCAAAAGAAAATCTTCACCCCTGACCCTGACATATCCCCAGCCACAGTTCTATAAACGATTCTGCTCATCTTTTTCCACATTGAGCACAGGTGTCAAAGATTGGAAGCACACTAGCTCCATCTGCTGAAACTCCTTCTGCAGAGCTTTAAATAGATAGCCAGGTTAAACAAGAGATTTATTCTCATCATCCAGCTGATATAGAGAGATGAGTACTGAAAGGAGATGAGATTGCAGTGAAAGTTCCTTTGTCAAAGTTGACTCAATAAAAACATAATATATTAATTGTCTCAAAATCTACTTTGTAGGAATGCAGTCTTTCACAGTGAGAATAAACAGCTTCATTACAAAAATGAATCATTAGTCTTTCACTTCCTTGATTTTGCTCTCCTCCATTTAGGTCAACACTCCTATAATTACTATGCAATTTTTAACCAGATTTAAAAGATTTTAATCACTAAAGTAACCTTCATATTGTGATCATGTAGGGACAGGCTGAATTAAACTTTGATTCAGAAGATTGTGTCTTTTCTTTGTAAAATAGGATCCATGTCAAAATGAATATTTTTCTTGTTATTCGTGAAAAATTTGCAAATTGACTGTAAAGGAAAAGTGACAATTTTTCACCTCCTACCCCTACTAGAGAAAATTATCTAAAGTACTGTTAGGATGAGAATTCTGCATAGAAATCATTAAAACCTCTATTTTTGCAGCTTATATTAAAAAATTTAAAAAAAGAAAATAAAGAAAAAATATAAAAAAAGTAAACACAGCAAAATAAAGAATTCTTTTTTAGCAGATCTCAGGTGGGTATGTAACCACTAATTCACATGACACTGAATCCAGTTCAAGAGCTAGAGCACCAAAAATGAAGCAAGTAATTTTCTTACAGAGAAGTTCTCACAGTTTGCAGAAATGCTAAACAATAATTGTTCCCCACTTTAAAGTAAGCTTTGAAAGACCAGACAAAAACCCAGAATACTTTAAATCCTAATGAAAGGCTTTCATGAATCAACTGTAAGATACCTCAGTGAAGCAAAACAACCCTACTGACATTGTTTTCACATGTAGTTGTTAATGAAACAAGCTCTGTGATAACCTTTCTTGAAGAAGGTCCCAAGATCCAGCACAAGTGTGGGAAAACTTAGAGTTGTCAAGAACAGGAGATTGCTGGGCAGTGCAAATCTGTCCTGTGCTGTGGGTGTTCTGTGCCCAAGTCCTGGCTGGCTTCTGCCCACAAGGGCAGCAAGAAGGATGAAAAGGGCTACAGACCTACAGTGGGGGAAAGAAAAAAAAAAGTGACAACCACAAGGCAAAGGAAGTAACATGTGCACAAAAACTGAATAGCAAAGTTTTGATTACTTCTGAGCAGCACACCCTTAACCACAGACTCTTGATGCAGATTTCCAAAGCTTTAGCCTTGCTAAGGTACATGAAGGGCTTTGTTCTGGCATCATTTCACTAGTGTATCTGTGGACTCACAGATTATTAATATTAAACACACCCCACATGTAGGATTGGCTTATTAGCTCCTGCTGTACTTACTCAGGCTTCTAATTATCAAGATCTGTGCTTAGTGTCTTTTCTGTTAGCTGGGAGGGTTGTGTCCCACAAGAGGTGATAAGAAACTTCTTTCTGTGCTTGATCTTCTCCACCAAGTTTTAAGTAGCTGTTTGTAATTTTTTTTTTGAAGCATGTTCTAGTGAAGTATCTGATATTCTGTGAAGAAAAGTCCAGAATAAACTTTTTACAGATACTGACTTTACTATCTTTGGGACTACATGCATACTTGTCCCAGCCCAGGTGTTAATCTGGTGGAAAATCTAGGGCATTCAGTTACACAGGTAATTAGCATTTTTTACTCAGCCATTGTGCTAATTCTAATGCCAAGCAAGCTGTATGTAGGGTGGTGGTGAAGCTTCTCAGTAACCTCTGGGTGTTTCCTTTCATGAATATCTCCTATTTAAGATAGAAAAAGATTCCACACAGTGGGAGAGACAGCCACTCCTGAAAACCCAGGGTGGGTCCCTTAGGCTGCAGTTGAGGAAAAGGGACATAAAAAAACGAAATGAAAAATGCTATCTACCAGACATGAAAAAAAACCCACAGTAAGTGCTTTAAATATTCCTTCTACAACTGGACCTTTCTAAGGTTCACATGTGACATCCAAAGTATCTCCCATCTTCCATGATTTCAAAGGTGACAACAGTCTCACATCATTACCAAAGGGACCGATTTCACCTAGAAATGGGCTCTGAGCTGCAAGGTGTCCCAAATGTAATTACTCTGCCCTATTTCACTGCCTGCAGAGGTTACATCCATCCCACACACCAGCAGGACAACAAGGGAGGGTGAGGAAGTAGTTTTGTTCCTTTGTCACTCATGGGAAGCTACACATGGATTTAGCAGCTCTCAGCAGCACAGCCCTTTTTAGGGGAGAATGGCCTTTCTTTGTCAGACTCTGAATAGATACCTAATGAGGGAAACCAGCATTTAGGCTTGGCAGCACCTAAGCTGGGAAATAAGTGGTTGAAGTTAAATATATTGAAGATCAAAACCTTTGTTAAATAAAAGCTTGTGATACACAATGAAAAGAGAAAAGTTTAAAAAAAAGAAGAGAGAGAGAAAGGGAAAGGAGAGAAATTAGAGCATTATGTAGTCTCTGTTAAGAGAAGTGATTTATTTTGTTTCTGCCTCTGCTTGTTTTTGACAGTGCTCAAGCTATATGTAGGTTACCAGGGTGTAATGGGTTTGTTTGGTCTGCTTATTTAAGTAGAACAAGCTTTTTGTCAGATAAAAATAAACCTATCCAAACAGTGTGGTCTAGTTGTTCATTTTACATTTTACCTTGAGCATTCTTTTATGTTTCTCTCTTGTGCACATTTATATCCTAGGCCTTACCAGGCATTTGTGTGGCCTTTATGTACTTGAAGATTTCTGTACTATTGGTAGAATTTTTTCAGTAATGATATTTAAAGGCATAGCTCTTTAGGGAAGGGCAGGCAAGCTCTAGCCAGTCTGCTGTCTCTCCAACCTCATTAAAATTATGACTAATACATAAAAGTAAGAATTCTGCTGTGTTTATGTTTAAAAAAACACACACATAAAAATGGGTCTGTTTTAAGGCTTATATATGCACATATAAGACACAACTTATATATTTGACACAACTTATATATTTGCCTTAATTGAGGCAAATCATATTTAGAAGACTACTTGGATCAACACTGAAGTCAAGGAAGCAGTTTGGACAGTGTGGGAAATCAGTACCTGGAAAATGCATGGAGAAGGGGAAAAAAGCCATGGAATCAATAAAGCTTACAAGCAATCAATTTGCTGCTAATGAGTAATCAAAGCTAAAGATCTTGATGAAAAAAAGATAATTCATATCTATATTAGGAGAACTGAGGTTTCTGAAAAGGAGTTTAAAATAATGATAAGGAAAAAAAAGCTAGAAACTTTTTAAAAAGACAGCATAGTCAGGATGTGGAAGGGCAAATGTATTTGCAAGGAGTCTGATTGGTTTTTTTCTTTAATGTTTCTATTTTCTCTTGTGGTAGTATTTTCTGCTTCTACTTGAAGCATCACAGAATGTTTTTGTCCATTAACAGCCAAAATAATAGATAGATAAGTAAATAATAAATAGATAAGTAAACCATGGGGAAAAAAAAAACCAAAAAAAGAAAAATAGCTGAATAGATTAGCAGGATGAGCAAACTAAATTAGTAATTTAATAAATATGAAAATAAATATCTGAGCAAGGTTTTAGTATTAGAAACCAAGAGCAGGCTTCAAAGAAATTAAGGACCTGGTACATACCCCTAATAAAAAAACAACTCCACATAAGCACTCATATGATGCAGCACTAAAAAGAGCTGGCAGTCACTTGATACTTAAATTAGCAATAGGTGTATGAGAAATGAATTTATTTTTAGCTATGCCAAGACTGACATTAATATTGTGAAACTGTGTATAGTTTAAATGTCTGCATAGTAAAAAGGTAGCTAGGAAATCTCTAGATGAAAGAAACATAAATGATTTAAAGGCTGGAGAAATTGCCTTGCAGTGAGAGTTGGAGAGCCCAATCTGTTCAGCCCAAGAAGATGGGCTTGAGAAGTGGCTTGATTACAGCTTGCAAGTGCCTTCACAGTAATAAATTATGTATTAAGAAGATATTTAATATGGGGGTCATAATAAGAACATATGGACAGAAAGTAATGCCAGACACTTCTGGCATGATACTTTTCCAGCAATGAAGATGATTAATCATTATAGGGGATCTTAAGGGAAATGGTGAATTTTTAATTGTTTCATGTCTTTGTATGAAGATTAAATGTCTCTCCTAGAGATATAAATTTGTTAAATGCAACCTGTTTGGTGTCAGGTAGGTGAAAGAAAATTATTCAAGATTTTGTAATGTCTATAAATCCTGAGATCTATACACTGGGACAAGACCTGTGCAATGTCTCTAAGGCACAGAGCTCTTTCTGTATTGTGAACATAACTGTTTTCTATCCTGAAACTATTAACCTACATGGAAGGATGTATTTGGCTATACTTAACCTTCTTTGGGGAAGTCCAAGAACACCCAGTGATGATAACAGTTCATAGGTAGCACCAACATAACATTTTGTGTTAGAGTGAAACCCCCTTTTTCATTTGTGCTTCTCTAACTCTCCCTGCTTATCATAACAGAACAAGTTCTGTAAGTTATTAAATCACAAACTTTCAGTTTGGAGTTTTAGTAAGCCTTGAACCTCAACAGATGGAGATAGACCATAAAAAAAATTAAATACCTTCATAGCTAGTTACATGAATTTTATGAAAAGTTAGGAATGCTCCCTTGTAACAGTCATTTTTACATGTGCACTTTTTGTGTGTGTGTGTTTCTGTTTCACAGTGGAGGCCTGCTCTAGGATTGCTGCAAAGACCAAGAACTATTCTCCCTCAGGACCTCAGGATACTGAAGATTAAGAAGTTAGTGCTATTCATTGGTGTTTTCAAGTCATCCCAAGTGGCAGTAGATAGTCTTGATTAATTGTGTGTTTATAATCAGTCTTCAAATGCTGATCTTCACATCATCAAATGCTGATCTTGTTACCATGGAATAAGGGTAATAAAATTCATTTCCTGCATGGATTCTGTGTTAATGGACAATGTTCTTTAAAACACTCCAGTGAGTTTCATGAGAAGTATCTGCACAGTATCTTTGGCAATGCACAAGCTTACACAGACAAGAAATGCTGCTGGTTGAACTCAATATAAGGTAACTGATACCAATAAAAACAATCAACCTACTTCAGAGCATCACTAGCAAAAATTCAAGTAGATGACTGGGAGAAAGGAAGGAGAAAACTAGAAGACTGTTTCTGACAATAAGAGGAAGAATATAAACCTTCTACTGTCATATTTTTTCTTTAATTGATGCAGTGTTCAACCCATTTCTATCCATGTGAAAGAGGTAGAATATCCAGAGCAGCTTGCAAAGGGCAGAGTGCCTCTCTGGGCAGTGGTTCTTCCCTGAACTCTGTGAAGAATTAAAAAATGTTCTACACATGGACTGGGCTGCAGTTTATCTGATTTTAGTTGAGATAAGGGGAAGAGCAGAGTCTGAGGAAGAAAAGTAAGCAGACTCATCTGGATGAGACGCTTAAGGCCCTGAAAATAGCGGTCATAAAGCTGTACAGCCAAAGAAAAAGTGTGTTTTGGAAATGGCTTGGAGAATGGGAGATGGAGTCAGGTATAAAGCTATGTGCTTCCCAGAAAAAGGGACAAGAAGTCCTGAGTGTGTAATTTTGAAAGAAAAACATTACAGTGCTCTGGAGATATGAAACATTGTGAATATACAGAACAGCCTCTTTTTAAAGGTTTGCTGGTATGAAATGCTGGTGCTATGGCTCAGTTAACTGAAAAAGACGACTTTTTATTTTTCCTTGCATGCACAAAACAAGAAAGTAGCTGCCTGGGGGAAAACCAGCACATTCCTAGTTCTGCCTGCTGCAAGCAAAGATTCAATGGCTAATTGGGCTTCCGAGGATGTGAAACACACCAGTGGGAAATTACACTATGACAATCATGCTGCAGGAACACAGCCAGCTCTGAAACATCTGTCTTTTCCCAAATTTCGCCAAAGCCAATTAAATTCCCTCATAACCAGCTGGTCCCAATGGGACCACACACTGACTCTGTCAATGCCTGCTGACCTTTTTGTGCTGGGGCAAGGCAGTTTTCATTTCCACCCCTCTCACACAACTTGCCCAGCAATATCAGCCCTGCCCACATGGAGTTCCTTCACTGAAGCGCCACTGCCCCCAGTGTAAGACCAAAGCTGTGCTCAAATTGTCCTCAGTCTTCCTTTGTGCTTTACTGTGTGATCCAGATAACTCACTGTGCACAGCCAAAACCACCTGGTTCTTCCTGTGTTGAGTTACAGTTGTTATATTGCTGTCAGTGTCCTCAAGAAAATGTTTGACAGGAAGCACTTCCCCAGTGCTCAGTGCCAGCAAGGCTTGATTTTAAAATCAGTCATTGGCACATGTGCCCTCCTACTCACAAAAACAAGGGCTGGACTGACTGACCAATCCCACCTAAACACCATTTTTCACTTCAAGTAATTTTCTGTGGCTTTTTTGTGGATTTCTGCTGGTTAAGGTCATTTGTCCTTTGACTGGTTGTCTTTTCAAAGGCATGTAAAAATCATTTGCAAAGGTGCTGCTGGTCATTTTATTTTCTAGCAGACAGCAAAATACTCAGTATAATGGCTCTGTTGTCTTTCTGCTCCCATGCATCAATCAATTAAGATCACACAGAGCAGAAAGTCTCATAGCATGGTAATATTCAATAAGGTCATAGTCTTACATTGATGAAGTTGTTAACAAAAATGCAAGTGAATTTAGTCTGGCAAGAGATGAAGCTGTTAAAGGCAAAATGTCCTCCAGTTCATCCCTTAGGATCAGCAGGTTTTCCACCCAACATATTTGCCTTACTCAGTGATGTTTCAGTGGGATTTACAGGAGCCCAGTTTGCCATACAGTACTTTTTGTCTTTGAAGGGCTGTGCCTGGTCAGTTTGGTGATGGAGGAGGGAAAAAAAGGAACATAAGTAACAATGCTGATTTGAAATTAGGAACAGAAACAAGTTTTTTCCTCCATATAGGAGAGCCTAAAGTCATTGTATGCCCCAATCTGAGTAATTACTATTAAAACATTTATCTGATATGAATTTATCTTCATTGCCAAATGAACACTGCAGTAGCAGGATTTGTTTTTACAGGGGGAAAATAAAAATTATATAAAAATTAAAAAAAATTATATAAAAATAAAAATAAAAATAATTAATATGTTATTACATACAAGCAAATTTTATTTTACCTTTTCATCTGTGGTTCATAATATCATAAGTGATCAATATTTCACATTTTCTCTGTTTACAATAATTATTTTTTATAGAGAGACAGTTCTACCTTGATAACTTCCTAGACAAACTCATCAACTTCTTTATAATTGACCACACCTTCCCAGAATACAGAAATACCCCATAAGGATAATGTTTTAGTTTGGTCCTGTTTTCAGAGCCAAGTCTGGAGGCAAAATAATCTGTGTCTTACCATGTCCTGATTGTCTTTTTTATTGGACTCTTAGAGACCAGAGAAAAATTATAAGCTCATATAAATATAACATTATTTGTAAATATTCTAGTTATTTATTGCATTTTCTCCAGTAAATATATTTAACATCAATTTTAAGGGATGATTCAGTGCCCTAAAGAGCATGCACTCTAAATATGAGAATGATGATGCATAGCAAAACATTAAAGGGAAGGCTTAAAGAGGCCCATAGGGTTGCTCATGGTGTAAATTTTTTTGTTTATATCTATATTCATACTTATAAATGCTATACCAATAGTGTATCTTATATATATATATATATGTATTTATCTATAATTAACATACTTATATATGCATATATTTACAGTTGTCCAAATACTATAGATTCACTCTTACATTTTCAAATCTGTTTACATCACCCAAATAATCATGAGCATTTAAAAATTTATTTTAGTGCATTTTTGCTAGCCTAAATGCAGTCATATTTTTATGGGTCAGAAGAGAAAACACCACAACAATTTAGTTGTTTGTTTCTCTGGTTTGGAAAAGCTTGACTCACTGAAGAAAACTATTTCTTTGAAGCAATCTCTTTTAAGCTATGGCTTAAAAACACTAGAGCAAAAGAAGTAGCTCCCTTTTGAGTTTGTTCATTATTTATCCCTTTAATCTCAGCCAAGGGTGCTGCCTCTCTTTCTGTGTAACTGCTTGTGAATGAAGGTCCTCAGCTACTGCTGATGCTCACCAGATTTCTCCTTGTCCAGTGGTAATGTTGTTTGGATTATCTCAGTGTAATGTATTTCTTGTGAAAAAGAGCAGCCCTTTTCCACAGGCAGCTAATTATTCTTGGGACAACATAAAACCACTGTTCCAGAGCTGGAGGCTTTGTCCTCCACTTTTAACCTTATGGTGTCCTGAAGCCTTTTGGGGACAACACATTCTCTGTCTTGTTCAAACAGAAATTGTTTCTCTTATATTATTGCTGTGCCTTTTTTCTTATGATTAATTTTCGAGCAAAGTGACACAAGCTTTCTGAGTAACAGAATAGGGAAGCAGGGAATTGTGCTGCCAGCAGAGAAAGCAGCAGGCAAGTAAACAGATCTTTCCCTCTTACATCATGGTACACAGATTTAGCCCTCAAGAAGCAAGAGCAGCTTTGGGAAAAGCAATGACAATTTTGCCATCACAATAAAAGAGAGTTTGAAGATAAGCTTACAGAGCTGAATTGCCTGGGACAGGAACAACTGGGACTGCAGAAAACACTCTTAAGCAACCAGCAAGTTCAGCCAGTTTCCTGCAGATTTTTTGATTTTGTGCATTTTTTTATTGTCAGAAAAGGCAAAAATATGACAAAAGTGTACTGTAACACTGTGTAAGAACATGTCCATGGTATCACTAGATGTCTCAGTGTGACCACAAATTTTGCCCAGCGTGTGAACAATATAGTCATTAAGAAGCTTTCTAACCATTTTAAATTGCTTCTGGTATCTGTAAAACTCCTGACAATAAAATGCTTTCAGGAAAGAAGTTCACTGATAATATACAACATTTCCCACATGGACATCTACCTACTCTGCTGGGTTCTCATTTACAGCAATATTAGGAAGAACATTTTCCTCTGCTGTCCTCCAGGTGCTGTTTTCATCAAACTTGTGGTAACACTGCTTTCTTGTAAATTGTTGGCAATATTTCTTCTAATCCCTGTGGTTCACTGCCAGCACTACAAGCTATGTATTTCTTACTTCCAGAAATGGCTGTCCTGATGTGAAAGTTCCTAGCACAAATCCTACAAAGGAGTTTTTGACTCTATCTCCACCTACACGCAGCTTTGTGCTTTCCAAGTGAGGAAAATCAAACATGAGGCACTCATAAGAAATGGCCCAGATTTAAAAGAGGCATTAATCTCCACCCTGCCAAAGACAGGTTCTTTCCTACCTTTTCTCCACCTTAATAATTGAGGACAGTAGTGAGGAAGTAAAGGGGAGCACTTCAGTTGTCTTACGTCCTCACTTTGGACCTTTCTGAAAGGTGCTCCAAGAAATCCTTCAAGAGGTGCTCAAGCTAAAGGCACTCAACAGCTCTGCCAATAAGCCTGGATTTGCCAAAAGACTAAAGACGTGAGAAAGGAAGGACAACTTTGAGCTTTTAGAATTTATTAGAGGGGGGGTTATTATTTTTCACTTTCTTCAAGCCTCTAAATTTATGTGATATATTCCAAATAATCATTCTAGTTCTGAAATGAAATCTTATCTTTTGTAATTAAGTTACACTCTCCTTTTTACTGTGAACAATCAAATTTATTGCCCTAATAGTAAATCCTGTCTATTTTTTTTTTGATTTTTCTTTTTTAGTTCAAGATGAGAAAAAGCAGACTTTGCTTGTAATACCTACTTATTTCACTATATTGGATTTAGCAAGAGACAAGTTACTCATTTTCATTCCCTGGTTCTTACTATGTTATCCCTAAGGATGGAAAACTAGCCAAATCCCCAATATTTTATGAAACATTATTTTTGGTTTCTAGGTTTGTAATAAATGTGTGCCAAAGCCGACAAGGTACCTTAAAAATTGAGACCAGTGTTAGTTTTGTTTTGTTTTTTTTTTTGACAGTCAATATTTTATTTTCCTTACACAGACATCATGACTTGCTGACATAATGGCCCCAATGTGTGTCGTATTGCAGAGTCTACATAGTTCCCCTGTGTCATATTTCAGATTGATATACTGGGTATGCAATGGGCAAGGGCCTGCTGTAAATTCAGGTGCTATGGCCATGTGAGACAAGAGGTGTGAAAGATTTAAGCAGAAAGTATTTTCTTCCAAGAAAATACACACAAATATTAGGGAACAAGTGATGCTATGATTATTTGCATAGCTTTGGCATCCAAGATATGGTACTGGATCAGCTGGAACCCTCTCAAAGGGGATTTATTCTACTGCAGCATTGAAATTCAGCCAGCTCATCCAGCTTGTGATCTCTTGTGATATATGATATGCACTTAAATCATGAGCTTAGAGCAGCTGAAATTAGAGAGAGCAACCCCCTAGATTAAGAGAGGTGGAACCAGCATCTACTTTTCATCAGGAACTTAAAATCCAAAGGAAATCATCATCACTACAAAACAGGAATGGTTTCACTGCTTGTTCAGTCCTGCTCATCATACTACTCATTTGCAACAATCTCCATCTTGCTTATGTATAGTTATATCATGTAGCATGATTAGAGACATGCAGTGACAACTTTTGGCTAATCATTCTTCCTCAAAGATATCTCTACTTTCCCTAGAATAACACTGCTGCCCCTTTGGTTGTAATGCCAATTACTTTAGGGTTGTTTTATAAGTCTTTCAACATTTTGTGAATTGTTGTGCTGTGCCAGAATATGTGTTGCATTTAATCCAGGAGATGTGATCTTTGCATGATTACTGTGTGCAGGCTGTCTTTTTCCAGCAATATTTTTCAGGATTCCATGACCTTTCCCCATGAAGTAAAAATAGACCAACAAATTACTACCTCCAGATCAAATAACTTTGAAGGCATCTAGGCAACATTTCTGCCCAGTCTCTCTTATCTACAGCTATTACTGTGTACAATCTTAAATCCTTTCTTTCCCTAAAGAACTCAGTGCTGCTGAAAAGCTATTCTAAAACTGCATGTCCAAGTTCAGTTGCTGTACATCTCCTACAGTAATACAAAGTTTGCAGCAGAAGGTACAGTGCTAAAAAATCTAAACTTGCTAGAAACTCAATAAAAGGCTGCATGGCATAACTTAAAGAAACTACAGTATCATGTATCATATTTTTTTCCCATTAAAAGTTTCATAGTCTCACTGTCTCTTCCGGTTTGCCTAACAGACTATTACTAGTTTAGGGTACTCTACTCAGTCCTTTCCTCCCCAGAAACAAAAACATTATGCATAAATTAAGTTATATTAAGGAGAAGGGACATGGCTTCTGGTGTAGCTATTATGAGTTTCTTTGTACTGGATGGTGATTTGTTCCAATATCATAGGACAGAAAGACAAAACTAACCAAACAGCAACACCATAATTTCACAGCAGGAACATTCACAGTTAATATTAGAATGCAACTCAACTTAATTGGTTTTTTATTACAAGAAACGAGACCGCTGTGTCACCAAATATGTGACTTTTTAGTGCAGTTGCACGTCAAAGCTACTTAAATGCCATTTTGGAGAATGCTCTTAGTTTCAATGAGCATTTAACATGATCACTGACTCTCAACTGAGGCAGCAATTTCCATTTGTTATAAGTTTGTGATAAATTTAATCAGGTTAATTTTCCCTGTTATTAAAAAAATGAATTCATTCTAATGGGAAGAAAAAAAAAAAAATAGTCCCATTTACACAAGGAGACTATGATGCCAGTAGTGCTTTGCACCAAAGGCACCTTTTCACTATTCAAACCATTAGGAATTTAACTGTTACGTGACTTTGATACAGGACACAAAAGTTTTGCTTCTTTAATTATCTTAGGTGGATTACTGACACTGTAGAAATTAGAAACAAATCAAGGATACCTAAAGGAAACTGGTCAAGAAGTCAATGCCAAAGCCAGCTTTCACTGTGTACTTCAAAGGGACACTTCCAGAGTAGCAAGATTGACTTGGATTGTCTCATAGCTGCCTTTCAGAACAAAACCCAAAAAATTAGGCAAGATCTCATCATTTCATATAATTCCCAATCCAAGGAGTAATGAGTCTGAAAGCTATCCTTCCCCAGCATGGACCAGAATGGCACTTCTTTGTATTTTCTCTCAAAAAGGGCAAATCCAGGTCTCTGTGAAAGACAAAAGGTTCTTTGGCACAAAAGTAAGAAAATTAGTGAAGAATATCCATAATAGAAAGAAAACCCAAGAAGCTAGCAGACACAGTAAAATGTTACAGAGAGCCTTCCAGAACTTTAGAGAGGAAGGTGTGAGGTCAGTGGAAGACACTGTTAGGTTGTGCCATTGAGAACATAGTGAGAGAGAAAGCATTCAATCTCTTATTGAAATGAGATACATAAAGGCAAGAGAAAAGAAAGGTTGTGAAGAATCTTATGCTGAAAGCCTGGAAAACTACCAGATAAATGTATGGAAAATACTTGTAATGACATGATTTTTATTACTATTAAATGACATGAACTTATGCATTTGTGAGGGGAATTTTATTTGTGGTTATTTTAAAGATATATGAAAGAAAAATCTGAATACACACCTTATGTTTGTTCAGGGCAAGCTTTTTTTTTTTCATTTTACTTAACAGGCTAAGTTTCAGAAATTAGGAGCAGAGGTTTTCTTTCTTTAGGTTTTCTTTCTATTATCTGGTATAATGTCTTTAATCTGTAAGAACTGGCATTTAAGAATTTCTAGGTGGAATGTTATTGGAGAGCACTAGAGGTACATGGCTGAACGTGGGACCTTGTGAGAAGGATTGTCCTACAGTGTCCATGAATGCATGTGCTCCAGGATAAATCACTCTGACTGTTCTTGTAGCATATTAAGTACTACTAGACATCTTTTACTTAGTAAGTATAAACACTGCTACTGATTAAATATATATTTTGTATAGATAAAAATGCTCCTCTGCACATTTCTTTCTGAAATGAAGTGGTTACTGAGAAAAGAGAACTGGAAATATACAAGCTCTGATTCTAAACAGAATACTTCAGACTGCATTTCATTTCCTTTTTATTTTCAGGTGTGAAGGTGTTTCTAATTTGAAGCTCTTTTATGAGCTGTAGGTCTATACACATTTACTAGCAGGAATTGCTAAGCTTAAAATAGATGGTATAAAGTAAAGTGCTAAAAGAAGGTACTTCAAAACTGTAACAGAAAATCAGGGTAATCATGTTTGGATTGGGTAACATGACAGGTAGTTGAGTTTATTTTCTGAAACACAGAAACCTCACCTAAGGTCTATCATGTGTTCCTAGTTATGGCACAGATTTTGTCCAATTCACAGAGGGACATGAGGAGAGGTGCCAATATGTGCTACAGCATCCAAAATTCACTCACAGTGGGCTGCACAAGGCATGGCTGCATGTAGGGCATGACACAATACCCAAAATCTCTGCTGAAGTGCTGCAGTTCTCCCCAGGTCTCACACAGGACTAAAAGTGCTAATGAGAATGTGAACCAGTCTGCTCCAGTAGAGTCTGGAGAACACATAAGGATTGTGCCAGGAACAGGTTCTTCTACTTCTGAGAATTTTGCAGTAAAAATGAGAAGGGCATGTGGCATTGTGAGAGTAGCAAAACAAATTCCTGAGTACAATGACTCAAATATTCAAGTTATTTTCTTCAGAAACAAAGGAATAAAAATGGGGCTTTACTTTTATAAGTTTTGGTTTTAACTATGTGAGGGCTTAGTCCATAGCTGATGTCACTTGTGGTAAATATAATGGTTTCAGTTATTCATAATCTTCCTTCAAATGTAAGCAAACATTATGAGCAGATTACACATATAACAGGTTCTAGGACAAAAATGCAGGAGAGTAGGAAGTTAAAATGTAGTTAGTTAATAATTCTTTATTTGGTTGATTTCATTTAATAGCAAAATGCATAAACTGTTTCATCCCTGAAGGGTGGTAGATATTTTCTTTCAACTAGATAAAGTATCCAGCTAATGTATGTGTCATCATTAAGTTCCTTCTCTTGCAATCAAGGTGAGAACTGTCCTTCATGGATAAGATGCATTTTCTAGTATTTGGTCAATAGAAAAAGCACAGAAAAACTCCCATATTTCTGTGTGAAATGGCAAAATATTGGCAGTCAGTTTCAATTGCAACTTACAGGAGAAAAAAAATTCTCAGAAGTGCAATGCTCAAAATTGAAAAATTTTCCAAAAAACTGTGACAGCCATTCATTATTATGAAAGGTAAATTTTTGCTCCTGTAGACATAGTCTGATACTTTTGCACTATCACAAAAAAAACCACTCAGAATATAATGGCTGAAGATATTAATAGTTATTTCATGTCATAGAACCAAATACTGATAAAGATAAAATATTACCATACTTCCTACTAGCATGCCACGGTGGACATCTATCCCTAATAAACAATGATGACATGGAGAACCTGCTACTTCATGTTAAGAACAAATTTGTGACAAAAGGATAATTTTTTAATGTACTTTGCAACATAAATTTATTTTATACACACTTAGATTTTTAAATTTAAAACAGATTTATATCTATGTTTAAGACTTAATTATTTCAAAGTATCTTATAACATCAATAGAGGAAGGAAAGAAGAAAAGTTAGAGACAGGTTCTCAGTTATAAAGCTTTTGGAAAAACTTTATAGTTAAGAAAGATAAATACTTCAAAGAAATTTTTTTTTAAGTGTAGAAGACTTACTGTATTTCAGTTTCTGCCTGATAGCATCTACATTAATCTGGGCATCAATAAAAATTGTTTTTATCTGGAGATTTAGATTCTGTGCCTCTGAGGTAAGCTAGGATATTAAAACAGGTATGTTAAATCTGATTTATTATTCAGAATTGTTGTGCTGGTCTTCTCTGCTTATTGAATACTTTCAGATTCACAGCCAAATAATCCTTTATCAGTTTGTAATTATTACTTTCATTGTCAATATGAAATGGCACATTAGGAAAAAAATGCTTCGGAGATCTAGTATAACTTGAAAAATACAAATCTCAGGTTAAGCTGATGCTTTGGCTTTCTGCTGTTCCTCTGTAGGTGTATTGGATGAGGACAGCTGGTTACAGTCAGTTAATAGCCCCCCTGAGGTGGCACTCAGGAGATCTGAAGGACAAAGGTGACACCAGCCAAGGATTTAGGAGAGAAGGGTGGGAAAAATGACCTCGATTAAGCAGGACAGATAAACAGTTTGAGGGAGAGGGGATGCAGCAAGTGACCTGGGATGAAATTCTAAAACCAAATTATGGCATAGCAAGGTGTTGTGGGCCATAATTCACAGTACAGCAAAGACAGAAGATAGAAAACGTCCAAGAGCGGACAAGAGGATTTGTGAGTAGGCCCTGAGGCTATAAATCATACTGTAAGCAGATATACCAAGTTGTCTGAAGGTAAGCATAAAGTGTGGCATGACAAATTTGGCATTATTGAACATTAGATGCACTGCAAGAAGTATAAGCTGCAATAGGAAAGACTTATTGCCATCACAGACCTGATAAAGGAGTGGAGAAAAAATGTGGAAAAATATTCCAGGGTTTTCAAACCATATTGCTCATGAAGTATGTCTTACAAGATGAGATTTGGTGCCTATTAAGAAAGGAGATGGTTTAATTGTTAACTTTTCTTTGGTACAGGATGTGCCCATTTAGTTAAGAACACGAGAAGAGACTGGAAAATTTAGGATCATTATGTTCCAAACTAGTAAAAGAACATGGGATGAGGGAAAAGGCAGCACAGCACCACCTGTCTCAGAGCACTGTGTGCACTGTTGGGGATATCACAAGAGTACATCAAGTAGCAAGGAGCCCCACTGGGAAACTCTGCATCCCACAGAAAACACATTAATGCATCTCTCTAAAATACTGAGGAAGAGGGTTACAGACTAAACTTTCTGATAGGTTTGTCTGCTCATCTTGCTTTGGTTATTCAGGCATATTCTGATTGAGAGCCTAAGTGATGGAGAGAATAATAACAATAATACTATTTTACTCTTGTTTAAAAATATGGTCCTGATGCTTGATAATGTTCTAGTAAATTTTACTCGGTGATTATGTTGGAAAGGAAAACTTACAAGCATCAGCTATCACCATCAAGCTGTAATGAGAGGCAGAATGATTTTCTTATAATGTTAAAAGCAATGATTGCAATATCACAAATATAAGAGTAACAATGATGACTGTTTATTATCTTGGTGCTTATACTTCAAAAAACAATTTTTTACCACATGCCTTAATTTTGAGGCTGAAGTATTGATCTGAAGTTCACTCTGTCTGGCTGGGTCCCTGAGGCAGTATAAAGCATTCATTGCCTCTGCAGCTCTATTGATGCACAAGGATTAAATATCTCATCCCACAGGTTTGGAGGATTTCTGCTGGATTACAGCATTCCTGTCCTACTGTGTCCTAGTCCCAAATGCAATATGAGGAAAGCTATTTTGCAAATGAAGCTGGAGGGCAAGACAGTGTCGGGATATTCTTCAAAGTCTCAGATATTGGCTCAAATCAGGGGCAGAGTTCCAAAATAATAGTATAATATTGGTACTGGGAGTTAGCTCAGAGAGGATTCACATTTAGATAAGGTTTTGTGTATTTGTCATCCTCATTCATTTATAATTTACCTGACTTGAAATCAAAGAGAATTTTGTCCATATCTGACAGACAAAAAAGCACCCACTAGATTAAATATTTATAAAGTAAAATAGCCACTTCTAAGTGGTAAGTTGATGAGTGTTCACATTTATATGGTGATGCTTGATGAATTTTTATTGATCAGTATTTGCCTACTTGGAATAGATCACAATCATGAAAATAGGAACTTGTAGTCAACTCACTGGTCATATAACTGTTGCTTGTTTTGTGTTGTCACAACAGGCTTTTTCTCCAGCTCAAAATATAAATGTCAGCTGCCAAAGGACATAACCCTGCAGCATATTTCTTTCAGGCCACTAAAATAAAATTATTTTTCTTGAAATCAACTTCTGATTGTTGGGACAGAGAGGAGTCTTTTAAATAAACCTTTGTTTGCAACAATTTTTTTTTCCATCAGTAGCAAAAATATGAGACCTCAGAGAGAAAAGAGCAGTATGTGTCTTATTGCAGTGTGGATTTTCTTGAATGGAAAACTTATTCGCTTTCATAAACCTTTTAACTCATTTAAAACCAATTTTTCAAAGTAGAGCTGATAAACTAGAAGAAGCTTAAACTGCAAGTGCTTTTTCACAGTCATTTTCTTCTAAAGCAATTATTTCCTGATTCGCTATCCCTAAGCAAATTAATGCTAGAAGAAGGAAATTGGATTAAACAAAGATTTTGTTCTAATAATTTTTACTTTTCAAATTATTGTTGGATTACAATGTCCTTTACTATCATCTCTAAATTATTTAAAGTAAGCTAAGCAATCTTAATTCTCCTTACTAAATTATTTAGGGCATAAATATTTCCCATTGAATACTTTGGTGGTCAAATAATATATCTCAAGCTAAGAGAATAAAATTCATTTTAATGCAATTATACAATTGCAATAGCTTGGAACAATACCTGAAGTGTCTTCCATTAGGTATTCACTCATGAAAATTGTGGCACTCATGTCAGTAAGAGTCATTCCTTATTTTCATTTATAGAACTCCAAAATTCTTAAGGAATTCTTGTTACTTTTTTCACAGGACACTAAAGTCAAAAGCAGAAACCTTCCTTACAATGCATGTTTACTGACAGGTGAATTAATTTGTCTTATTTCAAAACCTATCAGATCTTTTTCATTCATTATTATGTATTCACAGGTATAGGAGAAATAAACCACAGAGTGAGTGAACATCTTGGAGGGCTTCAAGACACCATATTCTTACTTTTAAAGAGGAATTTATACTATACAGAATAAGTTAATACAGTGCAGCATTAATTACATGATTCTATATTTCATAGCACTTCACTTGTAAAGGGAAGATAGGCTAGACCCAGCTGACCACGAATTTAAATCAGTAGGACCCAGGAATTTAAATCAGTAGGACTTGGTTCTCATTGATTTGACAGGACCATGTCTGAGGTCAGAAAACTTCAGAATTAAGTGTGGAGGTCAGTAAGATCTATGCCTGATGTAGTTTTTAGCTTTAAATAAAAGGCTAAGCATGTTTTTGCAGCTCTGCCTGCAGAAACTCCCACCATTACAAATTTATATAAAATATTTTATTACAGTAGGCTGTTCACACATAAGACAGTCTGTCTGATTTATGGATTTTTAGAAAGAATATACCATGGAAACAAAGTTTAAATAGAAAGCAACTCCCAGATGCACTATCTCATATTGAAAATGCCCAGATTTTTCCCCCACAAAATTAATGTCCATTGGTATATTAAAAGAGCAAACTACTCCCCAACAGAAAAAAAAAAACCCAAGTATGCGTATTTAAGAGTACAATATTAAATAAAATTCACAGTCCCTACTCCTTTAGTGCAAGTGAGAAGAAAATGGCTCTGAAACAACCCATTACAAAGAAAAAACACAGGAAGAGGATGAACACCCTGTTTTATGTGGTCCTCACTATTTAGAGTAGGAAAATTTCTTACCCTCTGCTCTGTCACAATATATGTCACAGTCAAGACAGCCACAATACACAGAGTCTCACCATACAATGTCATAAAGCTCTGACTCAGACAGAGCAACACCACACCACAGCAGAAGGCTTCAAGCATCTGTCCTTCTTCAGCCTAACCTTTTATCCCCCTCATGTTCACACATTGCACTGTGTGCCCTCTGCTCCCTTTGGTGGTTGGTCAGTAACCTCAGCACTCCAGGGCTCATTGCTGTCAATGCTGCTCACCTGCTCCTCACAGCTGTACCCACTGGGGATGAGGCTCAGCCACAGCCCCACTCCCAAGTACCACAAACTGTGCACCTACACTGCTCCTGTGACAGCAAATTTCTCAAGGGAGTTAAAAAACAGTTTTATGCTCTAATATGTAGTCCACTGGAAAGAGTGCTGCAAGCTGAAGACTCCAAACCATTCTTTTTCTTGAGCTCATGAAGACTTCTGCAAAGAAACAGCCGAAGGATTATCTTGCTCTCTGATAACAGCTCTCATATAGGCCAATATGCTGAGCTGTCAGGCAGAGAACATTTACTTGGATCCATACTTCAGCCTTGCCATGAGGGCTAGAAACAAGACAAGCAGAGCTTGATGCGTTTAGAAATAGAAAATTTCCTATACAAAGATGCAGTTGGATGAGTCCTATTTGTTAGAGCAGAGGAGATGTTTGCTAACTCCTTGGAAATAAAGATGTACTACTGGTGTAAATCAGAACAGACCTGCATACCTCATTTTTTTATTTCAGACTGACTTAAAAGCTATATTGCTAGCTGCCTGATGTATCTGCTATACTAGAAACCATCATATCTCTCAACTGGCTCCTGGGCTTGCCTTTGTAATGCTGTCATTCTGCCACTCTTAGTGTTTCTAGGATGGCTGGGGAGAGCTGAGAAGCCAGACCCAAAACCCTAGCAGAGATTGTAAACAATACAGTAAAATATCTACTTTAAAAAAAAAAAAAAGTTTTGTTTTTCACGGAGGCTGTTACAAGAAAAATACAGCTGGAGAGAAAAAGCTAGCAATTCAGTTGATGAGAGAGAAGAGAAAAAATCCTTTTCTAGTACACTGACAAACATTCAGTGCCTGAAGAATACTATGTTTGTTAGCATTAGGTGTCCTGTGTCTCCCATAAAGATCCTTGGGGGGGAAAAAAAGATTCTTCAAAACTTGACTTTTTGCTTTCATAATTTTTCCTTCTAAAAAGAAAACTAAGGAGGTTTTGCCTTATCTTTGCTCACTGGCATTAGGTGCCTCTGAAGGGTTAGAGCCTTGGCTAGGAGTGTCCCTCTAGATTTCTTTTACAGGCCCTGGAGATGAATCAGGAAAGAAGTGGGATTTAGTGGAATTTAGTTTCATTCTGAAGGGAAGTAATTTCTGATTGCCTGAATGTCAAGAAAATCAGCTTCAAACCCTTCTTCCAGGTTGATGAAGAAATTTTGTTTTCAGTGGAACTGAAAATGTTTAACATACTTTGTCAAGGCATAGCAATTTGGTCATATGTGGATGAATAGTGATATGAACCATCTCATCAGGCAATAGGTCCTCTCAGGGGTGAAGGCTGTGGGATTACAGTACCACAGATGCACTGGCATTTTCTTCACTAGTAATTTCCCTCAAGGATGGATTTGAGTATGCCATCTTGAGTTTGATATTCACTACTGAGAGTGTTCTCACTCTCTAGATCCATAGCAAGTTAAAAACTAAAAAAGTTTGTTTTCATGCATCAGAAATGATGACTTTCTAATCATCAGTATTCTGCTTTTTGCTGCCTTTCATTCTGTATCATACCTGTCTGGACTGCAATATTAGCCAGAAATAGAAGGCGCACAACTATTAAATAAAAGAAAGGTAATGTATTTTCTTTCTTCTCTTCCTACCCATGCTGTAAAAAAGTAAGCACATCTGCAATTCAGAATTTTATAGCTGGGATGCTGCTAAGAATTATGGATGGCCTTTGTATAAAATTTAATCTCTCTCATGTTATGCTGAAGACCCAGATGCTCCCTCTGAGCCTTAAGGTAGAATCTGTAGGAGCAGTAGGATCGTACCAGCACTTTCAAGCCTGCACATTCAACATGCAATAGAATATGTATAAGTCCCTTAGATTCAAATGTTGAAAGAGATAAGTAAGCTCAAGTTTTCCAACTCTTCAGCACCAACTACCACCTCTAGACACAGAAAGGGGAAGAGAGGTGGAGGAAAGATGGTTGTCTAATGATTCAGTAAGGAAAATAAGGTATCAGAAAAACAAAGGTTTTCAGAGCGTTTTGTTTTTGCAAACCATGTTCTGTGCAGCTGTGGCTGTCCTGGTTTATACCACAGCTGTGCTGTGCCCAAAATACTGGAAGAATACCTGAGCTTTTCATCACAGGGAAATTAAGGATGGTTATATGGGAAAGAGGGAAGGGAAATGGGGTACCCAACCAGAGTAAACAACATCTGTAAAGCAAACTGCATCTACCTAAACCCCAGTCAGCACAACTTTACAAAGAATGAGGAAAGATACATAAATTACATGGCTCAACACTTGCTAATGCAGCTTGGGCAGGGTGAAATGACTACCAGGAAAGCCTTTTCTAGCCAACACGAATCTCAGCAAGGGGGTTTCCACTACCTTCCTACTCCTTGTGCCAGTACAGACTGGCAGCAGGAACATGAGGCAGATGTGCAATGTCAGAATGAGCAGTTGGTGAATGCTGCGAAAGTTATCCTGTTAAAAAGTATTCTGTGGAAGTGCATGAATGGTAATGCACTTCCAAACTGGAATGTATTCAGTGTGGAGAGCCCACAGTCCATTGAGACTAATAGCTGTTTAATTCTCTTGTGCTTGTGTTGGGGAAACCCACTAAAATTGGCAAAGCTATTTACAGTACTGGAGTTGTCTGGCCATAGACCTGGGCCTTCCTGGGGAACAGATGCCCTGAAACAATCATGTCAGGCTAGTCATTGAACCTCAACAATTACTAAGCTAAAAAAACTGAAATCTCATCCTCTATTACTTTATATGCAATTTATAAAGCTGTCAGGTGTTCTCACTGAATCATGATAAGATCTACTGTGACATACAGAATCATAAAGCTCTGAGATACTACCATGGTTATGAACATCTACCTTATTAAATGTTTATGTAACTTTGTCCAACAACAATAATTTTGTAACACAGAGAAAGCAGTACTAAAAGAGAAAGTTGATTAATGGGACTTTCAAGAAATGTTTCTATTCTTCTGTTGCCACATAGAATTCAGGACTGAATTCAGCCCTAATGAATTTCCAGGGAAGTGCTGTGTGGAACAATCTTGGGCAAGTCCACATTACAAAATCTTTATTCTCACTGAATTTGAAAAAAGCACTGCTCAATGATCTGAAGTTTGAGCTTCATTTTGCTGTAATTTTGAGGGCAGTACTCAAAAACACGTATGACTGCTGATGATTCCATATACAATAAGAAAGAATTTGTGTATGTGATCAGTTTTCCAGATTACAAATCTCTCTATAAGGAAACTAGAAAGATGCATTTTAGAGTTCATGATATGGTCGACAATCAAAGATTAAAAAGCTCAAACGCTCAAAACAGAAGTATACAACAAATGGATTTTTATTGACTGTTTTGGATAAATGGATTAATTAAAAAAAAAAAATTGTATTACAAACTGGTGCAGTACCATAAAATTTGTTACATGTGGAGGTGCCATTTTTAGCCTGCACAGCTCCTGCAGCGCTGGAGCCCGTTCTCGTTGCAGGCAGTGCACTTGAGGGCTTTGAAGGAGTCCGTAAAGCAGTTCCGGAGCACGGACATCTTGCTCCCATGGCACGCTGAGCACGGCAGGAAACCAAAGCCCCCGCAAGAGAGGCACTCCTGGGGAAGCTGCACTCTCTGCTCAAAGAATGAAAGAAAGACAAACATGGTTACCTCATCAACCACCATAAGGTCTAGGACAAAGAGGACTCCAGGCCAGCTGAAAACACACATCCTGGTTCCCATTTTGGGCAAGACCCACCCCCCCATCCCATGGCACCACCATGGAAGAGCAGTAAGTCTGCCTTTTCCTTTGGCCAGATCCACATGCAATGTCAGAGAGACTCACTGCAGGTTCATTGGTCACTTAATACCTCCCTAGCCTGCATTCACACTTGCCAAAACAGCAAGCTAAAGGATAGCTTGCATGCATTACTTGGATGTTGTTTAGGTCTAGATTAAATCTAGGAAGTATTGAGATGATTGAATCCAAACTCCAGGCAGTTTATGCTGATGTTATATTTTCTGTGCTGTACATTAAGATATATATTATGACTTTCAGCATTTGCATGCTCATGCTGAACATATTATACCTACTACAGTTAAAGCTGATGATATCAAAAAGCCATTCATAGCTTCTGACAAGTGGTACTCAAGGAAATAAGTGGTCTTCTCAAATTTATGGGTGTAGAATGCTGAAGCTTTAAGAGTAAAGAAGAAAGATCATCAATGTCCAACAGTTATACCCAGAGAAAATTGCTTCAAGGAAGGCTCGAGGCCTCTCCATTGTCCCAGTTCCCAAGTAAAGCAATAAATTTACTCTATTTTCTTATTGGATTAAAGACAGCAGTGCATAGAAGAAGAGATTTCAAAGACACTTTTAAGTTTCACTTACTCAAAATTTGGCTAGTTTATTTAACAATTTCCTTAAAGTTCAAATCAGAGAAAGGAAAGGTATGCCACTTTGGGTACTTACCACCACCTGCTTTAGCATTGCACTGCTGAGTAAGGACTTTGCAGGTTTGTTCACAAATATAGAACAAAAATCCATAAAATTCCTGCTACTGTCAGTCTGAGAAATTATGTATCACTACAAATTAGTGACAAATTATTACCAGAGTACAGTAAAATACCCACAAAAAATGTAGTACCTGGAGCACCATCAAGAAAAATGAAAATATTTCTGCAAATCCATTAATAACAGCATTCACCTATTGAAAACAGATGAACATGCAAACAAGGCATTTTTTTTCTTTTTGTTCTGTAGCTCATAAACTTGCTGTTCTTCACAAGGCAAACAGCTCCTATGACTATCAGCTCTTCCCTTCCAGGGACAACAATTGGAAATATTTAATGTAAAATTAATATTCTTTTTATCTCAGGTGTGCTCCCATATTTTGTAATTTTTGTTGATTGTTTACTTTATTGAACATTATTGCAAATAATCTCGAAGTCTTAAGACAACAATATTTTTAATCTTTACATTCATTATTGCTTGTTGGGCTTGGAAATATACAGATACCTTTGGATGTAGTTAAGAGGGCTAACAAAGGTTACAAAAACAAAGCAAAATTGCTTTAGCTCGTTTTCTGGAGCAATGGCCATTTCCTCCTTGAACAGATGGCAATTTTTGGAATCACTTTTGGCATCTCCAGCAATGAAGAAAACAGGCTGCCCCTTACAATTGTAGTAAACCCATTTTTGAGGAAAAAATTAAATGAGAGGGAAAAAAACCCAAACCAACCAAACACACCCAAAAAAACCACCAGAAGGCAGTGAAGCAGTGATTGTATTAAGTGAGAAGTTATCAGTTTTCTGTAGTCTGACATTGTTTGTCCTATATATGTACTTTTATGACCCAAGATTAGGACACATATTTAGCTTGAGAATAACGTTTTAGGGCCTCCACCCCTGAACAGGGTGTAAAAAAGAGTAAAACAAAAAAAGCATTTGGGTTCATCAGTTTATTGTAGAAGAGAAGGAAACAGTAAAAAAGAAAACCTACTTGATTACAAATAGTAAATGTATATTCCCTATATTTATTTGCAGAAATACAATTACCTCAATTTTGGTTAAGAGATCCTGCAGTTCCCCAGATTCATTCATTAGTAAAATTTTCTCAGCACCCTATTAGGAAAAGAAGATGAAAAATGTCAGGCATTTTACCATGCAAAAACCAGAGATGATTAGAAGATTTGGACTTGCAACTTTAAACAGGCTGAGGACAAATTTGACTCACATTAATTATATTGCAATTAGGTCAACCTTAGTAAAGTTAGAAGGAGAGGAGAATCTAATCACAGGTCTGATAGTAATGCCTAAAGTTCGTCAGCAATGTGAAGTATCATATTCCCTTTTCTGTAAAAGGTGACCCAGCTTGCAAATTCTGACTATCTTCCCCTTATTTTACAGGGTATGTTTCCAGACAGAATAAAAAATATTTCTAGTTATTATGTCAAAAAATTACAATTTTATAAATATACAACACATCAGAGAATGCAGCAAAATGAGAAGAGGAGATTGTATTTCAAATATTCTGGCAGTTGAGCATTGAATGAAGAGATAATGTACCTAATGTATAACAAAAGGAGAAAAAGACTAATGAAAAAACTCTAACAACATTAAAGTCAGACACAACAGTATGTAATAATTTAGTCTGACTGCATTAGGCCTCTTAGGTTTCTGTGTCCTGAGATAAAGCTCTACTGAAGTACTGGGGATTTTTTCCTCCTGAAAGTAAATGCTAAGAGATCTGCAGACAAAATTCAAGTGTTAGGGAGGATATGGAACTCTTGTTCCTTTCTCTTCTAATTAGAGCACTACATTTGAACATCTATACTTCACTTAAGGAATGAATTTCATTGAATATTAAATATTGTGAAATACTTGCAGACACTTTTAACCAGAAACCAACAAAAGTTGAGGAAACTGAGGAACAGGCCTTACTTACTGTGGGGGCAATTGGCCACATCTTCACCCATGGTGAGTTCATGCCATTGTGCTGCCCCAGTTCGCTCGTCCCTGCATTTCCAAATTGTTAAATTTTGTCTTTGAGTTTGCTTCCAGCCTTAACTAAAGGCTGTGTTGGGACACTGGCACAGGGCTGAGGTGCAGTGGGATGCTGGCACGTATCTCAGATGTGCCATTAGTTTAAGCTGCCCATGGTCAGCCCCAGCTCCTCACCAGCACCTCTCCCAGTTTCTGGGAGGTACAGGAAAAGCTGCTCGTGAGCACAGGGAATATATGTGTGACTCTAAAGTACCTCCAAGTGTCCAGCCATTCACAGTACCTTGCTGGGGACTACTGAGGCTACAAGTGTGTAGCCCAAAAGCCAACTAAAGGCAACCAAACCTTTCAAAGCTCTTTTTATGACACCCTACTAAGGTTATTTTACCTATAGAAAGTCTTTTTGCTTAGGTTTGTGAAAAAACAGCGCACTTTTGACTCTGTGTTTGATGATTTTAGTTAAAAAGGAAAATGTTAATATTTTAGTGGATGTGGAAAGCCACTTTTTCAGTGGACAGTACTCTTAGTTATACTTTCAAGAGAGATATTTAAAAAAAAGTATCAGACAAGGTAATTAGCTGTAGTTAATTAGTCACAGAAGATGAGAGGGGTCTCATGAGCCAGACTGATTGTGCTGACTTTTCTACTGAAATCCATTGCAGATCATGGGCAGTGAGTGCACCAGCTCCAACATGTGCATGAGGCTGTCTGTGTCCCCAGCAGAGCAGGTTTAGCAGTCTGTTGGCCCCTTTCATGCTTTTTCTCTCATCTTTGCTTTCACACAGAGGAGCAGGCAATGGGAGCAATTGGCACAACATGGCCAAGGCAGCCCATGGAGTATTAGCTTAGGGTTTGAATACACTGCAGTAGCTTAAGACAAAGCTTGTGCTGCTCTTCTGAAGTAGAGTCATTAAGGATTTGCAACTTTATTGATGATGGAATTGCAGCACCCGAAATTCCTTGAGCTGGACAAACCTCAATTTGCTCCCTTTAGGAAAAGTTCTCTTCTCTGTTGCCACAGGGAAAAGCATTGCTGTGACTTCTGCCCTACATTTCTGTGATGCTGTATAATGCTAATTGGCTTTTACAACACAGTAATTAGAAGTTTGACAGGTTTCCCATTATAGATTTATATTTTAAAGGATTTATATTTCTGATGACATTCAGTCAGTCAGCTGTGTGCCTTACAAAGTAGAAAGCTATGGTTTTTAAAATAAAACCCAAACATCAGAATAGCTATCAATGTTTTTAAGTGCCACTCTGACTTCTCTGATTAATGGCTGCCCCAAGTGAAATATAAGTAAAAGTCTGTAGAGGTTAACCTTCCCTCTGGATCTTTGAGTCTTAACACACAGAATCCATAATTAATATGATCCATAATTAATAGAGTAATTAACACAGCTGTTAAGTCCAATAGGTGCTTTCTGACCAGAAAGTGACACCTTTCTTTTTCTTCCTAGGTTGTGCTCAGTCCACAATTATTCAGAAAGGTATGCGAAGCCTTAAAGAGTCTGTCCCTCCAGAGAGTAGCATACGGAGTATGAGGGGCAATGAGCATAATATTCAGTGAGAAGGGAGTTTTCAGGGTTTTTACCCATTTTTTTTAAATTTCAAAGCAGAAGCCTGTGAATCCTGTATCTACTAATTTTGCTGAATCTCTCTTTGCTGAATCTCTCATTGCTGAATTTTGCTGGAGGAGTCCAGAGGTTGTAGCCAGATACTCCATTGGCAAGGAAATGCCACAAACTTGGCTAAATCACTCAGCATATTTTCCAGATCCTTTTAATTAATATAATTATTTTCACAATTTTTCCTTGAGGACATCCAGAAATTAACATCGTATTTCAAATCTTAAATTTCCATTAACTGTAGAACTAGGACAAGGTCCACTAAGTTTTCTACTGCTCCAACTCTGTCTGGTCAATAAACCTGTCTGTTGCCACCTATCTTGGATATAAACCATTACCATCTCCACGAGGTAATTCCTCATCAAGGAACAAACACAGATTTATGGCTCTGCATTTGGCTTTACCAGACTACCTGCAGCTTTTGGGAAGCAGCCTCTCTTCCACATCATTCCTTAAATGCTGAGAAGAATTAGTGAGGCCCCGCACCATCCCTCTTGTGGACACATTTGCAGTGCAGATAAATTGCATGCCCAATTTCCTATTTTGCTAAGCACATAAGCAAGGCCTCTTGTTAAGGCAGCAAAAATGCACTCACACACTTCACCATCACTGGCCCACGTTGTTCACTGGGATGTTCCAGTGAAGGGGGAGCTGGGCTCTGTGTGTCCCATCTTTGCCACAGCTCACGCTCCCTTCTGCCCACACCTCTCACAGCCAGGCCCCCCTGGCAGCAGGGATGCCTGGAAATCTGCCCATAAACTGAGAAAATTGACACTGCAATACAGTACCAGCACCAGAAAGCCCAGATTTGGTATGCAAAGAATGGGAAAGGTTGATGTGTAAAAAGCAATGGAGCCCTGCATTTCCTGACATGTCAAACTGCAAAATGGAGGGAACAAGTGGGACAATGCTAGGTGACTGAATGCAATAATTAAATTAGAGTTTTACTGGCACAGAGCCATTCATATCCTCCCATCAAGTGAATACCAGAATAATGCATTTAAAGAGACCCAAAGAACAACTAAATATATATGGCCACTGGAAATCAGATGAAAGGAAACTGTTAATTCCTGCTTCACAAAAAAATATTTTACACACATATTTTCTAAAAGTCAGTTACAAAAACAGTCTCATTGTTCTTTGGAAAGGATTATAGCCAATGTGTCAAATAAAATAATTTTACTATAAATCTAATGCTGTTTTGGATTCATTCTAGCTGGGAAAACTAAACAGATGATATTTTCTTCAGAAAAACAGTAATAAATTTACATATCTGAAAAAAAAATCAAGATTCCCTTGTATAGCTGGAATCCAATCATATATTTCAAGTGAAAAAAACCCCATGTATTTTTAAAATATTATGCTGTGAGTTAATAGATTTACAAAGAATTACTTATTTGCCTGTTTTATTTGCATCCCTTTACCAAGAGTATATGAGTTTATAAGAGTAAATGAATGCTCCATTATTTTTTTTTCTGTGAGGCTTTCTCTTTTTTGGAAGCAATTTTTTATTCTGCATTGGTATCCCACCAGATGGCATAATTCCATTTCAGATGGAGACAACTCCAGGTGAAAAGAAGGGATTAGATCAGCCAGTAAAGAGCATGCAGCAAAAAGAAACAGCAATTTCCTGACAGACTGATATTTAGACAGTGTGTGTCAAGAAATACAATGGTTCAATCCTGAAAAAAAGGAGAAGATTAAAAGCCCTGCTGTACTGCAGCATGCAGTACTTTCCTCAACAGGGGCTAAATATGATTTTTTTTATTGCTTCTGCCCAAGTCATGGATTTGTTTCATTGTCCCTGTGCAGGCAATGATAAATTCCACAGCACTGTGAATATTTCTCCCCACAGCCTGCAATGCTCAAACAACTTTGTCCGTGCTTCTGATCAGCTTGGGTACAATATTCTCTATCAGATGTACATATGCTGGGTTTTGGTGCTTTTGTTACCTTTATCTCATTAAGAATAATCTTTCACCTTTCAAAACTGTTCATATTTTATTTCAGGGTTGGGGTTTTTTCTCATTATGACTCATTGAAAGCTGCATAGCTCAATATAGATTCTCCTTTGTACTGCTCCATGCAATCTCCTTCAGGGAGGGATTTCTCAGGAAAAAAATATTCAAAATGAAAAAAAAGAAAAAAGAGAGAGAAAAAAAGGAAAATAATGCATGATTTATTTACTGACACACCAGGCTTTGGGATTTCTGTGTTTCATTTGCATATCAGAACTTAATTGTTATAAAAAGCATTATAGAAATATCCATGTTACCAATGAGACCAAATTCTGTAATTAGTTCTCAATTGCATTTGAATGAAACACAAGCCTGGCACAGGTTCCAGCCAACATGGAGCCTTTGGGGTCAGGATGCACTGGCTTCTGAAGGCGAATTGACAGAGCTGGAGGGGAATACTTCATTTCCAGACCTTCTCAACACACACACCTCCTTATTTCTCTAAATGAATGAATTTCAGATTCTCTTGTGAAGACATATGAAGACAGTGAAATAAGTGCCATAAAATAGCAGGGCTGCCACATTTACCCAGCAGAATGAGGGCACACAGGTCCCTTCAGGCTGTCCAAGTGACAGGCTCGTGCCGGGGCTCTCCTTCCCCAGCACAGCAGCCGCAGAGCACTGCCCAAGTTACTGCCCTGCTCGTACTGAGCTTGGCCTCCTCATCCTGCTAAAGCACATCTCCTCTCAGCTAAAGCACTGAGCTTGGCCTCCTCACCGTGCTAAAGCACATCTCCTCTCGGCTAAAGCACTGAGCTTGGCCTCCTCACCGTGCTAAAGCACATCTCCTCTCAGCTAAAGCACTGAGCTTGGCCTCCTCATCCTGCTAAAGCACATCTCCTCTCAGCTAAAGCACTGAGCTTGGCCTCCTCACCGTGCTAAAGCACATCTCCTCTCAGCTAAAGCACTGAGCTTGGCCTCCTCACCGTGCTGAAGCACATCTCCTCTCAGCTAAAGCATGAGCTTGGCCTCCTCACCGTGCTGAAGCACATCTCCTCTCAGCTAAAGCACTGAGCTTGGCCTCCTCACCGTGCTGAAGCACATCTCCTCTCAGCTAAAGCACTGAGCTTGGCCTCCTCACCGTGCTGAAGCACATCTCCTCTCAGCTAAAGCACTGAGCTTGGCCTCCTCACCGTGCTAAAGCACATCTCCTCTCAGCTAAAGCACCCCAGAGCGGTGCTGCAGCAAGCAGCAGTGCCTCCCATGATGAGAATTAGTGGGGAGCATGGGGGCACAGACCTTGTGCAGGAGGAGGGGTGAGGCACACGCTGCCATGAGCTCTCTGTGAGCAGAGGAGCTGTCTCATGCGCTGTTCCCTGCCTGCAAAGCTGCTTTTCCACAAATAATGTCACTCTTACATGGAATAACTCTAATTAACTCATTTAAGTTTTTTTCCAGCTAACTTCAGTGTACATCAAGTTAAGGAAAAAAAAAAAAAGGAAAAGAAGCAGGAAAACATACCCCATATCTGGGGGTTTTCCTGGTTTTTAGCAGCCCAATGCTTTCAGTTTTCTTGTGCTAAACAATGAAAGTGTAGTTTCCCTGCTGCAATAAATGTGTCTAGGTCAGAGCACTAAATTATTTCATTTTTCTTTACCTACAGAAGGTAGACTTGTCTCTTCCATAGTAAGCTATCTTCTTAATTCACTTGTCTTCTTTTCTACACCTCTCTAAATAACCTCATACAGTACTTAGAGAGTTTTAATGAAATTTTATTGGGTTTTACACTGTCACTCCTCTTTTAGAAAACAAGTTTTTCACAATCTTTGAAAACAAACAAACAAAAAATCCCCCAACTGGTAGTGACTTATTGGGCCATCCATCATGCCAAAATCACTGTATCCAGGCATTTCTCCAGTTAAGAAAATTATTTATTTAATCAGTTTCAGTATCTTATCTGAATTCTTTTGACAAATTGGTCATATGTGGACTGAGATTTTCTTGGAGACAATCATAACTCAGTACTTACACTTTTAACATAATAATTAGATGAACAAATCTTCATGTGAATCCTGTTGAATTTTAAACTGCTCTTGAATATAGCACTTTTACTCATGACTGACTGGAGAACTCTCCAAATCAGAGTTTTGATAAAAGCATATTCTACAATGAAGTAAAAATCAGTGTCTGCTAATATTCTGCACACAGGTGGTTTTACAGCTGCTCTAGTGGTCTGGCAAGGCCTTAGACTGCAAATGCATTTGTTATAATGCTCAGGGAAGCTTAACTCATGCAGAACACATGGAAATCTTAGAAGGGATGGTGAAAAAGAGGAGAAAGTGTTCATGCAGCCCCAATATTTATTATCCCTGATTGTTGGTTACACTGCATTTTGTTACTTAAATGTTTTGTGAAAATGAAAGCTTTAAGTGATGCAAACACAGTAACCTCACTGTGCTTAAATATAGTTTGCCTTCACAAATCAGAGCCTCGCAGTTGGTGCTAATTGCTAGCTTTTCACCACTCAAGGCAAGTACTTTCTCTGAGTTTTCAAACTGTTTTCTTTGTGCCACTTTCCAGAATCTTTTTATTTTGATTTTTTTTTCTGTTTATGAGAAATATATTTCAAATATACATGTTCAATGAAAAGGTGATTTTGAATGTCAGGAGGCTTCTAGACCTAGAACACTAGTGTACAAATTGGGACTTTCTATTTGGAGTTTATGTCTTACAGTAAGATAGTGTTGGACTCTTCTTCTCTCTCTTCTACAGATGGGCTTTTTAAAAAGTCTTAATCAATTTTGTATCTAAAATATGTTCAGTTGATTACAGATCCTGATACAGACTGCATCATCTAAAATTCAATGTATACTTAAAGTCTGACACTCCAAATGTTAGTCTCTTATTCAACACAGATATTAATAATAACAGGTTTATGCTATGTATATCCATCTTCCTGAGTCAATCACACTTACAGGTTCTCATAAGGAAAAAAAATCAATTTCTCTAGATTTTCATGGTTTCAACTACAAAATAAAATATTTTTTTTAAGAAGCAGATATCTTAGATGTGTTATTGCCTTTTACTCCCTGGTTATCTTTTGCATCTTCAGATCAAACTTATCAGTGAGGATCTCTGATCTGTGCAGTGCTACTACAAAAGAATTTCTGTCTTAGCTTGTTACCATCACTGAAGCATCATAGGCAATTTTCTAAAAATCCTCCTTCTCATTCATCAAGATTTTCATCTGCTCCTCCCAATTGTAGAATAAAATATAGGTTCATGCTTTACTTACCCCAAGATAGTGGCCATCAATAAAGACAACAGGGAGTGAGGGAACCTCACAGACACTTCTGCATCTTTCATCTAGTTCTTTTCCATAATCACTGTTCAGAGCAATGTTTTTTTCTTCAAACTTAACTCTGTGATTTTGAAATATCTTTCTAACCAGTTCACATCTTTCAAAAGTGGTTCTCACCACACGAAGACTGGTAGTATAAATTACTATGCGGCCAAACTCCGGGACAGTTGAGACCTGGAAAAAAAATAGTTCCCATTACATTAAGCAAAGGGTTAATATCTTCCAAGTATTGAGTAATTTTATTTAAAATATTATTTAAAAAAAACAAACAGCATCTTAAAAACACAATCCAACTTTCAACTTTTATTCAAATGTGAAGATGGAACAGGAAGAAGGAAGTTCTTGAAAACAGCAATTTAAGGCAATTTAAGTTCTTAAAGTAAGGTGCAACTTGACTTTTTTGGAAAGTCTTAGAGATGGTAAGTTAACATATATTTTCAAGAAACAGATATATTTTATATCCTGATAGACTTCCAAATGGGAATAAATTGACCCTGTTCTGCTGATGTCTGATTCTGTTAACACAGTCACTTGTGTTTGCACAGAGTTTGATAGTACCCAGACTAAGACTAAACTTGCTAGCTTAGATGTTATTAGCAATCTGCTTCAAGACAAGAGCCTAACCTAAGCCTTAGTACATCCATGACCAAAGATTAACTTAGAGTACTTTAGATCTCCATGCTGAACTAGATTATGACTGCAGAATCCCTAATTTTTAATGTAGTTCCTCAGCAAATTAACATCCAAACAACAGTAAAAAATATATTTTTTGTGTGTTCAATGTCCAATCAAAAACCTACTGCAGCTAGCTGGAAAAAATTTTCACACTACAATTCAACCCCCACTTTTCAATATGTAAAAGTTTATGCTGTTTCTTTCCTTTCTAGGATGACAACAATTAGATAGTGTAAATACTACAGGGATTAATTTCCCCAAGAGAGTGCGATAGATTTTCAAGAAGCCTGAGAAACATTCCTCTAAATAAAGACATTATGTTCAAACATATAACAAAAATCCCAGCTTTTTGAAAGATTGCTAATTTCCAAGCTTTCTTAATTATCCATTGTCTTCAGCAAATTATATTTAATTATTTCATCAGTATTCCAGGAGTCAAAACACAAATTAGAAAACAAAAAGCAAGGATACCTCTACTACACTGTAGCACTGTATGGAAAATGAACCTTGATGGGTGAATAGATAATTTTTTACCTATCTCATTAATTAACTATAAAAACATAGCTGTTAAATTGGGCAGATGTTATTGCAGATTGTGCGATATAAACAGACATGATTTAACTTACTACTTGAATACCAAAAAAAATCCTTGAAAAAGTATCTTCTGCTTAGAGAAGTGTTTACAAGGTTCTTCATATAGTAAAGAGTTCTCACGAAAAATATTTGCGTTTCACAGATCTCTTACAGAACACTGGAGGTGTAATTGCCAACATTTGTAGCCATGGCTTTCATCTCCCATTCAGGAAAGGAACAATGTTGTGATAGGTCAATATTTTTTCTCTTAGAATGGATGTCAGGAATCCAGTTTTAAGAACAAGTTTTATAAAAATGGGATACTTTTCTGCAGCCTGTTTATAGGTTGAAAATCTGTTGCACTGCTACTGCAGTATGAGTCTCCTCCAGCATATCGTTCACACATTCCAAGCGAGAGAATTAGCTCGTTCTCTCCATAAAAGTACTCTACATAAATACTGCAAAATATTTTAGTAACCACACATGGGTTGCTTGAAGGAAGAGGAGTTTGTTGTTTTCCTAAGCAACCAAAAGAAGTTCTTAAATAGAAACTTTCACATATTCCTCCTTTCTTCCTCTTTGGAGTGTCAATACATTTTGAAGTGCAAAACTATTCAACAGGAGGGAAGCTCTTGTTCCTCCGTAGCTCTAATCTCTAATTGTGCTTGTTCCTAGACACCAGAGGCTGGCAGCACGGGTACAGACAGTCATTATCTGGTGAGGCATCAGGACTGTGGTGTCCCTACAGCATATAAATAAGCAGCTGAAGAGATGGAAAAATGGAAAGTTGTAAAGTGATCCGGAAAGATATCAAGTGGAAGGGGTGTACAAAGAGTCACTTTTATGTTTATTCCTTTCTTTTTTCTTAATGTGGCAGTGAAGAAATACCATTGTTTGCCCTGCAAAGAAGTATCAAGAACATTGATTAAACAATTCCTCAGGGAAATTTTCATAGAACCCTTGTTTTCTGTGCTACAAATGTACACGACTTGTCCTTGCAAGGCCTTTACCATGGAAAGGTATCCTTCTTGCCACCTGTCTGAAAACCACATTGGTAATGAACAACAGGGAGGTTATAATCTATATTAATTCTTATTTTTCTAAGCAATATAGAGGCTGGAAACTGTCATATTTAATTACCAGAATACACTCTTGAAGTAAACCAGTAAACACTGTGCTTTTCCTTCCTAGGTTGGAACTGTGGCAAAACCATAATAAATAACAAGCAATGTAAACAAATGAAAAGAAAGACACTTTCGAAAATGAACTCTTACAATATTGCTTTGCAAATTTGAAATTCAAATCACCTCATGTAACTCACAAATGCATATAAAACTCTAGGTGAAATTAAACAGAAGGCTATTCTCTGGTTAATGGGCATGACAAAACTTTAATAAAGCTGTGGAAGTTGGACGGATTAATATATCAAAAGATTTGGAGGAATTTATATTAACCTCTTATTTGCACTTCTTGTTGGTGAAATTCTCATTGAAGCAAGAAGCTTATGATCCCTAAACTTTCTATATATTTTTCATATATTTGTAGCTTTTCAAATAGCTAATGCACAGCTGTAGCTCCAGTACTTTTCCTACCCTTTCCCCCTAGATATTAGAACAATAAGGTAACCTTGTAATACATTCCAGAAATACTGTTTAGTCTTATTGTCAGGAAGATGACCCACAAAAAACACATTTTGCTTTCCAAGCAGAATCTGAGACATCATAACAAGAAATGGGGCAAAGAAGCCCTTGGACCAATGCCAAGAGCTTGACCCAGGGCTGGGTTACTGGGACAACTGAATCTCCTATTGGGCATATCCATTAGATATCCTAATTAATCAACCTTGTAAAATTTGTAGAAATCCAGCCAGGTGTGCCCATCATTACTGGGAGACCTGGAAGCTTCCAAATAAAGGTCTCCTTTTTACTTTACTATTCTAATACTGTTGCAAGGCTTTTTTCTCTTTTGATTATAAGCAACACTTATGGATACCATTTGACCTAAGTTGGCAACTACTGTGTCATATTTAGGAAAACCCCGTGTACATGGGCCAGGGTTGTGCTTCAGAGAAAGTGCCTGTATGGAAAGGCTGCCAAGGAAGAGACTTAAGTTTTCAGGAGGAAATAAAGTTGCTTTAGTAGTAGTCTTCTACATCATTTACATTTACAGCCCTTAGTTTAGCAGCCCAATGTTACCATCTCCCCAAGAGTCTAAGGGCACATCCTCCTTTACTGCCTCAGCCTGAAGAGCTTGCAGTTTCCTTGGGAGAATCAAGTAGCCAGCAACAGCAGCAGCACGACCTGAATCACTTCATAGCAGAGCTGACAACACTTCCAGCCTAGGAAACAGCTGCCCTTTTCTTCTGTCTAGAGAGAAAAAGTAATTGCTTCAACAGTTCAATCCTGTTCATGATTGAAGATGGAAAAACCACAATGTTACTTTGTTCCTGACTCTGTCTTTTCCCAGACTTCTTTACCAGGTCAGTCAGGGCTTTTGCAAATCATAGAATCATGGTTTGGGTTGTAAGGGACCTTAAGGATCACCTACTTCCAACAGCTCTGCCAGGAGCAGGCACACCTCCCACTAGACCCTTTTGTTCAAGCCCTGTCCTGATGTACAGCTGGGGGAAATCTATCCCTCTGCCATCCATCCCTCTGGCATCCATCTGACATGGCTGACTCAATATAATCCTTAACTGGGCAAATCTTGAGGGATGTCATCCATGAGGCTAAATTTGTGAGGTCATTATCAAGTGGCACCACAAAAGAAAGGAAGAAATTGCTGATTAAAAAGAGAAGGCCTAATAGAGCAAGCAGATGAGGAACAAAATGAAGGGATTCTGGGGACTGAAAAAGGGCTGAAAATACAGAACTAAAATCAGATGATAAACCAAAACCTAAAATGTCAGGACACTGAGAGAGCAAGAGTAGTAGACACTAAATGTAGAAATAAAAATATGAAAAATATGACCAAAAAAAAAGGCAATAAAACAAACAAAGTAAATTATAACAAATTTACAAAACAAAGTTAATGATAAAATAGAGAGAAGGTCACTGAAATCCTGAATATTTTTTAAAAGAAATCCTAGTAGTCAACGTAACTGTACAACAAATACATTACAGAATATGTGAATCTTCAAGTTGTTTGAAAATTTTGGAGTGTTCTTTAAAAAAAATGGTTTGTATTACTAGGGCTTCATAAATATGAAATATGTCAGAATCATACTCCTAAAACTTGTCTTTGAGAATTTACCTTTTTCCTGTAACAGTTGCCTCAACAATAATAACAACAGACTTCTCAGTAGCTCTGAAAAAACAGTACAATAGTCAGGTGTTTCCATGGTGCTTCTGAAAGCCAAATAAATACCATTAATCTCATTAATATTTTTGGGTTCAGACTTTCCCCACCATATCTGATCCCTGATCTTTGGGTCCAGCTGCAACTGAAGCAGCAGCAGAAGTGTCCATGTTTTTCTGTTGGTCTCACAGTTACCTTGTCCCTGACCAGTCCCACCAGGCTGAGCAGATATTGCTCTTCTCTTTGGGAGGGGAAATTTATTAAACTAAAAATTGAATAACAGTACCAAATTAATTCTTCAGCATATTTGCCATGAATCACTCTCTAAACACTATAGATTTTATTTAATATATTTTACAGCATTTTTGTCTGTTTGGTGACTTTGAGTGGCTTTTTATCTTTGGACCAAAACCCTTAACATGGATATTTTTGCACCATGACTAATAGCTATTAGTGGTCCAAGCCAAGGCTTTTCTGCTTGTAGTGTAAGAACCACTGTATCCCTTGGGGCATAAAGTGATTGCTCCTAGAACAGTGGTGAAATTTGCTTTTTGAAAACCTTTGTATATGACCATGTCTGTAAACAACTAAACAGACAAGTCCATCAGTGAGAGGAATACTGTACTCATGATGTTAGCCTCATTTTTATTTGGTTGCAAATGAAAACCATGAGAGCAACACTACCAAAGTAGTCATTCCATTTTTTTTAATCCTCTTTCTAGAAAAAAAAATAAATGTCTTCTAAACCCATCGGTTGAAAAGAATAGCTACATACATAGATCATTAATTTCAATAGAAACATCACCCAGAAATTTACATTTGATTCTTTAAAAAAACAAAATCATAAATGAAAAAAAATTATAGTACTTTGTACTCAATACAAGCTGAAATGCTTTATCATATACGACATTTTTAAAGGTTTTTACTATGTTCAGGTATAACACTCAGCATGTTATTTATGCAGTACTGAATTGCTTGTGTGACCTAAATCAAGGGCTGATATACCCTTCTCTGTCTCACAATATCATCTTTCAACATCTCAGAGAGTTCTGCTGAATTATGCACCCCTTGGCTCTGTAATTAGATACTATCAGACTGGCAGAAGTATCTGCTTCACTAAGTAGGCTGAGGCAGGAATCTAGAGCACATTACAAACCCTGTGCCAGAGATGCTTCAGTGAGTAAATGCAACACTCATGATCCAACAAAAATGTTGAGCAGAAGAAAACTAGTTATACATAAATATACATACATGCATATATTGTACATATGCTTGCATATCTAAAAACTTTGAATTAAGCTGCTTACTTCATAATTGGCATTACATAATTTATAGCTTGAATTTGTATCAATAACAGAGTAACAAGAAGAGTTGTGATTTAACAATAAACTGATCACAATCTGGTTTGAACTTTCTGGTTTTATTTTACACTCAGAAAATGAAGGGAAGAAAATAGCTATGAGTTTCTTGTTGAAGAAGTTCTGCAGGAAAAAAGCACCAAAATTTAGGCATTTAATTTCTGCAATATTTAAAAGCTTTTACTAGCTTTTGCAGTTTGAAAGACTTCTAAAATATATACTAAAAGTAGTTAGTAGTTACTAGTTAGTAGTTATTCTGAAAGATAATTTGAAAGTCAAAAGCTATGACCAAAACGTTTCAATTTTTTTCTGCATGATAATCTGTGAGAACATACATGTTTTTAAATATACAGCATTTAATGAAAAACATGCTTTTCACCAAGTCATTGCTTATATGAAAACATGCAACAATTGAATGAGATGGCTGAAGATTGAAGGTCTATGTTCAAGCAAAAACCACAATATTTGCCATCCTAACCACACAGAACAATGCTAATGGTGTTGTGAATCTGTCCATTCTGTCTGTTGGTTGCCTGGTTCAAATTAAAGTTTTAATGCCATTTTTCAGGAAAAATTGATTTGCTGGTCAGAAGACCTCTTCCAACACACAGACTTCATCTGCCAAAGTAAAATGTTTTTCTTTGGCAAGATCTGTTCACACATACCGAAGTTGTTGCAAGCAGTCCCCAGCCAAGGTGTGAATTCTTCATATGAAACCACATTCTCTTCCACTTCACTGTTTGCAGTCCAACCCTTTATGTGCTCTCACACAGCAAAGCAGAGTACACATGGAAATTTGAATCTATGCTGTCTCTTAAGTACTTTAATGTATTAAGACTGCAGTCCTGTTTGCATTGCCTTCAAGGACCCAGCAATACATCAATATTTGGTAAAATTCAGAACTTTATTAAATTCAGCATATTACAAAAGCTTGATAGCATGAAATCTGATTTTTGCAACACAGCACTTGAACACTCAAGTGAAAGCATGTACTGGCCTTCTCTTAAAATAACACTGTACTTTTCCTTATGCAGTTTTGGCATTTAAAGGGACTATAGGACTTGCCACCTTTGACCCCTCAGGGCAGTGGAATGATATCACCAGTATCCATCCTCATGACTCTTGGGAAGATCCATGGAGACCAATTTACAAATGAGGCCATCAAGAGCTGCACTCCTAAACAAGGTAGCTAAAGAGTCTGGGACATTCCCAAACAGATACTAGCTTTGCTTTCTCCAAAAAAAAGGGGCCAGGTCACTGCTTTTCTCAGCTTTTAAAATAGCACAAATACTTGTGTGGCTTTGTTGGGCTGTGTGCTGTAACTCACCTCACACACAAACAGCAGCCCAAGGAATACCTTGGTTTCCAAAAGCTGTGTAGAGCCCAGGCTCCTCTGCTTGTTGTAACGCAGGACAAGAAACAACTCTTTTGTTCCTGCTTGCATTTCATAGGGCTAGATGACTCTGAGGAGCTGGGCATAGTTACAGGGAAGGGCTGTGATACACCAACAACCTGAATTCTCTGATCTTCTAACGCCTGGGCTATTTTGTCTCTCTTATCTACAAACACAACATAATCTGCTGATTGTAAAATAGCACAGTTTTACCTCCTGAAGGTTGACATCCTCAAAATTGTTCAACTGTAGTGTAAAATAGATTCAGAATGCAGTTATAGCTCAGATATTGGTATAGCATATTTATATATTTTTGTAATTAATTTGTACTTTTCAGACTGTACATCAACGTTGGGGATGTCAGAGGAAGATATTTATACTGTTCCTTTTATCCTTAAATCACTTGGCAGTATACTAAAATATGAAAAACCAAAAGGAAGTCTTTCCATCCTCTGACATCATGTGTAGAGTGTGTGTGTTACCCTTTCTGTTCCTCAAATAATACAATATAACATCATGTCTCTTTTCCTGCCACTGCAGGCTTTTCCACATATCTTCAGTACAGACTTCTTTTCAAGGGATATCAAAGTGTTTTCATTTCAAAGCAGAAAAAAATACTTATAATACCACAGCAAAGGAGTACAGGCATGACCTGGCCCCTCCCTGCTCTTTGTAGTGCTCCAGCTATGGGCAGGCTCAGAAGGTACAAAGACCACAGCTGAGCTCACCCTCAGTGTCCTTACTGCTGCTCAGCCAGCACACACTCACAACCAGGTTACAGCCTGCTCCCAGGTGACCTGAGCTCTGATAAGGGAGCAGGTTATCTCCCCAGGGCTCATGGTCTCTGCTAGACCCTGCTGCCTCTGCTCTGTTGCCTCTGGAGTCACTGTGTGATGCACATCTAGCTCTGACTCTGGGGTAAAAGCAGCTCCTGTTTAACAGGGCACAGCAATGCTGTGAAGCCAGTCAGGGCAAAATTTATTTTAAATAAATGAAAAATATGTTCAAATTAGTTGAAAGAAGATCACTATCTGTCCATGTCTAATCGTATTTTATTTATCAAGTGCTGAAAGTTCTATCAGTATTTTCTTGTTAATGTATTTATGCCATTCAGCATATGATAGGACAAAATGAAATATTTGAAAATCAGAAACAAACCTGTGATCAACTCTAAACTAGTCTGCACTTCTCCTGGGAAGAAATGCTGTAGTACAATGCATGTTTCTCTTTTGCTTGCTCAGTCCTTATTTCTCTCTCACCTCATATTTACCAATTTGACATCTCCAAGAAATTCTTCGCAAATAATAAAAAGAGAGAGCCTCTGGGAAGACCCTTGGAATGTTCCTCTGGCTGGTAAGAGAGAAGAAGCATTTCTTTGCTCTGCAAGGACACTCCTTACGAAGATTGAAGGAGAAGAGGCAGGAGCTACTGAAAATAGTTTAGTTCTCAGCCATTTACATGAGGCACTAGAAACCAAAACAAGGAGTGTCCAACACTCTCCTTTCCCATCGTGCAGTTCTTTGAAGCATTCCTGTATTCAGCAGAAGCCAGACAAGGTGTACCTAGACTGTCCTGTGACATTTGTATGAAGCCCCTTCAGGTAGAGCCTCCTGTGTAGGGAACAGGCTAAGAGAAATAATAGCTGAGCTGGTACTATTATTTGAATATCCCTTAATTGTTGCAGAGAGCTGCTTGATTCAATTTACTAGTGTCCTCTTCCCCTCACATTAGCCATATAAAGGCACCAAGCAAAACACAACACTATGGAGCACCAAACAAGTATCAATACAACATCAGAGCCAGCCACATGGTCCAACATGTAGTCTTTCTGCCTGTAAAAAGATGGACTGCCAATAACCTTGAAATTTCCACTACCAAAGAAAATCACAGAATCATAAAATGGTTTGGGTTGGAAGTAGACCTCAAAGTCTACCCCCATATTATGGGCAGGGACACCTTCCACTAAACCAGGTCACTCAAGGCCCCACCCAGCCTGGCCTTGAACATTTCCAGGGATGGGGCAGCAACAACTTTTCTGGGCAAATCACCGCCAAAAGTAAGAATTTCTTCCTAATATCTAATCCAGACCTACTCTCCTGTTGGAAGTTATTCCCCATAATCCGACCACTACATCTTTATGACTTTCACATCAGAAAAATTCAACACAAAATCCAGCATAGTACAATTTTCTTAACATCATTAACACAAGAAAATTATTTCAGAAAATTTCCATCAACCATCACAATCGCCATGCAAAAATAATGTACAATAATTTTCTGAGGACAGACAGGTTGAATTCCTTGCCATTTACAGCAGGAACCTCCCATTGCAACATTAAGGCAGCAGTCAGAAAATATCTAAGCCAAGTTTCAGCAAGGCATATGATAACATTCTGTTTCATTTTCAAAGTGTGCTGTGGGATCTCATACCAAAATAGACAACTGAAACTTCATATACAACTTTTCAGCTTCATTATGATCTCTCCTACAAAATATGTCTCTATAGCAAAAAATTTCCTGGATTAAGTAGCACTTCAGATCAGGAATTGGGTGTTGTCCCATTTCTTTGGTTTCTTTGAGTTTACCAATCATTGTAAGCTATGGAAAGAATTACTCTGGGATGATTATATCTATTTGTTTGGCTAACAATACACATACATTTCAAGGCCTTTAACCAGTTCTAATTGGTAACCAAGATTCAGCCTTGTAAATGTGACAGAGAGAATGCTCTTTCACAAGGCATTCACTAAATAAAGTGAGTGAAACAGCAGTATTTCCTAGAATACACTAGGCAAAAAGAATGTATTTGTCATTAAGAGGGTTGACTGGAGGCATACTTCATAAAATTAGTTTCTATCTCTTGAAGCACAATTCTTTGAGTACACATTAGTGACTATTCACCTGGATAAAGTTCCATGGGAGTTAGTGGATGCATTCTACCAAATACAGTGGTTTCTTGACAGGTGAGCAAAACGGGCTCAGGCCACATGGGAAGTACACTTGCTTTTTCTGACATTGATCTTCATTTCCACTGAGAGCTTGAGTGTTTCTCAGCCTTCAGTGAGAGGGTCATGGCACATTCTGGCCTTGTTTTTTCATCTGTTAGTTTAGTAACTGAAATTTTGTCATCTCTGAAACAAACTCATCAGGAAAGGAGAGAATAAAGTTAGTTGTTGCTCTGATGCTGTTGATCAAACAACCTGTTCTTATATTACCCTCTTCTTCCCTCATCAGTTTATTTAGGAGTTACACGATTTGCTATACAAGAGACAAGGTGCTGGGATTACTTTACTTATTAATACAGTATTTTCAAAATGGTTCCTTTGAGACAGGAAACAACACTAGACCATAAAATTTTTTATTTCCAGCAAAACAAGCTCAGCTTTTCAGTGGGAAAATGCTCCTGTTTCTGATAAGTACTTTTTGCTTGTCATGTCTGTATATTTAATGTGCTTAATATCTACCTTGACCTATACAAAACATGACATTGCCCAGAGAACTTGTCAATATGGGACTCTGGGCAACCTCGTCCAGCAAGTGGCATCCCTGCCCATGGCAAGGGAGTTGGAACTAGATAATCTTTAAGGTCACTTTCAATGCAAACCATTCTATGATTCTGTGATTCCACATTTTGCAAACTCCAGTCAACACCTGTCCTAAAAATGAACTTTCTTTGTCATTGGCTTATGCCATATTTCCCCTCTGTGCCTACTTTGTATTACAATGCTGATTGTAATGTTCTGTAACCTGGCATCCAACCAGGGAAACATTTGTTTCCCCCAGGTGCAGTGCTAGTAGGAGATTTATAAGCTACTATTCCTGATGTTTGATTATCTGCTATGTTTGATAAATGGCTTTCACCTGAACAATCTGAGTGGCAATATAAACATTTTTTCTTTGTTTGATGTAATCATTGGATCAGGAAATTGAAACCATACTTCTGCACAATTGTGTAACAGTGTTATAGGATATATTAGCCCTCTGATTTGCTTCTTGGGTCTTTGCATAAAATAAGTGCTGATTGGAAGTGCTTATTAAAAGTTATTACCACCTCTTAAGAACTAGACTGTGCCAGTCAGGTACAGATAAAGAGTGAAATTCAGGAAAACTAAATGGTAAAAACAGCACAAATTTGGCAAAACTTCTGATTACCTTGAGATCAGAACTGAATTTCTGGTGAAAATTACACTAAGGTTTGTTCTTTTAGCTAAAAAAAGTTACCAAGATAATTCACCATAAGATGCAGTTAAAATATAGGTATTTTGAAGCTGTAATCAAAAGAATGAACAAAAGACTTAAACTCAGTGTTGGTCACCAGCAAGTGTGGTTGAAGTACAGTGTTAAAATAACCTCCTGCGTATTCCCATTCATCTGTCTTTGCCAAAACTTCTGAATTCAAGTTGTAATTGAAAACTCATGTTTCCCTCATCCCTTTTTCTTTCTTTACTTCAAAGATCTGACCAGATTGCAGAGTAAGCTTCCCTTTCCCCCAGAAAGCCTGATTGCTCTTCATCTCTCTTCCATGTCAAAGTGATTAATTTTTAAATAAGTTTTTAAATGAACACCGAATTTTGCCAGGCCTCCAGGAGTGATTTTATTTCCTCTTACACTCCCAGCATGTGAAACCCTTTTTTCTGCTGCCTCTCACTTTTGGCTTCATTCTCTTAAGACAGAATACTTCACTGCCACAGTTGAGGTTTCTGACAGCTATTAAGGAACTGATTTTAGTGAGGCCCTTACCTTTTCATGAGCTTTACATAAGGTCAAAATTACAAACCTGTGCTCAGGTGGGCTGCAGGGGTGGCTGGGAGCTGATTTCCAAGGCACCAGCTCAGAAGTAGATGGCACCTCCTTGTTATGTTTCAGTAGGGCTGAGCACGTAATGAATCAACCAAAATGGGACAGAAGCCCACCAGAGGTCTCACACCACTAAGCAGAAAGATGTCCCCAGATGGAACCTGGGGCATTTGTGGTGAACACAGTGTCCTGGTTTCTGGACAACTGTACTCACTGAAAGTGTCACAAATACCTCACCCTTTTGTATGAAGATCATTACCCTGCATTGCCATGGAACATGTACAATGCCATCATTTCAGATGAACTCTGCTCTTCTGGCACATTCAGTTAGTTGCAGTCTATGTCTGAAATGTGTTGAATTCAAAGTATTGCTTCCCTCTCTGGTAGATTTGTTGAGGAATTCTCTGAATCCAATTGGACACATGTACCTAATCATCTTAACAATGAAAATACAAAGCACTTAAAATTATTTTAGTCTCTCCACAGCCAACACATCAGATTTTCAGGCTCCAAAACAATATTTCTAAAACTGGAATCACAGCTCTTCCATTTCCCTCCAAGATATCTCTATGAATACAGATACCAGAGAGCTTTCTCCAGCATCTCACAGGCAAACTCAGTTTTCTCCACAAGCATTTATCTCCTGAATTCCCTCTACAATATCAGTGTTCCCATTTTATTTCCCTCCAGCCAATTCCCTGTATTCACAGTCACAGACCTTGTGTAATTACCGCTTGAGAGTTTCTGAAAATTAATTATTTTAACTCAGCATCGTTTGCCCTGACCTTGGTTTCTACTAGTTCTGGCTCTTGGTTAGCTTTATCTTTTCAACTATATCCACAGAATAGGGAGGGGAGGGGGAGCAGAGGGGAAGGGGGAGCAGAGGGGAGGACCTTTGCTTCCACCTGCAATAACCTATTCTGTTTTACCCATTAAATCCCAATATCCACTCATCATCATTTTCTATCTCATCTCCTGTACTGCTTGATGTAAGTTAATTTCTGAGAGCATTTGGAGATATGTTAATTTAGGACTAAATTTTGGCTGTAATTTTCATTACATATTAGACTCATTTTGGCTATAGTAACATGTACGATCCATGTAAAACTAAGGGGACCCAGCTTTTAAATTATCCCAGGGAGGGTTTATGACTTTTTACATGAATGAGAAAGGACAAGGAAAGAGTTGATTTCCACTTTGACTATTTTCAGCTGTTTATCTGGAGACAGTTTACTGAAGACTTTGCTCACAGAACAGCAGCATAACAGTTTATGCAATGTGCCTCAGACATGAGTAAGATACAGGCATTTTAAAATGGCTAGAAATTGGGAAGTCAAACTAAATGTGAAAGTAAAATGATTCACAGTTTATCATTCCTATATGTTTTCTGTGTCTACTAACAGACAACACATAATTAGAGAACAGGCAAACTGGAAGGTCATTGTTATTTCACTGTACCTTGCAAACAGAAACTAATTAATGTAAAAGAGGGGGAAAAAAGTCTACAGCATGTCACCTAAGGAAATGCTGCTATCAGTAAATTAAAAATGTATGCCTTGAGCTGCATTGCATCTGCCTACCTGAAGCTGTGCCTGTAAACAGTGTGGAGGACCAGAGAACTGAAACAATGGATCCCAGATGGGTCATGAGAAGAATGTTAGTATTATTTACACAATTCTAAAAAAACCACAATCCCAGAAATCTGAGAATAAGTCTCTGCTCTTAGATTTGTCCTAGATTACATCATTTAATTTCCTACTACTTAACAGTTATGAGTTACCACCTGGTGATAAGAGTTATGTGTAGGAGTATGAAAATAATTATTATTCAACAGCTGATCAGTGTTTATTTCACTTCTATCTTTTATCACTAGCAGCAGGAATAAATACAGAGTGAAATGAAAATTGAACTTTGATAAAATGGAAGTTTTTCTCTAGTTTAAAAAACATTGTTCAATTTTTGCCTTTTTTTTACCTTCAAGGCCTTTCTGTTTTCTGGTTCTACTCAAAACAAGAGGAGTTGGAAACAGAAGGAGGCAGCATGTAGGTCCACTTGAAATTGCTCTGTTTAGTTACTTAGTATTTGGTCATTTGACCAAAAAGGACCTTTTAATGCCTATAGACTTTCTTATATTTGAATGTATGTATGAAATATTTGAATAAATGACTAGTTATTTTTGTGGCATAGTTATTTTCCATACTGTCAGTTGACATTTTAAGTTACTTTGGGGATTTCTCTCTAACAATATGAGTAAGGTTTTTCAAATATGTTTACTTCTCTTGGGAGGGAATGTTTAATCCTACTACATATTCAGACTTCGGTGGTAATTCTGCTGTTTACTTATGTACCTTTTCCCACGATGACACCCTGAGTTGTTAAAAAAAGAAACACAATACATTTGCCTGAAGCAGCAGTTGTGGAGCTCAAATCCTATTTTCTCCTGTTATGAGCAGCTTTTCGTTTTCCTGTTATTTATCACATTTTTCTAGGTGTTTGAAGCTATGTTGTGAATTTGGGGACAATCACAGGCCACCTCATATCCTCTTTGAGAATATTCTGTAAGTAAGGACGGCTTTAGTCAGAAGTGAATAGGACTTGCTGAGGACAGACAGATAAAAATGAAAGTGTTTGGTATCTCAGATCATGTGGAAAAGTTAGCAAACAGCATGGTTCTGAGTGAGTCCTGGTTTGTGAACCCTGACCCCATCTGGCTGTAAGCACTGCTGCTTCACCCAGTAGAACATTTCATACTGCAGGGAAACAGACTTGTGTGATCAGCAGCAAATGGCTGTCATGAAAAATGCAATGTCTGCTCTGGTCCTCTTATTTTTAACTTGGCAGTAGCTTTGGAATACCCTGTACAGTGTTTTTCTGCAGGCAGATGAAGTTTAAAAACAAGATGATTTCTATCCCTTCCCTCTCTCTCTTTGCTCCTGTCTTTTACTAAATCCTTACTCATTCTTTCTAAAACAGACTTAGACTGCTGTAGAAACTGATAAATGCTAATAATATAATAGTAGCACATGCACACAGGGATCTCTGACTCATTTTACGTTTAAACATTGCCAGGTGCAGTTAATGCATGTGGTGATCTCCTTTATAATTCCCAAATTTCAGTTAGTTTGGTTAATTAATAGGCATTAGAGGTCTATGAAAGCTGTATTCTAGTCTGTTGAGCTTCTTAACAATGCCATTCATCATATTGCTGAGTGGAGAATAAAACAGTTAGCTGGTAAGATCCTACTCATGATATTACATGGCTCTGCCTTTTTTGGTCAGCTATGCTTTGTGTGGTAAGTGGGTCTGTTTTCCCAATATTTACTTTCAGTATACCAGCCTATCTTAGGAAACAACACAATAATCCATTACTTCTTTATATTTGCAGCAGTGTTGCAACTGGTGATATTCCTAGTGCTAGAGAGAATCAGCAAGTAAAAACTGGTATTCAGGAAAGCCCTAATCAGTCACACTTAGCTCAGTCAAAAATATATTGCATTTTAATTGAAAAATGTTTCAATGTTTCATGGATTAATTACAGCCTGGAGTCAATCTGTCATATATAACAGAACTGTTCACTCAAAAACAACTGACGAAGGTAATAGCATAAATGAAATAAAGTGTCATTCTCAACTGCAATCATCAGCAGAGAAAATTCAGAAATTGCTATCATTTGTCACAATTCACCTTCCTAAGGAATAAAATAAGTGGAAAGGGTTAAAAAAAATCCTGGGTTTGATTTGGGATACACCCTGGAGTTTTCATGTTCAGCAGACAACAAGGTTTCTGTCAAAATTTATTATACCTTTTGCTGTATTCCTATAAACAGAAGCTGAAATGAGATGCACTAGAATCCTGAAACTCCCAGGGAATGGTGAGCAAATCAGGGAAACTACCACTCCCTCTCAGTTTTCAGTTCCACACACCTAACATATTATGTACTTTTTCTTTCCTGACACTTTATACAACTTGAAATCTAGCTGAAAATATTACCCATGTGGGTGGAGATAAAAAGAGGCTGTTGTGTAAAGGTTGGAGCTGTCATTTGCACTACACTAAAGTTAAGGAAAAGGACACCCGTTTCTGAGGTGGACACGGAGCATTGTCTCACCTGGGGTCACAAAGCCCTCTGCAACTGGTAATGAGTTCTGCACAGGTCTTTGAAGGAGGCAGAGATCAGAGTTATGGTGTGATTAGTGCACTGAAGTGCTGATTCAATCCTTAGCTCTCAGAGAGCCCTGTCACTCAACACATGGGAGTGCTGCAAAGGGGTGTATTGTAGTTATAGCACTCCTTTGTCCTGCACCAGCACTGAGTGATGAACGACCTTGTTTCCCCACTATATTACTTAACCTAATTGGAACTATGCTCTCAGCTATCTCATTACTTAATAATACCTAGAAATTTGGTACCTTCATCTTCAAACCCTGAGTAGTTAATTATTACTTATATACTCAATATCCATTTTTAAAATTAAAGATTTGTCTACACTGCACACTTTAAGTGCTTCATTTCCTTTTTTAAGCAATAGATTTTCAAAAAAGGCAGAGTGCTCAAGATTCTTATGCAGATACAACTCCTCGACAGCATACATAAACCAGCTCTGCCCTAGAATAGCCTGTACTGTGGCTGCTGGCCTGATGTATGAAAGGGGACAGATGACTCATCCACCAGTTCTTTATAAACAAAATACAAGACAACTTCATGAAGCAGAATTATAGACTTCATTGCTGGAAATACTTTAAGGTGTAATCTTTTGTTTTCTTTTAGTTTTTAATCATATAGATATAATGTCTGAAAATCAGAATGTAGTAGGTTGTATGCTTTATACCAGCTCCTAAACCTGTCGGGAAAAAGTTCTTCAAAGTTAGTTATTCTGTATATATCACATCTGCAGCTGGACTAATGTTTTACCAAGGCCAGTGTAAGCAGCTTTACGTTCTAGTCTGATTCAGGATTTTGCTCAGAGGTGTTTATTTTATAAATAAAATATTCATATAATAATACTTTTCATATGATAATGTTCTTACAGTGGGGCTAGAATCTGTATCATGTCATAGAGTTAAATGTGCTCTCTTCCAGGAATAAGACTACAAATGAAGAAGCTGAGATTATTAAATCATCTGTCTGCTTTTCTTTTGGAATAACATTACAATGGCTTCTTTGCATAGATAATCATTTAATACCGTGCAGCAAGAAAAATCAATAACATTTATTCTAATTTCATATCATGTCTTCTAACATAAAACTCCATACTTGATTGCATTTCTGCCAGCTGAATAACCTTCTTCCAAAATGACAGTTGAGACTGCACAAAAAAACAGATCAGAAATTTCACTGGACTGCTCTCCTGTTTTGAAACCTCTTGCCCTAATTTTTTGTGTCTTCCCAAGAGCCACTGGAGTAGCTGATGATGAAACCATCTGATTGAAGGAACTACATGATTCAAGTGTGCTCCCAGTCAGGAGCAGCCAAAAAAAAAACCAAGCAACCAACCTATAGTATAAATTATCTGCATTTAGCTGTAAATATTGGCCAGTGAAAGTGTCCTTCCACCCCACAATCTTCCACATGAGGATGCAAAATAATATCATCCACCAAGCAGACAGGTTTGCAGAAGGCTTGACCACCCAGCAGATACAACAACAGCTGCCATAGTAGTATCTTCCAGTTAGATTAAAATAATCTATTTCCTGAACAAGTCCTTTAGAAATGGAGCTTTTGAAATCCTTATGACGCTTTGAACTTTCTGAGTAGGTGCTTATATTTTTGATATCATTGTGGGATTTGAAAGAACAACCAGATTTACCCACTGCATGAGTGAATCTAATTGAAAGCATCATAGAATCATAGTCCATTGGCAGGATACTCTCACCTAGACCAGGTTACTCAGAGACTCATCCAACCTGGCCTTGAATGCTTCCAGGGGACAGGCATCCACAACTTCCCTGGGCAAGCCACTCTAATTCCTCACTACTCCTACAGTAAATAATCTTTTCCTAACATCTTAGCTAAACCTACTGTCTTTGAATTTGAAGAATTCCATTCCCCTTTGTCTGTCACTACATGCTCCTGTTAAGAGTCTTCCCCATCTTTTCTCTAAGCTCCCTTCAGTTACAGGAAGTCCACAATTAGATTACTCCAAAGCCATCTCTTTTCTGGGCTGAACAAACCCAATTGTCTCAACCTTTCCTCATAAGAGAGTCTGATCAACTTGGTTGCCCTCCTCTGGACTTGCTCCAACAGGTCAATTTCCCTCCTGAGCTGAGAATCCCCAAGCTGGGTGCAGCACTGCAGGTGGGGTCTCACCAGAGACCTCATCAGCCAACACCTGGAAAGAAAAGTTCTCAACGTGTAATGTGACAGGTGGAAGGAAGCAATAATGCTTAAAGAATTTAAGCAATAATGCTTAAAAAAAAAAATAATGCTCTCATTTTTCACTTTGTCCATCAGTCTGCCTCTTAGGACATTCTCCACTTGAACAACAACGTTTCAAAGTTGCCTGCAGGGCTAGGAGGGAAAGTGCTTTGCATTTGGAGGTAGTAAACAAATAGCAAGACATGAGAGACTGGGCAGGAAAATATTGCATTTTCTTTAAAAAGCTGTAAGTTCTTTAGAGACTAAGTTCCTTCTGTGTTACAGAATTTTCAAGGAGAAATTTTCTTAAATAACAATGCATGTCTCCTTAAAATTTCTAATAGTTTTAAAGCTTGTTAGACAATTAGCAATCAGTAGTATTCAAAACAAGGGTGAATTCCAAAGCAATTGTTCTTTGCCTTTGTACCAGCATTGGCTGATTTGTCAGTGCAGTTCATAACACTGCATGGTGTTATAAATGTGTGCAAATATTGGCTAGAAGGACTTTTTATATTTCTTTTTGAGAAATGGAGGAAGAATGAGTCCTTGTGGTTTTACTGCAGTACAGAAGACATGCTCATTTGACATTGATGGATGATGTCCCTAGATAAAGTTCCAAAGCAAAATGGTACTAAGGTTGTTAAAATGCTTTCCACAATCTGTACTAGCAATGAATGTTGGTTTTTCTGTCTTCTTTCTTGCCATGCGTGAAATGAGTCTCTACCTCAGTGACTCCAGCTGCTCATCTGTGACCATTTCTGTTGCTTTTTCTGATGGAGGTTATAAAGAGTTGTGCTGTGGCAGCTTCTCCACAATATAACCACTGCATCAAGCAAAACCACAAGATTGCCTGTTTGCATGGGGAGATGCAACTTTACACCTGCTTTTCAAAATCAACAGGCTGGGGATCCTGTCCTATCTATTATTCCTCTTACAAGCTTTGGAAAAATTCATTGAGGTTTCATTTACATGTTTTGTACTACCTTGCAATGGATGTTGCAGCAATTAGAAAGATTTTCATGCATGAAAGCCATACCCTTTTCCCTCTGGTTGCAAATTCCATTCTAAAGAATGTTTTATTATATTTCAGCTACAAAATTATGATGCCACAAAACATTACAGTTACAGGCTAAAGTTCCAGCCAAGAAAAAAAATTGTCTTTTTGACCATTTCTTTCTGTCAAGCTGTTAATCATGTACCTTGTTTTGGTGCAGTATGTAATAAACTGTAGATGAATATCCAACCTGAGTAGATAAATATCACAGCAAGCTGTAGACAGACTGGAATAGTCTAGCAACAAAATACCTGTGGCACATATACATTTATATTTTCTAGCTTAGTGTATTTGCAAATCCTAGTTCAGAACTGAAATTGTTTTGAGATCTGTAAACTAAATAATGGGATTTTAATGCACTTAAATTGTTAGAAATTTTTTTAAGTTTTAATAAAGGGATTTTATCTTCATTATTGGTTTTTATTTTCATTATAACCATATTTTTGCAATTGCACAGCTGTGCACTTTGGTGACAAATTGGCCCAATGTAGCCAAATATTTGCTTCCATGTTTGTGAAGTTACAATTAAAAGATTAACTTAACCTAAGACACTCAAGTGTGAGAACTCCAAAATATTTGGTTGCAGATTAATTTATTTGTGCACAAAATTAAGGGTTAATGACCAAGTATGAGGCTAGGAATTAAGCACATAGGTAATTTATTTCATCTTTATGTGTTCTACAAAATGTATTTGCTGTGTTGAAGGCATGCAAAGGTTCAGGGTCAATGAACTACCAGGCAGCCTGTTGTACCATGTCAAAGAAAAGTGAATAGCCCCAAATTTTCTTAACAGTCTTAGTTATAAGAATACTTCAAAACACAGTTTCTCCTTATTTTCCTGCTGAGTTATAAAGTTGAGCTTCACAGATAGCAAAAGACAAGAGTTATTGCTACTAATTAATGATTAAGACTAATCAGTTAATCTTTTTCATCTCTGTTGTAAGAGGCCAATTCAGGGAAAAAAAATCTACTCTTAGAATAAGTAGAAAAAAATTCTGTGCTGGAATCCTAAGATATTTTTGATAGGCTTCTTATGTAACATGACCCTTTTTCAAGTTAGTTTGAAGTAAGATGAAGCATTTTCCACGTTAATTCAAAGTCTGAGCACCTGATTGAGCAGTCCCACAAAGCGACATTATGCAAGAGTCACAGAGCAGTACATAGGATCAGACCCAGTGCTCGTCTGGTATTCCAGGTCATCTACCAGACTGATAATTAAAAGTAGGAGTCTGAAAGCATATATGGCACTTCCTACTAATACTGTTTCCTTTTACGACTATTTTCAGCTCAGAAAATTTCCTGAGGCCAATATGACTTAGGAATCCCACTTAGTACAACCAGGAAGCCTTTTCTTCCATTTGGCAGTTGCATTCATTCTTTCAAAAAGAAAGCAAATCTATTTTTAGATTTAAAGAGAGAGGATGAAACAAGGCAGCAGAACATGATTATTTGCAATCTCTTATGTCTTGAATACCGATTCTATGCTCTATCTTCTCTCTATCTCTTTTTCCTAACAAGCAAGTCACAGGCTACAAGTTTTCCTAGGATATCTCCATTCTGGAACACTGTGATCACTATTGTGCTTAAGAGAAAAAGGGAGGGAGGAAGGGAGGGGGGCTCTTGGTGCCTCTGAGGCTTGGTGGCACCAAATGAGATTTGGAGAATCTTAGTTTTTGAGCTTGATGTCTAAGTCCTTCCTCAGAGGCCTGTGAGTTTTTTGAATCTATACCTAAAGTCGTGATTAAATCTAGTACTACATATTCTGCATATATGCATTTACTGCAGTAACACCACTCCTTCTTTGCTATGCTCTTTCCCATGGAAGGGACAAGGCCAGCATCCCAAGAACACTGACCTCATTTACAGATCCTTTACAAGGATCAAGACCTATCAGGGCGAGAATAATTTTGAGGCCATGCAGTGCACTGGAGCGTTAGACAGATGTCCAGTACATGCTGGTCAGACTGCCAGCAGTAAAGCCTATAATTTTGTTTATTCAATTATTGATTCAGTCGTTAAAAAATGATATATATAACAACAGTTTTGTTGGTAAGCCACCCAATGTTGAGTGTATTGAGAAGTTAAGACATCCCATATCTACACTTTCTGAAAATGAGACTGCTGAGTCTTTTTTAATTCAAAACTTGTATATCACTTTCAGAGGTTTAGACAGTTAAAAATCTATTTACTGATCTTATCAAGTATATGTCAAATATATATTTCAAGTTCAACAGGAGCAAATCCTAAAATGTTCTGAATAGCTTAGTAATAGACCTGTCTGACCTCAGTGCTTTACAACTGATTTCTCCAACATGTGAATAATAAAACCAATATCTTAAGTACTGACCAAATCCAGGTTCCAGTTAAAAGCTCACAGACCTGACCATCTCCCTTTTTAATTCAGTGTGTCTGTTCAGACATCCACTCTGGAAACCACTAGAACATGATTAACAGCATCAGCAGAGTCACTGTCCAATGCAGTGTGGTCACAGATCAAAGCCCTTCTGAGGCTACAAAGCAAGTGGTGAAGCAACTCTATGCCCATTCCAGTAGTGATCTAGTTTTCCTTCTAACTCTGAATTTTCTGTAAAAAGCAAAAACCTGCTTTTCATAATCACTTGATCCTCTATGTTATTACAATTTTTCCTGTTCTCCAGTTGATTTCAGTTCAACACTGTTCAATAATTAGTTTTCCAGACTTAATAACACTGTGAAAATACACTGGAAGTTTGTTACTCAGATACCACATCTCACGTATTTATCTCTATCCATATAAGGGACATTACTACATTAAATGCTCTTTACAAGCAATCCATTGTTTTCTTTTGTAAACTATGTCCTTTTGGGAGTCAGAGTAGTGTGTATGGAGGAGAATATGAAGGCAAAGATCAGGAGAGTTTTTACAATCTTTGCCCAGTCCTAGAAGAGGATTTTGAATTCAAATAATCCAGTGATTTCTGGAGTCTCAGCACTGATCATCAGCTGATCAGTGAGAAAGAGAATACTCTTTATCAAGAGAAGTCTCTTCAAGTCTTATCAGGACTTCTCCAATGAAAGTGCAGATCTCTCTTTCTCGTCTCCCCAGACTTTTGGGGATTGTAGTGATATATGCTCCAGAGATATACAACAGTGGGATACAACATGCTACCCACCCTAAAAACCTTTGCTTGTATTACTACACAGGAACCTTTCCTTAACATCACTTTGCAGCTTCTGACTTCTTTGGAAGATGGTTGGTTTTTCTGCTGTACTTCACTTTATTTTGTTTGTAGCATTAGCTAGCCCTATCAGTTTGTAAGCTCTGCATGTCCTGCTGTATATTCACTTTTCCAGGCCACCTGCAAGTAAAGAAAGATGAAAGTGCTCTTAACCACCCCAAAAGCTCTCCTCTTAACAAACTTCCATGTGATTCTTTATTCTTTCCCACCTTTCTCTCTAAACATTAATAAGCTCATTCTTCATCAGGCTGAATAGTGACTTGCATGTGACAACCTTACATGTGAGCTCTACCTGAGAAGCTGTGCTCGGAAATTTTGTAAAGACTGTGTGTGTTATGTCTGACTCCTCACCCATATCCTCTCTGACGCAATGCTCACCAAGGCATTCATCAGGTTTGTTAACCAGACCTGCCCTTTTGCAAGAGACGTCAGGAAGCCCTGCCTGAGAATGAGTTCTGGGGCTAATTTAGCAGAACCTGACCTTTCAGAGGAGGCTGGGAGGCCACTGGAGTGTGTAAGTATGGGAATGGAGGGAAAATACCCATGCTGAAACATGGAAAATGAGGAGAGACCTGTGTAAAACCTTTGGCTGAGCTCCATTGCACATTGGGATGCCAGTTTGGCATAAAATGATCATTGTGCTACCTAGTAATATATGAGATAACCCAAGGATTTTTGCTCTATGAGATTTGGCCACAGCCATAGGAATGGCTTAGTCATAAAAATTAGTTGTGAAGAGAATTATATTTATTTCAAGGAAAAAATAACTATTTTTCTACTGCTTTTTACAGAAAGTTACAGGAAATATTCATAACCATTTGCATTTAAACAATATTGAAATATTAGAATATGGAATTTTTGTTAGTATACTGAAATAAAACCACCATTACTTCAGATATGCAGAGAAGGGGCTTATGCTTCTGACATAATGGCAAATCATGTCTCCAGCTTCACAGCTGCCAATGCTGTCAGCTTTAGAGTCTCAGCAGGAGAAAATTTATACCAAGGAGGTGCATGAACAGGGAGAGTGGGAGCTCCAGCTCCCTCCTGCTTTTCAGGATTTTCTGTAGTGTGTGTTTCTCACAAATAAACCGTTCCCAGCTGTCTGCCGCCTGCATTTCCAGCACTGTGGGAGGCTATCCCCAGGCCCAGGTTAGGTGCTAGTGGAGGCTGGGTGACACATGTGACTGTCCCTGCCTGCCACAGATGACCACCAGTGACCTCCCTCCCACCTTCCCAACCCAGAGTGGTTGTTACATTAACACCCATCACCACCCCACCCACCACTCCCTCACCCTGCCAGGATGTGGTTGCCATGTCAACAGTCTGTTAGTGGCATCCACACCAAGGAGGAAAAGGCTGGAGGTGTTGCCATGGAAACCATGCTGTCCTGAAGCATCAATAGAGCTGGTCTCTTCCCCACCTTTCTTCCCCCAGAATGTTCTGCCTTGAAGCTGAGGAAACCCATGGATGTGTCCTGCTCCATCCCACATTCCTTCCCCATGGCTGTGTTGGCCCCCACTCACCTGGCAGCAGCTTCACCAGGGGATGAGCTGATGTGCAAGGGTGACCTGGAGGGAGACCTTTCACTGTCACAGCACTGGAGCAGCTCTCATCTGGGGACACAGTCCTCAGACAGAGTAATGTGAAGGACTCAGCTTCCCAGAGAACAGTGGAAATGAGAGGCCACAGATTGAACGGGTGAGGGAAGTGCTGGGTGCGTGACTGTGGGAAGATGTAGCAGGGGACACACATCTAGATATACATTCTCAGACCAGGTTTGAATCATATAGCAACAACGACCAAAAAGACCTTTTAATGTAAAAATACTTCCTGCCTTACATCACTCTCTTAAAATTTAAAAAAGCTCCAGAAGGTGTGATTTCTTTCAGATAAGTTTGTGGTGGGAAGAAAGTGTCTGAACCAATTCTGTAGAAAGGCTGTAGTAAGAAAGTGTGAAAAAAATATTCACAAATCCAAATATTTCCATAGAACATTAAAATACACAAGTGCTTTTAGCACAGGTATTTGAACAGAGAAAATCAAAGGTCTTGACTGCACAACATAATGAAGCCCAGTTAATGAATCCCTGCTTATCCCTAGAACATCTGAACAAAGTTATTTGCTTTAAAGGATCTCTCCTCTATCAAAGGGATCCTCTAGGAGATTTGGGGAAGTTGTACATTAAAGGAGCTTGCAGATAATCTGAAGAATCAGAATGCTGATATTGCAGAAAAAAGCCACCCCCTAGTTTCAGGATCACAGGACACTCACACACACAATATTTGGCTTCTTACATGCACATTTTAGTAAGACGGGAACCTCGCTTACCTCCCAGCAGGGCCCAGCCACAGCTCGGAGCAGCCCGAGAGAAGAGAGGGGTAGAGAGGATGAGAGGATAAGAGCATAAAAGCATAAGAGTGTAAAAGGGGTAAGAGCTAAGAGACAAGAGTAAGAGCTAAGAGCATAGAAAAGTAAGTAAGTAAGCGAAGTTCCCGTTACAATACAAGAAATCATCTTCTGTGTTGAATATTCTGATTCTCACTAACCAATCTTGTACAACACACAAATCCTATAGCATTTCCATTCAGCCTATAAGAATCACTACATTACCATACTGTGCTACATTTCAAACCCTAAAAACTCCACTTTGGGCCCCTTCTGCCAAGCTGGCAGGGTCTGCTCGGACCCTTGGACCTGCCTGCTTGCAGAGGGTCTTGTTTCATCAAAAGGGGATTACCTTCAGCGGCCACAGCATTGTTTTCCGGTTGTTCAGTAACTAAGGGATCTCAAAGCTTGCTTTCATTTCAATCTCACTTATAGTTTCCATATTCTCAGAATCTTTTGACAGCCAATCATATTTAAAAGGCTTTCCTATTTCATCCTCCCAAAAAGTTGTTATACATTTGCTACTGCTTATCTAAGAGAAACATGTAACTGGAGATGACCTCACATAATCAAGAGGGTAACTCAGAAAAATGCCCAGATCGAGAGATTTTGTGTTGTACCTGCTAGCAAAGACATCTTTCTGTTGTACCTAGCCTTCGAAAGAAGAACTCTTGTTGTTCTCTAACTGGTATTACAGCTCAATTAATTGTCTGGAACATGCTTACAGAAAACTAGAAATCATCCTCTAATCTCATTCTAAAGGCCATTATTTCATTTGTAATTGGATGGATTTCAATCATACTTCTCATTAGGATCGAGCAGTTTCAAATCCATCTCAAAGCTAACCTTTGTCTTTTGCTCTCCTCTGTGCTCAGCATGTGGCATACAAAATTGGCTCAGAGCATGACATAAAAGATATGCAAACCACCATTCTTTTTCACTAGATTTAGGGCTTTATCTCTGGGGAAATCTGAATTTGTGTAGAAACCTCAAATCATTCTATTCTCTGTATTGCTGAATATTTGTCTTAATGTAATTATATACAGTTTTTTCTGGACATCACTCATCTAGACATGCCTAGGAAGAAGCTTCTCAGTTCCACATGTATTTTCCTCATCCACTTTGAAAACCTGCCTTTTCTTTTGGACTTTGCAAAGCCTGTAGCAGAGTTCTTCATTGGAATTACATGCCATATGAAAAACTGTTTTCATCTTCTTATTTAATTTTCCCCCTTTCTTCCACAGTATGATGTTGTCAACTAAAAAAAAAAAAATCCTTACCACCTTTTAAACCAGTCATTATTTTGCAGGTTTTAATTAAGGAACTCTGTGCCAGACTTGGACACATCTACTTTTCTGAAGTTATATATGAGACGGATATGCCTCCTTTCAAGAAAATACTTTCTTCTGGCAAAACACTACATGGAAATAGCACTGGTCCTACCATTAACTCTGCTAGGAACACAAGAAGCCTTGCAATCAAAGTACATTGATCTCAGTCCATGGGCCTTTCCTGAACAACTTCCAACCTAAAACTGGGGATAGAAAAAGCAATAAGGCAGGGACACTAATTAAGATGCGTATGTTTTCAAATGGGTCTGTTTATTTAGCTGATTCAAATTTCTTAGTTTAGTGCTACTGATGTAGGAGAAGAAGAGAGCTTTTAGAAGGGAATGAGGCTAGTGGGGTGAAATTGGGTACTCTATGTAGTGAAATAGCACAGGACAATGAAATTGAAGTTGGAGAAGAACCGAAATATGGCTCAATTAATACTTACTAATTCAAATCTACTTTCAAAAAGTCAGTTTGTTGCAAATTTTATCAGAATAAGGAATTAAAGACAAACTCTTCCATGAGTAGCTTGAAAGAAAGCAAACTACTTGAGTGCTATGTGATGTGATGTAATGAAATGAATGAAAATGAACACGAAATTCTTCTCTGAAACATCAACTTCTTCAGGAACATTCATATTGACAGAAAGACTGTTCATTTAGCTACAACACAGAGGATAAATTCCTATCCAGAAGCAAGAGAATGTTAATCTATTGCCATTTTTTAATGTAATACAAAATTACCTCATTTCAAAGTAATTTCAAAATGCAAAAAGAATCATTATTAAAATCAAATTCCCCATGATTTAAAACTGCATAAAAAGTTTTAAAGTAATGCCCTGAAACCATCACAAGATAATTTAATTGAAAAGCATAATTCTGGATTTTAAGAACTTCAGAAAGAGTCTGGTTGCACATTTGTTGCTGTCTGTGTGAATATTAATGATTGAAAGGCTTGAATAGCATATACAGATAAATTATATATATGAGATAAATATTTTAGAACTTTTATCTTGATTTTTCTTAAGGCCTGTGTTTCTCTGACTAAGGCATTAGTGTGGCATATACTGTTTCAAATACAGATGTTCTGGTCTTTGTACAAAATAGATAGAAAACAGACATTAATAAAAGAGACCTTTGACTAAGATTTCACTCCCCTGAAATTTTCATGTGGGAAAACCACCATTGTTGCCACCCTGCACCTACTTTGATCAACTCTGCAGATTAAACAGAATGGAATTTACAAGTATACATATTTACATGTAGGAGACAGTAGATAACATCATAACCTCATTAGAATTAATATAATAGGAGAGGAAACATGACACGTTCCTGTACAGGAAACCTGTACAGATCTCCAGCAAAGCCCCAGTTAAATCCTCTGGCACATTTCTTTCCTCATCCAGACATGGGAACCACAACATACATATTTATACTCAGCAAATATAAGGTCAATTTTAAAAAGCAAAGTTCACAGCCAATATGGAGTGTGGAGCTGTTTGATACTAGAAGGACCAATGAGCCCCTCTTGTGCAAGTAGATAGCAATGGGAATGAGACAGAATATTGAGAAATCCTAAATGACAGCAGTCTGAACAAAGGGAAGAATAATGTGTGGAGTTAAAAGGGACAGAGAGACAGCTTACAGCCAGCAGATCTGCTCCACCTACCTGAAATACTTTTGCCAAATTGTCAAAAAGGGCTTGACCAGCGCTGACTTTATGCTTGACTCCCCTGACTGTGCCATTTTTGCTGAGGATGTTGACTCGCTTTGTACCAAACCCCTTCTCTTTAGTGGCTCTGACCAGAATGAGCAAGTCATCCTGCTCATTATCATTCTCATCGCACTCCGACCCCGCGTGCCCGTTCTGCTGCCCGTCCACCTCGCTCAGCCGGCTGGTCTGGTCGGTCTCGGAGCTGCTGGCATACTCGGAGTCCAGCGAGTCGGCGGCCTCGCCGTCGGCGTACACCTCCTTCAGCACCCGCCCGCTGTGCGAGGACGCCACGCGGAACCGAACCTTCCTCAGCAGCCGCTCGCCGTCCGCCTTGCCCTCGCCTTTGAACATCGCCTCTTCCATGGATATCAGCAGCTTGCATTGTTCCAGCGTGGTGCCCATTGCATTCGCCAGTTTGTCACACTTAACAACAATATCAGCGCTGTTTTCTGCTGACAGGGGTTCTCATATTAAACTAAAGAGGGTTCCCAAGAAGCCACTGCCGTTCTGCAGTTAATAATGGATGCATTTGTGCTATGGTTACCTTTAAACTAAAACCTGTAAAGTGATCTCATTAATTAAATATTAAAAGGACATTGTGTACTTTTTAGCATTAAGGAAGAAAGCAAGAAAGGGAGAAATTATATTCATTGATTAAAATAAGGGGAAGGGAAGGGAAGCGAAGGGTTCAAAAAGCATTTGGACAATGCCCTCAGGCCCATGATGTGACCTTTGGGGTGCTCTGCATAGGGGCAGGAGCTGGACTTTGATGATCCTTATAGGTCCCTTTGAACTCATTATACTCTCTGATTCTGTGATTCTGTAATAAACCAAATAATAGCAATTACACAAGTTTATATGAAAGCAGTTTGATTTGCTAAAAAAGGCAAAGAGGAAGAGTTTTTCATGACACCTACAAAGTCAAAATTCTTTATGTTCATTGCACCTGGGGGAAAACATGAAAAACTTCGGCACCTGAATCAATGATGAGTACATTTCTTTCATCAAAACATTTAACTTAACATGTGTCCAAGTCTGGCACAGAGTTCCTTAATTAAAACCTGCAAAATAATGACTGGTTTAAAAGGTGGTAAGGTACCAGTCAAACTTCATTCACCAAAGTCTGCTTTTTACACAACCTTTTGGAGATTCAGCAAGGAGTTGCTACTTGATGGTTTTCAGTGCTGACCTTTTCACAGACTGGCAGAGCAGTGGAAACAATTAGTCAGAATTTGTTGCACATTTATTTAATAACCCAATGTTATTAAATAAAACTGAGTTGTAGCTAGCACCACACAGCAACCACAGCGTATGTTCTGCTTTCTCAGGGACTGGGCAAGGGAATCTGAACAAGGAGTAGGAGAAAGCTAATTAATTGAGGCAACAAGGATCAACAATAAGAAGTAGGGTAACATGGATTCATCCACAGGGAATCACATTGCCCTATCCTAGCAAATCACAAGTAGCTGTTGCCACAGTGTTCAGCACCAAGCTCTAGATGTAAAAATAACCAACCCACACTTGAGGTTTCTAGCTATGTCTACTCAATATCATGTAGTAGCACCTTAAACCTCCAAGCTGCTTCTGAGTTTGCATGATGATTCCTACTTACAGTGCTATTTCTGTGTTTTCTTCATTTAAAGAAAAATGCAGCATTAAGACCTCAATCCCCTTCTCACTTTCCTGACAAACATTCCCTAGACACTCTCCATAGCTTAATTTTCTCTCTAGACTCATGAATACTGAATTGCTTCCTGAAGGCTGTGACCCCCCCAACAGGTGTAGGCATGAAATGACTCCCTAGATGCTCAGCCAGCCCAGAGTGGTAACACCTGCATTCACAAGCAGCTGCAGAGCTTCAAGCATCTGAGACTTTCCGGCCAAGATTTTAAAAATGCAGGTTCAAGTCTTTCAATAATTATGTGGGGGTTATTTTGACTTTATTTAGAACAAGAGGCATGAAAATATTGTTCTTCAGCCCAAATAAAATCACGATTTTTCAAGGCTGAAATCTAAAATTACTTCTCTCCCATCCACAAAATGGAGACACAATGATTAGTGGCATTTCACAGCACTCGTGTTTGCCACACTTCTTTCTACATAAGATGATTCACTGTATTATTAACTACTATAATTAATGCAGAAAAAATTGGTAAGAATAATAAGTTACAAGAGTTAAAATACATTGTTACTTGTCTTTCAAAGAGAAACATCTAGTATCAAAGTCTGTACTAATATTGAATACAGTTATAAGAATATTTGTGAAATTCATTTGAGGAGGAGGATGCTGAATCACACTGATTGTCATAGCCACTTGCCCACAGGAGTTTTGACAAGAAATATATTTCATTAGTATTAAAATGTGACTCAGAACAAAGAACATTCTGTAGAAGAATGAATAGTTCAAAGTATCTTTCATGGAGTTGTACAAACAGGGCTGCAAGACACCTGGAGAAATTACTTAGCCTGCTACCTATGCTGAAGTTACTTATATCATAGTATTTCCATGATTATCTGAGTGGCTTGGAAACCTGCAGTAATTTACTTTGTTCATATTCATTTTTATTTAAACAACACAAACCGTCTCTCAATTAATTGCCATGCATTTAAAAAATCAGATCTTCTATAACACACATATTTTGCACAAAAAATTTTGAAATATTTTTATCTTCTCCAATTGGCACTATATATCCTTTAACAGAAACCATTTTACTGCTGTTGCAAGCAATGAGTAAGCTTGTATTGTCTGGAGCACAAATAACTTGATGCTACCTGAGTGACTTAGAAAATTAATGTAGCATTGTATAAATGCAGAATCAATCAGTACCACATTTTAAAAACACTCCAAATACTGTTCACATCTTGCACTCTGTTAGTAGGAAATTAGCTCGTTGTTTAGTTTCATGGCAATTCCATTATTCACTGGGAAATATTTTTATGTCTGGTTATGACAGATAAGAAACTGTATGCACAGTTTTCTTGGAAAAAAATAATTAAGCAAAGTGGAGAGTGCCTCTTGACAGAAGCATTTACATACATAAGATTTCATCCTGGTGTTCCAGCTGTGGACCTTCTGTGAGCAAATTAGTGATTTTGGGTCTAAGTGCACATATCCAGTAGTAAACAGATTAAGACTCTAAACAGGTTGTATATGTGACATAAGACATTTGAGAGTTCAAAAACCTGAGATCCACATATTTGTACCATCTGCCTGTTGCATCTCAGCAACAGAAAGGATAAAACTGAGCATCTCTCTTCCTCCTGTAGACTAAAACTGTATTAAATGTCTAAACTCACTCCATTTGTGCAGTTTGATGCTGCACCCTGCCAACTGTTTTATTTCTGTTTATCATTTTTAGCTTTCCTACACACACTTCTGTTCATTCAAAGGCTTATCTCATTTAATGAGCAGTATCTGTTAAAAACTCAAGAGTTTTGCAGTAGTGAGATATTTCTTGTCCATAATTTTTACTCTTCCTGACTCATTTGGCTATTGTAAGATTTTGTTTCTGCTTAGTTTGGTTCTAATCTTCTGCCACTGATTAATTCAAGGACAGGGGTTCCAGCAACCATAAAGTCAAAGCACACAGGAAATAAAGTGTCTCTAGAGAGATCTCGCCTGGATAGAGAAGCACTCTGTAAAAAAAAACAGCAAACACTTGTAAATAAGATGTTTAATCCATTCCTTTTTATGTGACTGTTTCATTTCACAAGGAACTGGACCAACACATTACCCTGATGCTGTGATAAATAATATGGCTGCCAATAAAATCCACAGATTTATCACGTTTAATATATCACTAAGTTGAAAGAAACAAAGAAGATGATGCTTCTGCTAGTTGTTGACTACTGCTGCTTCTGCTTGACATAGAACTAAGATACCAGTACTAGATGAAGACCAGGGGACAGATGCTGTACGTGGCAAACTGAAAGACAGACATCTACTCTGAGACTGACATCTGAGAAGTCACGCTCCATGAAGGAAGGTACCTGCAGAAGCAGCTCATTATATCTTTCATCCATGACAAAGTAGGGAAGTCTAGATAATAAACTTAGTCTCAATATTTACCTTTTAAATCACTCATATTAGGTCAAGTGAGGCAAAGCCTTTAATACTTTTATAATGAAAAACTAAGCTGAAGTAGCAATAACATCATGCCAAGTGAGATCCTTATAGCTGTACCAGGAAGGAAAAAAAACCCAGAAGAGAATAGAAGGAAACTCTAATCTCATTTATAATTCTGATGTATTTTCTATAATATATAGGTAAATCTTGCTGTCAGAGTTCATCATACATATACATACTTCAATTTCTACACCTTACACAAGTAGAAAATCTCTCCTAGGTGTTCCATTTCACTAAGTTTGGAGCACTACCTGTTTCGACTCTGGAAAGAACCACAAATCAATAACATTAAATTGTAACAAAATTTTTGAAAGAGTATCTAGACATGTGTTAAGAAGCAAAGATTGTTTGTACTTTGCTGAAGAAATGTCGAGTATGCTGTTTGAAATTACTATTAAAAATGTACCTCATGACATTCTCATGGATCAGAGAATAAAAGGTATAAAAAAATAATAAAATTTCTGGCATTCAAATAGCAGCAAAATGGAACCTGAATCATGAAATGAGGCTTCAGGAGAGAATATGTAAAAAACAAAGAATAAAATGGGCTCAAATCAGCAAATGCCTTCTTCATTTCTGAACATGTGACCATTTTAATAGACCAGTTTACCCTGTGGCAAAACATTATATGCTCTGCTTTGATGCACAGTGTGTGCAGGGCCATTTTGTGTGATGTATTTGCAGGTTACTAAGTATATATAACCAATCTGTAGGCTGACTTGATACCAACCACACTGGTGTCATACATCATTACACAGATGGTATGAATTCACAGTGACATGTCTTGTGATACTGATTTTTTTTTTCACTCTACAAAGGACTGTTTGCAACTGTCTCCAACTCTATTACACTGGCAGTAATCAAAAGCATATTCTGTAATCTCTAATTCTTAATACAAAATTAGCAGAGTAATCATCAGGACACAGATATTCAAAGGACCTGGATTTCTCTCCTGTTGTTGGGGAGCAGGTTTGTAAAAGCAGGTGTGGTAAGCTGAATTTGTTCATTTTGCTACAAGTAAGTAAAGTTTGTGAACAACATGCTCTATGCTTTAGAGGTTACAAAAGCAAATAATATGAATAGTGAATGCTAACAAAACTGTTTCTATCTGAGACAGATTTAGTGCATTTCCCACTTGTTCAGAGAAGGAATATTCCCATTTGCTAAGTCAGCAAAACATCTGTCTACTTTTCTGCAGGTCCAGAATCACTTTTTGACTGTAGTAAAGTTCATGAGGACACTCAGAGCATGTTCATGTCCCCATCAGAGAACTCTTGCATCTGGCAATTGTTTGTCAGGTTTAGCAGCTGCTAAATGGAAATAATACAGACAAGAACAAACCAAGCATACTGTTGCTATTGTAATGCCTAATTATTCATATGGTATGTGCTTTACACTGCCATTTCATTTTATATGTAGATTTCATTTAACTTCTGTTAAACAATTGTTAGACAGAATGTCAAAGGGTTTGTGCCTTTATTTCTGTTTACAGTAGTGAATTGGGTGCATTTTTTGTTCAATTTATATAATGAAGGAATTAAATCAATGTGGAAATCAAGACCTGTGTCTAGGCCATACACACAAGTGCACAAGGACCTAAGAGACATAGGGAAACTTTCTGCTATCCTTTTTGCTAGAGTGAGCAGAAAGCATCCATTTCCAAAATCTTTAGAGAAGAATGCTCTACATTGCATTTGGAAATGCAATCAATTAGTATCCTGAACTTGAAATTCACAGCCATCTGAAGAGTTAATTCATTTCTATTTTTCCCACCGTAGGTTTTCATAAAAGTCAAGCTGCTAAGCTAAACACAGAAGCAGCAATACATGAAAAGCTTCTGTCATTATATGGTACTTCCAGACTTAATTTGTTTATTTACTCTGGACAAAGTAAAAGGTCAGCTATTAAATATGTTATATTTTATCTGAGTCATGCAAAGCAAAGACCAGTTTTCCTTCAGGAAGGCCTGGAAAACACTTATGGCCTACTGACTGCAGTAGTAAGAACAGTGGCTAGAAATTTTGATCCATGCCAGATAGCTGATAACAAGCACTATTTTTTGTTACTTCTCTTACCAAACTGGTATAAAAATTCATTGTTTGTAGCTCTTTCTTTTTCTAGTCATGTAAGTGGTCACCATACCAGATGTGTAAATGTTAGCTGTTTTTCCAGAAGCTCTAGCCTGTAGCTATGTCCCAAAGTTTTTGGTGGACACAAATTTTACAGTCTAGATTAGAACTGAATTCCTATGCTGAGCTCCATTAAGACCTCTGCTATATCTTCTCCTGTGTTCTATTTGACCAGGAAAAAATAACGACAGAAAAATATTTCCATTAGAGCAGCAATTTGTAGAGGAAAGAAAAACTTTGTTGTGAAAAAAATGTTGTGAAAATAAGAAACATCAGGGAGAAAAAAAATCTTCAGTCCAGCAGAGAATAAAAAAAGCATGTCATAAGATGGAGTCAGCTAGAATGTTCCTTCATGTGATGCATGGGCCAGATATTAAAACAGACATTTAGCTCCACCCACCCAAGTAACACCACGAGTTTCTGGGGCCACATATGCAGTCAAGACATCCTACTTGGGGGTAGGATTAAGTACAGAGAATGTACCTCTCCACCAACCCACCTCCTTACTGACAGGCAAGTCCCAGGGAAGGAGATCTGGATGCCAGAATCCAGCACAGAACACATCCGAGGGTCAGCTAAAGGTTTGCTAGGCTTTGGAGCAACCACTAAAAAAGAAAGAAAAAAAACCCACAAAAATGTTGTTTTCTGTCTGATGATTCCAATGGCTCTGCCCAAGCTCTACTGAGCTTGGATTCACTGTCATTCACACTGGAAACTATAGGTAGGGCTGTGTTGAGAAAGAAAAAAATTGAGATTAGAAGATAATAGCAGAGCAAAATATTTGTACACAGTCCTTGTAAGTTCTCCTCAAATTTCTGAAATGTGAAAATGTCTTCCCATATTTTTTTATTTGAAATCTGACCTAAAATCTGATACCACTTCTCCATCACATGTCCCAATCCAAATACCAAAGCTTTGGAAGAAGAACCTACTACAGGAAGCTCTGATTCACTAGGAAGAATATCTCCTCCTGTATCCATAATGCATTTATCATTGTTTCAATGACTAGGGAACAGCCAGGAACTTTAAAAAGAGATACACTCTTTCCTTGTAAAGAAAAATGACTAATGACAGTTTTCAAGGTCTGTTTTCAAGTATTGTAATCAGTCCTCCTTCATTGCAAACAAAGACGAAAAAGTCAGCATGAAAGCTTCAGAGAGACATTTCCATTCTCTGAGCTCCATATGAAACAGTTTCAGCAGCAGCAGAGATTCCTGAACCCTGTTCTGAAATTCCTCATACATCCATTTCTCCTAGCTCCCACTAGAGGTAGAGGCCATCTTTCTATGTTTGGCTGGTTGAAAAATATAAATAAGACAAGTATCAGGAATAAAAGGACCTGGCATTCTGTTACATTGAAAAGAACTAACATCAGTGAAATTCAGTTTAGTGCTGCTCTTTCTCATGTGATTCATAACCATCTGAAGTACCACAAGTACGCTTTCCAGGTTATCCATGTTTATTGATAGCTTGTCTGAGTGGTATCATCTAAATAAAATTTCAAATTCTGTCAAACTTCTGTCATCTTTTGACTCATAAATATGTGCACATTTCAGGCACCAAAACCTTGTAACTCTTTTTATAAAGTAGGTATGTTAGGCCTACATGTTGCTTTCAGCATTTTGGACAAACTCCAAGTAGATAATTGTATTCAGCTTGCCCCACCCCATCAAGACAGTGACCAGCGTTTTGACAATACTGGGACACTCACCACTAAGACCAGAAGAAGGGGACAAACAGGATTCACAGCATCTTTCTTTTCCTATTTCTTTCTCCTTCTCCCTCTCTACCTCACATTTACTGTTAAATTAAAATCCATGCTATTGACTTTGCTACATGGTCTCATTTGCACCTTAATTTGGGTAGAGACAACTCTAATAATTTTAATAACTGGCTCTTAACAAGGTGGAAAATTCTGCTGCTGAGCATGGAAATATCTATCATAACCCTTGATCTGACTTGAAGCACGTATCTTGCATGCCTCCCTCAAGCATTCCACTATGTACTACTTCTGACATTTATTTTTGAGTCAAAAACATGACTACTAGTCATTTATGGCTTTCATGGGAGAAAAAAATATATTCAGTGCTTTCTTCTTATCATTTTCTTCTCCTCAGAAGACCACATCATTATTGTGATAGTAGGCAGTAGATACTCTAGCAATAATAATATATAGTAATGCAGTTTAGGTCTCATTTCATACCCAGAAATAAAAGTGATGAAAATAAGATAAAGGACTTTCATTTAGTTCTATTGTTACTAGCTGATGTCACCTCTAGTATTCTTGCTGCAGGTTTCTTTCATTCAACACTTGATAAATCTCTATATGTTTGTTCTCCATGTCTTCAGTTTTTTCAGCTAAGACAAGAAAAATTTTGTGAAGTTGGGTTTTTTCCAAATGCTGTTGAACATGACATCACAATGCCTCCTATATAAAGAAGATGATTTGCACACAGCGTGATTCCCCATGGAGCCATCAGCTGATAAGAAATGTCATCCAATCCCTGAATTGCTATGCTGTTTTTAATTTAAGGTGGATATCAATTTTTGTGACAGCAATATTTCTGTATATACAAATATATTCAATCCTAGATGGTGTTTCATACAGCCTTCAGGATATCAGAAACATATCAGCCTTCTCTTATGTGCCTCTGAGGAGAGTTTAATAGCCATGACTTCCCAAAGGTAAATCATTATGACATCTGGAGGCAGGAGAACCATTCATGGACACAGCAAAGGTGAGACTGGTGTGACTTTTCCACCTGAAGGTGAACTATAACAGAGTCTAGAGGCAAACAGAGGAAGACCAGATAGAGGGTATTGGTCTGTTTAATGGCTGAGGTAATAGCAAGAGGGATGAATCATTAAGTCACTTAGGCTCTGTTTTCTCAGCAAACAAATGGAGAATCACCTCACTCAGTCTGAATCAGAGAAACCCTTACTGTGAGCAGGGAAACAATGTCAGCAAATGCTTGTCTGGACTGACTGATGAAACCACTCTGAAGCTGGGTGAAATCTCTGCCTTATACCAAGAGAAATTGAGAGCATAGTCAGTGCAAATGAGCAGCCTGGGCAGTGATTCACCCACTGGCGCAGGATGTCAGGCTCTGTCAGAGCCAGGCTCTGGGTGACGCTGGCATGCTGCAGCCCCAGGCAGGTGCAGGAGGGCTGCAGAGGCACCAGCAGCAGAGGAGGGAGGCTTCCTTCTCTGTCTGCCAGCAGAGAAACAGCTAGCTATCTTTTTGATCTAGAGGAAGGAAAAGCTTGGAAGGACAGATTACGTTTTTTTTTTTTTTTTCTTCTGGCACTGATTGTTTCAAAACCATTGGGAACAAATGATGCAATGAGAGGCAGCTTTTTCACCACACTTGAGTGCACTGTTGCTATCATAAATCTAGTTATTTATGACTCCAATTTGCAGTCACTTCCCTGGGCCATTCATTTGCTATTTAAAAAAGGAGATGACAAACATTGTCCAAAAGTATACGCACATACCACAGCACCAGGGAAAAAATTAAAATATGAAGCCTTCCCCCTTAGCTACTCTAATCTCTTTAGAGACTGCTCTTTGGAAGTGGGAAACACTGATGCACTGACTGAGTACCCAGCACTCTGATGCTTGAACACTGTTTAATGGGTTGCTTTGTACAATATAATTAATCATATCTCTTCAATCATATATTCTTTTGTTGTTGTTATTATTATTGTTACTAAGAGTATTATAATTTCAGTCTTACTTACCAAGTATAGCCACCATACTCCACTCTTATCCTGTTTTCTTTTCATTGCAGCTTGGATTTTGGATACTTCAGCTGAGTTAATTCAATTTACAGGCTCATTAAACAGACTGCAAATGAATGGGGAAGTCAGTGTATCTCCACAGGAATTCTCAATATCAGAATGGTCTCTGGGTCTTAAAATCTCAGGAGCTTCAGGTGCAGCATTGGTCTGATTTCTTATACTTGCAACCCAAAACAGGATCTAAGAGGTAAAAAAAGTGGCAAAGAAACTGAAAGAAAATTTTAATTCTTTTTCCTCCACTAAATACAAAGTTGCATGTCATTTTCTCTATATGCTTCCTGGTCAAATCTTTACAAATAATGACTGACTTGCCAAAAGGCTTGTATGCTGAATCTCTTTCTTTTTCTGATTTATCTTAAAGCTGTTTCAAAACAAAAGACTTATTTTTTCTCTCTGAATCTTTGTATTTCTAGTTCTATCTTGATTTGTCACTGCTGAGAGACAGTGACAGCATTGAACACTGTTTCCTGAAGGCCTGTCTGAGGGCTGTATCCTGAGCCTGTACAAGCTTTTTCAATGTAGCCAGCCCCACAGCATTATTCTGATCACATTGCTATTCCACCATTTAGTTATGAGGTTCTTTCTGTGAGTGTGAGATTCCTTCATTTATAAGTGGCTTTCTGGTTAGAATACCTTTTTGGAGGGGCTTTTTGTTTTGTATTGAATTGTTTTGGTTTTATTAGTTTAACTGTTAGCTTGCTAGTTCCAATTTCCTTCCTCCATGGAGCTGAATTATATCAGTTCCCAAAGCATGCAGCCTTCAGTAGAACACAAATATAAAAATGACTATTTCTTTTGTCATGTGTATTCATCAGAGACAAATTCAAATGCACAGTCTCATTTTCTTGGGTTTTTACATTTGAAGTAAGTATTCTCAAAGGTACACAATTTCAAACCAAATTTTGGTGAGGATTTGTGGCAGTCCTAATTAGGTACTTACCTACTTAGGTAAGCTTAGCAGGAACTCAAACTGTCTCCTCACCCCTCCATTAATGGTGTTGAGCTCAAGATATTGACTGAGCTGCAGCACATTTAATTTTAAAGTTTACCCTTAGTCTCCAGTTAACCACACATGCCTCAAACAAACTCTGTTCACAGGCAGTGGCATTTATGCCTGGCAGTTAAATGCCTGGTGACTAAATGTCATCTCTTTGAACACAAAAGCTATTTCATTGTCCAGAACTGTCCCTGGAACACTGAGCAGCATAATGATTCCTGAAAAAATAGGCACCTGAGATGTCTGGTACTGCAGTGAATTTTCATGGGCATGCTCTGTCACTAAAATGCCTTTACTGTGGTCTCCAAAGGCATTTATTGAATCCAAAAATCTCCTTTTGCAGGGACTTCAATTCCAGGCCAAGTAATTTGTAAGATTTACCCTCACAAATCTTTCTGTATCTTACTCTTTGAGGGAGAGTTTCTCATTTTCCTGCAGCAGGCTTTGGTTTTTTTTCAACAAAAACAACCCAGATGAAAGCTGAATCCACTGGGCAGATGAAGACTCCTTTTCAAATAGTGAAACATTTTGGTGGTTGATCTCTAGTGCAGAGATCAGATTTAAGGATAACCCCGTGACTGACACAAATTAATCTTAGTTATCAATGGCACTTCCTAAATGTTCAAAACTACTGAGTCAAGTCCCCTAAAACCTGAAGACTGGGTAAATATGCAAGTTTTAAATGTGCATATTTCTTTTCTCTTTGATCTTGAACACAGTTGTTATTTTCAGACCTTTCCTTGCAAGCAGATAGAGAACCATCACATTTTTTCAGAGATGTTAAGATCTCCATGCAGTCCTTTTACTTCAGCAGTTATACAGTTGCCCATGACCAAGTCCAGTCAGGTTTTGAGTAATCATATTTTTCAATCTTGTGCTGAAGGTCACCAGTCATTGTGATAGAACAAAATTGCAAGAATTGCTGAAGTTAGTATCTTAGGGTGAATTGCAAAAGGGTGCATACAGTACCTTGCATCTCTCTTGAACCTCTTTGTATAGTCTATTGTGTAAGGATAGGCCAGCAGAAGATACAGCCAGTAACTCACACAGCAAAAGTTATTCCCTTCTGTGAGATCTCAACACCTGATATCTAATCCATCAGCCACTTGCTTACATGGATTTCTACAGTCAGTTCTTGCCAGTTATCACAGTGGATAAGCACCTAACCTTATTTTAGAATATCTTCACAACGTGCAAAAGCATCATCAGCTATCCACATTGTTTAATCAGGGAACAGCTGGATAGCAAGTTGCCAGCCCTTGCTGTGGGAGGACTCCAGACGTGGAGGGACCTCAGGGGTGAAGTTCTTTACAGAAGCTGGATACAGAACTATCTATAGTTCACATGTCCTTTATTGTCCTATTTTAGTGATAGTATTTTAATATTTAATTACAGCTCAGGTTTACATAGACCTTTCTCAGAGGGATGCTCTGACTGCCTACTACAGGGGTAAGGGAGACTTGTGAAGGTTGTGTGAACACAATAGGCATGCCAGCAGCTAATGGAAGAAGCACTCTGATCTTTGAAGCAAACATAGATTCTGTGCCATTTCCCAGGCCCTCAATGATACTCAGGGGTTCAGTCCTCATGGACAGACCTAAATCTCATAGTAGGAGATGGAGTTTCTGAGCAGCTCAAAGACTACACAGTATCTGTGGTACTGTATGGCACTTACTTGAACCAGCCCACTATTAGTGTTCAGATGGCTGGACCAGTCTTTCTTGATGAAAAAGTTGAACTCTAGACCACCTGTCAAATTTTACTGTTGTTGTTTCAGTCTCTCTTCCCTTTAAAAATGTCACAGGGACTCAGTAAGGCACAGGGTTAAAGCCTCACTGAGTCAAGAGAGGGTCAAGAGGTTGAAGAGGGGGTTTTTTGTGCCTCTCCCCTTAGGCAGCTTGACAGTGGAGGGCAACACAGTGTACAGCAGGGAATCAAGTTATAATTTGCATGAGAAAATAGGATAAAGTTCCTGTCAGAAACACTGATGGGAACTAAGGGCATGGTTCTTCAGTTTTAGAATCTCAGCTACAGTTTAAACAATGTATTTGCCTAAAGGTTTTTTTAAATACTACTTTTTAAAAAATACTATTTGTCAAATCTGGAGGGAAAAAAAAATAAATTCTCACAGAATGACTTTCCATGCTTTTATGAGCTCTATATCACCATTATTTGCTCATGTAATATGGATTTCTTTCCTGATAGACAAGGATGTCAATTTTTATACACATTATGCCCCCAATTATACAAGGAATGTTTTAATCAAACACTGTATCTGAACACCTTAGAAATTTGTACACTTTTGGCAACATATATTTCTGTTTCTTAGGGTTTATTATCCTATCATTTGATATCATTCATAGGCCTGAAAAAATGTTCATTCTGGGATAAAAGTCAGCATATAGTGTGATGATATTACTTACAAGAATACCACTATTGTATTACTGAAAATACATATGTGCTGTAAAATGCTGCTTTATACTGATAAATAATTGATTTGAATAAACATGAAGTTTAATTCCCAGTTTTGGTTTTATGTGACTGTGGCTGGAGTAGATGTACACACATGCACACTCACTGGAATGAAATGGATTAATGTGTCTTGTTATTTTCCCAAGACTGTTTTTTTCTATTTCTATTTTCCTTCTAAGATTGTTTCCTCTCTGTTGATGCATTGTTGCAGCCCTTAATTCATAAGACTATACTAGCCAGCACATATGACGGGTTTCAAGAGCTAATAGGTTTCCTTGGTGCACAGTAATTGAATTTGGTGCCATCAGCTAGAGCCAAGAGTCTCACTTCACCTTACAGTAAATTAATAATGCTGATGTTCTTTCATTATTAACAAACACATATTGATGGATTTCACATTGCCATGTATTGTTCAATACAACAAACTATTTGCATGTGTGTTTCAGTGTCAAATTTGAATTTGATACTTCTATCTTCCTTCCTCTGTCCAAACTTCCCTCATCTTGAAACATTTTTCTCTGACTTGCAGGCACTGTTAACAAGAAAATAAAGCAGAGTGAGAAAGATATTAATTGGTATAATCATTTCCATTTGTTTCATATACAATGATTTCATTAGAAGCAAATATTTTATTATGGCAAATTCTCTGAAAGCCTTTTAATCAAATGCAAAAATCCTGGCAAATGGAGTGGTCAAAGCAGAAACATTTGCATATTAAGCAAAGTTTTCACAGTCCTTTTTTTTCTCCACTGCTCTGATCCCCTGCTCATCTGCCTCCCCACCACTCAAGCCTTGCTGCTTTGCCTGCTTCTTTCTGATCTCTTTTGTTGATCCTTCCTTGGAATCTCTACACTTTACAGTAAAATAAAATTATTATTTAGAATGTCTAGCTTGTAAACTTCCAGCAATATACATATTAATTTTCAGAAAGCCCTGATTTATCAGCTATTAAAAAGAGATGCATAGTTCCTCTGACTGGAACAATATAGATCACAGCCAAGTCATTTCCCACCAAATTTTCAAACTATGCAATTTGCTGTTTCATGATCAATAGATGGTGTAATGCAAGAAGTGATTTCATACCTCTCTGGGTCCTGTAATAAAATAGTTTTATTACGCCAGAACTATATGTATTATCCTCAAACTAACTGTAGAGCTTCATGTGCTATCTTGGGAAACATACATATTCCTATTGAATTGGCTGATACTTTAACAGGGCTTTTTTTTACAGTTTGACCCGAGAAAGTTATCTGTCTTCAGTGTTCCTAGAAACCTAGTATTTTAAGGGGAAAAGTGTAATATTTCATTTGATCTGGGCACTTCAATTATTGTTTCCTTTGCTGAAATCAAGAACAAAACAAAAGTTATGCAGGAATAAGAAATTAAATTACATTTACAAATGTAGCTTGAACTGAGGCAATGATTGCAATGCCCATTGATTAAACTAATTTCTTGTTTAAATATTCAAACAATCTGACAAGGCAGAGAGTAATTTTGTACTTGAAGTCCAACACTGCAAAGTAAGAGTTGCTATTTACATCTTTGCTTGTTTACATATGTTTTCCTTTGGACACTCTTGCTTTATGAGTCTAACTCACACTCTCTAAATTGCAGGATTGAAATATATAATATTGAAATAATGATTAAGCATTTTCTATTTAGCAACACATTGCTAAGTAAGTAATTGTGTAATAATATAATTAAATAATAGGCATATCACTAATTCTGATTTAGCTGCATAATTTTGAATAATTATTGCAGACTATTTTAAAGCTATCATCGCTCAAGTATGGCTGCAAGTCCATCTATCTTTACCATACCCCATACCAAGTCTTTCAGACATAGACATGATGGAAAGCTCTGTGGGTTTTCTAGGAGAGCTCCCTCCAGCACCCCAAAAGATGGACCAAGATCTCAGTCTACAAGTCAGCCTCACTGTTTGTAGATATCTTTGCGCCTGGCATCAGAATGCTGACCCCGTCCTGTGTTCCTTACCTGATATCACTCCTTATTCCAATTTATTCCATTTCCAGAACCACCTTTTTGCCACTTTTGCATCTCCTTTCCTTTGACCAAACTCTTCCTTAAGAGCCAGATGTGCACAAGATTTTTGCTTGAAGGCATAACTGGCTCCTCTTCACCTTTGAGTGTAGTGGACCTATCTGGTACTTGTAATCTCCCAGACAGTGTAGAATCCTTCCTCTTGGTGCTAGAAGTCACCAGCTTCCATCCTTTCACTTCTCCAGAGGTTGCATTTACCTTAGGACTAGGTGCACCCTCTTACCTCATCCTCACCTGACAGCAGCAGGCACCCTTAAGTTTCTCAGAGGTTTCACAGCCATTATCACTGATCCTGGATCTTGTTCCCAGAAGGCCCAGAAGCTCCCTAAGCAGAACTGCCACATCTGCAGCTGCCCCTGTCAGCTGTGCTCATGAGAGTCCCCACAGCAGGAATCACTGAAACCCTGCAGAGTAGCTAAAAGAACACAGAGACCCAACAGCTTGGACCAGCTCAGAGAAAACCAAGCCCCATGAAGCTTTGTAGAAGTGAAATATCAGTTAGATAACTGCAAGTATCTGGAAAAGCCAAAGCAATCTCTGTGTAGGAAAGCTCTGAATTTGGAGGGGGAACATACTGTTATGTTTTCCTATGGCTGTTTTCTTAGACTGACCACACTGCAAATCTGAATTTAAACTCTGAATATATACTAAATATACTAAATTAAAAGGCTGTTTCTTATGGCCATGTGTTGGCAATCCTTTGATACTGGTAGCAGAGGTAGGGTACAAAAGCCTTTGCCCAGAGCCTGAGCTATTTATTGTATTGACCTGGTGCTTCAGGTTATACACACTGACACTATGGACAGCCAGAAATTTTGGACTATGGCATGTGTCTCTCTGACACACTATCCCAAAGACTCTTCTTTGTGGCCTTGTATTTTGTTGCATCCCTTGATGGCAAAGTTATAGTTTGATACTTACTACATGTGCAGGCCTGGAGCTCAACTAGTTATCTGCCTCTCAGGTTGTATAATGGGAGGTTTTGCAGATACCCAATTAAACTGTGATCACTGAAAGATAAAAGAAAGCCATCATGAGATCAGGCACAGACCTACAAAAAAATCTTGTCTGTAAGACAGAGTAGCCTCAAACACCAATGCCCTTAAGCTTTGTAATGTTTTTGATTCCCAGTGACTGCATGTACACTGCTATGTGGAGCACCCTAGAGGCTTGCAGTCCAAATGATGCTCATCTGCATTGCTGCAGTGCAGGATGTCCTCATGGTCTGCAAAGTTTTTAGGCTAAATGGAAACCCTGGGTATAGACTATGCTTAAAGTGTCTCTTAGAGCTTACTTGCCCTGTGGACAGGATAAAGATACCTGACCTATTCTTGGGATAGATGTGACAGATAATACTGAATCTGCAGGTACAGTGCAGATGGAATATTTTGAGTCAAGATGTCCAGCAGTAGAGTTTTCTTACATGTTTTTTTTTGCAGTTCATTCATTAGGATATATGCACAGATGGGAGAAATTTAACCAATAAAGTCTGAAGAATGTAAATATGCTCAGGGCAAACACAAACCTGTGGAGACCTATAAAGGGAAATCACTACATTCTCAGCCTCCATTTTATTCATGTTTTGTTTACTATACAAACATGGAGAGGCAGAGGTGATGAGGCATTTGCTCAGGAATTATTCAGCACCATCTGGCATCTTGAGGTAATTAGTCTGCACTGTATCTCCTCTGGAAACCATAGCAACTCTACAATAACTTAATTGTGTTCTCTGATGATAGCATAATAAATAATAAGTGTTACTGCTATAATATACTAATTAATGCATTTTCAACTGCCCAGCTGCTGTATACAAACGTCCTGAACATTATGGCTTTCTTGGTAAAAAGTGTTTGCAAAACAGAAAAAGGATTCAAAAAGAGCATAATTTTGCATGACCTCACTCCTAGATAAATTCAAGGAGGAAATGGTACATGACTTAATTGATTAAGAATTGCAGGAATCAGTCAGTCAGTCAACATAGTATATGGGAAATACATCAGCTTTGTCAAACAAATCTAATTGCATTTCTTAAGAGCCTAAGCTCTGGTGATTAAAAATAAATAAGCAGATATAATCTACACTGCTCTATAAGGCATTTGATGTACTGCAACATGAGAAAATATGACTAGAAATTAGTATTACACAGTATCAATAAGGTGCATATTAAAAAGATCAAGAAAGGGCTAACAAATGGGCAAGGGGGCATGAGAGGGTTTGTGTGGAAGCCAAACTTCAAAATCACAGTTCAGCTTTGCAAAATGTACTCTTTTACATCTAGAAACAATGAATACAACCCATTCAGCCAAAACATATGAATCAGAAAAGTAGTGACTCTGAAAAATATCTCTGAGTAACACTGAGATTTTTGGGAAGAGAATACAGGCTAGTGGATCCAGTAGCAATAAACTTGGTGTTGAATACAGTTAACAACATTCTGGCGCATGCTTGTATGCATTGTGTGCTTGTTTCCAATACAGACAAGTGAAAGAAATTATTCATGATTGGGGAAAATACTCAAGCAGAAAAATGTGGCCATGCTGCAGCCCTGGCCATGGCACTAGCCAGTGTTTATTTGTCAGGCTAGCAGTGGGAAGTCATACAACGGCAGCAGTACAGTGCAAATGTGCCCAGCTGAAAGACAAGGGTTATTTCCATGTGTTCTCTCTTCCTCAATTGCTTCCAGAACCTGTGCTTGTACTCCAGCATAAGGCTGCCCTACAGAGGGAGCATGGGCCAGCTTGCTCAAACCTAGCCCAGGGATCTCTAACCAGGCCCATTGTCATGTTATTTAGACACAACAATTTTGTGCTCAGCTCCTTTCAGACACCATGAAATATGGGAAACTAAAGCCAAACACATATTAATGTCCTAAAATCAGATTGGATACTTTTCAGGAACACTCAAATTACTGGGCTTAGTCCAGAAAATAGCAGTAATAAAATGGCCTAGGATATAAAGAGGATGTGACAAGAAATGATCACATGGCCCCAGTCAATGAGCACTAACCTATGATTTAAAAAAAATATACAGTCACCTCATTCCTAGATTGGGTTTACCACCATTACATTGGTCACACTGTGAAAAAACAGCAGCGTGATCCTCCAGTCCTGGAACAGCACAAAGTTTGGAAATACTGCATTTTCACAAAGACTCAATTTAACTGGTCAGACACATTTTAAAAACAGGTATTTGTCAGTAAAAACCAAATTCCTTAATAAAGGAAATTTCTAGGGCAAAAAAGTGGAATTTATCCAGCTGAATGTTGCTTACTGAGAGTTAACTGAGTGCCATTGTCATGCATTCAGAATGTCAACACAGATGTCTCCTTAGTGACAATAGTATTCATTTCATTTCATAGTGATAGGACAAGGAGTATTAGGTGCAATTTGAAAGAAGGGAAATTTAGGTTAGATATAAAGAGGAAACTCTTTACAGTGAAGATGATGAAGCACTAGAACAGGTTGCCCAGGGAGGCTGCGGACATTCCAACCCTGGCTGTGCTCAAGAACATGTTGGATCAGCCCTTGAGATAGCTGGTCTAGTGGGAGGTGTTTCACTCCATGATGGCAAATGGGGCTGGGACTGGACGTTTTTTAAGGTCCTGTCCCACCCCTTAACATTCTATGAATTCTATGATTACCTAAAACACCGGTACAAAACAGCATGTTTGTTTTCTTATCCCCCCAGGCCTGCTGGTCATGTTGGCTTTGAGCCTCCTTCCTTTCCTAACACAGGTATGACTGTGTTGATTTTCCAGCTCCTTAAGAAGGAATGTACACAGTGAAATCCAATGCAAGTAAATACACTTGTGTTCAAAGTGGTAACTGAAATATTTTATAATCTTTTTATTACAATACTCAGCCCCATCCCAGCTTAGGTAACAACTGTACCTTGATCCCTCACAACAGACCTAGCTTGTCTTATAGCAGTATAAATGGTGAGTTATAAGTAGTTATAGAACAAAGGTACAGAAGATAATATCACATATAGTAAAAACAAATAAAAAAAAAAATTGGTTCAAAAGTATAATTACAGGTTAAAATATATTGATACTCTAGGGAAAAGTTGCCAAGCATACACACAGGACTTTCAGAAAGAGCAAATAATCATAAGACAATTGTGAATTATGCTTCTATTCATCGTGACTCATATTTGACTCATGGTAAGTGAAATCAATTTCAGTCACAGGCATAAGCACAAATATTTTTTCTGTGTGAAGCTAAAAGTTGTTTTGACTGATTATTAGCTCTGCCTCAGACAACCATTCCCAAATACCTAGGGAGAGTAAAATCCCACAAGATCCAATTCTGCTGAATTCAGCCCCATTCCAGCTCACAGAACGAAACGCAGGAGTGATTGTGCAGTTTTTCCCTTTATCTGGCAGCCAACCCTCCCCTTAGAGACAGATCATCCTATGTACTCAGGCTGAACCTGGTCTCAGCAGAGGAAGGGCGCTGAGCTCCGCAGGCTGCCCTCCCGGTGCCGTGCAGTGCCCGCCGCCCGCCACACGAGGGTTCGCGTCCCAGGCAGCGCCCACGGCGCGGGCTCCAGCTTCACACCTGCCCAGGTCTACGCCAGCAGAGCACACAGCCCTGGGCACACAGGGGGCAAAACCCACTTCTCACTCACAGCATGGCACGCACATGCCCGGGGGCTCAGCTTCACACCTGCCCAGGTCTACGCCAGCAGGGCACACAGCCCTGGGCACACAGAGAGCAAAACCCACTTCTCACTCACAGCATGGCACGCACATGCCCGGGGGCTCAGCTTCACACCTGCCCAGGTCTATGCCAGCAGGGCACACAGCAGAACCACCACGGGCAAAATCCGCTTCTTCTCACTCACAGCGTGCCAGGCTTGGACAAAATTCTATAGCTTTGCGTGTACTCCTGTGAAAAGCAGATGATTGTGCAGTATTTCATGCAATCAAGTCAATGAAATTTGTCCATTTATTTCTGTATATTCAAATACTGAAAAAGCTAAAGGACTGCTATTAGCTCCAGTTGAGCCAGTTTCAACCCAGAGCTAAAAGGGACATGCTATAGACCTGTGTAACTGAAGCAGAATTCAATACTGTATGTATTTTTTTTACTGATTCTATTATATGAGCATACTTCATTGTTCATTTTCAGATATACTGGGAGTTAAGCATAAAAATAACAGTAACTGTGTCAATGTAATGTGTGGAGTGGGAGGAAAAGGGGAACTTTGAAACAATTTCAGAATTAATAACGGTGTGCTATTCTAGGCACCGCTATTTTATACTAACTTTACAGAAAACTTTGAAATTGTTTAAATGTTTTCTGTTAGATGAATAATGCTAACTGCACAAAGTATTGTATGTTCTTTATAGAACAAGGGAATGGGATTGATCCATTTCCCCTCCTTTTCCCTTCTTTCCCAAGTCTCTCCTTTTCTTCCTCCATCCTCACATTTCTGTGACATGTATTTTCCTGTGACAGTAACTCTTACCTTCACATCCCCAGGAGCACTAAGCTTAGAAGCAGCAATTTAGCAATCACCACCACAGCCAGCTGGGCCTTTGTCCTTACAAGACATTTATGGATATGTGACAGAGAATTAACATTAGTTCCAGATGAAACCCAGCCTGAACAGTCAGTGGATCTCACCCCTAATAATAAGTTTAAGTGAGATACTTCAGCAGCTTGACTTGACAGCCATCATCAATCTCAATGCAGAAAGCAGTTCAGATCACTTACTGCTTAGACAGGTTGAGATCTTTCTCCGTGATTCTAGTTAATCCACAGAATCACTTAAGTAAACTTAGCTTCATTTCTGAGAATAGATGGATAGATGCTGGTTTTCCTGCCTCAGATGTTGTAACATCAAAAAGGAAAAACGTTCTAGGCTGATTAAGGAGTGGTGCTCTAACAAACTCAACATCTCATCTGGATGTGCAAGGAAAGTGTGCAGCACCAGGAACTTTCATGGCTTTCACTGTGAGGACTCTCACACTCCATGAAACAGCCTTGGCTCTCCAGCTCCCTCAAAGAGCCTGCTACCCTTGCTGTCATCCTCCTGCCTCCCACAAGTTAACATCTGCTAGCAGGAATTAATGCCATTTAGCAATATCTGACATTCTCTACCTTCCTGAAAAGTCTCAGCCTGACACCCCAGGCAGTGTGCAGAGGTCTGCCTGAGGACAGAGCTGTCACTTACCTGCTCCCATTCTCCCAGGTCTCAGTCCTGATTCTGCTTCCTGGGGTCCTGCCACAGCCTCCCTAGGAACAGAGCATCTGTCACAGCTCCTTGGGCAGCAGCATGTCCTCACCCCATGCTCCTGTGGAGGGCTTGTTCTGGCTGTGCACCGGGCTGTGCAATCTGCTGCACTGCCTTGATGCAGAGCAATGGGGAAATTCTTCCAGACCACATTTCAGGGCTTCTTTCTAATCTTTGTTTTTCCTAGACTAAAATCACAAGCGACTTCCACAGCCCCATTGGCAAGGTATTTCAGAAAACACTGACAACCTACATGATATGATTATTGTAATAATGAGGTCTTTCATCAGGGAAGTCTATGAATAATTACTTCTAATTAAGTAGCTCATAGATGCAGTAAACCATTCATCAGTGCTTCAGTCCTGCATTACAGACTGCAATAATTTTTCTGTTAGTGTAAATGCTGAGCAAGAAAGTGTAATCAATGAAAACATTATTAAAGATTTGTGTCTCTGCTAGGAAACAAATTGAATTTTTTTTTCTTGGTTTTGTTTTCCGTATTTGCTCTTGCAGTATTAGGCAGTAGTTGTCCTTAGCCAATGACTCATTGTGACTGCAGCACTATTTGAAAAACAGAAGTGAAGCAGTAAGTACAATAGGAAGAATAAGGAAAAGAAGAAGAAAGATGGACTACACACAGAAAGTCATTGACTTTCTCTATTAAGAAAACTGAACAGGAAATCTTTTCTTGAAAGTTCTGAGCCAAAGATAATAGACACAGAAAGCTTATTTTAGAGAGTTTTACCATCTGTGGACTGTCATTACACCTACCGTATACAACTGAAACTTTCAGTTTTATAAAATTGGCATCTTATGCCTTATTCTGGGACCAGATACCCCTGAACTGTTTAGGGGGTATCTGATGGCAAAATCACTGTAACAAATAGAGTTGTGATTACATGTAGAACAATAATACAAGAAACAATAAATATTAGGATAGAATACATAGTAACTCAAAGATTGAATATTCATATGTAAATAGACAAAGTTCTTCTTGGACCCAAGTGTTTGCACACTGCACAAGAAAGAGAACCAGAGCACACAAAGGATTCTGGCAACATTATAGGCAAGAAAATGCATGGAGAAGCAGTGGCTGTGTTTTCAAAATTTACTTTTATTTTTTCCTAGAAAGAGAATTTTTATCTTATTAATAATACCAGAAAGTTGTATATGGAATAACCCCTAGAAAGAAATCTTTGTTGAGATTCCCCAAATCTATGTTGAGATGCCATATAAAGCCACAAGAGACAGAAACTTCTGTGGTAGCTTAGATATTTAGAATCAATTAAGAATCCAGGCCTTAATATGCTTGGGATATGAGATAATAAGAGCAGGTTTTCAGTGCTACATCCACAGTGAGTAAAATGGAAAAAAAGTAAGCATTCTTACATACTATACTCCTTAGAGAAAAGTCATAATTAGAAAAGGCAATAGCAGCAAATGTAAGAAGTAATTTTTAAAATGCATCAACAATATTAAGGATCACTCAAAAAAATTTAAGTTCACAACTTTGTGAAGAAGAAACATATAAAAATCAACTGTTTGCCCAGAAACAAAAACAAACAAACAAACAAAAAAGTGGTAATGCAACCATAGCAGTATTTCCTGAAAAAAGTCCCTATTTTTAATGAAGTTTTAAAATTTTATGAGAACAACAATTATAAATACAGGATTTTGAGTAGATGCCTACCAAGAAACCAGAACTTAAAAAAGGGAAGAGAGGCAAAAGAAAAACAAAAATAAAAACAAAAACCCAAACAAAACCAAAAAGTTAGAGCAAACTGGTAAACAGAATTCTCAGATTTTATGACAATATTCCTCCAACAGTATATCTGCCTATTTTGTACTTGCACAGCATTCCAGCAGCCACTGCCATAGGAGATATTGAACACCCCACATTATTTTTTCTCTCCTATAAATTGACAGAACCATAGCTGTTAATCTGAAGCAGAAACTAAACACCTCAACAGCATGCAAGTGCCTACTTGCTCAGACATGTAGTACAAGCACAATATTGGTCATTGTGGGGAGTCCCTCCAACTCTAAAAAAGCAAATCAGAATTGTATCTGTCTTTGTAGAATAAAGGCTGCAAGTTGCCATTGATATAGAAGAAAAAAATACTTATATGGCAGGTAGAAGAAATGATAAATTGTACCACACAGCTCTCAGGCATGAGATTGCAATAAATATTGCACCTTTTTTTCCTTCCTTTTCCTTGAGTATCTTTGCCATCTGTAGTTATACACAACCACCAACTTGGAGACAGGTTTTTTTGTTTCAAATATATTCACACACCACTGAAGCTATCAGTCATCTGCAATGCCTGGGCATAGCTCAAGGTGGAACACAGGATATGAGACTCAGATCTTTCTCATAGGATATGAGGCTGAGACCCACTGGAGACTACAGCTCTCACTGCTGAAAGAGACACAGAGGAAGGTCTAGCAGACAAATGAATAAAAACTTCTCTGTATCCGCAGTTACAAAAATAAGGTGCTTAACAGATGAACTAATGAAGACCCAATGCTGAGCAGCAGTCACCCATGGCACAGTCTCCTCCTTTTTAACAGTAAGATGGACCCTCACTTCTGGCAAGCAAACCCTATTACCACAAGGTTTGTGAACCATTTCTAATGCAAAGCTCTCTGGCAATGTTAATGTGATATTCAATGCTCCATTGACAGAGCTGGCATAATGGAAACTGGTGTACAGAGGCCACCTCTGGTTTTATAAGCAAGACCTTTGTAGGCTACAAAGGTTGTAATGCTTGTCAAAATTTTTTACTATGCATCCTTCAGTATTTATTCAGCTCCATGAGTCCACAAGTGACTGAGTCTCTTTTCTGGGTTTAATGCATATTCTATATATTGAAACAGCCAGTCTAAAGTTAAAAATCTGTCTCTAAGTGGCAAGATCTAAATCCCATCCTCAGGCAGAAAATTTGTAATTCCTGTTTACCAATTTCACATTTTAAGCCAGTCACATTTAATTAAAACTGCAGAAGCAGGCATTTGTAGTAAATCCCAGTATGGCAAATACATCAACACCACTGAAAAAAATAAATAACTCAATGCTACTTTTACTTAACCAAGTTTTCAAGCACATCATGCATGATTTCTTTACCTTAATCTTTGAAGTCCTCCAAAGATTAAAATAATATATTAGGATTCTTGCAATCAGGAAAAAGAAATACAGTGGTGACACACATGAGAAAATGTTTCATTCCTTCTGCAGTCAAATTTATAGCATAATAATACAGTAAATTTTGAACATGCAAGTTTGAAAATGAATGTATTTCAGGTGCACTGAGAATAGAGGCTCCATTATCTTTATTGTATGATACCAGCTAGATTATCTTTATTGTATAAGTGCAAAAGACATTCTATAAAATGAGTCCAGGTATTTGCAACATAAATTTATAACTCACTCTTCTTTATACTAGAGCATTATTATACCTCCCAAGTGTTTCTATACTGAAAGAGTGGCTACTTCCTTGCAAAGTGAAATTGATTTAGTATTTCATAAAAGAGAAAAAAAAAGCAACAACAAATTTTTTAAACTGCTTTTTCAAAACCTTATAAAGGTATGTATCAAGTCAAGGGACCAAAAACCCTTCTCACTTGATATTCAGGCTCAAGCAGTGACCAATAATGGAACCTTAGGGATGTCCCTCTTTCTTTTCAAATTCCCACAAATTAAAAAAAAAAAATTATTTAGGGTTTAAGAATTTATTTCATTGCATTCCTAACTGCTATGACTAAATGCATCTAGTTTTAGACTACACTTATGAATTTGTTTTTTCTGCAAATCATCGATTTACAGTAAATATCCCTCATTAATTATGTTATCCAAAACCACAAAATGTTTTGAATACAATGAATGTAAAGTAAGCTGTGTTAGTCTCTTACTACGTTACCTTTTTTTCATATTTATAAAAAAACTTATCAAAGACCAGATTATACGGAGTGTATATATGGAAAAATTCTGCCTGTCAATCCAAAGTGCTCTGTGTCATTTACTCACCTTTAAAAGAATCCCCAGAAATTGCAGATTTCTATTTATGAGAGTTTTAACACAATGCAGATACCTGCTTCTCATATATACCATATATATATATGGTATATATGTTATATATTATAGATACCTATGCAGATACCTGCTTCTCATATATACCATATATATATATGGTATATATGTTATATAAATATAATCCCATATATATATATATATGGGATTTCTGTATATGTCCAACATAAATCTATTTCTACCATACCTCCAACTAAAACTTCAGTACAAAATTGACACTTGACAATAAGGTAATACCATAAAGTTGCCCAACAGGACAGCAAACAATCCTAGACTCTTTCTAGAAAAGTGACAAAAGCACATCTTTCAGGGTGGGGGTTCTTTTTAGGTTTGGGGTTTTTTTGGGGGGGGGGGGGAGATTTTTGGGGTTTTTTTTAATTCAAAGTAGAGTTCAAAGGAAAGTCGTTTGAATTCTTAAAAATGAACATATTTAGCTTCTACTGAAAATAAGATGAGAATATAAGAAACAGCAGCTGCCTGGAGATGAGAGCATTAAGACATGCTGTACATCTCCCAGCTGAGTGTTTTTCCTAAAGTTGTTGATTTAGCCACAATAAAAATGAAACAATGATTTGAAGGAAAGTTTTGTACGAGGGTCACTTGGTCATATCCACATAGATTCAGTGACTGCTATACCATTTCTTGGTATATAATTTAAGTCTGAAAAGTAGTTTAACAGAAATGTAGTTACAAAAAAGTACTTGCAAAAATACTTGCACCGTGACCTCAAACAGAACACGATTTTTATTTGATTTTAAATGTGTGATATCTGTAGTGTCTGATCTGCTTTTGTTCTTGTAGTGAGACCCTACTGACTGAAATCACTGCATATATTCCCTCTACTGAAGTGAAAATAAACAAGGTGAAGAGGGAAATGATGCATGCCTGTTGAACTACAAGAAATTTGCAAGGAAATGTTCACAGAAAAAGGAGGATCTTCCACATGGAAGCTCAAAGTGAATGGCAGCTCTCCATCTGGAAAGCTTATTTGATCTTGTTCTCCGGTTACTGTTTGGAGGGTGTTCTGGAGATGAATATTGAGTTCAAAATTAATTGGGACAATCATTTTTTCAAGCCCTTGATGTAAATCTTCTGCTTGCCACCAAATTAATGACAATTTTTTACAGTAATAATCAAATTAAGCAAGGACAACTCAAAGTCCCAAATTTAGACAAAAGATTACAGTAATAACTCATCAGGTCCTTAACCATTGCTTCCCCCAGTGAGCACTATAGAGAGGGATCTACAGAGTTTTCTCCAAGTATGGGAGGAAGTTGTCCTAGTCAGGACTTTCTAGTCATTCAACTTATTGTCCCTACTGCTGCTCTTCCTCTTGTTTTGAAAACTTGTTTTCAAAGAGTTAATCTAAGTCCTTAAGTTTAGAGTGGGGCACATTGCAACACTGCAACAACAGCCTCTTGCAGCTTATATATATTTTTTATCTCTTTTTTATATCAGGTAGTCCATGAAAGATTAATAGTGCTTTGAGACTGGCTCTGTTTTCTTTACCAACAGCTTTATTGTCATTTTTCACTTAAACACTGTATTCAACCTCCTATTGGAAGTTCAAGGGAAGGGAGATGCCTTATTAAAGGTCAACTTGTTCAGACATGATGATCTATCTAGACACCAGAACTGGCCATAGGTTGTGTATATATTGCATTTTGGTAGGATCACACAGCTTTCTGCCAGTTCCCCAGGCTCAGTGATGCTCCTCCACCCACCCCAGCTGCATCTTCATCGATGATGCCTCAGTTGTTTCCATACCATACTTTTGCAAGGAGACACACAAGGTTTGTGTACTCTTGTTTCCCCTGTCCTTCACACATCTTTGGCATGACAGACACCTGCTAAACCAGGGCTGAGGTCCTACCTGAACAAAATGAAAGCCTATCCTTGGGTTTTCAATTGCCTCATGGCTTCAGGACCCTGTCTTTCAGGCTACCAAAGTAAAAGACCTGCACAAGCAGAGGTCTCATGCAAGACATGACACTTCATGAACACATTGGCTACCCTAGAAATCATTTCAGCTAACTTTTACTCACTAAGGTAAGTGTCCTACAGCAGTGAATAATGCCAGCAGTACTGTTTATAACTTTTCTTTTAAAGCATGGTTGTTCTGCTCGTAGGTGTGACAGGAAATGTTGTCCATGAAGGTCCCCTATTTGTTCTAAAAATGCACATAGACAAGGGAAAAAGAAAGTGTAGCAAGTAGCAGGAACAACATAGCAATGGACAGAGACATGCTTAGGATAAGGCAGGCTTTTTAAGATCACATAATCCAGGACTTGCACCTTATGAAGGTTCATTAATATGTCTCTTATGAAACCTGAAAATGGCAAGGATTTGTTGCATTCTTCTAAAGATTATGCAAAGACTAAAAGTCTATCAGCCCTAATTGAGTAATCTCTATCCTCCTTCAGATTTAAAAGCCACAGTAAATAAATTCATGTACCAGGATGGGTGGTATGAAAATACTGCTTCTTATTTTTTATGGGCAGTCATTTGGACTTTAATATTACATGGAGAATAAGACAATACCTTACTAAACATAACAGAGGACAGATGCCTGTTAGGACCTTAAACTTAGATCTGCTGTTGCCATCAATAATCATTCACCAGTTCACCAGATCTGTTAAAAAAATATTAAGCTGATGTTTTAACTAAATTACCAACTTTACTGGATCCCTTTCCAGTTCCAGTTTTCACTTTACATTCATTTCACAGGGCATGTCTCAGCATTACAAGTCAGGTAGATGTCCTTCACTGAATTACCTGCGTCACTGAAAGCTGCTGCTCCAAAGCCTGAAGGGATTGTTGCCATCCAGCTCTCCCTTCCTTCTCAGCAGCCCTTCAGTTCTGTGGAGCTCTCCGCTAGGACGCTAGCTTGTCATTCCTCACACAGGGCACCTTTTCCAGGGATTGAGAGACACAGACCACACTATGCAAGCAAGGCCAGTTCATTACACTAGTCACCAGTATTTATAGTTCTCTAATTTCCATACAAAATTTTCCACTTGGACCCCTTTGCCCCTGTTTCCGTAGCAACACAATCTTTTTGGCTTACATTCCTGTGCCAGCAATGTCCTTGTTACATCTTCTCTCATCAGATTGGTCAGAGTGACTAGACATGATGTCTTCACTTTTGTTTTTGCCTTGAGTTAATCTCTCCCATGGCTTTGTACCAGGGCCAAGAGGTCAGCGGCGCCACCCAGCTCAGCTTCTGCAGCGGATGTTCCACACTCCCCATCTTTTTCTAAAAACAGTAAAAGGTCACCACCATAAAATACCAATTTTGCTTCAGGCTAAATAAGCATCATGCCTGTCTCTAGCCCTACTTTCCCTACTGCCACCTTCTTAGAGCACTTTGCTAACTACATCACTACAGCCTTCCTGACTGTCTCCTTGCAGCTCAGCTGGGGTAATCCAATATCACTTTCTGTTGGACCTCAAGGCTGATTTTGATATCATCACTTGCCCTTCTTCACTGTCTACAAACATGCTGGAAGAAAACTGTACAAGTCTAACTATTGCACATGAGATACAAACTGTAAAAGAGCATCAGCAAACAGAAACAATATTTTAAAAACAAAACAAAACAGTTGGATATTCTGCAAGAATGTGTTTTTTGTCTTGAAGTGAAAATCACAGCAGGTTTCTCTCATATGTTTTTCAGTTGCTCATCTTTATATCTTTACCTAGCAGGAGATCGCCTTAGAGTGGGAAGTCATTCTCCATATGATTTCATCCCCTGTTACAACATTGTTTTCGTGGTTTCATGATCAGTAGATCTTCTCAGTCTTGCCATGTATACAGATCCATATCTTGTCTTTCCTTATCCCTGTGGCTTTTTCCAACCAGCATTAGCTCTGCCATTTTATGATAAATATTCTTTCTTTTCTTAGACTCTCACATCAGCAGATTTCATCTCAGGCCAACAAAAGAGAAACTGCCTAATAGAAAAGACTAGTCAAAGGTGAAATGGGTGGGGAAAAGAGAAGAGGATCAACTAAGACTACAAAAATTATTAGTCAAAATAAGGCACATTAAGGAGAAAATGGTTCAGATTAAGGGAAATAAGCAAAAAAAAGTAAAGAGAGTAAAAAAACTAAATAACCTAAAAAAAGAAAACTCAGCACCAAAGTTAAAATAGACTATAAGAATCAACTTACATCCCCAAAAGCTCATACACATATGCTAACATGACTCCTCTGGGAACAGCATGGGAGTTGTGTGAGAAAAATATTTTACCGTATAAAGATCTCAGGATGACAGCAGGTCAGTGGCAAAACCACAACGATAATTTGCTCAGAGGGTGACAAGTCCTAGAAAAACAAGTGAGATAATCCCTTCTTATTCAGAGAAACAAAGCCTATGATTCACTTTATGAAATTTAAAACCAGTGGGTCAGAGCTCAACATTAAATCATCTATCTGTAAGTACTATGCCAACAAATGGAAAAGCAGACCTGAGGAAAGAAGATAATGAATTATACATAAGCATTTCTGCAATATTATAAGCATTTTAAAAAAGTAAGTATAGGAATGAATGTGCAAGCAGCTTCTCTTTGTGTGGCAAGGCCTACTTAACAGTCTGGTGTAACTGAAACCCTGCCTACTGCTCCTCCGTGTCCCCAGGGTGTGTGCAGAGACTGGAGACCAGCTCTTAGGAAGAGACATGCTGCATGATGGAAGAGTAAATGCAACTAGGAGATTGCTTGGAAGGATCCCTGAAACATGCCCATTTTTCTTCCACATAGCCCATATCCTGGCAGTGCATTACTGAAATCTTCAAAAGGCAGGATTTTGGAACTTACATATATATATTTACACACACCAGTAGCATACATATATTTAATTATATTGCAAAATATTGCCATTATCAAACAAAACATGGAGCATGGAGTTACCCAAGTAGTGGAGATCTTGACAAATTTGAAATCAGTGGGAGGTCTGTACAAAGAGGTATTTACAGTAACAGAGATGGAAGAGAAAGATTTGTAGGAGCTAGGTGTGTCCAGGTAAGTATGCAATTTCAATTGCTTAAGTTTAGGGACATTTTCTCCCTTGAAACAATACCCTTTTGTTTGCTTCTGTGTTCCTACCTAGCATGTACCTAATATGTCTTACTTTAATGCATCTTTCAGAAATGGCAAGGCTATGTATACTGGGCAAAGAATGCAAAGTGACTCCCTCCTATAAATGACACAAAAACATGGGAATTGGAACCACAGATAATATAAAAAGAATACATGCTCTGCAGGCGCATGGGCTTTCACCATGAAACACAGTATTTTTATGGGAATCTCTTCTCTTTCATGTGAGCACACCCTGCTGAGAGTTATGGCCATGTTGTACTACATATAGCTTCAGTAGAAAGGACATACAAGATCAGTATCTCCTGTAATGTATGCATATTTTTGGTTAGACTTTAATCTGTTCCATTTAAATTCGTGACTTATTTCTTATGTGTAGCTGAGATTTAAGGATCTACATTTAAGTTAAAGACTGTGAAATTACAATATTTTGACAAATCAAAATGCTTAGTGTTCAAAGATTTCTACTTCAATAGCACCATAGATTTTTAATATGTTTAAATTAGTCACCAAGTATTATTAGAAATCAGTCAGTGCTTTTAATTAACTGTCTTTTCCCCATTAAAAAAGAGAGAAATTTGAACAGAAATTTACATCAAATAGGGAACTCTCTAAAACCCTTACTGTATGTTTCATCTTCAATCAACTTCTCGAAAAATGCAGCCTGATTACCTGGATTGAGCTCTCCACAGTAGATCTTGTAGCCACACTTACATTTCCATAGCACTATGTCCCTCTCTTTCTCACTGTGTCTCAGAACTGGCCAACATTTGGCAATTCTACCCCAAATATGAACTATCTGAGGTGTTTATTCTAATGATAATATGGATATAGGCAGATCTGCTGTATAATTTTTCTCTCCTGTAATGCTGTCTCCAAGCCAAAATCATGGTCCTAGTACCCATATTATGCTAGATTACTGTCCTGGGAGGACACACATAGTTATGGCACAGAGCTATGGCTTATTCCCAGTATCTAAAAACCCACAGACAGTCCACCCCCACCCCCAAGTAGGATTGCAGCTACTGGTTTCCAAGACAGTTTATTTCCATGACAGTAAGAAGTGGGGGTGACAGAGACATGTCAGCAAACTTTCTATTTGTGAGCAAGCTGAGCCTTCTGGCAGACTAGGTTTTGGAGACCCTGCCACATCAGAAAAAGGAGTGCAACCTCCCAGATGCATGCTCCCATATGAATTCCAAGTGGTTTGTGAAAAAAAGACTTCAGTGATAGCTGATATGATCAGTAAACACCAGTCCAGCAAGTATTCACCATCTAAGGAAAACCCCAGCCATCAGCTTACATCTGTCACATCTGGTGACAGGAGATGGCTGGGCTGCATGGCAGTTTCTGCATGGAGTCCAGGAAGCTGTGATGTGCTGATTGTTTTATTTTCTCACCTATACAGCTTTGCAAAAGACTTCCAGATATGCCAGCCAAAGATATTGTCTCTAGTTTTGACCCCACTCTCTATGTGCTTAAAGGTGCTGGAAAATTGATAAACCTACAATGCAGGAGCTACAAAGTCAGGAGATACAGACACTGGTCCAGCAGAGAAGGGAGCTGACTCAGCAGGCCTGGCACCAGTAACAGAGAGATTAGATTAATCTAGAGCCAGAAGTGGGAAATAGTTCTTTCTCAGCAGCCACCCTGCAACAGTTTCTGGTTTATGAGCCCTCAGGGAGAGCTGAATTGAGAGCAGCTGTGAGAGCTATTTGTCAGGAGCATTTGGTCTGCTCCTGAGCCTTTCCTTACTTTTACCATTTACAGTGAAAGCTAAATGACATAAATTCTGGGCAAACCTAGCTGTCTCAGAGGGAAGTGGGGCTGGAATGACCTCTCTGGCAAATCTGTCACCTCGGACGTTCCAAGAGAGAGCTTAAATTACATCAGAAACTCCTCTAGGGCAGGTGAGTGAGCAGGATTCAGCTGAGCATCCTGCAGTAGTTGGGATTTTGCACACTAAGGTTCTCAAGGTATAGTCCTAAACATTCCTGGGAGGTGCTGGGGTTGATGGTAGATGTGTGTTTCTTCTGATGAGTATAAAAAGGAGGCACCTCTGTTCAGTTTGTATTTTTCTGTCCTGCAGAAAATAAGGCTTTTCTTAGATGTGTTTTCTTAGATATGTTTTCATGGAGGCATCACCAGCTTGGATGGCAGGCTCAGCTCCTCCTCAGAGGCCACTCTGCATCCCACCCACTATGAACACCTTTCCATAAACACCCAATACACTTGGGCTTTACCGGCTCTAAGAATGGCACCAGACAGAGCTGCCTCATATGGCAAGGATTTGTTAAAATTATGTTCTATGTAGGACTTCAGACAAGTCAGTACTTAAAGCATGGAAAAAACAAGGATGAATTAATGTAAAGATTTTTGCAAAATATCTGTTCATGCAGTACCTGACAGGACATAACACCTACCTAATACTATAGGGCAAAAGTTTTTTGCTTCCACATACAGTCTATGTATGGATATTGAAAAGAGCAGAGGCAGACAGGAAACAAACTAAGAGAACTCTCACCACTGCATAGAAGTCTGCATAGTAGATCAGAGAAATAAGATTATTAGGATGTAACAGGATCTCCAGAGGGATGCCTGCATCTGAGGAGATACCTATAACACTGTCTTCCCTGAATATAGTGAGATGTCTTGCAGATCTTTGTCTTGTATCTCCAGTGGCTGCCTGGAGACATCACTTTTACAGCTGTTTTTCTTGTGCCTTCAAATAACCCACACAGTTTCTCTCAGGCAGGCAGAGAAATCCCTGTAATCGTGACCACAGAGGCTGGTATGCAAAATATCTCAAGTTAAAATTGTGCTGTAGAACATTACTTCATAGTCTAGACTTATCACCTCTGCAACAATTTAATCGAGGTTACATAAGCTACATAAAGCTCTTCACTATAAGAAGATAAGCCTTACCAGAGTTTTGTAATAAAGTATAATAGCATATACTGATGGGTAGGAAAAAAACCCAAAAACATTTTGTTTCCATAGCAATAGGAAAACTGTGACTAGTTTTCAAGGCCTTTGCTTTCTTTCTTTTATTATTATTGCTGGTTGTAAAATATCTGAAGGAACAACAGCTAAAGTGCCTCTAGTCTAGGAGATATGAGAATCCATCATTCAAATTACATCATCCATCAGGGATTAGCTTCCAGGAGTCTGGCTTAGTGTTGCTTGAAAAATTACTTTAAGCAGTCCACAGGTGGGAATGGACATAGGGCAAGAAGAGCAAGGCAAATGCAACCAACCAGCAGCACTGAGGCAATAACATTAGATTGCCAGCTAAATACAATCTTAAAATTGAAATGTTCTCAGGACTCATTTTATTGTACAGATCAATTACACAGAGCCTCCTCCAGTCAACGTTATAAAAAATCCACCTTGAAATTTATCTGAGACTCTTTTAGTTAAGCCTGTTCTGTGTTTGCTGAAAGTGGCATGGGACCTTTCATCCCCAGTGTACTGGTATGCAAGGAAGATTGATCAGAGGCCAGGCAGCCCAGGAAAGATGAAGAGACACAGCTGCAGAAGAGCATCTCCCACAGTCTCCACCAAGCAGTGAAGCCTCGCTCTTATTCTCCCTTTAGGACTCCGGCATCAGTCCAGCTGTTGTATGGAATTGGTAAGCTCCTGAAACCTCTGTTGCTACCTGGCCTCTCTGAGAGCTGTTTTTGGGACTGCCAGCCTTATGTCACTGGGAAAGGTTTATGGAGTCCCAGGTCTTCTCTAGATAGTCCCAATCATCTTTCAGGATGTTCTTATGAACATGCAACCTACGTGAAGAACAGAGGTAGACCAGCTGCAGTTCTCATTATTGCTGCTATTATTACATCCTTTAACTGCATGTGGATTTTGTGATAGAACTGGCTTCTATCTCTGTTCACCACTATCAAACAGTGAAGAGCAACAAGCACTCATTCTTACAGCAATGCACTACTTAGTTTTCCATTCTTATGTAAACTTAGCACACTAAATCTACTTACTCTGACAGGGCAAAGACTCAAATGGCGGGTAGAGGGCAAGATGGCAGTTCTGCTTCAGTCTCAAGTCAACAAGTATCATGTTCCTGAGTACTTTGTAGGAAGGAAACAGGTGTTCTGGGATAAAACTCTCCTCTAAAAAGGGAAAAATGCTGAGCTGGTACAATGGAGTAGATTAAAATTTGTATTTGTTTGACTAAAATGTGGGAGAGATTATTTGCCACTTGGTCTGTAAAGAAGGGCATTTTTACTTAAGGCTTGGCCATGACATTTTATGTGATTAAACTCTGAAATACTTGTGGAAGACATTTGGAAGAATTTGTGTACCCCTCAAACATTAGAATTTTCTTTTTGGTTTAAACTAAAAGAATAGTCATTTTTTCATATAGGATACTGATGAATTTTAGGTTATGTTACATCAATATTTTCTAAGACTAAGCTTGTGCAGGTCATTGGCATGAGTTTTTTCTTGTCTTCTTGGGAATTTTCTGTCTTTGTCTACTTTCTCCCATTTCATTTAAGCATTTTACATTGTTTCTGTGGCTGTTTAAAATGGTACATATTTCTTTAAGGTCTAAGACCCAGCAGAATACTCAATCACTTCCTAATGTATGAGTGTTACAGATTTACTAGAAGGTAATAAAAAATCCAAAAATGTCACCTGGCTAATTGTTTAATAATACTCATGCATTCATTATGCTACATCCTGCCACAGATGCTGATAAAATGGAACACAGATGAATAGCTGTAGGCAACTTGCAGAGAAAAACTTCAACCCCCTTGTTCAAATCTTCCTGTCCCTGGAGTTTGCCCTTGAGCACAGTGTGCACTGGAGAGCTGGATGTACAGCAGTGGACAAAGCTGGTAATATCACCTATTGTCAGTCTCCTGACATTTCCATTGAAAGATCCTGTTTTGGGTGTTTCTGCCTAACTATTTGGACTAAAATGTTCTATGCCAGGTTCTCTGCCTGAGGCTGAGTTTTATTGGAAGCATTGCAAGGAAAAAATATTCTGCTGTGTCAGAAAGCAGAGTTGGAGGAGGGGAATGCATTGCTTTTTCCACATTACCAAAACAGTTTAATTAACCAAACTGGAATCTGCTTTACCACTGTTCTTCTCAGCCCTTGCAAGGTGCTGCAGCTGATCAAGTGGCTGGGTCTGTGTGACTATGGAAAAAAACACCTGGGTGATGAAAATTGCTGTGGAACAGATGTGTTTGAGTAAACAGGTTTGAGATCTCCATTTTTGTTTCAGTGGAGCTATTCCCAGCTAGAAAAAGAGGCTAGCTCAAACCATTTAGAGAGAAATTGGTATCTCACAGTGGAGAAGGACACAGTATTGGGATGACACAGAAAGAATATACACTTGAGGGAGGAAAGGAGAAAGGGAAGGAAAAGGCAAAGGGGAAGTGAGTAACACAGCCTTGGGTTTGCACCAGACAGTAGTCTCTATTTCAGACCCTGATGGAGACAGAGATCACCAGGTTCCCCACCCTTTCACTGCTAGCAGAAGCTTATATTGTCCTCATCATATGGCTGCTCTGAGAACAGAATGAGTTGTTATCTCACCCAGTGATGGAGATTTGTGTATTGGAACTGAAATACTCAATACTGTTGATTGTGACCCTGCCATGTTAATATAGCCAATATGATTCCTCTATAGCAGCATTGGTTTCCTCAGTTCTTGGAGTGGTTAGATCTAAAAAATATGCAGGAAAAAACCATAAAGATAAATTGCAAAGTCAGGTATATAAAACTAGATTAAAGACTGACTCTGTATTTCTCACCACATGCCACATGGGACTGATCCATTTAATTTCTCACAGCAGTTAGTTGCCAAATTCTGCTTACATGCTTGGAGCAGAGACAAACAGGACCAATGGTCAACAATGGGCTGAGGGGAAGAGCCTGGGCATTTCTCAGTTTACCTGGCTCTTGCTCCCTCCCATCTTGCTCAGTCTTGTTTTTGCATCTATGATTTAAAACCAAACAGTTGGTAAAATTACTGTTAAATGCATGTGTATATATAATTTACCATTTGTCTTAATTTCAAACCTCCATTTTAAGCTCTTTCAATAAAGAACAAATTTCTTTCAACAGACTTTTTTTTTATTTCTACTTCCCTAGTTATCAGAGCAGCAGGCTCTAGTGAATGCTAGAGTTCTCTCTCCTCCTTTCCTTTTTTCCACCCTCCCTCACATGGAGGATGTATTTACAAATCATGTTTTACAGGAGACTTCCAGACTCTAAACAACCATAAGCAATGCAATGAATCACAAGCAGAGACATAATACATACACAGGAAGCTACTGAAATCACTCAAAAAAGTAACTGAAAAAATAAACAGTTCTGTGGTGGTGTTGGAAGTGATGGAGAGACAGAAAATGCTCATTTCTGAACCTATTCTCTCTGAGTTACTTGAGGAAATGCAAGGAAAACAGCTAGCAATTGTACACCTTTCATGGGATGTTTTTCATCAAATGAAGGATGCTAGCCAGAGACTAACCACTTCATCAGGTGTCAGGCTCAATGTGTTCCTCCCCAGCTCTCAAGAAATGTGCTCTGCAGTCACATTGGTTAGGGGGAGAAAAAAAAAGGCTTGTTTTTAGTGATAGACATTTGAATCACTCAGATTCGGGCAATTCTGGCCAGCCGCCAACCCTGAGGCCGAGCATAGCAGGTGGGGATTGGTGTGTCTGGGAAGGGGCACAGCGCTGGGCAGCAGGAAGAAGCCAGACGGCCGCCTCGGCGCCCGGCCCTGGGGGAGCCGCCTCAGAACCCGGCTCTAGCGGAGCCGCCTCGGCGCCCGGCCCTGGGGGAGCCGCCTCAAGGCCCGGCTCTGGGGGAGCCGCCTCAGAGCCCGGCCCTGGGGGAGCCGCCTCACAGCCCGGCCCTGGGGGAGCCGCCTCAAAGCCCGGCCCTGGGGGAGCCGCCTCACAGCCCGGCCCTGGGGGAGCCGCCTCAAAGCCCGGCCTTCGGGGAGCCGCCTCAAAGCCCGGCTCTAGGGGAGCCGCCTCGGAGCCCGGCCCGGGGGGAGCCGCCTCAAAGCCCGGCCCTGGGGAAGCCGCCTCAGAGCCCGGCCCTGGGGGAGCCGCCTCAGGGAACAGCGGCCACTGCTGCAGTACCAAGGACGAGGACTGCGGGAGGGAGAAGAGCACTCTCGGAGCATGGACCAGCCAGCCTGCTCCTATTCAAGTGCCTGCTGTTCCGTTTCATTAGAAAGATAATCAGATTCGAAGTAAAAAGCAGTTGCGTTGGACATTTTTATTTTGTAACCTACCCCAAATTGTAGATTTCATGACAGCCTGAAGAGATGAAATTTAACAAATCAAACAGGAATTTCCGTTTAGGCAGTATTAGTTTCAGCTGTGTATGCACCTTTGCAACAGAGCATCTTTGGGGCCCGCTCCACCCCTTCCTGCAGCTCCTCATGGCAGCCAGATCTGCTCCACTGAAGTGCAGTGTCATTGGCTCAGTGCAGCCTGTGAGGTGACTCGGGTCCACTGTGCTCATCAAAAACAATATGAATACATTAATAGGACACAGATTTCAGGTATATCAACAATTACCCAGAGCACAGTACAAGTCTTGACAGAAATTATTTTCCTACACATTAAAAAGATTGAGAGCTAAAAATCAGTTAATGGTAAAATGGAAAAATATAAAAGAATACCACAAATAAAAGCCATCTCTGCTGTGGGCATATTTTTCTTTAGTGCAGAGATCATTTCCAGAAGCTGCAGGAGGAAATAATTGTGAGTCTGCCAGACAATCTGTGACACAAAAGCCTGGAGTGGAATGATAACCAGAGAAAAGCACTTTATTCCCTTTACGTGATATATTTGTTTTCCCATCAGAAACCACAGAGCCATGATAAGCTGATGTTAGAATTCTGCAGCTCTTTCCTTCTGATGGATAGTTAAGGAATAGAATATAGCTGTATTAAAAACTTGTGGTGATGAAGATTAGCCATCCCTGTCCAGGAAGGGCTCTTTTTAAGCACTCAGGGTGTGAGACAGCAAATGGCATACACAGGTTTTGCAGTAGACTAGTGTAGGAAGGTGAGCAATTCTGGTAACTAAGAAAGGGCTTCATGGAGCTCATTACTATTCTGGAGCTGCAGTTATTTTCTAGTTTTATAGGAACATTTCTTCCTCTAATGCAATTTCCAGCAGATTCCCTGCAAACAGCTCATTTCATTGAGCCATGGATGTGAGAGGCATTTCTGACCTGAAAACAATATCTGACCTAAAAACATCTCAGAAAAAAATGGGGAAGTGAATTGGGAAAGGTATTTTTTGTAGAAAATGGTCTAATCAATCTTTCTTTCTTTCCATGATGTGTATGAGTATCTTCCAGGCACTGAAAACCTACAGAAAAAGACAGTCCTCTCTGAAGCAACACACAGCAGAAGGTGCTGCTTTGAAGTGTAACTGCATGCTTAGCAGAAGCAGAGAAGTGGTTTATCATGTAATGCAGCACATAAAGCTCTCATTTGAATTAGCCATGTAAGTGACAAATAGGGTTAGCAGCCCAAATGAACCCAGGGAAATTTGAGCAGAATTTAATTAATGACTTAAATCAATAATGAAACTACCTATGTTAATCTTTCAAAAACAGTAATTAATTTTTTCCTAATCTCAATCAGTACATGGATAAACAGGTAAAGTCAAAACATTATTTTATTCTTGAAGTTCCTTACCACAGAGATTTTCAAGCTGCAGTGAACTATCTAGTGAGATATTGATTCCCTTTTCTTTTAGCTAAGCATAAGAGGATACAGCAGAGGAAAAGAGAGATGGAAATTATTAAGTGTGTATCAGTGTAAGTAAACTGAGCAATTAAAATTTCCCCCTCCCCCCAAAAAAATTAAAGTAAACACATGTATTTTTTTTTCTAATGCTATTGCACCTAATTCTATATTGTGGTTATCAGAGGAATGCAGTCAATTGCAAATAAAAGAAAAGTCATTCACTTGAGTCTGGAAATAGAAGAGATTTGAAGTTTCTTTGAATGTAGTCCACTCTTTGAAATTGCAAAACTTCTTTCTATGTGAATAATCTTTGTCAGTACTGAATTAATTTTATCCATATTAATATGGGTTGACACCATAAATTCATTTTGAAAGTCAGTGACCAGAATTTTTCTGTGCAGCTACTGAATATGAATATCACAAAGCATTTTCTTTCTTCTCCCACTCCTTTTTTTAGCATATATATATATTACAGATAATGTTAGAGGAGAGATAAAAGCTCCTTCAACATTTTCCCCATCTCCAAAGTAGTGCACACCACATAACAGGTCTGTTTGCCACTTTTGCAAGCACTTAAGTAGCATTAGAATGTGATATTCTCTTCCTTGCCACTGTTTGGTATACAGCTTTTACCAACTACATCACAGTACTCTTTTATTTTGTCCTTCAAGGAGTTCACAACCCTCAGTGCTCCAGGATGCTGGGTTTGCACAATTCCCAGTGTGCCTTTTGCTCTGAGCTGTGCCAGGAGGTTTGTGCCCAATGCTGAAGCTCCATTCTTAAGGATACATTCTGAGAAGTTCTGCTCTTCAAAGGATTTTGGGAAAAAAAACCACCAAAATTTATGACTAGCTTCTCAAAAGACAGTCATAACTGAAACTGAAGAGTTAAATCTTCCTCTAAGCTACCTCACATGCATGTTTCTGAACACCAGCAGAGCAGAAGGACCCTGCCTTGGACAGCCTCCACTTTAAACAAGCATGGTTAGAAATTGCAGAAGCTGATTTGTCAAGAAGCAAACTCAGTTTACAGCAATGCAGTTGTTCGATCTGCTGCAGACTAACAGAATATTTGACTGAAGTCAGGTTTCCAGAGTACCTAGCAAATGCAGACCTGTCGACCTGCCTCTTCAGAAAGTCTTGGAATTGTTTACATCTTGTAGTATTTTCTGATTCCTTCTGTTGATCTAGTAAACATAGGAAAAAGAAAAAAGCATGATGATTTAAGGTAGTCAGCTTTCTGTCATTGATTCATCTATTTAGACATCTAAAGGAGTTTACATTCTGAAGATACAAAAATTCCCAGACATGGTTTTTTTTGTAGACCCCTGAAAACACAAGTTGTCTCAGTGTGATTAGAGGTATGGAAATCAACTGAGGCAAAAGTGGAAATGTAAGTTATAAGTTAAACAGTACACTCTAAACATACACTTACGTTTAAAGGTCTAAAATCAATTGTTTGACCGTCTGGAATAACCTTTAGTCTAAAATCAGACAATTAATCTGCAAATAAAATTCTTATCAGTTTATAGTGGTTCATATAATTGCACATTACCTTATCAAAGTTCTTTCACAGTGACACTCATTGCCTGGTACAATTTCTTTGCACTTTGCATGCAGGGTACTCAGTTTTTCTCTGGGAAAAACTAGCAGTAGCTCTGTGCTGCCAAACACAAATGAAGAATTGCTATCCTAAACAGCTAAAATAGACAAACAGTCTAATTGAAGGAAAGCATGCCACCTCTTCTGCTCAGGTGTTCCTGCCAAGTTGCATGAAGGGCCACATTTTACATCTGGGTCAGGTCATTGGTGGTTCTTTGTGCCCTGTCCTTTGCCTGGATCAAACCCTCTCCCCATACTCAAAGCCACAACAGTGCTTTGTTAATAATAAATCATAAATTCTCCTTCCAGACAAATAACAGGAGGAGAAACATAAGAGTACCATAATCTTTACTTCACTGTTATTTTTTGGATACACAAGGGTAAAACAAAGTGAGGTTTTAACAGCAGCCACTATGAAAAAGTATGCACATATTTACATGAAATGGTGCAGCAGATCTCCAGGAAGGAAAAGTTATATGTGAAAAATCAAATTAAGGTTAGTATGGTGATGACATTGCTCTAATACAATAACATATAGCACAACCTTTGCACTAACACAAGGCTTGCTAGATTCTATCCCTCCTTTTTCCAGTTATGGGAAGCTTTGTTTCATTTTTGATCTTTTCCCCACCAATCAGGTTTACAGGTATGAAGTTCACAGTGTCTGAGTAAAAAAACTACATAAAACCAAACAATATTAGGCCTAAGATTGCATGCTGACTGTGACTGGGGAGAAAAAACATAGCTGGAATACCACAGACAGTGACAGAAGGCTGACCACAGACTCACACAAAACCACTATTTTGGTTTGTCTTTCTGCAGTGTGGAGTACAGTCCCTGTCTCATATTGGCTGGGGAGTTGACAGATGAGAAAAGCACTAAGGGGCATAATTGTCTCTCCCATCATCCTGTCTTTAATGATCACACATTCAAACCAGTAATCTGTGGTGGTGCATGATGTGAGGTGGCACAGAATTGCTTCAAGTAATGTGGGTAATGTCTGACATAGAGGGAATAGCTTATATCAGTGTTTAAAATTTAATTTCCTAGACATTTCAAATTATTCTTCACTTAACACTAATTTAATATTTAGATATAAGTCTCCTCAGGGAAGGGGAGAGGGAAGAAGTGTGACTGTGATGCCAATGACTGGGTGGTTAGAATGAAACAGCTAATCTAGAAAGTCAAAACAATATAAAAGACAGATTTAAAGCAACTGTTCTTATTGGCTCAAGTGGAAAAATTACAAAGATGATTCTTCTGTTTTGAAATACAATTTTTGAATTGAATGTCATAAACCTTATTGCTGGCTCAGAAGATAGAGGGGTATCATTCTGCACCCAAGCTGTATAATCCTGAATTTCTTAGCTATTGAGATCCTGCTCATAGAACATCATGTCTCTGTTCTTACTAGAGCCTGTAGCAAAACCAGGAGGCAAACAGCAGAGAAAAGGCTCTTCTAAAAAAAAGAAAAAAGAGGGGCACAAACCCAAAAATTCTTCCAGTCTTTCTAGTTATTTTTGTAACAGATTTATTTTCTCCTTGAGAACTAATTGAAGCAGATTGGCATCTTCCAGATGTAAAGGACTACTAAAATGAACCAGCAGCATTAAATTATTCCAAAGGTAAAAAAAAAAAAAAATCTGTAACCATGTTGCTGCAGGTGGGATACTGAAGAGAAAAGTCTGAAAGGAAGTACAACAGCTTGTACCAGTTTTTACCCTGTTCCCTATGCAGGACCCATCTGAGAAACAGACTGCAGTGAGAGGAGTGATGGGCTGGGCACTAGAGATTGTACATCTGTCTACTCCCTTCATCTAGAATATGGATACAAAGGCTTAAATATCATTTTCTCTGTGGATAGTTTCACCTATCTGGTGCTGGTTCTTTTAAGAAAACTGAATGATTCCAATTATCTCCACAGCAGAGATGTCCAGCATTGCATGTGATACGCAGACCCTGGAGGAAATTTGGACACCAGCACCAAATTCTACCACTCTCCCTGAAAACAAAATAAGCCCAGAAGAATAAAGAAGGCTCAAAACTTCTATAATTAAGCCATAGGAATCTGCTGCTGTGACATTCAGTGAAATGTTTCTCTTCTATTCCCAGGGGAGCCTGTGCAATGTACATTGTCTGTTTCTGCTTTCTTCCTGTTCTTCTGGGCATCAAGAATCCCACCAGAACACCTTCTGTATCTTACATGCTTACCATGTATCCGTAAAAGCAGTGCCTTGTAGCAAGACCTTTCCTAATGCAAGAAAGTTTAAAAAAAATTTTAAAGTCACCACAAAATCAACCCACATATTTTCAAGGGTGGTATTTAAATGTAACAGCAATTCTTTGTCATATTGTCAAGAGAGTTTTCTGTATTTTTAGAAACTAGGCAGCCAAAAATAGAAGAGTAAGTCTAATATTACTCTGCTCTCTTGACATGCAAACCATTACAAAACCAGTTTAATCAGAATTTTTAAATTTATCTAATTTTTTTCTTGTTTCATACTGCCATTCACCAAATTTAACTATAAATTGGATTTTTTCTTGATAGAACAATATACAATAGAATTCAGATTATATCCTATTCCCTTTTGAAATTCAAGAAAGTGAAAGAATCATTTGCTAGACACTTAAAACAGCAGGAGTGCAAAAAATTATTTTTAAAAAAGAAAGGGGAGGAGAAAATCTCAGATATAATTCCTGCAATCTCTGCATAATTGTTTATGTCAGATGCTCTATGGTTTTGAATTGCTAAAATAAGTTCAAGAGAGGGTAAATCAGGGGCAGGAGGGGTGAAGGAGGTAGGAAGAAGAATCAAATGTTTCAGAGTGGAACACTTGAGTGCAGTTAATTTGGTCAGTTAATTTGGCACAGCCAGATTCCCAGTGCTCCCTGGATATTGCTTTTCCAAGGTCATTTAGTAGCCAGTTTAAAAGAAAAAGTTTCAATTACAATGGAATTCCATTGCTATGGCTATTCCATTATGTTTGAGAGACAAACACGTGCTGTTGTACTATCTTAGCTTCTTGGGTCATAAAAGAGCAAAACAGGCAAAGCCAGGAGATAAGGCAAAATCACTTCTTGAATTCAGGTTCTCTTTCTAGACTGAGGCTTACATTTTTCACATTTTTCACTTACTACTGTCTCTTTTTTTTTTTTTTTTTTTTGCTTTCCCTTTTGATATAGTGTGTAATATGTTTCAAGAAAGCAAACATTTAAAAACAATAAAATACTTTTTCAGACCAAAGAAAAGTTCCCACATAAAATACAGGAAATGAAGAAAAAAATGTATCCAATAGTATATAAATTTTAAATGTGTCCTCTAAAGGAAGCAGAGTCAATAGTCCAAGCAAAACAACTGGCTCATTTGACCAGATTTTCCCTGTGTTCTAGAAGAAGGGATAAAAAAATCTTAAGAAAAGAAAACACAGACAAATAAAAATTTGGCAAGGTTAGAAAATGCAGGGTCAACATCATATTACAATATTTAACACAAGGGAAGTATCCAATATTGCTCAGGGATGGCAGGAAAAAACAAAAGAAAGGTAACTGAAGCAATGCATTTTTGCAAAAATCACACATTCATCAAGATGTTGTTCTGATGGGGAAAAATTAAACAGGTAGGAAAAAGCCAAAAATATTTCAGTCCTTCTATAAAAAGTATAGTTTAACCTACATGGATGCTGGGCAGTTTTTGCATTCTTGCATTCTTAAAGCAACTTTGTTAATGTGTCCCATAACTTGTAACTCAGATTTTTTTGCAGCCAGGTCCTACACTGTTCACCAACATGCCTCACAGTGGAGAGTTGATGAATTAATGAAATAAAACATTAGGAAAATATTAGGACTTCTATGGTTACATTTTTTGCTTTCTAGTCCGTGTCTCATCTTGTGAAAACAACACAGACTGGAAAAGTAATTAGGATGAAAGTAATTCCATTGCCAAATAAACTTAATGGTGTCATAAAATCAAACTATGCAAGGAAGATTCAGGTCAAGTAGAATTCTAATGATGTAAACCCCAGAAGTAGAATTTAAGGCCTACTCATGAACACTAAAGGGAAAACTATCACTGTATTAAAACATCCATCTTTCTCTTCCTCTTCTCCACAGAAATGAAAATTTCCAGAGCATAGCATATAAATATAGCATCACAGATGTAGCTACAGCAATTCCTACAAAATATATCTTGGATAAGAGTACTTTACTTGAAGATGTAGTTCTTGGTTTTTACCTCTAATAATTAACATATCTGGGACCTGGGCACACAAAATCATCTGAAATTATTTCCTTCTTAGTTATCATGAAAAGATATGGGCCTGTTTTTCCCATGTGTCCTCCATATATATGCACATATGCATACACACAAAAGCCATTTTATACCACACTTTGTGCATTCAGGCTTTGCCCTTTCTCTCCTCCCACAGAGACAGAGGAAGCTCTTGAGAAGAATGATGTGATTTTGGAAGTGGGGCTGGGGAGGCCTGGCAGGACAGGGATTGCTGGGGTGTATGTGCAGTGGTTCCCAGGGTGGAAGCTTAGCTGTCCTGTGTGCGCACCATGCAAAGGATTGTGGAGAAACTGTGTTGGTCTGCTATTAATACAGTAGTAATCTCTGTGATTGCTAAAATTCGTTCATATGCATATCTTATTTTTCTACTTACGTGATTTTCAGGTGGATTTTCAGTTAGATACTGAATACTCCTCTACAGTTAAATCTGTGGCAGAATTGTCAAGCACTTTCCTGATATGCATGCTCTCCCTTATATTTTCAGAATAATCAGGTGCATTCACATTGGGATGATATCAAAAAACTCTTCTTGACAGGGATTCTTTCAGCCAATTCGCCTTGCTGTTCCAGAGACAGGATTTGTGTCAGGTCAAGCAATCCTCACTTTTCCTTTGACAAGAGGACGATGACAGATTAAGCACACACTGAAAATGAGCACTGAGAATGAGAGATGTTTCTAGGGGGGAGTAAAGGTCAGCTTTCTTCTTGGAAGGCAAGAGTGCTTAGGAAAACTACTGGGCTTTTTGTCAGCAGGCTGGCTCTTGGTCCCAGCACGCAGCTGGCAGCTGTGGTTGCTTGGCTGGCTGTGGCTGCAGAGGCAGCGCAGTCGCGGCGCTGCGGTGGAGCACAGGAGCTCCCAGCATGGCAGCACTGCTCTTCAGCCACCCAACTGTCTGCTGCAGAGTACAGGACTGCAAAAGAAAAAAATCACATCAGGTGAAGGGCATCTCTCATTTCAATTGTGTAATAAAAGTTCTTCACTGCAACCCTTTTGTCCCCACTCTAATTAAGGCACTCACCAGAGCAGTGACCCCTTCACTTTAACCATATAAATAGTGGTTTTGAACAAATACACTACACATTTCATGGTGAAATAAGAACTGAAATGAGTATTCTGTAAAATACTTGGACTGTTTTAAAAGGATCTTCAATGCATTGAAGTCTTAGGAGTGCAGCCCTGAGACAAAGCACAAGGTAGCAGTAACCTGTGCCATAAATCACTGCACGATAATCCAGCAAGCACCTTAAAATCAGCCAAACTTTCTTTACCCAAACAAATAATGAGTATTTATTTGGCATTTTGGCTGCCTGCTCATCAAATTGTATTGATTTTTATCAGATCATAAACATATCTCAGTTTGAACTTAACTACGCTCTTAACAAAATGCATAGATTAAAAATGTTTAAAACCTAATGAAAGTGTTTCAAGGTCTGGAAAAAAAGTCCAAATAAGCTATGTTTATTTGGTGATTGACAAATACTCTTAATATTTGAGACAGAATGTCTACAGTAGCTTTTCAAAGTATCAAACCTTTTTTAATTTATTCATTTCAGAAGTCTTGTTAAGTAGAAACACATATGGGGGTTCTTGTAAACTCAGTGGTAAGAAGAAAAATACATGAACTAAAGCAATAATATTTGGCATTCTGGAAAAGGAAATTTGAAGTCTGACAAATATCAAAATAAATTTTAAAATATCATAGCATATGCTCCTATAACATCCAACATTTATCTTCTCAAACAGGATTAACTGAATAATTCATAAGCACTGCAGATGGGGAATGAATGAGTTTGCTATACTAATCTTTGTGAAAGTCATTACCAGCATTGCATGGGGTTCCCAGTACTCCCTTTTACACTATGAATGAATGTTTTCCTTCAATTTTTATAAATGACCACTCAGAAGGACTTTTTTCCTTCTGTGCCATCATTACGTATGTAACATATGCTGTTGTCAGCTTTTTTTTTTTCTTTTGGTCTTGCAATTTGTATTATTTTCAAAAATAGTGCAACATTACAATTGGACATTTGTCTTCCATGGAAGCAGAAGATTTTCATGCATAGGACTGAAACCAAATTCTCGTTTTACAGAAAAAAGAGCATGCTAAAGCTGTTGATTGGGTTAGAGATTGTGTTTACACTCAAGACTGCTTCTTTTACTCTCAACTGTGTGTACAAAGCAGGGACTTCAGCTGATAATATCAATTTTATTACCTGTCAAATGTAGTTTATAGCAGGTGCTTTTTCGGTGACAGCATCCCCATCCCCAGAACGATTTAATCTCAAAGCCCAGTAAAGATTATGTTCCTGTGCAATCAACAAGAATCCAATTAGTGCATGTGTCTCCTTGGCTTAATCTCCACTCTTCAGGCATTACTATGGGGATCCAGCCCTCGCAGCTTCTCTCAGCCTTGTGCAAGCAAACATTTCTTGGAGCAGAGGAGCTTTGCAGTGGCCAACACACTTGTGCCATGCAATGCTTTTGCACACTTCTGCTTCCCCTTCAGAGGGGTCCTGCTTCTATCTTGGCCTGTGATCATACTACCCAAATTTATCTGACACCCTCTGTGGCCATTGCTAGTAGAAGCTCCAGTTTTCTTTCCAGGTGGTATGAGGCAGTTCCCTTGTGGAAGAGGAAGGCAATAAGAGCAAAAGTTCTGGGAGTGAAACTGCTGGCCACTCACACAAGAACTGAGAACTGGGTAGAACACCTGCAGAAACCTGAATAGGTCTCTGTTCCTCTTTTTTCCTTCCCTATGAGAGAAAGGGATAACTTTCTTTTCATTGCCACATTTCCTTTAGGAAACTAAGGTAAAGGTCATGTGCTGAATGCTGAGTCACTGCTTTGATTTATGCACCCATTGCAGTTTGTGTTTTATCCCTGCATGTTGAGTAATCATGTGACATTGCCAACTATTACAGTCAACTTATCTCCACAATTAAAATAATTCTCCATAAATATATAGGAAATGCTTAGCATGACTGTAAAATAATACATAATTTTATGGACTTTTATTTTTTAAAGTTGTTCTATTTAGTTTTCCATCTTTGATCCTTTACAAGAGAAGAATGAAAAGTAAGCAATACTATTCTCTTTTTTCTAAACTAAGTATTTTATAATTGTTTCCAGAAGCTGTTATCAGCTACAGTTTACTGGTAAAGAGACAATTTTGGAAATCACTGCAGGAAACAAGAGGTGCTATCTGAAGCTATATTTATGTTTGCCTTCTAGCTCACTGAAGGAAACAATTAATGAAACAGGGATCCTATCAATTGGACACATGCTGCTATTCCACAATGGAGCACCTTTACTTTTCTCCCTTTCCTGTACCAGAAAAGCATCTGCTTTAGCAAAACCACAGTATTTTCCCCTTGTTTTTCTTGTATTTTGCTTTGGCAAACTATACTTTCCCTTTAAATCAGCTCTGCATAGAGCTCCATTTGGGTTCAAGACCACTCAGTTCTCTGGGTCCTAAGTACACTGCAGCTGTGTGCAGTACTGCTGAGATATAAATAGATCACCATCTCAGCAGGTTTTAAAGCTACAAATAAGCTTACTAAAATTGAGACATTGCACAAACTGCATTCAGTTCTATTAATGATTATCCTTCCACTCAGGAAGACTGAATTCAGTTACTCCATAGCATTGCACAGAAAGGTGACAGTCAAAGTGATGTCTCTGGATCTAAGTTTACAGTATGTATTTCTCTGAGTAGAAACACCTACTTTTCATCAGGCTAATGTTTGAGAATTAAAAGAATGTACAAAGCAAATTTTTTTTGGCTTAGAGGAAGCTTGTCTTTTTAGCCTCATATCAAATTCAGCTTGGTAAGAGAGATAAAATGTTCAACAGGTATTGCTGGTGCTGGTGGAGGTTTAGCAACTAGATGAACTAGTTAAACTCCCACCATGGTAAATACTGTTCTGTGTTTCAAAACCTGAATAGTCATCTGTTTTAATTTCCAAACATCTGATGTAATACTGATTTCACTTGGTAGTCTACCTTTTACAATCCTTTTCACTCAGATAAACATTAAATTAGTCTTCTGGTGTCTAAATAAATGGTAGTATTTCCAAAGATCTAGAAGAGAAATGGAAATTGAAGGCTTGGAGAAAACTTTCTTTTAATTTCTCCTTCAGTTTCCCTTTTTTGGGATAATAGAGCTTTTTGACTTTTTTGCAATCTTCCCAACCTTCCCCTACATTTGCATTCTATAACAGATTTATTTATATTTAGCATTTTTCTTTGGCTAGCAGAAGAGGTTATGATGCTGGATTAGTGCTTTATTCATAGTAGGATTTCAGATGAGTCACGGATATATCTCTGCAGCAGCTGTTGCAGACCTTGTAATGCCATTATGCCCTGACTCTGAGTGAGATGTTGCACTCAGGTTCTATGGCTACCCTCTTAGTGATTTCTACGACACAGAAGCCCTCCAATGTAGATGATGGGACACTATCAAAGAAATTTTGATGTAGAGCATATCCTGCAGGCATAATGCACACAACATGCGCTTTTGTCACCTTTTCAGATCTTACATGGAAAAACACTGCAGAAGATGAGGAACATGTACTTGCAGAAGTTTGTAGCTGTGACCTGTCAAAAAAGATTCACTTCCTGAACAGTAAAAAAACAAAACAAAACATTTCCTAACTCAGCAAAAGAAAAACTGAAACCCAAAACTCCCAACTAGAGAGTGAAACAAACAAGGGAAAAAAACCCAGAAACCCAACAAAAAATAACTAAACAAAATGCTTCCTTGCTCATAGTACGAGGGGAAAAAATGCACAAAAAAAAAGTAAAATAAATACCTCTTTGTTGATGATTTTTAAAAGTCCTATTTCCTTGCTCATGGTAAAACACCTCTGCAGCCTCACCAAAGACCATTAAGAGCTTTTAGAGGTCCTGCTGAAAAAGTACACAGTTATACTACAGAAGGAAATAGATCTCATTTGATACCAGAAATTTGGTCAGGAATTTAGCTGAATGCCTGCAGAAGATTAGAAAGCATTTTACACATTCCTAACACCATTATAAAATTCTGAGTTCTGGGGCAGAGTTATCATAAGCATAGACCCAGATAATGCTTGACATTTTAAGCTTCAATCCCAAGAACTCTGCTAAGCTTCCACCCTTGAGTGATGCCATCTGCACAGGAATATTAATCCTGTATTTACCTCTAAGGTCTCTTATGTTAAAATTGTCACTCTCAGCTAAATTGAGATTTAGAGCGGATAACCTGCTACACCTGGGGAGAGGTACATAAAGTACAGCCACTTGTCCTAAGGACTCAGTAAATAACAGCTGTGATCACTTTTTTCTGTCAAGTCATCCAGTCAGGTAACAGCACTGCACTGGACTAATGAAGGATAAACACCTGGCTTCTTGTATACATTTCTAATATTACACTTGCTAGTCAATGCTCATTTAATTTCATTTCACTCCACTGCCTTTATTTCAATATATCTGGTGTTAATCTGGTTTGTGAAGATATAAATAAAGTTATAGAGGACATGCATATAGAGATTTAATAGTAGCAAGTTATATTTCTGAAAATCAGAAATAGAATGGTGCAAAATTGCTATGATGTGAAGATACACAAATAAAAAGGGGTAGAAGAATGAGCTAAATAATTTTTTACACTGCTGATTACCCAAAAAAGATGGATATTTTTTGACATCTCAAACATCTCAAAGATAAAACATGAATTCTCACTGCTGAGTACAAAGGAAGGGGCATCTATCATGTTACACATTCACTTGCTCTGTATCAGAACCTCCTTTGAAGCTTTTCAGAGACTCCCATCATGCTGCATGTTTTCATTTTGCAATGAAACCAGCACAACGACATTATTTTGTTTAAAGGTCATGCAAACATTGGCTGAGTACACTCTTAAACAAAACTATTTCATAAATACACATGGTTAGAATATTTCATAAGGGCCCAGTGTTGCAAGGTTTTGAGTATATGAGCAATGACCTTATTCCACAGATTAGTCTACATTTATTACCTGCATAAAAGGGAATAGACATTGTAAATACCTACAAATACATCAACACAGATCAAAATACTCTTGTTCTATAATGGTAAATATTACCTCTGGGCAACTAAGTATAGGCTAGATACAGTGTGTGTGAACAGTAAGGTACTGTTCAACTGAAAGTTGGATGTTTTAGTTCCTTACATTGGCTGTTCTAAAATTCCTGAAACAAGTTACGACAGAACCTTCTTTTTTTTAAACGTATTGCAGCTGCCCTTGTATCTAGGTAGCTTTATATCTCTCTTCATTGTGATATTGTAAAGTTTAATGAATACTGAGGACAGACTTTATTAGAAAGTAAAATACCATATCATCAGCATCGAACATAGAAATAAGCATAATTATACTCTTCATTTAAGAGTGCCATTCTTCTAAAGATTACATGAGAATGCTCTTCTGCTCTTCATCTTTTTTTTAATTGTGCCACATTACCTTACTCTAGAGGAGACAGAAAGGAAATGGGTAGTGGCTCATCACATTGGTCACATCATTGAGAAATAATACTGATATATAGCTAAGTATTATTTGGCACCATGCTTTTTAGGCAGAAGCAGGTTTTTCATTTCTTCTACTGACTACAAAATAACACAATGGGTTTAAAATTACTGGAAAAAAAAGATCTGGGCAGTATCCTTGCACATCTAAGCTTAATAGCAAAAAGGACTGTCAAGTTTTAGCAAGGACTGTCAAGTTTAGCATGTCCAAGATGTAATTCTGAGGTTTTCTTTTTAACGTAGAACAAGGAATATATCAATAGAAAATTTTTATAAAATTATAGGGAAACAAAACTTTGGGAAGTTGGGAAAAGTGGTTTGTGACCAAAGTTTAAAGCCTGTAAGGTTCAACAGGCAGCTAGAATACTGTGACTTTCAACTCAGGACAAAATGATTCTGTAATCCTTACAGTAAAACTTCCCAGGTTGTTAAAGGCATTCTAGAGTCAAAGATAAAAAAAAACATCATGCAGGGTATTTTCAGTTTTCAGTAAAATTATTAGATTTCAATCTAAACCATCTGACAACTTTAATGTCAAAGTTATTCTTTTACAGGCAGACTAACATTCTCCTGGAATGGTTTGATGAAGTGTGCCATAAACATCATGAGTATTCTGATACTCCTGAGTTTCAAATCTGATCTGTCATAAGAGTTGGACATTTGGTTATTACCCAGAGCCCAAGAGCTGAAACTCTCAACTAAGGACTAGGACAAGTACCAACCTCAGTGCCAAATATCAGGCATTTGCCCATGAATATACAGAAAGCATGAGTTTCTTCGTGTCCTAAAAGAGGTGTACTTGGATAGCTTAAGACACTTTGTCTTAAGCTATCCTTATTTTAACTCCTCTCTCTTCCTTTGCCTTGTACAATGTTTCATTACTCCTACCTTCCCTCTCTACAACTATTTCCTGACTCCAGTCCTCAGTGCTGCAATCACACCTCATCCTTCTTGCATGCAATTTTCTCCAAAAGTTACACTGAAGAACACAGGAAGTTTAATTTTTTTAGTCATTCAGTATTAATCTAGTACATTCCCTCCTGATCTGGGGAAAGCTAGCACAGAGGGGAATCCTGCTCTGTCTTTCAAATCCCAGCAAATGGTGTAACCTTCAGAGCTTTGGCTGTCAAATACTGCCTGCACTGAGAATCTGCAAGCTCAGATGTTTGGAGTCATGACTCGCCCAATTTCAAGTTGACTTTATTCTCAGCTTTTTTTAAGCAATGTCATAAAATATTCCTCTGACAATATTAGGCAGATCAGCTGCACGTCTGCAAAGGTTTTGCAGTTTCTCAACTAAACAATCTGAAAATATTTAAAATAGGAATCCCTCACCATACCATTTTCTCTCTCCCAAAGGCTGGCTGCTCATATTTAGATGCAGTGAAATCAGGAAGCGACGAGAAGGCACAGAGATCAGTTTCCAACCTCAAATTGCTACACTGCAAGAAGGCACTACAGGCAGTGCCCACTGCACTGCCCTGCTACTACAGAGAGTGACACCTGCTCACTCTCCTCAAAACACAGAGCTGACTGATGCACTATGTTGCTTTGTTTAACAGATTTTTTATGAGTGGATTTCAGACTGACAATGAGTTTTGGTTTATGATTTCCTTCTCTTTATTCATATTTGAATATGCCTGCTATCAGAGCTCTTAGCTGTCTTTACCTAGATAGTAGGATAGATACTTAAATCTCTTATCAGTGCTTTCTGTAACTGACTGCCTGTAAAACTGAAAGCATTTATTGTGGTATATGTTCTCTTCATTCCCCTCCTTGTTCTCCCAAAAATATGTGTCTAATTGGATACAAGTATTTTAACAGTGTTTTTTTGAAAAGTATCCCAGCTGTTTCAGCTGTTTTCAATTTAAACTTCAGCAGCCTTCCTCACCACCCAGTTATTCTATACACAGTGTCTTAACATCTTTAAAATTGGAAGTGTTAAAGCCAGCAAAAAATGGAGGAAAATAACAGTGAATTCTACTATTTTTATCAATGTAAAATTATATAACTTTAATTTGCACTGACTCTTAAAGTGAAAGTAATCACTGAACAGCAGAATTAAATGGTCATGCTGTGTAATTAAGACCTGTGTGTGCCACCAGTAGTTACCCTTTTAGTATTTTCTTATAAGATTTGCCCTCACAGAAGAAACCAGTCTAGTATAAACATCTGCATTTTGTTTCTCTTCTGTGGTTTTAATCTAGTATTTGCATAACCATGTGATCAGCCACAAAGAGGCCATCTGGCTGGCCACACTCTCCCCGATCCATTTTCTTTATGTGCCAACAGTGCTTGCTCCTGTGCCATCTTCCTTGTGGATAAATTGGCTCACCACAACACTATACCCAAACTATCAGCGTGACTGTTTCAGTTTCTGTCTGCTGAGCAATAAGTACTTGTGTGCTTGCCACAGCTTCACAAACATCAAGGAATGCCTGCAGAATGCTACAATAGCCTTGAACCCACTGTGAAGGCCAAGTAGTCTGGCAAGAGTTCAAATCTGTGCCTTTTTGGTTAATTTTTTTTTCCAGGCATGATGAATTTCCTCTTATTTTCTTCAGCTGTGCTGACTATCAAGAGAGTCACATGCACACCTCCGCTTTCAAGTTCCTTTTTAACTTGTCTGCTCTTGCATGACTGCTCTTCCTGTTTACCCAGTTTATTGGTTATATCATGACAAGGTCCTGTGAGGTCCAGCAGGTAGGAACTGGCAGTCCTGTAAGAAACTGCCTCTACTGTTGAAGTTCTGAAATATTGACTGGGCTATCACCAGCCAAATGAAATTCAACATGGAAAGAGCCAGACTCTGCAACTGGAATGGGGCAACCCTGGATGTACAGACAGACTGGGGAATGAGACGCTGGAAAGCAGTGTCACAGAAAGGGACCTGGGGGCCCTGGTCAACAGAAAGTTGAACATGAGTCAGCAGTGCCCTGGCAGCCAGGAGGGACAACCCTGTCCTGGGGGGCATCAGGCACAGCATGGCCAGCCAGGCAAGGGAGGGGATTGCCCTGCTCTGCTCTGCTCTGCACTGGGGTGGCCTCACCTCAAGTCCTATGTGCAGTTTTGCTCAATATAAGAAAGATATTAAAATACTAGGGAGTATTCAAAGGAGGGCAAGAAAGATGGTGAAGGGCTTTGAGCAGAAGCCACATGAAGAGCAGCTGAGGTCACTTGGTCTGTTCAGCCTGGAGAAGAGGGACTGATGGGAAACCTCATTGCAGTTACATCTTCCTTCTGAAGGGAAGGGCAGACATTGATCTTTTCCTTGTGTTTTCCAGGGACAGGACCCAAGGGAATGGCCTGGAATTGTGTTCGGGGAGATTTAGGTTGGACGTTAGAAAAAGGTTTTTCGATTGGGCACTGAAATGGGCAACCCAGAAAAGTGGCCACAGCACCAAGCCTGATAGAGTTCAAGAAGAATTTGGACAATGCTCTCAGGCTGATGGTGTCACTCTTGGGGGGGGGGGGGGGGGTCAGAAATGGGACTCAATGATCCTTCCAACTCAACTTATTATATGATTCTTTGATTCTGTGACTTCCTCTGAAGGGCTAAGCACTATTCTTAGCAATATTGAGGCCAGGGCCTCATTATAATAGGACTGGCATTATTCATGTTAATATCAAAAGAGAATAGCAAGGGACCTTAAGGATATTGTTGTTCCAAACCCCCTGCCATGGACAGGAAACCTTCCACTAAACCAGGTTGTTCAGAACCTAATCCAGTCTGGTCTTGACCACGTCCAGGGATGAGGAGTCCACAACCTACCTGGGCAACCTATTCCAGTGCCTTACCACCCTTACAGAAAATAATTTCTTCCTCATATCTAATCTATACCTCCCCTCTTGATTAAGGCCATTTTCCCTTGTCCTATTATTACATCCCTTTGCAAAGAAAAAAAAAAATAAAAAAGAAAAAAAAATCTGTTCAAAAGATAAATAAAAGCTTCCAAAGTTGAGAATTTGGAAATCATGTGTGAAAACTCCTAAAGTATATGTCACAATAGACAGGAGACAGCAGAGGTCCCCAAAGATCTCTTCCTACATAGCCTCTCTCTCTGTCTATATCCATCCCTCATTCTTGCAAATTGAGTTCTAGCAAGGCCTATTTTGGGAAAAGATAAAGAGTAACTTCCCTTCCCTCCACGTGTAAAAATGAAGTTATGAAAGGAAAGGATAATGAGGTAGATTTAAAGAAGTGCTGGTACACTAACTTTATTGACCAAAATGAATGCTCCTGATGGCACATTTAATAGTATCTGTACTGTCTTTTCAAGGCCAAGCTACAAAACAGACTAAGAACTCGCCATAAATGTATTGCACCATTGTGAACATCTAGGCTGACTGCTTCCAACTACCACAATTCCATTTAGCATGTGAGATCATAACTTTTCAGGAACTTGCAAGTCTGATGTGCTTGCAGCAAATGATGCTGCCACAGTGTTACAGGATGCACACCAGAGAAGATGTTCTTGCACACTTCCATTGCAAGCAAGCATGAGTTTGGTTTTATCCTATGGAATTATATATCCGTAAGTATTTTTTCCCTTCAGTGCCATGAATGTGAATCTATGGGAGTATAAAGAAAATTTGAGTAAAGGATCTTTAGGCTCAGGTATGGAGTTTGATCTACAAAGAACAGGATGTAGCATCTGTTGCACTCTGGATCTGCTTTGTTTCTGTTTGTCTGGTGTTTTCTTGCTTTCCTATGATTTGTTTATGCAGTCAGGTACTGCTACAGCAGCTGAGGGAGAAACTAACAGGAATGCCTTCACAGGTTTCTATAAATCAGCCTAGAGACTGAATTATCTAATGTGACTTGTAGCATGTTCTATATGTCTAAATATCCACTTCAGGTGGTTGAAGTTTCTTTTATTAACATGTTTTGCCTCAGAAAAGGAGAAGTTTTATATTTCATAATCAGAAAGGATACGATCAACATAAATTTACACTAGCTTGTATGAAAAAAGCGCATTCTATAATAAAGATTTCACAGATGTAACATGTGGGCAAACAGAAGATTTGCTGTTTTCTGTTAAATCACCAAAATAACTGTCAAGAATTTCACTAGAAATATTTGAAATATCCTCAAAGTCAAATATTTTATAAAACTTGGAGATATATTTACCTGAGAAGATAAACCTAACATGAGAAATCCCAAAGTTTAGAAAATAATGAGTTAACATGTAATTTTGTAAATAAAACTAATTACCATTTTAATGGTTTTAGGAAGAATTTTAAAGCACTTAATCTGATCTACTTATAGAATAGTTAACAGAAGCTTATGCTTAAACATATGCACAATGGATTTAAAAATCAGTACACAAAATCTGTTAGTATTAACCTTTCAGAGGGTCAAAGAAAGCAAAAAAAAAAAAAAAGAGCACAGAACTAGTTGTCTTCAGCAATACCATACATAGCCTTCTAGTAAATTACAGACTCATCTGATCTAAAATGGTTGCTTCCCCATACCTTTTTGAATTTTAGATGTAGTTATTTATAAAATTTCATTAGACAATTCCCATGCTATGGGAGTATCCTGTATATTCAATTACAAAGGTAATGGTTCCAAATTATGAGAGTTTGAGATTAATTGCACAGCCACCAGTTGCTGCACTATCCTATGAAGCAGAAAACGACATATACCAGAAATCCTTTCCACAAAGCTCTGGAAAAGCAGCAAAAGTTACAGTATACATTTTCCCTTCCACTACTGTATGAAACCTGGCCACTTATCAATATATCACACGGGAAACTGCACCCTGAAAATTCATATGAATTAATAGCATTACTGGGAAAATCTAGTCTAAAATTTTATGTATGTCAAGTTTGTGAAAACTTCAAGCCTGCAGAACTAATTTATCCTGCTTTATATATGCAGTTATTTTATATAGAGTATTTCTTACTCCGGTAGGCTACTACAGTGCACAGTTAGTATATCAGAAAGAATGGAAACATCTATATTTTCTAATAAAGTAAGTGTTTATACCATTTTCAAGAACAAATCTGATTTGGGTTACGTAGTCTACACCCCTGAAAGCCATTACAGATGAAATGGTGATGTAAGACTGGATCATCATAGCTCAGTCAAATCATCAAACTATGGAATAGTGGAGGTGATATTTTTGACATATGTATAAATGTGTATCCTTTCACAATTTTCTTTTACTAGCTCAACATTTTAGCTGTCATTGCAAGACATTTTATGTCTGAAATAACTTACTCTTCTCAATGAATATGCAATTTTTCTGCATATATTTTAAAAACGAGGTTTCTGTCATCTTTTGTTCCAAAAGGTAGGGTGTGCTAATAAATTAATGCTAATAAATTTCTATCTGTTTCACCAGAACTTCCACATATTTCAAAATACGCATTGAAATTGAAGAGAAAACTCAATTAAGAGTGTCATCTAAGCTTTAAAGTAGAATATAGGCATATTCTGTATGTAGAATATAGGCATATAGCTGTGTTGGAAAGCAGACTGACTTGCTTCTGTTTTGCAATCCTGTCATGTACATTCCAAACAAGTGATGATCCAAAGCTAAATATTGGATTCCTTAAATATAGAGCACATTTTCAAGTGCATAAACTAAGTATACACTCAACTTAAAAAGCTGCAGAAGCCTTTTCTGACCTGTTTGTATCCAAACAGGAAGGGTGGAATGTGCAGATGGAAATTTGAGTGACACAGGTTCCATTTACATAGAAGAGGTGAAAGGATGGAGTTCATACAGTTGTCTTCCAAAGGAAAGAAAAACACAAGGGCCAGCTAGTTTTGCTGGCAGATCATGTAGGGGAAATGTAGAAGAAATAGACACTACTATGTTTCTCCTGGAGTAATGTTGCAAGTGGATGGGGACTGTTAGGAAATATAGCAGCTGAGTTTCATTCATTTGGATGACATCTGGTTTAACTGTCTGTTGTGTAACTAAATGGTTAAACATGTTTATCTTACCATTGAGACTTCATAGAATAAAAACTGAAAAAATTGAGAATTTCTTAACTGATAGCATGATTTAAAAAACCTTACTCATTCTTTCAAATATTACTCATGCTATAACTTCAAAAAAGGTTTGGTTGTTGGTTTTTTTCTTAAAGACTTTTAAGGTTTCACAGTAACTCAGAGTACACAAAAGTATACCAAGATTAAGGCTAGTAATTTTTTGTTGTGCTCTTTTATGAGGTGGATAGTGGCCTTATTTGTAAAATAACTATTCACAATTTTAAATAACACTTGGCAGCATTGTTATAGTATCTTCTGTTCTCAAGAGGGTACGCTTCCAGCTGCCCAAAGGTATCAGTAATAGGCCCCACTCGCCAAGGATATTACAGCCAAGAAACCCAGTTTAGACATAAAACAGCATCCAAATGTGGATTTAAGTGACAATCCTATTTGTCACCAGCACTGCAGTAATTTGGGGGGAAATGCATGTTGACTGGCATGTGTATTGATTTATAGTGAATTTCACAATTTTGTTGCAGCCTTTTAACAATAGTGAAGCTGCTAGAAATTGCAAACCACCGCTCCCACCCCCCTCAAGATTCTCTTTCACAAAAGGGCCCTATTGATGCTGGGAGGTTTATATTTATATATATATGAGTCCCCTAAATGACTGCTTCAGTCTGGCTTCAATGGAATGTCACAGAAAACTAGAAGCTGTTTCTTGCTGAAAGTAGTTTGCACCAGCCAAGACTGCCCACGGCTGACTGACCCACACTGAGTATTTCTTAAAACTGGATGAGCAATGCATGTTGTTTCCACGCATTTTGTTTTATCAGAAAAATGCATGAAGAGGCATCATTTTTTTGTTTCTGGTTCAGAAAAGAAAGAAAAAAACTCAAAACCCACAAAAACACAGACAACCCACAGATTGCTGCATAGGATGATGCAGAAGAGCATTGTCTTTTGAAGGACACTCTTAAACAGGTTTTCTAACCTATGACTTGAAAGAAACCCACAGTATTTATTTCCTAATGCAGTCTTCTCTGAAGCAAAGTATTCCTCTTCCTTGATATCTGAGCTCAGCATTTAAGAAAAACAAATTATTGGTTCACTTTCCTCCATGAATGAAGCACTGCTTCATAGAATCATAAAATCATTAATGCTGAGAAAGACCTCTAAGACCACTGAGTCCAACCATTAACATAATACTGCCAGGTCCATCACTAAACCCTAAGCACCAACAAAATCTACATGTTTTGCTTGATCCTTTTACAGAGATTAAATTTATACAATTTTATCAAATATTCACTCTGTTGCTGTCAAGAAAGACTATATATATATATCTTATTTTCTTATTGTGGGTGTATATCTTCTATAGTGAATACAGCAGCAATTCTACATCTGTAATCTGTGTTATGTACTTTCTTGAGGACACAATGGTGGCCTTTAGGGGACACGTCAGCCTCAAATCCTCTCAAGATTCATGAGACAACAGTAGCTTTATTCCATTCCATCATCCTCTAGGCAGCCAGTATGCTTTATGCCCGATTGAAACAGATGCAAGACATAACTATGCCAAGCAGACCTGCCCCCAAATCCCATCACCTTTCCTATTTTCTCCTGCATGCTGTTTTTACTGTGGCAGTTTTTGGCGGAGGCCCGGGGGCAGCATGCGGGAGGCGCACTGCTCAGCCTGTTGCCATCAGCCCAGAGTCACGCTCACAGTGCCGAAGTGAAAGTGCTGCTGCTGCTGCTGCTGCTTCCGCCCGAGGCATCTGCGGCGGGGACCTCCTTCCCAACAGCCCACTCGGGAGCAGTGCTTGGAGTCGCACTGACTCACGGCTGTCGAGCTGCGGCATCCTGATTGAGATTAAAAATAAGAAGTCGTCGGGCGAGAGTTTGAAGGCTGCCTGTCAAACAGAGCATGGCACAAACACTCTCCTCGCCTGAATGGGGGCTATGGAACGCCGTTTCAATTCCCTCGCCGGATGAACGCCTCCCGGCCCCCGCCGCGCCCCTCGCTCCACATACACCTCGCCCAGCAGCGTACGAGAGAGAGGGCGGGAGTCGGAGAGTCCGCTCTGCACAACCCCACGCCTGAGCAGCTCTGTCGGCTCGCCGCCGGGCCCGCTGCCCCCCATCTCTGCCCCCCCGGCAAGGCCACCGGGCTGCACACGCCTGGCGCGGCCCCGCTCACCCCGCCTGGCCCCCGGCACTCCCCGTCCCGTCACGGGTCCCGCCCGCCGCGGCTGCCGGAGACACCGGGCGACCTTGCCTGGGGCTTCCCCCGCCCGCCCCCAGCGCCGGGCAGCGGCCCAGGGCTCGGCGCGTTCCATTCCCCCCGCATCACGGGGTGGGGGCCACATCGGAAGCCCTTTGCTCGCTCCAGAGGCGGGACACACACCGCCGTAGTGCTGCTGCCCGGTTAGCCGCGGTGACCTGACAAGCCCGAGCCCGGGGGAGAAGGAGATAGCGGCGGGACGGCTGGGGACAGGGAGGCGCGGGGGGAGGGCGGAGTTGGTAGGTTCCGGAGGGGGCCGGCGAGTGCGGAGCGCGGGCGCCGCGGCTGTCAGTGAGCAGCGGCGGCGCCAGCGGGGACGGGCGCAGCCGGAGAGAGGCGCTGCCTCGGGTTGCCGGAGCCGCCGCCTCGGGCTGCTGGAGGAGCCGCCGCCGTCGGGACCCGCCGCCCTCACCCCGGGCCTCGCAGCGGCGCAGGGCGCGCTCCGGCGGGCGGCAGGTGCAGGGCGCGCCGCTGGAGGGAGGCGGCCGCGCCACCACCCCGGCGATGCCGACGGTGCAGAAAACGGTGTCCGAGATCCGCTCCCGCGCAGAGGGTAAGAGCCGCCCGCCTCTCCGCGCCGGCAGGGAGCGACGGGGGAGCCCGGCCGGCGTTCCGGCGCGGAGCCGCGGCGGGGTCTGCGCCGCCTGGCCGGGAGGGGGCGGTGGGAGCCGGTGTCGCGCCGCCGCCGCGCTCCTCACCCCCGTCTCCGGTCGTGCCGTGCGCCCCCGGTGGGGCTGCGGCGGCAGAGACCCCAGCCTGGGGCGTGAGCGGTGCCGGTGTTCTCGGGGAGGCCTCGTATTTATGGTTGTCAATATCCGGTGAGCCCCTCGCAGCATTTTGCCCCTCAGCGATGGCAGCGGTGGTTTCGTTTTCCCCGGGGTGTGCGGCTGCCCGGCCCGCCGGCCCCGAGCGGCAGCGGGGGCTCAGGGCCTGGGGTCCTCGGCCCGGGAATAAGCCGGAATCCCTCTTTTGTGTGTGACATGTACGTGTGCGCTGACCATCAGAAATAAGCGTTTCTGATACTCGGCTTGTGCCAGGAAGCTTCGGACAGCGCTGAAGTCTCGTGCCTAAGTGGATTTGTTTAACCTCAGGTAACGTGTCAGCAGCTGCTTTGTGAAAAGAATCGTTCCTGTGGAATTACATTACTATAAGGTCTATTTTATGCAAAAGTAACATTTGAATACCAAAGCAGCGGTATGTTGGGGCTGGCTGTGATTTTTGGTTGCTGTAGGTAACAATAACAATGTCCCGGTAATGGCATAAGAAGTATTGAGGCAGTTATGCTGGATTTATCCCCTTGTCTGAAAGTTTCCTTGCTTAAACCATATATCTAGTTGATTTTTTTTGTTTGTTTGTTTTGTTGTGCTTTGTTTGGTATAGGTAGGCAGAAACTTCCTCCCTGTATCTTTCTTCCTTCTTCCAAACAAAGAATATTTTATTTAACTTTTGTGCAAGGAAAAGCACAAAGAATCATAGATTAGAAGTGGGCTGTTGGATTGATGTTCTTTCCCAGTTTTACCATGTTTATGCCTTCCTCCACCAAAAGTAGGTTTGTAGGAGGTCTAGCTCTGCCTCTGCCTAGGAAATGTTAGTGGCAAAGAAATAGAAGGATGCATCTTTCTAAGAAGAAAGGGAGAAAGTGCATCCTTTCAGGAACACTTCTGAAATGTGTTTACAACCAGAGCAGCAGTCCTGTATACTCACAGTGATTAGTAGATGCACATAATGAGACTAGTTAAACGTCCAATTTTTCAGTGCTTAATTTCAATTCCTTTTCACTTACCCTTGTTCCAGACAATTGGTTTTCACTGCAAGCTGAGCATTGCATAAATAAATTGGGAAAATTGATGCTCTCTTTAAAATTACCTAATTCCAGAACTCTTAATGGTTATTAATGGAATAAATGTGGTGTTCCCTAAAGGTAACTGGCTATCTAAGATTTACAATTACAATAAAAGGAAAAAAAGAAAAAGTCTGGTTTATTTTTCAAGGTTGAATGACTGTGAAGCAGTTAAATACTGGGTTTAAGAAGCTTACCAAAACTACTTTCTTTAGGACTGACAGTAGGTATAAAGCATCTTTTAAGAAACTTAACTTTTGCAAAATGCCATGATAGTTTTTTCATTATACCAGTTGAGTTGATTCTCTATGACTCATACTGTACTTTACTATATATATAGTACTACTCAAAAAATTTTCTTAGGCTTATATTAATGTGACACTTACTAATTAATTTGATCTATAGTTAGTCTTTGTTTAGATATAATTCACAGTGAAACCAGCATCAGTTAGTCTCTTTTTTTCTTTTTGAGATGAGTGATTCCAAGTCCAGTTATGCCATACATTTAGACTACATAGTTGCCATTTCTAAACACTCTTTATAAATGCTACTATTTTCTAAAACAGAGAACTTTTTTCTTTTTTTTTTTTCTAAAACAGAGAACTTTTTTCTTTTTTTTTTCTAAAACAGAGTGTTTTCTAAAACACTCTGCTGTGTATTTGACAGGGACATAAAGGAACTGTCAAACCCTAGTTCTGGCTACAGCCCAAGTCTCTTAGATAAGCACTATGCCAAGTGATGATAAAGCTTCTTTCAGAGAACTCTGCCAAAGTCTTACCCCAGTGCAGAGTTGTTGCTGGCAGGGTCCCTCTCTGTTCTTGGAACACTGGTAATACTGTAATCACAAACAACAGCTTCCATGACTTCTCTCATGGTGTGGACCATTCCTTAACCTAAGACTTGTGGGGGTCTGACAGACAGGATTACTTGCCTTACTCTAGAATTTTTGTACTGTATCTTTGGGCCTAAAATCTCCCTTTTCTCTCCTGTCACTGCAGCAACTAATTCCTGCTTCAGAGACCTTTTCCATGGATCATGAATTACATTACTGGGCTGGACTGCCTTGAACACCATCTCAGAAAGAACTAAGCTCTCTCTCACATGAAGAGAAAGTGATAATGTTATTAGAAAAAATCAAATGTTGTGCTCAGATGAAACAAACTGAATCAGAACTGTCAGAAGGATGTGCATATGTAGCATTCCCAAGAAGTGGTCAACAGTCACACAGAAGAATTGACACTACACTCTGTAAATTATTGAAAAATAAAAATTGTAGGTGTTTTAGGGTCTGTAAGCCAACATGTTACCTGCATAGAGAAAAGAATTTGAGCAAAAAGGAACTACTGATTTTGTGCCGTTCTTCCAAACCTCTGCAAATTCTTCATGGCTGATGAAGGATAACCAAGCATGTTTTAATAGGTTTAGTAGGTTTAACCATGTTTTAATAGGTTTTTGTGTCTGTTATCCTGTTGCAAGAAATAGGTGCTGCTTACCATTCTGAAGTGGTATGTGTATCAATTAAGTCTCTCTCAAGGCACAGAAGATCTGGCCCTCTTAAACAAATATAGGAAATTGGTGTCATTCTGCAATTGCAAAACACAAGGGGAATTTTTTAGTAGTGTGGCCTACATAAAGCTTTATTAAATACAGTAACTAACTGTGGTTATTTCAGCTATATATAGCTTCACAGTTAATATATGCATCTATTAAATAATATGAAATTGGATCATTCAAGTAATTCTATTTCCTTTGAGAGGTTCTGGGAAAGTGGAATTGTTCTTCTCAAGTCTTATTAGGGTTCTCTGAAGATTGAAGCATTAATAATTTTCTTCTGTGTGTTGGTGGAGTTCAGTGAACTATATTAGGTCATAGAGAAAGGATAGAGAGTTGAGATGCCATGATCCTGCCTACCAAAACTAGTAGGTAATAACTAGTTCTTGTTGGTGTTCTTGTACAAAATCTAGGTAAAGCTGAACTGGGGTAAGATGAGATGTCTTTCACATGAAGAATGTATTTTGAAATTCTGTAGTGGTCATCAGATTGTCTTCAGCAGACTATCAGTTTTTGTAGTGCCTGATGTATCCTTAGGTATTTCTGCTTATGGTCTTTAGGACTATATAACATTTTACCAGATGTAGTGATCATTATAGTTACTTGTGTCTGAGGGTTATTTGTGCCAAGTGTGTTTTGATTCCAGTGTTTCACAACAGGGAAAAATCTTGGTTTAGTTCTAGACAGGTTTGGGCATCTCAGTGGTACCAGCAGGTTCAAGTAGGTAATTTAAATTTCCTTCTGTGCTCTGAATCCTCGGAAGAACAGACTGATGGGTCAGGTTCCCAGTGCCTATTCTGTCACTGAAACTCTGTCATGGCTTTGCAACAAATAATTCTGAAGACACTTCCTTTTTTCATAGTGATTCCATCTTTGAACTGTGCCGCATGCTTCAAAAATATGAGCTAGCAAACAGACTATTCTGGCATTGGCTGGGACTTAGTTTTCTTCCTAGCAGCAGATACAATGCTGTGTTTTGGATTTAGGCTGAGAATAATGTTGATAACACACTGATTTTTCAACTGTTTCTGAGCAGCACTTACACTAAATCAAGGACTTGTCAACATCTCATACTGCCCTGCTAGGGAGGAGGCTGGGAGTTCAGAAGGTTAAGGAGGGGACACAGCCAGAGCAGCTGCCTCCCAGCTGACCAAAGGGATATCTCAGACCTGTTGGTATTATGCTGAACAGCAAAACCAGGGAGAGTTGGCAGGGGCCTGGCAGCCTGCTGCTCAGGGACTGGATGGACATTGGTCAGTAGTTGGTGAGCAATTGTGCATTACTTGTTTTGTAAGTTCTTTTATCATTATTTCCCCTTCTTTTTGTGTCCTATTGAGCCGTTTTTATCTCAGCTCAGGAGTTTTACCTTTTTTTCTGATTCTCTGCCTCAGCACTTGGGGTAGGCAAGTGAGTGACTATGTGGTGTTTAGCTGCCTGCCAGGTTAAACCACAGCACTTAGGTGTATAAGAGGTTCTTGGCTACAGCATCAGCTTTCAAAGGTTTTGAAAGCTCTACTTAGAGAATAAAAAAGAATTTTTTTTTATGATGAAGAGGGGTGTATTAAAATCCTTTTGGCAATTTGGTTGAGGGTTTTCTTTCCTTCCCTTTATTTCCATACTGTAGTATATGTGTATGTAACATTACAAATTTGTAGTGAAAATGAAACTGTCTCAAGGAATGAAAGCTGAATGTCTTAAACTACCTTACCTAAAGGAAAAATTAGGGGTATGGAATTTACTGTTGTTGTTTTACTAATATAGAAACTTTTTAATCAAGACTGGTTTAGGAGGAGTCCCTGCAAATACTGTTTAAAGAGAGATGCTTCTTCCAAATTTATTATTGGAATCAAAATTTGGTCTTCAATGGGTGCTGTTGTTGAAAGGAGCTGTAATTGGTTTGAGGGCTGTTTGTTTGTTTCATGGTTACTTATTTGCAATTTGTTGTTATTGAAGATGTTATGGGCTTTTTCTGGGTTAGGCTGCCAAATAAGCTTGTGTGGTTCCTGGAGTATTTTGTTGGCACCTCTTAAGTCTGTTAGGCTGGGTCCTTCCTCTGAAGAGACTTCTTGAGATAAATACTGATGTTTGAATGTGTGTGCCTTTCATTGGGCAAGGAAGGAAATAGAGAAATTGCAGAGGGTGAATGTAGTAGTAGGGGGTTCCTGTATCATAATGGAGTCTGTGATTTATGAGTAGGAAATGGGATGAAATAAAAAGTTTCTGCTGAGCCTTTTCTCAATATGTGGAGACTTGACCTTGCAAAGTAGTGTCTGAAATGTATTTTGAATAGGTAAGAGGCAGTGTACTGGGCCAGTGGACTGGATAATGGCTTGGGTTTTGCCTAACATGTCTGCATGCATTTATAGAACAGGCTAGAAATAAACATTAAGTTTTCATGTACAGCCCTAATAATCCTTGACATGCTATACATTCTGGTGTATTCAGTTGCATTATAGGGGTTTTCAGTGTCTTTTTCTCATTCTCATATAGAATGAACAGTGTATATTTAACAAGCAACTATATACAGACATTATTGGTAGCATGTTAAAACTTTATGGTGATTGATTTATGCTATACCTGCTGGTACTTTACAAGCTCCAGCCTGAAGATTGCTTGGGCCTGTTGTCAGCAGTGTAGTGGCTGACTGGTTGACAAAACATTGGTGAAAACCCTTGGGAGGGAAGAATACATTGGTGTCCCCTTTTACAGATGAAAGTTGGGATGCAGGCTGGCACAAGATTCCTTATAGTCCATAGAACAATATACAGAAAGCTCAACTTTCACTGGCTAGTGGAGGCAGGTGCTGGGAATGTCAGTGAGTCTAATAAAACTATTTCAAGTTAAGCACACACAAAATGAAGAATATACTGATGCCACTTCTCTGGCTAGTGTCACAAAGAAAATCTGGACCAAGTGAAGGAATCTCATTAAGCAACAAGACCAACCAGTTAAGATTAACCAGCTTAATGGCCTTGGTTTCCAATGATCACATCCTTCCAGCTCAAGATTGGTCCATCACAATGAGCACAAAATCAAGCCAAGGTGGCAGAAGGACTGGATGAAGCAAAGCATTTTACACTGTCCCCCACAATATCCCTGTTTCTAGAGACACATGATTTGATGAATGGACCACCCAGTGGATAAAGAAATGGCTGAATGGTTGCATTCCAAGAATAGCAGTCAACAGCTCAGTGGAAAGCAGTGACAACTTGCATTCCTTAGGGGTCAGTATGGGACTGATCTTTTTTCACGTTTTGTCAGGGATTTGGACAGTGAGATTGAGTGACCCCTCAGCAAGTCTGCTAACAATGCCAAGCTGTGTGATGTGCTGGAGGAAGGGATGTCATCCAGAGGCACCTTGACAGTCTTTAGAGGTGGCCTGTGTGAACCTCATGAAGTTCAATGAGGCCAAGTGCGAGGTCCTGCACCTGGGTCGGGGCAATCCCAAGCACAAATACAGGCTGTGTATGGACTGACAGCAGCCCTGAGGAGAAGGACTTGATGGTATTGGTGGACAAGAGGCTTCACAGGATTTGACAATGTGCATTTGGAACCCTGACAGCCAACCACATCCTGGGCTGCATCAAAAGAGGCGTGACCAGCAGGTGCAGGTGTCAGCATCTCGATGGGCAGATGGGTGCTTCTGCCCATCTTCTCTGCTCTTGTGAGACCCCACCTGGAGTACTGAATCCAGTTCTGGGGCCCCCAGCATAAGAAAGACATGGATCTATTGAACCAAGTCCAGAGGAGGGCCACTAAGTTAATCACAGGGCTGGAACACGTGTACGAAGACAGGCTGAGAGAGTTCAGACTGAAGAAGAGAAGACTCAGAGGAGACTTTCTAGCAGCCTTCCAGTGTCTAAAGGAGGCCTGCAAGAAGGTTATAGAGGAACTTTTAACAAGGACATTTATTGATAGGGCAAGGAGGAATGACCTTAAGGAGGGTAGGTTTAGATTAGGTATTAGGAAGAAGATCTTTACTATAAGCATGGTAAGGCATTGAACAAGTTGCCTGGAGAGGTTGCAGACTCCCTATCCCTGGAAGTGTTCAAGACCAGGCTGGATGGTGTTCTGAGGGAAGGTTCTGATTGACTGGAAGGTTCCCTGCCCATGACAGGAGGGTTGGAACTACATGATCTCTAAGGTTCCTTCCAAACCAGACCATTCTGTCAATTAGCAAGGAGTCCCTGACAAAGCTCACATAAAAAGGTGAACCTACAAGAGGTCAAAGCAGCAACAGGTGGCTGTAGAGGAGTACAGAGAGATCGATTTATGTGGCAAAGTCACAGCCTACCTGGGGTTTAACCTGGTGAGTGCCTTATAGATGCCATTCTTGTTCTCCTTCAGATGTAACAGCAGGAAGATGATGACTGAGAAGAGTGGTGCCTCTAGTCTACATGCCACAGGGAACCTGGAAACAAAAGACAGAATAGGATGCAGTAAACAGTGTCTTCTCCCCTTTGGTCTCTACTGATAAGATCAGCTTTCAGGAACCCCAGGTTCCTGATGCCAGTTAGAAAGTCCAAAACAAAAAAGACTTACCTTGGTGGAGAATGATCAGTTTAGGGAACAGTTAAACAAACTTGCAATACAAGAGTCCATGAATCTAATAAGATTCAATAACAAATGCAGAGGGAGCTGGCAGGTCTCACAGTTATGCCACTCTCAGTGATCTTTGCAAGGTAAGGATGGTCTGTGGGAAGTGTAGGTTTTTAATGAGCGTCTTGAATCTATAAAAACAACTTTTTTGTTTTTTCAGGGGTCATTACGTGTGAGAAATGCAAATACATTGAGTTCACATCCACAATAAATGTCCCTTTTGTCTCATGAAGTGCTTTGAATCTTGTGTAAGTAAATCTATTTATATGGAAAATCATGCTGTGTTTTTACAGGCTATGAGAAGACAGAGGATGTTTCAGAGAAAACTTCCCTAGCTGATCAAGAGGAAGTGAGAACTATATTCATCAATCAGCCCCAGCTAACCAAATTCTGCAATAATCATGTCAGGTATTAACCAAAACACCAGAGCATTGCATGCTGAATAGCAAAATTGAAAAGGTTTCATTAATTCTACTTCTGTCATTTCTCCTGGCCACCAATGACAGTCTTAGACACTGGAGGGAGGAATGAAGTGAGATGAGGAGACAAGTAAGCTGTTTCAGTTACAAACCTGACCTCCTGGAATTTTTAAGAATTGAATGGGGAAGATACAGCTGGTTTACAGCTGTACCATCAATGTGGTATCCATCCTAGAGGATGGATTTGTTCTTCAGGTTTCAGTTGAGTTCATCTTTGAACCTATTCCTGGCAGCTGAATGCTGATGGAGTTGTACTGTACTTGAGCACAGCATTGTTTGTGCTTTGGAAGCGCTTGGCTTTTTCAGTCAGCCAGTTACAAAGATGCTGTGGTTGCCTGTGAGACTAGTTTTCAGTTTCAGGCTTTAGGGACTTTGTTGACAGTTTTTTGTTTGCTTTTGATGAATTTTAAGTCATACAGTAAATACTCGTAAGTAATGTGTGTTTAGATCTGATAACATCCTTACTTCTGTTGTTAAAATTCAAAGCAAATGAACAGCAAAGATACCTCTGTCCCAGGTAGGTGTGTTTTCTGAAGGTAGCTTTGAAAATGTGCAGAAATTTTGTAGATATTGAGAATAATGGCGGGGGGAGGGGGATTTTCCATGACCTTGAGAAACTTTAGATGCTATTTCTTGGTGTATAAAACTTCTCCTTTTGTCTTTTGCTTGGTTACAGAGTAGAGGGCTTTTGCAGGATACATTCATTCCCCCCTTATGTTGACAGTTTTATGCAAGGTCAAAGTAAATATGACTGACTTCAAAATAAGTTAAAATATTGTTACAGGCCTTTTGTTTAAAAGTTTTTAGCACGATTGTTTTTATATATATTGTTTTAGAACTGTAGAGGGTGGTGGTCTGTTCTTAAACAGATGTAAAAGGCTGACAGAGAGATGGGAGCTCAAACATTTTATGAGGATGGCTTAGCAGAGATTGTTTTGCTAGGATAACTTTTATTCTCTTCTTCCAGGCTAGCAAAAGCACACTTAATATCCAGTATTTATCAGTTTAGAATCAAAAAGCAAACCATTTTGTTTGAAAACTTCTATAACTAAAAGGGAAAGAATACATTTGAAGAGGTTTTTACTCTGTAATAATAGCATGTGTTTTTGTCTCTTCCTCTCAGCACTGCAAAGTACAACATAATCACATTCCTGCCAAGGTTCCTTTATTCCCAGTTCAGAAGAGCTGCTAATGCATTTTTTCTTTTTATTGCATTGCTTCAGGTAAGATCAACAATAGGATTCTAATGTTTTAAACTTGTTAAGAGATCATTTATATTATAGACAGAGATACTGAGATACGTGAGATTGCTGTACTGTTCTTTTCAATCTAGCTGGCCTATCAAAACAGCTGTATCATGTAGACATATCTTTAATAAAATGCTTGGGTTTGTGGCTTTCTTGCTCCCTGAAGATAATAAAATGCACACAAATATTTTTCTGTAAAACAGGTTAAGTATAGCTGAAATTCTGTTGGGTCAAAAAGACTTGTGAGAAGAAAATTCCATTTAAAAATATCTGGCATATACAGAAAACTGTTACCTGTAGTTGGCATTTCTTCTAAAGGGTAATGTCTAAAAACATACTGAGCTATATGAACAAAAATCTAAATTGGAAAGTTTACTTATATTTTATAAATGCCTATTTTAATTCAATTTGAAACAGAAAAGGAAGGTGAATATTCTGCAAACACTAAAACCTTTGGAAATAGTACCATTGAACACTGTACTGCTTAAAGTGCAGATGTTCTTATATTGTATCAGCTGCTTCTGAAGACTATGAAGCTCTCTTGGAAATAATAAACACTGAGTCTAAAAAGTGAATTCACATGTCTTTATTTGCACAGAAAGTACTGTTTCTTGTATTAAAAATGTTTTCAACCAGCAATGCAAAAAATTTTTTCTCCTTTTTTTAATAGCAAATACCTGATGTATCACCAACAGGACGCTACACAACATTGGTTCCTCTCTTATTTATTTTAGCTGTAGCTGCAGTGAAGGAGATAATAGAGGATATTGTAAGTATTTAATAGCAATATTTTGTAAATAGCAATCATGTTTTTCATTTATAATATTACAAAAATGTTTCCTGGTTGTCAAATCCACATCCAAGCATTTGATGCACCCCTCTATTTCTAATGTCCCTTGCATAAAATCTTTCGTTTCACTGTTGTGACTATTCATGGTTTTTTTAAACAAATGGGGAATAGACCTTTTTAGTTTTTTTCCTGTTGCTCCAGTCCAGTGCAATTAACTGTTTGCATTTCCTAAATGTTATAATTTTCTGGGTGCTAAGTGTGATCTGCTGACTCCTGATGGCCAGGAACAGACATAGAATTGGTCCTTGTTAGGCACCTATGCTAGGCTTTCCTAGGCTCTTTCTAGTCACTGTCTGTGGTAGTGGTTGTTTTGCTTTCTTCTTGCATTGAAAGAAAACTTTAAAAGAGGTGAGACATTGTCAACACAGAAGCATCCATTCAGATTGATTTTATTTTGAGGGAAAGAAAGGAATTTCAGTCTCTGTTTCACTTCATACAAAAGATGTTGGGGTTTTCTGTGTACCTTCTTGCCCTCTCTTCACTAAAACTATATGATAGAAACCCATCTCTCTAACTTGCTTAAAATAGTCTTTTAATTGATGTCTTTTGTATGTAAGGAATTAAAGTAATCTTAACATTTACCAAATAACTCTATATACTAAGAATTTCTTTATCTGCTTTTGTTTTATTTTAGTTCTGCAGGTATGTTAGGAGGACAAGACATTAGATATGTCATGATATGTCAAGAAGTGTCTTGTCCCCTAGAGGAGTAGTGTTCCTGTTTGTGGGCTCTTCTCTTTGAGTTTTGGAAAGGGTTGCAGGTAGTGTAGTCTTTCCTTGCACACAAATAGTAAGCTGCCTGGGAGCTCCAGATTTATTGTATTTGAGCAGAATTACAATGTATATGCAGAAACATGACCAAGGGGAAGAGTGTTGAGCTGCAAAGGAGGTTTGGGATGGAGAGTGCTTGGTCCTATGTTGCCTTTATTGATTGGTTTTCTCCTCAGTTACCTCTGTGAATGGATGGTAGGCAAGATATTGGCTCCTTAGGTTGTATGAAGCTCCTGGATCACAGAGTTAAGGGGTCCTGCAAGACACAATGAGGTTTACATTAAATATTTTTCTTCTATTTGGCATTTCTAGTTTTTTCTGCCTTACAGTCAGGTTCTCCTTAAATGCCTTTGTTGCTTTCTCTTTACATAAACAAAACCCCTTTAAAAAAAGCCATAAAATCAATTCATGTTCTTCTAGATATTTTTAACCATTCTGCTGTTAATGCTTACAGACTTACACCATCTGTCAGTGTCTAGGCAAATATAAAACTGAAGCTGCTGCTACTGTACAAAGTGTCCTTTTTAAAATTATCTCATCCAGTTGCTTTTCTTTTGTTATTTATTTCTACCATTTGCTCTTTGTAACTTGAAGTGTACAGTTTGGTGTGGCAGGGGAGAAAGACAGGGATCAGGTATAGTGGGTTTTGCTTATACCAGCTAAATAAAGTTCTCATTACCAAATGCTGAGATACCTAAAACCAACACAGCTGTACCATTTTCTTGCTGAGAAAGCTGACCACTTTCTGCATAGTAAAATATTCAAACTGTTTTCCCTAAACCATTAATTTTCATTATGTCTCAGTTTTTTTACACAGTGAAATATCTAGGATCTCCATGAATGGTGATCTTCATCTAATATTAAAGCTTTTGGATGGGAACCTTGTATGCTGATAATAACAAATACACTTGTCAAAATAATACTTTTAGCCCAAGAACCAAATGTTTCTCTTTCCGGAATGAAATACCAAGAAGAAAAAGATGTTAGCAGAAGATACTATTCATACACAGCATATGTTTTCCATATATGTTTCAAAGGTGCTAGCAGGATTTGTGACATGCAGTGTTGGATTGTCAGCTGGTTCCAATAATTTTCACCTGTCACACCTCAGAAAGCCCTGGATATTCACCTTTTCAAAATGGAGGAGATTCACCCTGTGGGCAAATAGACATCTGCTATGGTCAAGTTAGGCTTTCCCTTTGATCAAAGGTTATTTATCTGTACATTCAGCCATCTTTTTGAAAGGAGAATCTGCTGGTTATCTGTGAAAATCTAGGAAAAATAATATTTCAATTTTGCAAAGTTACAAGGTGACCTTTTAAGAGCTGCTAGCTCAGAGTCAAATCAACATTTTATTGGCAATAAATCACTCAAGTATCCTGACCTGTTTTTCTTCCATTTTACAAGATTGCTTCTGATTTTGTTTGTATCACAAAGGCATGAATTCTGAACATCTGTTTAAAAAGTGTACCTAAACCAGTTAATTCTACTTAAATTAATTTTATAAAATGTGTTCCTACTCAGGAAAAACTTAAGTTCATGAATCCTAAATAGTGTCTTTAAACTAGTACTCTGCTAAGCTTTTTGTGTCTGAGTTTGGTCATACCTTGAAAATGCTGGCTGTTAGTAGCTGTATCAAAAGATTACTGTCAAAAGATGTCTCACAGCTATATTAAAACTGAGGGGCATCATTGCCTCTTTGGGGGGTGTGCCGTTGATTTTTTGTTTGTTTGTCTGTTACTGTTGTTGAAGTCTGCAGGCAGCTTTGTGGAAGTGGAGTCATTATGTTTACACAGTCATTGCCTGACTTCAGATGTCTGTATGAGACCCTCAGATGAAGAATTGTTCCATGATCTTTGCTGTGGTAGAGTCATCTCCCAGTTCCAGGAGAGGGCAAAGTTACAGCTTTGAAATGCACCAGTTCCTTATGTAAGGAACTTGTCCAGATAGAGATTGCCCACATGAAAGGATATTTTAGTACAGTACAATTAGCCTGGAACTGGATGTGACTTTCCTGCATAACTATGCAAGTAAATAATAGTCCTGCTTAAATACTAATGTGGTTTAGTGAATAGATGAGTAGGAGGGGCTAATAGATGGGTTTTTTATTAGAAGTATGAAAGCTTTATCTTATCAACAAAAGTCTTTAACCACTGCATTTTTTAATTTAGAAAAGACATAAAGCTGATAATGCGGTGAACAAGAAACAAACTCAAGGTAAGAAATTTTTTTAACCTTTTTTAGGGGGGTTGTTGAATTTTTGCACATGGTAGTAATACAACCCAAACTGCTGACATAACTGAGTGGGAAATCACATGTGCAGAGTACTTCAAAATTTCTAAGGTAAACAGTTGAACTAATAATTTGCAGTGATGATATCCCTACAAAATAGAATATGTTCTAGATTAAGGTTGTGAGGTTCCTAAGAAACTTGAGCATTTATTCATTTAGCACAGGTGATGCTGTCACTGTTAGAAGATTGTAATCACCTTATATTTAATGGACCTACATTATATTTGTACTCAGAAATGCAGACTTTTAATTATAATTTTTTTTCAGCCAGCAATAGAAAGGAAGCGTCAAAAAAATAGAATTGTCTTTCTATGCTGCTTCAAAACTGTGGATAAACACTAATGGAGTTATTTTGGGTTTGATTTGTTGGGGTTTTTTAATTAAATCAATGTACCAGTTTGATTAGAAATTATGAGATACTTAGCCAGTGTACCCTAACCAAAATATTGGCATGTCATTTTTTTAATAGATTTTGATAAAGAAAAGTGGTATAAAACTGGGATTATTTTATCTCAGAAAGTGAGGGAGATACTAGTACATCCTAAACATGCTTGTCAGGTAGTATGTCAAAATTTAGGTTCCTGCTTTGCTGCTCTTCAACTTTTCATGTTACTTGTTCTGAGGTAGACCTCTCTTGATGGAATCAGTCCCATTTTTATAAACAGGAGGAGGAATGAGTGTCATGTGAATTTGATTCCAGAAAATACTAAAAATACCATAAAGAGAAAAATCTTACATGGAATCCTTTTAAATATATAATAAAAATAACCATTATTTTTTAGGGAGAAATGTAGTCATCACTTAAAAATCTGTGTAGCACTGCTTAATATTGGAAACATAAATTTTAAAGCTTACCTAAATTGTATGTAAATCTTTACTGTAAAATTTAGGGGGCTTGGGGGGCAAGATAGCTTAGGAAACTACTGAGCATGTAGAAACTACTGAGCTCAATAGCAGGTATGGAGAGATTAGGGTGGGGAAACAAAACTATTGACTGAAATCACAGAAACAGAAATCTCCAGAGGCCTGAAGAAACAGATAACCTATTAGCAATACATAAAAACCAATGGAAGACTTAATATCGACATCCAAAATTCTTTCATCAACCACTCATAGCTTTTGAGATTACAAACAGTTTTGATTGCAGTGAAATCTTATAATGCCTTTTCAATTTTTCTTTTTGTCCACAGTTTAAAAAGTTTTAATAAAAGGCTTGTTTTACTCTATTTTCTGACTCTTCTTCTTGGTTACCTCTCATCAGGGTCTTTGGTAACTGTTCCTAGGATTCCTGAGTGTTCCATGTGTGCAGAAGAGTATCTGGGAAGTTAAATGTGTGATGAGGATAAATAAAATATTGCTCGCACTGAGAAACACATTTCTTAAGCTCATACAGGATTCACATATATGCAGCATTGATCCTAGCATCCTGACAAACCAATTTTTAAATATATTGTCAAGTACAATCTATTGTCAAAGCAATAATTAAAAAGTTAATCAGTGTGGTACTCTCTTACTTTGTTTTTGTGTATTCAGCAGTTCTGCGACCCTGAAAAGCAGAGATGTGCACAGTACATTGTATGTGCAGCTCCACCTTTGGTTGCCTTTTAAACACACAGAATTGTTAGTGAAATGACATGAGCATGTGTAGCTTCTGTATATGGGTCCCCATTCAACTTTCTGTTCCTTAATGATGATCTGTATCTCAGTCAGCCATAAGTAATTAACTTTCTAAAAGTTTACTATAAAAAAAACCTTTTGCAAAGGATTTGGATGTATTAAGCTGAATTGGGGATAATTTTTTGTTGCCTCAGGCTGCATACATGTGTGATACAGGAGGACACCAGACATTCTGACAGGATGAAATCTGCATTTCTGTAGTTTGGTGAAGCAGCCTTCTGTAGGGCAGATGGAAAATGCTTTTGAAAATTAGTTGTAAGGAACAGCTGAAAAGTGAGAGATACAAATGAGAAGGGCTGCAGAAGACTTTATGGTGCAAGTTCTCTAACCATTATATAAAAGGTGCATAACAACACCACTTCTTTTTTTGTTCTCATAAGAAAATTGATTTAACTGAATGTTAGTGTGTGTTAACTGTCCTTAAAAGCTTACCAGATCAAAGGTTAGGGTTAGAGTACTCTTGAGATTTCAGGTGGCTCAGCATGTTTTCATGAGTCTGACTCATCTGTTTTTAAGCTGATTTTAACCAGTTAAACCAGCAAGAAACAAATCCAGAAAGAAAAAATGATAGTGTCCTTTCATGGAGTGGATTAAACTGGCTCATCAAAGGGCCCAGCAAACCCAGGAGGCAGCATGCACAAAGCAGTGAGGGCACGCACCTTGGCATGGGGCGATGGCAGGACAGGACCTTCCCTCTGCAGCCAGAATCCCCTTCTCACAAAGCCCCTGGCCACAGCTGGTGACATACTTATATTTCAGACCTGCAGAACTCCAGTGGCAGTTATTAAACTGTAACTGTTTGTGAAATGTAGTTGTCTGGACTGCTGCAAGGTATATTTTTAATTCTTGTCTGTTCCTTCATCTGATTGGTGCCATGGCCCCATCAGTATTGCTGTAAGTGGTGTTGCTGACACAAGGAGATGGAAATAGGTAGTTGGCAGCACAATTATCAAATGTCTTGGGTTCCTTAGGTACAACCAGTCAGCATGCTGAATTTGTGGTTTTACCAGTTGAGGGAAATGGTTTGTCAAAATAGATTTTGTATAATGATCAGCTTGGTGAGGCAGTCATTAAAATGTCTTGCTTACTGTCAGAAAGGGAGTCTGCCCCATCTACCATTGCCCTGAGCATATCAATACTAATAAACTTGGGGGAAGGAAGGTGAAGACTTACTAAGCAGGTTAAGTAATGATTGCAGATATCACTGAGATACACAAAAAGAGGAGTCAGTCTGGACAGAACCTCCAAGAAGACTTAAATGTAAAGGCCATGTGTAGTCTCAGATTTTGATCCACTTTTTTGAAGTCAGCACACTCTTGTGTAAGAATTTGGTCCTGATTGGAACTGAAGCTTCCTGATGGTTTGAAAGCTGGAAAACAGTGAAAGGGAGCAATCTCTTAAAGTTATCTGAGTATTGATACGTAGCAACGTTTCTTTTTCTTTTTGCACATCCATCTTCAGTAACTGGAGCTAAAAAACCATTGCCTTTATTATTCTCTGAAAATACAATCTTGGCAGTTAACTGGCAACTAGACATGGTTTTTGTATCATAATAGTAACACGTAAAATTAGAATAGTGGAATGTGGTTACAGTATTAATTGTTACTACCAGGGAAAAACTATACTAAATACTACTCTAAATAGCATGGGGTATTTTCAGGATATTTGTGGAGGAGGTGACTGTAGTGATCCTTAAGTTCTCTTATATGCCAATAACAACAGAAGAGATAAAATACAGTGAACCTCCTGGCCCTTTTAATGAATATTGAATATATTCCTCTCACCCCCTCAGTAATTTCAAAACTTTTTAACTTCAGAACTTTTTATTCCAATTACTGATTTATTTTGGAAAACACATTATCATAAAATCTATATCAGATTTATTTGATTCTCAAGCCCAGTAAAATGTTCTCATTGACTTTGTAATAAGATTTGATGGCACAAAAACTATTATCAAGAATATGTGCTATATATTTGAAATGCTTGATCTGACTTCATAGAAACAAGGCATGCTCTAAAAATTATGTAAATCAGATGTGTCTGTATGGCTTTTCATAAGGAATATAGCACATACCTGTGTACTGCAGTTAGATTGTATGACTGGGAAATTCTTTCTTTTTTTCCTTTTCTTTTAGTACTACGAAATGGTGCGTGGGAGATTGTCCACTGGGAAAAGGTGTGTGTCTTTATTGGTCACTTTTAGAGCATAATGCATATTTAATATTTGTTTTATTTCTCCGTGTTATTTTTAATGATAAAAAATAACTGATATTATGGGAAATGTATAATCTCTTGCATTTTATATTTTTCTTTTTTGATATTTGTCTCTCAAAACGTACTTTGAAGTCAAGTCAGTTTTGATGGCATGAGTTCAAGCTGGTCAAGGTCAGTGGGAATAATCTGAATAATATGATGGCTGAGGCAAAATTACTCACTTCCTTAGTATAATGTGGTTTGCCAAGGCAGAAACTTCTGTATGGAAACTAGTTACTTCCTGTATTTGTTGAACCTCATCGGCTTAAATCATGAGAACTTTAAAGGCGGATGCGCAGTGGTACCACAAGGAAGGGACTCTTAAAGGTGTCTTTCAAGAACTAAATGTTATGCTATCATCTATTCACTTTGTTTTAATGGTTTCCATACCTGAAAACTTGAAGAAAATTTGATCCACCGTAAGTTGGAGGCAAGGTTCAGATGAAATTGGTTTATACCTTTGAATAAGCAAGGATATATAGTGTGATGCAACAAAACTGTGGTCTTGGGTGAGATTAATTTCTTCTTTAACTCAAAATCAATCTTTCAGTAAAGTATTTTATAAAACCAGCAAAATTAAAGACATGCATAGAGAAGGCTATTAAAGATTAGGCTTATTTAGCTAATTAGGCTTACTAAAGATTAGATTTCCAAAGAGTTGCAGTAACTTTTGGCAGAACTCCAGCTGTACAATCTAACTTCTCCTAAGTGTGTGAGTTTCTAACAGTCTTGCTAGCAAATTCAGCAGGTAAATATTTACTGTGCTTAAAACAAGGGTATAATACATTTTGTTTGAGACCATTAACCAATTCCCAGTTTTCTTTCAGGTAGATGTTGGAGATATAGTTATAATAAAAGGCAAAGAGTATATACCTGCTGACACTGTACTGCTCTCATCAAGGTAGAGATGCCCACTGATACTTATAGTGTAGAGGCTGGTTTCTCTACCCTGCATTTATTTATTTATTTGTGATTGCTCCAAGGAAATAAAGAATAAACAAAAGAGCTCCTCTTCTGAAGTGTAGTCTTATGTTCATTTGGTCATTTGTCATTTAAAGCAATGTTGTTTTTTTTTAACTGTGACAATTGCAGTTTTGAAATTACACAGGCATTCGATTTACTCCTAAGAAAAATGTAGTATGTTAATTTTGTTGCTGCATATAATACAAAAAAGGCTGGTTCTCTCTCTAAAAATTGGGCCTCAACTGCCATATTTAGCCATGTTGGCTTTTTGATATGTACCCAACAAATTTCATCCCATAAGTAAATTGAAATTGATGTATTGCAGGGAACAGAAATGGTTTCTAAATTATATAGTCTCCAGTTTGATAATTGAATCGTGGAAAAAAGTGAACATGATATGTGAATCATTAAATTAGTACTTATCTGAACACTCACTTTATTATCTAATATGTATATTATGAGTAATTTCATCAGTTGAAAGCAAGACTTAATTTTTAGCATGTCATGCTGTGACCCTTTTAACATGGATAATCAGAGATTGTTTATCATCATTTCCTTGGACAGTTTTATTTAAGAAATCCACATCTTAAGTGGGAGATGCGCGTTTTTCAACATCTATTTGATCAGGTCAACAGACAACATATTCTAAGAATCCTTTTTAATAGATTTTACCTAAATGTGAATGTATTGTAATTTTTTTTTTTCTGGCACAAGCAGAAGTGTTATGTGTATGAATATGATTTAGGTATGAACCCTCTATGACCCCACTGAAGTTAATTAATCTACTTATGCCTAAAATAAATAAAGTTAGGATCTTATGCATTTCTGTTGACAGACTGTGATATAGAGTAGTACATTGTTTCTCTGTCTTCCATTATATCTCAAAATTAAGTGCAGCTGTTTCTAAAACACTTCCAATAAATTATTATCAAGTGTAAAGTAGATCCCAGGAAATACTGTAAATTTCCCTCATAGTCTGTCTTCAGTACAAGTGTTATTCATAACTTAGCTTGTGTTGAGCGTCCTCTGTAAACCTTTTACTTCTGTACATTGAGAAGCATTTACAAATTCTCCACCAAGATCTTTCCTTCTCCAGCAAGAACTTTGCAGGCAATTCACCAAGCAGCAAGGACACTTTCTCAATTGGCCTGATAATAGCTTCTGTCATGCTAACCATAGTGTCTTGCAGGTGGAAGAGATTACATCCTCTCAGAGCAGCTTCTTCATAATCTTCCTGAGTAATCCCTTAAATTTGAGTCTATTCCTAGATGTCTTCACAGTTTTGCCCTTTCAGATTTGGAGGACATTGCATCACAGTTGTGGTTTACACACAGGAAAATACCAACTGCCTGAAAAGCCTACTTTGCAATCCTTGTATCCCTAAAGGAATCTTGTATCACAAATTGACAGTGAAAGTAATAGTTAGCTGCTACTGGACTTGGTCAAGACTGTTTCCACTTTGTTTAACCCCTCTTTAGTGCCCTTACTAGAACACACTGTGTGTATCCAACTATGTGTGTCCAACTATTACTCATATTGAATTTTCCTGTCAGCTTTTCTTCCAGCATCCAGTTTGCAGTGGGGACTCTTTGAATCACAATTGCTTTTCTAGGCCCAGTTCAGTCATTTCTTCCAGCTAAAACATCTTCCCTAGTTAAATTACTAGGATCCTGTTCCAGCCTTGTTTCCAGGAGAGAGCCCTGTACTACTGCATGACCTCTAATTCTGCCTGCATACTGGCACATGCTCTCCTCCATCTCTCATCTCCATGTGGCCATGTTTCTTCTGGAAGACTCTCATCAGTTTTGCTTTCAGGTCTTTATTAATGCCCAGCTACATTTTAGGTTCCAAAAGCAATATGAGTCTGTGGGCCTGGTTTTAATTCAAACTAATAATACTGGATTTTTTTTTTACCAGCAATAGCAGTTTCTGGATAAAAAGAGGATCTTAATTATTTTAGGAAACTATAATCTCTTACAGTGAAGGACATAAACCTCTGAGATTTAAATCTGTATGGTTCTTGCTAGTTCAGCGTACACTGAAATTTGCGAAACTGGAAAAAAATACAAAATAATTTTCAGCATGTCTACATAGAAAAGATACTTGTTACCTGGCTCTTCAGAAAAGCTGGTGAAAAATCGGTTGTTGTGGCTTTTATTTTCTTAATTGATGTATGGAGTGGCTGGAAACTTGGTGAGCTGAGAAATAAGCATAACACTTTTTTATGTTTACATACAATGTCAGTGTGTTCTGCAGCTTAATGTTTGTGCCTTACAGTAAAACAAACCACTTGAGTAAAAATGAGTGTTCTAGCTCTTTTCTTTCTGACCTGATTAAAATAGATTTTGAAAAAATTGTCATCAGACATTTTAATTAACATGTATTGTTTGAATAATAATTTCAAACTCTGTCTTTTTGTCTTTGTTCATTTGTTTTGTTTTGTTGTTGGTTTTTTTTCCCCTGTCACTTATTTTTCTGTTCTAATCATTTCAAACTGGGATGTGTAGGTGGCAGTAGGGGAAGTAGTGAAAGTGACCAATGGGGAACATCTCCCAGCTGATCTCATCAGTCTGTCATCAAGGTTAGAATAAAGTAGTTGCACAGGATATGTGTATGTGGGTCCTCATATACCAAATATGAATAACACTGCCATGTTGATAATATTTGCTTTGCTATTCACCTTTCTCCAATAAAACCTACATATTTATAAAATTAGAAAGGGTTCTTTTATCAAATATAGATCATTAAAGTGAAAATATGCAATAACACTTCAAGAAGGTAAAATTACTTCACTCCTCTTGGTTTTTACATTGCCCCCATGGAATTTTATCAGACAAGTTGTCATTGAATAAACACAGTTAAATGCCAGTTTAAATATATGTTTAAGAGGAATATATATACATGTTGCTACCACCTTGCTGTTTTCAGCAATGAATATGGTTTAACGTTGGTAGGACTGGTAGAGGACCCTCTGCACAAACTTGGATGTTGCACAATCTCTGCTGCATGTGGTTGCAAAAGCAGCATTGTTCTTGTGTACTGTGACAAAATGCATGTTTCTTAGACATGTCAGCTTTATGCTATTGTCTGCACTCTTACCACACTTTTTTTTTTCCCTAACCAATCAATGGGCCTGCCTTGATCTAACAGTAACTTACTTTGGAGGTCACTGTAATCTGCTGCAGTTCTTGCAATTAAGCATGTGTCTCACTTGAAATGTCTTTGCTGCCTTAGTTTGTTTTAAAAGTGCTTTACAAAAATACCGTTTGGTTTTTATTGTTAACTAATGAAAATGTTAGAATTGTGAAAATGTCTTACACAGGTGGTTCCATCCAAGCAGGCTAAATAAAAGTTGTTTATATTTTTAGAGAAGTTTGCCAAGAATAAAACAGTAGCCTGAATGTACCTTGTTATGATTTTTGACATTTTAATGCTTGTACTCTACAAAATTGTGTTAAAATAACCTACTTAACATTATCTTTAACATATCCAAATAATTTAAAATTAAGTCACTTATGTGTAGCCACTTTTCCATTTATAAAAGAAATTTAAAAAAAAATTGATGTTTGAATTTCATGTTAGAATGAATGAAAACACTAGAAGCATTAAAGTGGTGTAGAGAGTAAATCTTTTTTCTTTTAAGTGTTACAGTGGTTTTATGATTTTTTTGATCCTTTTCAGAATCAAAGCTGTCTTTCTGTCTTGTTTCTGTCTTAAGCTCCTGCTGCCTGCTCTAGTAAGCATTACAAATGCACTGCACTGTGCCATATCACAATCTCATGTGTAAAGCCAGAACATTGCTGTGTACAGTGATTTTATCATTGTTTCCTTTAAGAAAATGGGCTTTGGCAAACTTCTCTGAAAATGTAAAGTACTGTATTTTTTATAGCTTTGGCTGTAAATTATTCTGGTTTTGAAGATTTGATAAGACAAACCTGTTTGCATAAATAAGTATTACAAGATTACAGGAAGTTAATGGATTCTGCCCCCGTTATAATTTTGAATTCAGGACTTTTTTTCTCTTAATAGTGAACCACAAGCCATGTGCTACATTGAAACATCTAACTTAGATGGTGAGACTAACTTAAAAATTCGACAGGTAGGAATTTCATTTCTGGGAATATTGGTAATATTATTTCTGTCTATTAATGCTTATAAAAACATTTTATTACATTGATAGATGTTCTAGAAGACTGAAGTTTTAGTGGTTTGAATAAAAATTAATGGATTATTGGCATCATAAAAGTGGAGGAATAAGTGGTTACTTCTAAGTCATTCTTTGTGCTTTGTTTTAGGGTTTTTCTTTGGGAGAATCAGTAGAAACATAAGTGGTTTGGGTATTGGCTTTGTTTCTAGAGAGCAGATGACGGGGCAGAAGCCCTGCAGAAAGCAGCTGATGGGGCCAGTGTTGTCCTTCAGGGACTGGTAGGGAATAGCAGATTTTGACTGAGGGCGCTGTTGCTGTGCAGGGACATTCTTGCTGAGCTCTCTGATGGATTATGACCCTGTCTTGGTTGTGGTATTTTCAGATGCCAAGGTGACTTTTTCACCGTAGCACCCAATGGCGACAGCAAAGTGTAGCTGGTCCATTTTGCTCCCATAGGGATGATTGTTTTCTCGTCTTGCTGTTAGATTTATAATACGTAGATTTGTTATTGGGTAGTGTTTTTTAATGTCATGACAAATGAATTTTGTTTACAGGGTTTGCCACTAACATCAGACATCAAGGACACAGAAAGCTTGATGCAACTCTCTGGCAGAATTGAGTGTGAGAGCCCAAACCGACATCTCTATGACTTTGTTGGAAACATCAGACTGGATGGCCATGGGTACGTAAATACAAGGGAGAAGACCTCGGGAGATTCAGTCTAAGAGTAGACAGCTATGTGTTCTTACACTACCGAAGTAAAAATAGGAATAGTAAATCTTCTTTTATGTATTGTCTGCTAAACTTTACTCTTTTGAAAAACTAGAAGCATAAAACCTTCTAATGTCTACAACTTGAGTTGTTTCACTAGATGTCCTTCAGAAAGCATTAAGTATTTATAATAGGAGAAACTGCTAATCAGATTCTAGCAGTTCTGGAATATGTGCCTAGTAACTCACTTCTTAGGCATGTCATTTGTTACAGAAGCTGAATAGAAATAATTTGTCTTTTTTATTTTTTCAATTGTTCTTCTGTTTGTGTAAGTGTGGAGTGGAACAGAGCCCATTGCTATACACCTGAAATTCTTCTAATTTGGTAGCTGAAAAATGTTTAATACCTCAGTTTACTGGAAGTATGTTCCTTTAAAAATAGAAAATATGCACTTACAGCACACATGATTGTACAACTGCTTAAAAAATTCTTAAAATACTGAAATGCTGACCAAATACTGATAGTCAGGGTCCTCTGTGAATTCACAGAAGATTTATTGCTAGATCCAAAATTGCTGGATCCTTCATTCCCAAAAATTTGCAGTAGTCCTTATTTATTTGGTAGGTATTTATTTCTCTATATCCAGTATTGTTCATGTTTGTAGTTTTAGACTGATATATATAATACTAATTACTAAATATCTCTTTTTTTCCCCCTTAATATTCCATTTTTTATTTACTGATTTCTTACAGATGCATACAGGGATTTTTCAGTCACAAGAGTGTGGCTCTATTAGAATTCCACTGTACTTGTCATTAAGAAGAGAAAAACATTACCTGTAATTCTTCTCTGAAGGTAATAGTTATAACAGATCCACACATTAATTCTTCCTCCCTGGCTAGAAGTAAAAACATACTTTCCTTTTTAATATAATAATTTAATTTTTAAAATTTGATTTAAAAAATCGATATTGAATGTGCTGATGGCTGTTATGCCTCAAGAATGTGTAAGAGGCTGCCATCTGCTGGTCAAGAATTTTTCATTTGAGAAATTATGTTTTGGAATATTTTGCCTATAGTTCCTGTGCAGTAGGACAGTTGCAAAAGTGTGGCTCTAATATAATATTTACCTTCAGTGAAAAAGAATTACAGGTAAGTGACTCTTTTTGGATCTTGGTCTTACTTCAACCTGAAGAGTCAGGGATCTGTTCTTTTTCTGCCTGTTACAGAGGGAGTGCAAATTCATCTAATTGATATTTATTTGTCCAGATCTTTAGACCTTCCTACCACATTATGTAGGTCCAGCAGCTGTGATTTACACTTTATTAATTTCCATCTTAACATATTGGCAAAAACAATAGAGTTAGAGGATACTGAAAATATGTCTCCCTCTTCTTTCATGTAATATAAGTCACTGGAGTGCCATAAATGTTTTATCTTGTTGACCTTTTCAGTCTTTTCTTTTGCCCTTTATTGGAGAGGAACTCAAAAAAAAAAAAAAAAAGGTTTTCTTTCTTTTCTTTTGGATATCCAGTACTCAAGGAGACAGGAGACCATTACAGGTATTTTGCCTTTTGGCTAAATCTGTGAACTAGAAGAGGCAAAAGTTTTCTGGCTATCCTCAGCCTTTGAGTGAACTAACCCTTATCACCAAAGTGTGCAGCTCTTTATTATGAGTTTACAGATGCATGTCAGCTTGGTTTTAGTCCATGAAGACAATTAGCTAGAGAAAGGAGAAAAGTTCTGTAGCCTGGTTTATATGAACCTATGACTGGACAGTGGCTTGGTGAATGGTGAGGGGATTGTGCAAAACAAGGTCAAATTCTGGTTATCCAGACCTAAAGTATATGTTTTCCTGAATACATTCTTAAAATTTTGGGTAAGAGTGCAGTATACTTGTTTACAAAAACATTTTGTTTTGTAAGTTTTCACATGTGTCTCAGAAATTACTATTCTTAATATTCCCTCTGCCACGAAAGCATTCTAAAATCACCTTCCCCCACTGAAAACATACTTTACTGAATCCAATCCAGGCATGTTGGTGACAGTCAGCAGTTATGTAAAATGCAAGAGAAATGAGTTGTATTGAATCAGTTTTAAGAAGGCTGAGGCTGGGAAATAAGACACTTGAGATCTCTGTCAAGCCATCACTATTAGAGCAGAGCGTGATGTATTTGTCATCAATGTTGAGTATTTGTCACATGACACCTGACAGATCTGGGCTTTCCATACCCTGACTATACTCTTTGAGCTACCCAAAATGTTACTAATATAATGACTTTTTCAGATGCTTTATATTTTGTATATCAGAGATAGAGCTGCTGTCCTTAATCAGTTAATTTGTGATCTTAATAATGCATTGCTTTCAAACAAGTAGAGATAGTAACTGTGTCAGGTAAGAATTCCAAACACTAGAGCACTTTCGACAAGTGTGAACTGCCAGCTGTTATTTATAGAAAGAAAAGTACCAGAACAGGGCATGTTTATCCATGGAAAAGAGTAATAATTATCTAAAATGTTTGTATTTTAAGAAAAACTTGACATACATTATATATATAAAGACACTGTCTGAATTTAAGACAACTAAATGTTTACTATGTCTTTTGAGGGTGTGTTGCTCCTTAGCTATACATAGTTTTAAAAGAATAGCAGAACAAAATATACCTGATTTTGCAGTTAAAAGAAGGCACATGAAATATTGTGAATGTTAAATAACTGTGTTCATAAAGGATGGTTATTTCATTAGAAGAATAGACTAAGTTAAGAGTTCACAAAATTATTTCATTTGAAAATTGCTTTGAAAATCAATTTTTAAGAGAACATTTAGGAAAAAAATTGATAATCATAAATCAGAGGAGAATCAGATATTTTTACTTGCAGTATGCTTGGTTAGTAGTACCATATCAAAATTAGTAGTCCATAATAAAAATTAGGTGGTAAGTAATATTTTTGAAACCTTCGATTTTTGGCCTGTTTTTTTATCTCTCAAGTTTTCTCTGCAAAAACTCTAAAAAAGTTAACTGAAAATTAACTATTAACAATAATCATGTAAATTTTGAGAAATTAGTTTTAACAAATGTTGATTACATTTAATCATTGACATTGACTGGTTTAGTGTTAAAGTGTAAAACTTCTTACTTCTAGTACTGTTCCATTGGGATCTGATCAGATTCTGCTACGAGGAGCTCAGTTGAGAAATACTCAGTGGGTTCATGGGATAGTTGTCTACACTGGACATGACACAAAACTTATGCAGGTTTGTCCCTTGGATTTTGTCCAACCTGTCTGTTTTATTACCTTAATTTACCATTCTGTGGTACAGAAACATGGCTTGGTTCAACACAGTACTGAAATGTCAATAATAGAGCATCTTTCATATCAATTAAAAGCAAGAAAAATAAAGCAATTTCTTGTTGTTTTAGTCACTTAGTCCCAAAGTAGTTTTTCCACTCGTAAGCATATTCATTGATTTTATCTAGTAACTCGTGCTTTGAAAACTCTTTATTAGCAAGTTCTTTTATCACAGTTTGTCATTTTTACTTTTGACTGTTCCTAAAACTGTCCTGTTGTGGGGCTTTCTTTCCAGTAGAAAGATAATCATTCTTGTCAGAGAAAACAAACTGAGGAGGGGAGAGACTGAAATTACTTTGCCTAATTTGTTTTGAAGTATCACAATTGAGATGCAACTGTTGAGAAAAAATGACTTCAGATTGGTCATTCATGCATTATTTATTGCTTTTCTAATGTGTAAAACAGTTACCTGAAAAAGAGTGTCTGTATTGGCAGCTGTCTTCTGTTGCACTGACAAGGTGTATTCACACTCATTTTTAATGTTTACTGTTAACTATTGGTTTTACCAGTGTTCTGTGTCATTTTTTAAACTTCTTGTGTCACAATTCTAAAGCCTCAATTCATAGATTTATAAGCTGCTGGTTTGGGGGTTTTTTTAAGTAAAAGGGTTAGGGCCTTTTTTTGTGATGATGTATTTGGGAGACTATTTAGAAAAGGATACAGTAACTTGAAAAGCAAGAGCCATGTTACCTCATCTAATATTTAATAACCACTGTTGGTTTTTGTCTTTTGCAGAATTCAACAAGTCCACCTCTTAAAATGTCTAATGTGGAACGAATTACAAATATTCAGATTTTGATTTTGTTCTGCATCCTTATTGCCATGTCTTTGATCTGCTCTATTGGTTCAGCTATATGGAACCGAAGGCATACTGGAAGAGACTGGTACCTTGATCTAAATTGTAAGATCTAAAATATTATATTAATATTTTACTATTTTGTTGCCTTTCATATTTGGAAATGAGGATAATTACCTTGCACAGTGTGTTTTTTTGGTCAATCTCTCTTCGTTTTTTTTTTGACTAAAGTCCTTAGGCTAGGTATATCACAGCAAGTATAAAATTTGCCTTGCTGTGCCATCTGAGCTCTTGCCAAAATTCAGGAAGGGCAAGATGATTTTGTCTCTACTTTTTTCAGGCATTCAATCTCTGCAGCTCAGCGAGGTCTGCATCAGCATTCCACTGGCATAAACAGTCAGCTTCCTAGACATCAGTCTGAAGCCTCTTTGAGCTGTTACTAATAGATTACATTTAAAACTGCAGTGACTTTTCTGAATTTTTATATTTGTCTTAGGAAGCGATGCTGTGTCTTTACAATTTTGACAGGGCTTTAACTAATCAATATCAGAACTTAATAGACTCGTCCTGAAGAAGATTTAAGAGACACCACAGGTCTCTTTTAATATATTATACTGGGCAGCTGTAGGTAAGGTGGATGTAGGGCAGTGTGATGTTGCACAGGCCTTCACAGCAGCATGGAAGATACTGACAGAGTCTGACCCTCTGTGAGGAAACAGGATTTAAAAGAAGTTTTCATGAATATACTTTGCAGTCAATTATTCATGTTTTCAGAATTTCTTAGGACCCTTTTTACTTAGGCAGAACCAGAACTAAAACAAAGCTCCTGAGTACAAGGCTTCTGAATGTAGTCGACAAAGACGGTTTTTTTGGGGTTTTGATAAGTTCTTAAAGAAAAATATTGAAGTTCTGATTTGAAGGCACTCCTAAAGTTTCTGTGTCTGCATTTATGATGAACTTTGCTTTCCTTCTTTTGGATGCTGAGAAAGAAACTTTATTTTTTATTAATTAAGAAACTTAACTTTTGTGTTTTCCTAGTGAGGTAAGAAAAAGTGAACTAGTTCATAGAAGATTGACAATTTTAGGTAATATCAAAGAAGGACATCAGATGTGCTTCATCTGTGCTTTTTTTTTTTTCCTGGGAAATATAAAAGTTTTAAGAATATGGTGGCTTATATGTGGTTAGCACAGTAGTGAAGCAGTTCATAAGTTGTTATTCCTGAAAAAAGAAACATGAAATAATGGCCATTGATATTTTGGTTTGTGTGTTCTAAATTGAGTATCCATGTCAGTTTCTTTTCTGATGTATGTCCCATGATTAAATGAAATTGTTTTGGGTTTTGTAAGGTATGTCCTTTAAGGCTGTATTCAGCATATAGTTGTTCTGATACCACATACGTAAGAGGCATTATAATTTATATGTAAGTGCATTTTATCCCCCTTTCCCCTTAGTTGTTTAATTTTTTAGCTCCCTGATCTTTTAGGCAAGTACATCATTTGATGCAGGAATTGATATTGATGAAAGTCTCCAAAACCTTCTTTCTTGGATCTTACAGTAACAACCAAATCCTTGTTGGACAGACAGTGGAAACCTATCTGAGGCCAATTTTCTTTGAGATACCTTAAATAGAGCTAGGCAGGCTTCATCTTTTGCCCATTTGCTGTACTGCACAGCAGACTTTCCCATTCTCATCCTCTCAGAGGTGCTACTGCTAGAGTTATCTTTGTAAGAAAAACTTAAAACTTGAAAGGAAAAAGGAGTATAAAACTACTTGCTTTATATTTTAATATTCATATTTCCAGTTGTTTAGAACTTTCATTAAACTCTCTGATTTCATATCTCCCTTTCATGGGGTGTGAATTTACCTCTTTCAAAACATTTTGCTCTGTTGGGGGAGACTATATGATTGTGTTAAGGTGGATGGAGAAAAAATTCATTCCACTATATATTTCCCCTTTCAAAATGTTAAACTATAATATTCTGAGTTTAGAACTTGGTTGCTTATATAGATATTCCCAGATTTTGATCTTAAAATGTAGAAATAGAGGGAATAGCTGGTAAGTTTGCTCTTCAGAAATTGGAGATGAATGCAAAGATTGCTGAATTTGAGCTCTGATATTATAACTGAGATCCTTAACTCTGAGGAAGGTCTTGTCCATAGGCAAGTAATACTGTAATTAATTCCAAAGATACTTCTTAGAACATTTTAATAAAAATCAGCTGTTCATGCAATATTTTGAATACAGTACATATATATACTTCTAACTACAGTCTCAAATATTTATTTGATTTATTTTTTTTTTTGGCAGATGGTGGAGCAAGCAACTTTGGATTGAATTTCTTGACTTTTATCATTCTCTTCAATAATCTTATTCCAATCAGCTTGTTGGTTACACTTGAAGTCGTTAAATTTATCCAGGCATATTTCATAAATTGGGTAAATATTATTTTTGTAATATTGATTTCTAAAATCAAGTGGTTCACAAGTAAGAGAAATGATAGATTGCTTGTTTATGTATACATTTTTTTTCAGACTTTTTCTAAATGCTGTTTATTTATTATTAGTGGAATCTGAGGAGATAATTTCTTTTAGTGCACTTATAGCTGCACCAGATTGATTTTTGGAGCATGTTTGTTGTGATCCACTCAGTAACTGTAGAGGAGCAAACTGAGCCTTCTGTGGATTGCAGAGAGAAACTTAAGGTTCAGATGTTCCCCAAAACATGAATAAAGCCAAACGAGTTTAAATGTTGATACCAAAGAATTGATACATTTTATTTAACAGTAAATTAGAAAGAAGGAAATAGAAAAAGAGGGTGAGGGAATAGTAAGAGTGAGAGAGATTAAATAGAAATATATCAGATTAGGTAGAAATATATCATCCCTCTGTGGTTCCCAATGACATGTCATTGGTCCTCTCCATCTGGTCTTCTTGGTGGTGAGTGTCCCCTCTGAAAGGCATAGAATTCAATATTTAATTAACCAGCCTGATTTGAGCCATATGGAAATGTCCAGGGCAAGTTTGACGTTGTCTCTGGGAAGACTCTGGATCGGTTGCATGGTTTTGCATCATGCGCAGTGCTCTGAGGCATGGCTTCAGGAATGAGTCTGGGGAGCACTTGGGGGGTCTTTGATGATTGTGACACCCCCTGGCTTGCTCCTCACATGAATGTCCTGTGGACGTGGCTTTCCTGGGGTGGTGGGGGGCTGTTTCACAGCTGAGCCAGTTTGTGGGATGGAGGATGGGTGTTCACTGGGTCTGACCAGAGGTTGCACCGCACACCCAAGGCCCTCCTCCTCCTCCACCCTTGGTGGGCGGGGACTCTGTGCAAACCTGGCAGCAGGAGATAAGAATTGGGAGCTGTGGCCTCCCCCAGCCCAAAGCTAGGGAGGGATGATTTTTGGGACAGCTGCTGGGCTTGGCTCTCCAGTGGATGCTCTCCCAGCCTTATCTGTTTCTTTCCAGAGCTGAGATGATTGAACAAAAGTGTCCTTTTATCTTATCTCAAGTTCTCTTACTAACAGTCCAAGGTTTCATTCATGGGGCCCATTCAAGGTGGGCTTTGGTGATGCAGCTTTTCACATCAGTGTTTAAGCCATGAACTATAACATTTCAGTCTCTTGACAGTATTTTTTTGCGTTTTACTTTCTCATTATTGGTATTCAGGTATCAGTTTCATTCAGAATGATCAGAAGAATGTGTTTTGCAGTGCTGGAGAGTTTGACATTTTGCTTTGGCATTTGGGTTTTGGTTTGTTTTTCTTTGAGCACAACTCTAGTTTAATAGAGTGCGGGTCATTGTACAAAGGCAGTGTCAGTGTCTGCTAGTATTATCCCTTATGAAATATATAAAAATCATTTTGACATCCTCTCTTTTTTTTTTCTTAATGAATTAGTGGGGAAAATGAAGGGTTTACTCTGAGTGGGTGTGAGCTGTTTTCCTTAAAGCCATGTAAACATGCCTTCAATTTTTCCATTTTTTTCCGAATGTAAATTTATCATAGCTATCTGAACACTTTAATCTGATTCCTCGATCAAATGTGTGAAATACATTTGTATGTGTAAGATATGTTATGGAGATATAGATAAGAATGCATGTGAAGTAGCAGGTGAAACATATGCTTTATTTTAAAAGTTAAATACTTTCGTGAGCAGTCAGCTAGTTTCGATTTCTTGAGGGGTTTTTTTGTGCTGTAAAACAAAATGTTCACAAATTGGAGAATGCAGTGAAATTCTTCCTTAATTTTCTGTATTTTAAAATAAATACTCAACAAAGACCCATCTTGAATGTGTAGATTATCACTGTTTATACAAGAAATCAGAAAGGCTGTTTTAACTTCCTTTCTTGCTCCAGTTTCTCATTATAAGGGATTAGTTGCCTTTTTTTTATCCTAATCTGGGACTCTGGACATTTATGTTAAGTAATATTTCTCTTTGTGTGTAGATTCTATTTGTATGGAGAAGTTGGTCATCTGCAATCTGTTGGACTACATTACCATGTTTGACAATGTTTTAATCTTTTACTGTATTTGAAAACTAACTCTGATGTTTATTTAACAAGTAAGAGGAAAAGAACTCACACCATATGAATTGTATCCTACATTTATTGTGTACTCTCAAATTTATCTTCATGTTTTTATCTCAAGATATATTTATCTTGCTATTTAGAAATGACTGGTTGTGCATACAATAGAAGTAGGTAATACTGACTTCTCCCTATGAGTCATTTCTGCATGTTGCTAATGTCATTTTAAATGTGTGGGTCACCTGTTTTTCAATATACTGATCACTAGAAATAATCTGAGCAAAATCACCCATGAGAAAATCTTACTTCTACTGGGGACTCTTGGAAATGATCTGATAGTGTCTGTGGCTTCTCATGTTGAAACAATCTTAGATAGATCTATTCATGTGTGGTCTTTTCTTCTACACTTAACTGTTCTATTTATGTGCTAGACTTCTTCTGAAAAGTTCTGAAAGACTGATTTTTAAATATATGTACTTTTTATTTTATCTCTAGGACATAGACATGCACTATGAACCTACGGACACTGCTGCAATGGCTCGTACTTCCAATCTCAATGAAGAACTTGGACAGGTAGATAAAAGAATTACTGATTCTAACTCTGTATTGAAATTATTCATGTGAGGATTTATTTAAAAAAATATACTCTTGACTTAGTATTTGCTTATTTCTATTCTCTTTGTTTTGTCAGATACTTTTAAAAATACTTTGCAGTATCAGTGAATTAAAACCAGTATTACATGAACAATCTCTGTATCAATGTGCATGTGGTAATCACAGAAGATTGAAGTGTATCAATAAAGTTACAAAATCAAAGGAATTTTGGGCATTAAGGCTGTCTGTGGCATAAAATTTAGTCTCAGTATATACATTTATGATAATGTGTGTCTTCAGTATGTCAATTTTTTTTCACATTCTCTGCATTCCTCAGAAGTGACAGCGGGTATCTTAGGGTTGAATCAGTTCTATACATGTCCTCTTTTCTTGCCACTAAAGACTGGAAGCCGTGAATGGAATGGGGGCTGAATTAAACCCTGGAAATTTGGGCTTAATTCTTTGTGCTTTGGAGTTCTCATTTAATACTGTAAAATCAGTTTGACTTTTCACAAGACAGCACTTGTTATATGTTCATAATTGAGAAGTATGACTTAGTGCAAGTGTGCCTGGGGCAGAGGGTGTGCTTCTAGAAGAACTACACATGGTATTTGCTCTTTCAGTCAGTTGTATTTGCAGTCTGGCTTTAAAAACATGCTGAACTTTCTGGAACACTGGTGGTGAGCAGCTCTTACTGTGGAAAATAAATTACATGCTCATTTAATTGAATCGTATTATGAACACAAGTATGCATGTTCTTGCATTTCCTAACCTAGAAGTTAGGAATTTTTTTGCATTTCCTAACCTAGAACTTAGGAATTCTTTACTTTATTGCATGGGCATGTTAAAGTTGTCTCTAGTTTTCCAAAACCAATAGCTCAGATTTAGCCATATAGTAAAGCAGTCCTAGGGACTAATATATGTCATTTGGAAAAACTGCTTGAAGGTTAGCATGGTCTATGACTGATCTACATAGAGGAGTACAGAGCTTTTGCCTGTTGGGTTTAATATGTGTGTGCAGAAAATTTTGTTCTTTTGCTGGCTTTGAAGGGGAGTACAAGCTCCTCTAGTGGGGAAGAGTCTTTGTTGAATCTGCGCTTTCCTTCTCTTTCACTTTACACTGTCTGTTTTTTCTATCTTTGCAGCTAGTTTATTATTCACATTCCGAGACACATTCTTGCCTTTTAACTTCAGTAGTTTTGTCTTCATTTCTTAGGATTCTCATCAAATTCTCCTTCACCATCAAGAGCTAGTCAGGCTTCTTGGGATCTCCACTTTCATTTTTTCAGCAGGTTCTTAATTTGAGCAGATTTTTGTATGGAGACCAAAGGACTCTACTAAAAAGAGCAGATTTCTTCTTTGAATTACATGAGGGTTGCACATGTAATGAAGAGATTTGCCCCAAGAGATCTTTAGGTTTTAAGAAAGACAAAACTTTGGTGTTGGGAAAAAAGGTTGACATTTTTAAGCTGCAATTCCCACTTTCCCATTGTGCCCACACACACACAAAAAAAATATACAATTCACCACATAAACCTGACACAAAAAGATTCCTTATTACTGCTGATTTTATTAAGGCATAATTCTACAGAAACATTTTTACTAATACATAGCTTTACTAGTCCCAGGTATAATGTAGTTAATTCCTAATTAGGAATTCTTGGGGTTTTTTTTTAATTAGAAGTAAAATTTAATGAATTGAAGTTTACCTATGACTCATAGAACTTTTGGTTCATCACAGACCACCTCATTTCTTCATATATTAACTTTTTTCATAAGATTAGATTAGAACAAAACTTTAAAATATCACAGGTTCATGTACTTCAGCTTTGAATTTTAAAATACTCAACCTAGAAGTTTCTGGAACAGAAGGGTTTGTAATGCCAGGGTAATAGAAGATGCAGAGTAGGTAGAAAGGAATGTATTTCTCCTTTTCCTGTGATTTGGCATTTCTGAACTGTTGTGCTTTTACTAACATTTTGGGTTTAAGAAGATATTTCTATGTCAAAAAGATTGATCAGAAATGCATATAGATACTTTTCTTAGCATATTGCTTTCTGTCCAAAGTTTAATGTTTTACTGGCAAATTCACTGGTCTTCAGAAGTTTCTTGCACTTCAGCAAAATGTAGAGTGAGGGATGGTGAATTACACTACTGTGCACTGAGGAAAGCTTAAGTTTCCTGACATCTCAGTTGATTGATTTCTTTGGAAATGGATATGAAGGTTGTGTATCTGCCATGGTTATGTATTGATTTTGTTGTTGAATTTTTTCCTATAAACTGTGAAAATTGCAGAACAGGTGAAAATATTTCATATATTGATAGTCATGAATTGTACTAGATATGTCACTAACTGATGAATTTTGATGTATAATGGATTTTGTCATTCATTTAGGTCAAATACATATTTTCTGACAAAACGGGTACCCTGACATGCAATGTCATGCAATTTAAGAAGTGTACAGTAGCAGGAATTGCATATGGGTAGGTATTTTTATATATTTCTTCATCTGTGTGCCTCTGCCTGTCCATATGTACTCATGCATTAATACTGTAGTTAAAATAAACTTACATCTGAAAATATCTACACCTCAGTCAGCTTTTTGTGACTATAAAATATTACTCATAAGAGACAGGATCACTTCTGTCACGATGTCTCTTTTTCCAAAGAGGAACAAAAATAAAATTGAGATACCACAGGCTTTCTGCTGTAAGGCAGCTTCAATATCTTCAATATGCATGGTTTTGCCATTGTTTACCCTGTTTAATGTTGTCACAAAAGCCTGAAGGAGACTTGCAAAAACTTGGTTTGTTATAATTTATGAAGTCTCAATAGAAAGACTATATTTTTGCAATTTTCATTGCAATCTAGGCACTAGCAAAATAATTGCAAAGCAGGGTTCTTTGGTAATTTTGTTTTATTAACTAACTACTTTTTTAACACATGATCCAATTTTTTAGCATTTGTGATTCTTTCTCCTCTCCCTGTTCTGTTTTTTCCTTGCTTCTTGTGCAGCCATTGCCCTGAGCCTGAGGATTATAGTGTTCCTTCAGATGATTGGTAAGCTCTAAAAATCATTTAGCTTCTGCTGTTTCTTGAAGATTCAGGTTTAAAAATACTGAGCAATAAATTTAGAGATGGAGCTAAATGTGAGATAGTTTACTGCTCAGAAGTTAATTCAACATTGAGTTCAGGCAGACTGACCATCTTACACAAAGTTATGCCAGCCAAATTCTATGGCATTAGGTTGCATACTGTGGAATAGAATCTCTAAGTGGGTCCCTGAAATATAGTGCTGTCATTATACTGACAGTCCTGGTGCAATTCAAAACTATTTATTGGAGAGAAAGATTTGTCTTTTATTATATATCTGGTACTATGGTAACTTTAATCACACTTTTGTACTGGTAGTCAGTAATATGTTAGTAATAATCAATAATATGTTTAAAAAAAAAATCCATATTTGAGAGTGAAAAATATGTAATGATATTGTGGCTATTTTACTTCCTCCAGATAGTTTTAGAATATTAGCACTACATAGTTCTTAACTGGAACTGAGATTAGAGCACCCAAATAAACTTGGGACTAACATTAATGCCTTAATGGGGACTTCAGGAAGGAAGTCCTGGCTTCCTTTCTGCTGTCATCTACATGAAGCCTTGTGCTTCTTCATCATACTTTCTCACACTAAATATTTGCAATACCATTCAAAGTAAGCTCAGATACATCAGAGAAAAAAAAGTAATTTACAGTCTCTAAATTATCATTATTTTATTTCTTGAAAGTGACAACAAGACAATGTCACACAAAATTGGAATGTGTTGTGTGGAATATTTTCATCTTTTGTTGAAAATATTTGAAGGAAAAAAAATCTTGTCTAAATTAGAATTAATAATTCTTTGTTTAGATAGAAAAACAAAAAAAAAAAGCCAGAAAAATTCCTCCTGCAATGTATAAAATGTAGCACACAGACCTACCCCAAAATCTTAACCTGACCTGAATATCATTTGATGTAGAAGGAAAATGTTTCCTAAAGATGCATAAGTTTGCTTAACTGCATACAAGTAATTTCATTAAAACAATGCAGTGCTTACGTGAAATGAAGCATGCTTGCTTATAAGCCATTAATGAAAAAAGACTGTTTTTGAATAAGTATTTATTCATATAAATATGAGCACATCTGAAATGGATAAACTGATATCTGAACAGTAGTTTAAAAAAAAAACCAACCCAAACCTTATAGGTAAAGAATATATTGGAAATACTTAGAAAATATTATACTTGAAATTTCTTGGTGTGTGTAAATCTGTTGCAATTAATAAAATCTCTTTCTGCCAGTAACACTTCTAGCCCTAACATGACTAATATACTAAATCCCAAATCTTCTATATCTTTTTTTTTGTATTAGAAAGAATTGTTTTCCACTTCATTAAAACTTACACCTGCAAATATTTTTCTGTATTTTAGCACTGAGAATCCAGAAAATTTGTATCAGAAAGCTTTAAGCAAACAAAGCTTAAAGCTTAGACTCTAAACAAATATAATGTGTCTGAAGGTGTTAATATTTGTCACTCCAAGATCTATTTGCTTTGCATTCAAAAAAGAAGTCTTGGTGAAGAAGAATGCTTCAAATTTTTCCTGTAATTACATAGTTAGAAAAAGTACTCCTTGCATGGTGGTACAGAGGAGATTCTGCATTTTATATTCTTCCATGGTAGTTACTGCAGGACTAAAACAATTCACTTTTGGTTTTCATATAGAATCTTTAGACTGCCTTTGATGTATATGGCTTATTCTTCAACTTAAATTGCCAAATGTCTTTGTTCTTTTGTAAGACTGTGTAATCCAAAGTAAATGAGAAAAAAAAAATCCTTCAACTGGATTCACTTTTCAGCACTGTTTTGGTTTTGTTTTCAAATTCAAAGTCATCTAGATTGTCTTAATACTTAGCTGTAGTATTAAGACTGTTGCTGTAGTCTGCTGCAGTAACAAATCTTCCTAGAAGTATCTACATATCTGAGCTCTCCCATTCAGCCAGAATATTTGTTCAGTCTGGAAGATGTTAGTGTATGGCTTTATTTCTTCAGAACCATCTCCTCCTTGCATCTCTTAAGTCCATACTTCACCACTGTTGTTGTGTCTTCTTTATCTTTCAATTTCATATGATCTTTTTTGATCATAAGTAATAAAAAGCAAATTCTGTGCATGTAGACTTCTCTGATGTCTGGACTCATTTGTTTATCTCTTTCAGATTCCAGACTTGCTTTTCTATAGACATTTAGAAACTTATCCCAAAACTGCTAATTTCTTGATGAACTGTGATCTCTTTGTGCATATATATTTTTATGCGCCTTCAATAATCTCATTCTAGAGATCAGAAGACCAGAAGCCTCAGTTTTACATTGTGGATATATTTTTACTTCATCCTTCATTACCTGAATTCAGCAGAAAGACTTTGCTGGATTTAAGTGTATTTATATAAACCAAGGTTTCTTTAAATTAAACTTTGGAAATGTGAGACAATTGCCTTTTCATTTCTTTTTCTCACAATACATGATTGCAGCCTTTATTGTAGCAGCTATAGCCCAAAACTTGTGTTTGGATGATTTGTATATAAACTGTTTAAATCATGCTAAGAGTGATCTCTTTTTTACTCAATTATTTCCAGGCAAGGCCCACAAAATGGCGAAGAAAAAACATTTAGTGACGTATCATTACTGGAGAATCTTCAAAACAACCATGTAAGTTATATAGAAACAATTATCATTGTTTTGTGACATGAAGCCATTGCTTCCAAATTCAAAATAATTCAAAAAATTATGTCCTTTGAGGGAAAACGAATAAATTGTGTATTTACACAAAATCAGCGTGAGCTCATGAATACTTTTGTAATTGTTGCTGATATATGTTAATTAGATCCAACCCTTATTTTCTCCCCTCCTTTTTTGTTTTGATGCTATGGTTCAGATGTTAAGAGTTTAGAGTAGTCTTGTGTTCTTCTTTCTCTGGGTGTTTTACTGGTGCTCCTGCTGTTCAGATGATGTCATAACATCCAATAAAGCTTTCAGGATAAGCCAAGTTAACTTAACACCCTGACATGACTTCCCTGGGCTTGGACAGGAGTCAGGAGTTTAACTGTATGCCTTGGGTTTATGTGCATGCTTCCATAAGGTTAGATCTTCAGATGATGAAATGAAGGAGGCATTTTGGAGACTTATATTTGCCCCAAAGAGAAAATACATTTCTCGAAAAATAACAAGTTATTTATTATCTGATTAGGAAACAGTACCATCATTACCACTTTCTGCTTTTTGTTTGTGCAAGAGATTTTTTACCTTGTCATAACCAACACCTACTTTAAACAGTGTAACTGTTTGTTCTCTTTTTGAAGAGTTAAAGTAAATTGCTCTTTTCTTAAATTTTGTCCTTGCAAGAGGCTAGTTCCAGTTTAACTGACAGACAGTGAAGCATCTTTTTCTGGTAGATCTGTATTATCAAGTATATATAATATAAGCATGCTATAAAAATGTGTCTGTATGCATCTTAAAAATTCAAGTACACATTCAAAGAGAGGTTTCAACACTGTATATTAAATGTATTCAGAAGTGCTTTGGAAAAGAATTTGTAATTCAGCTTTGTGAGTACATCATAGAGGATCTGGGGCCATCAGTGGAATAGAATAAGAACTTGCTCCCATTAGTGTTTTTGCACTACAGAATTAAATTAGGTTTTCAGAGATTATTGTATTTTATGGAGTAATTGTAATGTTATTCTTAGTTTGAAATACAAAACTGAAATACTGTAAGCATGCTACAAGAAACCCTCAGCTGAAGTGGCAGCTGCTTTGAGCTCACTTACAGGGAATGCTGGGGTTTCTTTTAAACCAGTCAGTTTATTCATTTTGTAAATGCCAGCTGCAGTAATAAGGTTCTTAGCTGTATTTGTCAAGTCCAATCAACTGTTCTGCTTCTATGTTTCTTTTCCCCTCTTTTGGCTAAATAATTTTAAATTGTTTCCACTTTTAACATTTGAAGTGCCTGATATATTCATCTTTAAAGCAATCTGATATTGCAACATTTTCCATGTGATTTTTGTTTGCTACATCTTTCTAAAGGTTCTCAAGAAGTGTTGTCAAATACTGTACTAGGCAAAAGAGACTATTTTTTAGTAACAATTACAACATCCAAAGAGACTTCTGTGAATAAAGTAAAATTCTTTCAATACATCATTCATACCTACCTTCCCTAAAAAGTAATTATTTGAACTGTTCCATGTTCCTGGTTATCTAATTTTGATTGTTATGGTAGCAAATGCCACTAAATTCTATTTATATAACCAGTATGTAAGTAGAGCAGTATGTAAGTTAGTATGTGCATGCTGAAATTAGTTTAGAGATAGTGCTTAAAGAAAAGAGGTACCTTTCATTAAATTTTTGTGGGCTGTTATTTGTCTATATCTATTATTACATTTTGGTTGTTTATTGCTTAAATGACGAATCACACTCCAACCTATTTTTTTTCTTAGCCAACTGCGCCTATAATATGTGAGTTCTTGACAATGATGGCAGTGTGTCATACAGCAGTTCCAGAAAGAGAAGGTGATAAAATTATATATCAAGCAGCATCTCCAGGTGAGACTCAAATAATTCAGTGAACATATTCTGTCAACTCAACAAGCAAATTTTATTCAGTTTATTGCGTTTGAAGAATCTTCCAAAATTAAAAAAAAACCCCGAACTTATCCCTCAAAAACTAATTGGTATCAGCTAAAATCAGTTTTTTAAAAAAGGATTTAGACTTTTTTAATTTTCATTAGAAAATACATTTGAATGTTACGGGGATTATGTAAGGGCAAAGAATCAGTAACTATACCTCACTGCTATGGTGTTGTCAGATTGCTGTGGAGTTCTAAAGGTAGTGCTCAGAAGAAATAAAATCAAATCAGGACACAAACTGATGTCCTTGCTCATTCTGTAAGCCTATTCTGTATTTGGTATCCATGATACTGATTTAAAACAGAGCTTGTGTAATCAAAACAGAAAGGTTTTTAATTGGATAGACGTTGTGATAAATTCTGTTAAGGGTTGAGAAAAGATTATTGTGCAAAATTCTGTTTCAAGCCTATTGTGGTTCACAGACAATTTCTGAATTCAGGAAATTATTAAGCAAGGCAGAATGATTAAAATATGCTCAGTTTTGCAATAACTAATATGTTACAATTTGTGATGGGAAAAACTATAACTAATATGTTACAGTTTATGATGGGAAAAACTACCTGAAGTGCAGAGGTTCTTCCTTGGGTCCTCAGCTTCTAGGTGGCTACCTCTGTGAATCCTGTCCTTCAATAGCTGAAAGACAAGGGCAGAGGTTGTGCCATAAGTAAAGTTCACTGGGTCATGGCACTGTTTCACTCGGCATTGCAAGCAAACTCCATTCTGACATCCTGAGCCACTTGGAGACAGCTGATGACTTTTGGAGATGTGGTTGCTGGTTTCCTGAATATAGGCATTGAAGTTATCTGTTATTTACAGGAATGACTTACCACTCATCTCTTCCAAACCGGAACTTAAAGAAAAAGCATTGTACATCGTCCAGTGACCTGAGGAAGGTGCTAACCTAGGTGCTTTGACAAGGGTGCTCTCATTACTGAGCTGAGAGGTGTGTTCCTTTCAGGGCTTATTTTCTCTGAACTGTAAACTCATTTCATCAGTTTTCACAGGAGAAGCAAGGAGTTCTTTCCAGCACCACATTTAATCTTAAAATCCATAAAGGAAAAAGGAAGTGAAAAGTAGAAAAGCCTTGACTGTGTTGATTAAATCATGATTAACAGTTTTCTGGTACATTTGTAAAATAACTATTGAACTTGCTGCAGATGAAGGCGCATTGGTCAGAGCAGCCAGGAATCTTCGTTTTGTATTCACTGGAAGGACACCTGACTCAGTAATCATTGAATCTGTAAGTAATTTGGAGTAGCATTATAATTTACTGTATTTGCTTATGCTTTAGTTTAAATAATCTGAATAACTGCATTATGATATATTTGTGTTGACATGTTGTTTAGTTGGTTTCAGTTCTTTTGCTTGAGATTTTTTGTTTTTTAATTCTTACACTTCTGGTGTGTTTTTTTATTCTTCAGCTGGGACAGGAAGAGAGATATGAACTGCTAAATGTCCTGGAATTTACAAGGTAAATTTGTACTTGGTGTCTTTTTGTGAAAATACTTAGACACTTGGATAAAAATGCTTACACTTTTTATATTTTTACAGGTAAAGTATGCAGGTTGTGTAGGTTGTATCTGTGTAATATGTAAACACACTATAGACAAAGCAGAGTATGAGATTAAGATTCCACTACCTGGTTTATTGTAAAACATTTTTGGAGGCTTTTTTTTCTTGTTGTCTACATAGTGACTAGTATTTTTCACTTTTGCCTTTGCTCAAAGATTAAAAAAAACTTAGATATCAAAACTTAAAAAATATCTGTGGAAAATAACATAGGAAAGTACTCAAACTTGTAAATGTATTTCTGAAAGCCCTGACACCATATGATTCGTTAAAAAGTAAGTGTATTTATCATGACTGATAAATTTTGCATTTGACCTTAAATATACTTGTATAATTATGGCTTGTTTAAATACTCTAGACTGAGACTCATTATCTTCTGAGCAGCGTCACTACAGCAGTTGACCAGTTGGTTTACTTGGGATATGAATTTATCACATCTTTTGCTTTCAGTAAAAATTCTCTGTTAAAGTTCTTGGAGTTATAAATGTACCCATAAGAAATATGGATGCAGTTTCAATTCTTATGTAGAGCTGTATATATTGTATCTGGGTATGCTGTCTGTGTTCTAAATGTTTGTGTAGGCCTATTGCTTACTTTGGCACAGGATAAGGAAGAGATTTGCATGTAGAGGAAGTTTCTTTTTTTCTTAAAATGATTACTCATAATTGTGCCTGTGGAAAGTGATTGTTGTTTTCCTTCCTGTCATATTATATTTCCCTTAAGATTAGCTAAAAACAAAACAAAAAAAAAAAAGAGAAAAAATAAAATAATCCAATGCATGAGAGACTGAAGATGTATAAGTTGTGTGAAATCAGAGTAGTTGCCTAAAGTTATAGTAATAGCAATAATAGTATGAAACAATGAATGATTCAACAGAAAGTAATTTTTATAGTTTTGAATGTACTTTAACATCTGTTTGCAATTAATGGGGTTTTTTTATATTGTAGAGGACATAGGTGAATTTTTTAGATTTATGTCATGATTTCATTTTTTTGCAGGCATTTGCTTGCATTTTATTTTTCTTGTAAGTTAGCAAGTATGTAGTGCAAAGTGCATTGCTGTTAATTTCACTTCTGTGAAAGTTCATACTGTGTTTCTGGAGTAGCAGTGAAGGATTGCTACTTTGTTTCTGGTTTTGATCTTTGTCTTGATTCCATCGATTTTTTTTAAACTTCTGCATAAGTCTAAAATTGTAATTTAAACTGTGATACTTTATGGAGGTGGGAGAATCGCTTTTAAATCTCAACCTTCAGAGGTATAAGTTTTTTGGTGGATACTGATCCCAGAATTTTGTTAAGTTAGATCTTCAGATGATCTATTCAGTTTTTATAGATGTTTTTGTTCTTATTCTCCAATATTTAGCTGTGCTTGGAATTGACTTGTTGGAAGCACTAGAGGTCACCCGTGTTCCACAGCAAGAGAAATTTTGGCTCCAAAACAACACTATTTGTATGGGTAGGAGCATGTACCTTCAGAGAAGTAATCTGTTTTGAATAAAGTGTTGAGTTAAGAGTTTGCAGGTGTTCCAAGTTTTTCCCAGAAAAAATGCCAATGAATTCCTCTCCACTTTCCAGTACAGGCTAGATAAAGACTCTTCTGCAAGTAGAGTGCAACAGCATCAAGATTTGATAGGACAGTCTTACAGAGAAGCATGTTACAGAAGTAGAATTTGTAGGAATACTTGGTAGGCTTGTCACTTCTGATATTCTCTTTTTTCAGTGATTACACTTGTGCCTGTGAAAAGAGAAGTATTTACCTGTATTTACAGTATTTACCTGTAATTCATACATTGATTAGTCTCTCCTGTGTGATTGGTTTCATGAGTAATCCACATTGTCTTAGCTGTTCTACTGGGCAGACAGAAGGCATCCTAGAGCATTTGGGGCCTTACCTCCTCTCATCCATTCAGAAAGCTCCAGAACACACTGATTTTGTGACTGAAGACATGATACTTCTAAAAGTAAAAAAGAGTGAGTGGCTGACAGAGGAGGCACCAAAACCTCTGTAGCAGTGTTGGTTTTCTGTGGTTGTTTAATCCTAAGTCAAGTCAGGTGGTAGAGTAACTGGACCTACCAAGAGCTGCTTGGCAAATCTTGTGACTGAGGGAAGTATTTCTGTCTCTTTAAGATGTTTCTGTCTATTTATAATTCCACTGCAACTCCTTGGGAATTACCAGCTATTCTGCCTCTTACTAACAGCACAAGGGGTTACCCAGCCTGCAGGTCCATAGAGATCACAACAGTGGGTTTGCAGGATTCCATAGCACCCAAGGACATGGGGGCTTTTTTACTACGTTTTTTTTTTAATTGCAGATTATTAAAGATTACTGTTAGCAAAGGAATGTATACAAGCACACCCTTGAGGCTGTGCTTGGGGATGAGGATGAGGATGATTTGCTTGGGGCTGACTCTTAGAGAGGCTCTGTATTGGGGCTGACTCTCTGGTAAGTCATTTGTGTGGGGTGCAGACATAAGGAAATGCAGGACATAACCACATTCAGCAATCAGTAGATGCTCCTAATTTCTGTATTTCACTTGGGACTGCCAGTAGATGATGGTGGGTTCTTTTCTCCAAGGCAAATTTTTATTTTTACAGATTTTTGTCAATTCCTAATTTCTTATATTTTCTTCCTTTTCCAGACAAAAAATTCTAGTTAAGTTTTGTGCATATTGATGGTATCTCAGGATGGCTCCAATTTCTAGGCTTCCAGGCGTTTTCTCTATTTCAGGAGACATCTTCTCTTAGGAAGTCACTATTTCAGCAAAAATCTCCTGTTCAGTATTTTTCCCATTGTAACCATTTCATCTTTATGGCTGCTCACATTGCTTCTACAGAGAACAAACAGAAGAAAACAGTGGTCTCACGATTACAGTTATTTGTAGTAGTGCAATTTAGTGGCTTACTGTAGTTCACCAGGAAAAGGAAATAAAACTGTCACTGCCATAAAATGGTTTTTAAGAAGTTAGAAGTCCTTGACAGTAACTCTTGGTCATTAGCTTTATTGCAGGTTTACTAAGAAAGTTTATGTCAGTCAAGATTCAGTATCTGTCTGTATAGCTAAAATTCAGAATGCTACAGGAAGTCATTGGTTATTCTTTGATACATCTTCAGTAGAATAATATGCAGCTCCATACAGGAGTTCAAGGTTGCAATCTTCTGGTATTGCAACACAAGTACAAAACAGATGAGTTTTTACCTGTCAAGGGTAAATAGATCAAATTATTGTTTTATACACCCCCTAACCTACTGTAATTCCTTCACTATTTCTGAATTGAACATTCAGGCAAGTGTAATGAATTCAAGTAGCAGAAGCTAGATGGTCTTGACTGGAATCAATATGGATCTGAGACATGCTTTTATTTTAGGCAGCTTAACTGTAGTTTAGATGATCCTTATTTCTCCAGTATTGTCTAAGTAGATTCACAACTGGACACTGTCTAAAGGTTTTTTGGAATTCTACTCATCTGGGTTTTAGAGGTGAAATGGAAAAGAAGTTTCAGTAGTTAATGGCTTTGTATGGGCTTTTGTGCAGTATTCACAGTAACAATGTAATTTAATATTGCTTTTCAGAAATTTTTACTTGAAACAGAGTGCACACCCAGGAGAAATTAGAAAATGTTTTCCTGAAGATACTCTTCAGCCTGTTACTTTACCTATAATTACAAATTTCTTTCCTTCACCTATGTCCACATTCCAATTACAGGATGTTTTCCATGGGAGTCTGAACTTCAGGAACCATTTATACAATAATGCTCCTTGATGATGTATAAATGGGATCCAGTTCCAACTGGAACCAAAATTGTTAAAGGACCATGTATTTCCATCTCTGTTTTACTGTGAACTGTTCTATGAGAAGTGTTTTCCTACCCTGAATAGGTTCTGTAGATTTATTTATAAATTGAAATTTGAAAGACTTATGATATAAATACACATCTTGACAGGACATGATTTTGCACCTAAAGAATGCCTGTTGGCAAACCTCAAAGGGAAGAAGACAGAAAGCAGACCGTGACAGTCTTCTCCATGTTTTCTTCCAATTTCTACCTCAATTATGAGGACAAAAGAAAAAATAACTTGGATTTTATTAACAACTGAGAGCCAGAGAGTAGTTAAAATTAGTCCAGCCCCTTTCCAGCTCTTAGCATACTGAAAACTTTGCATGATAAATGAAACTCTGGGATAACAGTAATGGGATTACAGCACAGTACAGTGTATGATCGACTCTGGCTGGCTGGAAAGGAAGGAAGAAAAAACTGAAACAGTCCATGATACACTACCTCTTTATGATATTCATGATAAGTGCTTTGTGCTTTAAGGTGCTTTTTTGTCATGCAGTATTTAGATGAAGGTGAAAATTCTTAATATCATTTTAATGGGAAAAAGGCCTACAGAAGTATGCACAGAAAAATAGCATTCATTTCAGTTGGAAGACACTAAAACTGTTTTCTGTCCCAGTCAGCTGAGAGCATAATTCAGAATTGATAGCACTGACTTTTTATTCTTTGTGTAATGTAAGATATATATTGATATTATTAGGTAAAATATTGGTAAATGCTTATATTTATGAACTGCCTTATATAGAGAATTTATTTCTCTTTCAGCACTAGGAAGAGAATGTCAGTGATAGTTCGCACACCATCAGGGAAGTTAAGACTCTACTGCAAAGGAGCTGTGAGTTTTATTCTTTTTTCACTGTAACAAAGAATACATCCTACCAATAAAAATACAAAAGCAAAAGATTGTTATAACTGCACTCAAAATATTGAAAATGTAGGGGAAGGAATGTTGATGTTCCTCTTTCAATTTACATTGTTTTGCTATGTAGCTGTTAAATGTGGTGAACTAGTTAATGTCTTTTTTTACTAACTGCCTATGAAGGTATGACAGACCTGTTCATCCTATTCTTTGTACTGGACTGATACCTTTGTGTTTCCTAATAATTGCTTCCTTCTGTACTCCCAAGAAAATGGATGAACATGTATTAATTACTTGCTGGAGTAGCTGGGCATGGATCACTAGATAGAGATAGTAATCTAGCAGAACTGACTAGTTGGGAGTGTTACCCAGCCATTGACATTACGCAGAAGTAAATTTTCCTAAAGCAGGACCTGTGAGAAGGTATCCTATCATAATGCATAGGGGAATGGAGAGTTGCTCATTAGTTCTCAGTCTGTATGTCAAGTCACGTTTGAGGAGGAAGGAATTGAAATCCGGTTCCAGAATGGTTTAAGGAAAGGAAGTTTTTGAATATAAATGTCCATTTTTTGTCATCTCTAGGGGGGGGAAAAAAAACCCCAAACCTGTTGTTAATATTCCATGTATTAAGCTGGCTACAAAAAATCTGAGAATGTCAGTTATGAAGCACTAATTTTACTTTGTGGGCACAATATTAAAAGAGGAGAACAGCATTATGGAACTTTTCAAAATAAGGGGAAATAAGATCCAAAAATGTGGAAGAAAAAGACTGCATTATAGCAGAGTTTTTAAATTTAGAAAATCTGAGGATTAAGAAGTCCTTCTTTAACTTTTGAAATAAGATTATGTCTATTAATTTTTGATACTTGAATAATACAGGTCTATTTTTCAGCCATTTTCCTACATGATTTGTATTGTCTACCCAAAATAGAAATAATTTGCTATTAAAGTGTTCTGAGCTATATTTATTTGTTTTGTAGGATACTGTAATTTATGACCGTCTTGCTGAAAGTTCAAAATACAAAGAAATTACCTTAAAACATCTAGAGCAGTTTGCTACAGAAGGTGGGTGATATTATTCAGTATACAAATAAATATTAAATTCAGTTACTGCTCAAATTCCCATTTTTTAAATTTCGTCTTGCTGTAGTGTTTTACTCATGTTGTTTGAAAATTATGTTTTAGCAATGCCTCCTTAAGAAAAGTCTTCTTCTTCCTAAGAAATTTCAGTAATAAGTTCATGCTTAAAAAAAACCTAAAAAACAAGCCACACACCCACAGAGTATACAGTAGACTCTTTTAACCAAAGCATATTTTTCCAGAGAGCAAACACATGGCACATTGTTTCTGTGAAGATCTCATTTCCCATGGTTGCTTTCATGTCCCATACCCAGTGATGCTGTAGGGATGGGCACACAGAAAGAAGTAGCCAAAGTAAAGATGGTTGGAAATTATTAGTGTAGTGCTTTTAAGGTAGCTTTTAGCTGTATTGTTTCTGTCACCAGTCCCAATGAGGGGGATTGCCAGTGTCCATATGATTTGTTTTGGTGTCTGCAGTTTTAATAATTGCTTTTACAAAACAGTTGCCAGAGGTGGGGAACCTCTCTGTGAGGCTTTGTGTAGTAGGAATAGTAAATAAAATTTAAAAGACTGTGAAATTAAGATGATTGATACAAGCAGCCAGTTAGTTATTTAATTATATTGGATTTCACAGTACAGATGTGATGAGAAAAGCAGAATGTAGAAACGTTTGTGCACAGCTCCTAGATGTTCAATGCCGTACCCCCTTAGTATCTCAGGAGGATTTAAGTGTTGTACTGTGCAGTATTGTAATGTTACAATTTATCAATGAGTTGATAGAGAGGAGTTGGAAGCAGAATTATAAGAGTTATGGGAATCTGAACTGCAGAGTTTCTACCTCTATTTTTCTAACACACTGCTACTAGAACATTAAAATTATCTTTAATGTGTCTTAAAAATAAACTTACACTGGGAAGGAAACTAAAAAACAATGCTTATGTTTTGTTAACTGATCTCTGGCCAGATATTCTTGTTATCATGAAAGGTCATTTTTTTTTGTCATGCATATGACTTCTCTAGTTTTTGTCTTCTGGTTTATCATGGAATTTAGAGTTTTGGCTAATGTATTAAGCAGCTTCAGTCTCTTGGTTCTATCAGTGACAGCAGAAACAAGTCACAGATCTGTTTCTTTTGTTAGTTTTTCATATCAAGATCCCTGCAGGAAGCATTTGGTTAGTCTTAAAGAATTTCAAATTTTAAAAGAATAAATTTTACAATAAAGTTGAAAGCAGAACTATACCTGAAAAAATTTATCTGATGGTATAGCCAAAAGCCTCAGATACACACTGGGGGTTCTAGAAAGGCTTAACCAGAATTAGTCAAGAAAAAGTTACTTAGGTGTGAAGTTAGTTTGGGTCATAAGGTATATATTTGGTTACAGAAAAGACCAAATTAGATCACTGTCTTCTGTCCTGTGTGAATTGATGTGAAAATTTCAACCCAGTTCTTAATTACCATTCTCATTACATCAGTAGTGCAACTTCTTATCTGTCAGTTCATAAAAAGTGAAAAATTCCATCTGCCTTTAGAACCACTGTACACACAAAAGGATTAAGAAGTTTATTCAGATATTTTTTGTATCCTTCTTTTCAACAGACTGAAAGATTTACTGTTCAGAAGAGTGAATTTCTAACTCTTAAAAATCATAAAATTCAATCTTTAAATAAATCACATATCTCTGGAATTGATTAAAAATTTGGTATTTATTTTTACTTCAGATTTAAATTGCAGCCAACTATGTTGCAAAGTTTCTCATGAGTATCCTTTCATGTGGCAGGACAGTATGTCCTTGGCATTTGCTGCCTGCTCTTGGTGTGTTGTTCAAAAATGAAGTGGTTAGCATGGCTGGCATTTATATGTAAGCATTTATTAAGCTGGAGTGTTAATGCCTCCTTGGATAAATAGAAAAATCCTCTGTAATTTTCCTGTGTTGTTCCAGTCTGTTAACAACCGGGCTTAATGATATTTTGTTTTCCACATTTTATTTGGAAGATTCTTTTAAATCACAATGAAAAGAAGCATATTAAATTTTTTTTAAATGTATAATTAGGCAGTGATTTAAAAAGAGAAAACAAATACCTTGAAAAAACTATCTGCTGACATTTCATACACTTGGATTTCTCTTCTTCATTTTATTGTCTGCGGAAAATATGTTGAAAGCATTGGGGAAATAGTATCACTGTTAGTCAGACATAGATTCCTTTCCTCCCCTTCACCTATATTCATTGCTTTGGACCTTGTAAGCATATCCTTATTATGCTTAATAAGAGAGAGAAAAAAATCAGTTGAGTTGTCAGCCTTGAGCCTTATTCTTCTAAGTCTAAATGGTGAGACACTGTGTTCCTAATGCTGTTTAGTTTTCAGAATACCCACATTACACATGATTTTTATCCTGAAGATACTAAATTACTCTTACATCTAAGACACGTGTTATTTCATGCCCAATCTCTAATAATTTCAAAATTGCCACTGGTGCTGAGCTGTATGCTCCAGAAACCTGTGACCAAATAAAGGTTATATTTAAGCATCCCTGGTTGTGGTGCTGTTTGTCTCCTAGAGCAGAGTGGGCAAGTGACCAAAGGTAACTACATTAATCCGGCCTGCCCCCCTTCTAAATCTACTGGCCTGCAAACTGTGGCTAGCATATAAAGAGTTATGTCAACTTCATGCTCTAGAAATCTGGTAATATGTGAAAATGAGCTGTTAGAAAATTCACACCTAGCTACTTAAATTGAGTGTTAAATGTGTGTTGTCAAAAAATAGATATTTCTTAAAATCATGCCGTCTCAAATTCTTGCTGTAATGCTTAATTCAGATTTTTGCTGAAGGAAAAAATCTGTTAATAATATCAACCAGCTCAAAGGTTGGTAAGTAAAATTGCCAAATGGTACATAATGATTTTATTTTAAGAATTTGGAAAGCTGAAACAATCTGTGAGATGGGAAAGTTAAATGAGGGGATTCAAAGTTGGCTTCTAGATGATAAATTTCAAACTAGAATTCCGTAAGAATATTGAGGAGGGGTGAAAAGGGCAGTTGTAACATTGTGCTGATATATTTTAACTTTACTTCCTTCCAGCATAGCAACTTTTAAGTATATAAATATTTTTCTCAGAAATACAATTTTACACTGTAATTGTTTCAATGTACATACCTGTTCAGCAAGTGTTGGGATTTCTTAATGATTTTTTACAATTTAAACTAAGTCAAATCTTGCATAAAAATTTACTCTTTTTTCCAGTGAAATACATCATCTCTGTTACGTTCAGCTTCTTAGAAACTGTTACTCTGTTGAATAAACTGCTATTTATAGTTTATTTTTACTTTATGTATATTTAAAAAGTTTTTCAAGATGTGCAGCAGTAATTTGAAATCAGGCATAAGCATACATAAAATACAGAATAATTTCAACTTTCAAAAGGTGCTCACTGCAGGCATATCAGGGAAGAGACTAACAAATATTGAATCATTATCTGCTTTCTCTCTAGGCTTAAGAACTCTGTGTTTTGCTGTGGCTGAGATTTCAGAAAGTGATTATCAAGAATGGTTGGATGTCTATCACCGTGCTTCTACAGCTATACAAAACAGAGTACTCAAACTTGAGGAGAGCTATGAACTAATTGAAAAAGTATGTGCAGCTTGTTGTAGCTTTCTGGGCTTTGGGTTGGTTGGGGGGAGGATGGGGTGGGCAGAGGGATGAGCAGAAGAGTGAGTTCTTAATTATTGTTCTTACTTTCTTTACCGTGAAAAGTGAATCAATTTTGAGGAATAACGCTTAGGTAGATAAAAGAAATCTAGTGATATACTGACAGCTGTGTCAGGTAGTCCTTGAGGTTTAAACAATCAAAATGAAGGAACAATTAATCTGACAAAGTTTTTCCTGCAAGTAGCTACCTTGCTGGAAAGTGTCGATTATGGGTTGAACTACTGGAAAGCTTTTTTTTCAGAGTTCTTCTAGTGTGTAAAAAACTGTAAGAACAGATAAACAACATCTGCTTCATTATATAATGATCTTGGAACAGTGGAGTAGTCAAGATTGGAAGGGACTTCAGGAAGTCATATAGACACAAATCCCTGTTTAAAGCAGGGCTAGTTTTGCTTGCCCAACACTTTGATGAAGTTTAGAGTATCCACAAGGAGGGAGTTCTTCCAGCTGCAGCAGGTAATTTTTTTTTGATGTTCAACTTAGTCTTTTTTCCTTCTTCAGAAATAATTTTTTTTTTTGCTGCAGAATGTGTCTGGTGCCTCTTGCTCTTTCTCTGTGCATGCTACATTTTGGAGAAGAATGGCTGCTCTTCAAGCTTCAGTTAGCAGAAGGAATCCCTCCCTTAGTCTTCTTTTTTTCCCTTGTTAATCTCATCCTACTTCTTCAGGTGCTCTTAATATGATGTGCTCTGGGCCCTAAGCTATTTTTGTGTCCCTCTGTTGCACTTGTTCTACTTTGTCAGGCTGTTTTACTGAAGGCCTGTAAAGCAAGCTTGTACCCAGAAACAGCATCACAAGAGCAGAGCCTGAAGTTTCTGACAACACTGCTTCTGGAGTAGCCAAGCATGAAGTTAGGACTTCACTACCTCAACAAAAAAAAGGTCCCATGACTATTAAATTTATATGAAAAAGAAGTGCATTAGACCAATAGTGCTTGAAGTTTTGATGCTTAAATTTGGGGGGGGTTATTTTTAGGTTTTCTTCCTCAGAAAGTATAACACAGATTGATTGACAAAACTGGTTAAAATTCAGAGCCTCACAAATCTGTAGTGTTTAATTCATGAAAAAGAAAGGTGAGGGTATATAGCTTCAGTCACTAATAAACATTGCTGGAGCAGTATATCTGGATGTGACAAAACAGTCTTGAAACAGCATTACTTTTTAATGCCATGACAATCCTGCTACCTTTACAAAAGTGTGTGTAAGCTGCACAAGTACTTCCTCAGGATGTAGTATGCAGGCCATGCTGCTGCCAGGATTGCACACTATTAGATGTATAATGGTGTCTTTAACATTTAGCTAGTTTTAAAGGTATTGTAATAGGAAATATAAAAATGGCTGTATTCACAAAAACTATGTAGATTTGCTCCATAGGAAGCTAAAATCAAGCATAAAATACTAAGATAAATTTACAGGTGTTTTGGATTTTTTTTACAAAGGGAAGAGAAATCATTAAAAGAGAGAAGGCATGGTATTAGCATTCCTGAAGCCTTCAAATCAGAGAGATACTCCTCATGAAAAGGTAGCTGTTGCTGCACAAGCTACTGAGCTACTGAGAAAATAATTGGTTGAAATTTGAGTGGTCACACTGTACAGTTTTGTCAAGCCACACAGATATCTAAGTTAAAGCTCATAGAATAAAGTACAAGTTCTTTATTTGTTGCTACCAAATCTGATTAATGAGTTTAGACTGCATGAATCTTGTTGTAAATACAGAGAGTTAAATAAAATAAATGGAACATTGAAATTGAATTTAAGTCAAAAAAACCCTGTATGTATGAAATATTTTATGTTCACAGAATCTTCAGCTGCTCGGAGCAACAGCAATTGAAGATAAACTACAAGACAAAGTGCCTGAAACCATAGAGACACTCATGAAAGCAGACATAAAAATCTGGATACTTACTGGGGACAAACAAGAGACTGCCATTAATATTGGTACTATATTTGTATTTATTTGATTTCTTTGTTACAGGTTTAAAAATAATAGCAGTTGATGCAGTAAAATTTCTTTCAGAATGGAAAGTTGTCTTGTAAAAAATAATATTGTATGTCACTCCAGAATTTGAATGTGAACTTAGTCAGTGCTAGCAGGAGGAGGATAGGAAATGCTGGATTCTGCCTCTGTTAAAATACTAAGAGCAAGAAAAAGCTACGTTAGAGAGGAGGCAAAAAAATAGGAAATTGTACTTTTTTATAGGATATGAAATTAATTTAAAAGAATGTATTGACTTTTGACAGTGAGAGGCAATAATATTAAGAGAATGTAAGTATTTTTTTGCTTCCCTTCTCTATTTTTGCTTCTTTCCAAGAAAGGTGAACTAAAGTACTATAACGTTTTGACAATGGGGGGTTTTTTCTTTCCTTTTATTATGAAGGATGGTAAAAAAGACTGATTTCAACAATGATAAATCTGTATCTTTAAAAAGTTATACATGAAAGCTGTTTTTAACATTTAATAGTCTTTGCATGTGACCACATCAGCACTTACTGCTGTAGTGTAGATGCATGTCCAAAATAAAGCCTTACCTTAGTCATATATATCCCTTTTATTGGATGCTATTATTTCTAATCTTAAAGAACTCTCCATATGCGCACAATACAGTTGATCTAAGGTTATTTTCCTTAGTACCTTCAGCTTTGAGGCAATACACATAATACCAATATTTCCACTTTATTAAGAATGGTGATACATATTTTTGGCTAGGCAGCCTACATCATCAGCACAGAAAATGCATCCTGTTTATGCATCAAAGAATAAAAAAAACAATGAAAAGGTGTATATGTGCAAGTTCTGAAGGAAATGCAAGTTGCATTCTAACAATTTACAAGGCTTAGAGAGATCTGTGTGTTGTTTTCTGTAACACTCTTTAAAGCACCTCTGAATAAGGCAGAACAGCTGCAAGTTACAGCAAGGGAAATTCTAACTGTTCTGACTTATATATGTATGTATGTACTTATATAAAATGCAGTAGAATTTGGTTTTTTATCATTTATTTCAGCTAGGGAAATCTTATTTTTAATTCTGTCTGTAGGTCTATTACAGGAAAAAAATGCTTTGTTATAATGGATTTTGTGAAACTGATTTTTAAAAACAAAATTTTTTCTAACAGGTCATTCTTGTAAACTTTTGAGAAAGAACATGGGACTAATTGTTATAAATGAAGGCTCTCTTGATGTAAGTAAAATCTTTAAAGTTCTCAGTTAATGAAACATTATTTTATTGCTTAAAATATCCAGACATCATGGTGAGGTTGGTGTAACAACAAAAAATAAGTTGGAGTGTCTATTTATCAGAAAATTCTGCCAAAGCCATGGTTTGGGGGGATGTTGTTTATGTTTGTCTTGGGGGGGGTTGCTTTCTTAATTTTAGTATTCCATGCTTGGAAGACTTTATGATCTTTGTGACATAATGTTACTGAATAACTGGAAAACAGTCTACACCTTCTGAAATCAGAGTGCAGCTACTACACAAAGGAACTTCACAACTATTAGCAAACAAATTCCATGCAGTAGACTTCATCCATGCAGATCAAAGCCAGGAGTTTCACATTATACGAGCATTAGAGATCAACCACTTCTAGTGTGGTGATTCAAAAGTTCAATAAATATCTATCAAGCAATCTATTTTTACAGTAAATTTATATAAATATAGAATAAGAATAAATGGTAGTAGCTGCAATGATAACTGCAGTGTACTCTCTATTTCAAACTGGAGTGTCTAGATTGTATAGAGATTGAGAGATCCTTTCCTTACGTGGCCGAAGTACAAAGTACATGGAGATGCAAGTATCTTATGCCAGCTGAATTTGTACATGCAAACTGGTCACTTGCAAATCTGCTTTTGGTGATAACATATATAATGGGTTTTCTTCAGCAGCAGGTAAATGTAGTCTGAGAGGCAGTTCAAAAATAAAGAGTAAACTAGCTCTAAGCAAATATTTTAAGAGACTGTTTATGAAGTCTTCTGCCTCACATGGTAGTGTGCATTTTACTGTTTGATGAATGTATATCTTGTGTCCTACCCTTTGCTTGCTAGTGTGGTTGGAATTACAAGTCAGTCTCTATTTCTAGTGTGACTCATTACCTTGAGTAAATTACCTTGAAAGTTCTAATAGAGGAGTGGGTCTGGTCTCAGGAAATGAAGAGAGGGGTGGATTGCTGTGATTGCAAAATGCTGAGGCAGTGCAGCTGCAAAGGTGGATCAATTCCTCTTTCCTTTCTGCATACCAGTAACAGTTGGCAAGAGACTGTAGTACTTTGTTGGAATATTGTCTGTTAAGGAAATCACATAGAATGACACTTTGGCTTTTGAGCCAGGTCCACCTCTTGTACTGGGACTCTATGCACCTATGAGGGTGGTTGGACAACCCAGTTTCCTCATTGTGAGAGGAACTGAACAGCCAGGAAAGCTTGAAGAATATAATACCAGTATCATGGCACTTGTGTATTTAGGATCTTTGATAGGAGTTGCTCTGTGGTAGTCCTCTCCTCCTTGTCTCTAAAGTACAGCCTCTTGGCTATATAAAGATGTTGATAGGGTCAGTGGAGTTAGGGAGGTTGGCTTTTCTTGATCTGCATACTCTTGTGAGAACCTTGCACTGAGAACCGTGGCATTAAGTGAATGTTTCTTCCCCTTGCTGTTAAAATAGTAGTATATGTCCATTGCATACCAGTGGCTTTTCCTAAAACACAGCTTGCTCAAATCTAATTCCTTTATGGACATGCAGAGTCTCCTGTCTCAAAGACATGAAAAAAAAAACGATGTAACAAAACAAATACCTCATCAATTTGGTCATTGTTACGACTTACGCATGCAAGACAGAGGAAGTTAGAATTAAATGTATTTGTTCAGACTGTATCCCAGCTCTGTGAACTGAGCTTACAAAGAATATGCTAAAATAAAAGATCCTCTTTAATTTGAGCAAATACCCTTGTTCATGAAATTATAAGAAAAATATCTCAACCACACGCACCTCCCCAGTCCGCAATAGACATTAGCTGGTATAGAACTGAAGGTATTTAGGTATCTCAACTCTTTAGAATGTTATTTGTTTTGGGGCTCATATCTAAATGGCAGAGACCATTTACTCCTGGATTATGGGGACTTCACTTCATAGAAGAAAGGAAACAGTAGGTGGGAGGAATATGACTTTTCATGTGTTGTTTAAACTTTGATAGAAATTAAATAATCCGCAGAGATGAGACAAATTGATACTTCCTTTATGTTGCAATATTTCTTAATTAGAGAAGATGCTCTAGAAAATAGTTACAGAAACTGTTGTCATTTTAAAGACTTTCTAGCATGTAATTTTAAACAGTGGAACTTCATTTCTGTCACAGTTTCTAGCAGGTGAGAGCCAGAAAACAAGTGCAGAATTCCCCAACAGGCTAATCTCATTTTAGATAAACCAATGAATCTTTAGAAGGCCAGTAGAAGCAAAATAGTCAAAAACCATTAACAACAATGTGTGGGACTGGGAGGAGTAAGTTGGGATGAAAAGGCAAAGCGGTATCTTTTAATTTCATTTCAGAGGGGTTTGAGATTTTTAGTTAGTTCAGTGTTCTGTTTTTAGGTGGTTACACCAAATTTGGTTTATGTATGCCTGACATCACTGAAGTAGCGCAATTATTTGGTTGGTAAACTTGTAAAAAAATGTGAGAAGATGTTGTCATAGGATGTCACTAGCTTCCAAAGTTAATATTTTACAAGCAGAAGAGGTTTTTTTCATCTTCCTTTCTCCTCTAAAATACTTTTTACTTTTGGGCTGTGAAGCAGGAAACAGAAGAAAAGTGTGTTGTAGCTCTGTAAAGGTCTTTCAAAAAGAAAGAAGGGCAACAAGCAATATTTTTTGTCCCTTATGACACTCCATGGTAGAGCTGCACTGTAGCTAACTAGAAGTCACTGACCTTCCCAAAGCAGGCTATTTATTACTATAAATAAATATATATGAATGTTTTGTCTACTGAATGTAATCTGAAGTTCTCAGTACTAGATCACAAAATAGTGACTTCTGTAGTTATGATTCAAACTGTCATTAGCAATTGAAAAATACAAAATATGTTCCTTTATATAACAGGTACTTTGTGTTATAATTGTTAAATTATGTTAAAATATGAATTTAATGTAATAGAACTATCTATTATAATGCCTGTATTTATATCATTAATAATCTGTGTTTCCTTTTTTCTAAACATTTAGGAACATTTTGTATAATAGCAAATTCGAGTATCTCTATATATGTGACTCATCTTTTGTATTATTATACCAGTTTTCTGTATACCTATGTCTTCTGGCAAATATTTATGCAACTACTGTTATTGTTCAAAGAGCATTGAAGGTTCCACCTCAACTTACACACTTCTTTTTTAGCAGAGTGAAAGAGCAATTCTACACAACATAATAGCGCAATATTGCAAATATGCTTTTTGCTTTATAATATTTGGTAGCAGAATCAAAAGGCAACTTCCTCAAAAACCAAAGTGCTAGTGTTTATTATCACTGAAAAATTTGGATGTAAGAATATTAAGAAGTAAAAATAATGGACCCCAATTTTTTCTGTGCAACAGGGAACAAGAGAGACACTTAGCCATCATTGCAGTACTCTTGGTGATGCTTTAAGGAAAGAAAATGATTTTGCTCTCATCATTGATGGTAAATCTCTGAAGTATGCTTTGACATTTGGAGTAAGACAGTATTTCCTAGATTTGGCTTTGTCATGTAAAGCTGTTATTTGTTGCAGGTAAGATTTACGTTATACTCTCTCCATGCTATTTTTATTGACATATAAAAATAAAGAAACTGGAGTTATGAAATACAGTCATTCAAGTGAAATATCACTGTAGAGCAGTCTGCAACAAAGTGTAATTGTCAGAGTCACTCAGATTGCCTATTTCCAGGAACATGATTTGTAATCCATTGAGGGTAGTCTCAATAAGGTTGAGACACTAATCTTGACCTTGAATTGTTATTACAGTTAACCACAGGTTTTAGCATATCTAGAGTCACCTGTAGATCTTTCTCCACAGACTGCTTTTCTGTAAGATGTGGATTACGCTGTATAAGAAGTGCTCAAAAATGTTAAAGGTACTACTCAGGGTGATTTTTGTTACCTGAAGCTGGTGGAAATGCCTTTTTAAGCATTATTATGCCTGATTATTATAAGCTTTGTTTATACAATGAACCCTTTCATCCTTTCCTGTAAATATCAACTATTACAGCTAGAAATTTCCATTGTTCCATTAAAATAAGTCAAACTCATCTGAAAAATCTGTTCAAAATGGAACTATTTTTCTGCTTTGCAAATGGACACAGAAAAAGAAGTAATATTACAATATCCAAATAATCACTGGGTTTCTAGTCTTTCCATCCCTTCTGAAAAGCAATGTCATGCTGCCAAGGGATTTTTTAATTAATGTTTTTGTGGTTAAGCTTTGTAGCCATGCTTCAGCCTGAAATAGTTTGAATTTCAAACTAAGTTTTTACTGTCTCCTAAACTGAGAAGTTTGTCTGATGAACAGTTTATACTGTGCATAAACACCTTCCTAATGGCAGTAGTCTTTCTGACAGATAAGTTGGAGTATTGTGCTTGTTTTACTAGGTTGAGTTTGCTCAGTACAGCAACAAGCAGGAGATGCATGCAGAACTGATCCTGTAAAGCTATATTGCTTCTTCTTCTCTTTCCTTGATTACAAAATACATTTTATGCATTTGAAGAGATAATTTTTCTGGTTTTGTTGAACTGAGTTTTAACCTCAGGGAACCATTGAGAGGTATTCTGTACATAAAGCTGTCTTTTAGTGTTGGCATTCTTGTAAAGAAACAACAAAGTGCAAAGTGAAATTTTCTGTTCTAGTAGTATTCTCTCTGTCATTTCTTCGTTTTACACTTCCATAATTTACCTAGGTCACTTGGTTTCAATGCATATCTAGATATATGTCTGACATATTTTGTGGTTGCTTAAAAATTGGCTACTGGTTTAAAACTAAAATACTTGCTCGTAACACTCACTGTTTTAATGTGAACCTATTTAATATCCCATGTTTCCCAAAAGTCAAAATTCTGCCAAAATATTTGTTTCTGTTAAATGCTTTGTCTTTAGTACCAAAAAACTTCATTTCCTTGTTTATGAGCTTAAAAATAAAAAGTTTTAAATGGTAGTTTTTGATTAAGGTAAAAATATAATCCAGACTTGAAAAGAATGTAAGCTCTTTCTTCATCCATATAATGAAAGTAAACATCAGAAATTCTCATTTGTTCTAAGAGTACAAATTACACCACTTTCTTCTAAGCTTGCAGGCTGCATTGACTTGTGCAGAAGCATTTATTGCCAATGGATTCTTCTTAAGACTAGCTGTAGCGCAGATGATGCTGACAAATATTCAGTAGACATTTCTCTTAAAAAAAAATCTGTGTATGTTATTAATTCCAAGCAGATGTTTGGCTTAAAGACTTCAGCAAGCTGAATTCCAACTCTATATTGGCTTCAGAGTAATATATGCAAGAAGAATGTTAAATGGGTTATTCTGGAGTAAAAAATGTACAGCTAAGAGTGAGGAAAATGAATAAAAAATATTTTTACTGGTTTCACCATGAATTTGAGGCAGTGACAGTGCCATGTTCCAGCTGCCCCTATAACATTGTCTAAAAAGGAATTAAGGCACTGTTCCTAAGAAGTTAAAAAGATGAAAAAGAAGTACTTGGGTCAGGAATCTTCTGTAGAAGCTGGCTGTAGCAAGTCTTGGTACAGTTCTCAACAGCAGAGTTCCAGTAAAACATGTACCAAAAGATCACAGAATTTTTTTTTCATATAGGTCTCTGGACCACAGAATTTTTCAGAAGAGCTGTTGCCCAGAAACTTTCAACCCAGGTTTTCCACAAGGCTGTGGACTCATCCCACACAGCTTTTTCAGAAGTCCAGTAGTTGTGCATGTGTTGTGCTGGCCGCTGAATAATGTGATTATATAGCCACCTTCAATTTGAAGGCTGTATTATTTTTCATTCTTTTATTTTTTAAAATACATTTTCAAACAGTTCTCTCTAACACACTTGGTAAGGTCTTTCAGCTTTTAAGTAGTCCAGAGTTCATAAATGTTGTTTTTTATGCATTTTTCTGTGAGTGTGCTTTTAGCATATACCCTTGAAGGGCAATAACAAGACCATGTCGCTCACTAGGATGTTAATTGGCCTGGGTTTATTAGCTTTTCACAGAATATAAAGTATATTTTAAAAGTACATCCATTTGAAAGTCCTGTATTAAATCTATTTGGTTTTTTTATCCCTTAGGGTATCGCCACTTCAAAAATCTGAAGTTGTAGAAATGGTTAAAAAACAAGTTAAGGTAGTAACTCTAGCAATTGGTGATGGAGCAAATGATGTTAGTATGATACAAACAGCACATGTTGGTGTTGGTATCAGTGGGAATGAAGGTCTACAGGCTGCTAATTCTTCAGACTACTCAATTGCTCAGGTGAGTCATTACACTGCAAAATACTACAATAAAATATTTAAAAATTTTATTAATATTAGTGTATGTATGTTTTAATTGTATGTTTGTTGATTTTTCATGTTTTTTGCAGTTCAAGTATTTGAAGAACTTGCTGTTGGTTCATGGAGCCTGGAATTATAACAGAGTAGCTAAATGCATCTTATATTGTTTCTACAAGAATATAGTCCTTTATATTATCGAGGTAATTTTACAGCACGTGAAATGTTACTTCTTGAAAGTAAAACCTTAATTTAAAGCTTTTGGTTATGATATATATTTTTTAAATATTTTAACTATAAATAAATACCTACTATATTCAATCTTGAAATTTTTAATAAACTGATTAATCTGAATTTTTTTTTTACTTTAAAAAACCGCAGTTGCTTAAAAATGCATGGTAAATATTAGTACTAAATGTATTTCTAATATTGCTAGCTTATTGAAATGCTGTACTTGTAACATCATTGCAGTAATTAAGGAGTCCAGTTACAATTTTGCCTTCAATTTACCCAGAGATGTGTGTGCTTCAGCTCCTTGTGCTGGTGTCAGGGACTGTGGGGTTCGGAGTCTGCAGCCTTTCCGAAGGTCCCTGTTGCCCTGCTGGGCTGTCGCGGCTCAGAGCAGTGCCCAGGGCTTCTACAAACAGGTTCCATTCCACTCCTGGGCACCTTTCCCTTGCTGAATGGGGTGATCCTGCATCTTCAGTCTCCTGTTCAAGAACAGGGATACTTTCCTGAAAGTAGCTGACCTAGTTTTTTCACCTGGGATTTTAAGGAGTGAAATCTTGCAAAAAATGCAGTGGTATGAGAGGATTGTGTTGTAATAAATGTACATTTATTGGTAACTATGGTTAGAACCGAGTGTATAATTGTAGTTATCACTCCCTTCATCACCACACAGCAACCATAAAATGTTTTAAACATATTTTTAAAAAATATTTAAAGCTACTCTCTCCCTTCCCTTCCTTCTCTTCTGACAGCTGCTGCATCTTTTATAATCAAGTGTGTGTATATATATACATACACATATAGTAATTGCATTTATAATTGACTCAAATTTTATATTCACAGTGAAACTTTGGGTTAAAAATGTGGAAAAAATATTTAATTTTTGAAAATCATGGCCATAAAATAAATTTTACTGAAAGTCTTATGTATTTTGTATGTTAATGGGGTTAACAGATACTCTTTAAATTTTCATAGTTTCTTTAAATATATTTTCAAATTAATATCTTAAACTTGCAAAGTAAGTATTCAGCTTTACTGGAAGAAAAATGCTTAATTTCTGTTAAACCTGATGTAAACATTAGATTAATATTTCCATTTTATACTTATGTGACCTTAATTGCTGTAATATTTGAAAATACTTTAATCATTTTTTATGTGCAATGTTGTAGCCAAAGGAGTGTACTTTTCTTACCATATTTTTACATTTTCTAAATTTCCTCTTTTTTCTCTCCTTACTGTGTTATAACTGCAAATAGATTTCTATCTAAGTAGCAGCAAGTTTGTAGCCTCTTAAGAAAAATATAAAGTAGGAAGTTATAGAAAAAGCAAGTCCACTAAAGATCCTTTATTGTCTTGAAGTGGCAGACTTTAGAGCCTGTATTTCAAAGGCTGTATATTTCCTTACATGATCAGACTTCCAGAAGTACTGATTAGCAGTAGCTCTAGAAGTATTTGAAAAAAAAAGTAATAATGTATACTTTGCTTATAGAAAGCATAAAAGGTTGGCTTTAGAACATATCAACTTATTTGTCTTAAATTTCTGTCATTGTGTGAATTTTTAACAAATCAGATATAAGTATCCCACTATTTGTATTTTTTTAGAAAGAAAGTTAAATGCAGGGTACAGAGATCATAGTCTAAAGATCAAAACTTTGGTTTTATGAACAGATAGTCTCTTCTTCCTGAGCAAATTGAAGGGCAAAGAGATAATTTTGATATGGGTTGTTATGACCCTATATATATAATGCATGCAATCATTTTGCCATATACACCTTCTCTGGAAGACAAAATAAATTCTACTTGAATTCCTGTATACCCCACATTTGTCAGCTCAGGAAACTTTTCAGAGATGTTAATAGCTCATGTCAATACTGTGAGTGAATGGGCAGAAATTCATCATTGAATGTCTCCAGAAAGGACAACTGCCAGTCTTGAGTCTCTCTTTTCAGTTTTTTTGTACAGATCAGGCGTGGGAGCAGGGAGCTCAATGAGTATTTGTAAGCTGCTGCTTAATATGCAGAAATGCTACATCAGGAAAACTTCAGTGAGGCTTTTGTGGCCACACCTCCTCTGTCTTGGAGTTTAGAAAATAGTACTGTGAAAGGCACGTCTGGAAGTTACTTTAAACAAGTTTCCTTTTATTCTGACAATAATAAAAATACCTACCCTTACTTAATAGATCTGTATCCTGGTTTTAAATGTCTGCTCAGTACTAATCAAGAAAATAATGGAAAATATTCCATTTAATCTAAAGTATAGCCTTTATCCTAGGCATTCATGGGCTGATATGAAATTGATGTCATTTGGTTTCTTAATTCAGAAAATGGTAAAGGTCTATAGTAATACTGAAGCACAGTGATCAGTGCTTATTGACATTTAAACTCCTATTCATAAGAAACTAGAAGTGGTCTGTAATAATGTTTTTCTACTCTGTGTCTTGATGCAATAGCTATTTAAATATGGGCCTCGTCTTTTGTATAGGACTAGTCACAATGACTTGAGAGGCTATATTCTGATATATCAGTCTAAATTGCAAGTGAAAACTTTGAATCTCTAATAGACCACTAATGTGCTTTATTGAACCTGTACAGATCATCACACTCATGTAGGATAAGCCTATACAAAGTCCCATACTTATTGTGGAGGAGCTGACATTATTTTACAAAGGTGATTGATGTTGAGATTGATCTCATGACTGAGAACTCCTTTGTGGATTGGTTTTATTTTTATAATTACCATTACTGTATGCACTCTGTCATTAAACTACTCATCTTATGAAGCTATGAAAATCACCCTTTGACATCAGAGGAACAGAATTTTCCTATTCCTACTTCTCATTTTGCTATCTAGTAGCAACTAGCAATAATGTAAAATAAGTGGTTCATTTTAAATAAAAAGGATGTACAGTTTTAAAAAATAAGAATATTTGATTTTTACCCAACATGAAACATCAAATGAAAGAGTAAGAATAAGAGTAAGAATCAGAGTAAGAGTGATAAAAGACCAAGACAAGCAGAAGAAGCAGATGTGTGGAGTTGAGATTTAAATTTCAGTCACAGATGTTTAAACATGGCTATTTATAACAATTTAAGTGATACCATGAAAATAATTAATTTATTGAGTAATTAAAGCTATAATGACTTTTTTTATTCCATAAACTTTGGATGATGGGGAGATTATTTTCCCCCTTGCCCCAAGCAGTTCATGTCCATAACTGGAATTGACCATTGTGTTCCTATTCCCTTTGCCTGACAGATAAATAGCCATGATCATATAAATGCATAACCCATATAATGCATAACCCCAAACATGAGCAGGCTTCTGGGCATACTCACACTGGGTCTGAGCTGCACAGTTCAGCTGCTGTGGTTCACTCTGCCATGGCGTACTTGAGGTGTGCAAACTGCACCGAGTTCAGTTTGAAACACACACAGCAGAAGGTGATTGTGCTCATGCCCACATTTTTGCATTACATGGCTGGAAAAATTAGAAATACAAAGATCTTTGTTGAGATCCATCTCATTTTAGACAGGCTGGGGACCTAATTCTTTCCTTTTCAGTAGAAAATTTTGTAGGTGTTGAACTACAAAATAGTCTAATTTTCACGGCCTGTTCACATATATAGACTAAAATACTATTTTTAAAACCACCAATCACCTGTTCTTCTGTAAAAGGGAGCTGGATTCATAATTTGAGTTGTTAGAGTAGGGCCTGTACCCTAAGAGAGAAGTGTTTGAGTCTGCTCCTAAATTAGTGTCATGTCCAGCATCCTAAAAACTGATTTTGCACGTACAGCTTCCTTCATTGTCCATCATAACTAGGATGGAACACACTTGTCTCTGAATTATTTGCCCAGTGCAGAGCAAGTGTTTCTTGTCACTATTAATAATGTAGTAAGCTCCATATTACTTTTTTCATATGGGGTTGAGAGTGTAATTTTCTAGGGCCCAAGATTCAGAAGTTAAGGCAAATAGGTAGGTTATTTTTTTTTTCTCTTATAGTTTGAGGTAAGGGCTATATTTGTCCTTTGTCTTTTCTTTTCCCACCTTTTAGCTCTTTTAATTTTGAGCCATTATGGCATAAGCCAGTTGTTCTTAATCTTGTAACTAATATAAAATTAATGTTTCTGCTTAGATACTAGAGATGTTTTGTCTCTTGAAATTAAATATGTGGTATTCTGCTAAACAGTAGTGTTTCTACTAGAGACCACTGCTTTTAGCCACATTGAAAGATTTCTTCTTCGTGGACTTTTATTGATATATTCCATAAGAACTTCAGGACTTAGAAATGCTACCAAATTTCATCTCTCCTTTAGTTTGCATCTAGGCCTCTAACCAAGATATATTCCAGTCCCTTATTACACTAAAATTAACTAAAATGCCTAAAACTTGCATGCTTTCTTTAGAAAAAAGTAAATGCTAATATTTCAGGAAGTCAATACTATGCCTTAAGGGATTTCTTAACAATTTTCTACTAAAACCACTTTCAGTTTAAACACCTTGAAAATTCTAACTTAAATTCTCTACAAAATAAGCTGAAAGCAACATTCCATTGCAAATTAAAATTTTATTCTAAATACTTGCCTTGCTTTTTAAAAGCCACTCCAAAACATTTCCAAGTGTTGCTTAACATCATTTACTTGTAAGAGCAGTCAACATGTGGAATAGATTCAGTGTATGTATTTAGGCCTTCCATTTTAAATTAGTGTTTTATAACATTTTGCCTGCTAGTTAAATCATAGTGGAAATTTAATGTCTTTTCCATATACTTCTTGGTTATGAAGGGTCAAGCCTGTGTGTATTTGTGGTCTTCTATTTTCTTCCTAGAGAGGGATACTTTTCTTAACTCTATTTGCAATTACCAGCAATGAGATGTACACATATTTATGACCAGCTACTGAGTCACATATCTTCCACCACCCTAACCCTTTCAAATCAATATTTCTAAAATTTACTCCAGTATTTGATACAAACAAAGGGGAAAAAGCATCAATTGTACTGATGTTGACTGCATAATTAATTATTCTATAATGCACAATTGATTATGTACTCATCTTGAACCTTTACAGTCAGCTACTGAGAAACTGCTGCCAACAAATTCATCACAATTAAATCATAATTCATATTTTGAAATTCAAAAATCAAAATAAAAAAGAGCTGCTAAAAATCTGATTCAGCTAAAATAAAGTAAGTCCATTGTCTTTTCAGTTTATAGTCTGAAAGGTTAGAAAATTGTGCTTGTTGCAGTTATAACTATCAAAGTAAACAAATATAGCATTGCAAGATTTTGGAAAATTCAGGGTATTCTTACTCTTTCTGTATTGCAGCCTTGAATAGTTATGACTTTGTATCCAATCTTGTTTTAATAAGTGGCCACCAAAAAAAAAATTTACTCTTATCTGTTGAAAAAAATAGCAATTTTGGTTGGATTTTACCTCCCATTTTTAGTGCTTGTAGTTGCCAAATTCAGGAGGTTTTCCATCTCAAAGTAGTCACAGACATGTTCAGACATTGCACCACATGATTAAAAAAAAATCTGAGTTCGGTCATAGAGTCCAGTCATCTGGAGGCCAGCTTGGGTACATACTGATAAACATACATATTGATTGTAGTAATTCATGCTTCCTTAATGAAGTTTAATGAAATGTAAACTGTAAGAAAGCAGCCTATAAAAATTCAAAAATTGAATTTTCAATTTTTTAATTGAATTTTCAAAATTCAATTTTCAATTCAAAATTGAAAAACTTGAGTGTTAAAAGGAGTAGACTGTTCAAATTATTTTGACTTGTCTTACTTAAGAGCTTATGTTTTTCCTAGACCATATAGTTTCAGTGTAACTTGGTCATAAAGATTCATCAGACGTGCTGCTTCTCCACTTTGTCATTGAACTAATTCAAGGATGAGAATAATAGGAGAAAGCAGATATGCAGAATGCTGTGCTGTAAAACATTAGAAAATATGTTATCACGTTTCAAATTAAATCTGCTTTCATTTAACCTTTTAGCAAAAACTGATAAAAATTATGCAATTAAAGAGATGTCCACTTCCTTCTCTACAGCACCTATGTAGCTGAGTTAGTGCTTCTTAACTAAGTAGCTCCACTTTAATGCTCTGGTAAAGCCTAATCCTTTTATGAGTAAGGAATATTGGTAGTTTCAAACAGCAGGTTAATCAATGAATTCTGTTAGTCAAGTTTGCTAACAATGGGAAGACGACTACTGATCTGTAGGTTCCCCCTCCAGCAGCCCATATTTGTCAGAATTTTTATTTAATTAAGAATTAAGTGAGCTTAAATCACTCTTAAAACCTTAAAGAACCTGACATTTCTTCTGAAAATAGTTACCTCCTTTGAATGTTTTCCTATTTACATGGAATTGCTCATGTATCTGACTAGATTGCCTGCTGTCTGCTCTTGATTGAAAGTTCGGTTTATCATTAATTTTTATATGGGTTTTAACCACAACATTTTCAATTGTGTTGTAAATGTGTTGTAGGGGTATCCCTTTTTGAGAGGCTGAGGAAAAATCTGTGTATTGTACCTTGCAAGACATTTGAGTAATACACGGTTCTAATCTTTTGCAGGTCTGGTTTGCATTTGTCAATGGCTTTTCTGGACAAATTCTTTTTGAAAGATGGTGTATAGGTCTTTACAATGTGGTAAGACAATTTGTGTGCCTTTAAGTACATTTAACCATGAATGGTTCTTGAGTAAGCAATCTTTAAGCAAATCCTCACCTCTAAAATGTTGCAATTTTTTCTTTTTAAACTACCTAGATGTTTACAGCAATGCCTCCTCTAACTCTTGGAATATTTGAGAGATCCTGCCGAAAAGAAAACATGCTGAAATACCCTGAGTTATACAAGACTTCCCAAAATGCACTGGACTTTAATACTAAGGTAGATCTTTGTAAAAATCAAAGCATAAAGCAAAAATTCATAGGAATTCAATATAGTTACCCTTTTTATTCTATGCTGCTCATAATTAAAAATGGAGGGGATTTTTATTGCTATTATTTCCAGGTGTACACTTGTCAGTGAGTGGTACAAATCATATATATATATGTATACATATATATATTCATTTTTACCAAGTATGGAAATGGACAACTAGGATTTCATTTTTTCAACCCTTTTTTTTTTCCCTGCTGGTAATAAAGCTGTCTTCTGTAGGCAGAAGTGATTAGACCTCACTGTTGCTGGGCTGTATGTATTTGTACTGTTATATGGAAATGGATTACTGAAGCCTGTGGAGAAGTGTTGCAGTGGACAATAAGAACTGTCACTAGATTTGTAGAGGGAGGGACGTGGTACTATTCTTTGTCAATTTGGAGTTGTGGTTTTATGGTTTAATTTTGAGTTTTGGGAAAAAATACTTGGGAGTCAAGAATGTGTCAGTGTGGATCAAAAGGAATCTGAAGCTACTTTTGGTGGGAATTGGGTGATGTTCATCTTAGAGAGACTAGCATAAGTAGCAGTAAAAGAATGTAGGACTCTTTAATACATAAAATAAAGAAAATTTCTACAGCATTGCCCATAAAATATCTCTTTTGAAAAAACTAAGTCAAACTTGTGCCTGAATCTGTGATTTCATGAGTATTTGACTTTTGTAAAAGATTCTTCTAATTTTATTTCTCATAAATATAATTGTGACATTTCAAGTAATGTCATTTTATGTTGAACTTGGGGACATTTTCAATATATCCTGGAATTAAAAATGCTTACATGTGATGGTCTGTAATAAATATGCAGAGCTGATACAGCATACTTAACTCTTGTATCTGCACCACTTGTGCTATATAACTCAAGTTACCCCAATATACACATAATTATTTGTCTAAACTATCTTTGTTCACTGAAACAGATGAGATTTTTCTCCTCCTTTCTCATTTCATCCCTTCAAAATCCACCCTGAAAGTTTGTAAGGACACTGTAACAGAGTCGCTTGTGTCCCTGTGAATGCTTTCCAAACATGAGGCTTTTCATGGTCCCATAAATACAGACACTTTTTTGTGTTGTGATAGTGTTAATAAACAGTGTAAGTATGAGTTATAATAGCTGTTTTTCTGTTTTAAAATAAGCTTTATTTTGGTTTTTTTATTGCACAGATGTATTGTTGACTTAATTGGAAATTCTGTGACTGTTCCCATACAGCATTTGCTATGAGTAAATGTCTACAAACTCACCAGCTACAAAATTCCCACCTATATAAGTTGAATAGTTGGTGTTGAAGATTTGGAAACATTACTGCCTTGAATATTGATGCAGATATTTGTTATGGTAAAAGGGATCAAAGGTTATGAGGTCATGACAGAGGTTAAAGGATTAGCATGGGACAAAAAGAATTGGTCAGGAAAATGGAAAAGTAGAACTAATTTTTCTTGCACCCACCTGTGCTTTCTGTCAAATAAAAACTTCTGGTAATGACATAGCAAGAAGGAGAGACAAAGGTTAATGAGTAGCACAAGTTTAAATGTGCAAAGTATTAGAGTGTAAATTGGACCATGCAACCAAGTGTAGCTGAATAATCTAACAAAAGATGTTGAGACATTGTGGAAAAATGTGAGACAGGCAACTTAATTTCAATTGTTTGAACACCTTAACACTCAAGATACACATCATTCAGTTACAATAAAAGGCATAACAGTCAAAAGCATTGTTAGTGAAAAAACCAATATTGCCATACTGAAGGAAATGGGCTACATATTTTTTATTAAGTCTTTTTATGTCATTATGCAATATATTATGGAAAATGTTAATAGAGTGTTTTTTCTTAAACTTAATACAGTCCTTTGCAGAAGGCATCTTTTACAAATGAAAATAAGTTTGAAAGTAAAGCTTCAGTTGTTCAGCAAATACACTAAAGGAATTTTAATATGATCAAATTGTGCTCCTCAAGAATGGAGTATGTAAGGAGAAATTTAAGGAAGAAACTGATATTTGTCCTTTTTAAATTCCTTTGTGTGTGGGAATATGTAGGTTAGGCATATGTGTAGCTCAGGTTTTAATTTTTCTATTATCTAAATTTATTCTTATACGAAATACAAATTATAAAAGCTAGAGTCCTTTTTAATTCCCCACTTAGAATGTAGGAATTGTTCCAGCTGTCTAGTTTAGTCTCATTTTTCTGATGATATTCCCATATTTTTATGTTTTAATTTCCATTCTGAATTGAAATTAAAAGGAGGAGATAATAAACACTTTTTTCCAAAGCATAAAAATAAACAAATGACCCATGAAGAGCTAAGAGGCAGAAAGTGCCTGTCAGTTATATTACTCCACAGTGGTGGCCTAACAAAAACACATTTTGTGAATCTAACACACGGATAAAAAGAAAGGTCAGGGTTCACAGAGCTAGTTTATTGCAAATGGTTCTCATGGATTTTCTGTTTTCTCTTTCTTAGGTTTTCTGGGTTCATTGTTTAAATGGCCTCTTCCACTCATTCATTCTGTTTTGGTTTCCACTAAAAGCCCTCCAGCATGGTAAATATTATGAAAATAAAAATATAAGTGTTGAAAAGTACAACATTTCTAAATATTGTCTTATTTCTAAGGGAAGCTTTATAAATAATAACAGTTCGGTGTGATTAAATTTCAAGATACCATTTCTAGAACTAAACCAGGTGCCATATACATAAAATGTTTTATTTAAGATCTGTGTAAAAGCAGGAATAATAATATGTACATAGACATTTAGCTATTTCAATAGTTGATGTAAACTGAAACAAGATGGAGAAAAAGAGATTGCTATTTAATTATGCTAATTTTTATGAAATACACCACCATGGTAAATACCTCCATGATTCTAAAATGCTATGATCCCTTGTATTGTCTCTTCCATTTTGTCAACATTTAGTTTTATTGTGTGTACATTCTGTCCTGTTAGGTCAAGGTCATACTAATCTGCTAGTTTATATTTCTATGAGTGGGATTGTGGCAGAGGAACAGTGACATCTTGGACTGCTCACTCCTGTCCATCTTCTAGTTCAGCTGTTGTCTATGCTTGAGCTGCAGAAGGAAGTGGGGTGGTTGAGAGGAAAGTGGTGCTAATTAAAGGAAACTTGAAAGCACTTGCTTCCATTTTTGGGGAATGTTTGGGGCTGGAAGAGCTTTCATAAAGGTGGGGTTTTGTTCTGTTTCCAATTTGTGGGGAGGAAAAAAACAAGTGTGTACCTCACAGATTTTCTGAAAATTAGTCCCTTTTCAGTTTTGGTGATGTAGCCAAGCAGTCTGCCCTGGCATAGGGGACAGAAATGTTCTCATGGACTTTTGAAAGTGCTTAGACTAGCAGCTCAGGTCAGCTGAGTAACAGCTGCTTATGCCCTAAAAGCTTAAGGGAAAAACACACTGTGACTCCTAATGGGTAAAGAGAGGGATATGGCAGCCTATTTTCTCTGAAAGCCCACTCACATAACATTGAATGTGAGTTCAGTGGCAATAGTTTGCATTGGAGAGATTTAGATGGCCCAGTAGGAATGAGATTCCCAAAATGTCAGTGCATACTCTAAACCCATAATCTCACATTCAAACTGAAATCTCCGTTCAAAGCTGTAGCCAATCCACGTGAGAGATTTTTGCATTACACCATGGATAAGTGTTCAGTGAGTGTCTGTGGTGATGCAAAGTAGAGTTCATTTGTGAATGGCAGAGATACCTGTACAAGCACTTGTCAGAGCTCAACCTCCTTGGCACACAAACCCTGGGCTAGAACTGCCTTGCTGGCAAGTGGCCTCTGTGAGTCTGAACAAATTGCCTGCTGCCCTTCCCTTTCATTGCTAAAGGAAGGATGGGTAAGGGAGCAGAACTGGGATTTGGGAGAATTGTGTACATTGTGAGGTGATATAATCAGTACCTAGGATGGGTCTGGTGGTGCTCAGAGTTTTACATGAGGGAGATACAAGTACAAAAAAGAGATATGCTATTAACTAAATCACTGGTGTCTGCATGTGTAGTGAGGAAAGGGATATAATACTATTAGTTTCCTAGGGAGTACCAGAGACAGGAACTTCTGAGAACAAGTCCCTGCTTTCACCTTCTCTTAACAAAGAAGAAGTGCAGATAGATCCTGAAATATGAAAGTAATAGCTTAGCTTTGTGCATTAGAGTACTGAGTCCCAGCACTCTGACTGGTGGAAATAGGCTTAGCTGCCTGCCTATTCCTCTGCCTTATTCTCACTTTGCTCTTTACTGCTAGGTATATATTGTAAAGCAGTGCAGTGGTAAATTCACCAGGTGCTCCCTCTTTTGTATAATCTTTAAAATAAGCTACAGTCTCGGGGGGGTTTTTTTCAGGCTTCAGTTCCTGTAGTCGTTCTTGGTGTGCTGGTCTGTCCAGGGAGAAAGTTAAATAGGGGAAGTGTCAGAAATGCAGACAGTATCAGTAGAGCTAAGGATGCAGCTATGGTGCACTCCTCATCATGGAATGAGAGACAACTAGGTTAAGGAGGACTTCTATCCTAGTATTTTTGTGTGAAGTTGTCCCCTGCTGTCTCTTCCAGAATATCAGTAAATACATCATTTTTTTTCTTTGTTAAACTGTCTTCAAAAGTCCTGAAAAGCTTTTAGAGAGGAGCATTCTTCATCCACAACCAAAATGGATTTAATTTCAAGCATATATAAAGATGATATGCAGGCTGGAAAAACACTCAACACAAATATGAAAACATACTTAACTAGCAGTGTTTAATATAACATGTGCCAGTTGAGATAGTGGAAAATAAGTGTTTCCAACTACAGCCTGTTTTTATCAGCATTTATCACCATTTTTGTCACCTTCCTCTGTCCAGCCTAATCAGAGGAGTTAAAAATCTATCCCTTAATTCCCCCCACAGAGAAATACCTTTATTCTTCTCTTCCCCCAATACAACTTTTTTTAAAATACTTCTTTATTATTCTTTTTTTTTTAATTGTCTTTTATCCTTACTTACTACATACACAGCATTTAACACTCTGTATAATGTAGTAAAAAGCAGTATCCCAGTGGTTAGAACCTCTACAGCAGAGTATTATAATTTTATTATTTTAGTTGCTGTATATGAACAGCCTTGAATGCTAGAAGCATTTCAAAACTGAATATGGGAAAATGCAGCCACCTCAGCACTTTTAATTGAGAATGAGGAATTTCCTCATAATAATTCAGTTGTTGATCATCCCATGTCTAAAAAAACATTTGACAGAACTGGGATCAGAAAAGCTTATGCTGTAAAAATACTCACGAACTTCTAATAAATAATGGAAAATTCACTGCTTTAGAGTCTTAAACTTAGGAAACATGTGGTTTTTATGAAAATATGATTTTTTATGAAAATGCGTCTCTTGAGAGCTCTGACTCTGCATAACTGATGTGTGTGTGTGTGTTTCCATATGTGCCAAATGGGTATGTACTTATATGAATCCACATATTTGAGTTGGGTAAATTTTGAAAATTTTATGAATGACAAGCATCTCAAGAATTTAAACTGAGTATATTTTGTATTTTTACTGAAGTTTAATTCAGAAATATGCATAAGAGCAAAGATAAGTTTCCATACCAAAAATAACAGAATTTATAAAAGTCTGACTCTAAGCCTTCTGCTTACTTCCATGTTATAAGCAATATATACTATAACCATTTTATTTCACATCTTTCTGATGATATGAGTTTATATCTGATATTAAAAGAAACTCGTAATTGCACTCTACTGAATACAAAGTTGGTTTTATTGGTCTATGGTGTCACAGAAAGTTCCTGTTTCCTGCATAATCCCTGAAGTCACTGAAAGTTTTAGAGCACTAAACATGATACAAGTCATAGTTCTCTAGTGTTCAGTGTAGTTCAAGATGAAATCTCTAAGTACCCTGTAGAAAGTGCTGCCATCTCTTTTGTATCAAAATTAAGATCATAGATAGTCCTTTTGTGGATGTTGAAATGTTTTTATTTTAATCCCTGTTTCCTTTTCCAGGCACTGTATTCGGCAATGGCAGAACTTCTGATTACCTGCTCCTGGGTAACACTGTATACACTGTAAGTCTACATTGGCTCTAACTATTTTAAAGATATCCTGCTACTATTACTATTAATTCTATTCATAGAAGACTTAGTGCAGTGCCTCAAAAAGTGCCTTAAGAAATGGCTCTTGAATGACTCTTCAAGAAGATTTGGAGTGCACTTTGTGTACTAATTCCAGTTTTTAAAACAAAGCACTTTAATAAAGATGCAGAAGATACATTTGTTCTTTACTGTTAACTGTCTGGTTTTTTAAATAATGGGAATTCTAATTCCCTAATTAGCATGCTTATTAATTTAGTTTAAGCATTTGCATTGGAGAAATCTCAGGTTGTTGATTATAGAAGTGGTTTGTGGGCTTCTGATGATACAATCCTGTTCTCTCTCTTAATTTAACATGAGGCCTTAAAAGAGGTAATAAGTCATACTGAATAAAGGTTGTGCCTCCCTTTTCAGAGGCAATCAAACCACCAGAAATACACCTGATCCATACCTAACAGTAAATTTCTGTTGCTCTCATAGGTAGTAGTCATAATTGGTTTTTTTCCTTTTAATCTTTTATCTCCTAGAATAAATCAGTAAAGCTAAATATGTGCTTTTCACTTACTAGATATGAATGTTACTCAATAGTGGGTTTTCCAAGATCTGTCTTAGAAACAAAATTAGATTTATGCTCCTCTGTTCTTCAATGTTAAAAGTTTAATTAATTTTTCAAGTTCCTCACTGTTGGCAGGTGCAAAAAAGAAATTAATTCTTCCATTAAAGTAAGGGGCTGTAATATGAATTCACATCAAAATCACTTCTTTGGGGAATAAGGAAACAGCATAACTGAAATAAAAGGAAAATATTCTAGACACATGCTAAAACAGAGGTCACAATGCTGCTCATATGTCACATTCTGCAACTGCTTCTCAACTAGAAGAGCTGAAACTTGACCATCTTGAGAGGTAGTTAATTTCTTGCTACTAACCTGCAAAATGCTCAAGAATTTCCCAAAAAAAACCCTATTTTCCTTCACTTCAGGTTAAAAGTCTGGGGAAATAGAGAAGTTACAATTGATGGTTTCCTGCTCTTGCACAGGAATTCAAGGAAATCTGGGACAAACGTGATTTTTGGAGAGATTTTCAAAATTAGGGTGGAGAGTTTAATTTTTTTTTTAAATCTGTTTTTGTGAGGTATATGAGTGGTAACAGTTGTCAGTCATATCAAAATTCTGAAGCTAAGGTAATTCTCATTTCTCATACTGTTTACAATGTGGTTTTCAGACATCTGTAGTCATCAGTTCTGCAAAAGTCAATAAGAAAGGAATTCAGGAGTTGATATAGTTTCGTTTCTTTGGATCCACAAATAAAATTCAGAAATATGCAATGATTCATAGTATGTCCTGGAATTATTTCTTTAAACATAAATTCCAAATAGGAATTGAGTGCTGTGAAAATATCTGTATGACCATTTTGGAGAGTCTTTTGTTTGAAAAAAATCTCAGTCTTTATACAGAATACCAGTTTGAGTTCTTGCTCCCTGGGTAGGATTTAGAGCACTATTGAAGCAGAGGAGGGAGCAATAAACCCCATATTCCTGAGGGAGTGGCTCTGTGTAGTTGGTGATTTTGTTAGCAGTATCAGATCTGATCCCATCACAGGTCAGTAAAGGCTCTATACTCACAATGTGTATCTCCTTTTATAGAGATCTGCAGTGTTTGTTTTGTGTATACATTTTGTCTATGCAGCAGCAATGTTTGATCTTATCCTGAAGGATGTTTACTTCTCTTATGACTGACCCAAGTAGCGAACAAGTGTACCAAAGGAGTTTGTTTGGGTTATTTTTCCATAACTTTTTTTCATGCATCCAAATACAGAACCCAAACTGGATAGACCAAGCCAATTATAATACTCATAATCATCCTCAATTTTCTTCTAATTAGATTTCACACATGTTTTAGATAATGAAATTGTGGTGGTGTGAGGTTGGTTTTTTTTGTCCTTAATAGTACAGTTGAAATAGGAGATTTCAGGATTTCATAATTGAAAGTATAAGCTTATAGGTGGAAGCTTTCTTGCAGTGTTTGTATCCTTCTGTGCACCAGACAGAGTGAAAGATTTGTCATACATATTTAACTAGTTGCTTCAGCTTCTGATTGAAGTACATTTCTTCTGAATTTCTGAGGCTGCTTGAAGTTCAATACAAACAGACTCACTGACAACCAGTGCTGCCAAGTTGTCCAACAAGCTAGAATTTAAAGTATAGCTGTTAGAGTTGGAGCTTGGTCTTTGTGACTCCTTTTATCAGCCTCATATTCTTCAGATTACATGTAAAGCAAACCTTGTGATACACATCCACGAGTGAGTTACAAAATGTCATAACTATATCTGTGGCAAACAGAAAACTTGCTTGAGTGAATTTCAAAGGAGGGAGATAAACAACTTTCCTAGATCAACTAGTCCTTTCTGTAGGATTATAAACTTTCTCCTGTTGCTCATCTGTAAGATAAAATGGAGCATGTCCTACAAACGTGATGTTTTCAGAGACTGCTGTATAAAAAGTATAAAGATAAGAAAAGGATAAAGATCACAGGGAATAATGAAAATGACATAACAAACTTACTCAACATGTTATTTGTATGCAGAACATAAGTCTTCCATTACCAACATTTAACTCAGGCTTTTCAGGGTTTGGTGCAGATGACTCATTTACTGATGAAGTGAACAAAACTTTTGGTTGTTTTTTAAGTTTAGATTAATGTAAACTTGAACAATTGCAAGCCTCCTTCAGTCCAGCACCTGTGTCTTCTAAATCTGTCTTGGTGTACAAAGTTGTAGTCATCCTGTCTGTAACTAGAGTGCCTTCAGTCTCTACTGAAGAGGACTACTACAATTTTCACAAACCTTTTTGTGTAACCTAAACACCATCAATAAAGATGCCAACACCGTTGTAAGAGCCAGACTTAGAGAGTTCTAAGAAGCAAGAATAAGATTTCTAATGCAAAAGAAGAGTTTTCCAAATCAAGGGAGTGGCCATTATTAATGGAATCTAGTAATTCTTAATGTTCTATTATTAGCTTATTACTGGGTTGTATCCTTAAATCTTCTAGTAGTAATTTACTTTTTCTTGTCTTCTCCTGAAAGTTTAACCAAACTAATAATTTCTGTGTGTTAAGATTGGCATATTAAGAATACTCTCTCTGTCTTTCTCTCCTGAAGTTTGTGGTTCTGACTGTGTGTTTGAAGGCTGGATTAGAGACCTCATATTGGACTTTGGTAAGCAAATGTCTTTACCATATTCTCATATATTCTGTGAAATATGATGGATGAATAATTGTATTGTTTTCTTCTTACTTGTTATATTGCACCCTTTAAGAGTTTGTCAGTAGCAAACTGTGGTTACTGTGTGGAAGGACAGAATATCCACATACAAAAAATAATGCTCAATATTGAAAATTACGACAGATGTAATACTTAAACAAGAAAAATCAAATTACTCTGGACTTATTGTAACTGAATTTAAATTGGCTTAAAATGCAGTAATATTGCTGCTGATAGTATAATTTTCCTTTAAGAAATAGCTAACTGAAGTAGTAGAGTTAAATTAATACAAGGTATGGAAATTTAACCTAATATATCAAAATAGCATTGTAAATACTAGGTAGCAAAGATGTTATGTTATAATACATCTATGATAATTGTTCTTTTTATGTTTGTTTCAACAGTTCAGCCACATAGCAATCTGGGGAAGCATTGCACTTTGGGTAGTGTTTTTTGGAATCTACTCTTCTTTGTGGCCGGTCATTCCTATGGCACCAGATATGTCAGGAGAGGTAAAAATATATTTTAACTACCATCCAAATGTATGGAAAAAATATTGTTTCAGTCTGTAGTACAGACCTAATCTTTATTGGATCCTTCTACTAGCTAGAGGTGCATACGTCATTCTGTCTTTTATACCTTCAATATGGCAACCATGTTTATTTAAAATAGAATAAATTTTTACTCTTGTAAAAATGGAGCTCAACAAACAGGCTGTGAGTATATGGTCTAATGAGAAAGAATAGACAGGTAAGCTGTTTTGCAGTTCTTAGGTAAGCTTTAGTTTTCTGAAGAAAAGTCTTACCAAATGCAGTTCTCAGAATTAGAGTGCTTATTTTTTCTGGAGTATTTTTTTATAATGAAGTAACCAATAGTAGCCTGGTTAAGGCTGTTTTTTATCTTGAATTTTACAAATTTTCCAAGTACTTCTGTAAAATGCCTCAAAAAAAATTGAGGTTCCATAACATTGCATTAACTGCTTGTCAGGAGCACTTCCTTGTTGATTAATGTGCTGCTTGGAATGCATTATTCTAATGTATCTTTAACCTTTTGATGGTAATTAGTGGTTTCTCATTCATTTTTAATTGCATTTGTGTAAACCTGATCTGAATATTCCAGATTGGATTGAATCTGTAAAAGATGCTTATTTGCTACCTTATCTGATTTAATTGGAGCTGCAGTCCCAAATTCTCAGTACCATTCAGTTCCAGAAACGTCTGAAGAAATAATTTCCCAGACACTAATGTCTGCTTTTGGGTGGGACCAGTACCTCCTGAGCTGAGAAGTTTGATGTGCATTCTCAGTGGGAATCAGAAACTGAGAATACTTGCTTGAGTCAGAAGGATATTCTTCTAATGGTTCTCAAAGCATATCAGCTAAATCAAGCCTTACACCAGTAAAAGAGTGAGTCCCTTTAACTCCACCACCACTGGGATATAATTCAGCAATTTAAAAATTTATGTAGTATTTGGAAAATGTAGGTGCATATCTCTCCCTCTCTTGAAAGTAATTAAGACTCATAAATCCAACCTCTTATTTAAACTGTTAAAGGAAAAAATAGTCTATAGGCATTTCTGTAACTATTACATTTTAATGGAAAGCACAAGGTGTTACATTATATACTTGGACACCTAAGGCAAAGAATTTGAAATTACACAATTTCTAGCTGGTTTTCCTCTGTATCATAGTGTCTAACACATGTATATATGTAGATTTTGTACATTACCACATTGCCTCCAGTACTCAAAACTAATTCTGTATATTATTTTAAATTAAAGTAATCTAAGCTATCGTACTTCAGCATTTTTCTTCATATATACTGTATTTTATAGAAGAAACAATGTTTTTGGAATTTGCTGGTTTTAGAGATTTTGTAAAAACTTGACTGCTTTTAAGACACCAGAACTTTCATGGTGATAAGCACAGTGGAAACAAAATGGAGTGTTATACCTTGTGTGGCATAAGGGTGGACACTTCACTATTGAAATAACAGTGTTATAGTTGGTACATTTTCAGAGCCTGAAGTTACTGTGAAAACACCTGGTGTTGAGGGAGTGTAATTCCTGTGATCTCCTAGAAACAGTTCTTCATTAAAGAGATCTAGCTGTCAACAAAAATAATACTCTTAGGCTTTAAATTCAACATTGTGCCAAAGTAGTCTGACTTATGAACCTAAAATCATTTCTTTGTTGTGATAAAACTTTATCTGTACTTGAAATGGGTAGTCTTAATTTGTTGGTGTGTTTGTTTGTGCATGTATGCATATATAGTAGTTTTGATGTGTGTATGTGCATGAAGTTGTTCAAAGGGGGGTGGTGTTGACTGAGGTTGGTTTTGTTTCCTTTCTAGGAATATATTTCAATGTCTATGATGTCAGAATAAAGTCTTCTGAAAGTATCATAGGCCAGTAAAGCTTATGTTCAAAACTCTTGTCTAGCTTTTTGTGCTGCACTCTGTGTGGCTAAAAGTCCTGTTGATGCATCCTGCAGCTCAGACTGGAAGCAGGATTTCTGTAAGCTTTCCTGAAGTTCCTCTACTGACTGAGTGGTCTCTGGCAGGGCAGAATTCACTGAGTTTCTCCACAGCAAATCAGGCCTTCCAAAAGTATTGAAACTAAGAGATTCATGGATTTATCTCTGCAAAAAAATGTGATGTGACAGAAACAAATCCATATAAGCAATTCTACTTGCCTGTGCAAATACTGCTTGCCTGATTTCTTCAAATGTGTGAGTCAGACTTGAAAAATTCATCAACATATTGGCAAAAGTTAGAGTGTGTCAAAAGCTGACGTCTGCTTTTAGATTTTTGTCCATTTTAGCTGGTATGATATGAGAAATTATGCTGAAGGGGACTTTCATGCATTTTTTCCCCAAATGTGTTCATTAAAAATTCCCCCTTTTTAATAAACTTCAAATTTATAAGGATATATAGTTGCAGATTACTAACTTTAGTCCTTAGAATGTTTAAAAGTATTCTCTTTCTTCTTCTTAGAGCTGGTAACAATTCTGTCATAGTAGGTTTATAGTCTTTCCAGTCTGTATTCTTAACATAATATTCATCCAACAATTAAGTTCCAGCTAGATGGTGTCTTCTGCAAACATATTTTTCATGTCTTCTTTGAGATAGAAAAGCACCTAATGAAACATTCTGGTGAGGATTTGGTTCTTCTTCATATTAATGTCATGAAAATAGTAAGATTCTTCCTGCTTATTTCTGGTTCTGTTCCAAGAAAATAAAATTCTATTGCTCTTGAGGGGGAGAGAAAAAGCATAATGGAGGTGATGGAAAATTCATTCATTGGATGCAGAGGAATGTTTTAATCTAAATATTTTGAAACTCTTTTTTTGTATCCATTCCTATAAAATATTCAACTCTGATAAATGTATTTCTATGGAGACACTGCAAGGTATTGACTCAAGAAAAAATTGAGTTGTAACAGAAGAAAAGTCAGTTCATGCTACTAATACTCTTATGTTTGAGCACTAAAGGTAGTGACCCAAAGTTAAAGCATAAGAGTTGTTGGTTTGTGTTCATCTTTTACTATCCAACCATCATCCAGTCACTTACTGAACAAAGAAACAAATATATCACCTATTTTTGCAAGTTTTTCTGACTTTTTACACTGTTTCCATCCTTTTGTGTATTTTTCCAATTATACAGAAGATAATTAAAGTTGGCTTTTACTGTATTGTTCCAATTATACAGAAGATAATTAAAGTTGGCTTTTCATATAGGTTGCTGTATGTTGGTATCACAGAAGGAAAGATTGCAGAATGCTGTGCTCTAAAAGAAAATACAGTAAAGTGAAAAATTATGAAAGTTACAGCATTTTTTTCTCTGTTGTCTAGGCTACTAGACCCCTTTCCTTGACATGTTCCTAATAGTATAATCAAGTGTATTTTTCTGTCTCTCTCTTCTGCTGAGTTTTCCCAGAACAAAAACACACAGGGCCCCCCTTGATCCAAAATGTCCGGTTCATCTAGCATGCTGAGACAATTCTGGCATCAAGACCTTTGTTTTCTGGTTTTCCCAGACTGGTAGATCTGCACTAGGCAAACACTCATCCACCTATACAGTACTATTTCTCACAGTGTGGGAACTACATGGCTCTCCATGGTGCAGTAGTCCTAAGTCTTGTAAGTAGTGATAACTTTTTGTCAAACAGGTAGTGCACCAAAAGAAATGCAATTTGACTTCTTACTCACATAAGTAAGGTCTCCTGGCACAGGTCTTCTGATATGAGTAACTGGTAGTTCTGTAGCTGATTATCTGTTAGAGATTGATAGTAGATGTCTGGGTTATAGTAGCTTTCCATATTCTGAAACCAGTTACATCTTGCCAAACTTAAAACAGTTTCTATTCCAGTTGTGGGGTTTTTTTCTTAAAGAAATAAAGTTCCAAGTGAAGAAAACTTCATTCATTTTCCCTTACTGATGATGTTCAGATGAAAACTGTCAGTTCACCATTGTCTTTTGGCAGACACAGGCTAGAAGGAAAAATGGATGAAAACCATGAGAGAAGCAATGGTCTTTATGAAGATGAAGAAAATGGAAAAATAGGCCATAAAACTGAAGAAGGATATGTGATAAAAAGGGGTGATAACCTAAGTAATTAATTATGTTGTATAGTATGTGTAGCTAGTTCAGGTACTGTAGCAAATCAACTTCATGAGTCTTTTAGTAGAAACAAGACATAAATATTTTATCATTAATTAAGTAGAACTTACTGTTTACTTTCTTATTATTTTGCTTGTGCTTTAAAATCACCCATTCAAAAATTACTTTCCTTGAGTTTATTCTGGGACTATATTCTTCTAGTCTTAGACACAGATCCTAAGAAACTGAGAATTTAACTTCTATCTACTTATAACAAAATATTAAAATACCTTTTCTGCAAGGAGGATTTTGGTAGTAGTAGCAAAACAAGAAGAAATGGGGATGCACAGCTTATAAGAGAGAAATACTGAAAACATTTCAAAAGCTTTCATTGAGTTTATAACAACTTTGCATCTTCTGTAGCATACAGAGGATATTTTTATTATATTAAAATTTGCATTACATCTGCAGGAATGTTTATTCATGCATTTGCTTTCTGTCAGTACCGTATAGTATGGAAGCATGTGAACAAGGAACTTTGTGGGTTATTTTCTTAATATTTTACTAGTAAAGACTGTGCTCTTAAATACAGATGCGCAGGAAGGAAAGGGGAAAAAAACAACATAAAATTATTTTTAGGCATTTTTTGGCTAGGTTTAACACTGTATATTTTGACCCCTTCATTAAAAAGTTGCATTTAATTTCAAAAGAAAGGTTTCACTTCAGAATAGAAGAAAACTTTTATTGTGGACTTGAAAAAAATCAACTGCCTGGGTCTGTCTTTCTACTACATTGATAATAATTAGGTTGATACCTCTATATATAATATTAACAAATAAATAATTTAAATATACTTTCAAAATATTTTAAACAACTTATGGTATTTTCTGTTTAAGCCAGATGAAGTTTGCATAAGTTTTTTAAAGTAAATGCCAAGTCTGTTCATATTTGATAAATGCTTTGCAGGTGTATTTTCTTTTTTCTTTTAAACTCTTCAATACAGAGAAAACTATTCTGTGATACTGAACAAAATGGATTTTTTATCTTCAGGGAATTGCCAGAAGTTTCCTGCTGTCCATGTTTTGTCATATCTGTATAATGACTGCATAAATAAATGAAGCTGTGATTAAATTTTCTATGTTTTTATATCTTTGTAATCCTTTTGCAATAATTGCTTTAACTAATGAAATTTCTGTAACTTACATCACCTAATAACAGCAACCTCCATTCATCTGTCAGTAGGCTGTAAAGCTGCAAGAACCTTCCATTAGTGCTTCCATCCTTGCAGTTAATAGGTCTGCTTTTCCTTTAAGTCTTCTTAAAAAAAGCAGACAAATTTTTTAAATTATAAAAATAGATACTTTTCTAAACTAATATGATTATCTCTTTCTTGAAAAAATCTGGTTATGGTCTGAATTGCAAACCTGTAATTGAGGAGGGGAGAAAAACAAATCAATCTGTAATGCTCCTTGTTACTGTTCTGTGCTCTGAATTGTTAGACCTCTTTTTTTACACCTATATGATTAATAAGATAGCTTAGAATAATAATATTTACTTGAATAAGAAGTATGACATGGATACTCAAGCAAAAGTTCAGTATCCACAGAACTTCTTAATTTATGGTTGTACTGTAGACAATGCACTGTAAAGTTCTCCAGAGCACCATCTGTTTCTGCTCTGCCTGACCCAGGGGATTTATAAAACTACTGGCGGAAATTGGAGTTAAGGTCCAAGCATGTATTTTACAGAATTTAAGATCATTTGATTGAGGTTTTCAGAAGTCTTGTGAAAAACAGTAATATTTCTTTGGGGAAGATTTAGCTGCACTGTGTAGAAAAGGTGTTTTAGAATATACTATACTGACAGCATTGGTTTCTTAAATATTGCTTCTCTTTATATTATGCCAAGTATCCTGCTTATTTGAAATCATGCTTATTAAAATATTAGATCTGCATCCTTTAATGCCTTTACTACATTGGGTTTTTTTACACAAAAACACATTCAAAAATAATTTTTTGAAACTGTAGATACTTTGGTCTCTAATGAAAAGGTCTTCTCTAGTAAGATGTTTGTCTAAAGTTTGATCCGAAAGTGGGAATTGGTTTTAGTCTCATGTAGAGCAAAGCCTACAAAGCAAAGTATTTAGGATAGAATACATTCATAGAACAGCTGAACAAGTCTCTGGAGGTCATCTTGTCTAAAGCTTCTGACACTGCACTGAGTTGTCCCGGACTGTGTCCAGGCAGCTTTTGAGTGTTACCAAGGATGGAGACACTACAACATTTCTGAAAAACCTATGTCCCTGTTCAGTCACCCTCACAGTGAAAGGCTCTCTTGATCTTCAGATTCAAGTTTTAGTTTGCTCTCCTTGCCTCTTGTGCCATGACAGGGCTTCACTGGAAATAGCCTGTCTCTGTCTTTGCACCCTCCACTCAAGGTGAGAGATCCCCCAAAGCCTTCTCTTAGGCTATAGTCCCAGCTATCTCAGGTTTCTCTCCTGTATGAGACACTTCAGGACATTGGACTAATTTCAGTTTATCTGTGTTTCTTATGCTGGGGAGCCCAGAACTGGAGACTTCCCTAGGCATGACTTCATCAGCGCTGAGTGGAGGGGACCTGCCTTCCCCTCTGCTGGCAATATTTTGTCTAATGAAGCCAAAAAATACCATTCACTTCCTTTGTCACAAGGACCCATTTCTGGCTCATTTTCAGCTTGGTGTCCGTTGGGACCAAGTCCTTTTCTGCCCAGCTGCTTTCCAGCTGAGTGGCCCCCAGGATATACTGCTGCCTGGGGTTGATCCTTCCCATGTGCAGGAGTTTGCATTCCACCTTGTTCAACTGCATGAGGTTCCTGTCAGCCCATTTCTTCAGCCCTTTGAGGTTTCTCTGGATGGCAACACAATCTCTACTGCATTTGCCACTCCTCCCCCCATTTTGTGTCAGTAGCAAACTTCCTGAGGGTACGTTTTGCCTCTCATCCAGATCTTTAATGAAGATGTTAAATGAAACTGGACCCTGTATTGATCCCTGGGGTATACTTTCAGTTACTGGCCTCCAGCCAGCCTGACACTGATCCCCAGCTGCCATTCAGCCCATTTTCAGTGTATCTCACAGTCCATCCAGCCCATACATCAACAGCTTCTCTGTGAGGATCTTAGAGCTTTTGCACCCTGCTGTGTTGTCCCTCCAGCTGTAAAAGGTGATATTAATGGATACTTGTCTCTTGCACTTTTAAAAAACAGATGAATATTTTTTAATAACTTTTCCAGAATACAGCATAATAAATAAATTTAAATCGTTGTATATTTAAGAAAAATTGCTATGGTGCTTTTCCTCAGTGTTAGCCAGGGAGAGTTATAAATAAGGCCCCTAAAATCTGGGAAGTAATGATTTCTCTAAATTCCTCCAAACAAGAGAATTACTGTGCCATGCATTTAAGGGAACCTGGCAGATAACTGAGTTGGCAATCTGTATTTCAGAAAAGTGCTTTGAGCTCTGTATGGTAAGCAAATACCAAAGTCTATCAATTCTCACCTCATTATCACAAAACTTGTAGAATATAGTCCTTCTTCAATGGCTAATATCTAGGGTAGTTGGTCTTTTTTTTTCTTTTTTTTTTTTTTTTTTGCTGTTGCACTGCTTTTTTACCAGTCTGGATTAAAATATTATCCAAATTCTGTGTCTTCATTTCAGGGGGAATAACTGGTGTACTAAATTTGCAAGAACATTGAAATAATTTAACAATAAAAGCTAGGCTTTTCCTTCGTAGTCCAAAATATTTCCTATCCTCAGCAGAAGGCCCTTAGAGGCATTATCGTACAGTTTTAGCACATTTTCATCCCCCTTCCAAGTTTTCCCAGCTTGTCTTTTAAGACCTGTGAGTCTTTACAAAACAAAAATCAGTAATCTGTTTCAGTGTACATTTGTGGAGAATATTATTACTTTTAAAAAAAAGTGATTTGTTGATGATTTTTTTAAGTTAATCAGAGTTCATCACATAAAACATATCCATTTTAGTCATCTGTCCTCACCTGGGAGCCTAAAACTATGTTACCATTCTGATACTAACATATTTTAACTATTTAATAATTTATATTTAAAGTTTTCTTTTTGTCTTTCATTTCAGGGTTTGTCTAAGGGGTTTTTATTTTTCCATTTAATTCCCAATAGGTAGCTTCCATTTTTAGTCCTCAAACCTTCACATTTAATTGTACTTGGTCTAGTAGCAGACATTTATTCATGAGCCAGAATCTGCTATTCCCAGATATACTTCAAAGATCCTTCTCCATATTCAGTAGTTACATTCTCATTCTCTCAAACAGGAACAGCAGAGCTGATCTTTGAACTGCCCAATTTATCTTCTCTGCTTCCGGTGGTCTGTCTTGGTTAATGTGCCTAATAACCAGAGATCCTAATAGAGAGGAACTTAATTCTTTGCAATTCTAGGTAACACAGTTCCTAATTAAAAGGAGCTAAAAGATGTTTTTTAAACTCTACATAGAAAAGACTAGAGGCAATACACAAACTTACTTGTAGGAAATTCACTGGAAGTTAATGCAGATCTGTTTTAGTACTACAACAGTAAGTATTTTGGCATATATGAAGGCAAACACATGCACATTACTACTGCTAATTAAGTTTTTTCAGTTGGTTGAAAAGAGAAACTTCTGCTGGTTTGATGATGTTGAGGTATTTTATAGCCTTGTAGTTCATAGGAAGGAGATGTATACCTAGATGGTACTTGAAATAGATTAAAGGGTGAACTTTTCTGCAGCAAGAATTTTACCACTGTTTTCATCTTTCTCTTCTTATTTTTAAAGGCTTTCTAAAATCTGAGCCAGCTGTTCTGGCAGATCATTTCATAATGAGGAAAAAGCAAATATTCTCTGTTCATTCTGACATGTAATTTCCTAACACTACATCTTCAGCAGTGCTTTAAAAATGTTTTGCAGCCAGGATTTCTTGTCTGCCACTAAATCATGAAAAGGAGCATTCCTCAGCAATTCTTTCTTTTTTGAAAAATGAGAACCTATATAAAAATCTAAACTTAAAAAAATGCTAATTTATTTTAGAAAGTCTTAATATTGAGCATGAGCTACACACACAACAAATTATTTATCTTCCCTGCAGGATTTGTAAGTCCTACAATAAACTGGGCTTCCCAGCTCTCATTTTGGATTACTTCTGAATTCCCCTGGGAGCCACTTTTGTGGCAGATTCCATTTGGTTTCACAAGGCCTAAAGGGGGAAGACTTGGCATAGACCACAAATCTCTCACATTAGGAACAATTTGTAAACCACAAACAGAGGCAGCCAGAGTCCGTCCCCAGAACAGGCTGCTCCTGTTAGTGCCATTGTCTGAAAGGGATTGGTTTGCCATTTCCCAGATGACCTGCCTATGTGTAGAGAGATGTGAAAAGTTAGAGACAAAAATGTTTTCTACAGAGTGAGGGGGGAGCTTTCTTGTACAGAAAGGAAGGAAATACCTCTGTGGGATTTTATTTTTTCCCCTCTTCATCCAAAAAATACAAAGAGGGCCTCTGTCTTTAATGCGAATGTCGGCTTTAAATCTTTTAGGTTTGGATTAACTCTGTAAAAGAAAAAAAATCTGACAGGCTTTCAAATATGACGCAGAAAAACTTTTTTTTTTACCTCAATTCATGTTGTTCATTTGTAAAGCCAAAGGCTGGATGGAGTGAATAGTAGGCGCCAGTTGTTCCTTCATTCATAGTTAGCATTACAATGGTCAGAATTAACATCCTAAGACCTACATTATCACTTTTGCTGTTTCACCAGCAAACATTTAATACCGGGTGGCTAACACAAGGACAGCTCTTTGCTATGTTCTTATAAATTAAAAAATGTTGTTAATAATAGGAAGGAATAATCATAATTAGTTCAAATTGTATTATTATGCTTTTTTCTTGTTTTTAAGGGAACTGTCTATCTAATTACTAGTTAATTGTAAAATGTCTTGCAAAATGCATTTATGATAGACATTTCCTATTAGCTCCTGTTCTAGAAAATTAGTATTTCATCAAATATGTCAAGAGTCAGGTTTTGCTTATAAAGTGACTGCTAATTCATTTTTTTCTCTAATACATTTCCTCCTGATACAAAATTTTCTCCTTTTTTTTTTCCTTTTGAAAATATGAATTGTTTTATTCTGAACCTGCCACTGCTCAGTGTTTACACCTTTGCTGGCAGCTGTTGACAGAAATAGTTAGTAGAACCTCAGAGCAATATCTATGTCCTTTTAACATAGTCATGGGAAGGTTACCATATTTTTAAAGTACATTCTAATGCTTTCCAAAGAATCAATGTCATTAGGAATTTGGATACAAAAAGAAGGTAAATTGAACTTTTTGCTTATATGAGAATTAGGGTTTTTTCTGAAAATAATTAATTTCTATTTTCATATATTAACTTGAGTATAATTCTTAAATGTTCATGTATGCATGTTGAGAAATTAGACTTCAGCTACTGCGAACTATCTACTATTTGTCTGCTAATTAAAACTAGTAACATTCCAGCTTATTTATTTTACATACTGAGGCTTTAACCTGTGAAAGAAATTAGTCTCCAAGTAATGAAAGAAAGGATTTGAAACTACACTACGCTACTGTTGTGTAGTGATGTTACTTTCAACCTCTCTACAATCAAATTACATTATAAAATTATTTCTAATACTGACTGCAATTCAAACCTCTAGTAACATGCTTCAGTAAGTATTTATTATACTCTTTGCATCCATCATATTATCAATGTAGACATTTCGATGCGAATTACAAGGGTAAAGACATTTTTTCTTTGATGTCCATATATTGTGATGTTTGTTTTGGCCATTCAATATGTTCTACTTTTTAGTATTTCTAGAGACTAAGTTGTGAACAGAAGAAATTACAATGTATTACATATAGTGGTGTACAGAAAAAACAAATACACAGAAAAAAACAATTACATGGTTTTCAAATATTTCACCATGTATTAATGTGTTAGATTTTCATTTAACGATATGTTGCATATCTTCATAATTACATAAATAGTTGTTTCCTTATTTCTCATTTTTAAGCAATCTGATTAACAGGAGTCTGTGGCAGTGTGGGAACTGTGGTACAACGAGTTCTGTGGGAGAAAACTTAGATCGAAGTTATATTGCAGGGTAATTGTAACAGTGTCCAGTATCCAAATGAAGAGTCAGAAACTGTTATATCCTGTTAGATTGCAAATTGAAAAACTATGCTCATAATGTATTGAGAAAGTTGGAAAAGGGTGGATTTTTGATAAATCTGATTTTAACGGAAAAGCCTGTAATCATTACAGTGCTATGGAGCAGCATTGTGGAGGGGTGATTCCCCCATGCAAAGAGCTAAGCACTGTATCTTTCTACCAGCTTCTAGACCTGAAATAGTGCTTACTGTTTACTGGATTTATGTTGCAACTCAGGGGATTTCAGAAAGGAGTTCAAGTTCTATTTCACATTAGTCTGACTAGAATGATTCATTTAAATTTGCTTTTGATAGCCTCCACAAACTACTTGATATTTCTAAGATTTTTTTTGCTAGTTCTTGTCATGACATCCTGTTTTGTGCATTTTCTCTTCAGGCAGCTATGATGTTCAGCTCTGGAGTGTTTTGGATGGGACTTCTGTGTATTCCTATGACAGCTTTACTTCTTGATATAGTATACAAAGTGTGAGTACGGAAATGCCAGTGTTTACAGAAGAGAGTACTGACTTTTAAATGTGTATTCTAATTACTAATATAATAAAAAACAAATTAAGATAAATTCTGGTGATTTTATAAAATTCTTTTTTACCATCTTTGTTTTTTAAAAACTTTATTACAAGAGTTATTACTATTTTAAATGTTCAAATAATTGTAGAGTTTTATTAATAAATATTTTCTAATTTGCAATAACAGATGACAAAATATGTTCTTTAGATTTGTTTTTTGATATTTCTCCTTAGTTTTAAGTCAGGGAAAATGGATTTATAAGTTGAACATTTATATAAGCATTTAAAGTATCTGTTGTTATACTTTCAAGAAGAGTAAGTCTGGCAGTATTTTGTATGTACTTACAGAGTAAAGAGAGCTACTTACAAGACACTGGTAGATGAAGTTCAGGAGTTGGAAGCGAAGTCTGAGGATCCTGGGGCAGTTGTGCATGGCAAGAGGTACAGTAAAAATATGTAGAACATTTTCTTAAAAAACAAAGCTAAATATTTTTAGCTGTATACATGTATCAAAGACAAAAGGCTATTTTTCAAAAGCTGTACAAATGAAAAGCATCTGTGAAAGACCTTCAGGTCTACTGAGCCTATGTGTTTTTTCATAGGCTTGCATAGAATTTTTACCAAAAGCTTTAACTGATGTGTTTCTTTGTAGCTGACTGGTTTCTGGTTCTTATGTATAGAACAAGCTTGAGGTGCAATTTTAATTCTGTGACTTTTGCCTGTGTTAACAATTAACTCACAAACAAAATAAGAAGAAAATGGGTTAGAACAAAATGAGTTTAAATCTGCATCATTTTCTGGTATAGCTGTAAACAGGGCCTAAGCACAAAAACAAAAATTAAATTCTATAAAAGCTGCTCAGTAGCATAGGAAAAAACAAAAAATGTATCTAGTATTTTCTGAAATTGAATATAGCAAGCTGGTTTTGTATTTAATTCCAGTCCAGAGCAAACTAATTTGATTAACCTGTATGAAGTAAGTAAAATTTTTAACTTACAAGAATTCCCTTGTTATGTCCTCTTTCATGGCCCAGGCAGATAATTTGAAAAGGGAGAAGGTAAAACTGAACAATTGGACATTTTCTAAATGTAAACTCAGCATAAAGGTGTGCACTTACTAAAATATTTCAGACTTTTTAACCCCAAGCTGAACTTGTGGCAAGCACTCGCTGAATGTATGAGATGACAAAATCCCCCTCTCCCCCCCTTCCCATTCATTAGTGCCATCTGGCTGAGCTAGACCCTTCTTTTCTTGTCTTCATTTTCGTGAGTTTTGTGAAGTCTAAAAAAAAGCCAAAACTGCTGATACTTGATTTTCCTGTTCTTTCTTTTATTTGGACTGCTGTTCTTTTAGTATCTTCATGGCAAAAAGCATAGCCAAGAAGGCTTTTTACCTACCAAGCTACGCACAGCCACTTCTTTTACTATAGGTTCAATTTTCAGAAGGTACCTTTTGTTCATAAAGATACTTTAGCAATCTTATTGTATCCCTCTTCCAATTCAGCAGGAATCAGTTTACTAGGATTTACCAGGTTGAGATCAAGTTACATCAGATACCAAGGTGATAACCATCATTTTTAATGGGGCAGTATTCAGCTTTTACGAGCACCTTCACAAGAATGTTTTGTCTCTAGTTGGGTTCATCTTTCCTGGTAACAAGGAAGTGTGGTTATGGAAGCTCATCCTGCCAGCCATGGAACACCTAGTCTGGTGTGGTGGGTTACAGAAGAGGACACACCTGCATGCTTTTGGGCTCTATATGCTGTTTTTGTAGCAGCAGCTTCACACTGGAAGTACTGTAGAATCCCCTAGTTGGTGGCAATTCCTCCTTCAAGCTTACTTTTCCTTCATCACTGCAAGACCTAACCATTGCTTGCAAGAGTAAGTTCTCTTGCTTTTAAGGTGATGTAAATTGATTGCTTCAGATGCTTTTCTCCAGTGGCAGTGGTCATTCAAGCAGATTGAGGGAAATATCTTCCTCCAAATTAACCCACTCAACTATCAGTGTGCTGAGCTTTGAAGCAATGTATGCTCTGTCCTCTTTTGCAAAGAGCAAAAACTGTAGAAGTATGAGTTGCAGAAAAGAAAGCAAACATTACTACTGGATGGTGCTAAAAGGGGAACATCTTGTGGGTATAGAAAAAAGTAAGGTAACCTACCTTTTCAGTATTTCGTACTTGCATTCCCAAAACTTCCCTTGTATTCTCAATTCAGCTGCTTTAACTTCAGTTGTCTAGGCAGGATGCTTTTCCCTCCTTCTACACACAACATGTGTTCCAAAGCCCTTCTTATATAGGTAAAATGAACTTGGTGTTTTCACCGCTGCTTTTGTAATTATCTTTTTATCCCACAGTTAATAGTTATGAGGGCTCCATGACAGCTGTTTAGTTACCTGCCAGAATATCTTTCTTAGATCTAATTCTTCTCCACAAAGTTACTTTTAAACCAGTATTTCTAAAGGATACAAGCATTCACCTTATATGCAAATCACTGGATGTTACACAATTCACTATCTCTCAAGATTTTATCCGCTCCATTATTTTTTTAATGTATTAAAATTCAGGTGATAGAGCCAAAATTTTACCTTTTATGGAGAAAGTATTTATTGTTAAAGAAATGGTCTGATGAACTGACTTACTTGCATCTACAAAAATTTGATTCAAATTTTGTAAATACTCTTGAGTCTCCTAAATTGCAGAAGCTCAGATTAATTAATTACCAGTACAGAGTAAGTAGTTAAATGGGTGAGGAATGTCCTCTCCATCTGTTTGAGATATGTACATGAGACTTTCTTATTCTAGTGTGTGCATATCTGTGGGAGTACCTTTTTCTGTTATAACAGAAAAAGGGATTTGCTCTCATTAAATGCCAAAAAAGCCTAAGAATATATAAATCACTGCATGATTAAAAGATAACTGGGAAACAGTGAGAAAGATAACTCAGAAACTTTTCCTCTCTGTCCACTCCCATCTTAGAAATACTACAACACAAAATAGAAGTCTCAGCTTCCACAGATAACAGGTCAGGATTCTTGTATTGGATAGCTATTATAATCAGTGTGTATCTGAATGTTTACTGAGAAGGGGACCTACAAGAAAGCCAGGAGATTTTATAAGGGTATGTAGAGATAGGACTGAAAGAGGGTAGGTTTAGTTTAGATACTAGGAAGAAATTCTTTACTGTGAGGGTTACAGGAATTCATAATACAATAATTTTTCTATAACTGTGTTTAATTGCCTGTAAAGGTATACATCTCATGTTCAAAATTACTTAATATTTTGCTTATCCATATAGCTACACATAATGAACGCAGGCATTTAGTTCCTGTGATCTAACATTGGTTAATTATAAAACCATGTTTTGTTGGCTTCATATGTAGATATTTAGATATGCTTTTGAATGGCAACAGGGTGATTTATAATAGAGAGCCCACAAAATTTCAAGTCTAGAAAAGGAACAGAATTTAATACTTGAATAGCTGAAATCACTTTTCTCAAGTGTATTTCCTATGTATTTTGTGTTTTCTTTACCAGCAATCAGATCTGTGCAGTGGAAACTTCATTATACATTAACTAAGACATGTGCCTACTTCATGTTCTTGTAAAAGTTAAAGGTAGTCTTTTCACTGCTTAGCATTTAAGCAATGAAATGTGGTGAAATGAGGAGGAACATCAATAAGACTTTCACATTGGGTTTCCAGAGGGCAGACTTTGGCCTATTTAGGAGACTTGTTAAGAGGGTTACTTGGGAAGCAGCCCTTAGAAGCAAAGGAGTCCATTCCAAAGGAGGAAAGGTGAGCATGCTTCAAAACAGAGATCTTGAGGGCACACGAACAGACTGTCCCTGTGTGCCAAAAGATGAGTCAACAAGGCAGACATCCAGCCTGGATGGGCAGCGAGGTTGTGAAGGAACTTAGGAATAAAAAGAGTATGTATCATCTTTGGAAGGAGGATCAGGTCTCTCATGAAGTATTTCAGGGGATTGCTAGAGGATGGAGGAAAAAAATTAGGGAGGCCAAAGCTCAGTTCAAACTTAATTTGGCAACTTTTGTAAAGGAGAATAAAAAATGTTTTCATAAATGTATTAATGGCGAAAGGAATTGTAAGGTAAGAACCTTTGTTCTCTATTGGATGAGGGAGGGAACTCAGTAACTGCAGATGAGGAGAAGGCAGAAGTCCCTAATGCCTTCTTTGCCTCAGTCTTTAGTGGGAAGATGGCTTGTCCTCAGGACAACTGTCCTCTTGGGTTGGTTGGTGGTGTCAGGGAGCAGAATGGTTCCCCTGTTATCCAGGAGGAGGCAGTCAGAGAACTGCTGAGCCACTTGGATGTTCATAACTCTATGGGCTCAGATGGGATCCATCCCAGGGTGATGAGGGAGCTGGCAGATGAGCTTGGGAAGACACTCTCTATCATTTACCAGCAGTCCTGGCTCACTGGGGAAGTTCCAGATGACTGGACGCTGGCCAGTGTGACACCCATTCACAAAAAGGGTAGGAAGGAGGATCCTGGTAATTAAGGGCCAATTACAGCCTGACCTCAGTACCTGGTATGGAGGTTTATGGAACAGTTTATATTGAGTGTCATCACAGAGCACTTACAGGAGGGCCAGGGTATCAGACCCAGCCAGCAGGGGTTTAGGAGGTGTAGGTCGTGTTTGACCTGCCTGGTCCCCTTTTATGACCTGGTCACCCACGTACGTGGTGGATGCAGGAAAGGCTGTGGATGTTTTGTACCTGGATTTCAGCAAGGCCTTTGACACTGTCTCCCACAGCACACTCCTGGAAAAGCTGGCAGCCCATGGTTAGGACAGGAGCACTCTGTGCTGGGTTAGGAACTGGCTGGATGGCTGGACCCAGAGAGTGGTGGGGAATGGTGCTGCATCCAGCTGGGGGCCAGTCACCAGTGGTGTCCCTCAGGGCTCTGTGCTGGGGCCAGTTCTGTTCAATGTCTTTATTGATGACATGGATGAGGGTGTTGAGTCTTTCATTAGTAAATCTGCAAATGACACTAAATCTGCAGATGACACTAAGCTGGGAGTGTGTGTTGATCTGTTGGAAGGTAGGAGGGCTCTGCAGAGAGACCTGGAATGGTTGGATGGGTGGGCAGAGTCCAGTAAGATGATGTTTAATAAGTCCAAGTGCCCAGTCCTGCACTTTGGCCACAATAACTCCCTGCAGCATTATAGGCTGGGGATGGTGTGGCTGGACAGTGCCCAGGCAGAAGGGGACCTGGGGGTGCTGCTGGTTGACAGTCGGCTGGACATGAGCCAGCAGTGTGCCCTGGTGGCCAAGAAGGCCAAGGGCATCCTGGCCTGGATCAGGAACAGTGTGGCCAGCAGGAGCAGGGAGGTCATTCTGCCCCTGTACTTGGCACTGGTGAGGTCACACCTCGAGTGCTGTGTCCAGTTCTGGCCCCTCAGTTTGGGAAGGACGTTGAGATGCTTGAGCGCATCCAGAGAAGGCAACGAGGCTGGAGAGGGGCTGGGAACACAAACCCTGTGAGGAGCGACTGAGGGAGCTGGGGGTGTTCAGCCTGGAGAAAAGGAGACTCAGGGGTGACCTTATCACTCTCTACAACTTCCTGAAAGTTGGCTGTAGTCAGGTGGGGTTGGTCTCTTTCTCCAGGCAACAACTGACTGAACCAGTCTCAAGCTGCACCAAGGGAAATATAGGTTGGATGTTAGGAAAAAGTTTTTTATAAAAAGGGTGATCAAGTACTGGAATGGTCTGCCTGGGGAGATGGTGGAGTCACCATCCCTGGATGTGTTTGAACAAAGACTGGATGTGGCACTTGGTGCCATGGTTTAATTGAGGTGTTCAGGCATGGGGTGGACTCAATGATCTTGAAGGTCTCTTCCAGCCTAGCAATTCTGTGGTTCAATCTGAACATTCCATTCGGAAATACAAGCAAGGAATGATGGTACCAAGAATGGTACAATAGACATGCTAATGTTTTAAATAAAACATTTTTTATTTAATTTTTTAAATTTTTATTTATGGCAAACATTTCGTAGAAATTTTCTGATTTCAACTCACATTAATAAGGATTTCACAGATGTATTGCAAAGGAGATGCAGCTGATAACTAAGTGTAACTAAGTGTATCCATAGTCTTCTACCTCCTTCCAGTTTTACATGAAAATACTGATTTATTTATTCAGTCTCTGTATTCTTACAGTTTAGATTTCAGTCCCTAATTTTTTATTAATGTTGTCACTTAAACAGTTTACAGCTCTGAACTAAAAAAGAAAGCTCCTACACAGTGTAGAGGAGCAAGCAGGATGAAAAAAATCCCCAGAGACTTAGCTTAGGAAAGCACTGAGAGTAAGATGTGTTTCAGTACTTCAGCCTCTCCTTTCTTGATTCAGTCAGCAGATGCCTCCTACCTTCCTGGAATCGGTACCTAATTTTTTTTCTTACAAGGGAGTCTCATTATATCTTTTCATTCAAAACATGGCCACAGAAGCAGTTTCTCCTGCCTATCACCTTACCCTGTAGATTTTCCAGTTAGCATTCCTCTGTGGGTGTGGAAATAGTAGGTTTATTTTCCTTTTCCAACTTAGAAAAGCCAAGCTTTCACCATATGCTTTAACCGCCAGACTAGAGGGGAACAGAAAGATGAGATAAACCATTAGTCTCTCCAGCTCTAAACAGTGATTCAGCTTCATATATAAATGTAGAGTCACTTAAGGAAGAATGAACATTTCTAATTTAGTGGCTTGAATGGTAATCTAGTAAGGAAAGCAGTCTAGTTCCCTTCCTTGCACCACTTAGTCTGGTTGATAGCCTGGGAAGTTAAGTCTGTTGAGCTAATTGACAATAATATTAAAAAGTGATTGTAGTAATCAAAACTTGGTAACATGAGGCGTGTGAAATCTGTTTTTCTTACTACATCATTGCACAAGAGACATCTTTGCTAATCTAGCAAAACTGTAGCAATATCCAATCACTGTGTACTCACATTATACATAAGATACATCTCTTTTTTAATTGAACTAATTTTAGACTGGTTTACATTGAGAGGGGGCTGCATTTTTCAGCATTTGAAGTGTTTAAGTGATAGGTTGGTATTTCTTGAAACACAGGCTGTAATTCACAGTGAATATCAAATCAAGAGAACAGAAGAGTTTTTTTGGATTTTTTTAATATAGCCCCTCACACATATTTAATATGTTATTAAAACTATCAGATTTTGAAATTTTTCTTAGCTATGGCTCATGTACCTGGTATTTATTTAGTAATGTATGTTCCTATTAGAGAGAACTTTAGTGCAAGAAAGACAAAGGAAACCCAATACCTTTTGCTACTTGTTTCACTACAGTTTGCAGCATTTGGCTGACTCCTGAGTCTCAATTTAAAAAATGTTTAATGCTCCTGTTTTCCACTTGGGCTGAAATGGGGAGTACCTTGAGTCACACTAAAGGTACCCAAGTGTGTGCACACAACAACACAACAAACCCAGTAGTGCTGGGAAGGAAGGAGATGGGCTGAGGTGGCCAACCTTAGCAGCAATAGTAGTCTGTTTTTTGGGTATGATCTCCAGAAAAACACCTAGAGTTTCCTGGGGGAAGCTCCTTTCTAGAACACCTTTCATGGAAATAATGTTTCTGTACACACAGCTGATAACCATGAACGTGGCTTTCCTTCCACTCATTTCCCATCCCTTTGGGGTACTGTGTCAATAGAGGCTGGGAACACTTTCTATGTAAGATAAAAAAGACTAATTCAGCCGGGCACTATTCAAGCTGTGCTACATTAAGGAAGACAGTGCCTTCCCTTTACATTGTGTGTTTCTAAAGGAGTCACACTCAAAGGTTCACAGTATTATTCATTTTTTTGTGTGGTCAGCACACAGCAGTGTTTCAAAAAGATATTTTGCCTGCACTGTAACAAGTAAAATCATTACCAGGGGTCAGAACTTAATAATCTGTCCTCGTGCAAGCTTTTAATCATCATCTTAATAATTCATTAGGCACAATATAGAAAGAAAAAGGAGCATGGACATTTCTCATTTAACAATTAATTCCCATTGAGCAGACTTAAACATAAAGGGATAGGGTAATTAGTAAGTAAATATTTTTCATGTGTCTACTTTCTCTCTAGCTTAACTGAAAGAGCCCAACTACTGAAGAATGTTTTTAAGAAGAACCACGTGAACTTGTATCGCTCTGACTCTTTGCAACAAAACTTGCTTCGTAAGTGTTCACTGACAGAAAGTAATATCCATTAATAACAGCAGTAAAAATCTGCCTTTCACTGCATTTATTTATAGCAAAAGTGCAGTATCCTAAACCCATTAGACCATATTCTTTGTCTGTGGTTAAGTTGCCCTTCATACCTAAGGTACTGTGCAGAGCTCTTTCTGCTGTTTTATAACTGCAAAATTCTGTAAGAAATGGCACAGTATTTTAGTTACTGTTGAAAAGAGGTTTATTCCCTTCTGTTCATCTTTGTTAAGTTGCTTTTATTAAAGTTTTAAAAAAATTAAAATTATGAAACTTAATTTGTTTCTATTTCACTTTATATCTGCAGATGGCTACGCCTTCTCTCAAGATGAAAATGGGATTGTTTCCCAGTCTGAAGTCATAAGAGCTTACGATACCACAAAGCAAAGGCCTGAGGAGTGGTGAAGGAACACAGCTGGACATCTAGGCCTTAGTTGTTACTTTTGTGAGACAGGCTACTAGATCTTTGCTGGGAGCTGTGACCATGGTCCAGTTATCAGACATTGAAAGATCTATGATGGTCTTGTTCCATAAAGTTTGGATTTATGTATTCAGTAGACATAAGCACTGTGCAACTATACTGTAACACACCATCTCTAAATTTTTAACGAGTATTTGCTTAGCCTTTGTAAACAGATTGGAATTTACCTTGTATCTTGCCAGCTTGCTTATTTTACAATGAATTTGGATCAATACTGGTCATACACTGGAAAGGCAGTGGTCAGATTGCTAAATGTACTTTACATTGACAGATCAACTAGCATCTGTGAAGGTTTTTAAGTGTTAATATATTTAAATATATTTGATAACAAGCCTTTGATTTCAACAAGTGCTGAAAAAAACCCAGTATCTTAATGGTGTTAATTCACCTTCTCTAAGAAAGATTTTGAGTCAAGATGCTCATAGATGTTTGTGTCAAACTAATCTAAAAACATTTGCCAAAGAAGTTCCATAAATGTTTTCTGTTAGAAACAATTTGAAAGGAAACTATCTCCAGTCCTGATCTCAGAACTGCATGCTTGAGTCTCCAAACTTGAGGAGAAGGTATAGTGAGTCTAATTTGAGTGGCCTTTTTGGCATTTGCTTTCAAAACTGCAAGTCTTTGCACCTTTGGCCTTATACAAGCTTTCCCCTTATTTTCATTTAGTATTGTGTATGTTGAATATGGCTGCCAACTTGTATAATGGAGTACACGTAATACTTTATTCAATTTTTAAGAATTGCTCTGCCTTACTTCCCTTTAGCAAACTTAATTATTTTTGTGATGCTTAGTTGTATCTGCTTATACTGTAGGTTCAAAAGAAAGTTTGTTTAAACTTATTTTTTAAAATTAATCAAATTTTCAACATTTTTATACTAGGATTATTTGAAATGCATACATTGAAATACAGAGCAAAGCATGCCCTTCGCTAGTCTGTGGTATGTACTGGTTTATTTGCACTAAAGTCACTTCCTATAAAGGTGTGAAATACATTGCAGCAGTCTCTTTACAACTTATTTGTCATGTAGAATACTTATATACTCTCACCTTTAATTAAAATGGAGAGGAAGTGACTGCAGGAAAAGATACACACCTGGTATGAGGGAAAAAAAAGAGGGCAGTATTAAATGAGAACAGTGTGATACATGCTTTAACTAGTTATACTTGGTATTTCTCAACTTACCATCCAACAACTGTCAGGTTTCAAACTAAGAAAGGCTACTTGAACTTTAAAATTTAGCTAATTCTTGCCTCTCTTTAGTCCATGTTTAATTCTGGGTTTAAAGGCCACCACAATTACATTAAAAATACAATTTTCTATAGTAGCAGTTGGTATACTGTTTAGTAAATTTTTGTGAATTGCATAGGAATTATCTCTTTTTTCCTTTCAATGGAGATCAACCGGATGGAAAAGCAGAACAACAATATCCCCAGTGATCTGTTCAATTAAGTATTTTACTCTTTGCTCTCCAAATCATAACAAGTCATCCAGTCCCATCTTTTCTCTGCCCTCCTTCATTTGTCATTACGAAAGGTCACTTTACCTCCTTGCCTTTCATCTAGCTAAATGTTTAACATGTAATTAATCTCACTATCCAAGTTTCCTATCCTCCATTCTGAGAGAAACTTAAAAATACACAGAGAAAGCCCAACAGAAGGCACTATATGAAAGTACATATTTAGGAAGGTGTATCAGTGGCAAGGCAGTCTGCATTTCATGTGCCTGCTATGCAGTGTCTTCCTCTCACTAGCCTGGAGTGATCTCTAAACAGCAGGCACAAGGAGAAAGGGAACTAGAAACAGTACTGCCAGTCAGTCATGCAGACAAGAACTGCCTTCAGAAAAGCCATTGCAGGCATAGATAAATAGATGCATCCATATGGGAGGGCCAAATCACTTGACCTAAGGCAAGAAAAAATTCGGGGGCATGCCCCTTTCCTAAAACGGGGATCCCTATTTGCTGTCATCCAAGGGACAATGACCACCTTCAAAACATTTCTGAAATTAACCATGACACTGTTGCTCCTTTTTAATCTTTCTGTGTACTTAATTCATATAAAATTAATCTATACATAGTGTCATAATGGGCAATTTTTTTTCTGTTCTAATTGGTTGAATTGCTAATTATGCAGATACAGATTAGAATACACTGTGAAATACATGCAGTGAGATATTTACATGATCTCTTATTCTTCCTATGAAATAAAATTCTGTTTTACCACTGTAATACAGTTTGAAGAAAACAACAAACAACACACAGTACATCCCAAATTAACTACCTTAAAAAGGAAGAAAATCACTGAAACAACTCTAAGATCCTAAATTCAGACTAATTTAAAGGTTTGTAAGATAATCTTATCACAGCATTTCATGCTTACATTTTTTCAGAATTTGAAGGAATATTTCACAAAGTGCATTTTTTTACTACTTCTGATGAATTTTTCCCCTGTCTTTTACTTTTTCTCATAATTAGTGGTTGAAAGATACCACTTCTTAAAAATAGCAAAAAAGACAAATGTGGCAAAAACAGTGGGTTTTGATTGCTCATACAATTCCATTTTAAAATACAAGATTATCTTCTCTATGTGTGCCCATTTTTAAATCAGGCAAGTATACAATATGTACTTTATTTTCATGTTAAGTACACAGTAATATAACCTAGTTCCATCCTGTTAGTGTGTCATACCTTTGTTAAAATAAGGGGATTCTGCTGATGTTTGTTTAAAGGAAAAAAGAACAGTTGAGGCGGAAATGCTCATAAAAATGCCTCTGTTCTTACTGTTCCAAAATTCAAAAGTGTATTAAATAGAGAGTTCACGTGGACTTTTCCATCTCTTTCACGGGCACTGCAAGTTAGTATCAAAAATTTCCATCTAAAAGATGAACCTGTGCCACTAAAAAATCGGGTATCTTATATAAATACTTTTCCTTGATTATTTTTAAATATATACATACATATATATAGAAATTATTCAAAAGAGTAACTGGAAACAAATTTTAACAAACCTATTGACAATTTGTATCTGGAATTTTTTCTTGCCATTTCCTAATTTTACACATATTTTTGCAAAGCAGTTTCAACAGATTTATACTTAGTCATCATTCTATTTGTATAAAATGATAAATAAAATATTTTGAAACACTAAGAGATAGCTGAAGATTCTTATATGTCCACATGCATCCATAAAATTCACCTTGTTACAAAGATGAGCATTAAGTGTCTTAAGATGTGTATCATGACATTTGAACCCATCTTGAATGATGAGTAATTTGGAATATGTGTTAAATTTAAGGAGAAAAGTTTTTCCCTTTTTTTCTTGTGTATTGTGTAAAACCAGTTGTAGTTCTGATGAATTTATCATTCTGTCTGCATGAGGCACTATTTCTAAGTGTTCTGAGGCGATGCATGGTGGTTGTTGATCCCTGTTTTTTAATGCCTTCGTTAAAAGTCTGCTCATAATATATTGAGAAGCTAGTGCTGTGTAAGCAAATGAGTTTGTCAGTTCAGCTTCCTTGGTACTGGATGTTTTCACTGGTTACAAAACTCCACAAATAAGTTTCTCCTTCCCCTCTCTGCCCTCGCTCCCCCAGTTTCCTTGCTGTTAACCAATAGATCTTTATTAAACAAAGGAATATTTTAGCATTCCAAACCTGGTTCCTGCTTATGCAAACCACTACTCTTATAGGGTTCAACTGGACTGCTTGTGAGTGTAAGGACTACTCATCTGAGCAATGATGTGCAAAGTTGGGCACTTTTGAGGGTTGATACTGAAGTAAAAGTATTTCCATGTAGAGTGTGATTTGAAATTGCAAAGCTGTGACCAGAACAAGTTTGTTTTGTTGTTTTGGGTTTTTTTTAAGTCATATTTTATGGTGTTTTTTTAATGTAGCATAGAAGCCATAAATGCGTTAATATTGTTTTTCTACTTCAACATAATTTTTCATAACGATTTTTGGAGTTTGATATGTATTAACCGCTGCAGAAAGCGGTCAGTCTGAAACAGCAAAATTTGCATTCAAGATGAAGTGAGGTTTTACAGCTCCACTAAGCCATTACTGCTGAAACTGTTGTGGAAATTGTGAAGCTGCATGAATGAAGATTTTTTGACTCGGTGTTTATGGTAGTTTCTCAGGTTTAGTTTTAACTGGATGTTAAATGCACTGTGTTTTTTAAATAGTTCTTTTAGTAACACATTCAGTTCTATGCAGTGTTAAATGTCATTTGGCATTTGGTGAATGTGCATGTTTTGAACTGCAAATTTTAAATGTTTTGTCATTTAATTGTTAAAAAATGAATAAACTTTGCCATTAAACTAAGAAGCTTTATTGACTTTATTGGTTGGAAATGTTAGGGATTACTTTCAGAGGAAAACATATCTCATCATTCTTGGGTTTGAATACTTTAAAATTAGACATACCAGAAATATTACTTCACAAATATTATCAAGTTCTTGCATTTTTTAAGGTGTACTGAAAAAGTAGAAAATTGGTTTAAGGTTTGTTGGGGTTGGCGTTTTTTTTTAACACTCTTTTGGAGATGTCTTTTTCAGTTCTCATGTGAAGTCTAGAAAAGTTTAAAAAAATTTAAGGAGCACAGGAGTCTGCAATTTAGTGGCTTCCAGCCAGGCCTTAACATACTCTGGTGCTGATACCCTATTTTGAAAGAGAAGTATGTATCACAAGAATGGTTAAAGTAGGAATAAGGAAACGTCACCTCCCTTTTCAGACAACAATGGTAAATACTGTATCCTTTGGCTTTGATAGTAGCTGGTATTTCTTCCCTCTAACAGAGCCCACCACTGAAAAAAATCAATATTTTACGACCTTAACTGAGTTTTGGTAGTAGCTGGGTGACTGATTTTTATATGTACACTAGACAATGAATTTATTTTGTATTCTGTCCAAGCAGGTTTGATAACACATGCATCTTAGATAGTGCTAGTTTCACAAGATCCAGCCTCTAGTAGCAGAGCTGGTGTAAGGATATTCCACCTGATAATATTTTACATCTCTCTTATACTGGCAGTCATGAGGCCATTGAAATTATTCATTTTGTAATCCAGTTTATAATGATCCAGGCTTCCTCTCAAATCCTTTCCCTTCTTTCTTACAGCAAACATTATTTTTAAGATAAAATCATTTCACTAACCTGATTCACACTACAGTCTCCTGAAATTGCACAAGCCATAGATGGAAAGAATAAAAGAACAGAAAGACATTTCCTTGTCTGCCTTTGCTAATGAAAAGAGGATAGCATGGAATTATAGCCTTGGTGTCACTGTGAGTCAAAAACTTTATGTGATATGAGTGGCTCCCTCAAAAGCAGACTCATCGTTCAGAGGAGTTCAAGTCCAGACAGTACATTGCAATAGGCAGCAAAACAGCACTGAAAACCAACTTCAACTCCTTAATGCTCCTTAATGTTCCTTAATGTCCTTATGTCAAGCTGCAACTGAGCATTAATGACAAAATACCTTTGAAATTGTCAGGTTTTTTTATTCCAGTGGGATTAGTATTACAAATAATCCGTGAGTTTACATAGCCACATACTGTACTGCTTACCTAGTTTCAAACAGCATCCTTCAGACATTCTTGCAAGTACTTGTAATGTTTTTCCTAGCACTGGAAAGTCTTGATGCATTTTGGAGATACACACTTCAGAATCCCAAATTGTGGAAACACAGAACAAGTGGCCAGTGTTGCTCATTATCCACAGAAGGCTTGGGTTTCATCTAAGTCGTTACCAGTTAATGGCACGAAGCATTTGTAGCATCATATGTGAATGACAGAATTCAATTTAATGAGTGTGAATATTCTTTCGTTTTGATTTTAGATTCTTGTAGTGCTGGTAAAAAGGAGTAAGAACTAAATTCAGAATTCCAAGAGAAATAGTTAAATCTACTTTGTTAACATGGCAGTAAAGCAAGTACTGCCTGTAAATGTTACTTCTGATAGTAAGAAACGCTTTCAGTTCAAGCATACATCCAGCCCTTCAAACCATTTCATTAGTCATTAAAGTGCTATCACAATGTCATTTCTGTTCTGTCTGCAAGTTTTAGGAAAATTTCCTGTTCCTATAAATCATAGGAGTATCTAGTGCCAAAAGGCTCTTTCCATTAGGAAGGAAATTCAGCATTCTCGCCTGCACACCAAATCCATCTGGATCGGAAACTACTGGCACAGGCAGAATTGTTTCTATCCATGGGTTTTATTCTGGCCACCTCCTTTCCTCTCCCTTCAGCTATGTGGGTCACTGCTACTGTAACTACATGAACAATAATAGATTTTTTTTTAATTTATAGTTTCTTCTTTGTCTATCTGCAGATGGTGCATAATCCCCACCTCAACTATTTTACAGGTGCAGCACAGCTACAGCACAGGTACAGCACAGCACAGCTATTTTCACTTCAACTGATCTTTCTCACCCTTAGAGCCACATCTGCAGGATTTGTTGCAGTCTGGCTACTGATCTGTGAAATACTTAGCACTCTGTAAACTTACAGATTTATCTAAGTCTATTTCAATGAAATTCTTCTTGTGTGTCAAGTTCTGCAACCATTCTATGAGGACAAACCCATTATGCAGCATCAGGGGAAGAAAGGAAGTGGCTCAGAGGGGTCTTCTCTGCTAGGCTGAGTTTCTTGCTATATGGCAAATAGCACAGCTCTCTTTAGGCTGAATTGTCATTGACATTTAAGGCTGCATGCAAGTGTAGCAAAAATCTGTCCCTGTGTTAAAACATTAATAACTGACTGCAGAGCCCTCTGAGACCATCACACTGAAGCAGCCTGGCCTGTACAGCACCAAACGGTAATGGGCAGTGACTGAGCCAAACTCTCAGCTTTGCTGTGTAGTCTTTCTTTCAGGAAAACACTGAATTTCAGCCACTCACCCCCTGTGTCAGTGGCTCTGATGACTAATTGCTCTTTAAAGGTACATAAATTGCCCCTTCTTAGTTAAAAGTGATCAAATTTCTGCTTCCAGAATGGGTCTGTGTTGCCTTGGTTTACTAGATTAAGACTTCTTCTAATTGGAGATTACCTATAATTTGTAAAATTATAAAAATACCTTTTAGTTGGTTTGCTGTTTCTGCTGTATACAGGAGTGATCAGTACATCTCACAGAATGCTTCTGAACAAAACAGCTGATGCATCTTGAAATATTCAATGATTTTTCAAAACAATTTTACTTGACAAACAGACCCATCCATAGCCATTCAAAATATGCAGTGAAGAGTCCTGTGAAATCTTACCAAAGGCAAGCAAAATTTTTCTTTCTTGAAGATTGTTTCTACAATAAAATTACAGGCCAGAATTTAACTTTTGATTCATTTCCTGAATACTTAAAATCTAATTTTTAGTATCTTGCAAAACATATACACATCTGTGTGTCATGATTTGGGTTGTCATTAACGACTACAGTATTCAAGCTAGAACCTATTACTTAAAACTTTATTGTATAGAACTTGTCTTTTTGCATTTCTAGCAGTATTGTTTGCTGGATTATAATGTTACTTGTGCGGTTAAAAACTTATTAAAAGTTATTTTGAAAAATTTTTGTCATAACTGCTGATCACTAGATATTTGCTATGAAAAAAGTATTCAACTCTTGAGAAAGAACCAATGAAGCTTTTCTAAACTACTTGTTAAATAGGTCAGCTATAATGTACTTCAACAGATCCTACACACAGGGAGTTTGAGGCTGATAAAATAGGAAAGCTCAGCCTCTGATATTGTAGATTCTGATGCACAGAATGACTTCAGTTTTTCACAAAAAACAAGTATACAGAGAAGCCCTTTAATGACTGCATTTTTTACTTGTGTATTTTCCATTTGCTTACTGCATGTATTTGGTTTAGATGCTTTTTTTTCTTCTTCCATTTGGTTTGTTGGTTTACTTAGGTGAAGGAATGTAGAAGGGCAAACAGAATTTATTCCTAGCGCAGGATGTTTAATCCAAAATACCCAACTAATCAGTGTCGTTTTCAACACTTTTCCACTGCAGCTGCATGTAAAAAACATAAATGAATCTATTAGTCTGCTATATAGTCAGAATTTTGTATTATATTAAATCTGCACAACAGGTGCAGGTAAAGTTGTAAATCATTTTAAAAAGCAGAATAAACTATTTTAACAGGAAAAAAATACAAAAGAGTTACACCAACCAAATTCAACAAACACTACCTGTACAGAGTCATACTGATGACACAGCATTTCAACCACACAGTTTATTGGGTTGGGGTTTTTTTTGCGTGTTACTACTAAATAATTAGTGATGTCAATGGTGCAAATGCATTTTAAATTACAAACTTGTCTTTACATTTTATATATGGCTAATTTTACAAACAGAACTTCATGATCAGTTTGTCCAACTTACACTTGCTGAGCAAAAAGCTGACAATAAATACTTCCTTCTGAAGAATACTTTAGTAGACCGCTATTTTCAGAGTTTTATGTGGAGAAGTTATTGGTGATATTGCTGAATACATTCTGCTTTCCTCACAGATAACTTGGCTATGTGAGACTGTCTGATCTTCAACTAGCCTAATTACTACTAGTTTTATCTACCATCATTAAAGTTTACTAATGCAAATATGCAGTGTAAGTTCAGATAGATTATGTGTATTTTTAAAAAAACCTCTGCATTTTATTATCTAATAAAAATTCTTCCTCTTACTTTCATTGCTCATGGAAGTGGTAAACAGAGGTTTTCAAGGATCCTCATTAGTAAGTATTACTCCTGTCTTACTTCTCAGGCTTGTTGCTGCTTTATAGAACAAATTTGATTATTATCAGTGGAAAGCAGCCACTGTTTGTTAACTAAGTTAACTGCATTAGGGTAAAATGTAATTTATAACACTGAGTACCTTCGTCCCAACATGGTTCTTTTACTTGTCTCTGAACACATTCTGCACAAATTAGGCAGAGCAGTCCTGTTTTAGAGCAACTGTTTGGAGTGTTTTACAATTCCTTTGTAAGTGTGATCCAAGTTAAGGAAATGCAATCTCAAGTGAGACCCCTCACTTTTCAAGGGCAACTCACCCACAGGAACAGTTCTGACTTCTGCAGCCACAGAGCACATCAGTGTGACACCCAACAGCAGCAGCCCCTGTGGTCGCAAAGGTTGCATTACTTCTTCACGAGTTCCTTCAGCTCTGAGTAAAATCAGAGCAGCTCTTCCCAACCAGGGCAGGCTCTGGCTGGAGAGGATACCCAAAGTATGGCGGAGACACCAGAAATCCCGATGGCTGGGTCAGGTGGACTGTGTGGGCTGTCTGGAAGCAGCCAGATGTGTAGGGTGGAGGTGAGGACGGCACAAGGCAGCCTGGCTCTGCCCGGGGGAAGGAGAACCTGCGGACCGAGCTGCTGGTCGAACTGGAACTGGTCGCGGTGCTGGACTGCCTGGATGGGGTCCTGAAGCTTGTGGAGGCCAAGATCATGGGAAGAGTCTCGGTCTGATAGCTCCGCAGAGAAAATCGGATGGGCTGTGACGGCTGTTTAGGTCTTAAACATGTGCAACAATAAACTGCTACCAGCGAGCCCACGATAATGAAGGCAATAAATATTGATCCAACAATGAGGAATGGAACGTAGATTGGTTCTGGGAGAAGAAAGAAGAAGAAAAGCCATGCAAATTAGCCCACTTAAGTAACAGGTTTTCTGTGTAGAAATAAACACAGTGTTTATGAAGCCCCACATTATTTCAGTCCCAATAACGTACCAATATGCTCAGAAGACAGAGCACTGTTAGCATTGAAACAAAAATCAGAGTTTAAACCCTGTAGGTTCCAGTAAAAATTTATTTCTGTTACAAAGTTTTAATAGTTACCAGAGGTAAAGGCTGTCTACATCGAGTCCCCTTCACTGGTTCTTGGTAGGTACAGCTCAAGAATCTCACTCCTCTCCCCCTCCCTCGTCCCCCAAATAGCCGGGACTGTGCAGTGTAACAGCTTGAATCTGCAGGTGAAGCTCAAATGCTGCAGATGCTATTAAATCGCTTCCTTTCCTAAGGTGGAAGATAAGCGCAGAGCGTGTGACTTGGGAAACCAGTCTCTGTATGCGCTGCCGGATTTCTTTTGTTCGGGAAACTGACGGCCGCTAGCGCGGTGAGCTGCGCGGGCAGAGCACCGGGGCCCACTCACACCTCCGGCAGCAGTAAAGTTAGACAGACACAGCAGAATTTGCCGATGTGAACTTGAAATACAAGTGCACCATGCGGTCAGGAGGGATCCTGCTGCCGGTGCCCTCGGGAGCGCGGAGCTGCGGCCCCCGCGCCCCCGGGCTCCCGGTCTGTCCCGGCGCGGGGCCGCCCCGCAGCCGCACCTGAGCGCACCTGGAGCCGCTCCCGCCTCCAGCCCACCCCGCATCGGCCCGGGGGATGCTCCGCGGGGACCGTCTCCCGCCCGCCTCGGGACCCGCGGCCGGGCACTCACGGGCGGTGACTCCCGGCTCCGAGGGTTCCCGGTCGTTGGTGCAGCCGCCCTGCTCCAGGCGAGCCTCGGCGGCGGCGCAGCAGTAGCGCAGGGCGCAGGAGCCGCAGCAGATGGTGGCGGCCGCCGTGTCGAAGCCCTCGGGGCACTGGAAGCCCTCGTGGTAGCCCCCCTGCCCGTCCACCCAGCCGTGGCAGTACTCGCCGCCGCCGGGCTGGCCCCCGCCGCCGCCGCCCAGCAGCCCCAGCAGGAGGCAGCGCAGCAGCAGCCGCGGCAGCGCCCGCCGCCGCCCCGCCATCTCCCCGCCACCGCCGCCCGCCCGCCCGCCCCGACGGGGCGCGCAGGGGGCGGCCCCGGGTGCCGTGCGGGGCCTCCTGCGCCGCGTCCGGGGGCTGGGAGGCAGCTCCCACAACACAGACACCCTCACACACACCCTCACACACACCCACCCGCGCACCCTCACATACCCTCATACAACCCTCGCACTCACACACCCCCACATACCCTCACACACCCCTCACACTCACACACCCACCCTCAGACACCCTCACACTCCCCCGCTTACACACCCTCACATACCCTCACACACTCGCACACACACACACACACACAAACACTCACACACACACTCTCACGCACACACACACACTCACACACACACTCGCGCGCACACACACACACACACACATTCACACATGCACACTCACACACACACTCACACACACGCACACACACATTCACACATGCACACACACACACACTCACACACACACGTACACACTCACACACACTCACACTCACACACTCGCACACACACTCACACACACACTCACACGGCTCGCACTCACACTCTCACACTCACACTCACACTCACACGGCTCGCCCCCGCCGCTCCCCTGCCGCCCCCGGCCCCGCCGCCTCCCGCGCCCCCGCAGCATCGCCCCCGCCGCTCGCTGCCCGGCCCCTGCGGCTCGGCCGGTCCTGCTCGGTACCTGTCGGTCGGACGGGGCCGGGCGCGGACGGAGGGACGGAGAGAGGGAGCGAGGCTGCAGCCAGACCAGCGTTTGCTTTCCGGGGCCCTTCCTCTGGGCAGGCTGTGCCCGGCCTCTGCGAGAAACGCGCGGAGCGGAGTGCGGGCAGCTCCCGTCCCACACACCCGATCGCGCCCCTCACTCCCGGCCGCCGCGAAGCAGAAGGGTCTCTGCACTGGCAATTTATTAAAGCAGCCCTGTGCTTCTAAGGGTTAAAAAGCAAGTACAGCGTATGATCTATTACAAAGACTTCTTGCTTTTTAACCTGTTTCCCCTCCTCAATACTTCTTATGTGCAAAGATATAACAGCATATCCCCAGAAGATTTATCGCCCCTCTTAGTCAAACACCAGGCCCGTCACCTCTATTTTCCAAGAGAGAGAATGGGTGTGGGGCTAGGGAGCAGGAACACATCTGTTCATATAAGAATCCAATCCTTTTTCTGCTAGAAGAATAATAGCAAATCACCAAGCAAAAACCACAAAAGGAACTGCTTATTCATTTATTCTAGAGGAAAAAAACATTTTAAATGAACTGAGCAGATTTGGACTTCTGGTTCAAGCAAAGAAACATTTCTGTAAATGATGTCTCCCCTGTGTGCTATCTAAGAGGCACTCTAGCTCGAACGTACTTATGAAACTTACATTAAAGCTGTGCTGAACGAAAGAATGCAATTTTCCTGCATCTGAAACTTCCTGACATCATTTACTGCTGGGGTATGAATATGTATATCAGAGTCTGACCACTTGTCCAACATTTTGAATGCCCATGTCGCTAATTTCCAAAGTTGGCAAGTTTAGTCAAACAAAAGGAACAAAGTGTGCTGTGTACGAGCAATAAAACTGTGCACTCAGAACCATCTATCAAGAAATTAGACTTCTGACCAACTCCTAAATACAGTCCACAAACACTATATTTGTGGGGTTTTTTCCTTTTAACTAATCTATTCTATTTTTTTTTCCTCTCTGACCCTTTTTTTCCTGTTTTGATTTCTGTATGTATAATCAGTACCACCAAATCAGAAAAGCAAATTTAAAAAATTGCATAAATGAAAAATATTTTTCATGGGTATTTCACAGATATGACTATAGAAATAACAAAACTGGATATAAAAGAAAAACATATAGATTCTGAAAGTGAAAATGTGCTATTTTGTCCTCCTCTGCGTTTTCATTTTGAAACGATGATGTGGATTAAACTTTTACCAGCTGTCCTGACTACAAGTTCCTAGTTTTTATAAGCCAATGTTAAATATTAATACAGTTTTGCATTTACTTCACCGTGGTTTTAAAGCAAACATAACCTTCATGGAATGTTTTAAAATGTATGACTTTTAAAGGCCTAATCCAACTTCCAGGAAGGTCAAAAGGAATCTCTGTGTTGACCAGGATGAGGCTTGGAGCAGGAACTCAGTAAGGTCTTCATGGTGCATTTAGCTGCCTCAGGTGCAGAGGAAAGAGGGACAACAGAGCCGTCCTCTCAAGTTTGCAGGAAAGCCTCATTTAGTAGGAGTCAGTGAGTAAATATCTCACAGCTCATATGATGATTTTGTTAATTAATTCATCAGCTTCCAAAAAAATTTAAAAAAAAAAGTGGTCTGAAAAAAAGCCTTCTGAGATACAGAGATATTTCAGATCCTAAACTACCATAGGAACTGCAGTGAGAGTTCTGGGTGGGGGCACTGAGGAGGCTCCCAGCTCAGAGACATTGGGAAGGCTTTGACCTGGGCCTTGTTTGTGCCATCTCTGGTGCTTGGATTGTTAATAAAAATGTTTGTATTCCTTTAGGCAGAGGCTATTCACTGCTCCTCTCTGTTGATGGCACCTGTACAGGGTCTCCTGCAAATGGGCACAATTAACCTTCTCTTTATTTGAATCCCAAATTTCTCCATCCTGCAAGAAAATTCTTTTAAGAGTTTCGTAAGTATGGGTTTGCAAGTGTGTGTGGTTGGTTTACTTTTGTGTGGCTAAATGGCATTTCAATCACACAAGTGGATTTATCTCCCTTTTGCCAAATAAGTCAGCAACAGGTTTCAGGACTGATCCTGCAAACACTGCTAACCTGGAAAGCTTTGAAGATACATGAGTTTTCCTATAAACTGCTGAGGTTGTAAATTACTTCTTTGGTCTTTTTCCTTTCTCTAAAATATTGATATAGCCTGCAGAATGTGATGTGACTGTAGTGGAGGTGAACTGGATTGTTCTGACCTAGACAGTAAAAACCTTTGTTCTGCTCCCTTTTCTGTAAAGGTACAGTTTGACATGCTAGAAGATTCATTTGAATTGATTTTTGCCATTTGCTTTAAACTAAATCCACAAATAATTAAGAATACAGGAAAAAACTATCATATTGACTGTTGCTGAGCATCGTACATCTGCAGTTTGAGGACATTGGATGGTTCAGAGTAGCTCACTTTTAGACTGGTTTTTGTTGGGTGATGTTCCTGCAAAGTACCAGTGCTGACTTTGCTTATTATTTATCCACAGCCAAAACCTTCCAGCTTCCAGGTGATATGTCACAAACTTAATTACATCACATTCATTTTGAATGAGAAACATTGTTTTTAAAAACAAAAACTTGTATAGTTCTGATTGTTGTTGTTTATAAAGCTTAGTATGAAAACTAATGAAGGTGAGATCAGTCACACAGTAGGGAGAAAAGATACTTAATTGTGTTTTAAGGTGTTATTATCTACCAGGTTTTTTTTACTGTCTCCACAGCAAACCTACAGGGAGAACACATTATAGCACTCCTCATCTGCTTCTGTGCAAGATCAAACAATTTTTCTTAAATGACTTCTGAAATCATTCACTCCCTGAACACAGTAATTACCTCACTACTGCCAAATAGATCAATTTTAAAAACAGATAATAAAATCTTCTTAAACATATTCATATTTCCTAATAATTATTTTGCTACATTCCATTTTCTGGATTTGGGCTTTTTTTCTAAGTTTTTTCCCCTGATTTCACTACTATACTTTTGGCATTCTTTCAGACTATAAAGCAAGCCAGCGACCCATGAAGCTCAAGCATGAGCATAAATCCTAATATCACTTCAGGCATATACTACCAATGTAAGGTAAAGTCACAGAACTTTGGATTAGCTACTAGAGTCCAAGCAGAGACTAAATCTCCCAAACATTCCTAAATAATGTCAGAGTTCTGTCTTGACTAGGGCAATTACATATAGACTCAGCTCATATCTTTCCTGATAGTCATATCTTGCAGGATCGGTCATTTCACCTCTTCAATAAATTTTGTCTTGGATTTCAAAGAGTAAAAAAGGCCAAATTGAGGTACCAGCTTCTAAACCCATCCTGGTGCAAGCACAGTTCCCCTTAGAAATAAAACCAAAAGATTTTGCCACCTAAATTGCAAGCCCTTGAGCTACATGATTTGCTTCATTGTGCACGTAAAGACTGTGTTGAATAAAATCCTGTATGCTGATCTCCCAAGTGATATCCTTAGTCTTGGCTGGTTGTGAGAATGCCCTTCCTGCAGCTCTCTTGCTGGGAGAGCCACCTGCCAGGCCACCAGCATCCCTGTCACCTGCCAGGCCACACACGTGTCCCAGCCAGGAAGGGCTGGCAGGAGTGCTGCGAGACGCCCCAGAACCTGCCCCATGTCCCAGGGAGGCTCCAGCTGGGTCTCCACTCCTCCTCTGGCTGCAGAGCCTCATCCCATTGCCTACATCAGCCAATTAAAACAGGCCCATGAAGCCCAACCAAAGTGCATTTTGGTTGACTGAATCAAGGGGAAATGTGGTGCTTTTCTTTTTCCCTTGCTTGTTTTTCAGTAGTCTTTTGTACTTTTCTGGTCTGGGTTGGAGGCTGCAGCTCTGACAGCCAACTTTTTATGATTTATTCCTGGGATTTGACCAGCACTGCATGGTGTTCCACCCCAGTCAGGAATATCACCATGTTTTCTGAAGTCTCCCAGAAATATTTGAGGGGTAAGGTTACATAAGCCAGCTGTTAAAGGCAGCACCACTTTTTCCCACAGGTAACCATTGAGAAAGCTGGTTACAGTCTGTGGAGAAAAACTTAGAAGTCAGGTTATCTCAGCCTCATGACTGTCAGAGTAAGTGAGATTAATCATAAGTGCCTTGGGCTCACTCAAGAAGCAGAAGGTTTGATTACTGGTATCTTGATCCATGTGTACACATGTCACCATAATGGCTCCTTATCTGGAGTCTGTAGCCCTGCTGGGTAGAGGAGTTAGGATCAAACCTTAGGAGTCATCATTCTCCTAAGGCAGCAAAAGGGGAACATATTTTTAAGCCAGCAATGCAGCCATCTCTATTTGAGGAACATTTTATCCCAGCCATCCCCAGCTACCCTTTAGAAGATCACTCTTGCCATTCTTTTGAGCTCTACAGACACCACATCCTGAAAAATGATTTGGTTGTGGTTGCATTCAGTAACTCACATGTGCTGAATGTATCCCCTCTCTACAACCACAGCAGTGCTCTCCATCTCCTCATCCAGGAGGGCACAGAGCTGATAGAAGTAGAAAAGCAGGGACAGATGTCTAGAATAGATAGGAATTTCTGATCTTACATGATGTGCAATTATCCTTTCTTCACTCCTGTCTTATGGCTACCAAGCAAGGTTTTCTGAAGACGTGTTTAATTTTACCTTTAAACCAGAAGTTCCTGTGCTTTGGAATTCAAAAAAAAATTCTCCAAGCAACAATTCTTGATTCTAAAAAAAAGTTCAATATGTAGTTACACCAACCACTAGTACAGCAAGATAATAAAGCCAAAATAAAAAGTAAAAAATAAAGTATAAAAATTGCTGGCTTTTTGTATTTCTAACAGCCATTTTCAAAGCACTGAATAAGGGGAAATGTTTTGACAGCCAAAAAAAGATAGAAAAATGGCCACATTTTGACCACTGTTTCACCTGAAAACTGTTACTCAATCGTGATTTGGCAGAGCTCCTTCTCTGTAACTTGCTGAGAAAAAATGAGTTATTGCAAGTAAATAACGATACTTCCTAATAATCCTAACTGCTGCAGCCATTTTTAAACAGAACCAAGCTTCCCAGCTAGAGGTGGAAGGCTCAGTCTACCATTACCAGGCAATTCCCTAATCCCCCAAACAGTCATATTAATGAATATTGCAACAGAAAGGTCAGAGGAGAAAGATAGCATCAGGCCTGCTTTGCTCTCTAGCAGTGTGCATTTCTTTTTCCTTGAAACAGAATTAATGGCCAAAAAAAGGTGAAAGGATGTGAGAGAACATGACATTTGAGTGTAGAAAAGTGTAGAAAGAAAATGTGTTTACCAGGGAATGAAGACAACTGGGTTGTTTTTTTTTGGTTTTTTTCACTCACACCAGGAAAAAACAAGAAACATTCAAAAAGAATAAATTAATACACACCAATGCTTTTTTCTTTTTCTCCAAAATAAATAGTGCTGCATATGAGGGCACTGTTTCAATCCTTAACTGAGTGTCTAATAAACACAAATATGCATTTTCCATTTTTTGTTATTATGAAATTAAAGCATGAGAATAACTGACAAAAAATGCACAAAGAAATCTCCAAATGAACATATTAGGAGTACCTTTAGCCTTAAGTGGGATACATCCCTTAAAGAACTAAGGAAGAACTTGTTTTGTAGGAAATATTAATATCTAGCACTAGTTGTTTGCTTATTACACATGAAAGTTGCACACAAGTAACTCACAGGCAATGGAGCCTCTGGATTTAAAAGAGTAATTCCTTTGAATCACTAAACCTGGTAAACTGAGCTGGTCTCTTTAACTTGAATCAGCAACCAATGAGATAATTTCATTAAATATTTTAATAATACAAACAGGAATTTTTAAAAATTCTTATATTATTGCTGCCAAAAATTTATTTTGGATCTTAAAAATCAGCTGTCCAATGCTAAAAACAGAGCAAAATTCTGCATCTTTGACCATGGGAGCATACCCCTCATTCCTCTGCACCAGATCCTCAACACCATCTTCCTCTGGCTACATTTTGCCCAGCTGAGGACCACCCATCCAGGTTTGTGTTGATGTCATTGCATGTTTATAACAGATTATTGTGGGGTTTTCCATCCATTGAATTTATCCTGTCTGCAGAATGGCCTCTTAACACTTCCTACAAACAGCAGACTTCCCAAGAATTTAAGACACTTCAGGTCTGAAGAAATCAGCATTCAGTGATATAAGCTAGTTCTATATTTATGATAATCTAATCAGTGAATGACAGGTTAGGTGAGATTAAAGACTGAAACCCATTTTCTTTTTTCTGACTGCAGGTGGGCAGGATTTAAGGAGGAGCTCTACCTCATCTCCCACAGCCTGGGGCAGGTCAGGGACTGGGTCACCTTGGCACTGTTTTGAGTGGCTGCAGAGTTGCTGTGCTCAAGTGCTTGTTGCTCCTGATATGCTGCGTTTCCAGATGCTGAGCAAGATGGGTCCTGCCCCTCACCTCATCCATTCTCATTTCTGGGGCCATCCAGAGCTGCTTCAGGGGAGGCAAGGAGCCCTGCAGCAGCAGTGCCACTCCACCTCTCCATGCAGTGAGCAGGCTGGTGGGCACAGGCTGTCTGGCTGAGCAGGATGTGCACAGGGGAAATATTTGGGGATCCTGTGCTGAAGTGCACTGTCCTAAATTTTATCCAAACAAGATTTGTGTGCCAGAAAGAGGTCTTATCTAGCAAAGTAATTTTAAACTTTGGATCAGTAATAACTGGGGACTGGTTTTAACTCAAAGCCTAGAGCAGGCACACTGATACACTTTTGAAAATATTTTGCTGGTAATTTTTTGATGGTAGCTGAGCATTAAGCACATGTCATCATTGGGCTGTCCTTTTCTCTGGAATAATACTGTGGACTGAAATTCCTGTTGAGTGTCTAAATAGAAGTCTGAATGTGCCTCTCTACATGGTATTACCCTGCATTTGCAAGCACAGCATTTCACTTGCCTTTGTGTTGCTGTGATGGTTCAACCCCAGCTGCAGTTCAGCCCCTTGCAGCCAGTCCCTCACACTGTTCTCAGCCCAAATCCAAAACACAGCCCTTTACTAGCTACTCTGAAGAAATTAACTGTACCCCAGCCAAAACAGCATGGTTACCCACTCACCTGATTCACTCAGGTCTCATCACGAGTCTCCAAACACGGCTTCTCTGTTTGAGGATGAAGGATCCCATGAGACAGCCACACAAGCTGGTGACTTACAAACTGGCTGCTGCCACCACCACAACTCTGATGCAGTGGTGCCAGGCAGAGTCTGCATTTGTGTCTCACCACAGTTTTACATGGAGCAACCTCTTCAGTCAGCCACCTCTTCACCCCCCTTGCCTTAGCTGGAGAGATGACATGACAGGCTCCTGTGTGTGCTTCCCATGGTACCTTCCTTCACACAAACATATGCCAGGCATGAGCCCTTCCCCTGCTGAAGGTGCCTGCAAAGATGGGCTGCCTCCCAGTGTCCCCTGGCACAATGTCTGTGAGCAATTCTCCTGTCACTGCTGTTTAGTGAGTAGTGGCTTTCAAACACTGTCTGCTCCCTGAGGGCTCTGGACCTCTTGCACCTCCATCTTTGTGAGCAAATGCAGTAGCTATGAGTGGATGGTAGCTCAGGGTCACTAACACAAACCTGCTGCTGCTCAGGACTCAGCTTGAGAAGGATTGAGTTGGTTTGCAGTGGTTAACCAACCAGAGAAGATTTTAACTGGAGAATTATTAGCAGGCAGCCACTATTGGGATGTACATCCATTCCATCCGATATCCACTCTGCTTATCTCTGCTGCAATGAAGAGCAAAGCACTTGCACAGCAACATTGGACCTAGTGCCTTGTTAGGGGCTCCTGGATGAGCCTGGGAGTGACTTCTGCTCAAGCCAGACAGCCCCATGCACATTTTATCATTCCCTACCTTGCTCTCCGCACCAATTTTCCATCTTGGGAGATAAAACTTGGGAGATAAGGAACAAAGCTGTATCTCATGCTCACCTACATGCTTAGTTTTAGTTATTAGGTGCCAATCCTGAAGCCCAGCTTCTAGGAAGAAAATTCAGCTCAAACCCTCCTGGCTGGCATCAACTGTACTTTAGTGACATTTGGAAAAAGGTAGATGGTAATGTGTTCTTGTAGCCCAAAAGGCCAAAACCATCCTGGGCTGCATCCAAAGCAGCATGGCCAGCAGGGACAGGGAGGTGATTCTGCCCCTCTGCTCTGCTCTTGTGAGACCCCACCTGCAGTGCTGTGTCCAGCTCTGGGCCCCCAGCATAAGACAGACATGGACCTGTTGGAACAAGTCAAGAGGAGAGCCACAAAGATGATCAGAGGGATGGAGCTGCATGAGGACAGGCTGAGAAAGCTGGGATTGTTCAGCCTGGAGAAGAGTAGGCTCCAGGAACACCTTATAGCATTTTCCAGTACCTAAAGGGGCCTTCAGAAAGCTGGAGAGGGACTTTTTCACAAGCAAATAATGACAGGACAAGGGGCAAAAGTTTTAACCTAAACAAGGAGAGGTGTAGATTAGCTATTTGGAAGAAATTCTTTGCTGTAAGGATGGTGAGGCACTGGAACAGGTTGCCAAGAGAAGCTGGGGATGCCCCATTCCTGGAAGAGTTCAAGGCCAGGTTGTACAGGGATTTAAGCAACCTGGTCTAATGAAAAGTGTCCCTGCCTATGGCAGGGGGTTTGGAATGAGATGACCTTCAAAGTCCTTTCCAACCCAACCCATTTTATGATTCTGTGATTCTCTGACATAAACAGCAGGGTCTGCACAAACCCATTTCACCTTTCCAGTTTAGAGCATTACCGCCATGTAGGAATCAATGCAATTTTCCTTGATTGTTACTCAAGGAAAAATTATGTAAGAAAACATGTACATGGTTTCCTATGCCATGGAGGATACTAAAAAAAGACTAAAACTTTAAAGAACTATGAGGAGATTCATAAAATGTTTTGGTAAACACATTAGTTATTTTGGAGACCAGTAACATTGACTTAAAATATTTAGCTTTTGCATTTGACTTCAAGTATTCATGTAGACTGAATGTAGTCATGTGTTTGGTGAATTAATAACTTTATTTCTAAGTATTACTTATTATTCTTATGTACAACAGCCTGAGGAAATTTTGTTTTGCTTATCTACTTTTCAGTCTCTTTGCTTAGATTTCTTCTGGGATCTGACCTATAAAAACAACTGAATTTATGATACTCTAAAGTTTACAGCAAACACTTAACAAATACTCCTATTTCAGATATGAAATTTACAGTGTTTAAATATAGTCTTCGATGTTATCATTTTCAGTGTTTACTGAGTGAAGTAGTTTTCCAGCAAATGTCAAGAAAGCAGCTAGTATGTAAATATACCACAGAAAGTAACTGCACACTGCCATCTACAGAGCAGGCCAGGGACATGGCAGGAGCAGTTGATCGCCAGGAGACATGAGAGAGGGTATTCATTCCCAAAATGTCACGGCTTTTCCTCTTCTGGCAGCAGTTTCTGTTAGCAGAGCATGTGTTAGAAAAGAGGCATCGTGATACAGACTGTGCACGACTTGTGTGAGGAATGGCACAGAGTGGGGTGAGTAATTATTTCTCTGAACGATGTTGTTTGTAACACCAAAGCTGCATTCAGAACAGTCAGGTGAAACCATGCAAGAGGGCAGGAGGAGTGCATGTCCCATTCCCGGTGGGAGAGCTCCAGTGGGGATGCCAGGCTGCAGACATCACCTGCAGCCCAGTTTGTGCAGCGTGTTGCAAGAGCACCATGTCAGATCCCTGGCAAAAGTGGATGTTTCATCCAGCAGTCTCTCCCTCCCCACTCCTGACCTGTATCTGTCTCTCTCCAGCTGCCTCTCACCTCTCCTCCCTGCCAGCTGCTGTTACTGCCCAGTGCTTGCATGGTTTCACCTGACTGTTCTGAATGCAGCCTTGGTATTACAAGAGCTGCAAGGATGGGTAATGAGCACAGGACAGTCTTGGTCCCACCCTCTAGTTCTATTCATCCCCCCAGAAAGGCTGCAAGAAGCACCTGCTCAGGCCCAGCCAGCAGCTCTCCCCACAGTCTGGAGGAGAGAAGAAGGAGGGTGTACCAGTGTACCTCACACACAGGTTATATCAGTAACACACCTGCAACATTTTACTCTCTCTCAAGGGCTCCTTTTTGCAAGTGAAAAAAAACCCAAGGGAAAATACCTCACTGAAGGGTCCTCCTTCAGCCCCCCTCCTACCTCTTCTATCCTATGCACAACTGTCCTTTTCAAGGAGCTTTTGAAGGACACTAGGTGGATAAAAGAAAGTGGGAACCATTTCATAAGGCAAAAGCAGCCATAGAGAAAGAATCACTTTGCTTTACCACCCACTTCTGTGGGCCTTGCTGACCTCCAGCTGCCACAGGTTGTCCCTTGAAAATCCACAGTGCTCAACAGAGCATGCTTTGCTCATAGCCTGGTTTTGAGCCCTTTGCTGCTGGGTGGCTGTGAACCAGAGCATCCTGCTTGTGTTTATCACTGTGTAACTGAGGCTGTTTGTATCTCCTGTAGTAATAAACAACTGGTGTTTAGACTGAAGTCAGTGGAGCAAGTGCTGGCACCAATATGTGCAAGTACACTGCCTATCACAAGTGGGCCAACAGCTGGGTTTGATTGCTGGCATGCCTATATAAATCTTTAACAACAATAATAGTCAGTAGCCTCAGCCCTAAATCACTGTTAATACTGTTCTAAAAAACCAGCTTTAAATTAGCTGAACCATTAGCCTCCCTCTCAGAAGAAAAGTTAATGTTTATTGTTCAGACTGCCTGTAGTCCCCTGTATTACCCATGTTTGGCTTCCTTCAAAGACCTTATCTCATCCTGAATTGATGATGAATTATTACAAACTTAATCTTACTTCAGACTTTTGGCTCAGGAGCCTAGAAATTTCTTCAGTGCCAGATTGTTGACTTCAGCCTCAATTAATGATCACTTTTTATCAGCTTAGTTCAAATGTTTGGTTTCTAACTTTTGGTTGCATAGTCTAAACATTTCCAAAGTCCAGATAGACAGCTTTAAATTAAAATGTTGTGATTTTGATACTGACTTGATGCCTTCCTGGCTAAGTGGGAATATTTTATTCTTCCATCACTTTGATTAATAGACCTGTTACAAACCCTATGATTTAGAGTACCAAGGAGTGAAACAAATGCCATGTAGATTAACCTAGTTGAGACCTAATCTTACACTTCCATGAGAAGTTTTTAATTGTTCAGAAGCTAATGCACTCTCCTGTAAAGTTTTCATAATTCTGCAATTATGAATAATTGCACTTCTCTGCAGTCACCTATTTATCTTTTTCTTAGCCAAAACTTTTGTTCTGCAGATCACATGCTGTATGGTTAAACATCACTCTATTACATGAGCACTTCAGAGTTGAATTAAGTATCAGCAAATTATTCTGCAAAAGTCTCTGCTAGCAGATTGCAGATCTTTACCACCAATAGTTAAGACAGGATAAAAACTCATGTGTTCACATACTGGTAGTTCTGCTGTGAATACCCAGTCCTCAGGCATTCTCAGCTGTGGATGCTAGACCAGTCACAGATTTTGTACTGGCTTGTTCCCACAGCCTCCATCAAATACCCCTTAGGAATTAAAAACACACTGCAGGAAATAACAGTCTTCAGCACAGTAAGAACAAAAATGCTCAGGTTCACTGTTACTAATAATGAAACTCATCTTGTCATATTGGTTTGTAATCAAAGATGCATCTGTATTTTGTAGACTTACTTTAGTACCTTCTTATAAACGAACCAAGCAGATTTAAACAATTTTCTCCTGAAAGATAATTAAGTCAACTTCTAGTAAACAGGAGATATGTTTGAAATTGAATATACCCTTTATATTCTGAAGTTTATTGTACCAGCTAGGGCTTTTTATTTAGCTAGAGAAGCTGAACTGAGACAGAGACACTATAACAATTATCATTCTTGAAAATCATTAAAAAGCACTTTATATTGTTTTGTTTTGAGTAATTTGAGATTCTTAAAATGCTCATTAAGTTTATTAATGTGTGTTTTGGTATGAATAGATGTGTATCCCTGTCTTGCATTTGCCAGCAATCATAAAATGGAATTAACATATTGTCCTAGTCCATCCTTCAGATTTATGCCAAGAATCCTGCCAAGTATTCCCATCACTTAGGGATGAAAGGTTAGATACATTAGTTCCTTGCATAGCCATGTGGACACTCAGCACAAAAAAGGATTTGTAAATATGCTGAGACTTATTTGAACCCTAATAGAGTTAAATAAAATGGAAGCATCCATGAGATCAAAGCTGTGCATCCCTCTGGTAATAAATGGCACATGAGCAGCAGGGAACTGGCGACACAAGAAACTCTATGGAAAACATGTAGGGGCCCATAGTAGCAGCTTCCTTACTGTGGTAGAGCCAGGATTTCCTTAAAGCAATGTGACCACTCTCTTTCACAAGGCAACTTAATTACACAGGTAATTTATTTGTTTTATTCCATTCTTATCTCTAATCAGCTTATACAAACCTTTGGCTTCTGTCCCACTGTACAGGTCAGGGACATCAGATGCTATATCTTTATGTGTGCAAAAATCATGAGTGTTATCTGCCTATTAAATGCCTGCCTTACCGTCATTTGTCCTGATTAATTCCATGATGAGAAGTGAGATGCCTGTTAAATTATGCCTTTATTGGAGTGCTTAGACCTCTGTGCATAGGCAAGTCACAAATGGAGGATTGTTTTGTACCCAGGCTGTAAGTATGATTGCTCTGGAAATCACAGTTTTTGTATGAGGGAATGTGCTCAGGAGCAGATGTGTAAATGAAGCTCTGGGCAAGAAGTTAAGAATTTTGTCACTCAGCAAAAAGTGCAAAGTTACCGCAAGGTAAATTTAGAGATCATTTTCCTTATGTATTTATTTATATTTTTATTGGATAGTTGAAGAGGTAAGAGACATAATAGACTTATAATGAAATATAATTTATTATACTTACCTGTGTTCTTTTTTATGAAACTCATTCATATGTCAGTTTGAATATTATAGAACTCAGGAGGTCTCCTCTGAGATAACTTCAGAGTCATACTGTTCTTGGTCTGATAATCCATCCTGAAACAGCTGATAAATTTTCATGGCTATCAGATTATTTTTCTCCTGGCTAGCTGCACCTGAGACTATAATAATACCACTGGGGGTAGTTATCAAATAGGCTTTGGTATTGATAGCTGAATACTTTCTAAATTTCATTGACTAGCTCAGCAGTATAATGAAATATCTGATGCCTATGAAGTTTTTCCTACAAAGAGCTTTTTCTGTTCTACTGGGATGTCTTTAGAACAGAACAAGTTCTCTAAAATCTGTGAGATTTGCAAGCTTTCCTTCTTTTCTGCCATTCTTCCTGAGGATTCCATATCCATTTTCTAAATTACATCACTCTCTGTCTGATATTTACCACTGTGAATTCAGTTTACCACCAATAACACCATGAAAATAATCATCATTTGCAAAAGATGGGCAGCTCTGACCACATCTACGCCTCTGGTGCTGCACTGCTGATGGTCCTGCCTCTCCCTCTGTGTCATGGGTGTCCACAGTGTGCTCAGGACATCCAACGAACATTGGATGTTTGCCAATGTTCAGCCAAACAATGACCAGTCCTGGGGGATGTGAGTCTTCTTTTCCCAGTCACACACCTTAGGTAAAGCCCATTCACCCTCTGGGAATGAGTTAAGTCTCTCAAAATATCTGTGTATTTAACCACCCCCTCTCTCCCTCGCTCCACCAAGACACTTCCTCAGAATAGACCTTTTCTTTGCAAAGCAGCCAGAGTCCTTCTCACATGGAAGAGCACAGGGCATTTCAGTGGGGACAGGCTGGTTAACCAAGCCTGGCTGCTTTCAGGATGAGCTTCTTGGTGCTGCATGTTCTTCTAAGGTGATTCTGAGTTTTGGGGGGAAATCATATGCTACACACTCCATCATTAACAATGTTCTTTGGACCAACTGTGTCATACCTATCTGGAACACTCAGAGAAATTGAGGGAGACTTCTAAGTAATTTGGCTCAGTTTCAGTGTGACAGAACCAATGTGATTACAGGGAAGTATTCCACCACCCTTCAGAGTCTATGTTCCCTGCAAACTTTAGTTAAATTTATAGCTCCTCTTAGACAAATAGCTGTGAACAAGATAGCTGCTTTCTGACTAGACACAGACAGGAAAAAATTTGTTCTCAAAAAATAATTGCTGCTATCCATCATCTGTATCTCATCTCAAGAGTGGTCTGCTGCAAGTGTTCTCCTTGGGGTAGCTGTGGGAAATACTATTTGAGTCTTCCAGAACCTGATAACACAAAAAAGTATCATGACACAACTTGGTGCTGGATACCATCACTTTTGGCCAAGGGGTCTACTTGAATTTCTGGGTAGAAGAAGGGAAGATTTTTTTTCTTACTTAAATTTGTGTCTCTTCTCATGCAGGTCCAGCTCCTGAGGCAGTCTCATCCCACTCAGGCTGGGGCTCTCCAAGAGGAATGCCCTCATTTCTGGGGGAGAAGAAGATCCTGGCCAGGGCATGGGGAAGCAGGGTGCTCTGGAATCATGCCTCCACTGCTGGAGCATCATCCCTGCATGAGCAGGGCAGAAATACAGCCCAGCCAGGCAAAGTGCTGCAAGGCCTAGGACAAGGAATGCTGCAGCTTCCTGGGATTTTGGTATGAAGAAGTTTCATGTTCACCTGAAATCACAGTGCTCCCAGAGCATCTTTGCACCAGAGCACTTTAAACTGCATTGTACAGGTGCTCAGGGGGCAGTCACTGATGGCACATGGGCTGGCCAGGGGTGTGACCACAGCCCAGCTGTGATCCAGCCTGGCTGCCTCTCCCAGACCCTCTCCCAGGGTCCCTGACAGCACCATGGCTTGGGAAGCTTCCCATCACATACCCAGAGTAGATGTGGCTTGGGAAGAGACTGTCCCCTGACTGACCACAGAGTGACTGTCCTCTGGTGACCACTAGAAAGATTTGAGAAGTGGGAAAGAATAATTTATTTTGCTATATTTTTGGAATAGTTTGGGCACCATAATAATTGATACCTTTTACCATTCTCTTGTCTGCTTTTACCAATTTGGATTTTTTTAATGCAATGGTAAGTACACTAACCTTTAGTTTAAAATGTTTCTTCTTTTTGAAATGAAGATCTTATATAAATTACCAAATTAAATCCAAAATATTCTTTAGGCAGTTCAGTATTTACTTATTTTATTTTTTTAATTACTCTAGCTAGAGGCATGCTATTGGATTCATAGGTGTTTGGATAACTTAATTTAAAAAAGCAAAACAGACTAAACCAGATAAGAGAAACTTAGGCCAAATTATACTGGTTGTGACATATGTGATACATAATGCTGTGTAATTAGATATTAAAATGGTTTCTGTACAGCAGGATGTTTTATGAAAATGGGACAAATGTTTTTTAAATGTACCACTGGAAACCAGACAGATGGTAACCTATATCCCCAAGGAGGATAGCTGAATTCCACCAAGTTTTTTATATGAATTTGAACTGTAGTGAACAGGAAAGGAGGGAATTTGTGATTATAGTCTAGTTTGCCATTAGTCAATGTTTGGCTGAATGTGCAAAGGATGCATATATGGTGCTTAGTCTGGACAGTAATATTTTCTGGGGATTTGTTCTTTCTTGAGCAATAGCAGAGCAGATGGTGACAAAGCAGATCTAGCAATAAATCATGGAGACAGGATACTTGAAGGAAGCAAGATGATCTAGAGGAACAAAATAGAAACTGAGGGATAATTGTAACACAAATTCAGAGTGTATTCCCAGTAATTTTATTAATGCTGGGGACAGCACTTAAAAGCTGAGCATTTCCATGTAGCTTGGCTGTTAAAACCCCTAGTAAAATTTTTAATCAACATCCTTTGGGAGCAAAACTTTTTAGATTGCATACAAAAAAAGATCTCTGCTATGTACCGAAACTCCTGGTGACCACACAATTTACAAATGCCTGACAATCATAAACTGCAAATGCCTTTTAAGACTCACTGGGTTTGGGGCTACATGGATTTAGCTCTGAAACCCTGAGAGCCTTCAGGACAACCTGATACACATAATAGTAATAGGAAAGATGCCTGCAAGTACAAAAGAAGAAACAGCAATCCCAGGAAGCAGCATCTCAGTGGAAAGATTTTAGCCCACTAGCAGCTGGAGGGTAGTGCTCTCTCTGCTCCCTGCTTGGGAGGCAGCACAAAGCCACATCTCTGCCAGAAACTGACACTTCTTTGTCAGCCAGACTGCAGTGTGACCCTGGGAATGGTGCTTCCTCATAATTCCCTGCTATTTGCTCTCTTGCCGTCACACCAGCACTTGCATCAGTCCTTACAGTCCCTGTCTCTGTCAGATCTGCTCTCACACTTAATATTTCAGTGGAATGTTTATAGTTCCATTCCCCAGGCTGGAGGCTACTGATACTGAGGAAGGCAATGGTGAGCAGTTCAAGGCCCTGGATAGCAAAGAGTCCCTTAGTCCCTCTTTCTTGCACTAAAGTGAGGCAGAACCTTGGCTTCCAAGACACGCAATAAGATGAGGAACTGTCAATTCCCAGTTTGTCAAGCTCAGGCAAAGGATTGCTGTTGCATTTGGTACTTGGATAATCTAAAAGACAAACTATCCATTGATTTAACCCACAGATCTCCACATCAGATCATTCTTGGTACCTTTCAGGATGCACCAGGCACAGGCAGCATCATACAGCCCTGACATGCAGTGAAGGCCACCCTATCCTGCAGCGATTATCAGGTTGGTACTCATGCACCCCCTTGGATCACTTGTTGCTCACTTTGAGTCAGCATTTCTTCTAACCTGCCTCATCTCAGTGACCCTCTGAGACAGTCCTACTACAAATAATGGCTGAACAAATTGTGTTTGTGTGCTGCATGAAGGAGCATCACACAAAGGAGACTCCTTTTAGCAGATGAAGGACTAGGCAAACTAAAGGCAGAACTACTGAGAAGGAAGATTGGCATTTTTGATGAAAAATGTTTCATGAAAACATTTTTCAACAGCTTGCAGAGACAGTAATTTTCAATCAATAATTATAAAATTAAAATAATTATAATTATTTTAATAATTATAAAAATAAAAATTAAACTCAGATGAGCAGTTTTTTGGTATTATAATGCCTCCCTTTTCTTTTTCTGGTTACATATTAGAATGACTTGTTGAAATGTGAAAACAAGTAGAAAAGGGAAACAAGCCATTAAAGGGAAGAGCTAAAAGCATAGTATTTTGTTTGTTTTTTCAGTATCTTGTACCAAAGTTAGAACCAAGAGGGTAACAAAGTTTATGTCACATGTTCTTGCATAGTGGCTGGAATTCACCATTACATCGTAGATTTTCAAGAAGCAGCAGCCTGATTTCCAATGTACCCATATATATCAAACTCTGTATAATCATGACTTGCAGGCTGACATCCATTTGGGATTTGTCCATTTCTGGTTATCATCAGGACATTTATGTATTAGCTAGGTACTGCAGCAGTATCATTCTTTGAATACTAGGCTATGTGTAAGAGGGCAGAACTTCTGCTAAGTGATACAAACAAAATTAGTTTGATTGAAAACTATGTGGTGCAGACATATAAATAGCTAGAAAATGAGCTGATTTCAGCACGGTTGCTGTGTTGGCTTTCCTTGTCCATTATCATCTCCCCCAGCTTTGTTTACCTCCCCCATGGTCTGAGGCAACACCTGGACAAGAGTATTGCCTTTATTTTACCTCAGGTTCCCTCTGTGGTGCCTTAACTTACAGTCCAAGCTCCAGGTATCCATGGAGGCTTATTCAGGCTTTGGTGGTCACAGATTCTGTCTGTCCCCATAACTTGGGCTGATCTTTGTTTCACCAGTGATATGCCTATGAGCTGTTGCTTCTTTACACAGTTTGCCAAAGCAGGAATTTTAGTTGATAGCATGACCCAGGATGATCTCCTGTTTTTTTCTGCTCCTTCCTATCAAAGAAGGGATGAGAAGATAATGTGAAACAGAATTTACTTATGTCTCTTCAACTGTAAAAACTATTTATGAGAAACAGTGTTAGAACAAAAAGTTTTAATGAGTCACATTTCAGATGCCTTATGTAATGTTTCCTTCCTGACAACACTAAAAGATCATCAGAGTAAGGAGGCTGAAGTTCTTGCATCTGAAACCTTGTATGTTGGTTATCCTTTAATGCTGTAAAAAGCTGGGGTAATGCTAACACCTTTGATCCTCTAGAGTAATTAATTCTGTCAAAAACAGACTTATTAAATCTTGACAATAGAAAAAAATTACCAAACCAGGAGGTAAATGCATTGTAACATGGTGGTGCAATTTTTTGAGTTGTGAAGAAAACTAAACTTCAAACGCCGAGGTGTCTTTACTCTTCCTAAATTTTAACTCTTCATCAAAGTCAATATAAGAAGAGAAGCACAGTATGTGGATCTATATTCAGATTTTATCTGTTAGAGATGGCTCTTTGTGACAGGGCTCCTTCCATCTTAAAGCAAAGGAGGAACATCCCAGGGACTCCAGAGCTGGGAGCCCACCCGCACTGTTCACCAGAGGGGTTTGGGTGGTGCCTGCTCCAGCAACAGAGAGAGCACCCTCATGTTATTCATGAACAAGTCTGCCATCTTTTCTTATAATAATTGCACATTGCTGTGAAGTGCAGCATAAAAATTTTAAGAAGAGAGGCCATATAACTCATAACTTTAAAAATACTTTTTTAGCTTAAGAAAATTGTTCTGTTAGTCTGAGACATAATGATGAAAGAGAAGCCACTTGTGCACAAACAATTTTACTAAATAATTAAACTTATTTCATCTTACTGTTAGCAGATGGAAGTGTGATGGCTTCTTTTGCTTGGAGTTGGTATTAAGGTCTGGTTGAAAGGTGTTGCTTCAGTGGATGAGTAGTACAATTACAAAATATACTCAAATATCAAATGAGAAATGTTCTTAACGTATGATTCAGTAAGATAATAGTTACTGGTATAAAATTTTCAGGGCTATCTTGTGCAAAGCTTTTATTTTTAAGGAGAAAAAACCCTTCTGGTGCTAAAGCTGTGGAAATGAGGCCCATTTCCTGTCAAGAATGATGTATGGCCTGATAGCTCCTGAAAGGTGAAGACTTACTTATCAGACATCTACCTTTAGAGTTATGGCTGGCTGAGGTAATTTGACCAATTACTTCTACTGATGTCCTGAGCAGTCTTGTTACCAGTGACAGTATGGTCCAATTTGATGCCCTCAGACCAACATAACTAAACAAATTAGCTTTCCATTCCAAAGAAAATATAACCTAAAGCAAGCTGTGACTTATGTGAAACAAATGCTGCTCCAACCCTTGGGGTCTGTAGTCTTACCTCCGGCTAAATTACCTTTAAAACCACACAGGAAAACTCTGAAATTCAATTAATGGGTACTTACTACCAAAAAATAAATTGCTAGGGCCTGTGTGGATACTGGAAAAAATATCAAACCTTCCAGAAGTGCAGCTTTTTATGAAATGTTCAAATGACTTGAGAGGTTGGGGCACTGGCTGAGCAGTTCTGCTCCATAAGAGCAGTGGAGGGAGCAGCAGCACAGAAAGTGCTGCTCTGGGCTGACTTTCCTGTGACACCACATATCCTGGGATTAAAACCACAAAATATGTGTACCTAACTGAAAATGTGTCTGTTCTGTTTGCCTCTGATCCAGAAGCAGAAATCACTTTGCATTTTATACAGTCCAAATCTCTTTCCTTTTCCTGTTTTCTCATTTACAGGAGTTGGTGTTCTTCTGCCCCTCAGAAAGTGGAAGGCTGGAGGGTGTTGTAGGATAAGGGTTAAGAAATAATAAACCATTACAGTTACAATTGAGTTTATTCCCTTTATTCCACATTACCAGCTCTCTGTGGTTCTGAGGTCTGGTCTCAGTAACAACAGAAAACACAAGGACATCAATGCCTATCGTTATTTTTCACATTTTATAGAAACTAAGCCAAAATAAAGAAAAATAAAATAAAAACATTTAGAATTTCTGTATAAAATAGGAAATGTTTAGGCAATGTAAGAATAAAATGCATTTTCTGACACTATGAACACTGGAGCTTTTTTTCCCACCAGTCAGGAGAAGGACAAGGAGAAAGAGTACAGACAATACCTTTTTTAGAGCCTCGAATCATAGCATTTTGAAAAGAACATATTTTATTTTATTTTCAAGATAGTTGCCTATCCTTGTGGAACTAGGCAACTCTTAAAATAGTTTGCTTAGGATAAAAAACAGTCTGAGTAATTATTTTAGAAGAGGTGACACAGATAAGATACTCCAGTGCCTATTTTCCCCACCTTTCTTTGACGCCTGAGCACCTCCCGAGAATTTATACTTTTCTTCACTAGTAGCAACAAGAACTGTTTTAAGCTACATGTCCAAGATCAGAGAGATGTGCACTCATCTTGCTTAAGGTTGCTAAGCTTTACACAAATGTCAAAAATGTTTACTTTTGTTACTACAGTTACTAGAGAGAAACTCATAGTGCTAGTTGTTTATCTTGTTTATTCTCGTTATCCTGGGCTTGACAGCATGACATCAAGATTATCTGGGTATATTTGTGTCTCAGAGGACTCTTACCAATACCTGGGTAGAATTAGATGTCAGGCTGCATTTTCTTATAATGAAAATACCCAGTTTTATCTTCCAGGACTCTTGTGACTGCATTCCTTGCTTTGGGCCAACTGTTTAGCAACTGCAGTCACATGGATTTACTCAAATATGGGATGCAGACTGGAGTGTACAGCAGGAGTAATTCAGAAATTACTCTGATGAAAAGTGTTTGGACTGTGGCTTTGGGTGTCCTCCAGAAATTTTCCTTTTAGAGGGACACTGTAAACTTCAGCTGCAGCAGTCTTACAGAATAAAGAATAGATTTATCATATATACCTGTGTTCTCCAGAAATATGGTGTGGCATTTACCAAACACACATCTCTAAGCACAAAGTATAAGTTTATAGTTCCCATTTCTAAGTGTAAACATGCTTGAGATTTTGCTTTTGACAAGTACCATTGATGGATTTACACTTGTGAAAATTGGAACTGGATTCCTGCAGGTTGCAAGTCTGATTTCATTGCATATAAGAATACAAATGTATTTCCAAAAATCACATAATCAAAGCTCTAACTCTGAAAGAATTGCAGACTATATTTTCACCCTTTAAGTTGAAGTTATACTTTTGAAAAATTCCTTGTTGTTTTATTTCATCGCCCTTCTAAATATGGAGACGGAGGTTCAGACTCAAAAGGCAATCTGGGATCCCAGCTGATTTCTCTCTATTCACATATTCATCCCAGCTATAAAGGTCTGTTGGTTAAATCAGGCCTTTAAAATTACTCCTCTGTAATGCTGTGTCTTACAATTCGGCCTTTCCCAATCATCTTTGTAACTCAACTGCCCTCCAAGGATTCACACAGGAGTGACTGACTGGCATTGAGACTGGATAAATTATTCTGTTGATGGTGCCTAGGAGGTAATAAAATTCACTTGAGTCCCTCAGATCTGGAAAGCCAATGAAGTCAGAAGAAGGAAATAGCAATAAAAACTGTGTTTTGTCAAAAAGTCAGGGAGTGTGTGACTGTGAATACCTACAAGGGGTAGTCTCTAGAAAAAGAGGTTACCATTTCTGCAGACACCTTTGACACAGACAAAACCTAGAAATAATGGATGATATCTCCATTACCTAGGACTGTACCTCATTCATTTTCTTTGTGACCAGAAGAATATTTATATAGCAGTTTCCATCCAGGGAGCTCAAGAAGCTTTAAAAACTACAATTAGTCTCACCTCTGAGTTTGGGCAGTGCTATCTCTATTGCACAGATGGAGCAACATTAACATGGGGAAGCTGTTTATCAAATGAGCCAAACCAGCCTGTAAAGAAGGTAAAGCATAAGCCCCCAAATGCCTGCTCCCTGTTCCTGCACTTTGTCCATTTTTCTGTCATAGTGCCTTAATGAGCTTTATATATGTATAGAAATATCAATGCATAATAATCTGCCTTAGCATTCCAAGGGAGGGCTAAAAAATGTAAGAATAAGACATAAATCATTGATTAAAATGTCAGAAGTGATAAGAATAAAAGATTGCTTCTGCCTTTGCTGAATTACATATGCAAATTTGCATACACTACAAAATGAACATCTCTAAATGAATGAATTAGAATCTCATGTAGAAATGACTGAACCACATTTGCATACAACATTTATTAGGAGGAGATGTTCTTATTTTTGGAATAAACAGAGAACAAATCCCTGGAATCTGCTGAAGCAGCGTGTGCCTGCAGCTTGTCAGAGCACACCGTCTGCCCTGCCAGTGTCTGCAAACAGACAAATATGAATTGTGCCCCGAAAAACCACAACTAGAAGAATCAGGGAAACATTAATGCATCCCAAATGGGATTTTACAGGAGTTTATCACATTGTTTTTAGTCTGAAAAAATTAAAACCATTGAGTTTTTCATGATATAATTTTCTTTTCAGACAGCCAGATTAGTACTTTGGCAGGTTTGACTTCAACATCAGGACAGGAGCATCCATATTTATTTGAAACAAACTTTATATTCTACCTGTTAAAGACAAGCAACTTTTCAGTAAGACCAATCCAAAGGTATTGATACAATTAAAAAGTATTGGAATTGGAAAGTACAGCATACCCTACCTATATATCCAAGACCCCAAATTATCTGGCATAGAGAATCATGAAATAAAAATCCTATCTGAAGTCTATGTTCTTATTCAATGTATGAGTTCAAAACATTGTAGTTTTCACAAGATTTCATGAAGTGCTGAATCTTCTTTGAGGTTTATTTCACCCAGAGCTTCTTTTATTTGGAGTAAAGGTGAGCACGCTCAGCATCTGCATTTTCAGCCACCATAAAAACTATTCCAAGTATAGGAAATTCCTTTCAGTTAGTTAAAGCACCAGGGGAGAGAGGAGAACAGGAGGAAATCCATCCTGACTCCCACCCACAGGCATCCCACAAGAGGCTCAGACCACCTCTTCTTCCTTTATTGCTAGTTACTTCTTAAAATGAAGAGTTTATGGAAAAAGGCATTAGCCTCTTTTCCCTGGGCACTGTATTTGCAGTGGTGACCCTACAACTATTTCAAATGCTTTGCGTGGTTTAACCCCAGCCAGCAGCTCAGTCCCATGCAGCCACTCACTCACTCACTCACTCACTCTCTTTGGTGGGATGAGGGAAATCGGAAGGGTAAAATCCCCATACGAACCACTAGGAAGAAAATTCACCCTACCCCAGCCAAAACTAGCACAATTTATCAAAACAATGGAATACAATGAAGGGAAAAAAAAAAAAAAAGAAGAAAGAAAAAAAAAGGGAAAAAAAAAGAAAAAAAGGAAAAGGAAATGAAAGAAAAAAAAGAAAAAAGGAAAAGAAAAGAAAAGAAAAGAAAAGAAAAGAAAAGAAAAGAAAAGAAAAGAAAAGAAAAGAAAAGAAAAGAAAAGAAAAGAAAAGAAAAGAAAAGAAAAAGAAAAAAAGAAAAAAACTGAAGAAAAAAAGAAGAAAAAAGGAGGAAAAAAAAGGAAGAAGAAAAAAGCAAACCCCCTTTTGTACACACGCGGCTGCTTTTCCTGGAGGGCCTGTTGCCGCTGTTAATGTCTGTCACGGCCCAGCCCGCTGCAGCGCGGGTCCCTCTGGCTCGTTATCCCCGCGGGTGGCGGCGGGCGCGGGCCGGGAGCGCCTCCAAACGGGGGCCGGGAGCGCCCTCTGCAGGCGCTGCCGGAGCCTGCGGGTGCCCCCGCCTCGGGCGGCCCGGCCCGGCCCGGCGACACCGCGGCCACTGCCGCGTCCTGACCCCAACCCTGCTCGTCCTGACCCCAACCCCGCTCGTCCTGAACCCAACCCCGCTCGTCCTGACCCCAACCCCGCTCGTCCTGAACCCAACCCCGCTCGTCCTGACCCCAACCCCGCTCGTCCTGACCCCAACCCCGCTCGTCCTGAACCCAACCCCGCTCGTCCTGAACCCAACCCCGCTCGTCCTGAACCCAACCCTGCTCGTCCTGACCCCAACCCTGCTCGTCGGCACACCTCGGTTTGTCCCGGCGTGTTCCCCGCGTCCACATCCCCTGGCGGATGCTCACCCGTTCGCTCGCTGCCCGGGTAGTCGGGTGCGCTGTGTCAGGGCACCCCCAGCAATTCACAGGTGATGCCTGAGACACGGGATGCCATCCAGAGGGACCTGGATAAGTTCAACAAGGGGCATACGGGGGCCTCAGGAGGCTCAACAAAGCCGAATGCCAGGCCCCTGGGCTGGGTGGGGACAAGTCCCAGTATGGACACAGGCTGGGGGATGGATGGATGGAGAGAGCCCTGCAAGAACAACCTGGGAATGCTGGTGGGTGAGAGGCTGGACTGACCTGGGAATGTGCTGTTAAGCATGGAGAAAAGAAGGCTTCAGGGAGACCTCACTGCAGCCTTTCAGGGGACTTACAAGAAAGATGGGGGCAAACTTTTCAGCAGGATCTGTTGCAATAGGACAAGGGGTAATGATTATGGAAGTTATAGAAGTGGGATTTAAAAGAAACCTGGATTCTGCTTGCCAAAGACATTTTCCTGTGACATTCCCAGCTCTCAGAGAAATAAAACAACACAGTACCCTGGTACAAATGAATCTTGGACAACTGGCTACATTATCAGTAACACTACGTACCACATACCTCTTGAGGAAAACTGTGTGAAAAGGAAGGTGGTGGCATTGTGGCCACTGTAACATTCCTATTTCTCTGTCACTCTCAAGTGTAGGATACAGGACATCATTCTGTGTAAAGCAGGGTCTCAAACCGTGCCCAAAAATCAGAACAACTGTCTGTCTACACCTCCTGACTTCATATTCCTCAGAGTTTCTTCTAAAGGTGTGAAGTCATATCACCCCACACATAGCAAACTTTCCCTTCTTGGCAATTCTATCTCACTTTTGGCAAGCTTCGGTATGTCAGTCTCTCTAAGCCCATAGCTGTAATTTGGAAGGACTGATTTTTATTTTTTTTTTATTAGACCAAAGCACAAGTTTGAGCAAGCAACATGGCATTTCTTTCCATCTCTTTAGCACTTCAGTGCTTTCAGTGGTTTGGTCATAACCACCAACCCACCAACCCACATAACCACCAGAGGGGTCATAACCTGGACCCCTCTGAACAAGCCACAGAGCAAGAAGAGAGCAATAGGGTGGCTCCTACTCTGGCTCATTGACCTTCCAGAGAGAGAATTTTAAAATAATTAAAGTTCAGAAACCTTGAGGGGTTCACTTGTAAACAAGTGTATTTGATTTTATTTGAGTAAGAGGATATCTTTCTAGGTTTGAGCCCTGTCACAAACATTTCTACTGGAATTTCTAAATTGTTTCTCTAGGCAAGGTGAAGCCTGAGGAAATTGTCTTAATTCTTTTTAGTGACCAGATTTTACACTTTACTTTATGCTAATTGAACACCTAAAGACTCCATCCTTCTCATCATAAACAAGAAAGGTTTCCCAGAACAGACAAACAAAATAATAATTTCTCCAATGAGAGGAGTCTCCCTCAACTTACAAATCCAAAACCAAGAAGAATTAAAAAACATATCCAAGAAAATTATCTATTAAAGATAAACATATTCTTGAAAACACAATATGCATTCCTCTGCATATATTTTGGGGGGGAAACAATATGTGCTAAACATATTTTCTCCCTCTTTGGATACAATCTTTTATTGTTGGAGTCATACCAATCAGCTGGCATTCCCTGCTCCATAATGGACTGAACATGTCCCCAGAGTCATTCCTCTCAAGTTATACCCTGGATGGATTTATCCTTTTGTGTCCTTTCATCAGGTTTCACCAGACAGCTGCTAACAGGAGGCCAGAAGGAAATATTGGCAAATGTGTCAAAAAGTGGTCATAGCTGTTTGACCATTCTGAGTCTGAATATAATAAGTATTGATTTTTTTCCACTTTCTTTTGTATTTGGTACCATTAGTTTAGCATTTTGTTACCATATAATTATTAGGAAAAAAAACAGAATCAATATAAATACAGCCTTTCAGTTCTTAATTTTCTGAGTTCTCTCCACTCATTTTCACTTGGATTTGTATGGAATTTTTTTAAATGCTCTATTATCATTAAAAGAAAAAAAGGAAAAAAAGTCCAATCCTATGATTCCAGAAAGTTCTTTTAAGTTCAGTAGGGGGGGTACTAAGCATTTACAGCGAAAATCAGACTTGTGTTTCAGGAGCTTCCTTCCCAGTCTGCAAATAACAGACTGCTGCTTATTCTATGGATTTGTGAATATAGATCCAAACTGATGGGATTCTAACCCAGAAGTCATCCAGGAAGTACTTAAAAAACAGTTATCTCACAGCAGAAGGATCTTTTGGTAGAAACCTATGTAGAAATAAGTGAAAATTTTATGTGGGTTCTGTTGTCATGGTTGTCTCTGTCCAAATCAGAAAACTTTAAAATAACTGCCAGCACCAGGTACTGTGTTACCACTGTCAGGTGGAAGCACAGAAAGTCCTCATGACAAGAAAAGATGGACCACTCTCAGAGGGAGATTATGGAAGATACTATGTACTCAAGTCACAAACTTCTTCACATTACTTTATTCAATTTTGCCCTTGCCTTGGAACACTGATGATCAAAAAGAGGTCTTAGTTTGAGGTGTTGGTCTTAGTTTTCCCAAACTGATCCAAATCTGTCATTTTTACAATATATGGTCTTAAATACCATGAGTCTCCTAAAATCCAAAGACACCCACCCAGTATCCAGGTAGCCGGGTGCAACATCGTTCTTGGGGGAGCTCTGATGAACCTCCCGCTTGGCACACATTGGGCCTCTCTGCAAGAACAATGAACCACCAAAAGCTGGTCTCTGTTCTCTCTACAACCCAAAGATCTCCTGCCCAGTAGTGTCTGAGCCTGCCTAAACCACGCCATGAGAACCAGCAGCTCAGTTCAGCCCACAGAGGGTGTTCTGTACCATGGTCAGGGGCAGAGCAGCTCATACCCAGTGGCCTCACTCTTGCTGGGCTGGTTTAAGCTGAATGGGGCTCTCAGCCCAGACCTCCCACCTCTCATGTTGCCCTCCCCAGCCACAGAGGACTGCTCAATAGCAAGCCCTCTGACTGCATTTTGTGGCATTCACATTCTCTGAAAAAATTCCTTTGCCTGGGATTTTTCTCCTGGGAAGCTGAGAGGCCTCAGAGAAAAAGGAAAACAATTCTTATCTCATTTGCTTCTCGTGTGTTGTGCTCATGTGTAGAATGTGCTTGGAGACTGTTTACCCAAAGGTGATTGCCTGATTGGATTCTGGTGTGAGTTGTTTTAACTCATTGGCCAATTGGGACCAAGCTGTGTTGGGACTCTGGAAAGAGTCAAGAGTTTTTATTATTATCTTTTTAGCATTCAGTAAATATCTTTTCTGTATTCTTTAGTATAGTATAGTATTCTTTAATACAATAGAGTATCATAAAGTAATAAATTATTCTGAGAACATGGAGTCAGATGCATCATTCCTGCCTTCGTTGGGGCATTCCCTACAAACACAATAGCATTTCGTGCTCTGGGGGACCTGAAACTCTCAATGAGAAACAATGGTCTTTGCTCTACCTTTTCAAGGAACTGGTACAAATTCTTAGCAGAAGGAAAGACTCTGATATAGAAGTAATAACCAACAGACCTGAATGGATGAGCTGGTGGTCTGGCAGGAGGGAGCATCACTTTTTGAGTGACCATTAAATGGCATTTGGAATAATCCTGTTGGTCAATACATCTCCCCTGAATATTCAGGTTTTTTTTTTTTTAAATATTCTCCTTAGTTGCTGAACAGTTAGTGTCTGAATTTCCAACATCAGCAACAAATCTACCAAGCCTAACAAGAGTTTCCCAAAGCCCTGAAAACCTTGCCCCTCTGTCAGAAACAGCTGTTCCATTAGTTTAACAGTCTGCATAGTGCCCTCAAGATCCTCAAATTGCTGCTTTATATTTCTGCCTTGGCAACACTGATGTATTTTGAGAGCCTTTTTTGTCACCAACCCACTCTACTCATAAGAGAAATATATGAAAACAGGAAACTCTCTTCTATGGCTGCAAGCAAATGGTACCAGTGGTCCATGAGATGTGAAACATTCCCAGGAAATTTCCCTCTCCTGTGTACTTCTGGAGGGGTATCTTACAATGTTGCCAGTATAAATTAATGAAAGCACTGTAACATCTGAGCATTATATAAAAGAAGGGTGGTAGTTTTCAGAAGCAATTACCTTTCAGAGTGAAACAGTAAGAGCATACAGGCCATTTTAAAAATGCTTTCTGGGTTTGTGTTGCCCATTATTGCCAAATATTCCCAATCCCAGAAATAGTTTGTTTTATCTTTATTATTCTTTTTTCATTTTCTTTGAAATTATAAAAGTGCATTAAAACCCCTTAGGAGAGCATTCAAAACAAACACAGAGTGTGCTTAAAGCATTCTGTCAGAATATGTTTCAACTAGAAAAATTCCCCAACTCAATACCTAAATGTCTTGCAGGAAGATTTTCTATAACATTTTGCTTCAGTTAGTAAAACATTTTCAAAAATTATAACATCTGTTCCAACACATTAGATCTAGATTAACTTGATTTCATCCTCAAGTTATTTAGTTCAGAAATTTTAATTCAAAAATAAAATTATAAATGTAATTCTTGCCAATCAGAATATTCAGCTATCTTTCTCCATGGGATCTTTTTTCTGTGTCTTCCACAGAATGGAACTGCCACTAGAATTTCCCACAGAAACAGGACTCTGTGCACAGCTCTCATTTAAACAGCAGTTCTACAGTCAGCTCTGTGGGAATTTGCTGTCCCAAGTTCATTAGCATCACCTCTCTGCTCCCTTCAGTAGCAGTATTAATGAAGATGTGGTGTCTCCAAGATGGATTTGAATTTAGGACAGTAGTTTATCATTAAGTTTCCAGGTTTCAGAGTTTCAGGACAGAGTTGGCTCCAGCCCTCCACATAGAGACACCTGAAAGAAGGTATCTTTGGATGCCAGCTCAGCTGAGTCCATCAGCTCAGCCAGGCAAAGCCCCTGAGCAAATGGAGGAGGGCTCTGGAGTCCATTCCAGCTGGGTCAGTGAGGATGGAGAGCAGGAAGCATTTAGACCAGCCCAGAAGCCTGTCAGAAGGGTGCCCTGCTTCTCCTTTGGATTGAGATCCATGAGCTCTTTCCCAAAACAGAATACTGGAAATAAGGCTTTTCCACATAATCAAATTTACTGTGGGCCCATTCACCTCTCTCCAGTTCCTCTCCACATGAGTGCTGGGAAGTGGAATCTGCCTTTCTAAAGTGCTCCAAGTACGAGTGCTCAGAGAGCTGGGATCCGTGGCATGGCCACAGGCAGAGCAAAGGATCCCAGCTCCTGGGTACTCCCCAGCCTCTGTCACCCAGCGCAGACCCTCCCTCTGTGACACTCATGTCAGCCCTGCAAGACACTAAGCCAGGAGAAAGGGGGTCAAGGAAATGAAAAGTTTTTAGACACTAACAGGTTGTTTTAACAAAACAATGTTAAGAATCAAGCAAACTGACAAGAGAAGTGCCAAACCCAAGCAGGCCCCCCCTGGGCTCTTGCTCAGGGGAAGTTAGCAGCATTGCTGCTCTCCTGCAGGGATGAGCCAGCATGTCTTGCTCACCAGGTTACAATAAGGATCACTAGTTCTGTCCACTGGTGATCCCCTTGATGAGCTGTCTTGACCTACCTACAGCTCCACAGCTCAAAAGCCTAAACCTATGCCTGAAAACCACTCCAAGTCATTGTGGTTACATCTGTGCATTTCTCTATTAATACATTAATTAAAAGCTGCCCTAGGTTTGGATTGTCACTCTTCAAAAATAAGGCTCTGTAGTTGTCTTAAGAATGTAGTATATAGAAAGAAACAAAGGGCTGAGAATAAACAGAAACATATTCTACCATAGTACAGTGGTACAAACCCATGATATACACAAATTTGGAAGACTGTTCAGTTCAAGCCTTAGTAAGGAGATGAATGGAAAGGTAATATGGTAAAACCATCTTCATTTACAGGCAATCATCATAACAGTTACCTGCATGATGACCCAAAACTTCATTGATAATGTACATCATGCAATTAATCATTGTTCTGACATTCTCATATTGTCACATAATTAATCTCTCTATTTCTTGTAAGTGCAAATCCTGAAAAAACTGGGAAATTACTGCTATTCCATTTTGGCAGTCATAACCTTCAGTTGCTCAGGCCTTTGGCATTGCACATTTCAGTGTTCACCCTCACACATCCAATCTGTCTGAGCAGCTTCATGACTTCCCTTCTCCATGTTAAAAGCTTTCTTAATTGCCATCTAAGCTCATTTACAACCAAGAGGCCCAGATCTACAAAAGAAAGTCTAATTAAATTGTGCTATTTAATGCCAGAAGATGTTACAAAGGCCAAGTAAAAATGAGTTCATAAGAGATCAGATACATTCATGGACAGTGGTGCTACTGCTGCCTACTAAACATGGGTTCAGAGGCAACCTCTGGCTTAGAAAGTCCTTCAGGATCCAAGAGGAAGGCTCATGCTACATGTGCACTGTTATTGGTGTTCCTTGGGCTTCCACTTCTGGTACTTTCAGAGAGCAAACAGTGGACCAAATGCAGGTGCTCTCTTCCCAGCCTGGTGTCTCTGATATCATTCACTTCCAGAGCAGGATGGACACACTTGTTCATGAGCCACAAGGCAAGAAGGGTTCCTACTCCTTGAGCTGAAGGGAGACACGGTTCAAATTTGGAATAGAGTTTCCTTAGCAGTGCTCACTCCCAAAGGCCACAAGGCTGCACAGAACTAGTACTCAACAGATTTCTCTGCTTTGCTTCTCTGCTCAGGGGAGGAAGAGTGTGTTGTAGGAGGAGAAATTGCAAAACATGAATCAATGGAAGAAAATCCAACCAAGATGCACATACATCCACAGTCTTCAGCTGCTAATCACTGTATGACCAATGCAGACTAGATCCCCCTAATTTACAGACTCCTGTGTGGATAGCTGAAGATAACTGGTTTCAAGAAAGGAACACAGATCCAGAAACATGCAGGATCAGGGCCTAGAGGGGTTCCTGCCTCAGGACCAAGATCCTCATCTCGGTGACACCTTGCCCCACTTCACCTGCTTGGAAAAAGTCCTACAGTGCAACCCAGTCCCCAGCACAGAGGAGAGCCAGCCCAGATTTTTCTTAACAGCCACTTATTTGCATTTTGACATCATTAATCATCCTGACATCATCAATCTACAAAAATATCCTATCTTTTCAGGAATATGTCACTGTGTGACCATTTCACCTTCAACATTTTCTACATTGGCAAAAGCTATGTATTTTAGGCTTAAAATCTTGGTATGTTACAAGCTCAGCCTTTCTATATAGAAAGTATGTCACTGTATTTTGATTTCAAGTATCCTCGCTGCAGCCCTAAACCTACTTATAGTAATGAATAATAATAATCAATATATACTGTATGCTTTCTTTCATATTTTCATGTAAATTGCCCATATCCCTTAAGAATTGGTGTGGGAAAATACATTCTGTAGCATTCTTCATAACAAAATACTTACAGCCTATGCTACATACTAGAAATTCAGCAAGACACAGCAAGAAATCAATAAAAACACAAATTGCTCCATCAATACGTACATTCATTTATACTCTTCAAGGTTATCTTTGCTATGCCAGCACAGAGACACATTTTCTCCATATATAGCCTTGCATATTAAACCAGGCAAGAGAGAAGGGAACGGAAACAAAAGCTATCAGTACAAATCTAATCTAGCTAGCATGCACATTCACAGACTTTAGAGTTGGCTTTCCTCTCTGTTCAGGAAGCAGTCTGTAATCTGGGCACACCAGCTGACACTGACTCTCCATTCCCTGTAAAATTATCTTCTCCCAAGGCAGATATGTTTAGTCGTAGAAAATAACCCCAAATTCATCTTATGTACATATCTCTCTATCCACTGGTATAACATTTATGAACAGGACTTTTTTTGCATCAGTGAAAGATGAATGTGTTATGACCCCTGAACTGATGGGTTAAATTCTGTTGGTGGTCATCCATGTCAAAGGAGCACAAAGAGAACCCACATGCACTTCAAGTACATGGACTTGAGCTGGAGCCCACTGCTCCAGGAAGACCACACAATGCTTATATTTTCACTCACATTCCCATCCATGCGTTGTGATGGTGGTATTTTCAAGGCAGAACTAGGTCTGTTATGCAGAAAAACACATCCTACAAATATTGGAGTTTAGGGACAGAACAGGCTGTGTTCCTAGCAAGAAAATGGAAAAATACTAGGAATGATGTGAGGTAGGATCTGTCAGAGGTCTCTATTTAATAGAGTCTAAACAAGCACAGCAGTGACAGGTAAAGGATTCCTTGCATGAGGTCTGTGATGCAGACTAGCTGCACTGGGAGATGTCTTTCTTCCTGTGGCAGTCAGTCATTGTAGAAAACAGCATTTCAGGAGACCACCCTGGTGAATACATGCACTGCTATTTTGGCATGTTATTAATATTGCACACCATAATACATTGCTTAGTTGCAGAATTCTAATTGCACCGTTTATTATTTGTACTAATCAATCAAAGCCTGACTTGCCATGCCTGTGTCATTGGTATTTTCCCATTCTGTCCAGTTCTGATTCAGTCTCTTGCCTCTTATTTCTATTGTGCTTACTATTAAAAACAAAAATTCTGCAAAGTTAAGCTGAACATGCACTTCCTACTAGGAACCGACCATTACATTGCTTATGGTGGAGAGCCATTATTTTTGTAGGCAGATCTTCATAGTGTTCCCAAGAAGAGAAAGAGAGCCTTGAAAAAGCACAGAAAGAGCTGCTTGCTTCATGCCACCTTCCTGATGCTGAGTGTATGGGCAACAGTTACACTTTTCACTCTTACCCACCTCTAGTGAGAACATCAAGGTATAGATGTGAATTAATTTGATCTGTTCTGGGCATCTCAAATCTTAATGTAGGATCAGTCATGTGTTTCTGCAGAGTGTGCCATGGATTAGTTCTTTTGTTTCTGATCAGATTTCCATGCCTAGAACTTAAATGTCTGATCCAACTAGTTTTCTGACAACCTGTTTGATTTTTAACTAACATGGATTTTTCTTTTTTCATCAGATAATATTCTTAGATGAAACCTTTTCAAAAGACCATAACACCATGCAAGAAAGTAAGATGGAAGTCTGTATTCTTGGAAAGCATCTTGCTGCTCTGGAGACAGCTGAAAGCATCTCTTTGCCCATGCAACACTTAACATGATTCCATTCCTCTGCATGTGAGGTGCATTTTTATTACCCCTTACTTCAAACACAGGCACAGGGAAACCTTTCCCTGAGCTTTCCCTGATGAAACCTCAGTGAATCTTACAGGCAGTAGCAGAAGTCTGTGCCAAAGAACCCAAACATCCAGACACCATGGGAGTTGCATAGCTGCACAACCTTAAACTGCAGAAACTGTGTGTGTTGGAGAAGTTAAAGAGCACAGTTAGCAAGCTTGTTTGTTTCCCTCTCTGGAGGCAGCTGCAAGCAAGCTTCCTAAGTGTTTCCTGCTACCTGTGGTGGTGTCTCAGCAATACATGTGTTATGATTTTTGCCCAGTCCATGTTCAATATGGAAATGACAGTCTTGCAATTTCTGTAATCATCTCACCATCTATCTCTGGATTTCAGCATTTAGGCAGACAGGGGCACTGCAATGCCCCATGATTAGCTCTGATTGTGAAACTCCTTCTATAACCAAAATGATAAAAGTGATCAATCACCTTAACAATAGTTAATAGCTCTTTTCCAAAGCCATAATAATCCTGTGCTGCAGTCTGACTATAGCAGGCTATTACCCTATGAGCCCAGCCCAGCTGTCTGAAACAGCCCTGTTCTCTCTCATCTAACAGCCTGAAAGGACACCATATATCATGGTTCCAGAGGCTTCTTTCCACCTTCCTGCATCCCTGCACGGTAACTCCTGCTTGTCTCTGACTCTCAGTCAGCATCATAAAATCTCAGTTAGCTCCCTGGGAGGCTCTCATAGGAAGTCTCCAGTCCCTGAAGCCACTTCTTGCTGTCTGGCTGTCTTTTACCTCACCATAACTCATGTCAGAACCAGACCATTTCCTTTCACATCCATCCTTTTCCTTAAAAAAAACAGAAAAATATTGTGAATTTTTAGGCACATTAGCACTTGGCATTTGAATGCCAACAAAAAGCAGGGAAATGAGATTGAATCATAAAAACTGTGATCCCTCTGGCCTCCATGTTTGTCTGCAGTGGGGCTTACACTGTAGCATCTCTCTGAAGGGTCATGCAGTTACTCTACCTTTTCCAGTTCAGCTACTGCCTCTCTTCAGAAGTAATCAATTGCCAAAGATGTCACAACTTTAGGGTCATTCCACTGAAATGTCTCTGCCTCTCTAGTTTGCCTCAAACCCATTTTTTTCTAATTTCTAATTAAACTAAGCTGAGTATATTGAATGTTAAAGGACTTTTCACTTTTATAGGTTATGAGATAAAATCTTCTGAGAAAGTCAAGACAAAATTTGTGAGACTGATGGAATATGAACACATGACAAGTTTTCATGCCAAAGCAAAGTCAGCTGAGCATCACACAGGAGGGATCATAGAATCATAGAAAAGTTGGGGTTGGAAAGAACCTTTAAAGGTCATCTAGTCCAATGCCTTTTTATGGAATATTAATCCCAATATTTCCGGGTGGGACGTGCCTGGCCTCGTCTGACCCTCGCTGCTGGACCAAAGGCAGCAGCTGTGGTGTTTCACCTCAGAGATATCTGTGGCTGGCTGGATGCTGCAGCTGGGCACTTGGAACAAGTCCAGGCAAAGTAGGAACTCAGTTTACCTCTGGTGGAAAAGGTTCAGGCGACGGTGAAGAGAAAAGGAGAGGATTCTATCGTGGAGTTGTAATCCAGAGTTTTATTCCAGGATGACAGACCTCTGGATGTTGTAACAGCTCCCAGCAGAATCCAGGCCACATGGTCCCATCTCCTTTTAAGCCCCGGGGACAGGGAGGGGAAGGGACAGGTGAGGGCCAACCAGGTGTGAGGAGGGGAAGGCTCAAGGGATAAACACACTTGGACAGGCCAATGAGCCCAGACCTGAGGGGCATCTTTTGAACTTCTGCCAACCACACCACGCCCTTGCTGGAATGTTAAGATTGAGGGACAGCTCTTAGCAGGAGGGCAAAGGGGAAAGGAGAGGTTGGCACCCCTGAGGGGTTGGGATAGGTGAAACAGGAAATGGCATCACACTGCAACACTTTTTCCAAAGGATGCTCATCACTATTTTTGTTTCAGGAAAAAATCATCTTCCTTATGCTGGACTCAGAAAGCAGCAGGATCTTCAGCATCCTATACCTGAGTGTTTGTTATTGCCATCTGCATACTGACTGGTACTTGCTGCTGGTTTTCACTTCAGTCTCTCATTTCATTCATAAAGCCAGCCAGGCCACTTGTGATGCTGATTTAGGGCCAGGGTGAGTTTTCAGTTAATATTACTCAATCATTTTCTGCTAATATTACTCAATCTTAGATTTATCACTAAGAGCTAGTGCAGCCCATCACCAATCCTGAGGGGGTGAACACACGAATGGAAAAACAAATTTCTGCTGAGATAAGATTTCTCTATAATCTTTGGAGAACCTCTGTCCTGAGACAAGCAAAGGGCACCAGGGAGCTGGGAGAGGTCTGTAACCCAGACTGCAGCATGAACCAGGAGCACCCACAGCCTCCCAAACTTGAAGAGTAGCACAGCCTCAAAGTATTCTTACATTAATTACCATTTCATTCAGTAATTTATTGAATAGTGGACAGAAAGAGAAAAAAAATCAACTCATCAGTAGTGTAAGAGAGGTAGGATCATAAACAAGGTAGAGCTAGGATGAAATGATTGAGAAAATGGAGACAAATTTCTCAACCAAGACAAGGGAAAACCTGGGTGCAGGGTGGTGAGGGTTTTGCTGAACTCTCCCCAGGAACATAACTTGAACATGTGGTCACTTGTAATGATCTAGTACAGCCAGCAGCTCCTCAGGAAGGCACAATGTGGGGAGAACAAACACTTTTCCACAAAGGCTGGACAGCCCTGGCACATCACATTATCTTTGGGAAGGTCTGTGTTGCCAGAGCCCTCTCTCTCTGAGTAGCTGACTTCAGCTCCCACATACTTAATTAATACACAAATAAATAACCACAGGTTCTCTTTTCCCCTGCAATCACCAGAAATTGCACCCACTCTGAGGGACACTTCATTTACCCTGTGATTCAGTAGCAACAACTTCACGAGTTGTCCTTTTGCCTTCTGGTCTAGGATGAAAGAAAAACATGATTTGGAAGTGTTAGATGGAGAATAAAGGGTTTATTCAGATTTAGTCTGGAGGTTTTTTCCTCCTTGCCTGTCCTCTGAAAGATCCTCTCAAGTTCTTATCAAATATATTTAGTATTTTTTTCATTGTAATAACCATAGTTTCTTTATTACATTGGAGTTTAAAGTCAAAACCAGATCCCCTTGTCTTTGGCACATCTGCAGGTCCTTTTAATTAATTTAGCATTTGCTTATACATTTAGTCCACACACTCTCTTAGTAGAAATACATTTCCCACTGAAAGCCCCAACATTTCCAGTTCCCCACTGTCTGCAGCTGTTCTGTCCATGAGAATATCTGTGTTTCTGGCTTCACACCAGCTTGTCTGCCTGTGTCCAACTTAAAATTCATAGAAATTCCATTTGATTTCAATCTAATATTCCATTCACCTTCTGCAGCAGTGTCCATTGTTCAGAGGGAATTCTTCTGAGCTGGTGATGTTGTTGTCATCTCCTTTGTCCCTGCTTTGTCTGTGCACACTCTGCTGGCATATGCACTCTTGCAAAGTAACATAATCCATTTCAACTTTGCATTTCTTCCCAAATATCAGGTATTATTATTGCTTACATTGGTTTTCACTGCATATCTATATATTATTTTTGTTGACGAGGACTTTCTGTCACTCTCTTTTCCTCTAACATTCTGTACTTCCCTTAGCAGCCATAGTGTCATCTCATGTAGCCTCCATGAGAAAAAAATGCACCTTCATTTGCCACTTCCAGAAATATTTTTTGTCATGGATTAATTCTAACTTCTCAAACACTCCCATGAGTATTTTGCTCCAGATTCTTGTCATGATCTTGTCCCTTATTTAAGACTTTGGACCTCAGGATTGTTGTCCTTAAATGAGTCACAGACTATGTTCCTCTTTTGAGTCTTGGATTTATAAATACAGATATAAATATAGATATAGATAGGTATACATACACATATGCTTGCATTTTTATACATGTATGAACATACATATTCCACATATGTTCATGTATAATATATCATGCAATGTTAGCAACAAATTTTTCTTCTGTGATATCTTTCATCTCCTCCCAGTCATGTCTCCAAACCTCTTACCAACTTTGGTGTCTCCTCTGGACTTGCTCCAACTGTTCCATGTCCTTCTTATGCTGGGGACACCAGAACTGTACCCAGTACTCCAGGTGGGTCTCACAGAGCAGAGCAGAGGGGCAGAATCCCCTGCTTTAACCTGCTGGCCACGCTGCTTTTGGTGCAGCCCAGGATCCATAGGCTTTCTGACACTGCCTGCTCATGTTGAGTTTTTCATCAACCGTCACCCCCAAACCCTTCCCCACAGGGCTGCTCTCATTCTTCCACTGTTTTTTAGAACCATTATTTTATCCCTCAATAAGAAAGGCCACATGAGACAATAGGCCTTGAATGATTGTGCTGGGACTAAGTCTTTCTTTTTGTTTTTTCCCCCATGATTATTTTAAACATATCTGAGGTAATATGGGTTTTAGCCTGAGCAGATCTTATTTAATCAGACTTCTCAACAGTGTCATTCATAATGATGACAGTCCAGTGGGAACTCGCAGCATCCTGAATTAAATCAAGTAGAATATAAATATAACCAAGGTATTCTCAAAGTAAATACAACTAACCAGTTTAAAAATGGCAACTGGCTTTTGCTTTTTTAATTGGGGTGACATTTTGCAAGGCCATTTCTGGGTGAGTTTCATATCCTTTCATTCTCTTCAGCTTTTCTTATTTGTATAATGTTACCAAGGCATATATGGAATACATTTCAAAGTACAGATATCAGCTCATTTACAGCTAATTATAATAGGCAAGTGGTGCAGTAAATGGAACACCCGATTTTCTCCCCTCTTTTTTTTCCTTTTGGTTGAAGCTTTTGTGATGTTCTCCAGGTGACTCCCATGCATAATGTAACACTAGCAATGCTGTTTGCATAATAAGCTATTTTCTACTACAGAAGCAGAAACATTTTATCACTATAGAGAAGGCTTGGATTATGAATACATTTTCATGTAAGTTGATTTATGTGAAAATTACCAATAAATGCATTCTAGCCATAAGTAAAATGTTTGTTCGTACTTTAAGGAGTAGTATCATTCGAAACTTACTGGGAGGGGGAATGCACATCCCACCAAGGGAAACTTCTTTATTAGTGTGATTCAAATGTCAGAGCTTGCAGTCACCTTCTGAGGTATGGAGCTCCCTGAGTTTTCCTCCAGTGAAGTCAAATGAGAGTGGAAAATGCTCAGCACTAGATAGAAGTGTTCTGCATTTCACTACACTGAATTCCCAGCTCTATGGCATTTAATACAGTATAAACACTAAACCAAACCTGCCTCTAACACATTGGCACCTTCTGCAGTTTTCACAGCAGTTGTTTGTTGCCCTCTTGTTTCAAAGGCAGCTACATTTTAATATTTTGAGGTTTCCTTATTAGTCTTTTTTAAAATATTTTTACTCAAATTGGAGCAATACTGTCAGTAAGACCAGCTCTGGAGCTTTGCCTCTCTGAGTGCTCTGGGAGCAGAACTGAGAAGGCTCAGCCCAGCCCAGCAAAGGCAGACAGGCACCAGCACCTCCATGTGCTCACAGAGACCCTCACCACTCTCACACCCACCCTGCAGCAAGGGGAGCAGTGGCCTTACAAAAGTCCCCACAGGGCCCTACAGCCATTTCAGATCAGCTCAGGACCACTGTGCACGTGTTTGGTCACAGATGAAACCTGACCTACATGCATATAAAGTACCAGTCTCAAAACTGACACCCTTGAGACTGAGCTGGTGCCCTTTGAAGGCAGCAAAATAGAGGGCTTTGGATGTGGCCATTTGCATTGGAGGGTATCCCAGAACCAATTAATTGCCATTGCAAGTGTGTTTTTGATGAGCTAGGGTAAAGAGGCATTCCTCAGGGAGTGCTGGACTTGCTCCTACTCAGTGAGGAGCTGTTCCTGCAAAGAACAGTCTGGGAGCAAACCCTGGTCCTCCTGAGCCTGTGGAGACCTGAGCATAGCTGTCTGGCACAGCAAGGTTATGTCTCAGCAGAGCAGATCAAGCCTCTACCTTTGAAATAATGAATAAACCTACACCTCAATTTTTCAAAGCTACACACTGCTCAGATCTTCTGCTACTGTAAATCAAGGTGGTTTTATCGACACCAGAGGAGTTCTGCTGGGTTACATGAGCTGAATGCCTGACCCAGTGCTGGCAATCAAGATTATTTCTGCTTAGTAGATAACTCACAGAAGAGAACTTTTCATACAATATGTCAATTGTTTTCAACCCTACAAAATTAAAAGGCTAACTCTGTAGTTGGAGGGGGGTTGACTACTGCAAATGAACAACATATAACATTTTTTGCCTGAAACACTACTCTGTAGTTGTAAACATTGCTTAATGTCATAATTTCCCTGTAGATTTTGTAAACTTCTGCAAAGCCACTCTTTGTGGAAATCCATTGATTTCACCTGCATTATACCAAATAGGTTGGTGTGAATTTTCTCCCAAATACATACTTATTTTCCTAAATGCCTTCCAGTTTTACTAATTAACTTCTCTCCCTTTCCCCTGCAGATTTGCCTGTGAGGGAAAGCAGTGTTCAGCAAACAGTCTTGAGCAGTACATGCCACTCTTCAGCTCAGCAGCTGAGAAATGCTGTGACTCTTTAGCAGCTATCACTGAGCCTCGCTGGGAAGCTGGGCCCTCCACAGCAGGCCCAGCTGTGCTCAGGCCCCATCGCTTGTGGTCCAGCCCTTGTTGATGGCAGGATACACCGTGCATTGTCTTTGTTCAGGATCTGACAATGCTTCTGCCCTGAGTTGCCTCCAGGCAAAATCCTGCATCATTCGCTCCCACACTGTGCTGCTGAGAAGTGTCTGTACCTACCTCTGCTTCTCATTTACATTTGCTATTAGGGTCACCTTACAGAGCACAGCTCACTGTATTTCTCACCAGAGAGAAGAATATTTTATATAAAAAGGGAAATTAAACCCTTCTCCTAAAAAGGATATTCCCAGGACACACCCAGATTTCCTACATGACCCAGGCAGCACTCCTGTGCCCTGAAGTCTGCTCCACACCATTAGCCCAGAGGCACAGCTCAGCCAGCTCCTGAAACTTGTGACCTGTGTTATGTTTTCACCCCCTCTCAGGTGAGCATTGTAAACTGCTCATTTTGGCTCAGAATCCCTTTTGATGGGAACCAGAAATCCTTGCAAGCCTCTCATGCATGATGTCCTCTTTGCACTGTGCCTGCCTTGTAGCCTGCTTGGGAGCCCTCCCCTCACATGGAGGAGACTGGCTAATTGCTGTAGAGATGCCTTCACAAAGTTCCTTTCACTGTGGGGCTCCTGTCTGCTCTCTCTGCTCTGACACTTGCTGCTGGCACTGCTGCTGTGGCAGCTCCACTGGCCCCAGCTTGGGTCACTGAGCCAAAATCTCTGACATAATGAAGGAGAGGCCCAGGTTACCCTGCTGTGGACATGCCAGGCTCTCCTAAGCTGAAGGTACCACAAAGAAGTCCTGGATATGTTCCCTCACTGGAAGAAGTCCTGTGAGAAGAAGTCCTGGATATGTTCTATCACTGAATCTGGGGATCCCAGCATGAGGAGGCTGGTTCAGCTTCCTTTGTTCTGCTCCTGTGCATAACAAAACTGATGCTAATTCACAAAGTGGCACTGACCCCTATATTTTCATATTTTCAATTTAAAAACAGTTTTAAACTGTATCTATTTTACTACCATTAAATACATTGGTTTCTCTTAAGATACTAACTAGTGTAACTGCTAGAGCATGGATTCAAGAAATTAAACTAATTCATGTTCAGATGAGTTTAGTGTGAAGACTAAAGGTGGAAAGCAAGCTGCAGAATAGGGGTATTAGATCTTGCATTCTTAGTCACACATTTACTATATCTATAACAGCTCACTTTTCCATTTTAAACCCTACTAAGTGGAGACTATTTAAATGTACTGCTGTAGTAATAAAGAAAAGGTCAACTCAATGTCTGTCTTGGCCATTAATCAATCTTCCCCATACTTTCTAATTATCTTGATTGCCTGATTGAATGAAGCATGGGACACTGATCATCTATATGTTCCTTGGTTATATCTGCTCTTGGCACTTTTTTTTTTGAGACAAGAGAGGATTTCTTCATGTAGTGACTATTTTTCAAAAAAGATCGCCAACTTCTTGCTCTGATAATGATCTCCTTTGCTGCCTTATCTCCCACCATTTTCTGTAGCAGTTTTGCAGGCTGCTCCCTATAAAATGTTGGAGTGTCTTTAATCATCTCAGGCAGCAATTCTGTGTTGGTTTTTTCCTCTCCTTTTCAGCAATCTGGGATTCCCAGCATTAGTCTTTCTCTCTGTCTCTCTCCCTCTTTCTCTCTGTCTCTCCCCCCTCTCTGGTTATGAATTGCAGTTTTTTGTTTTTAGAGAGAGCTTAATGCAATGCAGTAAGACACAAACACAGGAACAAATTATAGACATGAAAAGATCAGATTTTTTTTATAGTGATAATTCTCTTATACTCCTGGGTGTCACATATCCATGAGGGACCCCAGAACTTCACCAAGAGCAGCCAGATATCTTGTTACCAAGGCACTCGGGACTGCAGAGCACATCTCCATCCCCAGGTGACAGGGAGGGCCTTGTGGAAAGAGTGTGGCAGGGGACAGGCAGCAGGTCACATGCAGCCTGCAGAGATCCACCCCAGGGACTGAGAATACATGTGACTAATGACATACAGAAAGGGACAATTGTGCTGCTCCCATATGAGCTCTGGGAGATAGTTTGGTCTCAGTTCAGCTGCACAGGGTGACAGGAGACCTGCAAGGATGTAAGCCTCATCTTAATTTTTCTGTACTGAATTCATTGGGAGTTTGAGAGAATGTTTGAAGAATGCAAAAGGGGATCCTTTGGAAGCATTTCTCACCCCTTTGATTATCTCTACAGTTTGACTGAATGAGTCATACAACCCAGCTCCTTCAGATATCCATTAATGCCAGGCAAATAAAGCATATTCAACACATCACTGTCTTACTGTGAGGTTTGTTTTCTTCCTGTTCATAAACAGTTTGAGAACAAATGCATTCATTGTTTGAAATCTTTGGCCAGTAATTTGTGCAACTTACACAGAGCCTGAGATTTTCTGAAGTAGCTGATGGTGAGCCCTGTCTTCCTTCAAAGCTGCACCAGCAGGCAGGCAGCCTCCACAAGCTTTCAGTGACAGGCACCAGCAGCCTCTCCAAACCTCTGCACAACCTGGCCCTTGCTAGAACCAGTGTGCACTGGTGGTGTGATGCTTAGATGCTCCACCACATCCCAAAACCCTGGATCAGACTGAACTTCTCCATCACGATATAAAAATGGAACAGGATTATTGCTGGGCAAGTGTTCTCCTGTGTTTCCTGGTGTGAATGCTGTCACTGAGAGACAACTCAAACTCTTAACACCCCCATTCTTTACACACTGACACCCCCATATCAGGGTCCTTTCCCCAGCAGCTCTGGGGCAGTGGGCTGAAGCTGGTGGAACCTAAGCCACTGCATTCCCCAGTGCAGCACCAGGACCCCCAAAGTTGGGCTGAGCCAGCTGGCACCTTTCCAAAGCAGATACCCCCTTGGTTCCTGAGAGAGGTCAGCTGAGACTGCTGGGGTGTCACACTCATTTCTCCTGCACTTGTCCATACTTCAATGGCAGAAACCACTCACAACAATGCCTGAGCACGTCCTGCTGCCCAGCATACCCTGAGCCTTGGTGCTTGCCTGCTCTGCACATTAACCACACAGCAGAGGTACATGTCTCTGCCCTGAAGATCTAGAGAGCCTGGTAGTATGATTTTCTTTCTTTTCTTCCTTTTCTTGGGAGTATTTTGTAGGAACCAGCTGCTGATTTTATATATTGCAAAGCCACAATTGCAGTGTCCTGGTGGATGCCACCCCTGGCAAATGGTGCACTCTACTAGAAATAAACAGTACAGCCAGGTTAGCACAGGTTGAGGGAGATTACTGTTGTATGACTGTCTTATTTCCTAGTCTTCCAAAGACAACCCAGCAGTGATAAATGAAACAGTACCCCTAATGGAAAATTACTAGCTGCAAAATTACAAACTTTAGATTCAGTAATAGTACATTCAGGCAATATTTACATGACAAATAAGAAAAACCTTTGACAGAAGAATCTTTCATGTACTTGTCTGGTTTTATCACTCAGCTCACAGTTTTATCTCGCATTTAATCGCATTGCCCTTCATGTGCCATCCAGTAGCCAAAGTACTAAACTATTCTTAATCTCTCTGTATCTCATTACAATGTGAGACAATGGTTTTGGAAAACTTTCTGTTAAGTATGATATATCTCAGCTGCATAAAGTATATGCTCAAAATTCATACAGTACATAGAATAGCACTAAAAATTCTAGGACCATCTTAAAAGCAGAAGAACTTGATAAAATGATGCAGAAAATACAGACTGATGGGTAGGTAAAGCATTATTAACAGATCATAAAGACAAATGAAAAATATCAAATGCAATTTCATTTAATAAAGACCACAGAGAAATACATATCAGTAGGTCTGATGGCATAAGACTTGCTTTGAAGGTTGCATCCTTCCATCCTCAGAGGAGGGCTCCATGACATCTGTTTAGGGCAATTACAATTGAAGAGAAATCACTTTGTTTTGTTTTTGATACCTAAATCAGTATGACATAATATATTTTCAGGCCAGAAGAACATGATACAATAAACCAACAATATTTATAAATATTGTTATTTACTCCATTAAATCCTTATCAGATTTAGATCATAGATATTCAGCACTGCATAACAGTGGGTCCTTAATTGCATGTGATTGTTGTCACACCTCGGTGTTAAAATTATTTATTTTCTACCTGCATTTACAAGTGGAAATCCCTTTGAAGAAAAGTAAGTGTGAATAACATTGTTATTGTTGGTTTTGTTGTTACTATGATTATTATTATTGTTATTATTTTAACCTCATCTTGATGGGGTTTTACCTTCTGAAGAGTATCAAGTGGCATTGTGGAAGTTGAAGTCTCTAGAATGCCTGAATTTGGGATGCTGTATTATACTGCAAATAGCTGGCAATTTATTAGTTACACATTCCATTTAATACACCAGTTTCTGTGTATTTTAAGATCTCTGTTTTTAAGTCTCTCTAAGACCCCTGTTGTTTCAATTACTTATCACTGTGGCCTGAGGTATCATTACTGTGCTGAGGATAATAAACAACTCCTCCTATTTCTGCTGCTGGAGCTGTGACTAACTTAGCATGATCAAGAAGCAGCATAGGATGGAGAAGTGCCATATGGCAGGTGGTTGATCCTAAATCATATTCTGCTCTGCAAGCTTTATTATGTGGTCTGGGGCAAACCTTACTTTTTGGAAGAGCTGAGCACCATATGAGCCCACAACATTTATTGACTACACAAGATCAGACAGTGGTTTTGAAATCATGTGGCTTCTGCTGTTTCTTTGCTGTAATAGGATTGGGGTCTGTTGTTAGGAATAGTAGGAGTCTATTTAACACAGCAAATTTAGAAATGCAGCATTGAGGAACTAAGTATCAGAGCAATTCCATTTGCATTACAGCATGGAGCTGCACGTCAGTGCACGTTCTGATGGGGATCTTTAGCACTTAGGGTCTGAGATGTTTGTCTTCTCACATAAAGTCACAACACCTTACTGAGTATCAGTTTTGACAACTATCCCATAACCCTAAGGTTCCCTTTAAAGTTTGGATACAGTTTCACCTGGTTCTTCCTGTGAATGTCATTAATATTCTCTCCATAGCATATTTTTATATTGTCTTACCCGTTACCAACATTTGACCAATTGAAATCAGAATTTAGGTCATGTAACCTCTGCTAACTTGTTATAACCAGGTCCATTCTGTTGATTTAAAAAGTCTTAGTTTACAAGAATTTTGTCAGCCCTGAAGAATGTCATAGTTCTGAGTTATCTCATCTGTATCTGTGCATCATCTAACTTATGTCAGTTTTAATGGCAAATAATTATGTCACCTTTTATTTGCTTACAATGCTTTAGAAGTTATATATTAAGAGCTATTTCCTCTTTGGAAGAGTAGAAAAAACACTCCCTAAACTCAAAGTTCATACAGAATCCTGCTGTTACCATTCTTGCAATCATGTCTTTCAGCTGATTTATTCCCATTAAATCTAATGTTACAGAAAAAAACTGCTTTGCAAATATTTAATGGCTTCTATGAATCTGAAAAAGTTGATCCATAAGCTTGTGCCTCTCTAAATATCTTATTTTTTTTCCCAAGATATTCAAAAGAAGCAGTGTCTGGTTGCTTTTTCCTGCAGTTGGGAGATTGTGAGGTCTCAGGCATTTGAACATCTTCTTTATAAGGGGTTTTTTTGGACAGGTTTTTTGCAGACTTGCTGACCGAAAAGTGGATTTACCACCCAAAAAAACCCTGACACTTCAATAAGAAGGTTCAAAACTCATCTCCAATGCTCTTCTATTTGTGCCCAAGCATGGCCAAGGTTTCATCATATTGCCTGTACCCCATCTTCCACAAGCAGCTCTGAAAAGGACCTGCCCTGCCCTATCAGACTGCTGGCTCAGGTGTGTGTAGACGTTTCAGAGTGCTGGGAAGTCACACAGCTGTGAAAGATCCCCTCTGCAGATGCCTTTAAGCTTGCTCCACCCTTGGATTTGCCATCACAGCAGCTCTTCTAGCTCAAATGTCTTTGTGCTGTATTCCTGTGATATTGTCATCTGCAAGGCAGGAGCAAAATCCTGCGTGTGGCAAGGCACAAGTGCAATGGGGACAGGCACTGGAGACACATCTTGGAAAACAGAGCTGCTTGCAACCATGTCAGCCCTTCAGGACAGCTGTCCTCCACAAACCTGGCCCTGGATGGAATATCAGCCAGCAGAGATGAGTTTTTAATACCTCCAGGATTATTTTGGAGAGAAATTCTCTTTAGGAGATGGGAAGAGTCCACGGAGAACTCATACAGGTCCCCATGGATGGACTGTGAGCAGAGCAAGGCTGCCACGCTCTCCAGAGACGGCAGCTGCTGGTAGTTGGGTCTGTCACAGAGATGAAAAGATTGATGGCTTCTTCTCTATCCATTAGTGGAATGGTCAGTCCCCAGTTTGGAAGAAAAAAAGAGCAATATTGTAGAAAATTAAACAGAGACACAAGGATTGTTTACAATCTCTGCATTAAAGATGTGCAATGGGATGAAGAGATACCTTCCCCAGTGCTGAGGGTATTGTGCAGTCATTTGTTGTAGTGCAGAGTGTTTATACAATGTTCAATGTTTGTATTTTATATCCCCACACATAATTGGCAAAACAACCCCCTCCCCACATAAGTAATGACCTTTTTCAGAATACAGGTAAGTAAAGGGGCACCTGTATATGGTCAGCACTTTAGTTTATGCCCTTACAATGAGATTGTAATTCCTCTCACACTTGCTTTCCCCCTCTCTGCTTGAAAATCCTATTGTACGAGCCAGTGTCGCATGGCAGATGTAAACATCAAGCTTGGTTTTCCCCACATACAGAAAGCTCCTACCTCAATAAAAACTGAACAGCTTTTTTTTATTTTGCCTCACCCAGATATAATCTTGAGGTGTTATATATAGATCTGCCTTACAGGAAGTTACAGACATTTTACAAAATACAAAATGAAGAATTCAGGTCTTTCAAAGTGAAAATTGGCACTGTTTTTATGTTGCTTTATTTGCAAAGGCATGGAGAGCCTTAGACTTCAGAGGGTGTAAAAATCATCACTCACATGTTTGGTAAAGTATCATTAGTTTCCTAAAAATAACATTTGTATACACTAAATCTTCTAATTGTAGATTGTTTAGTGTTAATTATACATAATACCTTGCTATCTGTCAAGATTTCATCAAAATCTAATTCCCAGAACTAATATTTCATGATCTTCAATTATGTAAAATACTGACTTCAAGACCCAATGAAGAGTGAAATAACAAACTTTAAATCTTCAGTGGAGCAACACTCTCATTTCAGGCCTGTCAGGGAGTAAAGGAAGGACTGCTCTGCACTTTGGGAAAAGAAAGGATCATTTTTTTTGCAACCCAGTGAGTTTTTAGAAACAATTGTTTAAAGAACCTCATTAGCATAAGAAAAAGGCTCTTGGTAAAAATGAATTAGCAGTTGCAGTGCAGGTGAAGGAGGCAGATAATGTATGCAAGGTAAATGGAATAGATTGTGAATATGGTCGATCACATGGCTGTCATCTCCACCTGATTTCTGACATTCACTTCCATGTCATAGGAAAACAGCCCCATTTCAGTTTTGGGCTTGATGTGGGAACACAGCCTGTACCTGGAGAGTGTGTCAACTCCTGTGTCCCTTTGGGCATCTCTGCTCCAGAGCTCCCAGGGTTGCTCACTACCACTGGCTGGCCCAAGGGCAGTCCATCCCATCCAGCAGTGGACTGTAACAATCTCACAATCAGTACCTGTCACTAGAGTCAGGGAGAGAAGATTCTGAGGTGCAGATATATATGCTTCAAACAGCTGAGAAACATTGTGGAGGATTCAGCTGTCCTCTGCTCAATGCTTAAAACACCCAGTTCTAAGGTAAGATCCTGCTTGAGTATGGAGCAGTGAACAGGAATGGAATCTTACAAGGACAGTCCTGCAAAAATTTTAGGCTGGGTTATTGTTGTGCACAGGAGCCTCTACAGTAAGGAGCAGTTCTGAGGATGGGGTTTGCAGGTGGTAAACAGACCAAGGAGTCACACCCACCTCTCCTTTCCTTGTGGCAGGGATCCCCAATGTTGGGTATTACTGTCATCATTGTCCTCATTAGTTTGTATGCAAACACTGCTAATTGTGGTGCTTTCGAAGCGTGGCTAGCAGTCATTGTTTGGAGAAAGAACAGAAGAAAAATTAAATGAGCCCTTCACAGGTAGATCCTCCCAGACCCTGGTCACCAACAATTAATGATTTCTTGGCATGGGCAGTGTACCTCTAGCTCTCATGTAACAGTCAGCAACAGCCCTGTGGTCTATACATTTCTCTTTTGGATGCATTGCAGTTGGGACCTTCTCGGAGTCTCCAGTGCTGAGTCCATGGGTATGGCATGTAAAATAAACCTGTTTTAAACTTGCTAGTTGAATGAATGTTCCCCAGCTTTTACAGTTGAAGGAATACTGAATCATCATTCTTCACTCACCTTTCCTACACCACTCATTCTTTTATAACCCCTTCTTATAACTCTTTCCAGGTATCCCTTCTACAGACTGGCAAGTCCATGGTTATTTGAAGCCTTTTTGTATGAAGGTGAAGCTGAAGCTTCCCTAATGCACCTCACACTTTGAAAAATGAAAAAAAAAAGTAGATATTATACTGTATAATCTGAGAAATAATATTTGATCATGTAATTAGACTGTATCATAGGCAAATGCTCTAGGGAACAGAGTTAATGTTGCATGTACAACCTTAATTTTATTTCCTGACTTTTAAATGCCGAACTAGGCAACTTTAACATTTTCTTAATGCAATTTTTGTATGGAATATTATATAGGCTATTACATATGCATGCATCTTGAAATCTGGAATACATTAGGCTGTAGCACACAGACTGTGGCACACACATCTGTGTACTAGATGTCAGCACTAGTCTTGACTGGCACCAGCCCAAAATTACACAGGTCATTTCAGAGTGGTGGTCTCAATGCTTTTGAGTGTCACTGCCCTGTTGTTTCTTTGGTATTTCTGTAAGTCTTACACAGGAGTGTTACAGAGAAGTAGCTTGAGAAGTATTTTTTTTAATGGATTGATGATAATTTTCACAACCTCCTTTTTACAAAGCTAGCCTTATTTGAATATTTAGGCTTTAGCAGCTTAAGAGAAAAAGTATGTCCTCAGAAGCTTTAATAATTATGAAAATGTCAGAGAATACTATAAAAACATAAAATAATTTTCCAAACAGAATGACACCATGGCTTTACTTCCTGATCTCTGCAGACCTCCCTGGGTATGAAGACAGTACAATCGAAAGCTAAGAATTTCCCCTTTCAAGTTGTAAGTGTAAAAAGTCCTTTTCTAGCTACAAAGGGCTATATAAGATGACTGACTTCAAGGCTGACTTGTAAAGGATTAGACGCTGTCCTTTCTCCATCTTGTTCCACACTGTAATGTCAGGGTGTCTCTGAAGCTATATGGCAATTTTAGAGGTTAGAAGAAATCCTTTGCAAAGACAGAGTACTGAAAAAGCTGCAGGGTAGACACTTGGATAAACTAGAATATAGGAATGATTGATGTTGCTCATCTAAATAATTCAATATTCAATCATCAAATAAAAAATAAAACATACCATACATGTATTGTCATGAATTTGTGACATGAAAGTGTACCATTGGAAACAGGGTCATATTTCCCTGGTCAAAGACACCTAATACATGTCAGGATTACAAAAGTTTAATATCATATGACAAGAGCAAGATATCTACTGTCTTTGGAGGTTACTCTTGAAGAATGTCACCATGGACTGGATGGAATACACCACTAATAAATCACAGCAATGTTCTTCCAATAGACTAAGTGATTTTTGAAAAGGGCAAAAAAAATCAAATAACATATTCAGCTAACAGGATTTGATCAGCCGATCATCTAGTGAATATTAAAAGAGCTGATCTGATGAATAAATTATTCAGTGGAAGAAGGCAAAATTAACAAATTATGTATTTGCCGAACAACAGCTAAACCATTCAGCACATATATAATTAAATATTTATTCATACATATTTATAAATAGTTCTTACACTTTTTTTTTCATCCAGGTGAATAAAAACTCTCAGCTCTTTTTTGCTTTCTTCTGAAGAAAGTGGAAGGAGCCTGTCTTCAGAAAGCTTGATCTCAGGTCAGCATCTCATTGAAGCCAGCTTCATTTGCATTTTTAATCTATGTAAGTGAACATGTGAAATCTTAAATGTGTGTCAGGTTTTAATATTTAGCTTTCCAGTTTTCTGGAGGCAAGTATATATGTCTGCAAGTCTGCAATTGTAAAGAAAGAAAGGCTATATCTGTGCTCATGCTGTGGTTAGATGTAGTGGGGCATTACAGCTGCCTTTTTTGATACTTGGGTTTTCCAGGAGCCACAGCATCTTGCTTTCATACATTTATGGCCAGAAAACAACAATTTTTTTTGGAAAACATGGTCTACTCCATCATTAATAGAGCTGACCAGAGAGGATTTTTTCCCAGCAAAAGAAAATTACAGTAACCATAGTATTAAAAAATAAAAGTGATTGAAGAAGCACAGAGACAAAAAAAAGAAACAAAAACCCACCAACTTTGTTTTTCTTAACAAGCTAAATTCTACGTAAGTGCAATGGTTGTTTGTAGGGGGACAGCAAGAAATGCTTCCTTGAACAGACACTCTTCTACCAGCTTGGAAGATTTCAATAAATTTTTAAACACTATTCCAAATCAAAATAATGTAAATTATCTAAATTCTGATCTCATCTAGTCTATCTAAGGATAGCAGAACCAGCATCAAACCCAGTAGATACTTTCAAGGAAAGAGGCCAATAGGAGACTTCCTCGGTTTTAAATTAGGATTCAGAGAAAGAGCATTAGCTAAAGTTAACTCTCACCTCTCTGTTGATATCAATGGGCAGGTTCCTCTGTTGTAGGCCACAAACTCACTGCCACATAGCAAAGAAACAGGAATATAATAATGAGGATGCTCAGGATGTAAAGAGATTCTTATGACAGAGTAATCACAAAAGTAAAGTTGATGGACACTCAGGATAGTCTCATATTATTTTCTGAGACAACCTCACACATCCCTTTTTTTTTTTTCCCAGATCCTTTATATTAAAACAAGTAAAAGCAATACACTTTAATAGAACATTACTTATTTGAAGTGCTGTTCTGAGATCAGCTCTGGATGACTTTTGGTAGCAACTGATCTGTGTCTGGAGAGCCAGAGGTGGGTGATGCATCAGAAGAACTCCAGCCTCTGCAAATACAGTATCTGTGCATTTACCCTTCAGCAAACATGGTTTCACCTATTTTTTTTTTTCCTAAGCAAATGTAGCTTGTTGTGAACACATTCCCAGGCATAAAGACTTACATGGTGATAGAATTCCATCTCACATGAAACTAAAGCAGTCTCCTGCCTCTGCTTCCAGAAAATTTTGCCTGTATGTGCTGTTGCCTTTCCCCCCCCCCCCATTTCTATTAATGTGGAATTCAACTCAGTTTATGTTTCTAAATTTTTGGAACCTCTTACAACTGAGCCATTTTGTGGTGCACCAGTCCGTGTGCAATTGAGGTCTCAGGAAACTCCAGGTTTTGCCCATCACTTTCTTCTTTTCTGGACTTCTAAGAAATTATTTTGCCCCCAGCTTTTTAGGACCTCCCACAGGATTACTGGTTCTGCTTCTACATGATTACTAATGTGGAGGAAGTTCTTCATTTCAGTTCCATGAAGTGGTTGAGTTCTGCATTTAAGGATGCAGAGAAGCTGTTGTCATTATTTCATGTAAGTTTTAGGGGCTGCCTGAGAATGGGATAGTGATGAAGGGAAATGCAGGGAAGAATTTGCACCCTTCTGTTCCTAGGCTCTCTTTAAAGCTGGAAAAGACATCTAATATGGGCTGAAGCCTTATTTCAGCAAAGAATCATGTCATTCCCATGCCTCCATCACTGTTGGTGCCTTCAGGCTGTGTTTTTTGTCAGATTAAGCTGAGTTGACTCTCTGCTCAGTAGACACCACAAGGCTGATCATGTGTATCCTGTTGTGCTCAAACCACAGTCGGGTTCCCATCTTGATCAGTTTCAGGAAGAGTCTGCTTCCAGCTGTTTTCCTCTGTCCATCCCATCTGTGTTTTCATTGTAACTGATGTGCACAGCTTGCTTGACAAAATTTGACCATATTTTTGAACAGCCACCAAGCTGTGTGAGTGCTGGGCCCAAGTGTAACACTTCAGTGTACAATATCAGTGAAGTCTCTGCTTGGGGAAATCAGCATTTTCTACACTAATTGAGTTCTAGCTCAGTGTGACTTCTGACCTGCAAGGACCACCTTTTTCAAACCTGGACAACAGAGACTGGAAAGTACATGAAGCTGGGTCCCAGCCTGTGGAACAGCAGCTCTGCCTTTGGGGGCACAGCCAGCAGACCTCTCAAAATGCTGGTCTCAAAATGCCAAGTGTGCAAAATGAGAAGCATTGCAAATCTAAGCATTGCAAAGAGCAGCTATGCAATATAGAGCAACCCCACGTTACACGGTGATGGCCAAGGCCAAGAGAAAGCATCAGCCAGCTTGGGCAAGGGCTGGGGAAAGAGCTAATGCTCCAGGGAGGTAAAGCTATTCTAAAATGCTCCAACACAGACAGTGAAGATTTTTTAGGGCAGATGGAAGTTTGAACTGTGTTATGCCATTCATTTTATTCATGATGTATTTCTAAAAAATGCTCAGCAACAAGTATCCTATACTGTTTCTCCCTGCTCGAAACTGCTTTATGTAAGCTATCTTTAATTAAAACAAGCTTTTTCATGTGTCCACAATTGATTCCTTAAAATATTAATATTTTTCCCTACATTGGGTATCAGAGCCATTACTTTTTCCTGTGTATCCTTTAACTATATTTAAATAATTCATTTATCCATTTTCCAGCCCTCGGGGAGACTTGGGGTTTCTTTTACACCATGTGATCCCATTTAAAACAGAGGTTATTTCCTCTTCCTAAAGTTATAGGATCTTTTCTATTTTTCCAGTGTTTACTAGGCATAAGAGACCAGTTAGCAACCATTTTATTAAGACACTAATGTAGCATGGAAATATGTGGCTGCCTGTGTATAAATGCCCTTTCCACTGCTCGTCAATCTTTTACTAATTAGAAAGACAAAAATATTTTAAAACTAATTAATGTCACTAAGAAACATTCCAGTAATTCTCAAAATACAATGTAACCATGATAGATACATTTCAATTATTTCAAAGCATGTTCTCAGAGCACTGAGTAAGCATAAGGGAAAAGAAGAGGCTGAAAGCTGCACTGCTTGGCTGATGAATCTCTGACATAGGATGTGGATTAAGGTTTAAGTGAGACCAGCAGTTCACATTCTCCCTCAAAAAGCCCCTGAGTCACCTGATTAAAGTGCAACCTTGACAAATATGCACAGCGTTGTCTCTCACAGTTGGAATCACCAAAGAGGCTAAAAACAGCACCGTGCACTGCATAATCTCTAACCTCAGGGGACAACAAAAACAGAGAATTGCTGTGTCAATCTCATTTCCTTGTTAGGCTCATTATCATAAATGCGGGCCTTTGGTTTTGAATGCTACACTTCAATAAGATTTACCTATCAACAGCTGCCGAAATATTGAATTCCACAGTCATCTTTTCCTTTTGATGCTTTCCCTTTTGTTTCTTTATCCATAAACATGAGCAACTGAGCTAAGCTTAAATTAACTAGCCGGGGTTAAATGTTTGGGGCAGCAAATTATGGCTAGCCTGCCTGCAGAGTGGTTTAGATTACAGAGGAGAGTTGCCAATCTCAGCTCTCATCATACACTCCAAATGTGCAGAGCAATATTGGCAGTTCATGGCCAAATCCTGCATGCTTTAGCTATCACAGGAGCACTGCTCCCATGAATAAGTGGAGCAAGATTTAGCCCCTGCTCGGAAGATAGGGATGAATCACACTTTTATTCTTTGAGTACCTCACAGTACCTTCAACACAGACATGTTCAGTGATTGATGGTCTGTGTCTAGATTGGGTATTTTTCTATATACTGACAAATATTCTCTTTGCCATGATTTCTAGGAGCAGAGGAGTGTATACTGCAACAAGGTTGGGTTTCTTATTTTTCATTGTGCCTGTTGTCTTTGTTTTGATTAGGTTTTTTACCGAGGGTCAGTTACTCCCCATCATTTTTCCACTTAGAGTGCTCTGCAATAATCCTGTTACAGATCTCCAGCCCTTAGTGTCAGTGAAACAGTGAAAACTGGAATCAGTAAACAGGTAGGGAAAGACACAACCTTCTCTTCAGGGTCAACTCCCAAGTCATGGCACAGTCTAAGGGAAATGAAGGTGTTTGGCTTTCTGAAAATGAGCTGCTGGTATCAGCTAAGGGTTGTTGTTTTTTTTTTTAGTTTATCAAGGTAAAAGCTATGTGTTAACTGTTTTCATCCAGTGTGCAACCAATCTGTGTCTGTAATTCAGAGTTCAATGTTTGGTTAATAATAATTTCATGACTTCATGCTGATACCACAGGGTAGCAGTAGGCTGTGCCACAGGGAGCAGCCATGGAAAAGGGCAGCCCAAAACTGCTCACAGCAGATATGGCCCCATCTTCCCATACTTGGAGACCATCACTTCACCCAGCCTGCCTCTTTGCCAGTCTGGGGCCACGCTCCTCCCTGCCAAAGGCACACAGTCCTCCTGCAAGAGTGGCTGCATAGCTGCACAGAGCTCAGGAGCAAAATGGGATTTCCTAATAAAAGGGCATTCCACAAAGGAAAAGGTGGGACCACCAGGGTTAAACCCTTTTTTTATATCACAGTTCTGACCTGCAGGAACCCATCAGATTAGGCACAAAACACAGTCTTTTGGCCACAACACCAGAGTCCCTCATCTGAGACTCAGGGGAAAACACAAAAGGAAAGGTGGGGAGAAATCCACAGATTTTTTAGGCATATGCGCCCAAAAGAATCACTGAGAGCAAACTAGGGGAAAAGCCAAGCTTTCCTAAAAGCAACTAAAGTGATATTTTGGCAGTGATGGGCACTGTCAAAAACCTCAACAGAAAGAAATTCAGTGCATATTCCATTTTCCTTACAGATGAGGTCCCCACATCATTTCAGTGGCTTTGAGCCCCATTAACTCCAAACCTGCTTCTCTCTCCCTGTCCATGGAGAGCCAGCATCTGCCCAGTGACCTGCCTGGACCCTGGCAGAGAGGGCAGCTTGGAGGACATGACCTGTCACCCCTGATTTCTCTGTCTGTATGAGGCTCATGTTAGGCAAGGACTGTTTCTTCCACAAGGAGCTCAGGGGTAGGCATCTACACCAAAGAATAGTGAACTCTATGAATGTAGTTGACACCTGAGAAAGTAATTTTGGGCTGTTTATTTGAATCTGACTTGTAGGAGCCTAATACTAACCTTATACAATTTTAGTACTGACCTCCAATAGCTGCTGTGGCAGAGGCCAGTCAGATGAGACAAGGTAGAGGACATATTTAATTTCTGAGTGGGAACAGTTTCTCTCACACATATTTCCAGTCTTTATTTTGCATTACAGTACAATTTTCTTTTTTTTAAAAAGCACAAGTGATCAGACTCAGGCAGGAAACAAAGAGACTTATGATTGATTTTGCTTAGGTAAAACAGCGATTTCTATCACACTAGCCTTTACTTGATGCTTTTGGCTGCTACAAGGAATCGATTTACTCTACTTGTCATAAAAATCAAAACCAAAACCAGCCCAGCTCCTGGTACACCCTGCATGAAAAGAATGCCTGGCTTGCAGAACTTAACTCCTCTTTTCTGCAGTAGATGGGCAGGAGTTAATTACCTTCAGCAAAGGGTTGCATTTCATTACCAGTGAGCCCGACTCTGACTAAATAAAAAAAGCTGGAATGGGAGAGCAATGATCACAATAAGTGGCCAAAATTCCATGTGATGAGAGGAATGATTTCCCACTGCCGACACTTAAATACAGCTAAGGTGTTCTGCAATTTTACTTCCACAAGCCAGAGGGTTTATTGTAATCCTGATAAATTATAGTAACAGAAGCAGGCGAGAAGTGGGACAGAAGAAGGGAAATGGTAATGCAAAATATAATGGTAATGCAGAAAAGAATGGAGAGAGCCAGTGAGCAGTTTGTTATCATTTATTTTTCTTCAACATATCATTCGATTTCAGCTGTCTCCCATCTCACCCAGATCTCCACCATTTCTCAGAAACGTCTTTCGATGGCATCTCATTCTCCTCCTGTCTTTCACCATCGCTTCATTATTTCTTAACTGTCCCTGAAAGGGCCCGGGCTGGCGACAGGGGGAAAGTGAGCAGGGGACGCGGGACCAGGCTGCGCCCCACGCGTCCGCCGCATTTAAGCAGTTTGCAAAAAGCGGGCGGGGGGCGTTGCAAATAATGTTAAATGTGATTAATCTCCCGGATTCCTGGAAATCTGACATGCATGAGTTACAGCGAAACCTCTTTTATTTCGCCATGAAATGCTTTTGCATAATGAGAAAGAAAATGTCCTCTGTGCCCTAATCAACTCTGACAGGTCCTGGACTCCAAAATACTTTTATTTATGGCATTATTTATTTCACCCCTAATAACCGGGGAGGCGAGCCCGCGGCTCGCTCCGTGCGGGGAGAGGAGGAGAGGGAGGGAGGGATGCCCAGCGGGCGGCGGGGCTCCGCGCCCGGCCGAGGGGACACAAAGTTTTCGCGGCGGCCGTCGCTCGGCGGGGCGGGCCGGTCTGGCAGCCCTCGGGCCGGGCAGGGCCGGGCGGGGCCGGGCGGAGGTGGGGGGCCCCGGAGCCGCTCGTCCCCCACCGCAGCTCACCTGCCCCGCGGCGGGTGCCGGGGGCGGCGGCGGCCCCGCCAGCGCCCGCCTCCCCGCCCCGCTGCCATTAGCGGAGATTACCCTAAACACTTGCCGGTCGCCGCCCGTCTCCCTCCAGGCATTGGCGCGGCCGCCTGTCAATCAGGCCGGCGCCCCGCCGCGCCGGGGCTCCGCCGTGCCACAGAGACGAGCCGCGGCGGCGGCAGACACAGCCCCGGAGCGGGGCCGCGCCGCGCCGGGGGAGGCGGCGGAGGATGGAGGAGGAGATGCAGCCGGCGGAGGAGGGGCCCAGCACCCCCAAAATCTACAAGCAGCGGGGTCCCTACAGCGTCCTGAAGACCTTCCCCGGGAAGCGGGCGGCGCTGGCCAAGCGCTACGAGAGACCCACCATGGTGGAGGTGCCCCGCGGGCGCGGAGCGGGGCAGCCCTTCCCGCACGCCGCCGAGCCGCTGCCCTACGCGCCGCACGGCGCCTTCCCCAACGGGCCCGCCCGCCCCGGCGCTGCCCCCGGCGCTGCCCAGGGCCACCCCCGGCCGCCGCCGCCGGCCCCGAGCTCCTCGGGCCGCTACGGCCCCTGCCCGCCGGTGGCGGGGGGCGGCGGCGCGGAGCTGAGCGCAGGTACCCGCAACTCCTCTCTCTCCTCCGCGCAACTTCGCGGGGCACTTTGCGGCAGGCGGGAGCGGGATGGGGCTGCGGCTCCGCCGCCGAGGCGCGCACCCCTCTCCCGGGCGGCTGGCGGAGGGCGCGACGCCCGCGGGGTGGCCCCGCTCGGGGCTGGCGGCGGGCGGGGACGGGGCGGGCGGCGGGCTCTGTCCGGTGCTCGGGCACCGCCGAAGTTGCCGCGGCGCGCGGGGCCGCTGCCCGGCCGGCGGCGCCCCGGGGCGGTGGGCAGGGGTGGCGGCGGCGGGGGCTGTGCCGGCAGCCGCGCAGGACTTGGCGGGGCAGGCGCCGCCGGCCGGTGCGCACCTGCGGGAGGGAGAGAGAGGGAGAGAGAGCTGCCGCTGCTGCTGCCGCCGCTGCTGCTGCCGCTGCTGCCGGCGGGGCGGGGGCGGACGGGGGGAGCCCCGGGCCGGCCGCTCCGCTCCGCTCAGCCCCGCTCCGCTCCGCCGGGGAGGGCGGCAGGCTGGGGCCAGCTACCGGAGGAACTGCTGGTAATGGAGAGGCTGCTGATAGAGCGGTAGTGGTTTTAACAGAAAGAAAATAGATCGGCTGCTTGCCTGCACCGTTTTCATAAGATGCAGTGACAAACAGGAGATCAAATTATTTTTATTTTTTTTTCTTTAAAGGTGTAAGATACCGAGATGCTGAACACATATCTTTCCTCTAGTGATGGCTTGGAGTTAAAAAACCACGTAGATCTTGATATGCAACCTAAATTTGGCATCAGGAAATGGGAAATTGCATCTTTAAGCAGAGTACAATCAAAAATGAATTACAATAAATCCTATATAATTGCATAGGTCATTCTCTTTAATGAGATTTTATTAACCTGACTGTCAAGCTTTTGAGTCAGGCAGATATTTTATCTTCTTCAACTGATAAAAGTGTCAGCTATAAACCACCATATAAATATTCATAAATCTACACATCTGTGGCAGCCTATCAGCATCATTCTTTTGGACATTAAAAGCATTCTAATTACTTTCTGTCTAGCAGAGCTGAAATGCTGCCTGTTATAGTATGTGCTTGGCAGGCATGATTGCTTTTGTTTGCCATCACAAATAGCAGCATCCTATTTTATATACTGATGGTCCAGAATATATTCAGGGTTTGACTGAACAGGATGAATATTATGAAGCACCATCTGGTTTTGATATCATCGGGTATATTAACTCATCTGTTAATTTTTGACACATCATTGATTTATTTATTTAGAAAAATTGGATCCTGTTTTGGTATGTTGCTGTTTGCCTTTGTAACAAATGTGATGACATTTCCTTACTAAACAGGGAGATACTCTAGTTAATAGGATATATGGCTATGTTCTAATGCCTGTTTATGCTTAGAAGTAGCCTTGTAGTGGATGAATTTAGCATGTCTTGTTACAAATAATTCAAGTACTTTACCAAAAAAGTTTAACACTTGAATAGATTAGCCAGAGAATTCACATCTCTGGGGCATAGTTCTGTGATCCATGGCAGAAGGTCATCTTTCTTCATGAAATTGCTTCTTATATGAAATGCCCAAATGGTGATATTCAAGTATTCTTTGTGGCCCACAATCAAAACACTGATGATAAATGTGACACCTACATTTCTTTACAGAAGCAGATTAGGCCATGGAAAACATTCAGCTGTCTGGTAGATGATATATGAGACCATATTCACAGCAAAGCCCTCTGGGCTTCAATGAGCAGAAGTTTGGACTTTCTTTTTCCTGACTACATTGTGCTAACCAGGCACTAGAGCAGGCTTCAGAGCTTGTCTTTGATTCAGTTCTATGCTAAAGAGAGTGAAGGAACTGCCATGTGTGCCCCAAAGTTCCTTGAGGTCCCTGTCCCTTCAACTGCACATTCAGGCTTTACTTTAGGTTTCCTGTATGAGTCCCAACTCACTCTTTGCTCAGGTTAAGTACCAAGAGAAACAGAACAGGAGAAAACAAACCAGAAACTTGCTACAGTGTGTACAAGTAGTATTTTGCACAAGTTGTTGCCAGAGGTGGCCCACAAAGTTGGAAAGGGGACTGGAGCAGGTCCCTATGAAGACAGGCTGAGAAAGAGAGGCTGTTCAGCCTGGGTAAGAGAAGGCTGCTTGGACACCTCACAGGAACCTTCCAGTGTCTTAGGAGGGCCCACAGGGAAGCTGTAGAGGGACTCTTCAAGAGGAACTGAAGCAGGACAAGGAGTAATGGGTTCAAATTGAAAGATGGGAAATTTAGGTTTGATATGTGGGGAAAAAAATTTACTGTGAGGCTGATGAGGCACTGGAACAGGTTGCCCAGAGAAGCTGTGGATGCCCCATCCCTGGCAGTGCTTAAGGCCAGGCTGGGTGGGTCTTTGAGTAACCTGGTCTAGTGGAAGGTATCTCTGCCCACAGCAAGGGGTGAGGAACTAGATGAACTTTAAGGTCCCTTCCAAGCAAAAACATTCTGTGATTTTATAAAGCAATAGGCAAGGCTTACATCTCCTGGGTATTTTAATCCCATAGGTAGGCATGCTTTGCTGAGCTGTGTGCCCATCCTTCCTGCTTGGTGGTGGAGTAACACCATGCAGCTTGTTCCTGGGAGCTGTAGCACTAAGATGAGCAGGAAGCTATTTGGGACCAGTGCTGTATGCATGTGAAGAAGTCCCATTGTCCAGAAGCTTGAAATCCTCTTAACTAATGTGTGAGCCAATTTAATAGCACAGGCCACCTCTGGGGAAGCAGAGTTGGGGTTTTGCCCCAATTTTACATGTTCTCCATGCACAGTCACCCTGTACTTTGGCCAGTACCTGTGAGGTCTCTGGGTTCCTCACAGCAGCATGAGAAGCAAGCCCAGAACACCTCTCAGCCAGAGGTTCATCTCAAGTGGTGGGTGTTGTAGGGAGGGACAGATCATTCCTTAGGTGTCCAGCTGCATGTGCATTCTCCACAAGGCAGTCACCATCCATGATGTGTACAGTTCTCCCACTTAGTTTATCCTCAGCTCTTGGCAGGTGCTTACTTGAATAAAGGGGTGGAGTGCTGTAGGGCAGTTTTGTAGGAATACCCACTTCCTAAGTTCAGAGATACCCCTGTTTTTGCTGATACCTTTTCACTTGTGCAGGCAACAGTGGCCAAATAGCTAGTAAAACACCACGCCTGGGATGCCTAACTCTGTGCCAACAACTTAAACACCTAATGCAGTTGATTCTTAAACTTCAGGCATGGCATTTCTGGCCCCTTAGGATTCACAGCTCCAAGTTTGCTTTTGAAAGTGAGCACCTCAAACACAGTCGCGACTAAAGATGCTTCTATAGTTTTGCAGCTTTTTCTAATGGTTAGAACGCTTCCCAAGGGTAACCAGATTTTCCCTCAGTTGCTCTCTAAGAGACCACTCTCACCTCCAGACTCCAACAGAATTGCAGGAAGAGGGGCTAGGGAAAGGAAGAAAAAACAGGAATTCTCCACCCAGTGCCATGGTGAAGAAAAATTTAGTTTGAGATCCCATCATGCAGGGAAAGATCCTGCATGAGAAATGTCATCTTACAATGAGAAATGTGAAGCTGCACTGCAACACAATCCTTCTCTCTTCTCTAGAGGTTACTCTGACTGCTGTTGCTGCTGTGAGCCACACAGATGGATTCATTCAAAGCACCAGCAGATACCCATTTTCTTCTGTAAAATATAAACTCTTTATTAATATATTCAGGTTATTTTCCTGGCATGAAAACTATCTGTCTTTGGTAGTATGTGCATTGAACAGCACCATAATCCACCAAAGAAAGTCCTTTTCCTTAGGAAAACATGGTATAGACCTTACAGTGCAGCTTAAAATTTAGGGTGGGCTTTCATGGAAAGCAGAGGAAGAAGAGTAGAACTGGTAACACCTGTTAGCAGTGCCAAAAACATGGCATATTTAAAATGACCAGTTAATTAAGCTCTGTTATGCCCAGACAGAAAAACAGTTTGTTCCATGAACAGCTAAAATGAAGATTAGTGTTTTGACCTTAACTTGGAAATTGTGAGCCCTCATCTGGAAGCAGATCTCTCAGATAAGTACTGAAATGGCCAGACACTTGTAGTCTTAATCCACTGGACTGTCTTGATGATCTGCATGCAAAATGCCCAAGAAAACGTTGTGTAGTCATAGGAGGTGTCACATACTCTCAATTTTGTGACCTAAGCACGATATTTACAGCAGTGGTCATATCTAAAAATATAATGGCCGAGTCTCTATGCTTGGATAAAGGCCAGTTTGAAGGATACAAGGCTGCTGCCCCAGGGTCTCAATTAATAAAACTATTGTAATAAACAAATGAAGAAATACAAATAATCAGGTGAGAGGGCTGAGTCACTGCAAGGTGAAGAGTGAGACGATTGGAATTGCTAAGGAACCTGAACATCACAATCTTGCTGAAAATTAAATACCTATTAATACATTCCCTGCAGGGGAGAATGTATGGTGTTCAGACCCACTCAATACTTACAAAGATGACTTTTTAAACCAGCTGCCCAAGAATTCAAAGGATACTTTGGAAAATCTACAACCTGAATCCGGAGCCACTGAGACCCAACACAATGCTTATTACTAAAGCTGTCTGATCTAAGTATTGAAAAGATCCTTAGGTGTGGGAAAAGCTGAAGTTATACCTGCCAAATTTTCCAGACATCTTTTTTGATGCATTAGTTAGTGTAAATTATCAGAGTGAGTTTCAGACATATTAAACCCTGTTTTCAGTCTGGCAGTTGAATAGCTGAGAACCTCCCCTAGTCCCAGAGTCAATGAGAAAATTATGTAAAGATGAATGCTGTGTCTGGAGTTGGTACCTGAGTTGCCATATGATAGTATCTTCTGGTTGCTTGCAGTCCCTAACAATCTAGTTAGGAATACTTATGCTTTTAGCAGTTTAATTCTGTTCTCTTAGCACTTCATGGGTCTTAGGCAGCAAGTCCACCTCCAGGCAAATGTCTAGTTAAAGTCAATAGAAGTTCTGTAAGACTAAAGACTCTGGGGTCTGAGACATTAGAATTACATGGTTGGTGAGCAAGGTAATAAGGAAAAGGAATATCACAATAAGACTTTAATAAACTGCTTACACTGTTTGAGTCCAGTGCAGTGATTTCACTGGAATTCTACTTTCATAGAAAATACATACATTATGTTAAATCAATTAAGAATCATAGATTGGTGTTTATTCAGTAGTAATCACATAAAACCAACTTTTTGTCATTTCTTAAGTGATTAGACATTGCACAGTGCTTGCATTTCTAATTATAGACAGTCTGTAAAAGCTGAAATCCCAATTTCTACAATATATGCTAAATGGGCAACATTTTTTTTTCTCCATCATTAGAAATAACTGCAGTTATCATTCTCATTTAGGGTTGTTCAGACTGTGGGTGTGTGCACTATTACTGGTATAGAAGTCTCTTCAAAGTAGAACCTACTTCAGCACAGAGACAGATATTTCCAGAATATGTTCTGAGGGCATCCCTCACTATTGCTGTCCAGCAGTACCCAGAAAAAAAACATTTGTGATCTCTGGGTTAGCCTCTCAAATGAGCCCTGCTTTGTCATGGCTCATTTTTATGTCTTTGAGTATGGGTTGAAGTTAAGAAAAAAAACAGTAATTGCTGTTATTGTGTCTTTGTAATAGATCTGATACTGAAGATTAAATCAATAATGTCATTTCTGTATAAAATTTCAGTTACATTTTAAACCATTATCACAGTGAATATGCCTAATGCATTAAATTTTAAAACAAAACTAATAATTAATTTAATCTTTACTGCTGTTAATGTGTATTTTGGTTTTCTTCAAAACTAGTAATTTGAATGTCAGGTTACTTTTTGCTGTTTTTAGAATAAACCATAATATTGGAGTAACATCTCTTATAAGAGTCTAATCCCTTTTCAGTTGTTTCATTCATATCTTGTCCCCATGCAACAAGGATATGCAAAGAATACGTAACTGTTTTGTGAACAGAGACAATAATGATTAAAATACAAACAGTATAGATGAATTCAGGTCTGGAATCAGATTATAGGATTAAAATGAATGAAAAAACCATTCTGTAGTAGGATTGCAAAGTCAATATCATCCTGTAATAATTTTAAAGGGCGAATGTGGAAAGAAGTAAAACAAAGAAAGCACATCTTGGGGTTGTTAGTGATGCTTGAATTTCCTGATTTCCTTTTGGTTTATCAGGTCTCAGCTGGAAAGCTGCCATGTCACCAGCATTCTGTTCTTCTAATTCATGTTACATCTCCTGTGTTGTTTTGCAGTTGCATTGATTGTAAGGGTTAAAGACAGCTGGCCTTAGGTTAGTGTAGAAAGAGAGAAGGAGAGGCAGTGGGTAATGGACCTGGCACCTCTTTGGCACCCACTTGCAAAGGGGGCAGCAGTGCCTGTGCATTTCTGCCCTTTGCAGTTGTACTATGGACAGAAGGTATTGCATAAAGCTTTGGATCAAAGAAGTGTTGTAGAAATCTGCCTTCATTAGTCTGAACCTGTCTCCAGGAGTGTGATATGGCCCATAAACACAGGAGGCTGATGCTGAGGATGCTTGCAGTGGTCTTAGGGCTACTCCAGTCCTTCCCACGGAGCCCCTGGGCAATCCCTGTGTGGCCCCAGGCAGCCTCATGACCCAGCACTGGGCTTGGGCTTGCTCTGCCCAGGACCCTCAGGTTCCTGTTTTTTCAGTTAAGTCCTCAGGAGGTCACATCCTCAGGTTTTGTGCCAGGGGGTCTCCTCTGGCTGCATTTGAGGCTGAAAGTATTTGTATGCTGCTTCAGCCCTGCCCTCTTTCAGAGATCTGGAGGATGGTACAAATGCAAATTAGTGTTGTTTCAAATATTCTTCAGGTCAGCTGTAGTGACCTCAGTGTAAAGTAGATTTTCCACCAGACAGTGGTAGATCTTGAAGAAGTGATGTGAAAAGTGCTGTGGTATTTCCAGGGTCCCCCATCGTAGGGAGGAAATGATGAATCTGACTCCATGATCTTAGAAGGCTAATTTATTATTTTATTATCTTGTATCATATTAAAGAATACTATACTAAAACTATACTAAAGAACAGAGAAAGGATACAAAAGGCTAAAAGAAGAATAATGAAAAACTCGTGACTCTCTCCTCAGAGTCCGACACAGCTTGTCAGTGATTGGTCATTAAGTTAAAACAATTCACATGAAACCAATGAAACAATGACCAGTTGGTAAACAATGTCCAAACCACATTCCAAAGCAGCAAAACACAGGAGAAGTGAATCAGGTATTTATTGTTTTCATTTTTCTCTGAGGCTTCTCAGCTTCCCAGGAGAAGAAATCCTGGTGAAGGGATTTTTCAGAAAATATGACGGTGACAAAGTGCCACCCCTTAAAAGCCTGAATTCTGAACATTTCTGGTTTTTATGTGTTATGACTGTGATGAGTCTACCGATGAAGTTAGGGTAAATGAAGGTCTGGGGTGCTTATTCTCATGTATCTGTAGCAGGTTGCCTTTTCAAAAGTAAATGCGTTTGTCACTTTCTAAAAGTCAAGCCTGCCTGAGAAGTGCTCTCCAAAATTGGCAGTGCTTTAACCTACCAGTCTTTTTTTCTTTTGCAAAATGTTAGTTACATCTGTTTAGATACCTAGAGGAACTTAGCTTTGAATAAGGTAAAAAAGATTTAAAAGGCACTATTTTTGCTGGGAAGCCTAACAGGTTGTATCATAAATATCTTGGTCATTTTCTATCTGGGCCCAGGAAGTATTATAGCAGCTTGAGCTATACATGTAGACATTGCAGAAATGAGCCATCCTACTCTGTAGGTTTGGCTTGTAGCTGCTATTGCTCCCTGAGACATGACACCTCCTGTCATGAGAGGAAAGCTGACTAGGTGCAGCACGGCATCCCTATCCTAATTCCAGAGCTGAGCTGCTGTCTCCAGAAGCTGCTGCATAATCCTGTGTAGTTTCCTGATTGTATGCTGAGCATCTTGAAGAACTCCACTCTCCACTGTGCCATACTGGCCTGCCTGCAAACCTGTAGGATGCCTTTGTGTGGTCTAAGAGGGGTTTGTGCTTATCACTCTGGGTAGTTCTGGACATATCTGGAGCCTAGAGCAAAAGGAACAGAAGCAAAGTCCATTGAATTTAGGATCAGTTGTGTGGAGTGTCCTGTGCCCAATGTCAAACAAGTGCATCAAAGACAAAAAGGAGAAATAACAAAGCTTGGAAGCCTTTTTGGAGAGGAACTGGGCATAGGACAAAGGTATGGTGCTAAGTCCTACAAATATGTACAGTTAATGCCCTCCAACAGCTTGAAATAGGCTTTCTGGGCAGTACTTACTTGAACTTGTAGCAAATTGGATGTAATTTGTATTTTCTTCCCCATTTTCCTGACTCAATCCCTCTGAAAGAAGATGTCAGTAAGCAGTGTCTATCATCACAATGCATTTCTGATTAACAGCAAGGTCACAAGGGCACTCTCAAAATAGAAACAGAGTCAGGATTGTTTTAAATCACAGTGTTGCAGAAGTATTAAAGCAGAAGCCATAATTTTAATGTGTTCAGAAATAAAATGCATGCTACTGTAAACAGTTGTGTACATTCATCTAACTGCTACTGTCTGGCATAACCTCTTGCATTAGGTTTCTGTGATTCATCTTTTCTTTTGTTGCAGAGAGTCGAATGATTCTGGATGCCTTTGCTCAACAATGCAGCCGGGTTCTAAGTCTCTTAAATTGTGGTGGAAAACTACTGGACAACAATCACTCTCAGTCCATGATTTCTTGTATAAAGCAGGAAAACCCAAATTATAGTGAAAGACAAGAGCAATGTCAGCTTGGGAAAATGGTCCATAGTCAGACGTCAGACATTTTAGACATAGAGATGCAGTATATGCAAAAGAAACAGCAAACCTCAGCCTTTCTGAGAGTTTTTACTGATTCCCTTCAGAACTATTTGCTTTCTGGGAGCTTCCCTTCTCAGAACACCTCATCAATAAATGATTTTAGCCATTTGGCAGATGTGGATCCACTTTCAGCCTCTCCAGTACACACTTTAGGTGGATGGACATCTCCAGCAACATCGGAATCTCATGGTCATCCATCATCTTCTACACTTCCAGAGGAGGAAGAGGAGGAAGAGGAAGAAGGTTACTGCCCTCGGTGTCAAGAGCTAGAGCAGGAGGTAATTTCATTGCAACAAGAAAATGAAGAGCTTCGTAGAAAGTTGGAGAGCATTCCAGGTAAATAATCTCCTGCCATGAAATGTTGCCATTGAGTGATAAAAATAATGTGGGTGATGGTTTATTTCAAGTTCTAGTATTTTTTAAAGGTTACAATCATAATAATCAAACATTGGATTTTGTCTCCAGCCAAAATTCCTATATCTGTGCCCAGTGGAAAATTACCTGCTGATACTCATCTCTATGAATATTGGGTCCTACACTAGTAAGGTGTGTTCAGGTGGGGATGTACTTGCAATCCCAAATTCCAAATATCAGGTGGTTTGTCATAGTGATTTCAAACATATGCTTTCATAACTCTTTATCTGTCTTGTTCTTTAATTGACATTGCAGCTTATAAACCTAATTCCCTTTTGAGGCTCCTTTTTTTGGTCACTTAAGGAAACTATTCAAAGTTACATCCATGGTTTTACCTGAAATAATTTTGGCTTTTACTTTGAACAGTTTCTCTTAAATTGCTGCTAGCTTAGTGAGAAGCATTACTACATCTCCTCCCATTCATCTTCAAATAAATCTGGGAGAAAAAAAAAAAAAACCAACAAAAAACAACAACAACAAGAACCTAACATCAATTTTTCCAGTTCAGCAATACCTAGAAGCCACTGGGAGAGAGAAAGAAATCAAATAGAAACCCCTTCTGTGAAAAGCTTCTCTTGCTCTTTAAACCTAGGACCTCTTGCTGTCCAGGTGAGCCAAGATACTTGAAGAGTGGTATGGGATAAGAGCAAAGTTTCTTGGACCTGTATTTTCTAAACTTTCAGCACAGGCAAAAATACACCTCAAATAGTAATGCTAAAAGCAGATTGCAATTTAGCAAAGAAAGAAGCATACATCATGCTTTTGACACATATAAACACTAGGGAACTGCACCTTTTTTACCTGAACTCAAGGTGCTTAGGGTAGATCCATAAAAAGTTAATTGAACTGATCTCTGAATGGCAGAAAAGCATGTCTAGTACAGTATGAGCTGCAAGAGACAAAATACTTCAAAGATGCTAACTATGCAGAAAGGAAGAAGGCAGTAACCAACTACTGCCCCAACATGTAGAGGCTGTTGCAAAATCTGAGCAAAATGCAAGCAGTAGTCTTCATCATTCTTCTCCCCAGCTATCAGTGATGTGCTATGCATTATTTATAGCACATCCTGTTTTTCTTTTGTGCAATGGTCCATAGGGATGCTGGCAAATCCCATAAGCAGCATTGTTCAGTGCAAAGAAAACCCAAAATTTAGAGTAACTCCCTCAGCTCTCCCAAAAACATAGAGTTACCATAACTCATGCACTCTCACTGGTTTCAGCAGGGGTTAGTACATCACATGGTACTGCCTGACAAAGGGAATTGTGTGGACTTCAACTCCTGGGGAGTCCTACCTTCAGGTGTAGGACCAGAAATGATCCTGTAGGGTCTGTAACCTGACTGACAGCTTTCATTCAGTCACCTGTACTGGACACAGTAATATTTTTTTGACTTTCATTAATGCATAACTTGTATTTGAGTCAAGTAGTATCTCATACAGCCTCCAGTTTCTGCTGAGCAGTGGCTGTATCCCTTACCTGATGTTTGGTTCCAGTGCTTAATTACACTGGTGAAAATATGTGCCTTGTTCCCTGCCTGACTACCTGAAATCAGCTTTTAGCCATTGACTTCTATGCTTTGCTCCACTAAATGAAGTGCTCTATAGGTCTTGGTACTTCTTCTGATTGAAGGTACTTACAGACTGAAAGCTGACTTAATTCCCATTTTAAATAAACAAAGCAAACAGTACTGTTTGAAACTCCTCAAATTACTTGAATCCTTCTTTGCAGTTTTTTCCCTCCCCTTCTGCTAATTTCTTTAAAATCTGGGCACCGGAAATGCATGCAATATGTTCCTATGAGCCTGATCAAAGGTGAATGGGCTCTTCACTTGTACCCATGGTTTTCCTGGTGGGTTGTGCAGCTGAGCTTCTCATTCTGTGCACATTTCTTCCTAAAAGTACACACTTTGTATTTGTGTGTGTTCATGTACTAAGTGTTCCAGATTGCTCTGACTGTCCCACTTGCCCACTGATTTGTCAGTTTCTGTATCATCCAGAATTTTTCAAATTGTTTTTAAATTAACTTTGTGATACTGGTTAGGAATGTTGAATAGTTTTGAAGGTATTGTTAGTCCTTGAAGGTATTTTGAAGGTATTGTTACTCCTTGCTGGGCCTCTCAGAATAGAAACATGCCTATTAATGATGATTCCTGCAATATTTGAGATGTCAATAGCAGGTTCCTAATATATATTTGGTTTGGTCTGCTGGTGTTGTGTTGTTACTTTTGCAATCAACTAACTCATGGTAGGAAGTGACATGCCCTTCAGGAGTCTGGGTATCTTACATTGTTCAGCCCAGCTTTTTCAGGCTAATCTATACGCTTATCAAAGAATGACAATCAGGTTAGTCTGGCAAGATCTACTTTCCATAAGACCATTTTGACTGGCATTAATTATATTCATATTCTTTAGTTCTTTGTCATTTGAATCCTGTTTGTGATTACCTGTATTTTGCTAGGTTTAATGCTGGGTTAAACAGCAAGTGTTTACTTGGGTCATCACACTTACCCTTCTTCTCCCTTTAAAAGTGATAAACATGCATAATCATAGTCATTTTACACCCCCCAGGAGTCATGAAACTCCTTGTTTACAGAGTATCAAAAGAAGCAGACAAACATAAAAGATGTGCAAGGAGGTAGGACTTCATCTGCCAGCATAAAATCATCATCAGATACATCTGCTGTTTTCTGGTGACATATCCAAATAGATCTGAAGTGACCCATGTGTTTGCAGAAGTGTTAAGAGCCACAGAGGGTCCCTCAGGTTTTGCTACATGGTAGAACAGAAATCCTCAGGCAGTCACACAGCCACCACTGAGCAAAGTTAATCAAAAATCAGCTAAAGGCAATGTCTAATTATTTTTGTCTCTAGTGTTCATTTTGCTCTTGTGAGCTTCTACTACCAAAAAAGCTGGCAGAATTTTTTCTGTGGTGCCCAGCTCTGTATGTAAACAGGAGCTTGCTCTCTGTGCCTTTTTTCTTTTTTTTTTTTGGCCCATCAAGATGTTGCATGCCTCAGGAGGGAGACAGAAAGCCCTCTGCAGAGTGTCAGTGTTGTGTGCCACCATCTATCACATCAAAAAGTAATCTCAGAGCACAAACTTCCTTCCCTGCGTGTTGATCCACCTCGTGCAGGCCATCCGCTGGGCCAGGGGAGGCCCTGAGCGTGGTGGAGAGGCAGCCAAGGGGGCAGCTGGGTGAGTGTCAAGGTTGCCATACTGTCTCCATCGAGCCACTGAAGGGGCAGGACTTTTTTTACCTCGTGGTTTCTCTTCCCATGCGTGGGGGAGCGAGTGCAGAGGTGCTGGCTGAGGCTGGCAGGGGACCCTGTGGGGCGATGGCAGTGTGCACCATGCCCTCCCCACAGTCGCTGAGGCTCCCACTAGCAACTCTGCCAGCAGAATATAAAAGCACCAACCCCTCCCTTCTGCTGTATAATATGAATCATTCTATCCTTCTCCTGAAATACTTTGCATTTCTTTTTTTTACTTTCCATATGCAAAAGCCCTTTTAAAATCCATGAGAGTTTGCGATCTAAAAATAGTTGCCGCTATACATCTCTGCCTCAAGCTTTGCAAAGCAAGGCTCACAAAGAGGCTACCACAAAAAAGAGTGTTTTCTCTGCAGATGTAAAGGCAATGACACTTTTTTCTTTTTTTAACAAATATTACAGAAGACATATCCTCCTGTAGCTTTTGGACACGGAAAATAAGATTTTTCAGTTTTCAGGACTCTGCCCTGTTGCTGTAGAGCCCTTCAGTTCTGTAGGATCTTTTTGCCTGTAGCCTAGCATCACTCTTTGGCAGATTACCACTGGAGAGAAACGATTACATGGATAAAAGACCCCATATATTTTGGTTGCTGGATGGGTAGATTTTTTTCTCAAAGAAACCCCATTTGATTTGACTGAAACAATACTTAAATTTGTGTGAAAAATTAATTGTTCCAGCTGTAGAATAAATGAAGAAAAAATTGTATTTTAGTGCTTGGAGTTTAAAGCAGTGCAACTTCTTTCAACTTGTCCATTTTTCCCAATATTTATTTTTTTAGGGCAAAATATTAACCAAGCATTTTCAGTTTTCAATTCAACTGAACAGAAGAGAAGCATTTTCATTCGGTGTGTTATCGTGTCTTCTTCTGAAAAATAATTGAAGTTTAGGTAATTCCTAGAAGGAGTTTGGCAAACTCACCATTAATTCTTTAAGGTTTTGAGATCATTAAGAACAAAACAAAGTAATCCATCCACATGAGAAGTGTCTCCTAGTTTCTTTCCTCTGTATAGAAATGACTGTGTCTGTGATATTTCCCAGTAGTAAATCTAAAGACATATTTGTGGAGCAGCATACAAGACATGGATTTTAACCATGAGGATATTAAACAGTTCATTATTATCAGCATGATTTTCTCACACTTTTTTTATCTGAAAGGGGGAAAATATTTCCAGGTAATTAAAGCAAAAGTCTATAATCATGAGTTAGGGTTTGTCTCCTGGTGCTCCCAGCTTTGTTGTGTGGTTTTGGATAAACCAATCTGAAAGCAAAACAAAGTTGTGATTTAGTAAGTATATGAAGCAGTGTGTGACAAATACAATGATTATTCTTACTTTGTTAGCCCAGCAGCAAAAAATAGCCCAGCAAATAGCAGAGGGATGGGGAAGGAAAACCCCCTCAAATGTTGAGTCCTGGTCACCTATAGAGGCTGCATTCATGGTGGCTGGAAGTAGCCAAGGCAAAGTGGGATTTGCAGGTAAAGTTAATATCAGTGTAATTGAAAAGTCAGACCAGTTTTCCAGGAGGTTTTGTATGCCCAAAGCTTGACTCTTCTTCCTGACTATTGGATGATATAACAAAAGATATTACTTTTCCCTACAAATCCTGTCTCCTTTATACTTTCAGAGCCTCATGTTTCCAGAGAGCCTACCACAGCCACAGTGTAGATAAAGCAGCCATCAAGGGTTATGATGAACACTTTTTCATGCCCTTTTTTTTTTTTGTCCTTTTTCTTGATGTTCACATTTAACCACTTCTTTGGTTTCCCTTGATGTTCAGATGTTTTGGTCTGATCTGTGGCCTCGTTCTGCTCTTCAGCTTCAAAGTGTGAAGTTACAGTGAGAAGAGAGAGCCTCGAGCATGGTCACCAGTGTTTGGTGCAAGAACCCCTTTGAATTTGTAGCACAGCTTTGCTTGCTGCTGGGGGTGGCAGCTTACTTTGCTAAAGCAACCTGAGTACAAGAACTTACTGAAACATGTAATTGCAGCAGACCAGGGCTTGCTTTATCTGTTTCCTCTGTGTTTCTGGATACAAACCCACAAGAATTTGGGAGATCAGGTTTCTCAGCCAACTTGGGAAACCAGAGCTGGTTAGAGTTTTGTGGGGAGCTGCAGTTCAGCCTGTCAAGGATGAACTCCCAGGTCTCAGCTTTGGTTTGGCCTTTGCAAGTAAACATTTGGTTTTTAGTGACACAAACTGCTGTCCCTTCTCACAGGGGACTTCCTGGTTTCCCTGTTAGTCACCAGCAGTAGAAATGTGTAGTAGAGGGGTTTGCAGATGATGTCCCTTCCAAAGGGAAGACTTCAATGCTGAATGGGATCACAAGAAGAGGCTCCTTCTAATGATTAGATGGAAAGTGAGAGAGCACAAAAATAAAAGCCACAGGAGCATGTGGCAGCATCACTTAAATGAGATGCACAACTGCCTTGTTTTATCTCTTTTAATCTGTTGTTTATGCAGAGGTGTATATCCCAGGGGCATATAGGAGGGGAACATTCTTTTTGCTGAAAGAAATTTATTGCAAAAGAAAATTAAAAGTACAATGGCTTTTCAGATGCAGATTTATAGAAATTAAATTATTTGCCTGGAAAACACAGCTGAGAGGGATTTTTAAAGTAATGGGATATTTGCTTGAATTTTTCTCCCTTCCCTGTTTTCAGCTGGCATGTAGGTCAGTTTAGGAAATCTCTAACACCCTCCTACACATTGTGTCAATTCTTTTGATTTCTGCTTTATGCTTTCGCTACAAATGAGTGCTGGTTTTATTTTACCATCCAGTCACAAATATCCAAATTTGCAGGCTCTTGAGCACTGAAATCAGTTCCTCCCCTATCTTTCCTTGCCTCTTGCTGTTTTTCCAGCCCATCACACTCCAAACAAACTCGTCTTCGTGGACCATCCATGCAGCTTTTGCTGGCTTTCAGCTGACTATTGAAATAAATGACCGTATGAGCTAAAATAATCCAAGCCATGCACACTTGTCCAAATCTCAGGCAGCAAAGGCTTCTCCATTAATGCTATAAGAAATTCACACAGCCCTGTGGTTCGTCAGCACGTTCCCTATCATTTGTTACATCTTTTTGACAGTCGAGCATCAATTTAGAAATGCCCTGCAATGAACTCGGAGAGAAGCCTCGCTCAAGGTCAAGTGAAGGAGGACACAGTGCAGTGCTGAGCCAGTCTGAGCTAACAGCTGCTGGCCTGAGCAGTGTGGGTATAGATGTACACCCTTCCCAGTTTTCCTCCCCTCTGGTGAGTCAGAGGTAAATGGTCTCGAGTGCTAAGGGATTCATCTTCTGCAGAGCACCAAGAGGAATACGAGGCAGTGTCAGCTACAGAGCACAAAATCTTATTAATTACAGAATAACCAGATTTCTTACTGTCTGTTTATGGGGCTGAGGCCACTGCAGAGACACACACAGCCAAACTGGGGTGAGCCATCCCATCTCACTGGGACTGTCTGATGCTGCAGGAGAGGTTGGAGAGACACTTTATTTACCTTGGAGATGTGCCGCATTTACAGCAAGCCCAAGCATCTCTTCACAGTGCTGTGCTTTGGCAATGTAAACAGCTCTGGAATGTTTTACACTGAAGGCTGCAGTGGATTTTGGGTGGATAAATGAGAGTTCTCATTTTGACAGATATCAGTGTAAGTGATTGTGTCCCAGTAACATTTATAATGAGCAAAAACCCAGCTCTAACCAATAATAGGGATGTTCTTGGCTCTTCATAACATTGGAAACAATTATCAGAGGCAGAGGTTTAAAAAGAAAAAAAATAGAGTGGGTGATAATTGGGAAACATTAAAAACCTGTCACTGAAGGCCCCAAAAGGCTATCTAGGAGGAAAAGTATAATGTTGGTTACAGAACCAACCAGTTTAGAGGGAAAGTAAAGGAAGAGTTAGAAACATAACAAATGGATTCAAAGGGAAGTTAATGGTGATGTGTAAAAAGCAGTTGGGTCAGTGGTAAATTAATGATTAAAATTAAATGTGGAGCACTGTCTAGAGAAGGCTTCTTTTCCCTGGCAAAATAAAGGAAAAATATATCCTAACAACAGTGTTGGACCATTATCAGACAGAAATAGATTTTATCAATAATATGGCACTGTTCCTTGAGTATTTCTCTTCTGGTACTTGTGAAGGGTAGCATGATGCAGTCACACCAATATAATGGTGATGGTAAGCAGGTAGAAATATTTTCTCTTTCCATTGTAACTCTGGGTGTTACCAAACATTCATCAGCAGCTTCATGTGGGACTGCAGCCTCAGTGCCTGTCCCTGCAGCCTCCCAGTGCTGGGACTCTAAAGAGCAGTAGCTGCTTGCACACCACAGCTTTTCATCTCTAAGTGCACATCAGCTTACTACCAAAGGCTCAAGGCAGCTACTACCAAAGCGTGATGTTTTCAAAACCAGGAGGTTTGGACAACTCACTTCAGGAGCTAAACCCAACATGAAAAACACAATTCTGATCATAACTTTTCTTTATGCTTTGTAATATATTGGATGCTTCAGAAGACTGCAAGATGGAAATAGTATCTGATTTTTTAAAAAGGACATGAGATATCCTGGATGATGGTGATTTCGTTGGCCTGATACTGAGCCAGACAAACTAATTGCACAGCTGATGCCAGCTTCAATTAATAGAGTGCTAAACCAGAATAATGGCATTAGTACCAGGCTACATCTTGCCAAATTATGGTTTTGATGAGATGAAAAGTTTGGTTGATGAGTATTGCAGATATTCAGGGTGTTACATAACATTAAATTACAAAACAGGATTTAAAAATACAAATATATTTGTATTCGGGAAATTTGGGGAAACTGCCATGATGCAGTTGAATTTCTGGAGGGATGTTTTTTGTGAAACTGTTCACAGCCCATGTTTTTAATACTTTAATCCATGAGCACACAGTCATTGCTTACAGCTTGCAAGAGGTGCAGAGGTAGCTGTGAGAGAGGAGGATGTGAGGTGTCAGACCTGGCTGATCTCTGTGTATTAGGGCACAGAGAACATGGCTCTGCTTGGTTTCAGCTCCTGGGAAATGCACTGGGAAAGGCACTGAATGCCTTCAGTGCCCTGAGAAAGGCTTTGGGAAGTCACAGTGACTTTCTGCTTTGGTACTGATGCACAGCATGGCCAAAAGACCCACGGCCATCAGCTGTCAGACAGGAGATGTGAGGAGGTGTAGGGACTCTGCTTTTAGTGGGAGCCCAGCACCTCTGGAAGTCAATGTTGGGCTTAGCAAAGAAAAAATTGAGAAATTACTTTACCTCCATTAAATATGTAACAAGTAACAGGCATTTTCCATTTCTTTTCGAAAAAATTTTGTAAACCCCAGTTTGAAGGAAAACAAAATGCAGACTTGAAATAAGGTTTATGTACCTGTGGGTAGAAACTGCATCACTGGGAGATGACTGCTTGAGTTCTATGGTGTTTTACCCACTGATGCTGTCTGTTGCAGGGAGGATTTAGTCCAGGGAGTTGCTGTGCTGTGTGGCAGCTCGGGCTGAGAGATCATAGCCTGGATTTTGTCATTGGCACAGGGCATGCCCACCACAGTCACTGTTCAACTGTTCATTAGAAATTAGGATTCTCTGCAGAGAAAGCTGTGACAAGCTGTGCTGAATAAGCACTTGTTACAACATACAGATACCTAGAATAACAACAATGTCTTAAACTTGGATCAATGACAGCAAACACCTGCCACCTCCTGCATGTGTCCTGGTTAACATCTTAGCCAGACCAACCTTCCCTGGCACACCAGGTTCCCTGTAGGCCCCACTCCTCCTTGCCCTTTAGCTCCTGCAAAGACCTTGCTCTTTCATTCTCTGCAGGCCAGGCTACTTTGCCATCTCCAGTGTCCATTCTGAGACACTGGCACTTCCAGAAAGTAAAGGCTGTGGAAACTTCTTCCCTAATGGGCAGGAAAATTACTGCCTCCCCACAGGCTTTCTACTAAATCATAACAAGTGTTATCTCAATGTTGGTATCTCTCCCACTACTTAGAGTAAGAACAAATCCCTGTTGGTGATGTCCTGATAGTGGATACCTGCATAAGCATGCAGAGTATCAGCCCATGGGGCTATGGTCTTGTTAAACCTGTAGAGACCCCATCAAAGATAAACAGAATAAATAAACTAGTAGACTTAAATGATTATTCATCTTCTCAGCTGGGATCCCCAGGCTCTTACAGAGCTACATTTCATGAAGGGTTTGGAGGAAACAGTTCTCAGCAAAGAGAATATCTGCAGAGGCATAAGAGGGACACAGCAGCAAAACCAAAGCTTTGACTCTCCACCTCGTGCTGCCCTCTTTGTGGTTTCTTCTAGGCTTCAGTTAATATGGCAGCCCAAGAAGTCTGGATTTGCAAGTAGCACCTGGGGTTTGAAAGGTTGAGGTTGTTTGTACCAACAGCAAACTGTGCTGTGTCATGGCTTTAAAGTCAGAAGTGACCAGCATCCTTCAGTCACTACAATGGTTTAAAAAAATCAGTGTTATGCTCAAAACATTGCTGCTTTTATGAGGATAGAAGTTTTTATAAGCTTTGGCCAGCTTTTAGTACTTTCATGTTTCTCAGTGGTAATGAGAAGGCATTTTAGCAGTAGCATAGAGTTCAAGTAGAGCTGCACTTCATCTGCTGGGGACACAACATGTTAAGTAATTTCCTGTTGTCTTCTCAATTGAGCCCAAAACCCTTGGAAGAACATAGGTAAACACATCCTTGGATAGCCTGCAGTGAGATTACTTACTGTGTGAAAAAACAGAAGCAGGAGTAAATACACTGATGGGTTGTCTTTACAGAGAAGTCAACATGGGGTACAATATCATAGAAATTTATTCATCATATCAGACACTTTGCATGACTTCTTTGTGCAGACTGCTGGATGTAACTCCTCTTATCCTACAGTAAAGGGTCTGTTTTGCACAGAGTAATTTTGTTTTGCCCCCTGTCTGCCTAGACAGGGGCACAGTAAGCTGTGTGGTGTGAATGCCAAGGAAAGAGGGCAAAATACCCATAAATCCTACCTTCAGACATTCTCAGATATTTCAGACTGCCAGCTTAAGATAAAGCCCAAAACACTACATTTTTTCAGAAAAGAAATAATAAAGTGCCAAGAAATAGTAATTTTTAAAAAAAGGAATGTAAGTACTTCTGGGTTTTGAGCTGAAGCTATGATTAAATCTGAATACTTTACAAAAACAACCCATTCAAAATGTGAAAGTCGTAAGGTACCTTAAAAAGTACACTTATTTAGTCTTGCACAAGTCAGTTGTAATGTTGGATTAATATCTGTTTAATTCTCCTATGGTGTTTCAGGCTCAGGAGAAAAGAGCTGTATTTCAAAAATACTCCAGAGTTAATCAGGGATGTGGCAGCATCTGCTTAAGAGAGACCCATAATTGAATCATCCCTAATTAACCTATCACCTCAACAGAAGGGAATAGGATGTTGGTACCACTACTGAAATGGATAAGAGTGATGGGAATGGAAAGGGGGGAGGATGAGGGCAAAGAGAAATAAAGCAATTTGCCTAACACCTAGTTTTATAATAAATTTGGGAGGAGGGAGGGAGTAGAAATTGGAGTATACAAGTCATTGAATCTCTTTAGTATATTTAATCAGACTGTAGTTTCAAAAACATTTAAGCATATTTACATTTAATCAATGCATTATTTAGGTCCAGTAAATGTTTCCTCCTTTGTATGGTTTGGGATTTTTACAGTATTTCCAGATATTTTTTTTCTTACTCTCATTACTGCTGACCTAATTTGTATTTGGAGTAATTATAATTTCAAACTTGGAAAAAAAACCCTTTGAAAACTAGTGGGCAGAAAAATAAAAGTAATTTCAGAGATCTCAGTATAGGCAATACAATACTTGTACATTTATTACATGAAATATCTTCACAAATCAAAATAAGAAGTATTTCCTATTTGAAGTAAATCTCACAGACATAGAACAGAGATACTAAGGAACACTGCTTGATTAATGTTGTTGTTCTATTTTGTGCTTTATAGCTAATGTACAGTAATTGCAATTTGTTTCATGCAGTGCCCTGCCAGACGGTTTTAGATTATTTGAAGACTGTACTTCAGCATCACAACCAGCTCATGGTACCACAGCCAACAGACCACCCAACCGAGGTAGTGTACAGTGAAAACACTAAGCTGCATCTCTTTATGCTGGGTAATTCATTACAAACATGCAGGCAAATAAATCAGTAGGTGTTTAGTAGCAAAAAAAGGTAAAAACTGTCATTGTTAAGTACAGTAATACCCTAAATGGAGGAAACACATCATTAGCATAATCTAGAATTACTTTACTGAGCAGCACCTAACTCCCTCTATCAGCACCAGGTGTGCTTGCCTTGCTTTGGGTAGTTTTTCTCTCCTCTTTCTTCAGAAACACCATATTTGTGGGTAGAATTTGGGCTAAGCCTAGCTGGTGACAGCTATGGCTACGTGACTGAGAGTGGCTGCACGTGGCATGCAGCAGTTCAGGGTGTGTATCACTTTGCTCCTCCATTCAGTTTTATCCTCTGCAAATGAATATATACATATTTATATTTATATTTATCACTAGCTGTTATCATTCAAGTATATTCCAAGGATTCATTTTCCTTTTTTTAATGCTCTTTTGCTTAACTAAAATTTTCAAGTACTGTAAAAACTGAGGCTGTTCTGTAATGTCTCACAAGAAATAGCTTGTCACAGTGTGACAGAATTTTTATTCAATTAAACGCACAAATATTAATCTTTTATTCATAAATTTCATCATGTACAAACACAAGCAGAAATACATTTGTATTTTTGGTTCTTCCTTCAGAGTCTGCTTATTTCATTTCTGGGAGTTTTTATGTTTGTTTTAGTTTAATGACTGCTGGACACACCAAACCACATCATATATTTAGTGAGAATGTTTTGCCCAGAGTGCTTTACTCTCTGAGGAAGCAATGAAAGTGTATCTGTAGCAGGAATCCAGTAATTTCTTAACAGAGTAGCATAACACTATATCATGCCTTGGAGAAGAATGAGGAAAAATATCCAACATTTCAGGGGGAAGAAGAGAGAAGTGTTATAAAATTGAGGCTGAGGAGTTACACAAAATTTATTACCCTCTCCTCAGTTAATAGCAGGGTGAGGTCTCACGAAATCTAGATGTTGGGCCTTTCTGCACCCTATTTTCATCAGTGCTATATATGTACAAACACAAAATAGCTTCTAGGATAGCTTGCTGCTTAGCAAAGCCACCCATGAGCATCTGTCCCTAATGCACATGAGCAAGCCTGGAGCCTAACCCTGTGCCATTATGGGCTTGCATTGCATAAGCCAGGCCTGGCAGAGCTTAAAAGCAAGGCAGCACCTACAGTCACCTGCAGCTTATACTATGCAGTGGTATCAGTAAGAATGGGCATTGCTTCACTAAAGGGTTTTTTAATAGGAAAAAAATAGGTTTCAGAAATTAAAGGTAGGAAAATAACTTATTTTATATAAAAGGGATGTGAAGCTACCTGCTGAAAAACAATTAAGTACCAGCGTGAGGATCACATGGTCCTTTGTACTGACGCAGTGGAACAAGCCAAGGGAGTATTCCTGCCAGCTCCCCTTGTGACAGAGTGGTCACAGCTGCTTCAGCATAAGAATATATTACCTCCAAAGAGCTTTCCATGCTGCCCCTCTGCTCTTCTTCCTTCCCCAGCTCCTTCACAGTGTTGGAAGAGGACAGGGAGCTGGACTGGGTGGTTTGTAATGTTCTTCCATGGCAGAGCTCTTCAGACATTGAGGCTTCCCATGTATGGGCAAAAACTAAAGCAGCTGCCTGTGTCACGAGTGGAGGGGCAGGAATTGACCCTGACCTGTTTGCGGTGATGTGAGGAGAAAATGAAGTGCAAAGAGAAAGCCACAAATGTAACAGGGCTAGACCCTAGGTGAAGGGTTTTTCTCTTAGGGGTTACAAGCTTGAATTTACAGCTACAGGGGAGTGAAGTGTTGAGGTGTTTGGGGAGGAGTGGCCCTTCAGACAGACAAAGCCCATCTCTTCCCTTATATTTTGGCTTTCTTTGCAGCTTTTTGGGCTTGTCCGTAGCTGTCTGTGCCAGCAGCTTATAGCAAGGCAAACAAGTAGCAGACAGCCACGCAGGCTGAGCCCTCAGTGATGCTAACCCCACTGGGAGGTGGTGTGACTCTAGATCATAGAGATTATCTAATGATAATCTCAGCACAGTCTTCACTAAATTCAGTCTTCCATATTTTATCAAACACGCAAAAAAATTAAAAACAAACACCTGAGGAAAAACTTCAAAGATGCTCTCAAGCTGTCTCCCAGGCTGCTATAATAAATATGTGAAAGAGGGCAAGGGTAGTCCTTAAAATAGTTTTCAGATATCAAAGGCCTGGAAGTGAGAACTTTGCAGCACTTGCCCACAAGTGTGGCATGTGGCTGAGCACCTCCCTGAGCATCAGACCTGGGTTTCTCTAGCTCACTGCAAGCTCCTGTCAAACCTCAGGGCCACACAAAGAGTTCACTAATTGGGCTATCAGATTTATGGGTTTTGATGAAGAGGTGCAGCTGTAAAAGTGAAGGAGTCTCTAGGAGGGTGTGGTTGGGGTTTTTACTGTGTACTTCAATTATTTCAAGTATATTAACGGTACCATCTTACATTAATTGGGTAATCCTGAACTATAGCGTTTTATGGGCAACAAGAATTAAGTACAATTTAGATACAATTGACTTAAGAGGGCTTATAAATGTGTGTGGATTACAGGAATCCCCATAATTAGTCCCACAGCATTCATTTAATGTTGGAATATTGAAGCACACAAATTATGAAGGTTAGAAGCAAAATTTCTTTCCAGCTGACACAGTGGCATTTCTTTAAAGCTATAATTTGAGTTAATACAGCATTCATTAATAATAATGAAGCTTTTAGTTTTCATAGTTGCTTTACTTATTTTCTTTACATTTTTCACAGTAACATAATTGCTGTCAAGTTTCAGGTGTGTTCTACAGAAGTAATAAATTTATTATAAAAATAGACCAAAAGAGTTGCCTCTGAAGGAAACTATCAGCTGTTGATGAAGTGATCCATTTGATCAGGCTCTTCAAAGACCCTTTTTATGCATTTTACCATAGTAAGAAGAAACATTGCACTTAAATAGTATGCCCAGTTGCTGATTCTTAACTCTTTTTAACCTGTTGGTGAAAGTGGAAATTAGCAATAGCTACACCTGTCAAAATGTATTCATTGTACCTCACCCAACCTGAGTTCTAGAAAATGGAAATGTAATTTTAGAAGTACTCATTCTCTGTAAGAGTAACAAAGTGTTCACTTTGGGTTGTGTTTCACTGTCAGTATCGTGGATAGTTAAAAACATATCTTTTGTTGCAACTGACATCTTCACTTATTTGCCTTGTAAAATAAACAACAGAAATATTTCACTTTTTCAGGGGAGTAAGCAGTTGCTGAACAACTACCCTGTCTACATCACTAGTAAACAGTGGGATGAGGCTGTAAATTCTTCCAAGAAAGACGGACGCCGGCTCCTCCGCTATCTCATCAGATTTGTTTTCACAACCGATGAGCTTAAGTACTCATGCGGCCTTGGGAAAAGGAAAAGGTCAGTGCAGTCAGGAGAGACAGGTCCTGAAAGACGTCCTCTGGATCCAGTTAAAGTAACATGTCTCAGAGGTACTGCATCTTTTCGCTCAGTGTCCACCATATGTGATCTCATTTCACCACATTGGCTCTGCCTCAGTAGAAGCGTTTTTGGCTGAACTAGAAGGGGTTTCACAGGCAGGTGACAAGCACCCAGAAACCCTCCACTTTCTTTTCATACATACATACAAGTGTGTATGTATGTATAATATATGTGTTTGGGGTGTTTTTGATGGGAAAAAACAAGGCCTCTTATTTAAGAGAAGACCCAAATGCAAGGGCACATGACACTAATACACTTTAAAAAGCAGTGAAGCAAAACCAGACATTCGTGATTACACTATTTTATAATAAGCTTAGGTAATTTGTTAACAGCAATACATAGCAAAATTAACCAAAGGAATAGTTACAGTCTGATGTCTAATAAGCATATGATGCACAAGAACACAGTGCATCATTAGAGTTAGAAGCTGAGTTTCAGAGTAGGTGTGAAAACATCTTCTAGGGTCAAGAATATCTTCAGGTTAATTACAAAGTATACATAAGTGTGTTATTCAAAATTTAACTTTTTTTTTGCATACTGATGGAACATTGCCTGAAAATGTTAGGGAACAACTTTCCCCCATGTTTGGCCTGAAAAGGGAGGGGAGTTTTGCAAGCATTTCACAATGTTAGAGAGTGAGGATATTGCATAGAAAGGGAGCAGATTGCAAAGAATGTGTATTTTGGTTTCCTAAAATTGTTTGAAAAGGCTGGTAGCAAGCTTTATAATAAAACATATAAAACAGGACTTTTTAAAACCAAAGTAAAAATATGTTTTTAGTTTCAACATCTGCATTGTATAAATGCATATGTTTATTATTTCTTTAATTAACTCATAGTTAACTTTATAGTATTTTTTGAGCACATACGTGAAATTTTGGTTGAACTAACTTCAAGAATGTTTTACTAATCAATGCAATGTAAAAAGCTATATTGTGGTCAGTCAGTGATAAAAATATCTTCAGTTATCCAGCTGGAGTCCAAAGTGGTTATACACATCATATATATGGGCCTCTTCCCATTTAGGGTAGAAGAATCCACCAAGGCTAAGTAGATAAGGCTTGAGGTTAGGGTACAATATTGATGTAACCAGGTAATGAACTCAGATTTGACATACAGACAAATTAGGCAAACAAGCACTTTTTGTACTACAAAATAATCTTTTAAGCTGCTGTATGAGACTCTACCAGAACTCTATCAGAGCTAAATTGGAGGGCAAATCCATTTTACACTGTGCTGCAGAGGTCTAGAGAGAGCAGGGGCCCAGAAGTTCTTCTGGAAAATGAAGGCTGGAAACAAGCACTTTAGCATTTACTAAGTTACTTTAAGTATCACCTAATAATTTATGCACAAGCACAGTGTTGATACCCTTTTCTTCCCCTTTCTCTCACCTGCCTCCCAAGACTAATAGTAAATGCACCTGTACATGGAATTTTGCTTGCGGCCACTCTCTTTTTGAGGTCCTGGACACACAGAGCATGGGGAGCACTCCTTGGGAGAAAGAGAAAGGGTAATTTCTTTAATTACCAGAAGCTTGAAGAGGAAGCCAAAACATGCAGTATGTAATGACCAGCTAAGAAAGCAGAGTAGACAGCTCTCCCCTTGGGCCTTCATGTGTAGGTGGGAGCATGACAACTTTCTCCAGTGCTGAGGGTTGGCCACTAGCTCCTACTCATTTACAAGCCAAGGTAGCAAGTGTCTGACTAATTCTCAACCCAGCTAATTATGCCTTTCCACCATAGCAGAGAGTGCAAATTGGTTCTCTGTCTGCACTCAGAGTTTAAATATATATAAACATTTTTAATATATTCCTACAACTGACTGGTGTCTGGAACCAGTTTTAAAACATTCTGGCATGCTTAAATTATAGCATTACTTCTTTACGTGGTAACCATTTCTCTGAGAAAAAGATGAGTGTGGGGGCACATGTGAACATAACTAGGTAGGAATTACTGTTGCCTGTGTGGATTTCCAGGGAAATGAATTTAAAACAGAGATTGCTATCACTTTTGCAGACACACTGCTAGAGGAGGTATGCAAAAATCACATCCTAATTGTCTAACAGATGAGATACCTTGCAGGCACGGGAACTCATGTAAAAGCACAGCATTCCCTGTCTGGAGATGTGGTGACAGTAATGAAGTTACCTTACACCACTTATTGTGCTGTTGGCTTGTCAACAGTAGAAAATAGAATTTAAAAATATCCTGGGACACACAATGCTGCATGAGGGAATAACTAATGTTACAGAATAAATAAGCAGCTCCATTTCTGTATGAGGTACACTGTATCCAGTATCTCTAATAAGATGCCCTCAAATTTAAAATCATATTTAGTTGTTTCAAAGTCCAAATACACCTATTTGAGCTATGTCTAGCAGTTACAACTCCAGACTTGGCAGGGCACCTTCTGCAAGTCTAGCATATAGCACGTCAAAGAATGTGAAAAATAAATTATAAAAAATGTAATCATCACATACAAATAGCTGTATGTGGCAGCAGCAGCTATTTAAATAGCTAAAATGCATGCAGTACAATTCATTTTCTCCTGCATTGAAACTATTGCAAAGCTCCCCAAATCAGCTCTCTGATCTCATTTAGCTATTTCTAAGGCCAAATTAGTCTCTGAAAAAATAGGTGTAAAATACAGGGAGATGAAAATAGCAGAACTTAAAAGAAAGATCTCCCAAACAGACAGGAGCACCAAACTGAAATAATGGCAGTGACATTTTCCAGCAGGCTGGGGGCTCCTGCAGGTTGCAGGTGCTGAAGAAGCCAGCAGAGGGAGGTCAGAAAGATCCAACAGCAATCACCTTGAGGTATAGATACCAACAGGTTTCTAATGAAAAGTGTCCTGGCTCGTGTTAGCTTCCATACATACTGCACGTGCTGAATCACAGCCTTCACTTTGAATTAGTTCTTTGTATTTCCACAAGAAAGGATTTTATATCCAGGTCCCGTGAGTCGCCTAGGTAGCTCAGGTGTAACACTGCATGTGGAGAAGCACACTTATGCAGAAATAAAATAGGTCCAAGTGGCATTATCATGGCATCCCCCATAAGGCTTTACTTCTGCTTAAGCAGAGCAGCAATGCCTCCTTTCTTATTTCCCATGAGCTTTTGACACCTGGGCAATACCAGATGCTGCAAAGACAAGTTGCTTTTAATGCCTGCCTGTTTTCCTGCAGAGTTCATTAGGATGCACTGCACCTCCAACCCGGACTGGTGGATGCCCTCTGAGGAGCAGATCAACAAGGTGTTCAGCGACGCCGTGGGACACGCGCGCCAGGGCCGCGCCGTGGGCACCTTCCTGCACAACGGCACCTCCTACTACGAGGGGACTGAGCACCCGGGCTCACAGGATGAAGTCTTCAACAGGGGTATGCAGGATGGATCTGGAGATTGATGGCACTGAGAAACACGTCGTACTGCAGTAGCGACCACCTAATTTAGGAGAGACTGTTTGTTAAACATACTTAACCCTGCTGTCATTTAGGAGTCCAAAGCATGTTTGAACACATACTGCATACATTTCAGCTTCTCCATCCTACCATATCCCAGTTAACAGAAAGAAATCCATTTCAAGACCTGCTTTATGGGACTTCTCAGTGCCTATTATTTCCAAACCCTTCGTAGCACACTCAAAGGGAACGTGCAGTCCATTTCATCCAGTTGTAGAGGAAAGGTCATTTAAAAAGAAACAGCAGCTACTATCTCTTCAGCCCATTGATAACAATCCCAGGCCCAGACTCAGAACAGCTGGGTGCTATTTGCTTTCCCTGACTAGAAGACTTGTACAAGTCTGCACACTTAAAACAAAAACAAACAAACAAACAAACAAACAAAAAGGAGTGGTTTCCCATTTGCTAACAGAAAAGAACATAACTATGAATGCTACCTTAAAGTACCACACAAGACAGAAAATCCAGGGACTTTCTTAGCCAACTCTGTCAGGAAATTAAGCTTCCTGAGTAAAACAGCAGCACTCATCAACAGCAGAATCCTTCAAAGACCCAGAACAATAACAGGCATTTCTAACAGATAAAAATTGCATTGTATATCAGATAGACAGTATATTTATCTAGATTTCCAGAGGATTAGAGTTGATCATGACAGTTTTTATTAAAAGAAGATTGCTAAAAACAAATTGCCATTTCAGAAGACAGATTTTCCTTTGTCTGTTCCTATTCTGCAGCCATATTGTGTAGCTTTAGAGGCTTTAAATTGCCTTTTCTTGTTTTCACTTTAATTTGTGCTTTATATCCATTCCTTGAAAGAGGTGAGGCAGTGTGCTGGTTTTGCTCAATGTTGCATTCAGGGAGGGGTTGGGCTAGAAGAATCTGGTTTAGTGTTCTGTAGTAGGTAGACATGAGATCCAGACTGAGAGCTGTAAGAAATGAGCTGTTGGAGCAGAATTTGCAATGGTGCACAACATTGGAAGCAGATACTAGCTTTAAAAACAAAAGTCAATCCACAAAAAAAGTTTAATTTTAAATGTTTAGGAGTCCATTGTCCTTCTAAATTGAACCATGCCAGAAACATGCAATGCCAAAGAAACGATGCCCTTTCCTTTCCACATCAGGGTGTTTCCATCTCCTTACCTTTGTGTGCTCACTCAGGCCAGTGTTGGCATCCTCCACAGCCTGAACCAGCACTTCCTGAGGCAACATTTCCCCACTGGCAGGTAGAGGGAGCTGTTTTTTGGGAAGAAAGCTCACTTCACTTTTGGCCATCCTTAGTGCTACCTCATCAGCGTTGGCTCTCCTGAACGCGTCTCTCATACACCCCCAGCTTTCCCCACCGCCTTGTGCAAGCCACAAGCATAGCTACTCATGGCTCCCTTTGCCTTCTCCTCCCCTTCCCCACCTTTTCCCCCTGCACCAGGCAAGGCAGGAGGCACTGGTCCCTTCCTCAGAGACCAGGAAGGGCTCTCTGGGGTGCAGTGCTCCTGGAGACCCAGCCTGGCTGCAGGGCTGGGGCAGTCTCTGCAAGTTCAGCTCACCCACACAGGAGCCCCTTGCCCTCTGCCCCCTCTGCCTGTGGCTGTGACAGGTCTCTCCTGGCCCATGGGGCATCTCTGGACATGGGCTCTCCATGCACTGCCATAGAGAGGACCTTACCTTGCTCAGTCCCTGTGTGCTTTAGGCCCTCAAATGTCCAATACCTCTCAGTTCACTTTAATTTTGGTGATTTTTTTGAAAGGGGGTTGAAAGGTACTCACTGGCCCCAATATAATTAATTTATTTTCTTAAAGTCAACTAGAAGTTTAGTCACTCACTAGACCAAGGGGTTTAGTACAGCATTCCTTCATTACAGGCAGGAGGTGACTTTCTTGGAGCGGTCACACCACGTGGTGGCCTCTGGAGGAGAAATTCAGTGTATAGAAATGTCACAGTACAGATATCCTATAGTAGCTTTTCGGTGTTGAACTTACACTTTTATAAAAAGAACTATAATAGAAGATGTTACATTGCTCAGATGGTGTAAGTCTTGCTGGTCTATGTTTAATGTGGTGACACATGCCAGAACTATTTGGTAAAACATGTCAGAACGTGTGAGTCAACATTATACTGTAAATTTGTCCACAGCGATATGTATCATGCTGTATTTTTGTAAACATTGTGATGGTTTCCTTTCAGATGCTTAATTGTATGATGTTTAAGATATAAACACTTTTTAACAGTCACAGAACAGAATTACTGAACTGGACAGACCTCTCACTTAATAACTGAAAGACTTGCTGAAATAACTAGTAAGCCTAGCTTTATTTTTAGTGTAAAAAGCGTAGCAGCATCCTGGAGCCACTCACAATCCTCTACTCTCATTGTGCAAAATAACCAAAAGTATAATTTCATCCTGAAAGCCACTTTGGCAGTAGAAATGGCTTTGCAGATTTGGACCTTTCTTTATGAACAAAATTTTGTCCTCAATTGCTTATGTGCACTGGCCAGTGACATGAATCATGGTCACAGACAGGCATTAACAGACACCAGCTCATTTTTTTGTTCATGTTTTGTTTTAAAATAACAGAGTATAAAAACTTTCGTCAGTTGTCTGTTTTCAATTGCCATCGTGGCCACTTGACCCACACATTTCATTTTAAAAATCCCAAACCTTGCACAACAACTTATTCCAGTTAATTTGTTCATTAGGTGTTATAAATTCATACACATTGAAGCATCTAAATATCTGCAATATGTTAGATATGGGACCTGAAATAATAGATAGCACATAAGCCCTTGCAGAGGGAGATATCCATATTTAGGCAGTGTGCTTTATAAGCCAGCACATCCCTTCCCAGCAACAGAAGGAAACTGCTATCTATCATGTCAATCCAGGAAGTCCCAGGAGGACAGAGATGCTTGTCTTATCCTTCCATAGGCTTTAATCTTACTGTCATTTATGTATCTGCCTTCTCTCAAACTTTGTGTAGCAGCACCGCACGCCCATCTGTGCCAACATGCCTTCGCTATATTTTCTATGACAAATATTTGTGGAGAAACTGTGATTAAAAAAAACATTAATCCTGATATTTTTATTGTTATGGTGTAGTTAATTCTATGAATACTTTCTTATGATGATTGTACTGTGTAGAGTAAGTACAGGTTAGGGATAGACCTTTATCAGATATTGTACAAAAGAAAAGTGCATAGTGTAATATAGACTAGTAAGGTTTTTGTGACAATTTCTATAGGATGTGTGAATTGTTTTCTATGTGGCAACACACATTTCTTTTAAAGAATATAAAATCTTAGAGAATTTTTTAAACAGTCAATATTTTTAATTATAAAGACATTTGTTACCTACAGTTTACTATTTCAGGTGTTAATTCTAATTTGAATATTGGTTTTACTACATACCTCCAGTTCCATTTGTTCTGTTGCATAAAAAATGCACAATAAAAGTTAGTCTCTGGTTAACCTGTCTCTTTCTTTCTCTAGAGGCAATCTTGTGTCAGTGTGACAGCCATGATACCTGGGTCTCACTATAAATATATATTAAAAGTTTTAGATTTATATAAAGGGCTAGAGCATTTTCTTTTGCATTAAATGCTTGTTTGGTATGAAGCACCAGAAAGCACAGGAAAAGATTATGAAGAATTCAAGTATGAATATCATATAAATCATTTTCACCTCAATGTACAGCCACATAGATTTATGTGCTGGTTAAATAGAAAGACTATTAAAAGGAAGTACCCATCTGCAATCTTAAAACCTGGATTTTCAAGCAGTGACGTTTAAATCCCATTTTAATTCAGAATCCAGTGATGGCTGAATGTATCCTGTTCTCTTAAACGCTTTAGAAAATCCTGGCTCCAGATAATTTGTAGAGGAATTACAGTGACAAACATTCACCATGGCAAACCTCTGCTGCTGGGCTGTGAAGCCAGGGCCAGCCCACAGGCTGGTGTCAGCCACCTGAAATGGTTATTTCCATTCACATGTATATGTATGGTATGTACACATCTATACCATGTGTATAAATGGTACACATTTTATAATGGTAAAAAACAGTACCATTATAAAACAGTGCTTTTGGGTGCCTGTAATGCTGCAAAATTAACTGGGGTTGGGCAAGTATTTTCTAGGTCAGGGGCTTCAGCCTGCTGCTTTTTTTTTTGGTGAAGATCACAATAAGTGAGAACCATTTTCTAATCTCCCCACCAAAGTAATTTCGGGTAACCAAGAAATGGAGGTAGAAAATCTGCATTAATCCATCTACAAACAATTATAATTAGCTTCTCTCTGAAAAACTTTGACTTCCCAGACTTTTGGGTGATGGCTGGAAATGTCTGAGGGTAGATTTGGAGGCAGGAGAGAACAGGGATGGGCTTTGTGCAAACCAAGCAGGGTGAAGGAGCAGTACAGGCAGGAACCCAGCAGGGAAAGATGGCAGGGAAGAAGAGCACCTAAGTAGGGGACCAAAGGCAGCAATTGGGTTTATGAAGCTTGAAAAGAGAGATTAGTCTACCAGCATGAGAGGCAGTGCCTGGGGCTGGGCAGGCAGAGAGAAGGGGTGCAGAAGAGGTACCTGGGATGGGGAAGAAGCAGGCCTGGGAAGTAACTGCAGTGGAACAAGCAGCACAGATGGGGAGTTTAATTCAATAATGCTGCATTTTATCACTCTTCCACTAAATACCTGTTAAACATACTGGTTAGGCAATGGCTAAACTGTGCTCCTGCCGTGCAGCAGTGCTGGTGCCCTCAGAAGCATGCCCATGCTGGCAATTCTATCTCTCCTGAGGCATGAGATGTCCCTGAAGAGAACTTTAAGGTCCAAGTCAGACATTGAACCTCATGCATATGAAGGTATTCAGTTTTTACCTCATTTGCTTTGAACAAGATCAGGTGCAAGCTCATATTATTAAAGTGTTTGTAATGTTACTTTAATAAGATTACTCACGTTGCAAAATCTTGTCCTCAAGAGTTCAGCTAGGCAGGGTTTACTCTGCCTCCTTCCCTCTGCTGAGGCACTGACTGCAGCCAGTGGGCTGCCACTAGCTCAGGCAGCATGGACAAATATACAATGTCTACTGACTTGCAAAGCTGTGTTTCTGTTTGGAAACATGCACATAATCCCCAAAAGAACACCATATCTCAAAAAGAACTCATCTTTCCCTACCTGACTTATGCTCATCAGTTACTACAAACAGTACCCCAGGGCTTCAGCACAAGGTGAGTGTGAATACAGCTCCAGGAAATCATCACATAGACCTTGGTTATTGACAGAGCAAGCCAGCACCACTGATGTGCCCTGACCACTCCTTAAGGCCTGTTTAAATCAGAGGCTCTGTCTTGGTCATTTCCTAGTGAGTTCATACATAAGCAGCTCTCCAGAGATAAACCTTCCCTGCTGCACCAGGGAGCCCCTTGCAACACTTGGCAGACCTCAGTATATGACCTTGCCCTGTGAATGCAAACACCCTCCTCCACAGACCCTTCAACATCTGAAGCATAAAAGCAGCTTCTACTGCAAATGTATCACACTAAGAAAAAAAAAAAGCCACACCAGCAGATTAATTAGCTAAGTTGAGAGAAAAAAAAATCTGACATGAACTTATGCAACAATGTTGGGAAAAAGCTAAAAAACCCTTTTGTCCTTAAAAACACTTCAAACTTCCCCATTCATCTGACAGATGTAATTGCCTCAACCTAGGTTGTCTTTGTAGGAAAATTGAAAGAAACAGCTTTGCTAATGACTCAAAGTAGTTTCCCATTAGAAAAGTTAATATTAAATTTAGTTCCCATTGGGAACAGGGTCAATAGGAGAGCAGAAAAAGTCTAATTAAACCTTTCAAAAATGCTTGGTAGCAATGTGATTGAAAAGCTGCAATTCTTCTTCCAAAATTATGTGAGAACCTCAAAGAGCCAAAACCTGAACGGCTTATTGATGGAAAGAGGGAATTGTTATTTGCTAAAGGATAATCCAAAGAAGCAGAGCAGCAAGTTCCAACACAGTCTCTTGACAAACAGAATGTCAAGGAAACACCTGAGGTATCTTTCCCACCTACAGCATCAGGAAGATTGTTCCAGGCTGAGACATTTTCATGGAAAAAGTTGACCTTGGCATATTTCTAAACCCACCAAATGCTAGCCAGAGTACCACGGCACATCTCCCTCAATGATCCAGAAGTGTCCAATTACCTACTCATCAGATGGAGCACCCAGAACACAGATTTTGGAATTAGTCTCCTACACCTATAACCCTTGTTTTGAACCACCTGGAAACTGAGATTCTACAGTAAAGGTCAAAACCAATGAAATCAGTGCAAAGCATAAAGGCAAAGGAGCAGAATGAGTTCAAGCCACGGCCTTACTGGAAAGTCTTTCTTTCCTCAAGGTTTCCAAGTTGTCCAAATTCATTAGCAACTTCTTTCACAGTATTTAATTTTTATTTTTGCTGAGATGCTGAGAAAGTTGTCTTTCATGAGAAACATCAGTGAGTACAAATCTGCAGCCAAAGATATCTATGTACAGTTACAACATGCAGAGACAGAGGTTCATATATGAATGCATTTTTATGCGCATCAAATTCAAGATGGATTTTCTTTGTGACTGCCTTGGATAAAAATAAAACCCCCAAATTTAAACCCTAAACTTAATGCTTTGTGTCTCCAGAGTAGCCTGATTTAATAGCAAACTGCTGTTGAATCAGTATTTGGGGTAAAAAAAATATTTCTCTAAAACACTGAATATCAGTTTACACTAGAGCAATGAATAACATTTCAGTCACCTCAGATGGAAGAAAGAGAACCTAGAAAAGATCTTACTAAGCTCCAATTCAGCCTCAGAACTGAAGTCTAAATTAAAAAAAATAATAAAATCACAAAGAGCTTGGGTAAATCAATACACGTAATTTATTGGGAGCTGAGCTGTCACAACTTCTGTGAAAGAAGAAACTATGTCCCTTTTCCTAGGGTTTTCAAAAAAAAGTTTCATTCAAACACTAAAGGAAGGTTTATTTTTCATGATCTTTTAATAAGTCCCTCATAAAAATATTTGCAAAGACAGACAAAACTCATTCTTGAACAGGACTTTTAAAATCACCTCAACCAGCTGACTGCAAGGTCCCACTTCAGCCCATTACCCCCCAGTTTAACACAATTATTTTGGAATGACCTTTCAATAAATGCCAGACTGCAAATAAAGAAAGGATTTTGACCATTCCAGGTCACATCACGTGAAATGACAGAGCTCTCTCTCTCCCTCTTTCAAAGTGCCTGAGACCACTTGCTTGGTTATTCCAAGAGCCCAAAGATAGCCCAGTATTTGAACTTGACCTCAAATAGACAAGAGATGAGGCCTCAAGTCTGTCACTTCTCGGTTCAGGTGGACCTTAAGCCATTTATTTCATTAGAGAAAAAAAAAGCAAGCACAACAAAACCATAGGAAACCAACAAACTTCCCTTGAAAAGGGGTGTCTCTAAACTATGAAATGAAACATCTTTAGCAATATGGACATATAGTGCATAGCCAAAATCTTTCCTGCAATATGTTGCTTGACCACTTTATTTCTGATATCTGATACCATACGGACAAAAACCAATTTTTCAAGTTTCTCCACTTCATCAGCCAGATTTTGGACATTTTTGACTCTTCTTTCCAACCACATAAATTTTTTAGCCCAATTAGAAGCAGTTCTTCCCATAACTGGATAAATAAGAAGTTTTATTGGTATTAGTGATAAAAAGTGGCACTTAAGTGTACCAGACAGTACATTAAATCCTTTCTAAGCTGACTAATTTCAAGCTTTTTCTTAAGAGGCTTGGACAGCTTTGCTGGGATTGTGAAGCTATGGTTACTATGCAAGCCTAACACATAAATCCAACCTCTTCAAGGAATTCTTCACACCCTTGGCTATACACAGACATGCAACCCATCTGTAGTACTACCTTTCTTCATGTCATCCTCAACCCTGGATCAGGACAGGCAGTCCAAACCAGAGCCAGTGCCACTGGGGCCTCTGAGCTGGGCCAAAAGAGTTTTCCCAGCACTGGGGAAGGAACCACCCTCTTTGAGGGAGGGAGTGAATAGGATGAAAGGCAGAGCTGCAGTGAGGTTGAACCTGTGTTTTGTTTTGCATCCATAAAATAGTTATATGCAATGGGAATTCAGAAACACAGCAAATCATCAGCTGCCTAAAGCCAGTGTTATTGCTTACTTTTTCAATACATATAAAATTGCTTAAATTAACAGAACACAACCCTTACTGGCTATGTAACATTTTACTGAGTAATTACAATTTCCAGCCATGATACAGAATGTACTGAATTCAAGTATAATTACAAAACAAAGAACATATGCAGGTAAGTATTCCAATGTCTACACCTCACAAATCAAAATGACTTCCCCAAACTAATATGGAGTAACCAAGACACAGAATGAAAAAGCCAATACACAAAATGCAAGGCATGGAGTGGGGAGGGGGCTGGTGAATCTGATTAAAAGACTGCAAAATGGAAAAATGGATTTTGACTTTGACATTGTCCTTTGAAACTTCTACCACAAGTGAAAAATCCTCACTGTTGACTTTCAAATTTAATACCATCTTGGCAATAGCCAAAATGCTTTCCAAACAGTTTAGGCATTTTTCGAACACTTTTCACACAGTCCTTCAGCACATTTAATTTGAAGAGAAACTTACAAAATCCCTTTTATATTACATCATTTACACATCATTGCTTTTTTTTCCTTCTGACTTCAGATTTGAAGCAGCTGATCACAACCTCAAAAGTTTTTAACACAGTCTAAATTTAGATTACAAAACCCAAATTTATGCTAGATTATGGACCTGTATTCCACTATTTTAACAGGCACCTCTTCCCCAGAACAGAACTTTGAATGCTGGCTATACAAAAACTTGACTGGGCTTGCTGTTAGTGTAACACTTCTAAAAAGTAACCACCACCTTTCATTTTAATTGGTGGCTTTGATTTACACAGGAAAAAAATGTCCACAAGCATGCTACGTAATACAGAATATTTTCTGCCTATCTATTATAATGTACTATAGTGTCTGTGGTATTTAAAAAACATACATCCTTTTCACATTACCTTTTGAATGCTTTATCTCCTCTTCAGAATGTGATTTAATTATCCACAGACATCTCAGCAAATTGAAAAATAAAGACTAATGTATTCATCAATGACTACAGTCCACTGCAAGGATTCTGCAGACCTTAGAACAGAGCACTTCTTTTCCCACAGCACACTCAGTATGGTGCTTCAGTCATCTTCTAAAATAATCAATTAATTTTCTCTTTAATTCACTCCAGCTCCCACTTCCACAAATAACATTACTCACCCTCCACTTACCAAACACATACCTCACCAGCAAAAACTGAGATTACAACATCACCCTCAACAGCTTTCAGTGGACAAACAGGTTTGTACCTGCAAGGCTGAACACCATAACAGGACATAGTTAGAGGCTCTGATTTTCGGTATAGGAAAAAAGAGTTTTTGCTGGGGGAATTACTCAACTATCAGAATATTGGTAAAAGTAAGAAAACCTCATTCTACCTAGTTTTATACATTCTAATAAAATATCATTTCTTACTGTTCTTTTCTTCTCCAATCATTACTTCTTATTTCTGGATAAGTTTTTTAGATGATTTTCATCCTTTCTTGTTTCCAGGTGCTCAATGACTTGGGTCTTTTCCTTCCTTGGATTCTTTTCTTTTAATCATATACTTTTAGTTTAATTTCTTCTGCTTCAGCAAAGCCTGCCTGACTGCAGCTTTTATAGACCATACATCCACTTAAAGCTTCTGTTTTATTTTCCTCCAAGGACATACATTTCAAAAATTGAACTACTGTGCTTTAGAGTCTGGATTCCTATTTCTTTTTTTATGTAATACAGTCTACTTTTGATCTTAATGATTTGTGTCTCACTAACAAGAAAGGAAAAATTACTTAAGCTATGCAAACCCTCTATTAAAAACAAGTCTTTTTGGTACATCTCAACTTCTCATTTACATTATGCAGGTAAACTGCAAGAGAGATGTTAGTGGTACTCTCTATTCAGAGACAACAATAAGAATAGAAGCAGCACAATACTTAAGCTAGAAGGAAAAAAAGCACATTGTCATTTTATACTCACTTCTTTAAGCCTTTGGGTATGCACAGAAGGGCAGGTTTTGTACAGGAGTCAATATTCATCAATCGTTCTACCATGCCAAAATGCCTCAAGAACATAGGACCATAAAAGGAAACACATTTTTTTCAAATCTTAAACAATATGGTGCTCTGGTTTCCTCTCTAAGGAAAACATCTAAGTCAAGTTTAGAAAAAGGACTACTTCATTGATAATTTTCAAAAATTGCCACGCTTTGAATAGACAGGGGCATGAAAACTCTTTGCATGAAGACTGTATTTGATGTACTCATCACTATTAGAGCTACTTCTATAATGCATATTTTTTTCTTTGTTACAGAAAAAAAAGAAAAAACAGCTAAAATTATTACAAATAAAGAGGACACAGGACTGCAATCAATGTATAATAGACAAAACATACCTAAAAATATTCCTGTACTCTCCTTTTATCAAAGAGGGGGCAGTAGAAATCTCTCAAAAAATGAGTCTCCAGACACTGATGAAAAAGAATCTGACAGGATCAGAAAACTTGGTTTTGGCTAACATGGTTTGTAACTTTCAAAGCAGTAATCACTATTCTTAACTATTAATGAACATGAAGTACAGTACCAAATTCACAGATCAAGAGTAGAATTCACCCCTGCTTTTAAAAACATAAGATGTTCATAATAGCTTCTTCCTCAAAAAGTAAGAGTTACTTTAAAAAAAACAATAAAATCTGTGTGGGAATTCAAGGAAGGAAAAAAATAGAGTTTAAAAGTCTTCAGTTCAAGGATAAGTCACAGGGAATAAAGGATGTAAACTTGTCCTTGTAAAAATGTGCTCCCCCCAGTACTTCTGGAGCAGAACACAAACCACCAAACAGTCCCTGTAACACAGTAATCCACTGGGCTGTTTACTACTGGCCCTGTATCCTTCATCAATGCTTTAAAAGGGGAGGGGGAAAGGGACACCACATCAAATGCTGAATTCCAGTGTATAATGGAGACAATTTATACTTGAAGTTCATTGCTTGGGGAAAGACAATCACTTCAAATTTTTATCCTTTACAGAAAAAAAAACTCTATAGAAAAATCCATTATTAGTATCCAGCCAACTTGGACTTCAAATACATTCAGATCATTCAGTATATTGGAACACTAAGACAAGTTTCTAAAACATTTCAAGTTTTACAGAACTATGAGTCACTGCACAGCATGTAAGAAATCTTCCACAAAGCAGAGAGGGTGGGCAGCCATACTTTGAACAAAATTTGAAAAAATAGAACCTGCAAAGCCAGTCTACAGAAATAAATTATTTTAAAACACCACAACCTTAAATGAAAAAATCCTAGGATATAACTTTATTTTTAGGTAAATCCTCACTTATTTTCCTTAAACTCTGTGAAAAAACCCATTTTGTAATTCCATTTGTGATAAAGAAAAATTCACTCCTTCACACATGTACAGTTCTTTAATCTGAGGACTCTATAATGTAAATGTAAATTTATTAGCTAATTATTTTCCTCAAAAACATTAAAATAAAAGTAAACTAAGTAGTGGACCCACATTACCTCAAAGTTTTGACTATAAAGGCAGTTAAAGAAAAAAAAAGCAGTAAAAATGTCATATCTGTTAAAAACAATTTGTGAATTTTAACATATAAATTAAAATGTAACAGCTTGGAATTACTATTCTTTCGAACCTGGGAGGCTCAATGAATCAGCACTTCCACCCAACTGCATGACATGTAAACTTCCAAGGTACTGCCAAAACCAGTCTGCCTGCCTTTTTGGAACTGGGTCCTCAGACTGGTCAACAGTAATGTACCCAAAAACACTCAAGTCCTGGCATCTTGAATTTAACACATTGTGATGCTATAATCAGCAAACTAGGATACAATTAACTCAATTCTTTCTTGAATATAAACAAAAGGTGTGAATGGGTGTTCTTCTGACTCAAATAAGGACACTAAGATCAAAATTCAGATGAATTACTCCTCCAGTGAATAAAAAAAAAAACATTTTAATAGGCTTTTGGAGCAGATGTCTTGTAAGAATATAAGCTCATACCTCCTCTTGCAAATGATACAGGAACACTTTGCTATTGAGATAACATTTACTAAGCTTGCAGGGAAAGTTCTGCCCTGTGAAAGTTCTGCACACTGACACTACTCATTCATCAGTAACTCCAGCATGCAAACCAGTTGGATCACATTGGCTGTCTTCACTAACCTCTGCAAGAAGAACATTTTCCCAGTTTTACCTCTCTTCAGGTTTTTGATTTCTGAAATCTCTGGTTTATTAATGTGTTTATTCAAATTCAAAATGCATATAAATATTCCAGGGAGAAGAAAACAGGTTATGCATTACCAGATTCCAGTGCTCTTCATGAATAAGACTAATACCAGGAGAGTGCACACTGAGATGAGATGAATTTTACATAGAAGGGTGAGGAGAAAGGTAAATTATTTATAATGTGCTAAAAATATGCCTTATTTATTTGATATGGGAGACTTCCAAATTACCTTTAAACTGCATTTTAAATCATCAGGCTTAAATATACTACCTAGTTTTGCAATAGGAGAAAACCAGATAAAGTAAGCCTTCTTTTGAATTAGCCATCATAAGGTAATATGCTATAAAGAAGCCACCAGTGAATAGGAATTATGGAAAAGGGTACCAAGAAGATCCTTTCACCCACAATTACTGTATGTGAAGCCCCATCTGTAACTTAACTCTGGAATGTTTTTCTACCTAAAATGACCAGCATGCAAAGTGCTTTGCAGTTGTCAAAAAGGCATGTAATTTTAAACTCTCATTGTTCACTGGTAAAGAGACACCTAGTATGAAAAAAAAATACTAAAATGCTTTTAGTCAAATCTGTACATATTGGTCTCCACAATTATTTGCTGCAATGCTTATAATATAACCTTAAATTGATTTTGAAGACTTTTGTTTCATATCAACATTTCTTCTTTCAGCAATTCAGCCATTACCCAGCAACTGAGTTACTAGGATGGTCTTATTGCCACCTGTCACCCATGAGTAAATCTTATTTTACATTAAAGTGCATAAAGACTTTTCCTCAGTGCTACTTAAATATGGTTATTTCACTTATATTTCAACTTGCATGTTCAGTACTCATGGCCTAATTAGTAAAGACTGGGTCTCAAAGAATCTGGTACAACTTGAGTACCTACTGCAGAAAGCCTTGAGACAATTGTACACAGCTCTAGAATTTCACATTTCCAAGTTATAAACTAATCACTTATCTCTGGATTGTTGAGGACCACTGATAGAATTACTCTATTTTCCCAAACAAGCAAGGTCAAGTTATACAAAAATTCAGAGGAAGTGGTTCTGAATTCAGGTAATATCTAAAGGCAAATAAATTAAAAATACAATGTATTCATTTGTTTAATTATAAATAGATCATTTTTTACTATTATATATTCCAGCTACATCTCTCATATCTTCTAGCAAAGCCCATATCTGGCAATAGAGTCTATTAAAATATAAAAAGCCAAAAATGCCAGGTAACTTTTAATAAGCACTACCATAAATATCTCCCAGATCACATCTGAAGATACTTACAAATAAGAAAACAAATGTTAAAGTAGGGAAAAAAACCCAAAATTTTAAGAGAGGAAATGCACCAAAATTTGTACTCAGTAATTTTTCACAGTAACTCAATGTGTCTGGCTAAACCCACCCAGCTGGCTCCTCTCAGGTGAAAAGCCTCATCTTCCTCAAGTGCAGTAGTAATGGTGGCAAAAAACAGGTTTCTAGGTCATGGTCATTGAGATAAGGCCAGCGCCCATATGAAACAATTTATCTCATAGAAAAGAAAAACTGTGAAACAATCACATAGTTGAAATATTACAATTTAAGGTTGGCAGGTTCCACTGGAACAAACTCTTCCTATCTAATCTTAATATCTCCCAAGAACCTTTAATGATGTCTTGAAAGAAACTAAAGAAGTGCAAACAGACTGCAAAGGGACACAAATGGAAAAACTACATGTGTTGTATAGTTTCAGGCAGCTGTATTTGCCTAACTAAACCTCAGGTTGTAAGTTCTGAATCGCAGTAAATATTCTTGGACAGACTCTCCTGTGGAATTTAACTCAAATAGCTTTTTGAAATTGATTTTTCCATGGAAATTTTTGTCTGCAAGTCTAGCGCTCTTCCAGAAACAGAAGCAGTGCTGAGAGTCCAGGAAGCTGAGGGCAAAGGAAGCGAGGTATGGTGCTGAGGTTCTGCAATCCCAGAAGCTTTGCAGCCCTTTATGTCACTTCTTCCCACAAGGGCAGCAACCTGGAGGCTTCTCCTGTTCAAGTCTACAGTATCTCCAAATCCACATGACGGACATCAGGATTTCGTTGCTGAAATAAAATTTTAAAACAATGAATTGAAAATATTCGAATACATTTTTGCACATGGTTACAAGTAATGTGTTTCTGGTATGATGTTGTCAATTGGATGACAAATCTCCTTTTTGGGTAACATAGGGACTATTTTAAAACAATAAACATTGTCCATATTATAAGGCATTTTTGGAAGGCTAAGTCATCTTTTTATTTGAAAAATATTTTTCAACATCACAGATAAATTAGTTCTTATGCTTTATAAAGTATGGAGGTGCTCTCATTTTAGCAAGGCAGTAGAGTTTTATACAAACTGTTCAGATACACACGTATATAAATATCTCACTTTCTTAAAGTTTTAACAGATACTTTCCTGAACAATGGGTAAGATTGCTGAAATAATTTGTTCTCTGCCACTGAAGCTATTTATAAAAATTCAGAACACTGTTTCTATTAAGAAACATGTATTTTCTGATATTATAGAAATATGTTATCACCATTACATGAATTGTACAGTCCATGAGAAAGTCATGACTTCAAAGACATCCAGCATGTGAACCTGACTAGTGTATTTAGTAAAGCATATTCAATACCAACACAATCACTACATATACATATGCCTATACCAAAAAGCAGTATCCATGTTTACAAAAAATTTAGGCACGATCCTGCTCCTCAAAAAACACGCATGAAGAACTGATTCAGATGATGCAATTAAAAAAAAACCATAATATTTTGATTCTTAAACAGGACAACCCTAGAGACAGAAACTTAAACTAGAATATTCATGAAATATAACAAGCAGGGACAGACATGCTCTTGAGTAGTGTCTCATGGCAGGACTGCATTTGTCTGGGGGTCAGTATACTGTAGCTCTGAATTCATACCAGGAAGGTAAGACTGACAGCCCCAATATACTTACAAAATCAAAAATGGGAACAACCCTTTCTTGCATCAGCCAGAGGACATTTAAATTGCATAGTGAAACAAAATATAAGACAGCTGAGAGGCTTTTGTAAAGTAAAATAAACACTGTACAGCTTCAACAAGAGTCAAAGTTGTTGAGTAGCAGTCCCATCACACAGAAATATTTGATATAATTCTTAGAACCAGTTAAAAAAAATTCTTTTTTACAGCCAAAACAGACTTCAACAGCCTATAAATAGTCTAGCATTCTGAGAATACAGTAAAAAAGACACATTCAGGTCTATTGAATGAAAATTTTTTCTATGTTGGTATAAAATGGAACAAAAAATTTAATAAATGGATCAGTGGAAAAGTAAGGATTTGCTGGTGGCCAGAACTTAGATAATAATACTAGAGCAAGAAAATCTCCATTTGTAATATCAACTTCCTTCCCTCTCTCATATTTACAAATTAAATCCCAGAAAGTAGATGCAGAATTTTGTTTAAAATAAATCACAGAATAAGCACTCACTAATAAGCAGTTAAATTTACCTTCAGGTCCTTCTCAAGTCTGTCTACTTCAGCTCCCAGCGTGTCAACGATATTCTCACCATGCTTAAGCATAAAGGCTTCTAATTCTTCAAGGGTTTTCACTTGCTGAATTTCCTAGGAAGAAATTAAATTTAAGAGATTGAGACGAGGAAAAGAAAATAAAGGAATAACACTCCAGAGGGTCTTGACATATTTCAAGAGGGAGGAAAAAAAACCTAAACAAAACACTTCAGCTTTTGCCATTTACTCTCAAAACATCATCTGTTCCTGTGTCTCAAAGACCCAGAAGAGTAGCATCTAGTTGATGAAAACAGCTGGCTCTGTCATTACACCTGCATTTAATACAAAACCTTCTTCTATCTTCAATTGATTTCCTCCTTAAGTTTCCAAATAAGTTTAGAGAATTTCATTCATTTTCTAGAAGTTTCTGAGGTATTCCTCACAGCAAGGCAGAGCAGGATATTCTTTCTCCATTTTCTACATTCACATGGAATAGGAAGAATGTAGAAAATGGAGAAAGAATATCCTGCTCTGCCTTGCTGTGTATTCTTTCTCCATTTTCTACATTCTTCCTATTCCATCACACTGTCTTCTCTGGGCATTACATTACCAACCCATCTGAAAGGCCACAAGGATTATGACAAACACTGTTGTAAATATGACTCCTCCATAATATCAGAAACTTGAAGACAGTTGACAGGAAGTCAGACTAAGAGACCAACAGCATAAAAAAGGGAAGGAATGAGATTAAGGAAGACAGGATTTTAAACTCCACCCTCCAAAACCCCATAGACAGCAGCAGCACCAAAGCAGGTACTACAGTATTGCCATAGAATGACACAATGGTTTGGGTCAGAAAGGTCCTTAAAGATCACCTAGTTGTTACCCACTGCCATGGGCAGGGACACTTTCTGCTACACCAGGTTACTCAGGGCCCTATCCAACCCAGCTCTAAACAGCTCCAGGGATGGGACATCCACAGCTTCTCTAGGCAACCTGTTCCACTGTCCCACTACCCTGACCACCACAGTAGAGTTTTTTCTTGTATCCACTTTATGTCTATCACCTTTCAGTTTAAAGCCATGAGCTTTCCTTAGAGGTCTCACACCAACCTGTCTGGAAACCATTTGTCCTGTAGTTTATCTCAGCTGAAGTATGTTTAGGATAAATAGGTTATTGCAAAAAGACAAACTATGAAACAACTTATTCTTCTTGTGCATACAAGTGCATGACTGCAACTTCTCTTCCCTTCTCACTACTCCAATACTGAAGAAGCAAGAGCAAGCTTCAAACATACCTCAACCACAATAACCCATGGCTACAATCACAGCAAGTCTAACAAGAAAAACAAGGTAATCTAAATGACAGCATTTCCACAAATACTTCACAACTGTAGAAAGAATAACGTTGTCAGCAGTGCTAGTTGAATGAGCTGCTTATTTGAAAAAGTATAGGTCAAAAGGCAAGCACACTGTCTGCCTTTGACTTCAGATGGCTGAAGCCTTCTGAAAGGAGCTATCCTTCAATGACACTTTTATAGCTGACATGAGGTTACCACATGTAACAACAATGACCTGTGAAAGAAGCAGTTGCCAACCTAGAATCAATCAGGAAGATCTTTCCCAACAATACTTGAGGTATTGTAAGAACTAGTGGAGGTTGCATGCAATTGCCAAAGGGAATAGCAGGTAAAGAATAAAAGCTAACAAAGCCATGAAAAGAAGGCTAGTGTACTAAAAACTGCAACAGCAAAGCAACTGGCAATATAAAATCAGGCAAACTTGCAGTGTCTCAGTGGTACAAAGCTGATAGCACTCTTCCTCTCAAAATGTATTAAATTGAAGTCCTGTAGATGAATAGGTCAGATATTGCACTATACATACACACTCCTAATTCTTATTTTGACATTAACAGGATTTTAAAACTGGGATACTGACTTAATGATTTTAAAATTTATAATGTAAAATTTAAAAGTACACATAACTTCTAAGGCATGCTTAATAGACAGACAAAATGCAGATACCTGTATTTCATTTTGAAAGGGTAGAAAAGAAGTTTTGTAAACAAATGTACATAAGAAAGTTACCAGTGAAAACAAAAACATTGTCTTGTCAAAACATTTTGCTCACTTAAAGCTCTCCTTTTAATTTAGATAAATAATTATTTTCTTCATATTTCATAATTTTACAACGTAGAATACAGCAGAGAATTAGTTCTGTCTCGAAAAGAGAGCTTAAGAAAAGCTACTCTGAACTATACTGAAATCAGAGACTGACACTTACTAAAGATGGTTAATTCTTAAACATCATCAAAATGCTAAATTATAATGCAGGCAATCCATATTCACACCAAGTCTGAACAGCTGGACTTGTAAACCCCAGCACTGCACCACCAACACCCAGGGCAAATGGCTCTGTCAAAACAGATGCCTATTTGCAGGTGACAAGCTTCTAGTTTTAACTGCAGATCTTGTAATTCAAAAAATGTATTGAAATAATTATGTTCTCATCAGTTTGGTTTTTTCAGATCTGTATTTTCTAACAAAACAATCACAGAATCATAGAATATTGAGAGTTGAAGTGACACACAAAGGTTATTGACTCCAACATTTATAAGAATGGCCAGTGCAGGGAGCAAATGCACAACCTTGGCATTATTAGCACCTGGCTCTGATCACATGAACCAGTCTCAAGGGTAATGAGTTAAAAAACATCTGCCTTCCTCCTTCTCAGGCCCAAAGTAGGTCTTCTTCAGCAGCACATAATACAGATCTCTCTAAGTACATTTAAAACACTAACATAAAGCAAGAACATCTGCAACCCTTCAAAAGAAGAAATGAAATGTATCTCATCTACTTTCAAGTCTTGGGTTTAGAGGTACTTGAAATTGGAAAGTAAGTATCAAATATTGGGGGTTACAAAAGCAATTTTTTCTACATACTTGTAGCAGCTGTTCAATGTCTTGTTTTTCCAGGTAAGACCGAGTAACAACACGTCCATCAAAGTCTACTTCTGCCTTAAATCTCACTTTGCTCATTCCCATGTCTGTGGCTTTAACATCATGAATTGCTCTGAAACACATACATTTTTAAAGACAATGTAAAATAACATAGAACAAACCACTAGCTAGTTTGACTTCTCATGTTAACAATACTGTCACCACAAAATGATCCTGTAATTTCAAAAGGTCAGTCTTTGACAAAATAACCTCATTTTGCCCACCCACACTTCAATTAAATACTGATTTATGTTTAACTGGTTATATCACTTCCACAGATTTCTGCAACACCAACATATCTGTAAATCACTGCAACAGAAGAACAGACAACCAGAAGTATCACAGATTCAGAACTAGACTAACAGTATATTAAAAAAAATCCACAATTAAAAATGTGACAATTTCCCCGTTCTATGTTAAAAGTTTAAGCCAAACTTATTTTCCACTGCAGAGAATTTCTTGTGCATGTACATGACACTATTTAACAGCCTTTAAGTACCCTAAATTCTGAGGAAAGGAACAATGACCTGTTGAGAACTATTGAAAAGACACATTGCAATTATAGAAGTGTCCTTTCCTAAAGTTGGTAAATGCATGATCTTTTGGAGAGTTTTCAAAAATACATTTGACTCAAGAAAAAGTTACGGATATTGTGTTTGGAACTCATTTTTAATCCTTCAGAACTATTAATCACAGCTTATCAAGATACACCTGTTTGTAAATGCTGAAAATCTCTCTGTATTTAAAGGCTCCTAATAAATACTAGAACATGAAAGCTCTGTTTATATTTTGGTCCCTTGAAAAATTCTGAGTTTCTGTAGCAGAGTTTTGTTCCAGCTTGTTGGACAAATTCTAATACATGCATACAGGTAGTAAACAAGCTCTTAATTTTTCTGGGATAAAAAGCAAACTCAGGACCAAGACATACTGTGATAAATTTCAAGAGTGAAATAAACACAAAGTAAAATACTTGATTTTTTCCTAATTATATTAACAAAAACTCAGTTTATCTTCAAAGCCAAGAAAATTTTAAATTGCCACTGCAGAGCAAGTTTCCATATATTCCCATCAACAGAAAAAATAAGTGGACACTAAAACATGGGACACAAATCACAACAGGTTCACATTTTTTAAATTCTTGCTTCTAACATTTTCAAAGTAAAACAAGTATAAAAGATTTGAAAGACTTTTAGTTTTATTAACAGAAAAATGCATTCTCGACTATTTGGTAAATTCTAACACAAGATTTAGATTCATCAATGCAGCTCACTTGATGGAAAGTACTAAACTTTACTGAATTGTGGAATGTCACAGAATCTGTAAATTTAGCATGCCCTTTGTCTTAAGCAAATTTACTCTTCCCAACTAAAAATGCTTCTTTGTATCTGAATTTTTATAAATCAGAAATAAATTCACAGGCAATGCAGGAAGAAAGCAGAAGGAATGTATGTTGGAAGGAGCCTGTTCAAATGAACAGCCAAAATAGAACAGGAGACAGAAACTTTAAGATAAATAATCACAGGAAATTTTTACAGAATACTTCTTGTAATACTCAGGGTGGAGGAGAGGTAAGCATCTTAAAAAAGACACAGAACATTAACTAAATAGACAGACACAAAAAAATACATCTTAGTAAATATTTAAGCAGATGAAAAGAACCATCAGCTTACTGGTACCAATAAAGGCTTTCCAGCTCCATTCCAATTCACACAACTATTCTGTGGGAAGTTATCAAATCAAAACAGTATTAATTGGAGCAAACTACATGGCATCAAACTACCTTATCCCAAAGAGGGTATTTAAGATAACAGATGGGGTTAATAAAGAGAATTTGGAGCCATGTGATTCAAAAATGTCGAAGACATATCAAGCGCCTATCAGCACTAAGTAAGAAGATAACAAGTGGTATTTGAGATTCTCATCAAGCAGTAACCTGATAAAATTCAGTGAAATTAAGCATATTCTATAAATATGAAGGAAAACAGTCTACCTTAGTGCACATAATCTGCCCAGGAAAGATAAGACAGTGAGTCAGAAGGAAAAAAATCACTAATCATTCAAAAATACAGATGTGTATGGTAAATCTTAAGCTACAAAGGTTGCTTATGGAAGCTTCTGGATGGTTAGTAGAAACCATAAATTCTAACTAGGGAAAAGAGCAAGTTTCAAATTAATGAAAAATTTTTCAGAGAACATCAAGTTACTGGGTTTGAGCAATTAGTTGTAATATTTTTGGTTTTCATTCAAACCAGAATGACAGATTTTCCAGCACAACAGAAGCACAACTACACAACAGCTGTTACAATGGAGTAAAATTAAAGATGAAACTGTCACTAAAAATAGCTTATGTCTAGGAATCTGTGATTAAATTCCATAAGAACAGAATCAGGACAGAATCTGTACCACATCACATATTTTATTTCACAGTTATGAAGGGCTAATCTCCCACAGTTCAGTTAGGCTGAACACAAGCATGATTTATGCACCAAAGATGTCAATGAGAGTTAAGAATTGAATGTTTGTATAGCAAAAATAAAATCAAATCATTTTCCAGCTGAGAACAACTCTGAAAGCTCATTCAGGATCATGAGTTAAATATGGGACACAACTAGAAATTACTTAGAAAAATGAAAAGAAAGGAGAAACTATAAAGTCCAACAAGCTAAAAGGAGAAGCAGAAGAAAAAGTCACAGAGCGTGATACAAACCAACTTTTTTTAAGTATATCAAAACCAAAGGATAACATGGAAACAAGCCTGCTACTAGACAGAAATGGAAAATTGTTACTGATGAAACAGAATAGGAAAAATCATGCAGTAATTGTCTTCTTAATCTAAAAAAGCAAGATTATATTAGTACAACAAAGCATTCCCCTACTTAGAGCAGAGAAGCATACTGGATATTTAAATGACAAAAAAATGCTTCTAATCCAACAGGTTCCACAACTTATATTCAAGAGTTAAAAGAACTAAGAATAACTGTGGAGGCAAATTAATTTTTCATCTAGCAATGCTGATGAGAATTAAAACAAAAAACAGATTAACAACACTGTGTCAAAATTTAAGAAGAGTAAGTAAGTCCACCTATTTAAGTGAGGACAGTTTCACCTGACAACCAAAGGAAAATAGAAAGGTGGAGAGAAGAGTTCTATATTAAGAACACTAATTCCAGTCATTAAGATTTTAGGGAATGTAGATCTTGTCAAACAATCTTGTTATTAAAATAAAAAAAAAAGAATCAATCAAAGATTTAGTTGAAAAAATATCACCACCAGAGAGACTTATTTTAGCAGGACAGCAGTTAGTATTGCCTGATAATCAAATACTTTATAATTAGCAGTGGATCACAATGTTCTGGCAAGCTACTGCTGGAAGCAGTATTTTAGATCCAAATTGACAAAAGGATCCAGGGGCTCTGAGATCTACTCCCTTAGTCCCTGTTAGTAATTTAAGTGTGGTGCTAACAGGCGCTAAGGGAGTAGATCTCAGAGCCCCTGGATCCTTTTGTCAATTTGGATCTAAAATACTTTCTGATGAAATACTGAATGATTCCCTAACAGATCTCCTTCTGATTTGGCAAAACATATCTGAAAGTAAACATTGCAAACCATGCCTGAAAGAATAAGGGAGGAATATTCTGGGAGCAGCAACTGCAAAAAACAATGCATTGAGAAATGAAAGCCCTGAAAGGTTGAAATAAAAAAGCAAATATTAGTCACTATTAGAAGCAGGCCAGTAATCAGGAGCTTTTTCTTTTACATTTGGTTTCAGAAGGATATGTAAGAGTACAACACACTACTACACATCTCCATTTAAGAAAATGTGAGTTTGAATGTTCATGAAAATGCTGACACTCCTAGAAGTCCAAAGCTTATGTTGAGGAAAATATACAGGTAGCCCTTTGAAGAAATACTTAATATTAAAAGGCTTCCTCTTCCTCATTTCAGCTGCCATGATTTTTTTTCCTCATTTCAGCCTTAGGTTTGTTTTTTTCAGCCTTTTCTCCAAATCATACCTACCTATACCTAGTAACGAGCAAGGGTAATATAAGTTTACATTGCAGAGAACTGAGATTAATACCAGTTGTCATCTTAGAAGATGTATGTTACCCAAGCTAGAGATAGCAGGCTTGTTGTAAGAACTCAGTCAAAGACAAACTGGGCACTGAAAGGAATCAAAGCTGGTAACATCATGGATCTAAGAAAGAGATAACTGAAGACAAAGTGAATACAGAGAGTATGATAAGCGCCTAAACATGTTTCAGCTTCTAACCTCAAAAAAATCAAAATATACAGTTTCTCACAAGTTTTTATTTCTTTTATTATTTATGTTTTTATTAATTAAGGTACTTCTTGTTTTTAAAAAAAATGTTTACAGCAAGAAGAACATGAACTATGTCTGCTCTGTTGGGATGTTAGAGCAACCTACAAGATGGAATACATTATAAAATGGTACTTGGCCTAGGAAAAATTTTATTATTTCAGCCTGAGACAAGCAAATGCCACCTGTGCACTTTGGAAAAAAGAACTACAGAAGTCATGTACACGTGAATTCACCTACTCTAACACAGCACTGTTGACACATCCTTCACCATTCAGATTAATCCAGGGCCACCACAAATGCTTAATTTACTGACATGTGCAAATTCTAACAAAATTCTATTCCAAACAGGTTTCTTGTTTAGTTTCTGAAATGAAGGACATGTCATCCAGACTTCCTGCTTGGAACTGTGATGGTGCCAGCACTTAGTTCCTTTCAAGTACTCTGGTATCATTAACTAATGGACTTGGAGTTTTTCCCTCCACAGCTCAAAAATTACTTCAAATTAAAAAAGCACTACAATACTTCAGCTGATTTACACAGAAATATATTCCTAAGTAAAGATCTAAAAGAAAACAAAAAGAAGTTTGCTTCTAAATCAAGGTTAATAGGGTAAAGCTAAAACAGCTCATTGAAAAGCATTTAAGCAAGATTTAGAATTACTATGAGCTATCAGTTTACTACAAATTGCAGACTTGCTAAGAAGGAGAAATTAGTAATGAGTTAATTTATAGGCATGTAACATGAAGACTCCATTGCATCATATACTACTGCAGCATGTCCTGACAACTGCTACAGAATTTCACACACTGAATATTAACAGTAACAGAATTTAAATATTTAGGTGCTAATAAACTATTCAAGCAACATAATAGTATAATTTAAGTGCTTGCATTTCATGACTTTGAAAATAGTTTTAAGTTTGTGATGGCTTTCTCATTAGGTCATTGTCAATTCCTGTAATTAATGTGACAGTTAGAATGTATCTGCAATGCTATTTTAGCTGTTGAATACCCAAGAGGTACAAGTATTCTTTTACTAAAAGTTTTAGCACAGAAATAGAAGTTAGCAATAATAAAGACTCTAGAATCCCAATACAGAAGACTCCACACTAAAAATAATCTTACCAGATTTCTCTCATTAAATGTTGTTTTCTTGTTTGTGGTTGTTGATAGTAGAGACTGAGCTGTAGAGGTTCTTACCTTACTACAGGATCACTCTCCAGGAACTCGGTGAGCCGCTGCAGCTGCTCAGGCTCGATGGATCGTCCCAGCAGGGCTTCAGTGTTAGTGTAGATTAGAAATGCTGACACAGTTCCTAACAAAGTTCCAACACCCAGAGACCCCACACTGTCATAATAGGGGTTTCCTAAACGAGATATAGCAAATTAGTTTCACAGAGTGTTTCTAAAACATAGCAGAGAACTCTAATTTCACACTGAAAAGAGTTCATAGTTTTGAGGGGTTTTCAGGGTTTTGCTTTTTAGTGAGATTTTTTTGGTTGGTGGTTGTTTTGTTTTAGTTGGCCATTTATTTTACTTTTTTCTTTTCTTAATTCAGTGGAAATTTTTTCCTATTGAGGAACATGATGAAGCTGGAACAAAAAAAATTATCATAAAACAAAGCTTTAAGTCCCTCCTGTCCCTTGACCACTCCTGTCGCCTGCAGGACTAATAAATGAGTAAACTCTTGTTTGTATGTGTTTCTATATTAGTAAACATAAATTTATACACAAAGTTATATACACTGAAACATAGGTAGCAGCACAAAATCCAGTGTTCTTTTACCAGTAACTCAAAAATTTGCAAATATTAACTGTTTCTGGAATATAGTACTTAATAAGTTTCAAACACTTATTCATGCTCAGACCTATAGAAATAGTACTGTGTTTTTAAGTTGATGAAGGAAACTAGAAATTAAATTTTAAAATTCCTTCTATATAAAAGTGAAACTTGCAATTAAGTCATTGAGACAATGACAAGAAACAAAATTCCAATATTTATTCTCTTTAAAAAAATCAATACTTAAAAAGAGATGAGTAAGTAATCATCCCTCTTTAGAAAATTTAACTATGCAGCAAAGATGATGCACTTTGAACCACTTGGCATACATATCATCTTACCTTTAGTAAAAAATAACTTAGTTTGTATGGTGAAACACCTCAAAAATCTGCTTACAGAGTACAAGTATCAGAAATTAAGAGCAGAGACATATTTAAATCAACCAATATAAACTAAATGCTCTGTGTCCATATCCATACATGGGAAAAAATCCACATTCTGCCTGCCTCTATGCAGAATTTTACCTGTTAAAGAAGTCAGTCCCATACAGGTAGCAGCTACAGCCACGCTCAGGACTGCTGCAGCATCCTCCAGTAACACCACGTTGGTACTAGGATCACGACTCTGCACAACTGCACACACAACACAAAAAAGTTATATTGCTCTGAAAATTTAGCTTTACTCTGTTATGCACTGTACTTAAACTATACCAACAACAGCAATTTAAAAGAACAATTTATGCAATTATATAGGTGTAAACTGAATTTTTGCATATGCTCACACTTCTGAAAGCATTTATACATACACAGAACAAGCCCAATTATGGCAGCTTCTCAAAAATGTTAGAAAAATTAAAGGGGCATTTATCCTGAAAAATACATGCACTTTTCCAAGTGTTTAATAGAACTCTTAAATCAACAGTTCTCATCTAATTTGTAAAATGTTATTTGTTAGTAGAATAGAAAACAGATCAATAAAGGGAAAAGTAAAAGGGAAAACAGAAAATTGTTTCTATCATTATGGAAATACTAGCAAACAGATTGTGTTTTAAATAACACCACGTACCTTACTGCCATAATGATACTTACCATATTGATAAAATGAGAGACCCTTGGCTCGAGCACTCCTCCGAATTTCATTTATAGCAACAAGCAGGGTGGCTGAAACAACAAAGTTGTTGCTGAAAATTGTTAGAGGCAAAAGGACTTGTTTCCATTTTGAAAAGAGCAGCTTTTTGTTATAATATCATAGCAAGATCATCAAGAAAGCACTGATTGTTGGTACTTTGAATAAAGTATAGTTACTTTTTTTTCCACAAGTGTGTCTCCCACACAAATCAGAACAGATATATTCATTGATAGTTTAATACCAAAAAGTCAATCCATGCCTACTTTCCTAATTTTGTGTTCTTCAACTTCTTACTATACAGACATATACATAAAAAAAGTTTTCACATGTTTCTTTTTGTTTGTTTACAAGTATTTGCAACAGAGCTCAAAATTTCACTGTGTAAGCAAAGATCAATTATTACTGTAATTACTGACATTTGTGAAATGCTATTATCTTAAGAGATTACAAATACTTAAATAGAAACTTGAAACTGCATACCTCCTTCTGATACCAATGATCCTGCTAAAATGCAGTATGCCTGTACAGAAAAAAACAAGAATCAGATATGATATTATATTAAATGCACATTTCTACAGATCTTTTCACCACAGGCTATCCAAAAGTAGCATTCCAGAACCACATTATCCACAGTGTCATGTAATTGTCCCTAAACAGAAGGAAACCAATAATAATTGGATCATGCAATATATTCCAAAACAGGAAAGCAGGACCTCTTGGAGGGGGAAGATATGAAAGGAAGATGCAGGGTTTAGAGAACAGCTCATTTTGCTGCAGGATCAACTATAGTTTAAAGATTTTTTTCTTAAAACACATTTTCATTAAAAATAGTTTGAGTTAATTGTGCTGGAACTCAGACTGACTCAGGAAGTGAGTTTCAGACTATGCCACTATTTTTTATTAAGTCACTGGTGTTAAATACAATAGCAAACAAGATTAGCTTACCCAGAGAAGAGATTCTACAGGATGAGGGTGGAGTAAACCTATGATCCCATGATACCAAGAAAGTCCTGCACCCATCATGAAAATGCCCACTCCACTAATCAGGGAGGCAATATAGCGCATATTTGTGAAACCATACCTAGAAGAAAGACAAGAAAATTATTTTAGGAATATAAGATTCTACATCTCTACAAACATGCCTCATATTAATTTTTACATGTCTTAAATTATCATCATCTGACTTGAGATCTATTTAAAACAAAGCTGCTAAATCCAATCTAATCCAAGGGAAAAAAAAACCTACTTGAAAAAGGATATCAAGCATAAATGTTTTTCTAACTTGGTTTTAAACAGCTGTATTCGCTCTTGTACCATGACTGAGGATTTTATTTTACAACTGAAAAAACCCCAAAATAAACAACATTTCTACCACTTTAAGATTTTAGTGAAATGCTACTTCTAAATATGGACTCTAGTTTTGTGAGCAGCCAGTCTACATAATTCATAAAGCTAACTTAATGGGAATAAAATTTACACATCTCTCAGTAGTTCAGCTAACTACAGGCATCCAACACTGGCAGTTTTTAAGTGCAGTGGAGGAATAAAAGCAATATTAAAAGTTTGTGTTTATTCCTTTTTTTGGTTTTAACTCCATCTACAAACAGTGCACTTCTATATTGAGGAAAAAGGGAAAGGAGCAAGAGGGAGAAATGAGATATGATGAATATTTGCACAAGTTTAAGATTTAAATTTTTCAAATTTTAATGATGCAATTAATGAAAAAAAGCATAACTAATCCCATAAATTAGATGTATTTTTGAAGTAGTTCTTAAAGAATGAATGACTTGTCCAAACATATGAGGAGTAAAACAGCTCAACACTGAGAAAATATAATGGAGAGTGCAGCTTATAACTTTCATGAACTTGTAAGAACTTACCAAGAAATATTCCTATTACTAGATACAAACAAAGAACAGTTTATATCAAACACATCTCCTTATGGTACAAGTAACTAGCTTGCATAAAAGCACTTTGTTGAAAAAGGAAGAGGACAAAAATTACAAAAAGTAATTTTTATTAAAAAAAAAAAAATCCCGTGATTCACATGAACAGTGTTTTAAAAGCAGATCTATTAGTTAGAAGAGGCAGAAGAGCCCAGAACAACTTAGAGGAATAATGGCAATTAAAATAAAACATAGCAAAAGTGTACCAGGAAAAAAAGAACAAACAAAAAATACCCCAACACATGAAACAAGCCATTGAAGCTGCAACTCCTGGAGCTTGAAAGAAAACCCTTTTCTTATTTTATCTGTTGTAAAAGCAGAAACAATACATCTCAAAAATGGCCCAAAACAGCAAATCAAAACAACAAGGTGATGCACAAACAAGAACTGCCTGATCTTACTGCTATATATAGTTAGCAAAATCTTTATTTACTCAAAAAGCTTACGGATGACTGGGGTCAGGTGTCCTCGCAGACTGACTGATGCCCAAAGCTAGCAATGCCTATTTAAGACAAGAAGTTAAAAAAAAATTAGAAACTTTCTGTATCAACTGAACATGAAAGATAAAGGCAGATGTAAATTGTTGAACTGCATATATGCTTTGGTACTGATATCTTATTAGAGCTGGAATATAATCCTCAAAATTTGTCATCTAAATTTACCACTCCCAAAAAATTGTTAGTTATATCTACATACATAATATATATGCAATTATATGGTGTGTATATATAATTACTGTTAATTATCATTTTAGAATCACAACTGAAAATTAACATTACGTGCAATCACAAGTGTTGTTGCTGTGCTTCAGTGTGAAGGAATGAAGTTGCTCAGGGAACAAAGCTATTTAAATAAATCCCTCTTGAAGAGAAACTATACTGAGACTGTGGTGTAGTAGGGTGAGGACAACATTTAAAGCAGTAACTTTACACTGCAACTTGTCAGCATATTTTGAAGGAAGAAATAACCTTATGCTATCTAAATTGCCTACCTGGGATATATTTAATTAGGCATGTATTAAGTTGTTGATGCAGGAAGTTATAAATCTAGACCTGAATTTTGCAAAGCATGTGTTTTGTTTAAGACTATGGATAATGAAACATAGTAACAATTAGTCTTAGCAGCAGCAAGCTGCTTTGAGGAAGCAAGGCTTCTCCTGTGTTTTTCCCAAAACCACACACTCAATTATTTGGAAAAACAAAACAAACCCTCCCCATCTCAGTGGAACTTTCAACTTTGATATTTAAAAAACAGAATAGCTCTTCAATATATATAATACCACTAGCAAACTTGGTTCACCTGTACATTGACACACTTGACCAAGTGAAAAAACGCACACTTTAATACTTAAATTTATGGGGATGCCAGCTTTATCAGTTGAATTAGAAAACACTGGAGAAAACAAGATTAATTTTATCCCTGCATATTAATATTATATGCCCAATTCTGAGCCTGCCACTCTACTTCTCAAAGTAAACATGCCACATATGTGCCTACTTGTGCTGTGACAGGCTGATAGGTAATCAAGGAATAGAAAAAGAAAACAAGATGCTCAAATCCTCATCATTATTCTACCTAGAGATGAATAAGTAACAAAGTCTGTCATTGTATTATAGTAACTGACAGGAAAAGCATTTCTAGTTAACATTTAACCAAAACACTAACCAAAATAATTTTAGATTCAAGTACCCCTCATGATCCATGAAGTAGCTGAGTACAGTTCTTATTGCAACTCTACTCTTTCAACTTATTTCTAAAAATCCTCAAAATCTACATTCTGACTTCTCCTTTTTACACTAATACAAATTTAGAAGCATCCTATTTTTTTTATTCAAGTGCATTACAACTATTGTAAGTATCTGTCTTTATTCCCAGTTTTATTACAAGTACTAACTTGAGAAGAATGGAAAAAAACACTCACCTGGTTACATGTGTCTGCTAAAGAATGTATGGCTTCTGAAAACATACTTGCAGAACCCGTGTAAACCCAAGCAAGTAGCTTAAAGAAAAAATTCAAGCCATTTCTGAAAACAAAGAGAAGAAATAAAAGAACATTTGATGTTTAATATTTTCAGCAAAGCCAGAAGTGCTGTACAATCATGTGTTATCTGCCAGAAAGGGATCAACTCAAATATCAGTTTAATAATTAGAGAGCTGTGCAAACAGATAATTGATAGAGATTTTCTGCATGGTTACTGTGAAAAAAAGTCCTTTCAGCTACACTTGATAAAGATACACAGTTTATTTTTCAGAAATCATTAACTTCTAAGAGGTTCGAAGTAAGTTACACTTCCTGAAAACTACCACCACACTTACTACTCAGAACAACTAATTTTCTACCAGTGGGAGAATACAAGTCTTTACAACTTCCTTTCCAATTTTTTCAATCCCTTGCCTCCTACACATCCTCCACCAATACTGTAGTGCAAGGTTCCCTTCTTCATCCTCAGCCTGAGCCATTCTCAGTAGGATACAGATGTGAGACAACAGACAGGAAGACAAGGCTGTCACTAGATTATATTGTAAAAATTATCTATGGAACTTCTCCATTAAGATGTTCAGTGTGAACTGTAAAGCTACAGGTTTACTGGAGTAAACATTGTCTTATGTTGCACAGAGGTAACTATTAATACCAAAGTCCAAGTCTACATTCTCACTTCAAACATTATCAGAATCAGTAGGTTAATTGATACAAACCTATTGCACAGAAAATCAGACTAGAGAATTGTAATATCCTCCTCTATATTTTTTAACATGAGTTTCATTTATTGTCAATTTTTTAAGTATCTAGATAAATTAAGTGTTATAAGAAACTATTACATCTTCTAGTGGCATATTTTAACATGTGCCAGAAATTATATTCAAGTTAGAAGAAACAAACCCAGCAGCTTCTGAGAATGCAGCTTTCAATTAGAGAAGAAATAACAATTTACAGAGAAAAGTGAATTTTTTTCTGCTGGCCATATGGAAGATTCTTTAAAATGTATGAAAAGCTTCCTCTCAAGAAGGAGCAAGAAAAATGGACAACTTTAAATACCTGCTGTTTCAGATCCTTCAAAATTTTGGTTTTTCTTTAAGAAACTATATAGGGTAATACATTCAGAAAACATTGCTCTTCTCTCATCAGAGATATATTCAATACCTGACCTCTATGTATTGATCAATGTATTCACATAAACTCTCCTATCAACAATAAACAAATAAATCTATTAACTTTAGTTACAGACACAGGCATCTTTATCTTAAATACACACACTGTTACTATTTCCAGGATAATATAAATAAATTACTTTTTATTACATAAACAAAACTTTTTTTTTTTTTTTTACTTACATGCAAATAGCTACCATTACCACCTTCCCTGGTCCCTTGAAAAACATAGCTGCTGAACTGGAGCGTGGCTACATAAAGAAATAACAGATTATTTAATAATTAAATCTTGATCTCATTAGACACCTACTATACAAATTAAATAAAAAACTTTGCACTGTCCTGTATTGCAAAAGTTCTGGAAGGCAACTAATTTACTACTAAATGTTCAGCCAAACTGCAGTTGGGTCTTATGTATTTCTACAAATGGTTGGCCATTAAAGAGATCAACTCCAATGACGTCTCCAGCAGAGGCCACTGCAGCCATAAGGCCCAGAGCCCACTAAGGAATCATTCTGTACACCCAAGCACCTGGATCTAGGGTGTGTGTCTACTTAGGCAAAGAGGAAGGGCCAGCAGTGCATAGAGAAAAGCAATCATCTTCTAGGGTCTTTTTTCTTAAAGAAACTTACTTAGGTTTTTTAAATTAACAATATATTCACTACACATAGTAGTAGGTTATACTTGAAATCATGAGTACAGCTGCAATTTTGACAAGAAGGCAACTGAAAGAAAACCCTCTTTCTGGTGGATAACATTGTCACAGTAGGAACCCATTCAAGTTGTCATCACAACATTTACTACTGCATAACAATCAGATCTAGATCTGGTATATTACAGGGCAAAAAAATCTTCCAGTAATATTCAGTTACACAAATTTTCCTTCAAAAGGTGTCATAACACATTTCACTACACTTTTCTAGCCAAACACTTGAAAATGACCTTACCTTAGTATTTCCAAAGAACTCCTTGTATTCCCACAACAGCCTTTGGTTTCTAAACAGATCTGCAGTACAAAATTTGCATTGTGAATATGTACTAGCAACCAGTAGCTTCAGGAATTGAAATCTACTTGTTTTATGCAGCAGCCAACTTCTAATAAGAGCTAGATGATCTATGAAAGAATTTCTCCCTTGATGTTGTTAATCAGAAACACGTGTTTTATACACTCATGCAAAATGCCAAATACAATCTGTTATGATCCTATACATTGTTACTATTTCTACCAATAAATGATAATGCACAGAGAAAAAACTCAAAATACACTTCTGCAAATTCATTTTGTTTATATCCAAAAATTTTATTTATATCCAAAAATTATTCTTCAGGTCAATAAAAATTTTGAGGCTCCTCACTACACTTTCAGTACACTTATAGATACCTCAACAGGTGTCTGCAGTTCTAGCCTTTTCTGACAGAAGGGTGTTCTAGTGGCACAATGTTCCAAAAAAAATTGACCTCTTATTTTAAGGCACACAACTAGACTAAGTATCTTGAAGCAGTATTGCCTCTTGTGTGATTTTAACTGACTAGACTGATCCAAATACGTCATGAACTACCCATTTGGCTGTGTTGATAATGCCAGCAAGGATAACAAAAATAATATTACACAAAGAAAAAAATAATGTGATTTGGGGGTACTTCTCCCCTTCTGAAACCAAAGGCAAGCTGAATTCTTCTCAGAGGAAAAAAATTAATGAATAGTGGCATGGTGTAAAGATTTGGATCAGTTTTAACTCTTTTCAAAATTTTCAATTAGATAAAATGCAAAAGCATTGAAAATGTAAATTATCATCTAAAAACTGAAAGCCCCCCCTCTGTTCTACAGAACACAAAATGCATGTTTTTCCTGTATCACAAAGGTGATAAATTGCAAGATAGTAACAGACTGTATCTGCAGAGATAGTAACATTTTACTCTAAGATTATGCCACAAAACCTAGTCAGCAATTGCTAGTTACAAATTTACATGCTTTCAATAAAGTAACGCTATCTTGTAGATTCCTAACAATCACACTTCTTGTGACATTTGAAGGTATTTGAACACTCTATACTCACTTTCTCTGTACTTGATCTCTGCCTCTTTACGTCGCTTTCTTTCTCTGGCAAGAGCCTCTGGACTACCCCAAACTTCAAGAGACCTGCATGAAGTAAAAGTATCTTAAAAATGTTTCTGTTCATGCAACTTTTTTTCAAGCATAAAACCATACTGTTGAGTTTTTTATACACAATGTAATTATAATAATCACGATATAACATATGCTCAGATAGAAAATGGAAAACCTTACTGCCCTTTCACATTGCAAAGCTGACTTTTAAAACTCTTTTCTCTCTCTCATATCATCCTTTTCAAACGTTCTTACTTTGCCTCTACGTCCGATCTCAGGTACACCGTGAAAGTCTCAGTGTCATCATGGGGACTTCGTCGTTTAATTTTTCTCAGCTGGTCTAAATCACTAAGGAAAGTGGACAAAGAGTTTAGTGTAAAAAAAAAGGATCATATTGTTCTAATTTGACTTTTATGTCTGGGTGATCATCCACCATTTTGATATTACTAATTTATTGTACAAAAAAAGTGGAGTTGTCTAATTCAAACAGAACAGACAGACAACATGAAGCAAGTGATCTCTAGCAGGCCATTGAAAACTACTGTTTTTCACATCCAGAAGTCCAAATCATGTCTTCATACAATGAAATACTACACACTGAAGACAAAGAATTAAAACACTAAATAATAAAACACTCAATGAATGATCTGTATGTAACTGATAATGCGCACATATGCTAAACAAGAGGCTCTATGAATTAGCCTCCCTAAATGGAAATCAGCAGTCATGTGACAAGAAAATTTAATCCCAAAATTTACACTCTCAGCACAAGCTGCAAAAGGCTGAAGATAACAAAGCTACTTGGGGAAACAGATAAAATTTCCTGTGCTGAGCTACACATTAGGGCATCTACACCATTATGTAAAAACAGGAGGAACAGAGTAATTTGTACTTATGAGACCATAAATCCAAGCAGATTTATTGTCTCATAAGTACAAATCAACTACTTTAAGAAGCAAGTACTGAAACATGAATATTAAGTGCAAGCTCCTAGTCCACTGTAAAACTAAGCAAGAACTAGCTTCTGCCACTTACAATTATGTACACCACAAAAACATTTAGAAAATCTGTGCAAAATCACTCGACAATTACAATTACTTCTCATGCACATATGAACAAACATTCAGAATTTAAGTCTCAACTCAAACCCATCATACCTGGATTTAAGACAAAACTCATTTATTGCTCTGACTCCAGTGATGAAGTTATTCTGTGTGTATTTTGGTCCATACTCTCTTTTTTTAAGGACTGGTTTCACTTTAAAAAAAAATAGATACACAAGTCACTCATAGAAACTACAGCAGAAACTTCAAAAATTAATTCAATCTAGTGTCATACTGTGATATCTCTTAGTGGGAATCTGAAAAACAGTGTCAGTGATACAGAAAATTGCCAGTGAAGAGAAAGGTATCTTCCTCATTGTGGAAATGAGTAAGGTAGAATGATTTACCTCCAAAACTGCTACTTTCTAAGCTGTAGTTCAGGTTTCTCAAACCTAACTGCCACAGTCAGCTACTTCTCCAGCTTTGATGTCAGAGATGGTGCTTGGCTACATAAATAGCATTCAAATATGGCCATTTGGAAACCCTTTGAAAAAAAGTTGTTTCATTCAATATTGCCATTTGGAAACCCTTGGTCTAAAAACTGAAATGGCAACAGACTGCTCCATTTCTATTTTTTCCAATAATCAAGTCCACTTTCTGCAGATAAGACTTTTGACCTTTGCAGAGCATACAGACTGTATACATAATTTTTCTCAACTATTATGTTCAAATTTAGTGCTCTTAACATTGAGCATTTATAACAATTAAAAACATACATGATTTATTTATAATGCTTTTTATGTCTGGAAGATGTGCTCTTATCACATCAGATTTTCATGCACAAGGAAAAGAATACCACGCATATTCAGAAAAATTATAAATGGAATTTTAAATTTATGCTATTATTTCCTACTTGTCTGTATGTACATAACTTCATCTTATTCTCAAATGTAAGTCACTGTACACTAACATGCATTAAAAACATGATTATTGGAAGACTAGTTACATTCAGAAGAATATAACACAACTAACACTGTAATGTAACTAACATTACAGAATACAACTTAAAACAAAAAGCTGAGATTCTGCTGGTGAGAAGACCTTAGAGAACACATGAACTTCTTGCAAATCACAGGATTGATATGATTTCTATAGCTGGTCCAGAACTACTCTTTAAGTCACAGAATACTTATAGAAAGATAATGTTTTAAAGAGTTTGAGAAAATTTTTCCCAGAATTCTACATTGCCTTATTTCTGTGTTTTGATGCTTAACAGCAAAATATATTGTTTGACTCTCCATGACACACTAACAGCACAGGTATTAATATTTATCATAATAATCTGATTTCTCTCATCCAATTTGAACTTGAAGAATTTTTTAAGTCCCTGAATAATCACATTTATCCCACCAAGCTCCTGAGTGAAGGTGATGAAAAAAACTTTGGACATTTCCTAAAAACAGTACACAATTTACTAAGGTTAGGACAAACTGATCATTTTTAATAAAGAACACTTCCCATCTTTTATTTAAAACAAATATATGCCCAAATCATATTAACCTCACTAAAAAACAACTTATGGATTTATCGAAAACTTACTAACTCACCTTTCAGAAATACAGGTAAATTTCACTAAAATAAATCATATATTGTACATTGTATATATTGTACTGTAATTGTATATTGCACAGCATACCAACGATCCTACTCTTCATTCAAATAACTGTATAAAACTGTAGTAAATATGGGAAAAAAAAACCCTATTTGGTGTTTTCAAAAGAAAGACAAGCTCAACAAAAATGATGTAAATAAAACACTTTAAAAAGCACGTTTAAGATTAGTGAGCATTTAAAAATGTTACTGTCTTTCTAATACTTAGTAATACTTGGAGTGGTAATTTTCTAAGCCAAAGCAGCATTTTAAGACTAGAATTCCACTTTCTAGACACTAGCAAAATCCTTGACATAAGCATTTCTCCTTGCACATCTTTAATTAAGAGAGGGGAAACTCTTACTGAAACATATTTCTATTTTCACAATTATTTCACAGAAATTTCTCCTATCTACCTTGCATTTTTTCCCTGCATGCACACACTAAGAGACAATAAATCTAAAGAAACTGACATCCCCCTGCACCACTGGGGTTGAGAAGGTAGAGAAAGCAGGAAAAGATTAAGCCTGGGAAAAAGTGAAGGGTTAGAGGAAGGTATTTTAAGATTTAGTTTTTATTTCTCAGTACTGTAGTCTGATTTGACTGGCAATAAAATAACTGATTTTGCCCAAGTCCGATCTGTTTTGCCCATGATAGTAATTGGTGAGTGATCTCTCCCTGTCCTTATCTCAACTCATAAGCCTTTCATCACATGTTTGCTACCCTATCCAGCTAAGGAGGGGAGTGATAGACCAGTGTGGGTGGGCACCTGGTGTCCAGCCAGTGCCAAGCCCACCACATTACTGCACACAAATGGGAATTGTACAGAACTCAGATTAGGCCGTTCATGTGGTCAAAATATATTTAGAAGCAACACTGATTAGATTAACTCAGTAATAAGAAAGAACAGAGGAAGACTTAGAACAAGGAACGGGGAAGATCAAGTATTCAGCTTAGCCCCATTAAGTCTGAGAGGGAGAATGGACACGACTGAAAACATGCAAGGAGGACAGACTGCAACAACACATGAAAAAACAAATCAGTTTTCTCCTGATGAACTTTGCAGCTTAAATGAAAATTACAAACAAACACAGAAGAGTGAGTAATTAGAAGGAATACCGCTATGCTTGGTTTTTTATGAGTCATTTTCAAACAAACTGTACCAAACAAAGCTGGCACACAAGTGTGTTTTAAAATGCTATTCACATAACTTGCTTACACAATTGAAGAGGAGCCACAGTTTCCTTTTTTTTTCTTTTTTTAACTACTAGCCAACAGCAGTAAAATTCCAATACACTAAGTATTTCTTTACCTTTTACTTGGATTGGCTGTTTAGGTGAAGACTGCTTTTGGCCTGCATTGGTTGTATCTTGTCCTGTAAAATAAAATTAAAGCTCACTGTAAATATGGAAGTATCTACTTTTCTTTTTAGTTAAGAGTTTGACTAACATTAGAATATATCTCAATATTGCACTGGACCCTGACAATTAGAAAATGTATTTGCCAGATTTCCAACACTTAAAACTCTCAAAAGACAGAAACAAAAAAAATAACTAAAGTAAATATTTAATATAGCATTGATCAATAAACTTCTAGCAGCTTGCAGAAGAACACCAATTTGTAACATACTTCACCCAAATTTAAAAAAAAATATTCTAACAGTGCACTTCTGGTTTGGGACAAGTTTTATGCAAAACTTTAGGTTAGTAAATATAATTAATTCTATATGGCTTATGGCTGCTATGTATCAGAGTGTTTCAGAGCTTCCAAGCTGGGATTCAATTTTAAGGGATGGAAGCTTCTTCATTTACAAAAAGTTAGCTCCTTAAAACACAGAATATTTAAACTAAAATCCACAACTCATAGGTAACAAGCTGGAGCTAGAACAAAAACAAAGTCTTTTAGCTGGTTTTGAAACCTGAGGATATGATTCTATTAAAAAACCCAACAAAATATAACTTACAATAGTGAAATGAATCTTAATATTTGGAAAACTACAAGTTCCAGTAATTTTAGTGATATTTCTAGTTAGAAATCAGAAGTACTACTTGGAAACTCAAACAAATATTACATCCCTGTCTCATACATCTCAACATAGCTTTCAGAACAAAACCCTTAGGGTTCTAACATGTCAAACCAATATATTCACTCTTTTGTGCCCTACCACTCTATAACATTGGAGGTTTGCCAGACATTCATAATCATTCACAAAATTGAAAATTACCTTATTCAAAGTGATATACTTTTTTAAAATGAAGATTTTTTTAGCAGGTTAGTGCTGAGTAATGAGGTACTCCTAGCCTAACATGGTACTTAAATTATTTCAAGATCAGATTCTCTCAAAGCTTGCACTACATAACTATGTTTCAATAAGGTAATTAGTTAATACCCTAAAAGCAACTGAGAACTACAGCTAATAACAATTCAAGGATACTTTTTTGGAAAAATAACACTTATAAATCTATGAAGTTGATCTTACTACATAGCAAATAAGGTTGCACCATAACTAACTATTCATTAAACAGTCATCCCTTTCACTTGAAAACAAAAGAAACAAAACCCCTTTGTTTTTCCTTTCCTTTATTTTCTCACCTGGGAAAACACAAAAATACTAAGACTATATCCATGCACAGAGATCTATGTACATCAAGTACCCTTTCAAAGTTTACTGCCTCAGTTTAGAGTCAGAACAAAATCACAGTACATCACTGAGGAAAAGGATACAGAATACTTCCATTCACAATCAGTTTTTCAGACAAGTAGAGGTCGATATAACAGAACTTTCAAGACCGAACAATGTTTAAGAGTCACTTTTGTACTTCCAAACATCAGAATGTAATCCTCTTAGCTAGCTACAGTTACTAGCTTTTAAAGACTGTTGCAAGCCCCAGGAATTTACAAGTTACTAAAGAAGGAACAAATATCTGCTATCCTGACAAGGCAAAGGAAATTCTCTTTAGAAGACCACTCCATTGTAGACAAAAGCACAAAGAAAGAGAGCTTTCATTTTGAAAAGCATCTGTTATCTCCTTAGCACAGTCTTCCGAGCCTGTATCTGTGCAGTCCCACAGTTAACAAGCATCAAAAATAGAGGATGTTACAATGAAGCAAGGACAAGACAGTTCTGAATTTCACAAGCACCTAACAAGCAGCAGATCGACAATCAAACAGCAGGGAGGGTCAGGTTATGCACACTGTATCAAATGTTTAATGTGAATGCTGCAGTTCTAACAACTGTCAGATTAGAAAGCTAGAGCAGATGGGACAGCTCAACCCTCTTTACCAGTCATTTATAGCCTGGCCTTGAGATGCCACAATGCTCAACAGTGGCACTCATTCAATCTTTATCATTAATTCCTTTGACACAACACACCAGAAACGCTACCAAAATAAATCAAATAAACAAGCAAAGTTGTGAAAGATGAGTAATACATTCTATTTCTTATCCCTTAAATTACTTAAGCCCTTTCAACCTCCACATTTTTTCCACCACCACTTTAAATTTGATTACTCTAAACTTAAACCCTTAAAATATCAGAATGACAAAGAAATAAATTTCAGCATTCCTCCCTGCTTATGCACTTGAATTTCATATAGAGATGACAACAACCCAAAATACTAAGAATTCTGCAATCATAATATCATACAATTAAAAAATACCCTGTTATCAGTGAATATGTTAAGCTTTTATATTTTTATAAACACTCTTTATTGTAGCTTAGTATTACCTGTTTCAACTTTATGCAGGGTTTCTCCACGGGCTGATCCATTTGTATCTTGTGATCCAAGATCTTTCTTCTGACCATTGGAGGTATAAACTCTCACTTGACTCATCAACTGCACAGGCAGGCGATTACATGGCAGAATATAAGACAGGCTCCCACTTTTCATTGAAACTTTCCATCCTAACAAGGGGAAGAAAAAAAAGCTGTTTCAGGCAGCCATTTTGGAAGGAAAAAGAAGGAAAAGCGGTCCTGCTCTGGCAGCAAAAGTTATGGAAAGTGAGCTTTTAAGTACTGACCCATGCTCATTTTACCCATGTTTATAGGTAAAACTACAAAATGAGAGTACATAGCATGCTTTCACTACCTCCCTTCAAACATCCACTTTTAAATTTCATTCTAACACTAGAAAGTTTTTCCCACACTCCAGTATGCATTTTTTCCCAGAGACCTCTGGATAATCTTAAGGGTTAAAAAAAAAACCAAACCCAAAGCTATTTGACAAGATCAGCTTTGTGATACGTTGTCTCATTCTAGTCATACTGCCTCAAAGTCTTTAAAAACCATATATTGATAAAAGAACAAATACAGATCACTACAAAACCATTAGCCAGGGTTGCCATTTCGTTTCACTCTGTGCACACTCTGTACAAATCACAGCTTACCAATGAAGAGAAACTGAATTGTGTGCAAATTATACAGTTGCTACAGAAATCACATAGAAAAGCAGACAACACTGTACAAAACATTTTACAGGGAAGTGTCTTAAATTTTGCAGCATTCACAAGAGACAAATTACAATATAAATATGTAAAAAGTCCATTGAGAAACCACCCTAGGTAGGCAATCTTCCATCTCAAAAAAATAGCCAAAAGCAGAGCTGCAGTACAGACCAACCTGTATTAGCAATCAGTTTCTTTTAGGGAGCACAATACTTCTGTAGAGAGGGTAAATAACACCTCCAACCAGTAATGCAGCAGGGAAAGTGCTGTGAGTGCTTTGGAAAACACTCACTAAAAAAATAAATACATTTTTAAAAATAATTAAGAGGTGCCAGTAAATAAAGTCATACAAAGCATGACCATTTAACCATGAATAACACAGCTCTCACAAAAAAATAAAGCATTTTACAGAACTGTCCATTCTGTAAAAGTCTCAACAGCTTTCCTTTTTTGTTTTAGTCTTCTGCACACCTGCATGTCTACATGCACCGACCTAAACCTTACTGAAGGAAAATTTTCCCAAAAAAAGGACAGCTCTGACAGTTGTCACAATGTGACAAAAGCCCTTAATACTGAACTCGTCGCAGTTCACTGAACTCACTGATTACGAATTTTTAAAACCCTACAATAAATACGTGGCACAGGATTAGCATTGTTGTTTCCTCTGCTTTGGTGATGCTGGAGCAGTTAAAAAGGGGAAACTTAATCCGCATATTTAGGGGGCATTTTTTTACTAATTCATGCACACACAAGAAACAGCTAAAGAAAAAGAACATTTGCTGCTATTTAACCGTGACTACGCAAAAAGGGGAAAAACTGCTCGGAATTCAAATTCCATGAGATGTGTGGCCTCCCCGTACCAACACAAGCCCTGTAAGCCCGTGCTATAATTTATGTAATTCCTGCAAACTTCGGCCCGGCACGGGCATGACGCGCCCGCTGTACGTCAGACGGGCTGGCACAGCCCGGCCGCGGACAGCCCGGCCCCGCACCGCGCTCGCAAAACGCCTGCACGTTTTCCTTCTTTTTACAGCCGACCCTCAGGAAGCGGCCGGGAGCAGTGCTACCGCCTCGGGAGGGACCCCGGCCGCCACCTCCGCCTGCGAGCGCCGGCACTCGCTGCGCCCCAGGCGAAGGCGGAGCTCCGTCGCAGCTCCCGACGAGCCCCGGCCGGCGCGGCGCAGCGGCCCGGGCCCCGCAGGACTCACCGTGGCAGGCGCGGGGCCGCGGCGCCGCCTGGCACCGCAGGTACAGGCGGTAGAGGCCGCGGCAGCCCCGCCGCTGGGCGGCCAGGGCCGGCATCATGGCGGCGGCCGCTCGGCAGCGGCCGGCAGGCGAGCGATTCACATCGGCGGAGGCCGGCGCGGCTGCGGCGGAGCCCCGCTGGCCCCGGGCGGCGGCGGTGGCCGGAGGCCGGCGGTGGGCGGCGCCGCGGCACCCGGATGTGCGGGGGCACCGCGGGGCCGCCGCTGACTCACCCGCCCCGCCCGCCGCGCCTGCGCCTGGCCCGGGGAGCGGGGCCGCGTCTGCCGGGCCGGGCCTGGGAAGGGGCTCGGCCCCGGCTGCAGCACCTCAGGAGCAGCCCCTGCTCTGTTACCGTGCCTGGTGGAGGGTAATACATACGGCTACGAGTAACAAACGCACGGGCCTTTAATTTCTTAGCAAAGGTGAAACACACATCAGAGAATTTTTTAATAGGGTCACACTATTAAAATAATTAGGTTGAGAGGACCTCCGAGATCATTGAGTTCAACCTACGACCGAACACCACCTTGTCGACTAGACCATGTCAATAAGAGCCACAGCCAGTCTTTTCTCGAACGTCTCCAGGACGGTGGCTGCACCACCTCCCTGGACAGCCCATTCCAATGTTTAATGACCTTTCTATAAAGAAATTCTTCCTGATGTCCAATCTAAGTTTTCCCTGGCCCAGCTTCAGACTGTCTTCTCATCCTGTCACTTGCTATCTGAAAGAAGAGCCTGACTCCTACCTGGCTACAACCTCCTTTCAGACAGTTGTAGAGAATGGTAAGGTTTCCCCTGAGCCTCTTTTTCTCCAGGATAAATACCCCCAGCCCCCTCAAAAACTCCCCACAAGACTTGTGGTCCAGACTCTTCACCAGCGTCACTGCCTTTCCCTGGACATGAACATTAAAGCATGTACACTAAATATGTTTGCATGATTTCTAGATGAAAATGTGGTCCCCTAGCCTAAGCCATCCCCTAAAATGCACTTCCCAGATTAGTGCTGATAAAATGAGGTTTAAAATGATGTCTTCCTCCAGGGAGAGTGCCATGTGGCTGATCCTGTACTGCAGGGTTGTAAGGGCTGCTGTGCCCAGCTGTGACACCTCCTGCCCTGCTGACCTACAGCCTGGCTCAGGACCATGCCTGTAATCAGCCCCACTGCCACTGTATTACACTCTTTTTTATAAAAGGGTTTTTTTCCAGTATAGCTTTGATATTGGTTTACATGACTGAGAAAATGTCTCAGGCTTCCTTGTCTTCATTTGCACACTGGGAGGAACATGGGAGCTCACCAGAAGTTAGGTTGACAGGGAATTTGGATAATGAATGTACCTGATAATCCACAAAGCATTTGATCACTGAGGAGGGCTATTACGGTGCCTGTCTTTAACATACACAATTAGATTTTAAAACAAAGTTTGTTGGCACATCTTTACTGGCTGCCTAGTGAGCAGCATTGCCAAAACAAGTTTTCCTAGAAGCCCAGGGGAGGCAGATTGAGGTAGAACATACTTCCACAGAATAATTAACACTCATCTTCCCAGAAGTACAATTGCAGCCATACCAAATGAATCAGAAGTGTTGCAACAGATGCTGTGTCATTAAATACCAGATGTACAGCACTGGAGTTAAATACTAAATTGACTGCAAGTTGTAAAGTAGCACAGGTGAGGTCAATGTTGGAGTCTAACATGCAGCTGATATATTTCCTGGCTGCTTGTTATTTTGGCAAGAGCCTAACAGTTAAACAAGAAAAAGGAGGTTAAGGGTCCCTATTTTTTCCCCCACATAAAGATGTTTGAAAGCATAGAGAAATTCTTAAACATATGTACCTGAAGAGGCACACTGCTATACTCCAGAAGAGATGCTAAGTTTAGGTTTATTGTTTCCTCTCTAAAACCAAATGGAACCACTAACTATTTCATACTCTTTTATCCATCTGAATAACTGAATTTGTGTCTGGTGTTGGCACTGTAAGTATGAAACAGGAAGGAAAAGAATAAAACTGGAATATCATAGACAGATTAATAGATACTAAGTGTGGTGGTCAACCAGGATTTACACAATCAGCTGCTGTGCCACTGAAAACTAATGGAGACAAACAGCAAATAAAAGAGCATCAATAACAGCCTACTCTGCATGGGACAGCCAAGTACATAAAGCAATTGCTAATGAAGTACCAAGACTCCTGGCATGCAGCTGCAGCATCCTAAGAAAAAATATCAACCATATTTATGAGCATCTCAACCATTAGTTATCAATCACTAGCAATGAACAGAGAAACATCCTAAATTGCACGGTATTTCAGGACACCCAAACTGGCTACTTTAAGCCTGTATTTCATAAAATCAAGTTAGTAAAAAAAAAAAGTATCATTTACATTCAAATTGCTAAATGCTAAACTGATAAAAAATATTATTTCTATATACCATGCTAGTATATGGGCTTTTGTGCCACCTGAACCTCTGTCTAGGGGACAGTTGTGTGAAGATCTTCGTATCTTGCTCATAAGAGGGGGAGATTTGCTACCATATCAGTCATTTCCTCAGGCCTCCTTTTGCAAAAACTCTAGAACCCTTTTTTATACAGCATATTACCTTGCCTACAAAAAATTATAGGGTTAAGTTGCCTTACCAGGTCTTCAGGAAGAACAGGGACTATGGTTGCAACCTTTTAAGATTTAGAACCTGTTTTATGGAGACACTAGAAAAGTTTACATAGAACTGGTTGCAGACCAGGAAAGACAGGTGACTGGATTGAAATATAGGTCTTTGAAATCTTTTTTCCTCATCCCTGTTTATCTAAAATAACTCAGTAACTGACTGTACTACTCTAGCTACAATAGTCCATCATGGTTCTCCAGTATTATTATCTAGCAAGAAATATGTGATATGTAAAGCCTAATAAGAAATGAAGGATTTTTCATGTTCCTTGTATGAAAAATTAAGTAATATAAAGCAAATTTGAATATTTTTTAATCTGAAATTCATTAACAATTTCAAGTTCATACAGTGGAGAGAGATTTGCGATGTTCCCAGATCCACTGGAAGAGCTGATGATAGTGACTTAATATAGTTTAAATTACCCTTCAGGACTCCCATCATATCCTGCCTTGTGAGTCTCTCATACAGCATAGCAAGGGGAAAAAAGGAAAAGGGAAAGATTTTTGATTTTTGAACCTTTTATGATCCTACACATATACAGGTAACACAACGCAGATACATACCAATAGTAGAAAAAAAGTGTGAATACATAATATACATAATGTCCAGTGATCCCAAACAGCCTTCAAGTTTTTCAGGGAAACCATTTAAATTCACAGAAAATGAGACAATATTTTGTGACAGGCAGGTGCACGAGGGGAATGACTCTTCTGAAGCAGGGAATGGTGCATCTTCAGAAGCTTGCATAACACCACTGAGTCATGCAGCTCTGTAGAGCTATTTCATGGTCATTAGGTCAAAGATCTACATAAACCAAAAGTAAACATTTTCATTTCCAGCACATGGATAAGTGTTTCCAGTTATTCACATGCAGTTCATTCACCTTAACATCAGCAGTCTGCAGTTTCTTAAACTGGGAGCAGGAGTCCTCAACAAGACAGTTCAACCCCCCAGCAGCAGCTAGTAACTGCCAAAGGACAGTAAATCGTGAAGAGGCATTATTCTCCTGAGAAATTTAAACTGAAAATTACTTTCCTGTTGCCAATAGACTCAGGAGGAGCACATTACATTACTAAAATTTTTAGCTTCATAGTTGCAAATCAGCCACTAGAGGTCAGTGGTTTGGAATAAAATTAGCACATGGAGGAAGAATTCAATTCAATTTCAAATAGACAAATCATACAATCAAATAAAATTTCCAGCCTCTGAGTAAGGAAAAAGAACTCTTAAGGTTAGCAGCACTTACCTTCATCCAACAGCAAGAAAACTAGCTTAAAATTCTTTAAAACAATACTAGGTACATAATACATAAAATACTGAAACAACTACTCATTCTTTACAGTAATATATAGACATGCATAAGAACACAGGACTGGAGGAAGCTTCTATAATCAGCTCCAGTCTCTTGCTCCTTGTCCTATAATTTCTTGCATGAACCAGCCAAGGACCAGCTTAAAAGCAGCTTGATTCTTTTGCTCGTAAGGAACAAAAAAAGAATTACAAGAATGTGAAATAACCTCAATTACTAGTTTCCAAGTGCATAAAGGCAGTATATTAGAAATACCTGTGCAGTGCAACAATCTTCTTTAACAACTATTTCCCTTACAAATGTAAGGGAGAGAAGGATGCCAGAGGATGGGAAGAGGCTGTTTCATCATGAAGTGTGAAGCGTATTACCATTTCCAAAAAGGGGGAAAAAACCCCAAAGTACTACATTTTATTTAGTCATTTATCTACTGCTGTAAGTATATATACACATTATCCATTCACAGTACATACATATTAATACAGCTGAACATCTTACCTCTGCCCCAGAGTAATGTTAAAAAATTTGAGATAATTAGAAATGTGAATAGAGCCATTGGATGCTCAAACGCATGCTGAACTTGATGCTTGTTGCTGTACCTGTAGTTTTCTAAGGCTTCAATGTTTCTCTGTATTATACAGTTACACAGCTGAAAATGCCATTAGACATATGAAAATTCAGAAAGTCAACATCAGATTTCCATCTACTATTACAAAAAACTTTTCATCCATGGCTTTGATTTAAACTTTATCACTGAAAGGATTCACAATTATTTTTGCTGTGCTTTAGTCAGAACATAACTGAAGTTGTTACAGCATAAAGTATGTTGAAAGGGATCATAGTATGAAGACATCGGTTTGGTCAGATTTTCTAGATTTAAAAAAAATACATCCCAAAATATTAAAATACTAAGTTACATTGTGTCATAACTTAAAACTAAGTTATATCGTGTTCTATGCAAACATACATCAGGACAAAACTCATGAGTTGCACATACAAGGTCTTCCCCCAGACTGCCAAGAAAAATATAGCAAAGCAACATGGAAAGAGAAAAGCCAAAAAAAAAAAAAAAAAAAAAAAAAGGGCCAAGAAGCCCAGATTATTTCTTTCTTTACTTTTTCTCTGCAGAACTTTCAAACAAAATAAGAGAAGCACACACAATTCCACTGCAGCTGTTTTCCATTTTAAGTAAATCAAGATTAGACTGTCCGCTCCTGTACAGTGTGGCTATTTCAACAGTATTTTAATGGAGAATAAATTATACATAATTTACTTGAAAATTTAAGTACTATCCAGAGGATACTGATGGCATGAAACCATGAATGGTGAAACAGGGTTTGTGAAAGCAACAGAGCATCCAGCAGGATTTCCAGACATCTTTATATTAGAGAACTGGTGTGACTCTTGGAGTGTCCTGCATAGGGCCAGGAGCTGGACTTGCTCATTGGTCCTGATTGGTCCCTTCCAATTCAGTACATTCTATGATTCTGTGATTTTCTGTGTTCTCATTATTTTTCTCCCCATTCTTCTACTATTCTTTTTCTATTGCATTTCTACTTTCATGAAAACTATAGTTGATACTGCTTTAAATCCTACAGATAATCTAGTCCTGCATCTTTTACAATTTCTGATTTTCAGCTTCATTTTCCTGTGAAATATCTGAACTGATGCATCATCTTCATCTGACATACTTTTAACACCGGCAAAGTAACATGAGTGAATATTCATAGGGACACACATAACAAATGAAAATACCATGATCTGCACTTGTTCAGGGAAAGCAGTTTCCTCAAGCCAAAACACAGGTATACAAATTTCTCTGCTAACACCTGCACTGAAAATATGGCAGTAGACTGGGCACATAGGTAGATTTTTTTTCCCACAGGACTTGGTATTATCTATGCCAGATATAAAGCAGAATAGCTCCAAGAATTAAAGGCAAGGATCAGCTCTTTTTTTTTTTGTTTGTTTTGGTATACACCTTAATCTTCCTGTTTCTCTAGAAATAGCAAATGAGGTGCTGCAGTAGCTCACTACATTCTGCACTATTCTAAACCCATACACAAAAAAACAACACCCAACATGCACCTGGAACACTTAACACAAAGCTGTTGGTCAGTAACTCAAACTCACTCAGAGATTTGAACTTAAGTGCTGTTTTGCAACACACACTGGTAATATTTAAAATCCAGAAGCAATACACAGTTTGATTTCAAGAACATCAACAAAACAATAGGTATCAATACAGAAAACTATTTAATTTGTTTCAAAATAAATATTTGACATACAAAGCACATACAGTGAAAAAGGGTCACAATAAATTACAAATGGAACTACTTGCTCATTCACTGAGAGAAGCCCTTGGTATTTCCAATTTCATACCATCAAATTTATCATTCTTGCTGATTTAAGCACAGCACTGAACAAATATGGATCCCAGTGCTTTCTTTCACAGGTACTGGTATGGACAATTTACTGCAGTGATCCAATTTGAAAATCAGTAGGGACCAGTAAATCGCTGCATGAAAGAAAGAGCGAATGAGGTGCTTTTTCCTTAGTGTCAGCAGCCTGCGATTATTATGTTTATTAGATTTTCTTGAAAGGGCTTCACATTTTCTCAAATATGCAGGAGAACTATATTTCCCCTCTGAGCCCTTACATTAGCATTTTGTGCCTCAGTCCTTGAATACAAGTAAAAGATGAATTTTTCAATTAATTTTAAAAGTTTATACCATCTGGATGGCACAGAACTAAGTGATGAAACTCCGTTACCTCCACAACATCTGCCATTATCACAGAGCTAGCTTCTGCAGAGAAGTTAAAAAGTAATGCTGAGATTTTATGAAAAAGATTTTTGAATCCACATTCAAGATTAAATTCTATTACACTATCCATACTCATATCTTTCCAACTTGGAATAAAGAATTGCTTAAGGTTCTGTCCTTAAAAGGTGATTTAAAACAGCAAGGCCTGACTGTTCCTGTGACTTTAAGAAAATTATAGCACTACAGAAGCTACAATACAAAGATACACTAACCAATTTCAGTGTATATATAGTTTAATCACAAATAGGTGTATGACAGTAATTAAAAATTATAGACAATTAAAACAGATTAGCATACCCTACTACCATCTAGCACATTAAGGGTTCGGGATCTTACTTTGCTGCTAATGCTAATTTTTTGTCAGAGATGATGATACAAGGGCCATACCTAGCACTGCACGTGAAAATCAATTTTGACTTTAAAAGAACGTATTGTTCTAGCACACTATCTTCTTTCCCCTTAATCTGAGCACTGTAAAGTACAGCACTTTTTATCTGAGCAAGGTAAGGTACAGTACTTTTTAAAGTATTTAAGACCACAGTTACAATAGTTTTAGGAGAAGGACTAACAAGTTTTATGTAGAGCAGGAACAAATCAGTTTCATCTGAGCACCTCTCCAACTCTTTTCTATTTCCTGCTCTGCCAAAACTCTTACATCAAATGCTCTTTCCTTCCATGTCTCCATTCCTGTCTTTAAAATGGGTAAGAATCTCCTTAATAAACACAGCATCTGTACAGCAAATGTTACAATACAGGTGCTTAATGGTAAAAGGGTCTAACACAGACTGTAAAAAATAATTGGCTTTGTTATTTGTTTGGACAGTACAATCACATACATAGTTAGCAGCTCCAAAACTGTTGGAAGAAATAATGGCTCATAATTATAATAATTTTTATTTAAATCCTTAGAACATTCACAGATATTGCTCCACTTAAACACCCATCAAAGAAAGGAGCAAAACATAAAACTGGCAGCACAGAAATGACAATATATGTATAAAATCAAATAAAAGGCAATAAAGGAGAGGATGGATGTATTGGTGAATTACTTTGTGTGTAAGAATTCCTAGCTGGCATTAGCTGCTCCAACAGACCCAATGGCTCCTGATACTATATCTACAGATGAAAACTGACAAGTGTTAAGCTGGAGCATCACTTCTACAGAAAGCTTGTACAGAGCAAGGGGTTGCTCTACCCACAGAATCTGTGCAATGCTGTTAATATATGAAAGCTAAGACGACAAAAAGCAATGAGCAGTATGATTTATGCCAGTGGAAACAGTTATCACATTAGGTAGGAAACCTTTCAGTAATACAAAAACTCTTCTGCTTCATTTTGGGATTGGCAGGCACTTTATGGTCAGTTGCAAAATTTGTCTACAATCACAGACTTCTGTCACAGCCTCTGCATCACAGCTAGCTGTTGACAGCATTAGCAGCATGAACATACAGCTCTCTTCACCAAAAAAAAACCCTCAAGCTATCAGGATACTACCAGCATTTTACATTCAATTTAATCATTAGAATAGAAACAGTCACAAACTGTGGTGAGGAAGCAGGGTCAAGGATAGAATGCTTTTGCCAGCACTGAGGAAACTCGATGTTATCACTTAGGCAGCTGAAAGGCTACAGTAAAAATCAAAGTTGATGCAGAGCACAGTTGCCCTGTTTATTTGGCTTAAACATTATTCTTACAACACTGTTCCATGTTTTCTCGGCACATCAGAGAAGTAAGTTTTACCAGGCCACAAGCTGCTCATTTGTCAGGCTAAGAATATGCTACTAAGAAAGCTAAGAGTATGCTACTAGCATAACCAAATCAAATCCCTTTTATGGAATTTCCTCCTCTTGGTCCATTTTCAAGACTTAACAGAAAGAGATAAATTCAGTATTCACATCTAAGTTCTACTTCACAGGACTGTCTTCCAACTCTTTACTCACAGCATTGTCATTCACTTACTCCTTTTAATCCTTCTCCTGCATTCCTTGAGTTGGATCTCTATTTAGCATCCTTCAGTTACAGCTGCATTACATTGGATCCAGTTTAGACTCCTCTCTAATTTAGTACCATCATACAATTAGGGAACAGTAGAATGCACCCATAACAGCAGTCAGACCACAAAAATTTGCTCAGAAGTAACATGTTATTTTGCTTACTGTAATTACAGATTTATTTGCTTTCCACTCCCAGGATGGGGGATCAACTTAGATGACCAAATTCATTTTTACATCGCAGTGGTGCCAACAGCTGAAGAGAATCTGATGTCACCATTCAGAAAACACATCATGCAACATGACAGAGGGTCTAGAATCATGCTGAGAAACTGAAACAGTAGTAAGTAGGTCTGGATTTTTCTCTGAGATACCATTGTTGCAGTGCTTATTCTTGGGTTAGATTTTGAAGAAAAAGTCATAAATTTTTGCACTTTAGAAGGCAAAAATTCCCTATAAAATAATTTAGAAATGCATAAGACATTATATCCCAATTCAGAAGCAGCAGTGGGAATATAAGAACATGCACACATACACACAGGACAGCATTCTGCTCAACTTCCAGGTTCAAGCATCAGTAAGTTGTGTTAAAGAGAGAAAATGAGCCTGAAGAGCCTAGCGAGTTACATTTAACACTCCTTTTATTGCAGTAGAAATTTTAGTTTTTATCAAATCCTCAAATTACAGGATATACACATAATCAATCTCATTGCAAGTCTTTAGCAGCTGTAGAGCATTAACTGCATGCAGTTGCTTCTGCAGTGTGCAAGTATTCTATAAATAGCTAATCACGTTCAGAGAGCAAGACAAGTAGTCAAAGAATATCATATTCAATTACCAACTGGTTCATCAGTACCAAGAGGTTGAGCAAAAAAAAAATGAAATAAGTTCATAAATACATAGCTCTGATCTAAAAACTAATACAACTGGAAAGTCGGAATGATATCCATATCACAAACAAGATAACTCAATAGTTACAGGAAAATACTTTGCTTCAAGATTGTTTTTGAAACTGTTTTCTCATAAAGTTTCTCTGACTGTGGAAGAATATTTGAGTGCTACAGAATTTTACAAAAGGCCAATGAAAGCTCTTTAACTTTATGCAATTAGAATACTAACACTAACTACAGAAAATTTGGCAAATATTTTGCCTTGAATTTCTGGAAAGAAGTTGTGTTCACGCAGTATTATTTTTCCATGACCTACCCTTCAGCTGCTGGGTGAATGCATAACCAGTGTAATTAATTTATGCACTTAATTTAATATTCACTTCTGTAGTCATGGCACTGGCTTCAGATCAGTCATCAGATGGATTTATGCCAAGAAATCCTACACCCATTTGTTTCAGAAGCTGCCTAAAGAGGTGCAATTCTTTACGAAAATCTCTCATCACAATGAGGGTCTCAGAAACTGGAATAACAATTTATACAGAGCTACCTACAGATTAATTTTCTAAAAAGCTAACATGCTTGAATTACTGCAGTCTCACATTTGTGTGGACACGAGATCAAATCTGCAATGACTCTGCAAAAGTTACTTCATTAACATTGATTAGTTCATTTGAGACATGGTTAAAAGTTTAAGCATTGCATCTTAGTCTTAAAATCCTACAGGTCAGCAGTTTGGCTTGGTAAAACAACTTGTTATGACAAGAAAACTGCACAGTTTCCTGTGATCAGTCTTGGTATTTCTTCCAACAGCGTAACGTAAGATTATGTTACAAGGTAGAAACATGGGAGAGTTCTTTTAAAGTATTATTAATAAAAATAGCCTCTCCTTCAGAAAGGAGTGTTATCTCTGTCAGCTTGATAGATTTTAATCCCTTGTGTTAACTTCAAAGTGAGCCATATTTCCACACTGAGTATAGCAAATTGGACAAAATAGTTCTACAGATACATTTAGTAAGCAGAAGAATACTGTCCAAAGTGTACTGCATAGGTATATGGATCAACTGCTATCCACTGGAGACATCCTAAAGTAGCTATAGTTCCAACTAACATAAACCTAGAGAGTACAGATCTCTTATAATAATTTTCAATCAATCTCAAACAATCCTTGATTTAAAAAAACAAAACAAAACAACAAACTCATATGATAGGGCATCTTTAGGTAGGATGCAGCTACTTTTTTTCACCAATTAACAATACAGCACGGTTAATTTAAGTTTCTATTATTTGTTTTTGATATGCTAAATTTCATATTATCTCCAAGAAAAGCATTTATGTATTTTTATACAGCCTGGAGTGAAATCAGTGTAAAACCAGGAATTTCCAATCATCAGCAGAAGTGCCAGCTGCTCATAATGTTCACAAAACACGAGTGCCTGAATTTGGCTATGCAACAGTTGGTGCCAATCTGCTTATAAAGGAAATGCCACTGAGGCATAGTCTTCTTACAAAAACAGGGCACGAGGGCTTCGTTATTAAGTGTTCAACAACAATCCTGAGCTCAGTGAAGAGAGTCCTGAAAAATCAGATTTAAAGATAAAAATCAGTTTTAAAATCCTACAGCATTTATCAGAAGTATTATCCACATATATCTTTTTCATTAACTTCTTTTCTCAATATGACACTCACATACACATTTTAAGTTAAATTCTTTAGACCAACTCAGTACTGCTTCCAAGAGCTTCAGAATTCTTGACTTTTAAACATTAACATTTCAACTAACTCTATCCCCAGCTGGAAGTTACTGAGCTAGAGTCAGCAGAAAAATTCCAGCTTCAAGCAAAAAAACAAAAGAAAAAAAAAAGAAAGACTATAAAGGCTACACAAGCACTATTAAAAAAAGGAATAATGCTTTATCACAAATAGTGTAAGGAGCTGGGAGGCTTTTGTGCTTGCGCTACTTCTTGGCAATATGCAAGAACCCTGCACTGCAGAAGCAACTATTAGAAGACAGATATGAGAAATAAAACTCTCGTCACCAATTTCCCTTAAAACTACAAAAATGCCAGCAGAACATTTTGGATAAACTAGTTCTACTGAATGTCAATTTTAGTATTGTACAGCTTAAATTATTTTTAGATACCAAAGTAGTAAAGCAACTTCATAGATGTTGTTGGTGTTGTTAAAAAAATACATGTAGTAGGATGGAACAATTGATTTCTTACAAAAATAGGGAATAGAAGAGAATTAAGCTTATGATTCTCACACCTGTCCTTGCATATCGTGGCAGCCAAAGCCACTTTCTTGGCACTCTACCAAGCCATTTCCTGATCAAGTAGACTGGAAAGTCTGTTCACAAAATCTTATGCTATGCCATGCTCATAAGAAAATTTCTAAAAAGCACTCACCTGAGAAAACACTTATAGGAATATTTAGGATTTCAAAGTCTAAAGCAATAATATTGGCTTGACCAACTTTCAAAATCAGTAAGGTTCTATTTCAAATAGAATTGGCTTTATTTTGAATTTAACTAAAGAAGGTAATGAACATGTTTAAGATCATCCATAGAAACTTTTTTCTCTCATTATTACACAGGTTTTTAAGTGCCTATTCATATTTGGGCTTAGTCTCAGATATACCTAGAATCTAAAAATAAGGATATCTCTCTGATAAGAAAGACTTTCTATTCCTAAAGTGTAGTTTTAATTACACAAGCATGTTCTGAAAGCTCCCATTCAAGAATGGTGGTACTTTTCTGATCACTTACATTAAATAAATCTAACCTTTAACCAGCCAGGGTTTTATTTAGCATCCAGGTGTATTTCACATTCTACAACTGCCATTTGCAGATATAGTATTATGAGTTCTGCATTCATTTTAGAATGAGAAGTTTCTGAATGCCTAAGCACCATGCAGTTAAGCACAAACTTCCAAAATCAATTTAGCACTTACCGACAGTACGGATTTCGCCGAGAGGAGTAGCGTAATGTAAGAAACCTGTAGTAAATGAAGGGCTGCAGCAGACTCCCTTGTCCACTGAAAGAGAATAGTTCAGTAGAGCTTACTAGTGACAAACAAAAAACCAAAACAGAACACCAAACCCAGGAATTTTTATGAAAATTTTTTAAAGAAAAGCAAGTAAACTACTTGGGCTCCAAAACAAGTTAAGATTTGGGTCACATTGGATCAGAAAATCTAGATCTGACTAGCAAAAGTACATAACTATATACTTACAAATGCAGAAACATTATAGAATAAAACTGCTCAATGAAGCAGTAAAAGAAGTGCTGTTCTTGTATTGATTTTATATTTATGAAGTGTTTTTATATGCCTCATTTCTGGTGGTGTGCAAAGAATTACAGGAATGACGGTGGACACGTGTTCCATAGCAAGAAAACACTTGTTGCTAAGCCCAGAAACTGGCTGACATGAGCACTCCAGTTACAGTGACCCTGTTCAATCTAATTGCAGCACTTTGAATATCTGAACCATATTTCTAGCATCTTTTGCAAAACTTCTCAGAACACACTGCAGACAATTACAGATGTATAATGAGTCTATAATGCCAAGCTAATATCCAGTTGTTTCAGTTACAGTGAAATTAGGCTTTGGTATTTCACAAAACTGCTGTTTGACATGGCTGTGCTGTGAAATAGTGGAAACATAGCACACAAACCATACACAGTGAAGCTCAGAAATGCCCTAAGTTTTAGTGACTGAAGTCACTTTAAATAACACATTATTGAAAAATTCTGTTTGAATTTAAGCATGATGATAAGTAAGTTCCAGTAAGTAGAATTCCTTCAAGTACTAGCATCATCTTTAGCCAAAAGAAAAATATAAAGTGAAAGTGAACTACAGGAGGAAAGAAAGAGGAAATCTTGAAACTTATACAGTACTGACAAACAATTTAATATGCTACAACATTTAGAGAACAAAATCTCACAATAGCTGCATTTAGCAATTCAATTATTTTTAAGTTTGGCATACAACCTTTTACAAGGTTCAGTATCTACCAGATGACATATCAAGCAGCAATATTTCACATACAACATTCTCCACAGAGCGGGAAAAGGAAAAAAAAAAGCTGTACTAAGTTCAAAGCACTTGAAAGTTTCAGATAGTGGACAGAGTGCATCTGTCAGCTGGTAAGTGGTCTCAGATGGAATGCAGTCCTTGAGGGCTGAAGCACTGAAATGTTCAGCTGATATATCAAAAAGATAAAGACAAATTATGCATCCTATCCAAGAAGGTAAAGCCTCATTTCTACTGTTTATGAGACCACTCATGAGAAATGTTCCCACTATGCTATAACAAAGGCTGCATTCCCCTTCCAAATATTAAAAGGCAATGACCCAAACTTCTGTGACTGGCAGGTCATTATGCCTGTACAACTTCAGTAGGATTCCAACATGTTCGAGATCCCTAAAATGACTTCAACAGGCAACACAACAAGCTCAATCAAATGGAATAAAAAAACCCAGAAGGGCCAATGCTCAGAAGCAGCATAGGAGAGAATGCAACCTACTCCTGCTTGCACACTTTTTGCATAATGAAACTTTGCCATTTAAATTTCAGGAATCTAATTGTCAAAAATAAGAGTTCACTTTCAATGAAGCTGAAGATCTTAATATTCTACTAAACGAACCAAAATTGAACTTACTGAACAATGTACTGATAGAAATGTAGGCGAATTCAAGTGTCAAGCCTCAAAAACTCCCATGTAACACATCACCCACACTATGAAAGGGAAGGTTTTTTGGTGCTCAGTTACATCATAGTGAATGCTTTTTGATGTCAGGATGCACCAACTTAAGAAGCCTAAGAATCACTTACATTTTATTTGAAGTTCAAGCCTCTGTCAGCCAGAACCGTACAAATGGAGTATTATGAGCCACATAGAACTCATTTGCAAAAAGCAGTCTTGTGTAGCAAGTTTCTAATTATTGAAATATTTACCATTATTCTTACCTGAAGAGCATAAAAACTGTAGCTGGCATCAGGAAAATTTCATTGCAAGCAATGAATTTTAGAATATTCTGTTGATTAGCACTCAGTTTCTCTAAGAGGTTTCTCAAAAAGGGCAAACTATTTGAACTTCGTGCCTTTAAAAAAGAAAAAATTATTTACAGAAAACATAAAAGTTACATCTATCTCCATTAGTACAGAGAAAACAAAATGCAAACAATTGCTATTTACCACCCATTTCAACATTTTAAGACCTTATCAGTTTTGAGATTAATATCCTAAGGAAAACTACTGCAGGCTTGGAACTCCATAATTAATAGAGTTCAATTAAAAGCATCAGATGTTGCAATTCCCTCACCCACCAATTTTAGGTTCAACTGCACAGAGACAGCCACGAGCCTTGTTCAGTCCACTAGGAGGAAGTGCCCATGGTAGCAAGACAGCCCATAGGAACACCAAAGCCTGCAGTTATGTTAACATGCACAAGGCAGTGCATTGAGCAGCAAGTCCAACTGGCAAGTGTTTTGCTTGCTAGTCTCATCCTGCAGTTTGTTACTTTATTACTGAAATAGAACAATAAAATTCAGAGGCTATGGTTTAGCTTGAAAAAGACATGTCGTAAGTTTCAACTTAATTGTTCCACAGATTTTGTTTCCTTCAAAGAAAAGCATTTGAAGAAAAATAATTAGTGAGAAAAATAATTAGCTGAGATAAATAATTAGGTGGGATTCTATATTACAGTTTCACTCTAATTCCTCCAATGCAGCCAAAGAAAACCAAACCAGAGCAGCAACTCAAACCTGTTTATAAACCCCAAGAATACTAACTGTATTCATTGTAACACATACATATCATACTTACATCAAGAACCTTCTTTGTGTATGTGGCAGCATGAAGCAAAGAGAACAGCAGAACTGGAAAAATACTCACTGAAGCAAGCCATAAGGAAAATTACAGGCTGTGCAAGTGCTTCATTTCTCCATGATGTTACACCAGTGACAGCTTGATGGATCTTTGCAAAAGTTTGGCTGGAATGACCTATACTGGATGAAGATATGTCTAAGTCTATGACCTATATTTATAGCTCTTCCTTCTGCTTCTTACACTTTTTTGCTATGCACTTTTATTACCTTCAAAATATGGGTGTCTGCAAGTATGCAAAGGTATAACACACACCATTAGACAGCAGTGCACTTCTACTGAAATGTGTTCTCTCTGTACAGAAGGCACACCTGAGCTTACTACTGAAAACCTCTGAAACATATGTAGTCATATCTTTGGTTAAAAGATGCTACAAAATTAATTTCTTTACCAAAGAACGTGCAGTTGCCAGCCATTCTGATTTTACAGAGCAAGAATGTGGACATTACTCTGCCAGAAGGATTTTAAGAGTAGGACATTAAGCATATATCATGTGGCATTAAGAAATGTCAGCTCTGACATGTCACTTTGACAATCCACAGGAGCAAATTTTGCAGACTTTTATCAGTTTAATAACTTATCTGAGAAAGTTATTACTAAATAATTATCTCTCTACACGATGAATGTCTACTACAGTGAGAAGACATGTATAAACCCTGCACTGGCAATAAATGAAATACCATCTTCTCCAAATATCACTGGAGGCTGGTCATAAAATCCACTAACTTAAGCCTCAAAAAAAGAAAATCTAAGTAGACAGAGAATGCAGTGCTGTAATTATAGAGCTGATTAAACTGAATATGGATCAATCAACATAAGCCTCTCATATTTTACACAGAGTATGTTCTATAAATAGCAAACATATCGAAGTAGTTCAACTAGCTTTTCAAATCATGGCAAAGGTGATGAAAGAATCATGTTTTTAACATATTTAAAAACATTAGCAGGATGACACAAGAAAAGGATACTCGTAACAGGGTAGGAATTCACAAAGATAAGGGAGTACAACAGGTAATGGCAGCTGTCCTCCAGCAAAGCCTGAGCCAGAAAAGCCCTGCTCAGCTGGAAGTGTGGTAGCCTTTGGTGTAGTCGGAGGGCACTGGTAAGAGCGTTTGCCAGCAAGGCACGCTGGTAAAAGCTTGCTGCTTCGTGCAACCTGCAAATCATCAGAGGAGATGTTACCATGTGAACCAAGCTCAGAAGTCTTCTACCTTTGAGAATTGCATCACAACTGAACAATGCCTGAAGTATTTATTTATATTATTGTACATAAGCACTATTCCCAGAAAATAACTCAAAGGCTGTTTAACACTGACTTTACTGCAGGTGCCTAAGACAACTCAATATAATACTCCATTTACACACAAAAACATGCATTTACCACTACTTTACATTTTTTCAATATGTTTTCCAAACACATCTACAAGTGTTTTAAACCAATCTAAAATCTGTAAGCTATTCTGACAAAAAGCATCTAAGTAACCCAAATAACAGCAATTTACCTTACATGAAAAAACAATTCTGTGCAAAGAGAATCTAGTTGTTTGTAAATATTTACATTTATATTTCAGTATGTAATATTTATATTTTTATTAGAGTACATACCCTAGAAGAGGCAGGACAAATAAAGCTGAGCAGTAAACCGTGAACAAGCGGGAAATCCACATTGCTGTATCCAACTTGTTAGCCATCAGAAATTGCTACATTGGAAAAGAAAAAAAAAAAAGAGAAAAAAAAAGACCAGCCCCACCAGAAGTTGGTATTTTAATACTTGCATACAATGAACATTCTTCCCAACTCTATTAAATTTCAAATCTTTCTCCAACCTCAAATATAAGCAAATTATAGCTTGAAGCAGAAAGCTTTTTTTTTAGTTCTGTAATACTTGGCTCATATGATGTTACTAGCCAGATCAAAAATAGCTTAGCTTCCTCAAAACCAAGAGTTTCCTTTGTACATTACAATCAAATACAGTGGTAAGAACTTAAAAAAAAAATAGTTTTTCTATCCAAATATGCCTCGCTAAACAGTCAGCTTCACAAATGTTATCATGTAGGGTCTCTAGACCTGACTGACTTTTGCTTCAAGGTTTCTTTTAGAATTCAATGCACAAACCTAGGGCTAAATCTCCACAATTCTTCTAATTTAAGGGGGAAAAATACAGGGTCAGGTAAAGCTAGCACAACCACATTACAAGGAAAGTGGAATCGTTTTGGCTTACATATTCCTGACCTTGAAAAAGCAGAAAACTTTTCACAGTAATCCTGCACCTCTCTTCCCTAACCACTGCCCTCCTCAGTCTTGATATAGCCAAAGTGCCTTAAAGGCTCCAATGAAACACAGAATGCTTTTGGCTCTCTGTGCATTAGAGTACAAACAACAGCTTCCTTCCTTCTGATAGAGTTCATATTTTTTTCCATTTCTTTTGGACTAGTGTTTGAAGATTCCTCTTTTTCTCTATATTTCTAGTGCACCTCTACGGAAATGACCAGAAACCGACAAGCATCTTCATAATACGATTTCATATCTTACTTGCACAATATAACTACAGAAATGGCATGAAGCTGTGTCAAGGTTAGGTTCGATTATCAGGAAAAGGTTTTTCACCCACAGGGTGTTTGGGCACTGGAACTGGCTCTCCGGGGAAGTGGTCACAGCACCAAGCCTAACAGAGAACAAGCCTTTGGACAATGCTCTCAGGCACACAGTGTGACTTCTGGGGTGTCCTGTGCAGGGCCAACGAGCTGGACTCGATGATTCTTGTGGGTCCCTTTCAACTCAACATATTCTATGAATCTGTGAAATACAGATGCTAGCACACTGAATTACTTTCAATTCAGCCATTTTCTAGAGCGGCGCACACCAACAGCACGCTTTTGATCGGAAAGCGAAAGCTGCTCGCCCCTGCCCGCACCCGGGCGAGCGGTGCCCGCTGCCGTCCCCCCAGCAGGACCCCCCGCCCGCCGCCGGAGCAGCACCGCGGCCGGCCCGGGCCCCCAGGCCCGGCAGCTCCGGCAGCTCCTTACCACGGCCCCGCCGCCGGCCCCGCCTGGCATGGGCCCGTTCTGCGTGGAGTCCGCCATGGCCGCACCTGCGGGGAGAGAAGCGCCTCAGCTCGTGGGACACGGGCGACCGCAGCCGCCGCCTCCCGAGCTCCCGCTCCCGGCCCGGCCGCGACCCACCGCAAGCGCCGCACCGGGCACGGAACACGCTCCGGCAGATCCGTATTCCCGGATGCGGCCGGACGCCACTTCCCGCGGGCCGCGGGGCTGCCGGGCAATGTAGGCGGTGTCTGGGATGCTCCCGACGGCGCCTGGCGGCGTCACGGGCCGGCGCTGGGAAGCAGCGAGGGAATGGCCCGGCGGGCGCGGGGCTGCGATTGCGGGCCAGCCCGCCCGGCGGGACGCTGATCCCTGCTCCGCTGTGTACAGCAGCCCGGACATCAGTGCTTGGCTCCGTCTGTAGGGTCTGTTCAGGGGCATTTGTGTGTGGTGACAGCTACAGCAACAGTATTAATGCTCGCTGCGGCCCCAGCTTGGGGAGTGTTTGCTCACTGAGGGCTAGCTGGATTTCCAGGGCTCTGGATTTCCACAGCAGCCTGGCGAGGCTCAGTGCTGAGCATCAGCGAAATAAATGGGAATCGTAGCGTCACAGAACCCGTGTAGGGCGCTCCGCAGTTCCTGGTGCTGCGGTGGCCCGGTGGCGTCAAACAAAAATGGTGCAAGGTTGTGCCCCTGTGTTTTAGTGTCATTGCTTCCCTATAACGTAAAAAGACGGGAGAAAAAACACAAACACGCACCTCTTCAAAGCCACGTGGGCCTAAACACTGTCAGTGGTATTATGTTAAAAAGCAGGATTTTTGAAACAAGTTTCTGAAATCTTTGGTCAATAATCACCAAATCATAAATCAGGGAGCTTTACTCAGGTACGGGTATATCAGCCACCTCTGACAGAAGGATGGCACAAAGCAGAAGCAGCCTTCTGTTCGCTCTCCAACATGTAGTTTATGTAATTTGCAAGGTCTTGGAAAGGTTTAATCCTCCCTTCATTAATCTTCCCCTTGCCTTTAATATTGATGGGGTTTTTTAATTATTTATGCCGGATAGCTATGTGAACATGTTTCTGTTCTCAGCTGGAAGCCTGTAACTCGTCTGAAGTAGCATCAAAACAAAATGCAAGCCTGGTGACCGACACCTTTGACTTTTGGCTGCTGTGGCTTCATGTAGTTGTGCTTCTGGCTTTCTCTCAAGGATGTGCAGCAGGTTCCCCCTCCTGGCAGCACGGGGTTCAGGACAGCAAGCCGTCTACTCCAGGTTCTAATCGTCGTTCCCAGAGGCTTTCAATTCAATTACTCTTTAACAGCACGAAAGACATATTCCTGTCACCAAGGATGCTGGGAATCAACATCTGCAATCATCCTTATTTCTGACTTAATAAAGCCTCTGTTCTGGCCTTATCATAAGGCAGAGCAATAGGGCTCAGGAGCTCAGTCCCCGAGTGGGGACCGGGTGCCCGAAGCTCGCTCATGCCAACGCCGCGGGTCAAACCCCCAGCAAGCTCAGTGATTCTCAGCTCTTATAGTGAAGGCAAGCTCTTAGGATTTCAGCCCTGCTTGCTAGGTAAGTTTGCCCTTGGCTTGAGGCTGCAGCAGACAGAGAGAGAGGGGAAGGAGAGGCGCAGGCTGTTCCACGGAGATGGCTTTATTTGGGGAGGTCCAGGAAGGGTCCCAGTGACAGCTCTTCTTTTGACTAATGGGCTACAGCATCCTACTTTGATAGGCTTGGATAGGATCCAAACTTGACCAATAGTAAAGGTTTAGGGGTATCCATAAATGACCAATAGTTAAGGGTAACATGATATTGCCTTATAGGGTTACAGAGATAGATTAAGGGCGGAGGACAGGAATTTCCTTTGCTGTTTCAGCATCCCTATTATTCAGATTCTCCATGGTGCTTTTCCTAAATCTATGGGGTTTACTACACTGACTTATGGTAATTAAACCTGAAGATTGATTGGAAGACGCTCAGGAAGAATATGTAATGAAGTAGGTTGACAAGAAAGGAGCAAAAGAGTCAGTTGATAGGGATTCTAATACCATAACAATTACAAATAATCTAAGCAGTCTTAGGCTAGTTAACACTTTTAAATTTAAGATGCAGAACCTGATTTCCCATTTCTCTCCCAACCATTCATCTCTCATTTAGGTGACTGAGAAGTAGACTCAAGAACTGCCTCCTACTTTGAGTTGATTTTTCTGCAGGTGGAGGAGACTCTACTAAACAGCAGTGGAGAATTAGGACTCTCAGTGTGTCTGCTGGGCATTCTCAGGTGTGTAATAAAAACACTGACAAACACTTATGCTAAACCAAAATTAAGACTACAAATATAGCCCAGTAAATTCAAGTTGAACCATTTCCAGATTACTATATTTCAAAATGAAATATTGATATATCCAGGAGATTTGTTTAGATGCAACTGAAACATGAAAACCACTGAATGTTTAACTGAAATGTCACAAGGAGATAAAAACCTGGCCAGTGTTCAAGATTACTTGTATTTCTTAAATGAACCTAGGATGACAACTCCATGTCTTTAGCAAGAGTGCCTTTTCATTTCTTAGCACTTGTAATTTAGGAAGTGCTCAATGCACCTTTATGCAAAGCGTTAAAAAAAATTTTTAGATTCTGGTTTGGTCTCTTGGTCATAACAGCAAAAGTTGTCTTTCATAATTTTGCCTTAATTTCATTTATAGAGAATGTTAAACCATTATTTATTTCTGAAAGTTCATGGATTAAAAAAATGTCATACTTTGGAAGATTTAATATGAAATGTCCCTCTACGCCCTTTGCAACTAGTCCCCTTTTCCTTCACACCAATCTTTGCTCTTCTGACTTTCCCCTTTTGTTCTGCACCTCTTGTTACTTCTTGTTTGATATAGTCTCTTCTGTTGAGCACTTCAGACCACGGTACTGTTTAGTTTAACTTGCAAGAAGACATTAAATTATATTTTTAGAAATCAAGTGTCAGCTCTTGGCTCCTCCTTTTCCCAGTTCTCCTCTGCTATGACATTACTGATTGAGCCGAGAGGAGGAGCAGAAATTGATCTGTGTGTTATGAATGATTTTGTTTCCAACAGTTGTAAGAGGATTCTTCCATACCATCAAGGCACCCGCTTGCTTTCATTGGTAATTGATAGTTCAGATGTTTATAAGAGTATCATTGTAATTGCTGAGGACTTATCTACCTCATTAGCAGTACAGTCCCATTTCTCCACTGTGGCAGTCCAACACAATCAGCACAGACACAGCTGAAATTGTAACTAGCACTTCCATGTTTTCCCCCCAAAAATTTATACACCTATCAGAGTATTACTGACAGTAATGATACCTGGGAGCAGCTTGCTCTTAATTAAAAAAGTTGTGGATGCAAAGGGGTATATTTTGACCTTTTATGCCCAGATTAATACACCTACTTCCACTAATCCATTTGATATCTCCTGGGGAAAAAAAAAGCACCTTAGTATGTCTGCAAAATAAGTCACACATTTTAGAATTATATGGAAGAAAATATGAATGCAGTGCTTTACATTTGTTTAGCAAGGCTGAGACTGAAAGGCTGAGACTCTCCAGAGGCAGTGCAAGTTTACTAATGCTCACATTGCCATTAATTAGATGAAGTTCAATGAAGACTTTAGATCAAAAAAGTTAGTAATATACTTGTAGGCACACAAGCAGTAACATATGGGTAGAAATGGAATATATAACTCCAGAGCCAGCATTGCCAGTTTTCTTAGTCACTATGTGTTTTCAGATGAAATCATATGCAAAACTCCTAGACAATTTGAAGCCAGTTTGAATATCCAAAGAAGGCTCTGATGGTGTTCAAATTAATTACTGAGAACCTCATTACAGACACTATGGAAATACTTTATAAACAATAATTCTTTGTCAATGCATTTTGAAAGCCAAAATAAATACCTTATAGAACTGATATTTTGTATTAAAAGTTGTTTGAAATTTGATTTTTTTATTGTCTTTTTAATAGCATCACCATCACAAGTATGCAATCTCCAGTGGCATCAGTTCTCAATCATTTTAACAGATGATGGCATAGCATTGTTTAGCTGGTGTTCATCACCTTGCAGCAAGGGGCATTTGAGGTTCAAATGATGATTTATCTCTTTTGTCCTTGATTTGAAAGAAAGTACTGTTGCTAACATCTCTATGCAGTTTTCATTTATTTCAAATAAAAGAGAGAACATTCCTCCAAGATTGATAGGATTATAGTTTCTCGTAGCCAAACTAGCTCCATTATTTGTATCAGTAGTGTATAATGCAAAGATAAAATAAGTTTTTATGCCAAGTTCTAATGAACAATTTGGTTCTTGTTTGAGGTTATCTCAAGCTGGCTATCCAAATCTCAAGAAACAATAAAGGACATTGGGTAAATGCCTGTTACATTTTTCAGAAAAAGAAACAGAAGTCTTCTGTCTCTAGCAGATTGCATTGTGATTTTTGCTGGATGGTCTGTAGCAATATCAAATATGTTCTTTTTTCTTTTCCTTCACAGCTGGAGTTTCCATTTACTCACCCTTCCTGGAAGCATTACCCTTTTAATTACTGAGTGTGTGCCAAAACAGTGAAAAAGAGAAACCACAGTTTTTGAAGATGTGTGAAATAGATGTGCAAAATTCCTTACAGTTGCTTTCTGTGTCAGCATTTTCATAACTCTCAGCATTTTGTTATATCCCTATGTTATTAAAATAAATGACACAGAAGCTTCAAGTGTAAGCTTAAGACAGTACATAAAGAAATATGATAATTTTATATATGTGCTTTATAGGATTCAAGGCATGGCACAAGGATTGTGATTGAATCAGAGAGCAGCCTTGCCAGTGTATTTTATTTGCAATGTCCTACCCATTAATGACATGAAAAATATTGAAAATTTAAGAATGGAAAGAAAGATGGGCAAGTGTTCTTTTAAAAATTAATTAAAGGAAGATTAGGAAGATTTTAGAAATCTGCAGCAAGAGACTATATCAAGAAATGGAGGGATAGTGAATTATAGTGAATTATAGATGTAAACTTTCGACTACCTGTAGTGTTTGATTATAAATACAACAGCAGGAGAGATTGATAAGCATCATCTTGCAAGCTCAGAGGAGTATCTGAAAGTGTATTGATCAATGCTGAACTCAGTACTGGGTTGCTGGTAAATGGCTTCCTTATCTCATACTGATCACAGGCTACAATGACGGAATCAATAGAGGATAAAGGACAAAACCCCAAACCTGTGAGCTTTCCCCAGAAGAAGTTCTGTTACAATGCAAAGAATGTTAGCTCTATCTATGCAGAGTAATGTGAAATGAAGTAATTAACTTTTTAAAATACTGTCTGTTACATGACCTGAGCAAAACTCCATCAAGATTGATGCAACACTTAACATGGTTCTGCACTAATAACTAAAAACTAATAACACTGTAATCTGTGGTCCTGTTTTCTTCAGCAGAGATATTATTATTACATTCTGCCACTCATTCAGTGCAAGCAGAAGTTTGCAGATAAATGATTTGGGTTGCAAGCTGTATAAACCGAATAGAAATGAACCACTGAGAAATATTTTTGCTTTTATCTGAAGGTGACAAAGCCAAAGACTTCTTTTGACAAAAGTGTACTAGCCAGTATGTTGGGAATCCCCTCCCATTCACATACAAAAGTTTTCTCACACAACTGCAACAAATGGGCTGCACTTTTTTGTTCTCTGCACCCACAAAGCTGCCTCTGGATTAATTTACAAGCATCTTTAGACCTTTGATCATGTCTGTCTGCATCATCTGTACTCTTACCTTTATTATAAATGTCCTAGGCAGTAAAGGTATACAGGTATATATAGAAGACCTTATTAAAATTAGAGGAGGCTTCAGAGAAAAGCTTTAGATTTTGGACAGTTTTTTACAGGTATGTTTTACTGACCAGGGTAGGTTTGAGTGATCTCATTTATTATATTGTATAAATTGTTCTTGATCTTTTAATACATACTCCGAGTGCTGAATTTTCAAAGGCACTTTGCAATACAGATAAACTCAGAAATCAGTAACTTTCTGAATTCTTTGAGAGATCCCATTCAGAAATTCAGTGGCAGAAACTGGATGGGTGATTACATGATAGGAATACATAGAAGTATTTTTAACCTTCGATAATGGATATTAAATTTAAAGCACAGTCAACTGACGTGTCCACTGACATTTTATTCCACAGATATTTTATTGCTTATTTTGGAGGTGGGATTTTTATTCATTGGTGTTTATTCATTCGCAGCATATGCAATTCCAGACATAGCAGGCAAGTGTTCCAGTTTATAAAATTATTCTCTGTATTTTTAGTTTTATTCTATATAATTTAGTTAGATTAATTTAAGTTTATTATCATTGCCAAAAAAAGGTATATGCATATTTTATCCAACTGGTTTTTGTAGCTACTGATAATCAGTAACAGCTTAAAACTTAGAAAAGATAAAGAATACATGGAAAGACAATCAGGTTAATTTAATTTGTCCTTCCAAACACTCATAGGTAAAGTCCATCCATTTAAATCTGATTTAATCATGTGCTGAAGTGGCATGAAATTGAATGAAATCAAGCTGTCCATAGCCCAGAAAATGTTCTTACTGAGATATAAAAATCCTCAAGGATACCAATTAGTCAGATAGTCTACTTGATAAGTCAAGGATAAGCTTCTTGCTCAGTCACAAAGCTTCTGATTTATATATTGACCAGAGTGACTGGTAATGGAAGGATATTCTTTGAGGCTTGTAACTTTTTATTGAATTCCATGCTGTGACTTTTGCAGAAATGTCCTGTCTAACACTTCTTCTTTAGCAATCTTTGCTTGTTTATATAGAGCCAGTAGAAATTACTTCATTGGGAAGGTAAAATACAGGGAGGTTTGAGTTCAAGTGAGATATTTGGCATTTACACAAGGAAAACTGTAAGCAGTCTGGAGAGGGTCACAAGTAAAATGAAGAGTTAAACACAGAGCAAGATTATTGACATGTACGATAGCTTCTGAAATTTAATAGGTAATGTATTATCAGTCAGTGACTTGGGAAGAGAAACACAAGGAATTCAGGCTATGGCTATATAGTTCACCTTTGTTTTAATCTTCATGGATGACATTAGGAAGAGGGTCTTTATTAAAAACCTTGAAATATTAAAAACTCTGGCAAGCTCATCACATGATTCCTTCAGAGCCTTTTATCTGCAGCAAGAAACAATGTGCAGATGCAATGCTTAAAATAATTCTGACAGAAGCTGGAAAAAAAGTTCTGGCAGTTCACCTGATGTGACAAAATTCAATGACTGCATGGATAATATCCCAGGAAAGATGCTTAAAGGAAAAGAAACCCAGACAGTTCTCAGTATGATTCTCTGTCAGCCCATTGAGGAGACAGAAGCTATGAGAAAATATCCTCGGCAGATAAATTTGTGATGAGGGAGGTAGGAAACAGGGGAAGATGTTTGGCCACTAGGAGTTATTCAATATAAGGATTTTGGGCAGCATTCTAGGATTAAGATTGACAATGTGGGAAAAAAAGAAGGTGGGAGAAGAAGATGAAAAGGGAAAAGTTTAATTTGTATACTAATTTTAACACAATTTTAAAAAATCCCCCAAAACCAGAGAAATAGAGGTATTAAAATAGCAAAAGAAATGTCAGTCTAGAGAAGGTTGAGTTGTAAGAAGAAAGCTGTAGCAGACTTAGTGACAGGAATGTGCTTGACAAATGAGAGATGAACAATAAGAAATGAGAGAATAATTTACATGCAGCAGGATATGAATGAATCTGTATCCTTGAAGATTTTCAAGATTCAGCTATAGTCCTACTTCAAGGGGGGAGTGGGACCACCTAGTCCCTGGGATCCCTTCCAATCAATATTTGTTTGGTTTTGTGCAAAGTGAGAATCTTAAGCAGCAAAAATGAAGAAAGTGGAACAACTAGTGCTGGGTGTGACACCCACCTTTGTCAGGATAGCAAATACCTCATGGAGTAGCAGACATGTTGTTAAGAGATACTGAAGGATAAGGAGTCTTAAAGGTTCATAGGAAATAAAGTGATGAGTAACAGTGAAGGTTAATAACAGAATAAATGCTTTAATGAATTCCATCATCATGAGAAGTGTTGATTTCTGAGATACAGGCACAAGAATACAGTTATTTGTATTCATACAGTACAGCTATTCTGAAATGCTACAGCTCACAAACTTCCTCATCAATACTGCATCAAAAAGCTGAGCTGCTGCACCAATCTTGGGTTTAGAAATAAAAAAATTTCTGTTATAACTATTTGTTGAAAATAACACTGGATTAAACAATTACAAGTTGACATGGTCCAAAATAAATTGAATAAACAAAAGATATTTCTCTAAGCTTTTTATATTTTACAAGAATATCTGTCAATAAATTAAGTAAATTAGCAGTGATGTCATCCATTCAGAGAAATTCAATTAAAAGTAAAATAAGAAAAGAAAAAATTATATATGCTGCAGCAGAATGTCTGTAATCCCTTCCCCAGTCTCTTAAAATGGCCAGGAGGGGAAAAAAAAAATCTCAATATTAGGGAGTGTAGGCTGGTGACATACATTAAAAAATAGGGAACTGAAACAGATTTTAAAGATTTGTATTCTTCAGAGGCATAGCAGATTTTATGAGAGGACAGTAGAAGAGAATTGCTCTGTATTAGGTAGCAGCAGGACAGGCATGCAATTAGTTAGGTTGAAGTTGATATAAAAATAAAGGAATATAAATTGCTAATAATGTATTTAGAGTAGAAACAAGAAGAATCTGTAAGATCCTTACAGTGAAAATAGTGGAATTAAAGCATCTAAATATTCTTAAAATGCAGTTTAGTAAATTTCTGGATGATTCCTTCTGGGATGCTAAGAGGAAAGTCTCTGAATCATCCATAGAGGGTTGGAATTAATTTCACCCATTCATTGGGAGGCTTGAAACAGCATCAGACATGATTGTTTTTACTGTTTTGTTTTGAAGGACACTATGAACAAACCCACAAAATGAAGAGGATTTCAATGGTTTGTTCATCCTTTGAGAACTGCTGCTGCTAGTGCTGCCACGCTAAAACTCTAAATAATTATTAATTTTTCATAGCAAAAGTGTTTCTCCATCATGCATATTTATTCTTTTGTGATTTTATTTTAATAATCTCAGAAATGTTGCAATTCTGCAATTTCTGGGAGAAAACAATTTTGCAAAATGTCTGTAAAAAAGCATCTCTGAGGTTCTGTGACTAAAATGAGATGGCATAGTGGATTCCATAGTCAAACAATTAAAATGTCCCTAAAAATTTGCCCCCTGCTTTCAAGCTGGGGACAGAATCCTCTTAGAAGTGTCTAAAAAACAAGTCACAAGGCATGAGAACAGTCTGTCAATGCTGTCTCCAAGCACAAGGTAAAATCTTGACTTTTGTCTGAATTTCCAAACATCAATCTCCCAAACTTCACTGAGTTTCTAGTCATTGGCTTCCTTTTGGATCTCTTTTGGGCACCAAGAAAGTCAGCACCTCATTCATCAGCTTCTCCTCAGTAGCACATGGATGCTTTGGACCTGAGGCACTGATGAAATATGTGAAATATGGACAGTGAGCAGGTCACAGGGCTTGTCCTCTTGAAATTCACAATGAAGATGTGACACTTTTGGCCAGGACACCAAACATTCATTCAATTAACATGGTGGAGTTGCCCATGACTCAGATGAGGATGCTGTCAGAATTCTAGAGTTCAAAACATGATAGAAGTCTTGACTGTTCACAGAACCTGCTTCTTCAAGAATGTTTTCTACTGTGTCTGTTTTTATGAAGACTTAGCTCAAAAGAAACAACTAAAGATGTTTTTCTAGGAAAAAATATGAACATTGGTAACATTTGCTAGTCTAATGACCTTACTATGCCACAGTGGCAGTGTACACTTCTAACTCTTTAACATGATCTGTATTTTACAACAGTTTTATACCAGAGGTGCTTCAGGCATAAACTGTAAAATTTAACTCTTTTCAGCTGTGACCATCAGCTCATGCAACAAAATAAAACTTGTGTCAATCAAATATTTATTTGTCTTGGCTTTACATATGCTTATCAGAGGATTTATCATGTAGCAATAGAACTAGAAAAAAAATTCAGAGGTAAAACATGGATGAGGTAAAACATGGATGAGTCAAAAAAGAATAAAATTAACGGTTTTGAGATCTAACTGTGACTTTTGATTAATGTTAAAATTATGAGTGAATCATCAGGTTAGTACATTTCTATTCCTAAAGTGGTTTTACCTTTAATTAGAATATAATTTAAAATAGCCTTGTGATACATGAAAAAAATCAGCCTAAGAAAATAAATAGATTGTTGTCCTCTTTACTTGGTCAAATACATGGCTATCATGAGGGCACAAATGTCTTTTATGTCCTCCTGTCAGGGTGATATCCTGTGTACTACTGCATGGCCCAGAGAAGAGATGAGATGCTGCAAAACTGATGTAAACAAGAATGGAGGACCAAATAGCAGGTAAAGGGAAAGGCATGGTTAGTGGTCAAATATATTATTTTATGCCAAAAGAATAAGCTGGCTTTTCAGATCTCTTCTGAAGATACCACACCTTGCTCAGCAAGAGATAGCAGGGCCAGAAGACAGATCTGTTTTCATTATGTCCCTGTCAGTGCTGGAATACCTCACAATTGATTCTGTTGTGATAACAACATCATATCAGACAATTCAAGTCTTCCTCTCACTAAACTCCAGTGAATGAACCTCAGTAACACAGCAAATCAGTGGTGACCTTGGTTTTGAAATACATTTTGTTATTCTGGAGTTAATAAGAGAACTCTGACACAGTAAATGGGTGATGAACATGGGTGAATTTCTTGTTTCTACAGTTTTCTCAGGGTTTGGTTTAACGGAGATTTAAAGCATTATGATCTGACAGTTTGTATTCTATGTGCACTGAAAAATTAAATATTTTAACTCCTACCATGCCTTTTAAGTAAGGTCATTTATAATAATCCAGATGTCTAATTATCCAGAAACTGGATTATGTCTACTCATTGGTTTTGAAAACTAGGTAGACCAGTACATTTGTACAATTTCAGTGAGCACTTAGAGGTGCACTTACCTCGGTTGATATAGACCCACCTACTTCAGTCAGGGCCTCAGACTGCAAAAGCCCAGGAACAAAAGAGAAAACACTAAGATTTCTTTTAATCTGAGCAAGTGCAGCATTCCACAAAGTCTCACTAGCCTCATTTGAGGCCTTTAGAGGTAGTGCTTACAAAAGCATTAAAATACAGAACAGTGATGACTGCAAATGGTACGTTCATCATTTATTGTATAATTATCTCATAAAATTTCACTGGAGACCCTCACACTAAGATTCTTCTTGTTTAAAGTATAAAACAATCTAACACTGCTAAAAAGGTCACTAGAAATGAATAGTGAATAATATTTATTACAAGAAGGATAGTTAGGAGATGAATTTTATATATTGAAGGACTTTTTCAGTGGTGTTGGCATCCCAGTATTTCTGGCATCTGCAGATGTTGAATTGCATGATATCTTGTAGGAATGGTATTTCTCAAAGAACAGCAAAGTTTACTAGGAACCAGAAATAGTGTGGGGGGAATTTCTTCTTAAAGTCATAAGAGAACTTTCATGCTATTTATCTATTCTTTTGCAGATGGAATACTCATGCCATCTAATCACGACTTCCTCAGATTCTGCAAGGCCAATCAAAGGGGCACATTGATATCCAGTGAATAGAAATACAGTATTGCATTCTGGATTTGATCTGTTCTGTGCATTCTTTATATTCAACCCATAATATTAAAAGATTGTTTTCATGAACCTAGCTTGCTCAGTCACTAGTCATCTGATTTTGCTCTCTTCTGGAGATCAGTGTGAATAGTTTTTCTTTCCTATTTGAATACTGAATATCAAGCCAACTAGTTTGAGAAATACTTTAAATTATGTCTACCATATGTATTAGTTATACATGAATAGAGACAGTGTTTCAATTTCTATTAGTTGCTGAAAACTTTTTCAGTAATGCTATCAGCTGAAATCAACTTCAGTAAAGGCATTAACACCTGGTATCAAAGTAGAGCTTTATTTTGTGAAGGAACAAATTCCTAAGGCTAATACCAAACATTTTACTTGGTTTTAGTCTTTGATTGGACTATCTACTGGTTTCAAAACCAGGAGTGAAATTCAACTTAGTGGTTTCCTACTTGTTCCTTGTAGATATTTGTCCAGGTAACAAGTCTCCACACAATTCAGTGTGTTACTCAATCTAAAAGTAAAAACAACTAGAAAAGACAAATATTTTTCTAGACAAAATAGAATTTGGATGATGGTTTAAACTATCACAAGAACCTATGTGTGAGGAGGTTCAATTGTAAATCATTAGGTGAGAAAGACAGAATCCCTGTGCCTTAGTCTACTATCTGTTATGAGGCTGATGAAGGATATCCTTACCAAATGTGATGGGCAGTCCTAATTCAAAGGCCTATCTGCAAACTTACTTTTCCTATCTATTTCAGGAAGTTTGGACTCCTGGCCTCTCTCTACAATCCATCCCACAGAACCATCTGGCAGTCCCTAGATGAGGTTGGATTGGACCAGCATAGAGTTATAAATGCAAGTTTTAAAAGATTCATGTGCTGAATCCACTGCATCATTTCTCATTGCACCAGAAATCCAGGATAGTCAGGATGATGCAGAGGGCATTTAAGCTGTTTAATAAAAAAGATTCATAAAGTGAATTTGAGCAGTTGTGATAGACTGACCACACTACCCGTTCACTTTCAGTCCTTGTTCTGCTTTAGATTACTTCCATAAATTTTCTTCAAAGAGAATCTGTAAAGGAGACAGAAACCCATGTGGACAAATGTTGTTTGGTCATTTGGAGTCAGTCATACTGCTTAGCCCTTTTAAATTTAGCAGTACAGATTACCTATCCTGTGAGGGTTTTCAGAGACACTGGTACTCAGGCACCTTCTGACTTATCCTGAGCAAACAGGGCTCTTGCCCATTAAAAACACTAAGAAACTGTAGAGATAACAGAAATTCTGTATTCTGATCCTTTTTTTCCATATCCATACCATCCACAAGGCTCAGGGTGGCTTTATTGATGGAACATTTTAACTGGGAAAATCAGCACTATCAATTCTATGCAGTTCCTGTAAGTTTCAAAAGAAATTTCCCAGCACAAAAGAAATTCTCGTTCAAGATCAAAACTGGTCTTAATGAGCTAATAATTGCTGTACTAATTAAAGACATTTCTGCTGCAAGATTTTTTTACAAAAGCTATAAGCAAATGAAAACTTATTCATACTCTAAACTCTGATTCTGTCAGAATGGAATTAGTTCCTCCTGAATGTTTAACTGCATAGCAGGAAATTACTTGGTCCAACACCTTTACCGAAAGATCCCCTCAAAATTAAACAATCAGATAAGAAGAAATTACTTCATTTTTCAAGAATATTTATAAAAGATGCTATGAGAAAATAGATGTCAACATAAGTAAATAAAATTGACCTGGGTCTTTTTTCTGGGCATACAGAAAAAATACACAAACCCTGCCTATATACCCTGCCAGGACTACTTATTAGGAGCAGTCCCAGGTACCTATTTTCCCCCAAAATAACATCCATCCCTTGGAATGGGCCAAAAAGCTGCCAATGACCACTGTAAAAACTGAATAGGTCTGGGCAAATATACAGCCCCCCTTAGATATAAAAATTACTCCAAATGTTACTCAAAACTTAATAAAATCACAGGCAATTGCAGTGTTTTGTCTTTAATTCTTGCAATCAGTCTGGCTATCGCCACACACAAAGACCAGCCATATTCTGCCATCAAGCTGTCCACAAGCTCTTTTTACCAGAGAAAAACAGGCTTATGATCAGATATATTTTCCTGAGATGTTGCAGAATACACAGCCACATAATTGCATTATACCTCTGCTCCTGACTGTAAGCAATGGACCTGGCAAGGCAGGGTTCTGGGCTAACTGTCCTAATGGGCCATTTCAGTTGCTTGTTTTCAATAAAAAACTTTCTGCATTGCATACCAAGATTTAGGGTCCAAAGAGAATATTATTAAGCTTGATAGATTTGTAGTCTGTTCCAGCAGTAACAGACAATGTAATATGGCAAATTTTGAAAGAAATGTAGGTTATTTCAGTTGTATATTCCAAATATTTGCATAGTGACAGCCAAATTATTTGTCTATAACATATTGCTGAAAGTGGCTGAGAAAAATGCTAGTTCCTTCCTTCCCCTGCCCCTTGACAATTTTTTGTCAAGGATGGGGATGGGGAAGGTAGGGGAGACACATATTTTAATAAAAAATATGCATGGTTCACCTTTTCAATTTTTTTTTTGGTATATTGAAAATTATTGGATACAAAATAATTTGTTTGTTTCCTGGATGTTTAAGTGAATATTAGTCTGGAAATAAGGGAGTATGCAGTCTATTAAGTACCATCTGTCTCTGCACAGAAAGCTGCTACAGAAGACCAATGACTAGATTATCAGCTTTAACTGCATCTGGTGGAGCCCCTGAAAAGAGCCTGAGGTGAAATTAGAGGAATGTGGTGGAGGTGCAGCTCCAGCTTGTTCTGTGTTCCACCACCAGACCCTGCTTCTTGAGAAATCAGGGTGGGTAGATAGCTAGTTTGTGTCATCAGTGGTTACCCAGGAGGTGCACATAAACAGAGGAGAAGTCCTGAAATGCTGGTAAACAGATTTATGTACCAGCAGAGAAAATGCAGTTATCTGTATACTTTAGGTACTTTGGCAGATTTTGTGGAGGGCAACACATGTTCTGGGTCACAGGGGGGAAGCTGCTAGTGTTTCTCTCTCTTCCTCTGAAACATGGTGCTTATGGATCAGGGAAGGGTCTTGAGGATTGCC